>NC_136428.1:190814987-192071654 GCF_052849685.1 Lactuca virosa | reverse complement strand
CCAATTTTTCTCAGGTTTAACTTTTTATCTGTTTTTTGTTTTTAGAAATGATTTATATACTAATTTCAAAATTTATTTATTCTTCTCATAAGTCTTGTTGGATTTAGGACAAGTCATGGCGTGTTCGATACATGGTTGCTAATCAGCTGTATGAGCTATGTGAAGCTGTGGGCCGTGAACCTACCAAGTAACTATATTTTCATTTTAATAAATAAATTCTAAATCTACAAAATCCATTTTAGATAATCATTTGCTGAATATAGATCGTGAAATAACAAGAAATTTATTTATAACTAGTTTCGTTATCCATTCTGATATCGTTTGTGAAGTTAATACTTTTTGGTTTGATATTATTATAAATTATTTATTCTTATTAAATACTGGATATTGGATATTTATAGCAATGATCAATAAAAAAATATTTTATTTATAAGCAAGAAACATAGTAAATGCCATCTTGCCCTTTCCAAATCGATAAGGTAATCAATTGACTGACATAAAATTAACAATCTTGTTGTCTTTGACCAGTTTTTTATTGAGGGTTGGACAGATGGCAGAACTAGATGCAAGGAGAGCTGAGGTCTTTGGAAGGGCAACAATTCCTTTAGCTTTGGTTAATAAGAAACACATATTAGAAGCCTTCAATGCTTGCAAAAGGAATCTTCTTTTAGATTTCCGGAGACCCAATCAGAGAAGACAAATCCTCCTTCATCTGCAGCTGTTGAAGAAGAGCAGTGGGTGATGCATGTCTGTAGAAATCAGTATCATCTTCCTTTCACTTTCTTAATTCCATAACAGTTTTAGGAAGCCTTGAAATGCATTCTGTATGCCAGAATCAGTCACCCATGTGAGGAGCAGGAGCTCTGCTGCTCAACTCAACTTATCTGCCAACTTGTGATGTTCATCATTTCAATGCAGGCTTTCGCAAGATCTAAAAAGTGTTATATAGCCTTTATCCTCTGATGTCTTGTTTGAGAGAAAGCATGCTCAGGCTTTGGGTTTAGGGAGGAGGTTGTATATTTACTTATTTAGCCTTGGTGATAGATTGGTATAAGGCTGTTTTTTTTTCATCAAATTGATGAAAGCAATCAGAGGATTTTATATATTATGGTGTGTGTGAATCAGATCTCCGGCTGTGGATTCCACTGGTCGCGAGTTTAACCGGAATCGTCTGATTGCTTTGATGTCTGCTATTGTTTTAGAAGAAGTAAGTTTGTAGAACTTTCCCTAATATTACCAGAATGATCGAGATCCAAGGAAGTTGCCAAATTCTGTTTTCTCTCATTATTATATTCCAAAAGTCAGTTATATATTTATTGATTTACCCCTTGAATATTCAAGAATGTAGAGGGGCAATTACACCATTTATAGTTGTAAGTTTACTAATCAATCTATTATGTCTGAATTTCTGATCATTTATAGTTGTGAACTTGACCCTCATTGATCTTCTTGGTTTGACAAAAGTAGTTGTTGGTAAGTTTACACAATTACACCATTTATAATATTTTTCAATTTTGGTTAACTTCTGAATGAAGACTTTGACACAGGTCAACTACAGGACCTGGTGATCCCAGTTACAAACTTTCAGAATGAAGACAAAGGACTGATGGTGTTGGTAGGTGATGTTTTTGATCTTCCCATTCGGAAGGATATTATCCACCGTGTTGTAAGATGGCAGCTTGCAAAAAGACAACAGGTCTTTTTTTCATGAATTTAGAAACTTACTTATTCTAGAATTTTATATCTTTCTCATTGTCAGAATATGAACCCTAAAACCATTTTTTATTACTTTATCTGTAGTGGTACTCTTGGTTGTTTTACCCTCAAAGTTCTTTTTTTTTCTTTTTTCATTAACAATAAAATAAGGGCTAAATGCAAGAAAGAGCAATATATTTGTTTATTCATTACATAGGGAGGGATCTTATAACATTGTAACATAATAACATTGTAAAATGGAAACACTGCAGGAGAAATTGAAGCCGTTGGAGAGGTTTTTCCTGCAACGAGTCTGAATCCCACCTTTCTTTCTCAATCTCGGGTAGGTTTTTCTATTTTTTTTAATTGCTTAGTGTCATATGCTTTACTTTTTTCATTTAACATGTGCAGTCGTTAATTTGTTTGTGTTTGATATAGTTTGATTGTCATTATATATAACAAGTGAGTTGTTCTGTTTGAATCTGAAGTTTATTATTGATACGAAATAGGGATTTCATCATTCATATACCGGACTCAAAATTATTAAGAAAGTGAAAGCTCCATGACTTTTTTTTCTTAGGTTCTGTCTTTAGACTCTGAAGTGTTTGATTTGTTGCGTAAGCGGAGGGTCATAATCTTTTTATCAAAACACAATGTCAATTGATTGAGAGTTTTTATAACAAGGTCTTATCTTTTTGTTAAGAATATATGATGTATGTATCGTTTGTAGAGAGTTTAGGGTAAATCTTATCACATCTCAAATTTGAACACTTTTAGCATCTGACTCTTTAATTATCATCAATCATCACAATTTTATGGTTTTAGGTTAAACGATCTGAAATATTAATTTATGGTGGAGGTCCTGTTGCATATACTTCACAACATATGAGTCAAGTTATTTTATTATTGGTGCCTTTTGTATGTCAATTCAGCAACTTGTCTGCAAACTCTGAAATTTGTAGTAATTTTTCTCATGTTTATGGTAACAATGGTGGACAGCACTAAACAAATTTCATCTAGGATGTTTTTCAAATCGACTACAGGTCCTTCAACTTCAAGCTTCTTATTTGTACCGATTTGCCATGTGCAGGTTCTGATAGCTCTAGCAACCTCCTTCCATGCCCTGCAGCCTCTCAAAATTCCTGCATTCAGGTTATTCTCTTAGAAAGGAAATTGTCAAAGGAGAATTTAGTCATGGGTTTCTTTTAATGTTGTACATGTTTTGTTTTTTATAATAAATATTATGCAATATTAGCAATGTGTTACATTTACTTACTATTGGAATGATTATTTGTATTTGACATATTAGTGCAATGAATTATCTTTATTGTTTATGGTATTTTATTTTGTATTATGAGACTTTTAATGTGTTATTTAATTTCAAAATTAGTAAATCTATCAAAAAATATATAATTTTAAAAACATTTAAAATTATGACACACAACAATGTGTGTCGTCTTCCTTTATGACAGGGGCTTCCTTGATACGCATTGTGTGTCATAAACACGCGCGTCGTAAGGTTACGACACGCAAATGTGTGTCGTCTTCCTTTATGACAGGGCCTTCCTTGATACGCATTGTGTGTCATAACTGTGCGTCGTAAATGCGTGTCATAAATGCGCGTCGTAAATAGACGACGCGCAAAAGCGTGTCGTCTCTCGTTATGACAGGGCCTTCCTTGACACGCATTTGCGCGTCGTCTGAGCGTTTTACAACACGCATTGCGCGTCGTAAAAGACTGTTTTCTAGTAGTGAAGAATCTTAAGTGGTTAATTCTATAATACCTTAGTTTATACATCAGGGTTATATATGTGTAATATCCAACAAATAGTTAGATGTGTGCTTTCCGCCTTACTTCCTGTTCCTTGTTTGGTTGTGGGCTTAGGGCAGATTCACACAGTTAACTATCTGTTCGATATTAGATCATATATAACTAGTGTAAACTAAGTGATTATAGAAGGAACTATTGTGGATACTATTTTTACTAAAGGAACTATTACAGTTAACTCCGTGAGTACCAAAGGAATGCACCATAGTTATATGCAATGAAGATCTAACAAACAATGAGATGTGTGATTTCCGCCTTACTTCATGTTCCTTGTTTGGTTGTGGGCTTAGGGCAGATTCACACAATCGATTGTTTGTTTGATCTATATTTTATATAACTTATATTCATTTAGTACTCATGGAAAGGATTGTAGAGTCATTTATACTTATCTTTCATCATATCAGAAGGTATAGGATCTTCTGAGGAACAAGCGAACTTTTCTAAAAGAGCTTTCAAGTTACTAATACATCACTTAAACACTTATGAACTCACCAGCTTAAATGTTGATATACTCTTTCAAAATAACTTGTATTCTCAGGAAACTAGTAGACAGGTACGCGTGTTGGGATTCTGAAGATGGAGCAGTATAGCTTCATGTTTTATTATGTTATTTACTTTGTAGTCTATCTTATGTGAACCACATACTTTGTAAACACTTTCTTTCTAATGAAATGGTTGTTTGTTACTTTGATTACTATGATACATGTCTTGTGATACTATACATGACGTCCTCCGCCCCCGAACGTTTCCGCCGTTCCGGTTTGGGGGTGTGACATGTTTGTAACTTATACAAAACCTAATTTTGACACAATATTTGCATAATTCTATTGTAGAAATTAAGTATACTAGTGTTAGATTTTCGACTATAGACTTACTAGTGTATAACCTTATCGTATGGAATCGATAGTAGGACGTGAGGGATTTTAGCTCAAGGCATCACAAATACCTTCACATATCATTGTGAGTATTTACACTTTCCCCTATTTTCAGTTTTTACGTTTTGGGGTGGAAAAGCATGTCCAAAAACTATTTAATGTTCTTTGTATTTAATTTGACTTATATCAAACTTGGTTGCTATATTTTGTTGTGTATGTGTATGCTATTGTTAATTCATGAGGCGTTATCGTGTTTAAGTCCCTGGAAGCAGTTCACAGAACTCATTAACTCATCTGAGCCCATGGTCATTATGGATAACGCTATTAGGAGGTAGACAACTCCTCACTCGCACGATTCGCTTGAGTACATTTTACCATATTCCTCCCTATGTTAGCGATAGACATAGCATTCAAGAGGGCATTCGGTATTATGCTTGGGTTTTCAACTCATTATTTGATCACTACACACATACAAACCTTATTTCTCATTATAGCAGCAAACTTTTATTACTAGAAACTTATTTACTTGTCTTAGCAATGAACTTGTTTGCTATTTGTAGCAACGAACTTGTTTGCTCTTTGTAGCAGTGAACCTATTTACTCATTTGAGCAACAAACTTTGTTTCTCATATTAGCAACAAACTTCTATTTATGGAAACTTTATTACTCGTTTTAGCAACGAACTTCTATTCATGAAAACTTTTTTACTTATTTTAGCGATGAGCATTTGTTTATGGAAACTGTTATTAATATTCTGATTTGCATGACTTCAAACTATATTATGTTATAAACCTGTGAGTACTCACCAACTATTTCGGTATTTAACTATGGATGGAAATGGGGCGGGTTTGGGGCGGGGTTGACCATCCTTGTCCCCATCCCTGAGTGTCTAACCTCATCCCCATCCCCATCCCCATCCCTGACGGATGCGGGGAATCAAAACCCCTCCCATTTGTATTTTGGGGTTTTCCCCAGCCCATCCCCGACCCATCCCTAACCTATACCCAATCTATCAACATAATAAACTTAACTTACATAAAAAAAAACTAACTTTAATAAGTGATCAAAACCATATGCCATAATCAGATTCTATTTACATCAATAATAAAGTTTAACAAACATCAAAACGAAAAAGTGACGATTTGGTATACAGATCGTCGAACAAAGTGATGATTGATGAACTCTTGGACTTAGGAACATAATTTGGTATATGGACTCTATCTCTGATGGTCTAATATAGATCAATTCATATTAGTGGACTTAATTTAAATTCAATAAATGATCGTTATACTAATATTATATATATATATATATATATATATATATATATATATAGTCATCAAAGCAGGAGCGGGGCGGGTTGGGGATTGTTATACCCGACCCTGACCGCAACTCCTGTTTTAGCATAATGGGGATCCCCGTCCTTGTACCTGGTATCTGTTTTGGAGGGGAATACTCGTCCCCGATTGGGGCGGGTCAACCGGGTTCCCCACTGGGTCGGGTGAAATTTCCATCCCTATAGTTGACCGCTCATTTTACATGCTTTTTCAGGAACTCGTCTATAAGATGGCACTTAGGGACACATCACTTGTAGGAGCATTCGCATGTGTTGTTTTTCAATTACATTGTAATTTCTTTTAAAAGCTGTTCAAACCCATTCTAAATTATAATGATTTTGATACTATGGTTGGTGTTGTCTTTATCTTTTGCTATGAAACCCTTTGTACTGCCATGCCCCGTATTTCCGCTTTAGCGGGGTGTGGCAGAAATGGTATCAAAGTCGAAGGTTATAGAGAATACCGATTTTCTTTTGGAGAACCACAACTATAGCCAAAAATTTTCAAAATGTTTTTAAAATACTAAACATTCTACTGGTATAACTAATTCGAGTATGCATTATTGGACTTTAATTAAGCATAGTCTGGCCAACTATGCTTAATTAAGGAAAATTAATGCGAGGCTGGAAATGGTTATAGTAGAAATATGTTCAGAACGATTTTCAACTTAAACTTTTGAAAAACAAAATTTTTCGGTGTACGTATGGGCATTACATATTATATGCATTCATCTAGGTACACTTAGAAACTAAGTTCACTTTTATCACAATGCATTATTTAGAAATATTCTTATCCCTTATCAAGTACTAGGCTAACTAGTTAGGTTATATCACTAGTCACTCTAGAAGCAATCCACTTAGCATTGAGAATGAGTATTCCTCGGTAGCTATTGACTTTAAACATAAGGTTAGTAGCTAGAAAGACACTGGTAATAATCTTATGTCGAAACCAATACCAAATATACCTCAATACATCTTCATCGTCTTTGTACTAGAGTTACAAATAGGAAAAGCGTTCCAATACCGACACTGATGAGATGTGGAGTATCGCGTTAGAAAGTAGATGAGTCGCCACATGTAATCACCTTGATACCATTGACGAGAATCCCTAATATGACTCTTGAGGAGGCAAGAAAGCTCAACCCATTGTTAACAATATAAAATATATTCTTAATACGCCACGATTCAGCTCTAGGTTGATTCCACTGAGCTTAAAACTTAACATAGGATATCTCTTTGACCTAAAACCTTATCTTTGGTGATTCTTACCCCACCATCTTTACCTTGTATTAAAGCACAAACCATCCCCTTCTGGCAAAACTTACAAGTCTTAGTTCGAGACTCCCAGATGCACTGGTGATTATCACAAGTATACCATCATCTTACACTTTCAAAATTACTAACATGTTTCACATCCAACACCAGCCTTAAAATTTTTATGCTCGATCAAACATCGCACTACTTCATTCTACGAATCCTTCCAACAAATTTCGAATCCTCCTTCGGACCTTATTATTTTCATACATTCATTTAAGCCTTATCGACATTACTGACATTCCTATCATTATAAAGGATTACATCTTCTTATGCCATGAGCCAGCCGCCAAACCTATAACTTAACCTTTGACCCATATAAAAGGCTACGAAACTGCATTGACACCATAAAATGTTTTACAAACAATTTTTCTTGTCCTTTATTTTGGGGAAAAAGGCACCGGTACTCGCCTTATACTCGCATTAGTATTAGGTACGACTAGTTACACTAACCCACTTAGTCCTTGCTTCTTAAGTTTTTACCAAACCTATTTCACTTCACCAGTTTTATTTAGCATCAGTACAATAATTTGTAACTACTTCATATAACTTACTAGACCTTTCCCAATAAGGTAAGTTATATTTCTCATTAAAAACAACCAGATTTACTTATGACAACTTGCTTTAACTTAACACTTTTCTCCAAAACTCAATTTAACCAATGTTGGTTTTAACCTTGCTATTCCAATTTCATTTCAAATCCATTTCAATGGATATATGTGCTTTTTATAGGCATATAAACCATTTTAAACCTTGCTTACCTATTTGACATGTTTTCGAAAAACTTAGAAACATTTTATTTTATAAAAGTGTTTAAACTCTATGATATAAAAATAAAACATATGAAATTGAAGTTCATATTATGTGTAAAAGCTTCATCGAATCTTCAAAACACTTTTGTTTTGACTCTTTTGACCACTTTCTCATTTAGGAATTATACTTTACTTAAATGTGTTTTCATGAAACCCAACATGATATTTTTACAACTTTCTACTCCAAACGTGTTTACAAGACATCACCTATACCTACATTTCAAAACATCCCTTATTTGTTTATTTTATTTCAAATTAGTTTTACAATCTATAAAGTTTCTAAAATTTACAGCATTTAAAAACTTAGTGTTCACTTTTAAATTTCCAGTGATGCACTTTTAACAAAATGTAATTATTCTTTTAAATATATTGAGTTTTACTTTATCCGTTTTAACCATTGTTGGACTTTAGTCTAAAAGGTCAAAACTGTCATATTTTCAATTACCAGTTGTAGTGCTTCTTCTTTTTCACAAATGGAGTTTAACTTAATAGATAACTCATGAATTTTTAGCAAACCTTAGCAAACACTTTAAAACTTCTTCATGTCTATGTAACCATCAACATACATCAAAGAGTGAAGTTTGAAATATATCTCGACCTGGTTTTAAATCCACCTATATGTATTGCTCTTAAAATTTTATCAATAGAAATCATTGCTGCTACCTTCCTTTTCTTTCCCCCGAACTTGATTTCTTGCTCTCCTTCTGATTTGAGATATCGCAAACTCATGATAATACCACAATGCATGGTCTAAATTTGTTTTTGTCTATTTTGCTTCTCTTGGTACCATGTTCGTACACAAACAGACTAGAAGTCTACCCTTATCAACCTAAGCGGTTAATACATGTATAGTCATGAGGCATAATTTTAACTTGGTCAACTTTGATATATTCAATTACGTCTTTTATCATATACATTTTCTTTTTATTTTGAAATCTATTGTAAACAAGTGATCCTTATTTACATTTTCTCTTTCGTTCTAAATTCGGAAACTTGATTTAAAATGTAATTTTCATTGTATTTTCCTTACAATTAATAAACAAGATGAATATCCTTGTTCTTATCATTTTTCTAAGACCGGGAAGTATATGTGAATGATATAGTTTCTTATGTTTCTTCTTTCTAAAAACATAAAAAGTTTTAAATATTACGATTATCTATCCTTCAAATGATTGTTTTTGGTAGAATCACGAAATTAATAATGCACTATTTTCAAAGATCGACATTTTTGCACCTTTCTTAAAATAGCATTCTAATTTGTGATTTTCAGTGAGTTCCTTGTAGCATTCCCCTCTGGCACGTATCACAATATTGTCCGCTTTGGGCTCCCGGCGCGAAAACTCCCAGGCGTCACCCATCCCTAGATTGCTCTCGCCCGAGCACACTTAACTGCAGAGTTATTATGGGATCTGCTGCCCTCACGACTTTAAAACACGTTGTGACAGGGAAGGTATCCACACCCATTTTAAGGAAATGTTTCGTTCTCCTTCCAAGCCGATGTGGTATCGGGTACAACCCACCTTCACCCCCTATTATAGGGTTCGACGTCCCCGCCGAAAACGTCGACCCGTGCACGTCGACCCGTTCCCTGGCTCTGATACCATTTGTAACATTGCCTCGCATGTATCACAATATTGTCCGCTTTGGGCTCCCGGCGCGAAAACTTCCCAGTGGGTCACCCATCCCTGGATTGCTCTCGCTCGAGCACCCGTAACTGCAGAGTTCTTATGGGATCTGCTGCCCTCACGGCTTTAAAACGCGTTGTGACAAAGAAGGTATCCATACCCCTTTTAAGGAAATGTTTCGTTCTCCTTCCAAGCTGATGTGGGATCGGGTACAACCCACCTTATAACATACATCGGGCTTACCCCGGCATCAGACCGAAGCCCGGAACACATAACACATAACATGCATGAATCACAAAGACATCAAGCATACATAAACACTTCTCGGGACCGCGCCGACATCGGACCAAAGTCCGGAACACATAATCTACATCGGGCTAACCCTGGCATCGGACTGAATCCTGGTATACGCTACATGCATAAACGGGCCGAAATTGGTGCCTTCGACCCGTTCCTACTACAGGGAAAACTTATCTCTCAAACTGGATGCTGAATTCGTGCGTGAGGAATCCCTGCTGGGTGCTCCCACGACTCCCCGGCTAACTCTATGCAATAACACTTAATCAGAAAACTGAAAATCTGTCTAAGGGTAAAATGACCATTTTACCCCTGGTCAAAGTCAACATTCTGAGTTGACCAACTCGTCGAGTCAACCTTTCAACTCGTCGAGCTCTTAAACTCAGAAATCCTGAAATCGCGACTCAACTCGTCGAGTCGTTCCTCTGACTCGTCGAGTCCTATCGAGCTGCTCATAGTCACGACTTGACGAATCAACCCGTCGAGTCCCTCTACAGACTCGTCGAGTTCTATCTTAAACTGAAATGGGACAACACGACCCGAATCGTCGAGTTCCCCTATGGACTCGACGAGTCCCTCTGTCTATTTGGCCATCTTAACAGATTAAGCCCATGTTCTCTAGATCCAAAGTCCATTCTTCACTTGTTCACTGGAAATGATCTTCCTAAGGGTAAAGTTTCCAACTTTACCCGTTGATAGCCTTTCTTGAAGGGTTTAGCTAAAACCCTAATTCTTTTAAGACATAGATCTTGTCCAAAAAGCCTTAGCATCCCAAACCAAAGCATGAAAACCTAGATCTAGGGCCTACATCCTAATTAACCATGTAAAGTCTCGAGCTTGCTTCCATTCATACTCGTCGCTTAAACTCAGAAATCCTGAAATCATGACTCAACTCACCGAGTCGTTCCTCCGACTCTTCGAGTCCTATCGAGCTGCTTATAGTCGCGACTTGGCGAATCAACCTGTCGAGTCCCTCTACAGACTCGTCGAGTTCTATCTTAAACTGAAATGGGACAACACGACCCGACTCTTCGAGTTCCCCTATGGACTCGACGAGTCCCTCTGTCTATTTGACCATCTTAATAGATTAAGCCCATGTTCTCTAGATCCAAAGTCCATTCTTCACTTGTTTACTAGAAATGATCTTCCTATGGGTAAAGTTTCCAACTTTACCCGTTGATAGCCTTTCTTGAAGGATTTAGCTAAAACCCTAATTCTTTTAAGACATAGATCTTGTCCAAAAAGCCTTAGCATCCCAAACCAAAGCATGAAAACCTAGATCTAGGGCCTACATCCTAGTTAACCATATAAAGTCTCGAGCTTGCTTCCATTCATACTCGTCGAGCTCTTAAACTCAGAAATCCTGAAATCGCGACTCAACTCGTCGAGTCGTTCCTCCGACTCGTCGAGTCCTATCGAGTTGCTCATAGTCGCGACTTGGCGAATCAACCCGTCGAGTCCCTCTACAGACTCGTCGAGTTCTATCTTAAACTGAAACGGGACAACACCACCCGACTCGTCGAGTTGGCCAACTCAGAATATGACTTTGACCAGAGCATTGACTTTGACCAGGGGTAAAATGGCCATTTTACCCTTAGACAGATTTTCAGTTTTCTGATTAAGTGTTATTGCATAGAGTTACCCGGGGAGTCGTGGGAGCAGCCATCAGGGATTCCTCACGCACGAGTTCAACATCCAGTTTGAGATGTGAGTTTTTCCTCCAGTAGGAACGGGTCGAAGGCACCAATGCCGGCCCGTTTATGTATGTAGCGTATACCAGAATTCAGTCCGATGTCGGGGTTAGCCCGATGTAGATTATGTGTTCCAGACTTCGGTCCGATGCCAGGGCGGTCCCGAGAAGTGTTTATGTATGCTTGATGTCTTTGTAATTCATGCATGTTATGTGTTATGTGTTCCGGGCTTCGGTCCGATGTCGGGGTAAGCCCGATGTATGTTATATGCTTATGTTATGTGTTCATGATATATGATATGTTGTGTGTATGCTGGGGTAAGCCCGATGTCCGGGCAAGCTCGATGCCAGATGTGGTCTGATGCCGGAGTGAGCCCGATGTCGGGCAGGAGTCTGATGTCGGGTAAGCTGATGTCGAGTTCGTCTCGATGCAGTTGGGCGGTGTCCCAAAGTATATGTTACGTGTTATATATTATGTGTATGGTATGTGGTATTTTGGGGGAAACTCACTAAGCTTCGTGCTTACAGTTTTTAGTTTGGTTTCGGGTACTTCTGCTAGCAAAGGGAAGGGCTCGGGTTGATCGCATGACACACACCACAGTTCTAGCCTGGGATATTTTATTATGATATTCGATATATGATTTTGATATATTGACAGTTGTTATGATATTTTTGAGATACTTGACTTACGATTTTTATATGATGATAATATTTATGGTTTTATTAATGATTTAAAAACGAAAATTTTGGACTGTATTTTTGGGATGTTTCAAGTTGGCCCGATGCCGGAGAAAGTCCGATGTCGGGCAAGTCCCGATGCAGGGGCGGGGGCCCAGTATGTGGTTATGTTTATGGAAACATGTTTTGTTGGAAAACACATGTGTATTCCTTTCCCATTTCCGACGGTACGATGGAGGCTTTTGCGTCAAAAATAAATGAGTGGCTGAGAATGATTCCCCCATTCTCAACCTTTTTTATTTTCTCAATTGAAATTACCTCTATATATATATATATATATATATATATATATATATATATATATATATATATATATATATATATATATATATATACTAGCAGTTTACCCGCACCAAGCGACGGGTGTGAGTAGTTTCTTTATAAATTAGTTTCTAGAGGCGGTTAGTACTTTTGTGCGATAAATTGTTTCTTTCGTCGAAGATTAGTTTTGTTTTGGAAAATAGATTCGGTGTAAAAAATAAAAGACGTTTTGTGTTATGAATAAAAATACGGCGAAGTTGTTGTTTTGGGTTAAATATAAAAGTTCATTTGTTTTGACTTAAATATAAAAGTGTATTGTTACTTTTGGTTAAAAATAAATATACATTGTTTTTTGGGTAAAATGCCTAATTTTATAAAGAAACATGTTATTAATGGGTTGGACGGCAATTAGTACGTTATTGTTTAGTGCAAATTGGCATTGGTCGTTTTGCATTCACTATTCGTCGATTGGCGTTTTCCGGATATGTATACATGAACATATACATAAAAGATGTTGATTTTTATTTGCAATAGCGTACTTTAACTTACGCAAATTTTGGGGAGTTAGTTAACTAAGTTTGAGTAACTACTTTAACATATAAACATATAACAAACTTTCAACAAAACAATTGCCAATTGAGTGTCAAAGACATCGTACACACTCATAGATCGACTTGCATAAACTTTGCAATAAATGTACTTATTTTAGTACCAAGCTCAAGATAAGTATTACTTTCACATAATTTCAGAAATCAATTTTACACCATGTTTTCCCGGCAAGATCAACAGATAATTTGCATAGTCGGGATTAAAAAAAAACCAACAATAAGTATGACATCAAAAAAGTTTTGCTTCCAACATGCCGATTTATTGCTTGAAATGGCATAAGAATAAGAGCTCGAAACTGTAACATAGATATAAATTAAATAGGGGGGGGGGGGGGGTAATACATACCTGCATTGCCATTGCTCTGTCACAAGTATGGTTGACAAATTTCAAATTGATTAAGTCTATTTTTTAATCCATCGTTCAATCTTGAGTCGACACCATATTCAACATACTAAATTGCATTTCAGGCACATAACTCGATGCATTATGCTAAACTGCAAGAGTAATAAAGTCAGGAAAACAAATAAAAATAATAAACTTCCATTTTTATGGAAATAACTTGAACCACAGGCAAAAAACAACTTACTTGTAGGTATATGATGTTCCATTAGATACAACTCCATGTGGGTTCAGCTGATTAAAAAGTAAAACTTGGTTAGTAATAGAATTATCAAATTAAATAATTTGATTTTGCACCGGATGGTAAGCATGGAACAATGACTAATATTGTTTTTCAAGCTTCTCCCATATTAGAAAAAAAAATCACTTCCGTTTTTCAATATAAATATGTATTAGAGGACTCTAATTACACATCAAGCTTTGTAAAATTTCTATATATTCCTTTTTTATCGATTTATAAAAATATCACATTCAGTTATATAGATCTTTGTTCAACAAATTATACCAGCTTTCAAAATTTCTATGAAATTCATTATACTTGAGTTTGTAAAACGTGAAAGTAGATACATATCCTAACTCTTTGAAAGTTAGTAGAACTCGATTTCCTTAAACAGATTCATCGTTTGTTCCCAGGCTCGAGTTTCGGAGCTGCATTCGTGCCCATACACGAGTTCGGTGTTTTTGGTCTACGGAATCCAAGATTTGCACCCCACCTGCGCGCGGGTAGGAATTGTAGCATAACCTTAGACACAAGCTTGTAAGCCTTTCATGCATTCAAGCTTATAAACCTTATTTGGTTTGGTCTTTCTATCAATGTGGGAATCATTCCCACATTCCTCTCTTTTTGCTAAATTTATTCTCAAATACCCATCTTTGAGTATCGATATCTCATTCACATATACTCTATTTTGGACATATAATATATCGTTTTGAAGTCCTCGTGGAGGAGAACACAAACCCGCTTAGAGTTAGTTATATATACAACATATGTATATATTTATATATGTCCAAAGTTAGTAAAAATATATATATTTATACTAAATTTTCCAACAATCCCCCACATGAATGGAGATCGATCTCTGCACATCCAATTTCTAAACGAAATTTTCAGCAGTTGAATCCTGCATAGGATAGGTAGGTATTACCCTTTGAACCCTCCCTTAAGAAGTTACACTTAATCTCCTAGCAGTTAGTAGATCTCGATGTCTTTGAACTAAACCGCCATTTATGTAGACGACAATGTAAATCTCACATGATTCTCCCTGACAAGGTCATATCCTCATAGTCGTGTTCGTTTTGCTCATGAACACTAGCCTGGTTCTGCAAGAGCTTTAGGAATTGTGCCCCAATAATTCCCCTCGAAGCGAACCCACTTCTCTCTCACATAGGTGATTCCAAGAATCATTAAAAACCATATGTTTAGCCTTATTTTGTCACTACATATAGGAATGGACTAGGAAGTAATGTTAACTCCCCCACAGTGACATGCCTCAATCATACAGTTAGGTTATCCTTTTGAACCCAGATCTTGGGATCTCCAGTCTTCTGGGTAAGGTTTGCTTCGTATGAATTTATTCATTCATGGGCTTTAGTCCCATTCCTCTTGACGACTTATAAACTACATCTCTACTCAAGCCTTTTGTAAGCGGATCCGCAATGTTATCCTTTGACTTCACCTAGTCAACTGTGATAACCCCCGTAGAGATTAGTTGTCGATCGTTTTATGTCTACGTCTAATGTGCCTTGATTTCCCATTATACATTGTACTTTGAGCTCTACCAATTGCCGATTGGTTATCACAATGTATACATATGGCCGTTACCGGCTTGGGCCATTCGGGAATGTCCTCTACAAATTGACGTAGCCACTCCGCCTCTTCAGCACAAATATCTAAGGCGATAAATTCAGATTCCATCGTGGATCTAGATATAACTGTTTTCTTGGATGATTTCCATGCTACAGCAGCACCTCCAAGTGTAAACACATATCCACTTGTAGATCTATAATCTTTTATGTCAGATATCCAATTTGCATCTGTGTATCCTTCGATAACTGTTGGATGTCTGCCATAATGTAGTCCATATTCTCGCGTGTATCTCACATACCTTAGCAACCTAGTAATACTCTTCCAGTGTTCAGAACTGGGTTTACTAGTGTATCTACTTAGTCTGCTCACAGCATATGCTAAGTCAGGTCTGGTACAACTCATTAGATACATCAGACTGCCAATAATTCTTGAATATTCCACTTGATTAACACTATCACCTCTATTTTTACGTAGATGTTGACTAGTGTCAATTGGAGTTCTAGCTATGCTAGTGTCTCCGTTAGCAAATTTTTCAAGAATCTTATCCACATAGTGTGTTTGACTTAAAATCAAACCACTTTGGGTTCTTGTGATCTTGACTCCAAGAATCACATCCGCTAAACCCATATCTTTCATGTCGAACCTGGATTTCAACATATCCTTCGTGGATTTTATTATCTTGTCATCACTACCAATGATAAGCATATCATCAACATACAAACACAAGATAACATAACCATGAGTGGTGTTTTTCACATAGATACACTTATCACACTCATTGATTCTAAAGCCACTTTCCATCATGACTTGATCAAACTTTTGATGCCATTGTTTAGGAGCTTGTTTTAATCCATATAGAGACTTAACAAGTTTACAAACCTTGTTCTCTTGTCCCGAGGCAATGAAGCCCTCAGGTTGCTCCATATAAATTTCTTCTTCCAACTCCCCATTTAGGAAAGTCGTTTTCACATCCATTTGATGAACTTGCAAGTTTCTAATAGTTGTAATGTCAAGAACTAATCTAATGGATGTTATCCGCGTTACCGGCGAATACGTATCAAAGTAATCTAGACCTTCTTTTTGTCTATAACTTTTGATTACTAGTCTTGCCTTGTATTTATCAATACTCCCATCAGGTTTCATCTTTCTCTTAAAAATCCAACGGTAACCTAGTGGCTTGCTACCTGGAGGTAGATCCACTAGTTCCCACGTATGATTTTGTAAGATAGATTCTACCTCATTTTTGATGGCTTCTTTCCATTGAGGTCCCTCAGAAGAAGTAACCGCCTCTTGGTAGGTTTTAGGTTCGCTTTCCACCACATAGGTGTAAAAATCATCACCAAATGATTTTTCAACTCTAGCCCTCTTACTTCTTCTGAGTTCTATCTCTTCTTCCTCGGATTGAGGTTGTTCTTCCTCTCGAACAGCTTCGTCGTTTGGTAAAGATGGGCTTTCAACTTCCTTGTTCAAACAAGGAAACACATCTTCAAAGAATGAAGCATTCCTTGATTCCATTATGGTATTCTTGTGTATTTCAGGATTCTTAGAATCATGCACAAGGAACCGATAAGCACTACTACTTTGTGCATATCCAATGAATACACAATCCACTGTTTTAGGGCCTAACTTTTGTACCTTAGGCGGTAGTACTACAACTTTAGCTAGGCACCCCCACACTCGTAAGTACTTATATGATGGCTTTCTTCCCATCCAAAGTTCATACGGTGTTTCATTCTTTTCTTTGCGAGGTATCTTATTTAGAAGATAGTTAGCCGACAAAATAGCTTCCCCCCACATTGACTGGTTTACACCCGAACTAATTATCATGGCATTGACCATTTCTTTCAAGGTACGGTTCTTTCTTTCAGCAATTCCATTGGATTGATGTGAATAGGGTGATGTGAATTCATGACGAAATCCATTTTTCGCACAAAATTCAGCATAGGGAGAAACATATTCTCCACCCCTATCACTTCTAACCACTTTAATTCTCTTGTTGAGTTGATTCTCAACTTCATTCTTGTACAAGACAAACTTGTCTATTGCTTCATCTTTACTCTTAAGTAAATATATGTAGCAATATTTCGTGCTATCATCGATGAATGTAATGAAGTATTTGTTCCCACCTTGAGTAGGAATTGACTTTAAATCACACGCATCAGTGTGAATTAAATCAAGAGGTTCGATGTTTCTTTTGGTTGTTTGGAAAGATAATCTAGTTTGTTTGGCTTCAACACATGTAGGGCATTTGTGATTTGAGTAAATATTAAGTTTTGGTATGTATTCTAGTTTAATTAATCGCTTAATAGAATTGTAATTTACATGTCCTAAGCGACCATGCCAAACATTTGAACATTCAAGCAAATAAGCAGAACTAGAACTTGTATTATTCATTTTGTTTGTCACCATTACATTCAATTTAAACATGTCATTCAAGGCATATCCTTTTCCCACAAACATACCATTTTTGGACAAAACAAACTTGTCCGACTCAAACACTAGCTTAAAACCAAATTGGTTCAACAAACCACCCGACACTAGATTCTTACGAAGTTCAGGAACATACAAAACATCCCTAAGCTTCACTTCTTTCCCCGAAGTCATTTTTAGAATGACATCACCAACACCTTTGATATTCGCGGTAGCTGCATTTCCCATGTAGAGCTTTTCACCATCTTCAACTTCTTTGTAGGTGTTGAAAACACTATTGTCATGACACACATGACGAGTAGCCCCCGTGTCAATCCACCACTCATTTGAATTTGTATTCATGAGATTCACTTCAGAAACCATAGCCGTGAGATCAGTAATCATGGCCACCAACTCCATGTTATCATTCACCATGTTTGCTTGACGGTTTTCCCTCTTAGGTTGTGGGCACTCCGAAGCCTTGTGACCCGGTTGGCCACAGTTGTAGCACTTGAACTTTTTCTTGAAAGTTCCTGCCTTGGGGCCTAGGTTTTTGCCCTTTGCTTTCCCTTTGTGAGGTCCCTTGCTTTTGCTCTTGGAAGTTTGACCAGCTTCCACCATATGAAGCTTAGAAGATTCAACTTCACTTCCTTTCTTCAAGGCCATTCTATTGTCTTCTTCAATGCGAAGACGCACCACCAGTTCCTCCACAGACATCTCCTTTCGCTTATGCTTAAGGTAGTTTTTGAAGTCTATCCAACTAGGAGGAAGATTTTCAACCATTGATGCAACTTAGAATGATTCATTAAGATCCATTCCTTCTGCATTGTTATCATGTATGATGACCTGAAGGTCTTGGACTTGACTCATAACAGATTTTGAGTCAATCATTTTGTATTCCAAGAACTTAGCAACAACATGCTTCTTGGTTCCAGCATCTTCTGTCTTATACTTCCTTTCCAAAGACTCCCATAGTTCCTTAGCAGTTGCAACTTTATAATAAACATTGTAAAGTGCATCAGTCAGCCCATTCAACACATAGTTGCGGCACAGAAATTCTGAATGCTTCCATGCATCCACTGCATTCACAGATTGAGCATCAGCCTGCCCCTCAGCAAGTAGAACAGAAATTCTGAATGCTTCAAGTAGAACAGCATCTTCTGTTGCCACCTCTTGAAGTTCAGACCAAAAAAAATTTCAGGTCTCTCAGCATGATTAGCCATGATGTTTGGAACCGGTGTATTTGTGTTCACAGGAGGGTTAGCACCAGCAGCAGGAGTTCCAGACATTCTGAAAGAATCTAACCACAGTTAAATAGATTACAGGAAAAAACCGATAAAAAATCGATTTAGAATAGAAGAAAAGGAAAAACGAAATGGTTAGAACAAAGAATGATTCTGTTAGTAGAATGTCTTCGTTTTCCTCTTAGAACAAACGAGGGTAGCGCACGCTCGAGTTTTCAGAGCTGCATTCGTGTCCGCAGGTCGCGCCCATGCACGAGTTCGGTGTTTTTGGTCTACGGAATCCAAGATTTGCACCCCCCCCTGCGTGCGGGTAGGAATTGTAGCATAACCTTAGACACAAACTTGTAAGCCTTTCATGCATTCAAGCTTATAAACCTTATTTGGTTTGGTCTTTCTATCAATGTGGGAATCATTCCCACATTCCTCTCTTTTTGCTAAATTTATTCTCAAATACCCATCTTTGAGTATCGATATCTCATTCACATATACTCTATTTTGGACATATAATATATCGTTTTGAAGTCCTCGTGGAGGAGAACACAAACCCGCTTAGAGTTAGTTATATATACAACATATGTATATATTTATATATGTCCAAAGTTAGTAAAAATATAAATATTTATACTAAATTTTCCAACAATTTTCTCTTAGAAGAAAGGTTTGATGATAACTTAGATAGTTGTACGACCAATTTGTCAAGAGTTTTTAAGGACACACCAAAAGCCAATCGTTCATGATCCTTGTAACACTTTTAAGTATATTTTTTTATATTGATGATTGTTTTCGATCTTGTTTTGGTCTTTTAAATTAGTTTTAGTTAAAAACAACTGACCAACTGGATTCTTAGTTAAAAAATTACCTGCATTGTTTTTTCGATCACCAGCTTTAGTGAAACCTATCTTCTTCAGATACAATGGCGAAAATAGCCAGGTCCTAGTCCTTGCTTACATGTGCAACGCTTGCTTCCCCGAGCAGAACCCACTTTCTAGTCATCTGATTCACAAAAAACACCCTCACATGCTTTCATTAGCATATTAATCTGAAGCTCAGAAAATCCAAAAAAACAAGAAGAAATACTAAATATTGAAAATGATCTGGTTATATTAATATGGACAAGCACCATCTATTTTAAACCCATAAATAAAAAAATAAACTTGAAATTAATAAATGAAAAACACTAACTAATTTTCGGTCGTTGAATTCATTATCCAAAAGGTAGAGAATCACACCTTGATGACCACTGCATGCTAAAAAATATGAACAAATTTAATCAATTAATTAAAATAATAAAACAACTTCGATATGTTAATGAGTGGAGATGTCCGGTAACTCGAGTTAAGATACATACCATAATAGTTAATGAAGGTGAACAGATCGGTATACCAAAGAACACAACACAAAAGCTTTTGCAACATATTAAAATAAACCAAAATCCTAGCTTCCAAAAAATAGAACTGAATGGATCTGTACCTTCATAGATGAATAGTTATGTCATCATTGTCCTTCAGCATATGTCACAAAAACATTAACGATATTACCGTCCATCATCTTCATTTGTGCTCCAGGACCATTTGGAACAATGGTACAAAATGATGAATCTCCTGTTTGGAGAATAAAGCCATATTAAACCCCTAAATTGAGAGATAAAGAGGTAGAAGGAGACATCGAGTGTTCATATATTTCATCGAACCTGGTGGAAAATGATAAGATTGCGATGAAATCAAAGATTTAATATGCCAAGAAAGTTCAAAATTAGTTTTTTATATTTCCAAGCAAGAATTTCACCTTCGGTTGTATGAAGAATTGAAAAAAATCTTAATCAAACTAAAGAACCTGTGTCATTGGATCTTGAAGGATTAGGTAAAGGCATCGCTTGGGTTAACGACAACATCAGTAGGAAGGTATTGGCTGAGTTAGACACTGGTGGTGGTGAGTGGTGTTTAAGTCTCTGGTTTAGGGTTACAGAGAAGGAGTAGAGTGAAGCAGGTCGTTTAATGGGGTAGGTGGTTGAAGGTGGAAATTAGGGTTTTCCTTAGATTCAAGAAGGCGATGAAAGAGTGTGTGAGAGATACTATACGATGGAAAAGTTCAACAAAATTTGGGGGTTGTGACTAAAATAACAAAATCACATACCCTGAAACTCAAAAATTATGAAATAAAGATGAAATCTAAGATTTTCACTAAAGGCATAGAGCATTTGATAGATTTGTTACCTGCACCTCCATTCGATCATAAATCAAGATACAAAGCTACCAATAGAGGGTTGTAGATGCACTTTTTACGGGAAGCATGTGGCTTTAGTGGTGATTTGGTGTAATGTAGATCATGGCAGTGGTTGAGGAATCTATGACAGTGGCGGTGAGTCGGTGGCAGTGGAGGCTCAACATTTGATAGAATACGCTCCCCATATTCTAGGGTTTCTTGGAGACGGTGGATCATAGAGGGTGAGAGATAAATACAACGAAATGCCTTATAACGTGTATAGAGGGAAAAGACTGATCAATTCAATTGGTTTTGAATGATTCAATAGGAAGAAATCAAGGGAACAGATAATATTTAGTTTGTTTTGTTTACAGATAAGATTTATTATTTGTTAATGCATAAATTGCTTGTAAATATTGCAGTAATGTTTGTACCTCTTAAAATTCAGCATTTAGAGGTAAATGCTTATTAAGGTATAAAGATATATATATATATATATATATATATATATATATATATATATTTATTTATTTATATTTATATAGGGTTAGGTTATTATATTCTAACTATCTATTGTGTGCATGTTGGATTGATTCTGGACCAATAATTTTTGTTATTTTAAAAAAGTAATTAATGTATATTACATGTTGAAGATATAATGAGTATTAATTAAATCTTCAGCATTTAATATTAATTAATTACTTTCTTAAAATAACAAAAATGATTGGTTCAGAATCAATCTTAAATGCACATAATAGATAGTAGAAACATTTGAACCTAACTCTCTCTCTCTCTCTCTCTCTCTATATATATATATATATATATATATATATATATATATATATATACACACACACACATATCTTTACTATATTATAAAGCATACATATCAAAAGTCTTAAATACAATTTTTAATGCATTTTGTACAATAAAATAAAGCACCTCTTAAAAGAATGTCTTAAAGACAAATTGCAATGAATAATGTAAAACACGTAAATGCATCCAAATAAAAATCCGGTGAGATAGCCAAATCGGACTCATCCACCAATCATGTTGAATCACGCGGATCACTCTCTTTGATCGATCGGATGATATATTCCCTCAAAATATGAAATGAATTCAACGGATGTAATTGACATAAAAGACTAGCCATGTTCCCTATCCACATCTCAAGTTTAGAATTCAAATCCAAAGACAATTGAAATCCACCACTCTAAATTTTTGTCTCACTTCCTCCACGACTCCTTTGCTCTCTTTAAAAAATTCTAAACCAAGCAGTCACCACCGTTATCCATCGTTAGTCTCATTGACACCACCACCACTTTCGAGGCCATCGTTTACAGCCGCCACCACCTCCATACCTGACCTCATGACCAGTGGCCATCTCTCATTACTTCTGTTTATCCGGATATCACCATCTGTTCATCTCTTTCTAGCCTTCGCTCTCAGACACGCAAAAGGATTTCTGGATCTAGATCGTCAAGCGACAACAATCTTGATTTCTCAGTATTTTGTTCATTGACATGTTTTGATTTGTATGTGTATGTATTTTTGTGTATATATAGTTCAAGTCGTTAAATGCTTTTAGTTCAAGGTGTTAAATTATAGAAACAGAAACATGAAGATAATAGTGCCACTAGCCATAACGTCACATTGTCTTCCTCCTAGCTCTCAAAGAAATAGATATTCATATATTTCTTTGCCTTGATTGCTTTTTTGCTTTCAGATTTGCATTTCTTAGTTTTTTGAACAAAGCTTGAAGAAACTTATATGAGTTTGTTTCCATTGTATGTTGGTTTTTGCACAGGAAATTTTACTATGAAGATGCAAGATCTCAATCAAAAAAAGAATGCATATTGTACTGTAATCTTTCATTCTTTCATCTGGATCTGTATATATGATTTCATATAGATCTTCAAAAAAATTGTAAATGTTATTGTTTTTTTTTGTTTTGTAGTATAAGTTAATTGAACATGAACGGGTTACAAAAGTTACTGTTATAGAAAATAATTTAGGTTTTTATGATGCTTTACTAAATGGATATTTCTGCATTGATAAAAATGAAGAAACGTTAAAAATGTTTATTGTAAATTTAATGTTTTTTGGGATATTTATTGATTGGTATTATTAACATGTTTATGATTATGATGCTTTTTGTTATTATTAGCGTGTTTTAATCAGTTTTAATCATATATAATTGACATATTCCTATGTAATTTAATGGTTTAATTTGTGTTTGATTAAATATTGATTGTCTCTTATTTGTGCTTTATGTTTCAAATATGTGATTATGCTTATTATCACATTTTTTTTAATTTGTCTTTGTGATTGATAAATATTATTATAAACAATTTTTTAAACCATACAAGTATGATTCAAAAGTTGAAAGGTAAAAAGGATATATGGTTCATAAATTAACATCAAATGTATTAAAGATAAATATAATATTGCTTGCAAATGAAATGTTTTGAGATATTTTAGGTAATAATATTAAATTTACATATTAGATATCCTTTGGACATTAGTGTTGAACTTACAGCTGGACATAAATATCAACCCCTTCTTCTGTCATATCCATTTGATGTAGAAAGTTGCATGTGACAGCTCTGATTTGTTTCTAGGAAAATGTACATAATTATCACCTGCAATTTTATTTGAATTTTATGTACCTTTAAGCTGGATTCAAATGCAGTGTTATGGGCTACTAATTGAAAAAGGAATTAAAAATCAAGCTTGTAGATACTTAGCCACAGCCTTTTCATTTGATTGTGTTTTTTAATATTTTATTATTTGTATGTGTTTGTTTCGTTATATATTTGTAAAGATTAGCAAATATTTTCACTCTTTTAGACAATTATAATCTATTTTTTTTCATATATTTCCCTCTTTTAATAATGTGTTTGTTGGATTATTACTAACACATTTGAATGCTAATCTTCAAACGCAACTCTTTTAAAAATAATTTTGTTGCAAACGTTGCTATATAATCATATTGGAAAATGTTAATTGTGTTTGTTTTACATCATTTTTCTCATAAACTTTTAGTTTATATTATTTAGAAAAAAGTTAAGTTACTTCTTAGAAACGTAAACATGTTTTTCAAAAATATTATGTTATTAAAACAATTTTATTGATATCTTCAAATTTTGTATTATATTTTTTAAACTTAACTGAAAGAAAAGAAATAAAGAAAGTGTGAGGCTCTAAAACAAATAAATATATAAAACTACAAGTAATATTGTACGTGTTAAAGTACAAAATCAAATTATGGGGATTTAATATTCTGTATAAGAATTGGTTTCAATTGGATTGCAACAGAGAAAGAAATAAATGAAAAACAAAAAGATTACATGGTGATTTTAACGAGGATTAAAATATTTAAACGAATGAGACACGGTTTTTTTGGCTAATAATTTGCTCAATGAATAATTAGTTATTTGATGATTATAATATTTAAACGAATGTGTCAACAATTTTTTTGGCTGATAATTGGCTCAATGAATAATTAGTTATTTGATATTACCAGATCATCGAACAAACTAAAATGGAAACTAGACACTAAATGGACAAAACAAAGATAATCTATATTTTGTAATAAATAAATAAATGAATTATATTGTGATTTTTTTGTATTTAGGAAAAAACGACGTCGATTCTATACATACATCCAACAAAGTCAACATTCTATACATGCATCCAACAAAGGCAATGAGAACAATGTGTGATATGTTTGTTTTTTGGATTATGACATGTTTATATGTAACAATGACCAAAATATTATAAGCAAAAAACACCCCACATGCATATGATGTTAATTATTGAAACTTCAACAGAAAAAAAAAATTAGAGTTGATATTTAGCAATTCATGTTAATAAAAAAATGACCGCAATCAGAGTGATTTTTGTTAACTGACTTACATGTTTATAAAGTAAATTAATCGTCGAATAGAAATTATCCTCCGCCCGCAAAAATAAACTATTCGCCGGATGTTGGAAAAAACTAATCACCGGATGCGGTATTTTTATTCCATAATTTTAATTTTATCCCAAAACGGTCTGCGGGAAAAAACTAATTGCCGAAAGAAACTATCCTGTGCCCCGCATCGCGCGATTATCCTACTAGTATATATATATATATATTATAAAACATATATCTTTATGTCTTAAAAACAATTTATGTAGCATGATGTACAATAGAATAAAGCATCTCTTAAAAAAATGTCTTAAAAGACAAGTTTTTATGCTTGAGATACAATACTTCAATGCATTAATAATCTACCATCACATATATATTAGGGACTCACAAGAAATTAAGACTTCCTTCTTAAATTAAGGAGGTATGATCTTGATCATTGAATTTTTTCTTAAAACAATCTATACCGTTGAAACATTTACTGATTTATAAAGGAAAAGATTCAACCAATCAAAACCAACTTATTTACTTCACACGGATCACTCTTTTGAATCCAGTGGCTAAGAAACAATTTGACAAACATAAAATCAATCAACGGATACAAAACACACTTCAAACAAACACAAAACAATTTTATGTTATTATTTAATAACCCTCAATTGCAATTCCAATCACAAATAAAAAGATGGGTACTTTCTAAGACAGAAATTAAACATATAAAATTTGGTCAATTTCTAAGAGAGATGTTGAAGATCTGCCGCCAACATTCATAGAAGCAAAAATCGTCTGGATCATCTTTATCGAAATATTTTGTTATATTTTTGCATTGTTTCTATAACTTTGTAACTTTTACTTTTATAGTCACGTGTATGTTATTTTCGTTTAAGCAACTTGTTTAAAGAAAATGTTATCTAGAGATCAAATAAAGAAACGTACAAAAAATGTTCTTGAAATCTTGGATTTTCAAATTTTGGATGTTCAAAACATGCATAAAGTAATGTTTCTCTATTTGATCTTTAAAGAATATTTACAAATTATGGAGATGTAAGAATCTAAATAAAAACAACACTTCTGAATTAACTAAAAACAAAAGCAAATTAACAAAAGAACAAAACAAATCATTCTTTCACCAAATAGGTAGATATAAGAAACCTTCTTTTCCTAAAGAAAAAAATAAAACAGAAAACATGAGAAAATCTGGAAAAAGAATTATGAGCAACATGTTTTTTTCTGAAAAATATAAAATTAATTATTGTCTATACATACCAAAAGATAAAATAAAATAGAGCTCTATGAATAAAGAAAGAACAAGCCGTTGTTGATCTACGAACCATAATCTCCGTCATTTGTTATTTCAGGTTTCTTTCGGATCCGTTTCAGTGAGAAATCACATGGGCAAGATCTGGTCGGAATGAAGAACAAGATGGGTTCCTGGCGAAAGCATGGATACAGAGGCGGAGGAGGTAGAATGTCCAGGAAAACGGAGTAGATGGTTGTTTAAGTTGCAGGGAGGGAGGAGGTAGTTGCAACGGTGATAAAAGTATAGTTGATGGTGTCGGCAATGGAGCCAGATATAGAGGCTGATGAGGTGGTGGACTGGTGGCGTTGGTTATTGAGGTAATGAGGTGGCAATTACAGTAATGGAGTCGGTGGTGATGGAGGCGGCTCCTTTTAAGGGTGGGTGAAAGGATATTAGGTTTAGGGTTACCGTGTTTAAAAGACGAATATTGATTAATATATGTATAAATTGGATTTTAATCTCCCGTAGTTTAATTAGAGCAAATACATTATAAAAAACGAATATTGATTAATACATCATAAAGCAAATACTAAATATCTTTAAAAAAAAGAGATAAGTAAATAATTTTAAAATAAGGCTCATAATTTATTAATTATTGTTTAATTAGAATTAGTATTACACTATTTTTCAATTTTAAAAAGTAAATTCTTTTATATTTAAAAAGTAAATTCTACGTCAATATTAAATATTTTTGGAATATATCCAAATATTATTACTTAAAAACATTAATTGTCCTAAAATTAAAAATTAAATAACAATATCCAATAATAAGAATTTATAACAACCACTAACCTAGCTTATAATAAAATAATGTATTCTTTATTATTTTATTACAAATTTATGACTCATAATTTCTTTTTTAATTTTTAATAAGACTTTTATTGTTTTAAATTATAATATAATTATTTTTGGGGATATATATATTTTTTCCAAAAACATTATTTATAATATTTATTTAACAGTTTAAATTAAAATTTAATAATTTGGTTTCCAGAGAATGTAATTTAACAAACAAAAAACAAAATTACTTAACATATGTTGTTCGAATTTAACCGTAAATCAAACTAAACAAGTTGAACTAAAATAAATCAAAAAAATAATTAAACTAAAACCGAATTTTATCGAACATTATTTGGTTTGTTTCGGTTAATATTTTCATATCAAAAAATCGATTACACCAAAACTAATAGACAACAACTAACATTTTAGTAACATAGATTTATTTTTAAAACATAACATTATGTTCAAAGAAAACTAATCTACCTCTACAACCTTAAACTATAATCGTCGAAACCGAACTACTCACCTAAAAGAAACAAATCACCGTCTTGGCACGACGCCCAACACATTGCAAATTAGCAACATACTTTATTTTTAACCGAAACAGTATGCCAAAAGAAAGTAATCTCCCTCGACATCTAATCACCGAAATGAACAATCCGATACCAAATAATCCGCCAGAAGGTTGAAATGAACTATCTGACACGAAAATGAAACTAAACTAATCGTCACATGGAAACTATCTGCCGAAATTAACTATCCGCGCCGCCGCATCGCGCGGGTACCCTATATATATATATATATATATATATATATATATATATATATATATATATATATATATATAGGTATGAGATCGGTTGAGAACTCATAGTTTCCCGAGAACTAAAAGTGGAGCGTTGAATCAAAATTAATTCATTAAGAACATGATCGTCATCTTACCAATCTCATTTAATGTTTAATTTTTTGTGTTATTGATCATATTAATATAAATGTTTAAAAAGTTACATAATAAATAAAATTTTCTGATTTTTTTAAAAATTGATTTTTTTTGATTTTTTAAAAAAAAAAGTGCAGATTTTTTAAGTTTTATAGAAAACATGAATTTATGAAAAAAAATTGAAAAAAATATTTTTTTTCAAAAAACTGCAATTTTTTTCAAAAAACCGTATTTTTTTTAAAAAAAAACTGATTTTTTTTTTCAAAAAAACTGAATTTTTTTCAAAAAAACTATAGTTTTTTCAAAAAAACTGTAATTTTTTCAAAAAAACTATAAATTTTTTCAAAAAAACTATAAATTTTTTCAAAAAAACTGCATTTTTTTCAAAAAAAAACTGCAATTTTTTTAAATAAAAAAATTGTAATTTTTTTCAAAAAAAAACTGCAAGTTTTTTAAAGAAAGCTGCATCTTTTTCAAAATAAAAACTGTTTTTAAAAAAAAACTACAATTTTTCAAAGTGTTTTCATGTCTTTGTGTCAATATTTCCTTATTTTCTTCAATTTATCATTTTTCACTTCTTCAATATTCACCAAAATTTCTTCCAAATCTACAAGAAAATTAAAAAAAAATTGATTGATGCAAAAACACTCACAAAAATACATATGTGATTTTCATGTGATTAACATATGAATCACATGTGATTCACATATGAATCACATTTACATATGACATCATATATAAATCACATGTAAATCACATGTGAATCACATGTAATTCATATGTGAATCACTTGTGATTTACTTGTGAATTACATGTGATTCATATGTAAATTACATATGAATCACATGTAACTCATATGTGATTCACTTGTGATTTACATATGAATTACATGTGATTTACATGTGAATCACATGTAATTTATATGTGAATCACTTGTGAATTAAATGTGATTAATATATAAATTACATATGAATCACATGTAACTCATATGTAATTCACTTGTGATTTACATGTGAATCACATGTAATTCAAAAGTGATTCACTTGTGATTTACATGTGAATCACAAGTGAATCATATGTGAATTACATGTGAATCATATGTGAATTACTTGTAATTCATATGTGATTCACTTGTGATTTACATGTGAATCACATGTAATTCATATGTGAATCACATGTAATTCATATGTGATTCACTTTTTATTTACATGTGAATCACATGTAAGTCATATGTGATTTACATGTGAATCACATGTAATTCATATGTGGTTTACATGTGAATTACATGTGAATCACATGTAATTCATATGTCATTCACTTGTGATTGTTTTTTTATACCATTTGCCACACCCCAAAACCGGAACGGCGGAAACGTTCGGGGCGGAGGACGTCATGTACAGTATCACAACAATGCATAATAGTAAAACAAGCAACAACATCATCCATTGCATTAATAGTATATTTTAATACAAGTGTGTTCTGTATAGTTTATAAGACACCAAAAATATGAATCAAAATAAGAGATGAGTCTTGAATGTGCTCCATCTTCTCAAAACCTGGTCATCGGTACCTGTCTACTGGTGACCTGAGAATACAAGTTATTTTGAAAGCGTAGATCAGCATTAAAGCTGGTGACTTCATAAGTATTTTAGTGTCATTGTTTGTATAAGTTTGAAGAAAGTGCTTGTAAATGTTTGATGTAAATGTTTGTAAGTGCTTGATGTAAATGTTTGTAAACTTCCTAGAAAATCCTATATTTTCTACTAAAGTAGTCTTCTACCAAGACTCAACTGTTCTTTATGTTTGTTCTTTTGTAAAAGTGTGTGTGTTTTCCCAAAGTATGACTATCATTACCAAAATATAGTTTTCATTACCGTTTATGTGAGAAGATCACAATGTGAATGAAATGGGAAAATAAAGATGTACTGTAGTTTTATCTATGTAACTACCAATGTACTAACTACCTTAAACCTATTTGTTTATGTGACATCCCCATTTTCACGGCCAGAAAAGACCGATTTTGTTTATGCTTTATAAAAATCAGAGTACCTCTTTTAATAAAAATGTTGCGGAATTTGTTCCCAGTAAAACATGATAAATACGTTATCAAAGCATTTCCGAAGAAAAGTATTTTTATTCATTTTAAAACATTTTGTATGTCATCGCCAATACAGAAACATAAGCATAAACATAACTTACATTCATTATCACTAGTGATTTATATCTCCCTAATCTCTCAGTGTAATGTGACGAAACCTAGTATTATTACCACTAGAGTTTAGTATATTATTCACCGAGACTAATTAATAGTCTAGCTATTATTACTATTATATAAGCGTTAAAAAAATACTTATATAACCCATAATAATAGCCCAAGTACTTATTATAAGTTCCTAATAACGTTACTATAATTAAATAAAAGCTATATTAAAAATAGATTAGGTGTAGCTCACTTACAGCGAGTTTTATAGAAAACCGGGCTTTACTTGGAGCAGCGTTCCCGAGCCAAAAAGCTCTTCTTCTCGGAGCCGTCGAGCACTCCGGGGCTTCCGCCTCGTGCCAGGGAGGTTCCCTAGGCTTTTCGGGGGGTTTCGGGCTAGAAAGAGATTCTAGAGAGAGAGTAAAGAGAAGAAAGAATGGGAAAGGTGTGAAGAAAATGAATGTGAGAGAGGTTCTATTTATAGGGTGAAAAATGGCTGAACTTGGTGCCACATGTCACCATCTAGTGGCAAGACTTGGGGAGAAAGCAATGGCCAAGATTGTGCCACATCACCCATTTTCGCACAACACACTTCCGACTTCTAAAATCCGTAACTTTCACATACGATCTCCGTTTTTGACGTTCTTTATATCCACGCATAGGTAAAAATAAGATCTACAACTTTCATTTTGACTCCGTCGGCTAATTCTCGACCGATCTTAAATTTAACAGTACGAGGAGATTATACTGTTAAATGTCCGCGTAAAATTCATAACTTCTACATACGGACTCTGTTTTCGTCTGTCTTTTTACCGTTGAGTTCCTATTAATGAGATATTCAATTCTCATTTAGGTTGCGTAGGCCAAAAACCGCTCGATCTAAAATTCGAGTTTCAGGCTGTGCACTGTTAAGCCAAATCTTAGAAAATTCATAACTTCCTCATACGAAGTAAGATTTGGGCGTTCGTTTTTTGTATGTTCTCGGTTTAACATATACTACAACTTTTGTTTAGATTTCTAAGGCTAAAAAGTCATCCATCGTAAATTCACTATTTACGTCTCCCGGTGTCGTGCCGGTTTTGCCGTAAAACTTCGACGGACCATAACTTCTTCGTTATAACTCGGATTTCAACGTTCTTTATATGTACGGAACCCTTGAGACGTATTCTACAACTTGGTTAAGATTATTTATTCTAAATAATCTTTTGTCAAAAATTCATTTTCGACCCCTATTATCTCTAAATTGACTAGCCCGGATCTACGGGCGTTACAATTATCTCCCCCTTAGGATGATTACGTCCCGGAATCATCAACGAAACAGGGCTCACATGATGACTCCATACGTTATCTCTTCATCCTAAGTAATAACCGTAACTTTGATGTTTCTTCGAACGAATATCTAACTCTAAGACTTCCTGATTGCAGGCGGTGCTCGATCTTGCACTTGCTCCCTATCTCACATTAGACTCCAAATTATGACCTTCAAGTCACAATCTCGATCCTTACTGGAGACTGCTTCTTCTTCTTAACAAACTTAAGATAAGTTATTTTATTACTAAAATAGACCGATGTGTCATATTCTAATGACTTATCATCGTATGTTCCCATGCTTAGACTCAGGTCTCTTAGAGTCTTCCAGAACAGACTATACATGTTCTAATCACATCTTAAAAGGTAGCATTTCTAGCTACAAGCAACTATCGCGATACCTCTACCGATCGCTTTGATTATCTTTTATTTCAATCTTCCGACTTAAGTCAGATGCTACATCAAACTTGGTTCTCTGAACCACGTAACATACTTATCGTAGTCGGACTCAATTCGATATGACCACTAGGGTCGGAATAAAAATCATCCTCTTAGTCATTACCGAAACGATGGTAACGACATATTTGAATAAAACGGTATCAATTACTAGCTTCTTGGTAACCTTGTGACTTTCCCTGATGCAAGCGTGAGTCCTGTGCTTCCGGTAGTATAGGCCTCTACTACCTTTCACACCTACTCATACTCGTCCCAAGTATTGTCTTGCAGTTCACCCAAGTCACCATACAAGAAAATCACATAACAACTTGACACATTAGATAACGAAACGAAGGTTTTATATTATTCCTTGAAACGATTACATAGGTGTTCAAGTTCAACCTATACTATGCCTCTAATAGGCTACACCACGTGGTACTATTTACATGACTACTTCATAGATCCTCATTCCTGATCCCTTTCATTTCCATCTTCTTCGTCAAGGATCATATGGAACGCTCTTGCCTTCGGTTTCGGTGGAATGTTTGGTCTTGCCGCCTCTTTCTTCTTCGGGAAATCCTTAGCAACGTGCCTTTCTTCACGGCATTCATAACACACCCTTTTGCTGGCGGTGCACTCGTTGGCGTAATGTCCGGTCTTTCTACACTTGTAGCAAGTCACTTCCTCGCTACATTTCTCAAAGTGCTTCTTCTTGCACTTCTCGCACCATTTCACTTTGTTTCCTCCTCCGCTAAACTCCTTTGAACCAGACTTGATCTTCTTATTGGGCCTCGTAGACCCCTCAAACTTCCTCTTTTCGCCAACCTCAATCTTGTTGGCAGCTCTTCCCTTAATCATATCCTCCACAGACTTGGCAGCCAAGATAGCTGCCTCCAGAGTAGGTGCCTGATGCACTGGCACCGCGTACTCCCATGGAAGTCCCTTTGCGTACTTGTCGATTTTCGTCAGCTCATCCAGAACAAGACGCAAGGAGAACTCCATCTTCTTTGTGAAGTTGTTGGTGTATTCGTCAATTGACATGCTTCCTTTCTTCAAGGTCAGGAACTGGTTCTCTAGCTCGAGCAGGTTTTGGGCTGAATAGTACTTGCGCTTGAACTGCACCAAAAACTCTGCCCATGTCAGTTGCAGGGGCTCAGAGTCTTCCCCAGGGTATTCCACCAGCGCACAACACCTCCTCGGAATTGACATACTGCAAAGGTGGTCTGTAAATTGCCTCTGCAACCACAAGTCATGAAAGCTAACTCCATCTCCGAGATCCAATCCATGACTCCGATGGGATCTTCCTTTCCAGTGAAAGTCGATGGCTTGCAAGTCAGAAAATCCTTGTACTTGCATCCATTCCTCTCGACTCCGTCATATTGGTTGTTTTGTCGAACTATTGGTGGGTTGGCTTGACCAACGATCCCACTGTAGTTCCCTCCTTCTGACTGCCCATTGTTCAATTCGGGCTGTTCAACTGGCATTGTAGGTTCGTCCCTATTTTCATGCAACATTTGCCTCATCTCTTCCCGTTGTTCAGCCAACATAGCCCGTATCATGGCTTGTACTCCGGCCATTGTAATTGGCTCAGGAGCATCTGCTACAACATGTATTTGTTCAATCACTGGTGGTTGATTCCTGTTCCCATTTGCATTCCCGGCTCCACTACGGGTTCTTGCCATTTCGATCTATATACCAAATCAGACGTTCAGTGTGCAATGACGAGAATTAAGATAGGAAAGATTTTATTTACGATCGACGTGTAATTCTCCCTATTTCTCCGAAAAGTTATATGTCAGTTCTAATACCGTAATTAAACGTTTAGAAACCTGAACACATAAAGTTTCCAGATCCGGTCGGCAACAGACCATAGATCCGATCAAACAATAGCATCATAAAGCATCACAAATCATTTAGCACATAAAAGCAATTTAGACATCTTCCCTAAATGAGTTAGGGCCGTGTCTATTCAGGTGTACTTCCTAAAATATATTAGACACACTCCTCACCATCATTGCTTAGCATTCTAAGTTTAAGTCTAGAAATAAATCCTTATTCCTAGTTCGCTTAAACTAATGCTCTGATACCAACTGTGACATCCACATTTTCACGCCAGAAAAGACCGATTTTGTTTATGCTTTATAAAAATCAGAGTACCTCTTTTAATAAAAATGTTGCGGAATTTGTTCCCAGTAAAACATGATAAATACGTTATCAAAGCATTTCCGAAGAAAAGTATTTTTATTCATTTTAAAACATTTGGGATGTCATCGCCAATACAGAACATAAGCATAAACAGAACTTACATTCATTATCACTAGTGATTTATATCTCCCTAATCTCTCAGTGTAATGTGACTTCATATCAACACCTGTGATATAAATAAACCGAGTGGGTCAGGTTGGGAAACCTGGTGAGTACATAGGGTTTTCAACCCACAATAAATAAGTTTATTAACTTTATCAAACCAAACAAACCCGATTACCCGTTCCCGTTATCATCACTTTACGTCCCTAAAACATCTAACACAAGGGACCTAGTCTAAGGGACTTTCATCGGGGTGACAACACATGCTTCGGGGGTTCCTCAGCAATTCATGTCAAATAAGGCAACCATGTGGGGGATGGAGTACTGCTAGTGAGCACACAGTTCAAATAAACACATACAGGTTGCGAGCCTGCTAGCGTTCCACTGGAATGTCTAGAATAGTCCGTGGTCGTCATCTATACTCCGCTAGATGACTGGATCATCAATAACATCTATATCGAGGCCTCTCATTATTTTATTTTGTCACACGACAACTATTCATCTACCCATGTTTTACCCAACACATTTTGTAGATATAAAATACATATACAATTTTAATCATTTAAAACGTGTATAAAAATATTTCACCCAGCATAGACAACAAGTATTCAGAAAATATGCACACATAGCACGTAATTTATATTAAATACTTCATATCTATGTGTAAGGTGAAAGGGACCATGCACTCACTTGAAAAGGTGGTCATTCCGAACTCAGACAACGCTTCGCTTCTTAAAAATAATTTCCTTCGACGAAACCTAATATTATTACCACTAGAGTTTAGTATATTATTCGCCGAGACTAATTAATAGTCTAGCTATTATTACTATTATATAAGCGTTAAAAAAATACTTATATAACCCATAATAATAGCCCAAGTACTTATTATAAGTTCCTAATAACGTTACTATAATTAAATAAAAACTATATTAAAAATAGCGTAGGTGTAGCTCACTTACAGCGGGTTTTATAGAAAACCGGGCTTTGCTTGGACCAGCGTTCCCAAGCCGAAAAGCTCTTCTTCTCGGAGCCGTCGAGCACTCCGGGGCTTCCGCCTCGTGCTAGGGAGGTTCCCTAGGCTTTTCTGGGGGTTTCGGGGCTAGAGAGAGGTTCTAGAGAGAGAGAGAGTAAAGAGAAGAAAGAATGGGAAAGGTGTGAAGAAAATGAAGGTGGGAGGGGTTCTATTTATAGGTTGAAAAATGACTGAACTTGGTGCCACATGTCACCATCTAGTGGCAAGACTTGGGGAGAAAGCAATGGCCAAGATTGTGCCACATCACCCATTTTCGCACAGCACACTTCCGACTTCTAAAATCCGTAACTTTCACATACGACCTTCGTTTCCGACGTTCTTTATATCCATGCGTAGGTAATAATAAGATCTACAACTTTCATTTTGACTCCGTCGGCTAATTCTCGACCGATCTTAAATTTAACAGTACGAGAAGATTATACTGTTAAATGTCCGCGTAAAATTCATAACGTCTACATACGGACTCTGTTTTCGTTTGTCTTTTTACCTTTGAGTTCCTATTAATGAGATCTTCAATTCTCATTTAGGTCGCGTAGGCCAAAAACCGCTCGATCTAAAATTCGAGTTTCGGGTTGTGCACTGTTAAGCCAAATCTTAGAAAATTAATAACTTCCTCATACGAAGTAAGATTTGGGCGTTCGTTTTTTGTATGTTCTCGGTTTAACGTATACTACAAATTTTGTTTAGATTTCTAAGGCTAAAAAGTCATCCATCGTAAATTCACTATTTACGTCTCCCGGTGTCGTGCCGGTTTTGCCGTAAAACTTCGACGGACCATAACTTCTTCGTTATAACTCGGATTTCAACGTTCTTTATATGTACGGAACCCTTGAGCCATATTCTACAACTTGGTTAAGATTATTTATTCTAAATAATATTTTGTCAAAAAGTCGTTTTCGACCCCTATTGTCTCTAAATTTGCTAGCCCGGATCTACGGGCGTTACAGTTTAATTAAGGTAAAATGTGATAAGATTGTAACCATACTTGATTGACTAGTATAACATGACGTTCGAGACGTCGAAATGATATGACATTCGTCACCCGTAGACCTGCAGGTCCCACTGTAGCTAGCAGCAAAGTGTAGGATAGTCAGTACCGTATAGATCTATACACAAATTCACGCTCTCCTTCCTAGAGACTCTGGGTACAAAACGTGACACAACAGTATATTGCTGCGCCATGAAGTAGTATCTCACATTATTGTTATAGTATTCTTGTGTTTGTATAGTATGTTCTCTCTGTCTAGTATATAGTATGTTTTATAGTGTATGGTGTGTAGTATGTATAGTTTCTCGTTATAGTATGTACTGTTTCTCTTTATAGTGAGTATTGTCTCTCGTTATAGTATGTACTGTTTCTCTTTATAGTGAGTATTGTCTCTCGTTATAGTATGCTTTATCTGTTTCTCTTTATAGTGAGTATTGCCTCTCGTTATAGTATGTTCTATCTATTTCTCTTTATAGTATGTTCGAATTGACTCATGTATGAACTGACTCTTGTATGTTTCATTGTTCTAGTAATAGTAAGTAGTGAGTTCCTAAACTATACCTATTATAGTTTACTAGTAATATTGTTTGTATGAATGAACATGTTTGTACACCTTTGCTACCCAAAGGTCTTGAACTGGATGAAGAACCTTTATATCTATATACATACACATAATATATAATTAAGATTCAAACGACCTTTGGACAAACAACCGTTACCCTAAGTCCACAACCAAACAAGGAACAGGAAATAAGGCGAGTTATCAGTCCTAAGTCCTTTCAATCCTACTTATATAACTATATCTATATAGACATGATTTTGACAAAATATAAGTTTAAAAGAGTTTGATAAAGAGTTTTGCATATAAAAGAGTTTGATAAAACGATTTGAGCAATTTGTTTGAAAACACAATTTGAAGTATAAGAAATCTATATGTTTGATAGTTATTAATCACATGTGATTGATATAATAACTATAATGTTTCTACTTGTATTCCCCCCATAAAAGCAATTAAAATCATTTAAAAGGTAAGTTAAGGGGTATGAACTCACCTGCAGTGAGTGATACGAATGTAAGATCAGTTTGTAGGATGCTAAGTGTCAAGTGAAACCTTGAGCACAACGGATCCTAATAAGCATATAATGACACATATATGTATATAATTAGTGTTTAAGCAACTAATCATGATAGAGATTCACCTTAGGAACTAGGAAACACTTATATATAAGTGTTACAATCACAAAGGATTACATATAAGGGGTTTACGGCCACACAAGTGTGTTCACGGCCTTGGTGTTTACGGCCATGGTGGTTTACGGCCATGGGAGTTTACGGTCAATGAGTATACGGTCAACGAGTATACGGTCGTACACTCATGGAAGAAACATGCAAAAGAGGTGTTTTACGGCCCTATCTAGCATCCATTAAGTGTTCACGATCCTATGTTGGGACATAAGATGAGTTTGAGGCCAAAACATGCACCAAACAAGGGTTTACGGACAAGGGAGATGCTCATGGCCGTAAACTCTTGGAGTTCATGCATTAGATGATGATTCAAGGCTAGGAATCAAGTGTTTCTCAAGCTTAACTAGTAGATAGAAGGGATACTCACACTTTTGAGGGCTCCTATGGAGTTCACGGCCCAAGAACAAGTGTGTGTTCTTGGTGAAAGTGTTGAAGATTTGAAGATCTAACCAAAAGAGATAATTTCATGGATGAAATCATAGAGGTTTCCTAGATTAAGCAAGGTACCAACTAACAAATGGAAGAAACACTTACATCTTTGAAGACTAAGATGAAAACCCTTGATGATAGTTGAGAGAGAATCATGTTTCTTGAGTGAGAAGTGTGAGAAATGAATAAAAGTGAAAGAATATCACACATAAGGGCATGAGTTTACGGCCACCTTGAGTTTACGGTCGTACACTCATGTTTACGGCCGTAAACTCCTCTTGATCGAGTTTTTGGCTCGAATGCAACACGATGAAGTTAAGTTAAATCATCCCTAAACCTATACCTTGAATGTACCAGGTTTAGAACACTCAAACAGACCCTAAACAATGCTAATAGATAGCAGAAACGAGTCTGACTTTGATTGAATTGAATGACTGTACAAGATAGAAATTTCGGGTTGTCACACCATTTGCATCACAAAAATCTTTACCACATAAAACTAAAGATGAAAGGTTAGGATCAGTAGCAATAAGTTCATGTTCTACTTCATTTCCAAGACTAATGGCATCCAGACCACTCAACCTGAAAAAGGTCAAAACATTATCTAACAAGAGTTTGTACTTAAAAGATCTAAGTTCTTCACAATATCACACAGAATTCAGAACCAGATTAGCCAATCATAACAACTAATTAACTAGATCATACCAATAAAAATATATATTTGTCCACTATGAGAACCAAATTAACCACTGCACTATACTTTTATATGAATCAAATATGCATTATTATATTTATGATTCACATTAAATTCATCACTGCCAACACATAAGTAATAGAGATCCATTTAGAAAAATAGAACCTATTCTTTTTCAAACTCAAAAATAAAGCACCAATAACAGATGTTGAATTTGTTGAAAACTTGCCTTCTTTCAGAGAACGGAGTAGCAATTGACGGTTTGAAACTGTTGTTCCATAAAAGTAGAGTTGATTTAATATACATAAGAGTTTCCATGTGAAAAATTCATAACAGAAGTTCTTTGAAGTGTAACCTATTCTTTTTCAAACTCAAAAATAAAGCACCATTATTTTCTAGCATTAATATTTTTGTTTAGAAATCGCATTATATTGTTCTACACAAAGTTTCAAATATATCGATTACTTTTGGTATTTTCAAACTGAATTTTTTTGAAAGTACAACGCAGCAATAGAAAAAAAATGGCCCTCTCTAAAATATATCCCTATCTTTTGCATTTGTGCCGAAAATCCCCCTGTGAAATCCTTACTTTCACTAAAACGAGGGTGATGGACCTTGAATGGGAAAGGTTGAGGGGTATTTAGTTTTGTAGTTGCATTTTCTCAAATATCCCTTCTAAGGTCTTTTAACTCAAAAATGGATGTAATGTACACAGATCAAACAAGTTAAAGGAACTTAGAGTGCAAAAAAAAAAACGTACCTCCTGAAACATTTCCTTTCCCTTGTCTTTTATAAAAATCTGAAACTCCTTCACCTGATGGATTTGGTAATAGAGGTGGATGCATAGCATAGAAGTTTCCAAGAGCAGCAACAATTGTTTGAAAGCAAACTTTCTCATCATTCCATGTCACCTAAACAAGATATAATTATGTATTTATATTTGTGCATAATTGTACTGTATACATTTTGGCGTGTAGCTTACATCATTTCCCAGACAAAGAAGAAATTCTGGAGCACGGTCCGTGTCAGGTGTGTACTAGTCAAGTATGACAGGAAGCCTTGACAAATTGGCTTGTGGATCCACATGAATGCCAAAATATCCATCCAGCAATTCAGATTTCTCGCTTAGTAGCTTAGCATTCATCTGTATACATATGTAATTAAATGATGATAGTAATGCTAAAACCAGAGACTCAACATTAGTAGCTTAGCATTCATCTGTATACAGGTAATCATCATCCACTGAAAGACTGTGACAACCCGAAATTTCTATTTTGTACAACCATTCACTTCAATAGAAGTCAAAATTGTTTCTGCTAACTTTCAAGCTTTTTGGAGTCAGTTAGAATTTTTTAAAGTTAGTACTTCAAGAGATAACTGGAGAGAGGATGCCCTAGGGTTTATTGTGCAACAATAATGTCCCAAAACTCCAAGAGTTTGGAGTTTACGGCCTAAACAAGGAGTTTACGGCCGTAAACCCCAAGGGTATAAATATGGCACTTAGCCATTTTTACCACTTTTCACCTTTTCAAGACTAGAACTCAAATCCTCTGAAGTATCATCCGGTTTTCCTTCTTGATCTTCAACTTTGTAAGTGTTTCTTACCCTAATAAGTTGATATCTTACTTAATCTAGTGATCTTACATGATTCCATCCGTGAAATCATTCCATTTGTGTAGATCTTCAAGTGTTCTTAGTTTCACCAAGAACACCAAGAACACACACTAGTGTTCTTGGAAATTTAACACCCTTTCAAGCTTCTACATAGTAAGTACTCTTACCTTGGCTTGTTATAAGGCTTGTTACACTTCTTAATCATCTAGAAAACATAAGGAAACACAAGATCAAAGGTGTTTACGGTCCAACATGTTCTTGGACCGTAAACCCTAATGATTGGGCCATTGTGTGCCCTAGTCCCTTACCAAGCCTTGGAAACTAGTCTAGATCCCATCCTTGATGTGCTTAGGACTTAAAACATCAAAAAGACGATGAACCATATGGGTTTACGGCCGTAAACACATGGAGAAATGGTCCATGGGCCGTAAACTCCATAAAGGGGTGAAATGTTGCCCTAATCACTTCCTAAGGCTTATACTTGAAGTAGGATGCCTCATTATGACTTGAAAAGCTTCAAAACACAAAAATGGTAGAAGTACCATGAGTTTACGGCCGTAAACTCATGGGTTTACGACCGTAAACTCAATGAGAGTTGGTCACAAAACCGTAAACTCTAAAAGAGTTTACCCTTGGACCCTAAACTCAAATGCAAGGTCCTACAACCCTTAGATGCAATCCTTAGTACTTATAACACTTAAATCAAGTGTTTTACATGTCCTAGGATGTCTTAACTTGGTAAATTAGTTGTTTAATGACTAATCGGATACATATATGTGTTATTATATGTTAACTAGGATCCTTGTGTGTGTTCAAGTCTTCACTTGACACTTAGCATCCTATAACATCCGATCATCCAAACCACTCACTACAGGTGAGTTCATACCCCTTAATTAACCTTTTAAATGTTTTTAAATGCTTTTATGGGGGGGGATACAAGTTGAACTATTATAGTTATTATATCAATCACATGTGGTTAATAACTACCAAACAAGTGGATTTCTTACTTTTCAAACTGTGTTTTCAAACAACTACTTCAAACTGTTTTACAAACTCTTTTACATGTCAAATACTTTTTTTAAACTCTTTTAAACTTATATTCTGTTAAATGTGTATCTATAGAGATATAGTTATATAAGTAGGATTGAAAGGACTTAGGACTGATAGCTCACCTTACTTCCTGTTCCTTGTTTGGTTGTGGACTTAGGGTATTCAGGTTATTTGTCCGAAGGTCGTTTGAATACTAGTTATGTATTATGTATATGTATATGGATATAAAGGTTCCTTCTTTCATTCAGTTCAATACCTTTGGGTAGCAAAGGTACACAAACATGTTCATACATTCAAACAACATTACTAGTAAGCTATAATAGGTATAGTTTAGGAAGATACTAATACTATTACTAGAACAATAAAACATACAATGAGTCAGTTCATACATGAGTCATAATACATAGTGATGAGAAACAAACATAATACATAGTGATGAGAAACAAACATAATACATAGTGATGAGAAACAAACAATAACATACAAAGAGAATACTATGATGAGAAACAAACAATACCATACAGAGAGAACATACATACAGGCTAGACAGAGAGAGAACACACAATACAGCTAGCACATACATTACATATACATTACCACAGTTATGTGAGCCACGTAACGGGGCATGGCATCACCTGTCATGACCGTTTTGTATCCAGAATCCCCTTAAGTGGGGAGCGTTTGAGTTTGTGTATAGATCTATACTGGATTGACTATCCTACACCTTGCTGCTAGCTACAGTGGGACTTGCAAGTCTACGGGTGCGAAACGTCATTTCTTCCGACGTCTTATATCGTCGTGTTCTATAGTCGGTAGCGGGGTACAGGCCGATCACATGGTACTTTAAATAACAATTGGTTTAAGGTAGTTAGTACAGTAGTAGTTACTTAATACAACACTACAATACTATTTCATTTTCCCATTAAATTCACTTTGTGATATTCACACAATAAACAATAATGTAAAAACTCCATTTTTGGTTAATGATAGTCAGATTTGGGAAAATACATACTCTTACAAGAGACACACACACAAACACTAGATGCCTTGGTAGAAGGCTACTTTTAGTAGAAAACATAGGGTTTTCTAGGGGAGTTCAAACAATTACAAACTTTTACAAACTTATACATCACATACTTACAAACACTTTCATACAAACACAGAAACTAATATACTTATGATCTCACCAGCTTTAAAGCTGATAAACTCTTTCAAAATAACTTGAATTCTCAGGTCACCAGTAGACAGGTACCGGTGCCAGGTTTTTGAGAAGATGGAGCTCGTTCAAGACTCATCTTTTATTTTGATTTATATATTTTTGGTGTCTATAAACTTGAAAAAACACACTTGTATGAAATTATATTATTAATGCAATGGATGATGTTGTTTCTTGTTTACTACTTTGCATTGTTGTGATACTGTACATGACGTCCTCCACCCCGGAACGTTTCCGCCGTTCCGGTTTTGGGGTGTGACAGATTGGTATCAGAGTATTGTTTATAGTGAATCGAGTATATCAACCCATAAAAGATATACGAACTATAAACACAGCGAGATTAAAATACTCTGACCAAGAGTTTATACTTTTAAATAATAAAATATTTAACCAAGTATACATACCTGCATTCATACTAAAATTAGTGTCACTAGGACAGAACAAAAGTATTACGATTGTTGGACAACACAATTAGACTTAGAGACATATGGTCAACCCTGGGAAGATATAGCCTGATAAACTATATTATCCGAGGAGTGACTAGCATGTGCCTAAGTGTGGTTGCGGGGTTGCAACAAGTCAAAAAAACTTACCAACACTACTACAATGAAAACAAGAGAACAGAACATAAACTTAAAATACTATAGGAGTATTTTGTGTTAATATAATTACTTATCTGAGAACTAAAAAGTTCTTTATTAGTATGTCAATAGTTATTAAGTGGATACACTAAGGTTATATGTACTAGGATGTTATAGACTTAGAATCTGTGAATCTTTGCTTTACTTCCTGTTCCTTGTTTGGTTGTGGACTTAGAGTTAGGGTCACTTATTCGAAGGTCTATCTTGTTTTAAGTACATATAACTGGTATGCACTAAACAAGTGTTGAAGTAACTGATAAAGATCATCTTATAATTATCTAATTAGTTCGTCTATTAATTATTTCTTTATCCCTTTTCTCGCGTAGATTTAATGGCCGGATTCCATCTTCCCGGAGACCCGTACTATCCCAACCACGACAATGCAGGATGGCTGGGAAAAGAACCAAAAGATGATCACCCAATCCCATTGGATGATCACGAAGCTGAAGGCTTTTCTGATGGTTCTGACTCAGAGCCAGAAGTCAACAACCTACCCCCAGCTGCTCAAAGCCCAAATCCTAACCCTCGTCCAGCATTTCAAGGACTCACACCTTTGTGGGCCACGAACTTGAACAGATGGAGTCAGGAACAGGGTCAACCCATTCCCTACAATGGAGACAGGAGCTTTTACAATCTTAGCGAGGGAGGTTCAGCTGACAGGGTCCTACCCATCATGGTTCGTAGGATTTCTCGGAACACCGAGCAAGGTCGAGCAACTATCGACCGAGTGGTGGAGATTGATGCCAATTCAGGCGTTAACACAGTCCGCATACGTCAGCTAGAGTCGGCTCATGAAAGGACTCAGGTCCATAATGCAGCTCTGCAGAGAGAACTTACCGAAACCCGAGCTGAAGTTAGGGAACTTCAAGCTTGGCAAACAATGACAGAAAGGCGCATGAGAGACATGGAGCGCCGTATGTCTGAATCAAGGACTCACTCTAGTAGCTCTCGTCGTAGATAGAGCCTACTCAACTTTCTCTTTTGGATATAACTTAGTTATGTAAGACTCTAGTCTAATTTCCTATCCTTGTAAATATTAGACCTGTTAGGTCTTGATTAGGTCATAGTTCTGTCAAAATTTTTCCCATCTTGGTTGATGTAAGGCCTACTTCTAGGTCATTTTTCCCAGACTTGTTACATATGTAATTCCAGTATTATTGACAGATATCTAATCTCATGGAAATTTTATCCAAATGCTTTCATCTTCAATCAATCATACCATTCAATTGTGCTGTTGGGCTATGGAGATTTAGTCCATGAGTCATTCTCATCAAATTCTCTCTATTTTATTCTTATCAATATCTTCATCTTTGTAAACTTGCAGTTAAAAGATGCCTCCACGTCGATGAACGAGACACGATCCTCCTATAACTACAACACCAACTCCTCCTCAATTTGATACAGCAGCTCTCAATGCTGCGGTAGCTGCAGCTGTGGCAAATGCCATGGATCAATATCATTCTTCCGGTTCTACTGGAGGAGGAACTCCTGTTCAATCTACTCCCATTGAAACCCTTGTGCGCTCGAGAGAGTGCTCCTACAAGGACTTCACAAACTGCAAGCCATTGTCCTTTAAGGGAACTGGCAGAGTCATTGCCCTCTCGCAATGGTTCGAAAAGACAGAGTTGGTCTTTGAGATCTGCTCATGCTCGGAGGGAAGCAAAGTCAAATTTGCTGCTTGTACCTTCGAGTCAAAAGCCCTAACATGGTGGAATAGCCATGTCAAGTCACTATCTCTTATAGTGGCTAATGCTATGGGCTGGGAAGCTCTGCGAGAGCTAATGGTTGAGGAGTACTGCCCGAGGGGCGAAATCCAAAAGCTGGAACAGGAACTGTGGAGCCTAACCATGAAAGGCTCCGATATTGTTACCTATACCGCCAGGTTCTGCGAACTGGTGGCCCTCTGTCCAAACATGATTCATACAGAGGGGAAGAAGATAGAGAGATACATATGGGGGATAGTGCCTCCATTTCAGGGGAATGTCTTATCCTCAAACCCTGCCACATTCGATAGTGCCAAGCGGTTGGCACATCGGCTTATTGATCATGGGGTCCCTACCCCGGCCGCAACAACAACCCTGGCCATCTCAGAACCCGCCAGAACCGCTGATTCCAAGTGGAAATTCTGGGATGACAAAAAGAAGAAGAAGGCTGCCAAAAAGCAGCAGGTCGTGGCAGTTCATGCTGCGATAGCACCTGCCGCTGCTGCTCCGGTCGAGCAGTACTCAGGAAGTTTGCCTAAGTGCAACAAATGCAACTTCCACCATGTCGGAGCCTGCCGAGAAATGCAGTGTTCGAACTGCAACAGGAAGGGGCACACTGCCCGTTTCTGCAAGGCTGCGGCAAGGCCACTCAACCAAATCCCCGACGCTGGAGTGGGCCAAGCTTGCTACAATTGTGGCGAGGTGGGCCACTACAAAAGGAACTGCCCCAAGGCAGGAAATGCCGGTGGAGTAGGAAGAGTTCTGGCTATAGGCCACAAGAAAGCGGTTGCCGACCCCACAGTGGTCACGGGTACGTTTCTCCTCGATAACTCTTATGCATGTATTCTGTTTGATAGTGGAGCGGAGAGGAGTTTCGTGAACCAAAAATTTGCTCATTTACTTAAGCAAAAATCACGAGCACTTAAAGAACCGTTCACTGTAGAAATGGCTAATGGAAAGACGGAAAGCACTAGCAGTATATTCATAGGGTGTACCCTAACACTAGATAGCCATTCATTTTCGATCGACCTCATGCCGGTTTTAATTAAAAGTTTCGACGTCATTATCGGCATGGATTGGTTGAGTCTTCATCGTGCCGAAATCATGTGTTATGAAAAGGCTGTACGCCTTAATCTTCTGTCTGGCGAAACTCTAGTAATCTACGGCGACAAACCCGGCACGAACCTTCGTATCATCTCGAGCATTCAAGCCCAGAAATTCTTGCGCAAGGAATGTCGCGCATTCCTTGCTCATGTGGTCGATGTGAGCCAAGAAACGAAAGACATTCAGAACATTCCAGTAGTACGCGACTTTCCCGACATCTTTCCAGAAGAACTTCCAGGATTACCTCCGCAACGTCAGGTCGAGTTCAGAATATACTTAGTTTCAGGGGCTACCCCAGTAGCCAAATCGCCCTATCGTCTAGCACCTACAGAGATGCAAGAACTGTCCAGTCAACTTAACGAACTGCTCAGCAAGGGCTTTATAAGACCAAGCTTCTCACCCTAGGGAGCTCCAGTCTTGTTCGTGAAGAAGAAAGACGGATCGTTTCGTATGTGCATTGACTACAGGGAGCTCAACAAGTTGACCGTTAAGAATCGTTATCCTTTGCCTCGTATTGACGATTTATTCGATCAACTTCAAGGGGCGAACTTCTTTTCAAAAATTGACTTAAGATCCGGGTATCACCAACTACGAGTGCTAGGGGAGGATGTTCCGAAGACAGCCTTCCGAACTCGTTATGGACACTACAAATTCGTAGTGATGCCGTTTGGATTAACAAACGCGCCCGCAATATTCATGGATTTAATGAATCGGGTGTGTCGTCCGTACTTGGATCAGTTCGTCATCGTCTTCATTGATGAAATACTTATCTACTCTCGTAGTAAGGAGGAACATAGTCAACATCTGCGACAAGTCTTAGACACACTACGTTCGGAGAAGCTCTATGCGAAGTTCTCGAAATGCAAATTTTGGATCCGAAGAGTCGAATTCTTAGGGCACGTGGTTAGCGAGGAGGGAATACACGTGGACCCTTCCAAAATCAAAGCCATTGAGAGTTGGTCAGCACCGAAGACGCCTACAGAAATTCGTCAATTTCTAGGCCTCGCTGGCTACTATCGCAGGTTCATTCAGAACTTCTCCCAAATTGCGAAACCTCTTACAACACTGACCTAGAAGGGCGTAGCCTTTGACTGGGAAGAGAAGCAGGAGAGAGCGTTCCAAACGCTCAAGCGAGCCTTGTGCACCGCACCTATACTATCCCTCCCCGAAGGGATAGAAGACTTCGTTGTCTATTGCGATGCGTCAAATCAAGGGCTCGGATGTGTTCTGATGCAGCGAGGTAAGGTCATCGCCTATGCCTCGAGACAGCTGAAGACACACGAGGTCAACTACACTACCCACGATCTTGAACTAGGAGCAGTTGTGTTTGCTCTAAAGATCTGGAGACACTACCTGTATGGTACAAAAAGCACTATCTTTACAGACCACAAAAGCCTAGAACATATATTCGACCAGAAGGAGCTCAACATGAGACAACGACGGTGGGTCGAGCTACTCAGTGATTATGAATGTGAAATTCACTATCATCCCGACAATGCCAACGTAGTAGCTGACGCCCTGAGTCGGAAAGAATATTCTGGTCGTAGAGTCAAATCTTTGACTATGACTATCCATTCACACTTATCAACACAAATCCAGGTGGCTCAGCTCGACGCTTTAAAACCTGAAAATGTGGCAAGTGAATCCCTTCGAGGGATGGATAAGAACTTGGAAGTCAAGGGTGGCAGAGCTTTATATCTCATGGATCGGATCTGGACACCGAAACACGGTGGTTTCAGAGACTTGGTCATGACCGAGGCTCATAACTCTCGTTATTCCGTCCACCCAGGTTCAGATAAGATGTATCTGGATTTTAAAAAGCTATACTGGTGGCCTAACATGAAAGCAGAGATTGCTACCTTCGTAAGTAAATGCCTTACTTGCGCCAAGGTCAAGGTCGAATACCAGAAACCCTCAGGTCTATTACAACAGCCGGAGATACCAGAATGGAAGTGGGAGCGGATCACTATGGACTTCATAACCAAGTTGCCCAAGACAACGGGTGGACTTGATACCATTTGGGTCATCGTCGACAGATTGACCAAGTCCGCACACTTCCTGCATATCAAAGAAACATACAAGATAGAGAAGCTCACAAGAACTTACATACGGGAGATTATACGACTGCACGGTGTTCCCAGATCCATTATCTCGGACATAGATAGTAGGTTCACTTCTAGGTTCTGGCAGTCGCTACAAAGTTCCCTAGGAACTAGGCTGGACATGAGTACAACCTACCATCCACAGACCGACGGACAAAGTGAGAGGACTATCCAAACCTTAGAGGATATGTTGCGAGCCTGCGTGATTGACTTTGGGAAGGCATGGGATACTCATTTACCCCTTGTCGAATTTTCCTACAACAATAGTTATCACACAAGCATAAAGGCTGCTCCATTTGAAACCCTCTATGGCCGAAAGTGCAGATCCCCTCTGTGCTGGGCTGAGGTGGGGGATACCCAGTTAGCTAAAGGACGAGTTCCTGACAGCACTCTCGCCGGTCCGGAGATCATACGGGAAACGACAGAGAAGATCGTTCAGATTCGTGAACGATTGAAATCCTCTAGAGACCGACAGAAAAGCTACGCAGATAAACGAAGGAAACCATTGGAATTCCAGGTGGGCGACCGTGTTTTATTGAAGGGCTCACCCTGGAAGGGCTTGATACGCTTCAGAAAGCGTGGAAAGCTGAATCCAAGATACATAGGGCTTTTTGAGATTCTCGCTAGAATCGGCCCTGTAGCTTACAAACTTAACTTACCGCGCGAACTCAGTAACATACATTCTACATTCCACGTCTCGAACTTGAAAAAGTGTCTGTCCGACGAGACTCTTGTAATCCCACTCGACGAGATCGAGATCAACGAGAGCCTCAACTTCGTGGAAGAACCTGTAGAGATCATGGACCGAGAGGTCAAGCAAACCAAGCAAAGCCGTATCCCGATAGTGAAGGTTCGCTGGAACGCCAAGCGAGGACCTGAATTCACTTGGGAGCGAGAGGATCAGATGAAACTGAAATATCCTAGTCTTTTTTACTTAGTTATTTGTAACTACTTATTTGCTTAAACTCTAATTTCGGGACGAAATTCCTTCTAACGGGGGGATGATGTGACAACCCGAAATTTCTATTCTGTACAACCATTCACTTCAATAGAAGTCAAAATTGTTTCTGCTAACTTTCTAGCTTTTTGGAGTCAGTTAGAGTGTTTTAAAGTTAGTACTTCAAGAGATAACTTGAGAGAGGATGCCCTAGGGTTTATTGTGCAACAATAATGTCCCAAAACTCCAAGAGTTTGGAGTTTACGGCCGTAAACCCCAAGGGTATAAATATGGCACTTAGCCATTTTTACCACTTTTCACCTTTTCAAGACTATAACTCAAATCCTCTCAAGTATCATCCGATTTTCCTTCTTGATCTTCAACTTTGTAAGTGTTTCTTACCCTAATAAGTTGATATCTTACTTAATCTAGTGATCTTACATGATTCCATCCGTGAAATCATTCCATTTGTGTAGATCTTCAAGTGTTCTTAGTTTCACCAAGAACACCAAGAACACACACTAATGTTCTTGGACTTTTAACACCCTTTCAAGCTTCTACATAGTAAGTACTCTTACCTTGGCTTGTTATAAGGCTTGTAACACTTCTTAATCATCTAGAAAACATAAAGAAACACAAGATCAAAGGTGTTTACGGTCCAACATGTTCTTGGACCGTAAACCCTAATGATTGGGCCATTGTGTGCCCTAGTCCCTTACCAAGCCTTGGAAACTAGTCTAGATCCCGTCCTTGATGTGCTTAGGACTTAAAACATCAAAAAGACGATGAACCATATGGGTTTACGGCCGTAAACACATGGAGAAATGGTCCATGGGCCGTAAACTCCGTAAAGGGGTGAAATGTTGCCCTAATCACTTCCTAAGGCTTATACTTGAAGTAGGATGCCTCATTATGACTTGAAAAGCTTCAAAACACAAAAATGGTAGAAGTACCATGAGTTTACGGTTGTAAACTCATGGGTTACGACCATAAACTCAATGTGAGTTGGTCACAAAACCGTAAACTCTAAAAGAGTTTACCCTTGGACCCTAAACTCAAATGCAAGGTCCTACAACCCTTAGATGCAATCCTTAGTACTTATAACACTTAAATCAAGTGTTTTACATGTCCTAGGATGTCTTAACTTGGTAAATTAGTTGTTTAATGACTAATTGGATACATATATGTGTTATTATATGTTAACTAGGATCCTTGTGTGTGTTCAAGTCTTCACTTGACACTTAGCATCCTATAACATCCGATCATCCAAACCACTCACTACAGGTGAGTTCATACCCCTTAATTAACCTTTTAAATGTTTTTAAATGCTTTTATGGGGGGGGGGATACAAGTTGAACTATTATAGTTATTATATCAATCACATGTGGTTAATAACTACCAAACAAGTGGATTTCTTACTTTTCAAACTGTGTTTTCAAATAACTAATTCAAACTGTTTTACAAACTCTTTTACATGTCAAATACTTTTATTAAACTCTTTTAAACTTATATTCTGTTAAATGTGTATCTATATAGATATAGTTATATAAGTAGGATTGAAAGGACTTAGGACTGATAGCTCACCTTACTTCCTGTTCCTTGTTTGGTTGTGGACTTAGGGTATTCAGGTTATTTGTCCGAAGGTCGTTTGAATACTAGTTATGTATTATGTATATGTATATGGATATAAAGGTTCCTTCTTTCATTCAGTTTAATACCTTTGGGTAGCAAAGGTACACAAACATGTTCATACATTCAAACAACATTACTAGTAAGCTATAATAGGTATAGTTTAGGAAGATACTAATACTATTACTAGAACAATAAAACATACAATGAGTCAGTTCATACATGAGTCATAATACATAGTGATGAGAAACAAACATAATACATAGTGATGAGAAACAAACATAATACATAGTGATGAGAAACAAACAATAACATACAGAGAGAATACTATGATGAGAAACAAACAATACCATACAGAGAGAACATACATACAGGCTAGACAGAGAGAGAACACACAATACAGCTAGCACATACATTACATATACATTACCACAGTTATGTGAGCCACTTAACGGGGCATGACATCACCTGTCATGACCGTTTTGTATCCAGAATCCCCTTAAGTGGGGAGCGTTTGAGTTTGTGTATAAATCTATACTGGATTGACTATCCTACACCTTGCTGCTAGCTACAGTGGGACTTGCTAGTCTATGGGCGCCAAACGTCATTTCTTCCGACGTCTTACATCGTTGTGTTCTATAGTCGGTAGCAGGGTACAGGCCGATCACATGGTACTTTAAATAACAATTGGTTTAAGGTAGTTAGTACAACAATAGTTACTTTATACAACACTATAGTACTATTTCATTTTCCCATTACATTCACTTTGTGATATTCACACAATAAACAATAATGTAAAAACTATATTTTTGGTTAATGATAGTCAGATTTGGGAAAATACATACTCTTACAAGAGACACACACACAGACACTAGATGCCTTGGTAGAAGGCTACTTTTAGTAGAAAACATAGGGTTTTCTAGGGGAGTTTAAACAATTACAAACTTTTACAAACTTATACATCACATACTTACAAACACTTTCATACAAACACAGACACTAATATACTTATGATCTCACCAGCTTTAAAGCTGATAAACTCTTTCTAAATAACTTGTATTCTCAGGTCACCAGTAGACAGGTACCAGTGCCAGGTTTTGAGAAGATGGAGCTCGTTCAAGACTCATCTTTTATTTTGATTTATATATTTTTGGTGTCTATAAACTTGACAGAACACACTTGTATGAAATTATATTATTAATGCAATGGATGATGTTGTTGCTTGTTTACTACTTTGCATTGTTGTGATACTGTACATGACGTCCTCCACCCCCGAACGTTTCCGCCGTTCCGGTTTTGGGGTGTGACAAAGACTTACTTGAGCAATCTTTCCTTTTAAGTCATCATTCTCAACGCCTTGTGAATCTGGATCTTCTTCAGATAGTGCTAGCATGATTAGTTCTTGCAATGGAGCAGGCTCACTTAACCGTATTGCATTGAAGTAACCAAATCCTTGCAGAACCAGTTGATACATGAGCTCTTTGCTACAAAAAGAAAAAAAGGAATTTAGTGCCCAACCTATAGGAACTCTGCAAAGCTAACTATATATATATATATATATATATATATATATATATATATATATATATATATATATATCAAGTACTTAGCTGGAATAGATCAGAAAGGAGAGGTAGTATGTAGTATATCACCTCAAATTTACAACATTGGCAAGATATATATGAGTATTATGCTGAAGGAGAGCAAAATCATCATCAGCCATACCAACATATGTGCAGTTCCTTACAGTGTCCAAAAGACCTAACAGAAAGAACCACATCAGTGATCAGACATCAACAACACAAGAAGATTATGCATATATTGTTCATAATGAATGTGGTGATGAAGGGTACCAGAGTGACAACCACGTTCAAATTCATCAATAAGTTCCTGAACATTTGTAAGATCAGTAGTTTCCTTAGGATTCCTTCTCTATCTGATGGAAGACCTGCATTGCAACACCTTTGATTGTAACAAGTAGTAGGGCATGAATACTATGGTCCAACTTCATGAGGAGTGTTACCGATTGTTTATATGGAAAGATAGAGAGAAATCCTATTCCTACCTCAAAGAATTCAAACCATAATTGCTTTCATGGTGTCTAGAAGGCTTAGCTTGCAAATAAGCATGCATCCTCCCAGAAGGATTCTGTGAATCTGTCTGCACCATCTTATTTACAGGTATTTTTTGCGACCCTTGAGAATATACGAAAACAAGTTAGAACATGAAGAGATATTTCAAGTGAAAGCAAAAGAAAGAGCATCACTTCACTTGCGTAGTTGCATACCAGAAGTTGATGTATTTACAAAAGAAGCTTTGTTTGCAGCTACTAAACTCACAGGAGAGCAATCCACCGCCTGTTAAAATTTGGTACATTAACACAGGAACATTATTTTTGGGCTAATGCATGTCAATTAAATCAGATTATAATAAAACCCAAAACTAGAAACAAATATGTACACAACAGGTGAGATTATAGTGCTCTATGGAAATAAATTAGATAAGTAATGGCAAAACCTGAGGTAGAGCTGGAAATAAATGAGGTTAGATGAGAAGCTGGTATCCCATGGCCGTACAGTTGCAGGTTTAGGGCAATAAATCAGATTATCGACTTCCTTTAAATCTAGCGATTAGGTTTTCTGATTGTTAATGTGCGGAGGGAGGCGAGCAGAGAGGAGATAATCGATGAAGAACACGAGAGCGAGAGATATCGTTGGTAGATAATCTAGTTTTTATCATATCAAAAACCAATGCCATGGCTGAATGGAAAACAAATGGCGTAGCCATGACCAATAAGGACGAGCTTATAGTTCTAATTAGATGAGATCAACGAACCATAACATCAAACGATAATGAAAAAGTCAACCTCCCAACATAATTGGGAACTAGATTTTACTTTTGAACGCCATTTAGTGATAGAATCAATATCAGAAGTAGTCAATTTTACCACAGAAGTCAAAATTAGATCCATATCAGATGCATAAACACTTAGAAGAATTAGACATTGTTGTGTAGATGATGCAAAAAACATATTGCAAACAATCGATCGATTAGTGGAGATCTAGTAGAGAATAGAGACGACTTACTTTGGTATCGAGCATAACTGCACAGAGAATACCGGTGTTATCCATGGTAGTTTGGAGATTATCATGCGTTTTGTGACATCCCCATTTTCACGGCCAGAAAAGACCGATTTTTGTTTATGCTTGTTTGAAAATCAGAGTAACATTTTAAATAAAAGTGTTGCGGAATTTTTCCCAAAACAAAATATGATAAAGATTTATCAAAAGCATTTCCAAAGAAATGTATTTCATTAAAAGACTCGGGATGTCATGTTTGTTGGGTTTTGAGCATTCTAACACTTCCTAAGTGTACATGTAACCCTATTAAACCTTGGATCTATGTTTGTCTAAGATACATGCAAAATATTATTTTCCAAGGTTTATAACCTATCTAGCATGGCATGGGGTACTTTTAACCATAAAAGAACTAGATGAATTACATACCTTTTGTTGATTGTTGATTCCTTGGAGTTTGAGAGCCAAGCACCAATAATGTGAATGCCTCAAATGGAAATCACAAATCACCACAAACTTGGAAAATGTATGAGAGAGTATACTAACTCTTGATTTTGGCCACCACACTTACACACACATTAGTGTCTTTTTCATGCAACATAAGCTTGTTTATATAGTGTACATGGTTAGGGTGAAACCCTAATAACCCATGTCTTTTCCTCTTCCAAGGATCCATGGGTAAAAGCTCCATGGATCATCCATGGACTTCCATATAAGCTTAGCCCATTCCAAATGAGTGTTAGCCCACACCATATAAATATAATAGCCCATGATTTAATTAGTCTTCCTTTTAATCACTAAATTAATTCATAATTAATTCAAGATTAAAACTAATTAAGTAACATGACTTTATATTAATATATTATAACTTATAATATATTAATAAATCGTAAGTATACAACTCTCATAAAATTATCCATAACTAGTTCGGGTGAAGTGCAACCCAAATGGACCATGCCGGGTCGGGTCAAGTATATACCAAATAAGTTATGGACTTAGACACCTTATCCAACAGACTCCCACTTGGATAAGTCTAATAACTGTATTTGCCTATATTACTTCAGGAACCAACCGGCAATCGTAGCTCTCGAAAACTCTTGTGAACTATGAAGCGCCATTTTAGATAAGTGATCATATAATCCTCTGCTCTCATGATATCAGCCGGACAAATACATGGAACAATGTCTTACTTATTGTCTAGCAGTTGTTTCTCGATTTCCGATTTGTTTGACAAAGAACTTAACTGAACACATCAATTTAGTTCTGACCGGGCCCGGTACATGGGTCAACACAAAATCATCGAGGGGCCCAGATATCGCTTCTATTTCTAGAAGGAACAGATAAACTTCGACTCATATGCTTGTTCTACTACTTATTGAATTGCACACAAAGGCACGTTTTATAACATCAAGTTACTGATGCGTTTACGTGCAATCAATGCACAACCAACTCATAGGTAACAACTCATATCTCTAGGTTTGACGACTTATATGATATTACCGTCTCATGATCACTCGAGATAAATTCCATGAAGGGATACAAGTGAGCGTGGGTTTATTCCAATACTCATAACTTATGAGCACTCATGAACGTTGTAGCAACCATTGCTATGTCTAAACACCTTTAGCCATCTACAAACCCAATTCATGACAATCTTGATTCATACCTACTTCCGACGTATGACTGATTGTAGAAGTTTGAATAAATTAATTATTCTGGAAGTCAAAACATGCAAAACTGAAACAATAGTAAATAATTGACAATGATAGCAACACTTTACTCATAAATAAATCACAAATTTTATTCATCATCAAACGTCGATTACATTTTACAAGTTTCAGAAAAGGCTATCTAATCTGTAAAACTAATATCGTCCCTCAGCCCGATGCGCCTCGCATGCTGCAAATGCTTCACCCTCGGCAGTCCCTTCGTAAGGGGATTCGCAGGGTTCTCACATGACGATACCCTCTTTGCCACGAGGAGTCCCTCTTCTATCTTGTGTCTTATGAAGTGATATTTTCTGTCAATGTGTCGGGATCTGCCATGATCTCTTGGTTCCTTGGCTAAGGCAACCGCACTATTGCTGTCACAGAAAATCTCCATAGGCTCCTTAATAGCTGGTACAACTCCAAGGTCTCTGTCACACCCCGCCAAAGCGGAAACACAGGGCGTGGCAGTATAAAGGGTTTCATCGCAAAAGTTAAAAGACAACACCAACCATAGTATTAAAAATCATTACAAATTCACAATGGGTTTGAACAACTTTTAAAAGAAATTACAATGTAAATTGAAATACAACACATGCGAATGCTCCTAAAGGTGAAGTGTCCCTAAGTGCCACTTACTCGATGATTCCTGAAAAAGCATGTAAAACGAGCGTCAACTATAAAAATAGTTGGTGAGTACTCACAGATAAACAAAATGATACTGGTTCCATGAATTGAAATCAAAGTTTTGATAAAAGTTTCCAATAATAAAAGTATATTGTTAAGATGAGTAAATAAGTTTGTAAAAACAAAGTTCTTTGTCATCATGAGAGATAAGGTATGTTGCCCAAATAAGATGCAACATTCATATTCTCATGGAAGATAAAGTTCGTTACTCAAACGAGTAAACAAGTTTCACTGCTAAAATGAGCAATCAATTTCGTTGCTACAAGGAGCAAACAATTTCATTGCTAAAACATGTATATAAGTTTTCAGTAATAACAGTTCGTTGTTGTAATGAGAAACAAAGTTCATTGCTATAATTAATAAACAAGTTTATTGCTATAATAAGTAACGAGTTTGTATGTGTATGAGCAAACAATGAGTCTCAACCAAACCTATGACTGAAGCCCTATCAAGATCTATGCTTATCGTTCCATAGATGAATATGGTATCATGCACTCCAGCAATAGGGCGAGTGAGGAGTTGTCAATTCCTAATAGCGCTATCCATAATGACCATTGGCTCAAAGAGTTAATGGTTAGAGATAAGGGAAGGGCCTTAGTACGATAAGTTCTCATGTTCCGTGTTGCATAGACATACATAGAGAGACATAGCAATAAAATAACAATCATGTTTGATACAAATCAATTTAAATACAACATTCAAATAATAGTTTTTCGGGACATGCTTTTCCACACCAAAACATAAAAAAAAAACTGAAAATAGGGGAGTGCGTGAATACTCACAATGCATTGAGATGATGCAAATGGTGCCTTGAACTACGCTCCACTCGTACCACTATCGTTTTCCTACAACGATGTTACACACTAATGAGTCTCTAATCGAAATCTAACACTAGTATACATACTACTACAATAGAATTATGCCAATATTGTGTCAAAATTTAATATATATAAGTTACAAACATTTTTCTATGAAAATTTAATTTCAATGAATCAATTGTTATATAACAATTTAAGTGGAAAATTTCCATTATTGAAATGTTTATATTTAACATTTTAGAGGTGTTCCAATGATTAAATATTCAAAACTAAATCAATTTAGTTCTAAAAGTTCCCAAACTTTGCATTTCAGTTTTAATTGAAGTCAAAGACCTCAAGATAAATTTTCTTGAATTTTTGATTTGTCTAACTATTTTTCACCATTTTAGTTTCTTGAATAACCATAAAATCATGAAAAATACTAAACAATTAATAAAAATTACCAAACTTCAGATTTTGGTTCTAAATATGTTAAAAGACTTCTAGATAAATTTTCATGGATTATGGATATGCATAACAATTTTTCATATATTTAATTCTCTAAATATATAAAAATTCATGAAAAATAGAAGTCGGTTAAGAAAATGCCTCAAACTTTTTATACTAATGTCATTACACGTACTTAACCTGGGAAAAATATAAAAATAGATTTCCAGACAATTTAACCTAATTTTATGATTTTTGAGCATTTATTCTAATAAAAATTTAAATAAATAGAAAATAGTTTCCAAAATTGCCCAAAATTTTTGTAACTCTGTTATTAGTCATTATTAAGCTAGGAAAAATATAAAAATGAATTTCTAAACTGTTTATCTCAATTTTATAATTTTTGTGTATGTATTCTAATAAAAATTGGGTTTAAGTGTATTTAATCTTGGGAAAATAGAAGAAAAATAGTATACAGAAGAGAAAAATCATCAAAATTTTTATGTAGCGTCCTAATTTACTACAAGGTGTTCTGGTAAATTTTCATAATGTTTGGATGAGTAAAACTATTTTTCCTGTTTTTAGTCCATTATAAATACAAAAATCGGAGAAAAATAGGAATACATTATGAAAAATTCTGAAAAATATTTTTCTAAGTGTTCCACAAAGAGTATAAGCTGCGAAAATTATTAGATACCATTTTTATATTCCCTAATGTGGTTTTATGATTTATTAGAGCTAAACAAAAAGAAAATTCAAAACCATATTAAACAGTAACAAAAATGGATGAAACTTAATGGGAGATGCTTATTAACTTAAAGGATCATCCAAGAATTTTTCCATAATTTATTTACTAGCTTAAGTATTTTATATGATTTAACACTTTATTTTCTTATTATTTTCATATAAACATAAAGAAAATATATATTGAGCTGAAAATTTCCAGAATGCATCTTCATACAATTTGATAACAATGACAATTTGTGTTCTTATTTTTGATGTTGAACACCATGCCTAAAGGCTCAATAAATTATAGAGAAAACTTGGTTCTTGTGATTTATGTAAAGATTATTGATGTTACTTTGACAATTTTTGCAACATGTTACAAAGACTTTTGAATCAAGATCTTTTTGTACCTATTAATACATGATATTAAGAGTTCAAAATAATTTTTGAATGATTTTTAGTGATGAATAAGTTCTTTGAACATGCAACACAAAACAAATGTTCATAAGGAAAGTGCTGTTTGAGCAACAGTTTTGTAAAAATTGGTAAAAATCGAAATTGTGGAATTTTTCAGTGAGGTCAGATGGGTTTGAAAGCTAACTCAAAATATTATATTTCAGAAAAAGAATCACGAGTTTTGGCTAAGAAATGAGTGAGATATGACAGTTTAAAGTCAGGTAAAGCAATCTGGCAGATTGCATGCATGATGATTGGTTAGAAAAGTGGGTTTTCATCATTTCCTTGAGTAAATCTTTTGAAGTATTTTAAATATATCATGATAACCTCATATTTTGGTCATGTTTCCAGAGATCAAAAGATTAAAACTTATCAAAATGTATACATGCATTTATGAAGAAAATTTTGTTTCTCAAAAACTCTTGACTTGAGTTTGATGTTTTAATCCTTAAAATCAATTTTTGCCCTAAGATCATGAACATGCAACCTTGTTTATCATACATGCATGGTGTTAAAACACATCCATAATGTTCTAAAAACCATTTTAACAAAAAGAAAACAAGTTTGAAGAAGATGAAGAAGGAGAAAGTGTAAGAAAAAGAGCAAAACTTGAAGGAAAAGTGAAGTAGAAATCGATTTTACCTTCAAGAATACCACAAGATGATGAAGATTTTGAGTTTGAGGAGTGTTCTTGGGTTTGTTTTCTGGAATATTTCTTGGTTCTTAGAGGGAGGAAGAGAGAATGGAGTGGTGTTTGGAGAGAAAAAGTAGAGAGAAGGTAGAGAGAGTTTTCTAGAGAGAGAAAGAAGAGAGATGTGTGTGTGTTGGAGAATGAGAGTGTGAGAGAGGGATATGGGGAGAGAGGGATCCGATTTTAGGGGAGGAGAGGCTCCCTCTCTCTTGTTTCTTTTATAAAAATTCAAATCTTTTATAAAAATATCCAACTTTTTATAAAATGTGTACCTTAACCTAGTTTTTATGCATAAAACTCTTGATTTTTGACTTATAAATCAAGGGTAAATGTTAATAACTAAATCTTTATTTTTCATTGAATTTAATTTCATAATAATTATTATGATAAGATAATATTATAAGGTTCATAATTGTTTTTATAGGATTTTTAAGGTTAAAGTTTATAAATATGAGTTTTTAGGGCTTTTAGGGTTTTGGAGTTTAATAAACTTTGAATATCAAAATAAATAGAATATTTGAGACTTTAAATTATCTTATGGTATTATAACTCTTTTATAGTTATAAATAATGTTTGTAATTTATTTTTATCGGTTTATTGGCATTCTATGTAGTGATTCCGAGATTCAAGCGAAATTGAGGAATCAAGTATACTAGTCCTAGTCTTCAAATTTGACTTAAGTTTCTATGAGACTTTGAACTAACTTCTACTTCTAGGTCAAGTGCATGATGTGTGTACATGATTCATGAAATATTGTTCGAGTCAAAGAGTGATCCAAATATGGATAGTCACTACAGCTTAGTAGATGTAGAATTCACATATCAAGGTGAAATCTAAGTACACCATCCATTGTTTCTATCTGTTTCCAAGTTTCTAGTAGGTTATAACTTAGCTTCTAATTACTAAGTCTAATATGTGTTGTGCCTATATGTGCAACTAAGTTTATCAAATCTAGAACTAACTCGAATTTTGACGGTTGTCACAGTCTCCGATGAAGTTCGTCAGCTATATCGCCTCCTTTGCCGCTTCACTCGCTGCTATGTACTCTGATTCACAAGTCGAATCAGCTACAGTCTCCTGTTTGTAACTCTTCCAAGTGATTGCCCCTCCATTTAAGGTAAAGACCCAGCCCGACTGAGAGCGGAAGTTATCCCTATCAGTCTGAAAGCTAGCATCACTATACCCTACTACTCTCAAGTCATTACTCCCACCAAGGGTAAGGATCCAATCCTTAGTCCTCCGCAGGTACTTGAGAATATTCTTTACCGCAGTCCAATGAGCCTTGCCAGGGTTCCCCTGATATCTGCTGACCATGCTCAAAGCGAAGGCCACATCAGGACGGGTACAAGTCATAGCATACATGATCGAACCAACAGCGGAAGCATAAGGTAATCGACTCATCTCAGCTATCTCATCTTCTGTACTCGGGCTCTGAGCCTTGCTCAGTTTGGCACTGCTTTGGATCGGTAATTCTCCTTTCTTGGAATTCTGCATGTTGAACCTTTTCAACACCTTATCCAAGTAGATACTCTGACTAAGTCCAATTAGTCTTTTACTCCTTTCTCTTAATATCCTTATCCCTAGGATATAGGTAGCTTCTCCAAGGTCCTTCATAGCAAAGCACTTCCCAAGCCAGGACTTAACCTCCTGCAAGGTTGGGATGTCATTTCCTATGAGTAGTATGTCATCCACATACAGTACCAAAAAACTAACTATACTCCCACTAGCTCTGACATACACGCAGGACTCATCTTCACTTCTTGAGAAACCAAACTCTTTGACCTTCTCATCGAAACAAAGATTCCAACTTCGAGATGCTTGTTTCAATCCATAAATGGATTTCTCAAGCTTGCACACTCTATTGGGGTACTCTGCACTGACAAAACCTTCTGGCTGATTCATGTAAACATCCTCAGCCAACATTCCGTTAAGGAAAGCGGTTTTGTCATCCATTTGCCATATTTCATAATCATGAAATGCAGCAATGGCTAGCATAACCCTAATAGACGTAATCTTTGCTACTGGTGAAAAGGTTTCATCATAATCAATTCCCTGAGTCTGAGTAAACCCCTTCGCAACCAGTCGAGCCTTATAAGTGTGCACCTTCCCATCCATGTCGGTCTTCTTCTTGAAGATCCATTTGCACCCGACTGTCTTACGGCCTGGTACATTGTCAACCAAGTTCCAAACTTGATTGTCATACATGGACTGTATCTCACTGTCCATAGCCTCCTTCCATTTAGCAGACTCTGGGCCTGCCATGGCTTCCTTAACACTGTTAGGTTCATCCAGATTTACCAGTGTACTGTCACTGATAAATGTATCACCTTCCGTAGTAATATGAAATCCATAATAAAACTCAGGTGTGTTCCTAACCCTTGTGGAACGCCTCGGAAGTATAGACTCGTCAGCTGGATCAACAGGAATTTCCTCCTCAAGTTGATTGCTAGTGTCTGAGGTTCTTTCACCAATTGAGTCTTGAATTTCTTCAAGGTCAATTTGCCTCCCACTGTCTCCTTGGCTTATAAATTCTCTCTCTCGAAAGACCCCTCTCCTAGCCACAAAGACCACATTCTCACTGGGTCTGTAGAAGAGGTAACCAAAGGATTTTTGTGGGTAGCCGATGAAAATACACCTTTCACTTCGAGGTTCGAGCTTGTCATGAGTCTCGCGCCTCACGAAAGCCTCGCAACCCCAAATCTTGATGTGGTCCAAATTGGGAACTTTCCCAGTCCACATTTCATGAGGTGTTTTGGCAACCTTCTTTGTAGGGACTAGATTAAGGATGTGGGCGGCAGTCTCTAAGGCATACCCCCAAAAAGAGATTGGTAGCGAAGCTCGACTCATCATAGAGCGAACCATGTCCAACAAAGTTCGATTGCGCCTCTCAGCTACACCATTCAGCTGTGGTGTCCTGGGAGGTGTCAATTGTGAGACAATCCCACACTCCTTAAGATAGTCGAGGAACTCAGTACTAAGATACTCACCACCTCGATCGGATCGAAGCATCTTAATGTTCCTGCCCAATTGATTTTCTACTTCCTGTTTAAACTCTTTAAACCTTTCAAAAGTTTCTGACTTATGTTTGATTTAGTAGACATAACCATATCTACTAAAATCATCAATAAAAGTCACATAATAGCGATTAGCATCCCTTGTGGCGGTTTTGAATGGTCCACATACATCAGTATGTATAAGGTCCAACAAACCCTCACCCCTTGCACAAGTACCAGTGAAGGGCGATTTTGTCATCTTTCCAAGTAGACAAGACTCATAACTATCATCCGACTTGAGGTCGAACGACTCCAAGACTCCATCCTTTTGGAGCTGGCCTATGCGTTTCTTGCTTGCATGTCCAAGACGACAATGCCACAAAGATGCTTTATCTAAGCTAGTAGAAGAATCAATACATAATACATTATTCCCTAAATTATCTACAACCGATACAGCTTCATACACACCATTACAAGGTAATGCTTTAAAATAAAGAATATTATTAAAGAAAGCATTAATACTACCAACTTCATTATCAAATGAAAAGGTAAAACCTTGTTTGTACAAAGCATGAAAGAAAATAATATTCCTCGCCATTTCAGACGAGTACACACATTTATTCAAATCTAACTTTAACCCACTATCTAGCAACAAAGTATAAACTCCAATCTTGGTAACAGGTGCAACCTTCTTGTTCCCCATGATTAAGTTTATCTTTCCGTGCTCCACATCCTCACTTCTTCTTAGGCCCTGCAAGTCACAACAGATGTGAATACCACAACCTGTATCAAGAACCCAAGAATTAGAATATGGTGAGTTATTAGACAATATAGTGTAAATACCTGCATGGGATGGTTTCACTTTCCCATCCTTGACATCCTGCAAGTACTTTGGGCAGTTTCGCTTCCAGTGCCCCTTATTTTGACAGTAGAAGCATTCAGCATCCTTAGGGATGGCAGAAGGAGTGATAGAACCACCTTTGGTTCCAGATGAGGAGCCTTCAAGGGACTTTCCCTTGGTACCCTTCGAAGGGTGCTTCCTTTTCTTCCCTTTGCCTTGCCCGATAGCCAAAACAGGGGTTGTAGTAGGAGTAGGAGTAGCAACCGACTTACTTTTAAGACCACTTTCGGCAGTCTTCAGAAGTCCTTGAAGCTTACTGAGTGTAACTTCCTCCTTGTTCATGTGGTATGTCATACGAAATTGATCATAACACGAGGGCAAGGAGTGCAAAATGATATCAATTGCCAACTCCTCAGGGAAGTTCACATTCAGTTTCATTGGACGGTCTACATACCTTTGCATTTTCTGCATGTGGCTCGTGATTGGTTCGCTATCCTTCATACGGGTAGTGATCATGGAGGAGATTATTTCATACCGCTCTTGACGAGCACTCTGATGGTACCTTTCCATCAGATCCTGATGCATCTCAAAAGGGTAATAGTCCTCATAGGACTTTTGGAGTTCAACTGTCATGGTGGCCATCATGATGCATGCCACCTTGGTGGCATCTCTTTCATGTGCCTGATACTCAGCGACCTCCTCAGGAGTAGCAGTGGACTCATCAAGCTCTTTTAGCTCCATATCGAGGACATATTCCTTGTCCTCGTAACGAGTAACCATCCTGATGTTCCGGATCCAATCCATGAAGTTGGAACCATCAAAGATGACCCTCCCACAAAGGTTCATGAGGGAAAAGGAGCCAGTAGGGTTAGAGCCCGAAGCTTTGTTGTTGGAAGACATCTGAAAAGAAGAAAACTAGTTTAGATTAGATATATCGAATCCTTAATAATACACCCAAATGTAATATTAAGGCTAGGATCCAACACAATATATTATAACTTAGAAGAGGGATGCCGTAATCTAAGCTATAATATATTTGAAGGTAGGTGAATGACGATTCACCAATTTCCACCATGAAAACGAAATGAATTATTAGGTTTAATTGGTTTTTGAAATTCCTAGATTCCTTTGAGATTCATTGAACTTTTCAATGGCATGTTTCAATCTCGATTGTGCCCTTCAAGTTTTGTGACTGGGATGCCTAGGATCACAAAACAAGGTGTGAATAACCATGCAAATTCACTTGGTACCCTTAATATTATCACCTAATCAATGTGCCGGTTAACCACACACGCTCCACTGATTTATGATAGACATTAAGTCACCCTTCGTGATCCTTACTAGTCCAAGTTAGTGTGCCGGTTAACCATACACGCTCCACCAACGACTTGGTAAGGTACAAAGTGTGAATTTCATGGGTTAGCACCATATTCACATTTTCCTAAAGTAACTAAGATTGTGAATTTATAAAAGGTTTAGTTACTTTATACTATTCATCATACTTTTAATGAGAATTTATAAGTCCTTGTCCTACCCGTTCGGCTAACGACCCTCCACCAGTCAAGCAAGCGGTGGGTGAGAGTGGACACCCATTAAGTTGCCATTTTATAGGCAACAACCTTATACCCACCTTATAGACTGGCTTCGTGAATGAGGCGTACTAGCGGTAAGACGACTTTAATCTTATACATATATATAATAATTAACCATTAATGTTATAAATAGTATAAGGGTTGAATTTTAACTTTTAAAACTCTAAGGGTTTGGAATTAAAGTATATTAAGGTGTGTGTAACTTTACAAATTCCAAAACTTGAGGACAAGTTTTGAAACTATTCAAAACTTTTCATTTCATAACTTATGAATTAAAGGTTCATAAAAATGAAGACTCTTCATTTCCATGTAACTTATGTGTTTTAAGTGTGTGTTTAAAAGAAGTGACCTTTGGATATCCATAACTTGAGGACAAATTATGGACTCCATTAAAACACATAAATGATCAAGAATTAATCCTAAACAATTCAGCAAATAATTCCTATCATCTTCTAAATTCATAAGAACATGAACATGATCATCAAAGTTTCAAGAATTATATGAACACATACAAAGCATGAAATTTTGATATAAGCTATTGTAAATGGATTAGAACAACCATTACACCAACTAAAACAAGTTTTAAAACACCAAAACAGTTTAGGGTAATGTTTCTAGTCCATTTCCAACAGCAAAAGTCGAAAATCTGCATTCTGAGGCTCCTACTCGCCGAGTGCACGAACCTACTCGCCGAGTAGGATGAGTTTACACATGAACTCGGCGAGTCCCCCCATGGACTCGGCGAGTTCATTAGTCAGACAGCAAAAAAATCGACTTTTTATCACTATTTTGCATCAAGTATCAAACAAACAAGCCTAGGCTCTGATACCACTGTTGGGTTTTGAGCATTCTAACACTTCCTAAGTGTACATGCAACCCTATTAAACCTTTGATCTATGTTTGTCTAAGATACATGCAAAATATTATTTTCCAAGGTTTATAACCTATCTAGCATGGCATGAGGTACTTTTAACCATAAAAGAACTAGATGAATTACATACCTTTTGTTGATTGTTGATTCCTTGGAGTTTGAGAGCCAAGCACCAATAATGTGAATGCCTCAAATGGAAATCACAAATCACCACAAACTTGGAAAATGTATGAGAGAGTATACTAACTCTTGATTTTGGCCACCACACTTACACACACATTAGTGTCTTTTTCATGCAACATAAGCTTGTTTATATAGTGTACATGGTTAGGGTGAAACCCTAATAACCCATGTCTTTTCCTCTTCCAAGGATCCATGGGTAAAAGCTCCATGGATCATCCATGGACTTCCATATAAGCTTAGCCCATTCCAAATGAGTGTTAGCCCACACCATATAAATATAATAGCCCATGATTTAATTAGTCTTCCTTTTAATCACTAAATTAATTCATAATTAATTCAAGATTAAAACTAATTAAGTAACATGACTTTATATTAATATATTATAACTTATAATATATTAATAAATCGTAAGTATACAACTCTCATAAAATTATCCATAACTAGTTCGGGTGAAGTGCAACCCAAATGGACCATGCCGGGTCGGGTCAAGTATATACCAAATAAGTTATGGACTTAGACACCTTATCCAACAATGTTCGATACAGATCAAAAGCATAAACAGTACAATATAAGCCTTACTACATTATTTCATATCTACAGGCCTATATCCGTAATCTCTCATCCAAAACATCACATCTATGCTCGAGCGCCACTACCTGTAATCCATGAAACTGAGTGGGTCAGGCTTGGGAGCCTGGTGAGCACACATAGGGTTTTCAACCCACAATAAATAAGTTTAATTATTTCAACATCCAACAATAACCCGATTACCCGTTCCCGTTATCCTCACATTACGTCCCTAAACACCTATCATAAGGGACCTAGACTAAGGATCATCATCGGGATGGACACTACTGCCAAGGGGGTTCCTCAGCAATAAATGTCCTATATGCAACCATGAGGGGGATAGAGTACACCGGTGAACACATCGTTCAGAAACACCTACAGGTTGCGAGCCTACTAGCGTTCCACTGGACTGTCTAGAAGAGTCCGTGGTCGTCATCTATACTCCGCTAGATGACTGGATCACCAACAACATCGAGGCCTCTCATCATTTTATCACACATCGTCTTATTACATCTACCCATGTTTTACCCCAACATTTTTGTAGATATAAAATACATATACAGTTTAAATAACGAAAAACGTGTATAAAATCATTCATCCAACATAGACAGCAAGTATTCAGATAGTATGCACACATAGCACGTAATTGATATAAAATACTTCATATATATGTGTAAGATGAAAGTAACTATGCACTCACCTGAAAAGGTGGTGATTCTGCCTTCGAACAGCGCTTCGTTATCTCAAAACAATTATCCCTCGATAAAACCTAGTATCAATATCACTAGGGTTTAGTCTAACGTTAACCGTGACTAATTAATAGTCTTGCTATTATTACTATTATATAAGCGTTAAACGATACTTATATAACCCATAATAATAGCCAAAGTACTTATTATAAGGTCCTAATAACATTACTATATTAAAACATAAGCTATACTAAAGATAGGTTAGGCGTAGCTCACTTACAGCGGGTTTTTCTCAAAAACGGGCTTCGCTGGAGCAGCGTTTCTGAACCGAAAGGCTCTTTTCTCGGGACTCTGGGAGCCTCGGGGCTTCCTTCGGGTGCAGGGGGTTTACCTAGACTTTAGGGGGGGGGGGGGTTAGGGAGCTTAAAGAGAGAGTGTAGAGAGAGAAATAAGGTTTGAGAGGTGTGAAGAAATGGCAAGACCCGACACCTCTATTTATAGTGAAAATATCTGATGGACTCGCCGAGTCTTGACTCAGACTCGTCGAGTTGGTGCATGTGGCGGCCTTCTGGTGGTGCCACGTGTCCTCTTTCTGGTGGTGCAACGTCACCCAAACTCGCATATCAGCCTCCCGACTTAGAAAAATCATAACTCTCGCATACGAGCTCCATTTTCGACGTTCTTTTTTTCCACGCGTAGGTAAAATCAAGATCTACAACTTTAATTTTGACTTCGTCGGCTAATTCTCGACCGATCTTAAATTTAATAGTAGGAGGAGATTAGACTGTTAAATGACCGCGAAGAATTCGTAACTCCTTCATACGGACTCCGTTTTCGTCTGTATTTTTACCGTTAAGTTCCTATTAATGAGATCTTCAACTCTCATTTAGGTTACGTAAGCCAAAAACTGCTCGAACTAAAATTCGAGTTTCGGGCCGTACACTGCTAAGCCAAATCTTAGAAAATCCATAACTTCCTCATACGAAGTCAGATTTGGACGTTCTTTTTATGGATGTTCTCGGTTTAACATTTTCTACGACTTTAGTTTAGATTACTAAGGCCAAAAAGTCTTCTATCGTAAATTCACTATTTACGCTTCTCGGTGTCGTGCCAGTTCCGTCGCGAAACTTCGACGGGTCATAACTTCTTCGTTATAACTCGGATTTCGGCGCTCTTTATATCCCCGGAATCCTTGTTTCAACCACTACAACTTTATGTAAAGATATCAGGCTTATCTCACACTTTAATTTTGACGCTTATTTTTATTCTTTATTTATTACGCATTTATAAATAAGTAATAAGCATATAAATTGACATAATTCACATAATACTCAAATATTTCATCTTTATTATCTCAAAAAGTGTTACAATAGTTGACCTAGACTATTACATTGTCTAAAATGCTTAGCTCCGAAACCCGGGCGTTAGAATTCTCTCCCCCTTAGGATGATTCCGTCCCGGAATCATGCATCCACAAACAGATGTGGGTAGCGACTCATCATGTCACTCTCTGTTTCCCAAGTGAGATTCGGCCCATTCGAATGTTTCCACCGGACTAGCACTAAGTCGACCATCTTGCGTCGTAACTTCTTAGTCTTACGGTCAACAATTGCCTCGGGCTCTTCAATCAGCCTCTTGTTCTCATCTATTCTTAATTCTGAGATTGGAATTATGTCGGGAACTTCTCCCGTGAATTTCCTCAGATAACACACATGGAAGGTGTTATGAATACCATCGATTTCTTCGGGCAATTCCAGCTTGTAAACTTGGTTCCCAATCTTCTGAAGAGCTTTGAACGGTCCAATAAACCTTGGACTTAGCTTTCCTCGTTTTCCGAATCTTATAAGTCCCTTCCACGGTGAGACTTTAAGTAAAACCGAATCTCCAACTTCAAAAGTCATCGGCCGTCTCTTCTTGTCAGCATAGCTCTTCTGACGATCCTGAGCTGCTAACATTCTTTCCCTAATCACCTTCAACTTTTCAGCAGTCTCATGGACTATCTCGGGGCCCATAAACTGCTTCTCTCCGGCCTCAAGCCAACAAGACGGCGTACGACACTTCTGTCCGTACAAGGCTTGATAGGGTGCCATCTTGATGCTCGAGTGGAAACTATTGTTGTAGGAAAACTCTACTAAAGGTAAGTGCTCATCCCAGTTACCTTGGAATTCCAGGGTACATGCTCTTAGCATATCTTCGAGTGTTTGTATCGTTCTTTCGCTCTGACCATCAGTCTGTGGATGGTAAGCTGTACTCAAACACAACTTCGTACCCAATTCCTCTTGTAGACTTCTCCAAAATCGTGACGTGAAACGACTATCACGATCCGATACAATCGTTAGAGGAACACCATGAAGTCTTACTATCTCCTTCACGTAAGTATTTGCGAGCTTATCCATAGACCACCTTTCGTTGGCAGCTATGAAGTGTGCACTCTTTGTGAAACGATCCACGACCACCAAAATCATGTCGTGACCGTTCTTTGTCCTGGGTAGCTTAGTTACAAAATCCATGGTGATGTCTTCCCATTTACCCATGGGTACAGGTAAGGGTTCTAAACTCCCATACAGTTTCTGATGTTGTGCCTTAACTATTGCACAAGTTACGCATTCGACCACATACTTTGCAACATCGAGCTTCATCGTCGGCCACCAGTAGTAGGGTTTTAGGTCCCTATACATTTTAGTGCTACCGGGATGAATCGAGTACATGGTCTTGTGAGCTTCTTCCATCAGAAGATCTCTTATTCCTCCCGTCTTAGGTACCCAAATCCGATCTTGGAATACCTTCAGTCCTTGACTATTTGTACCGAACACTAACGTTTTGCCCAAACGTTCTTCCTTTCGGTCATTCTTCTCTGAAGCTTCTTCTTGAGCTTTACTGATACTTTCCACAATCGTCGAGACAACTTCTATTCTCAACGCTCTTGGCCTTTTTCTTTCAAGATTGACTTTTTGACTTAGAGCATCAGCAACAACATTTGCTTTACCGGGGTGGTAAAGTATCTCACAATCGTAGTCCTTGAGTAACTCTAGCCAGCGTCGTTGTCTCATGTTCAATTCCTTCTGATTAAAGAGATACTGGAGACTCTTATGATCAGTGAAAAGCTTGCACTTCGTGCCATAGAGGTAATGCCTCCATATTTTCAAGGCAAATACTACCGCTGCCAACTCCAAATCATGAGTGGGGTAGTTCTTTTCGTGCTTTTTCAATTGTCGATATGCGTATGCTATCACCTTTTCTCTTTGGGTCAGAACACAACCCAACTCGACTCCAGATGCGTCACTATAGACCGCGAAGTCTTCAACTCCATCGGGTAGAGAAAGAATCGGTGCTTCACATAATTTCTTCTTTAGCTTCTCGAATGCTTCTTCGTGCTTCTCACTCCATGTATAAGTAGCTCCTTTATGGGTCAAAGCAGTTAATGGAGCAGCTATCGAAGAAAAGCCTTGGATAAATCGTCGGTAGTATCCGGCTAATCCTAGAAAGCTTCGAATCTCCGTGGGACTTTTTGGTCGTTCCCACTTCATCACAGCTTCGATTTTTGTTGGGTCAACCATTATCCCCTCCTGGTTAACCACATGACCCAAGAATTGGACTTCTCGGATCAAAAAATCACACTTGGAGAACTTTGCATACAGTTTCTCCTTCTTCAAGACTTCCAACACTTCTCGTAGATGCTGGCCATGCTCCTCCTGGCTTTTCGAGTAGATGAGAATGTCATCTATGAACACTATCACGGATTTATCGAGGAATGGTTTACAAACCCTGTTCATCAAATCCATGAATGCTGCTGGAGCATTGGTTAGTCCAAACGACATAACCAAGAACTCGTAGTGTCCATATCTCGTTCTGAACGCAGTCTTCTCGATATCCTGATCTCTCACCTTCAGCTGATGATATCCTGATCTAAGATCGATCTTTGAGAAATATCTCGAACCTTGAAGCCGATCGAATAGGTCATCAATCCTTGGCAATGGATACTTGTTCTTCACCATTGCATTGTTCAGCTCTCGGTAGTCTATACACATTCTCATGCTTCCGTCTTTCTTCTTCACGAATAGCATCGGAGCTCCCCAGGGTGATGAACTAGGTCGAATGAAACCGTTGTCCAACAACTCCTGAAGTTGCAACATAAGCTCCTTCATCTCCATCGGTACTAATTGGTATGGTGCTTTCGCTATCGGTGTTGTTCCTGGTAACAAGTCTATTCTGAACTCTACTTGTCTATCAGGCGGTAATCCAGGACGATCTTCAGGAAAGACTTCCGGATAATCACACACAACCGGTATATTCTGCACCTCCTGCTTTTCCTTCTTAGCATCGATCACAAATGCCAAATATGATGCGCATCCTTTGGACAAACATTTTCTGGCTTTCATCAGGGAGATGATTCTAGAATTTACTCTACGTTTGTCCCCATACACCATAAATGACTCTTTTCCAGGTGGTTTCACCCTTACTATCTTCTTTCGGCATTGTATCTGGTGGATTAATGTCTAAGTCCATAACTATAATTGGTAAGACTTGACCCGACCCGGCATGGTCCATTTGGGTTGCATGGCATCATGCATTTGGATAGACTATAATGAGAGAAATAACACTTAAGGTTGGTTAATATATTATAAGTTCTAATATATTAATAAGGTTATTTAATTAGTATTGATCAAGAATTAATTTGGAATTAATTAAGTGATCAAAAGGAGACTAATTAAATATATGGGTTGATTGTGTAAATCATTCATTCTTATATATGTGGGCTTGTGATCCAAGATTCCTTATGTTGGACTAAGTCCATGGGGTGACCCATGGATACTCCATGGAGGTTAAAATCCATGGAGCATAAGGAATGGGTAAAGTTATGAGTTACATGGTGTAACCCTAATAGCCACCATATAAAAGAATCCCATGGCTCAAGAAATCGTGCACTAATGTGTGAGTGTGAGGGCTAGACGATTTTAAGGAGTGTTCAAGTTTCTCTCAAGTTATTCCAAGTGTATTTGGTGTTGTGTGAACCATTTGAGGTGTCACACTTGGGGCACTAGGCACTCAAGCTTCATGAAGACATTCTACATCAAAGAGGTATGTATTCTATCTTGTTATATTTATTATTTTGTATGCTAGATTAGGATAATACCTTGGATGTTCATAATTGTATGTATAATAGAGAAAACATAGATCCAAGGTATTTAGGGTTGCATGTACACTTAGGAGTGTTAGAATGCTCATAACCCAACAGTGGTATCAGAGCCTAGGCTTGTTTTCTTGTTATACTTGCAAAAGTAGCTGAAAAATCGATTTGGATGCATATATTCGATTGTTTTGGCTGCAATTGGACTAGGAACATTACCCTAAGATGTTTTTGGACTTATGAACTTGTTTTTGATGTGGTAATGTTCATGCTAATCCAATTTCTAAGATAATTGTCATAATTTCAAGATTTGTATTAGTTTGTATGTTCATGCTAATTTCTTGAAGATTGATGATTTGAATTATCTTGTTCTTATGAGGTTCTTAGATTAATTGAAAAGTTGTGTGAAATAGTTGTTTTCAATCCATTTTAATCTAAGAGTTGATTCCAAAGTGTGTTTTTGTAACTTGTCCTCAAGTTATATGAAAAGTCACATTTAAGAATCATAAAACTCATAAAAGTTGGCAAATGTTACAAAATGAAGAGTCTAGTTCTAATTAAATGGTTTTATGACTCCATAACTTGTCCTCAAGTTATGAAGGTTCAAGAGTCTCTTCATTAAATTAAAAAAAAAGTGTAACCTTAATTATTTCCATAAGTTACAATAAAAAAAAGTTATTTTTTTTATTAATTAGTTTAAAGTCTTCCATAACTTGTCCTCAAGATATGGAACTTGAAGAGTTTTTTTTTAATTAAAACTACTTTAAACTCATAAGCTATGGAATTAATTAGTTTTGAATAGTTTCAAAACTTGCCCTCAAGTTTTGGAATTTGAAAAGTTTTCACTTATGAATACTTTAATTCCAAGTTAGCCCTTAGAATTTTAAAAGTTAAAATTCAACCCTTATACTTTATAATATTATAAGTTAATAATATTTATATATATGTATAAGAGTAAAGTCAGTCTTACCGTTAGTAGGCCTCATTCACGAAGCCGGTCTATAAGGGGGTATAAGGTTACTGCCTATAAAATGGCAGTTTAATGGGTGTCCACTCTCACCCACCGCTTCCTTGACTGGTGGAGGGTCGTTAGCCGAACGGGTAGGACAAGGACTATAATTCTCCTTTCATTAAAAGTATTAATGATAAATAAACTCTTATTAATACCCAATCTTAGTTACTTAGGAAAATGTGAATTTGGTGCTAACCCATGAAATTACACTTTGCACTTTGCTTAAGTCGTTAGTGGAGCGTGTGTGGTTAACCGGCACACTAACCTGGACTTAACAAGGTAGGCAAAGGGTAACTTAATATTTATCATAGTATCGGTGGAGCGTGTGTGGTTAACCGGCACACTGATTAAGGGGTAAATATTAAGGGTACCAAGTATATTTGCATGGTTATTCACACCTTGTTTTGTGATCCTCGGCATCCCAGTCACAAAACCTGAAGGGCACACTCGAGATTGAAACATGCCTTTGAACAGTTTAATGAATCTCAAAGATCTAGGACTTTCAAATCCAATTAAAACCTAATAAATTATTTCGTTTTTCATGGTGGAAATTGGTGAATCGTCATTCACCTACCTTCAAATATTTTATAGCTTGGATTACGGCATCCATCTTCTAAGTTATAAAATAGTTTGTTGGGTCCTAGCCTTAATATTTCATATTGGGTGTCATATTAAGGACTTTAAATCAACTATCTTGAATATCTCCCAAAAAGATGTCTGGTCTAGACATTTATGATCTTCCCAAATCTCTTGAAACAAGCTTTCCTAAATGAAGATGATGTCCCATGGATATCATACTTCTTTCACCTCCTCCAATTATTCTCCCTAACCCACAAGTTCCTAAAAAGTTTAAGGTCACTCAAGCCCTATTGGCAAGGCAAGGTCTAGGTGTGATCACATCTTGGAGATGTAGTCACATATTGACAAGCCGAGAGAGTTGGGTGTCAAAGTCTTGAGAAAGTTGGTGGCTCAACAACTTTCTAAGTCACATAGTGAGTTCTTTTAGGAATCCTATGAAATAGACTAAGACAAGACCCTTAATGATCTTATCTATTTGCTAAGATCAACTTCCTAAAACGCTATGGACATTGACAATGATGACATTGGATATCCAGTAAAGCTCTCTCTTCCCAATGGAAAGGGATCGGCCATACTCAACTCGGTTGACCCAATGGTAAAGAGAGAGGCGAAGTCTGAGATAGTCCCATTATCAAGGGTCCATAGGTAACTATTGCCAAAGGAAGGGGCATTGGTTACGAAACTGCCAAATTTACCTAAGGATGTTAAAGTCAATAAGTTTGGCTCTACTTCAGGTAAAGTCCATTGTCTAACTCTATTAAGTACATGCTGATTCTGATCGCGAAGATGGATTTCAATCGCATGGTTCGGTGATCAGAATTTTGGGCTATTACTTAAGAGTTATGATATTTATATTGCTTAGGAATAGATAACAACAAGGTTTTCATATGGATTGTAAGGATAAGTTTTTCCACAAAGTTTTAAAATAAAAGAAAAAGGTTTTGATTTTATTTATTTTAAGTATCCTTACAATGGCATTTGTGAAAAGTTGTTGCTTATAAGATTCCATTGATAGCAATATTGGAAAAATGGATTTGATTCTTTCGGTTGTGGTAGTGTCTAATATTACCAAATAAGAAAAGATTCTCATCACCCAAGGTTCAATTGGACCGAAACTTGGAATCATGCAAGTTGTATAGTATGATGAATGAGAACTTTCAGCTTGGAAAATTAAGACTAATTCCTTATGTGAATAAGGAAAGGACTAAGGGATCGAGTACACATTCTTGTGCACTGGTCAAGTCCACCACAAAAGATCAAGAAGACTATTCGTCATGATTTACTTAAGTTCAGTAAATATGGTTATACTTATAAGTTTAAGTATAAGTCTGTAGCATTGGAGAAGTTTCAATGTGAGACAGAACGAATAAGAAGAATCAAAGTATGGGAGAAAGATAAAAGTTTCTCAAATCTGAGAAGATGGGAGAGTACTTTAGTATCATGTTTATGATCATCTTAATGATTAAGATACCATATCACAATTGGTCCTCTAAAGTCATCTTAGTGCATTCTTATGACTAAGAAGAGGAGTCATGAATTGTTGAAATGGTTAAATCAAAAAGATGAGTCATACTTCGTTCCAAAACAATTCTTAGAGTCATACTCCAAGATTGTAACTTGAGTGACATATCTTAAAGAGGGTTTGTTAACACTAGTCAAATGTAAGAGTAAAAGGTTATCTACTCTTGTACATTTGAAATTGGTAAGTTGTGATGTTTTGGATAAAACAGAGACCAACTTAGGCCAATTGTGTAAAGTGTTAGTCTTGATAAAGAATCCGCACTATCTCTTTAATATTTGACAAGGGAGTCTTATATGTCAAGAGGACAGTGGGAGTCTTAAAGCTCTTGAAAGTTTCAAGACTTAATCAAGAATAAAACCTAAAGTCCTTCACTAGCACACGACTTGAGGTTTATAACCTATCGTGTTGAAATTTTTGTGCCTATTCAAGTTGGCTTTGCATAGGAGTTCTGAGAGTTCTCAATTGGTTGCACAACTACTTGGAAGCAATGGCAGGCACCTGAGCTGCCAAATGGCAAGAATTTAAGATTGCACAAGTTTAATCAATATGAGTTTGGATTTGTCACTAACCTTGTCTTGTGATTATGGTTTTGACAAATTCACATGGATAAGAACACATACACTATTAAATCTAAGTGTCATAAGGTTTCTCTCCGATTCATGAAAATGATGGTGAGGAAACACTTTCACTAAGTAGATTTTAGCTAGATAGCAATTGTGATATTTGCATTCTCAAAGTCGTTAGTGGAGCGTGTGTGGTTTACCGGCACACTAACATGGACTTGTGAGAAGTGGCAAAGGTCTAAACAATTGAGACTATGATTACGGCATCCCTTTTCATAGTTCTAAAATTGTTTAGACACACATGTGAGCTATCTAAGAGAGGTGTATGATTTTGATAAAGTTTTATCAAAACAATCTAGTATCAGAAATCTGAACTTTGGTAAGAAAGTCAGCTGATTTCTGAGTACATGTCAAAGCTAGTGGGAGCATAAGTGTTATGCTAATAATCATCATGTTAGTGGGAGCATGATAATTATGACAAAGGTTGCAAGTTAGCAATGTTAATTATAGAAAACAAAAGTTTCAATTCGTGAGGTTGCAGGGGTTGAAAAAGTTGTTTTGCTATAATTAAGGGAGAGGAAATTATACTTCATTTCAATTCTAAAAGCTTAGATTGAGATTTTAATCGTATTTAATCAAGGATATATATATGAATTTCATGTTGGAATGGCTCAACATAAGGAAATTCTATATATGGGCCCATTATTTGCGTTCTAAAATTCGATTATGATTACGACATCCCTTTTCATAATCTGAATTTTGAGAACTTGGCAAATTGAAATGGAAATATTATAGCAAAAGACTGGTTTAGTCTTTATGTGAGACATTATAAATCGTGTCCCATATGCTTCGGATATAGGATCGATTACATGTGCTATATTCATCTTTTCTAAAATTTTCCAAATGCCTGGGGCATTATGAAGGGAAAAGGTCTATAATTGGATATGACTAAAATGATTAAGCAATTGTCGAGGACAATCTAAGGTTTACCAAAGATTGGTTGCTCAAGGACAGTTGGAAGTATAATGTTAATTCTGGAAGGACCATATTGACATAATCTGTAAGGAGGCAACTCTTGTTCAGAAGTGATAGTCAAAATGGAATATGGAAATGTTTCAAAGTTAGAAATTAGTCAATCTGTGTAAGATTAGGAAACTTAATGAAAGAAGGATGTTTCCAAGGAGCTGATCTCCTTTGGAATGCTCTGTAATGATTGTTGTCAAGTCTTTCTGACTTCGTGCATAATCATTAAGAGGATCAATGCATATAAGTTTAGAATCTAACAGATTTCAGTAAATGGCATGAATTTGGAATTCTTGCATTTGCAGTAAGGATTTGGGACTGTGAAAAGAGGATCATTGGAGTGATGTTCAATTGATCTATTTTACAAAGTAAAGATCATAGACAAACATAGTATGCATACTTGGTGTATGGCATGACTAGTGTTTAGAAAACATAGTGTACATGCTTGGAGCATGGGACAACTATAGTTTTAAATTCAAGTATAAAGTTGATAAAACCGAAACAATGAATAATGAGTAATCAATATGGTGATAAATAAAAGTGTTTATTTATATTCATAGGGTTTGATACCATATTTGATTCATTTATTCTTGTGTTTCACTTTGCATGTTTTGACTTCCAGAATAACTAAGTCGCTCTTCCTGAATGATTAAGTTATTCAAACCATCCACAGTCGGTCATATGTTGGAAGTAGATATGAATCAAGACTGTCATGGGTTGGTTTGTAGAGGTCCAAGTTGGTGGACAAAGTGGTGTTACAACACTCATGAGTGCTCATAAGTTCTGAGTATTGGATTCAACCCGCGCTCATTTGAATCACTTCATGGATTTTATCACGAGTGATCATGAGACGATAATATCTTATATTCTTCAAACCTAGAGATATGAGTTGTTACTATGAGTTGGTTATACATTGATTGCACGAAAACGCATTGGTAACTCGATGTTATAAAACGTGCCTTTGTGTATGATTCAACAAGTAGTAGAACAAGCCATATGAGTCGAAGTTTATCCATTCCTTTTACCTTCGGGATAAAAGCGACATCTGTGGGCCCCTCGATGATTTAAAGATGATACATGTGAGTGCTTGGCCAAGCCAGGACTGATTTGATTTGTTCAATCAGTCAGTCATCATGAATCGGAAATCGGGAAACAACAAATGGACAGAGAGAATGATTGATAATCCATGTCTCAGTCCATATGATATCTAGAATGGAGGAATATATGATCCCTTATCTAATGGACAAGTCATTGACAAAGGTCAGAGTTCGACAGAAGCTTTTGAGAGCTAGGATTGCTGATCGGTTCCTGAAGTCATACGCAATAATAGTTTTAGACTTATCCAAGTGGGAGACTGTTGGATTAATGTCTAAGTCCATAATTATAATTGGTAAGACTTGACCCGACCCGGCATGGTCCATTTGGGTTGCATGGCATCATGCATTTGGATAGACTATAATGAGAGAAATAACACTTAAGGTTGGTTAATATATTATAAGTTCTAATATATTAATAAGGTTATTTAATTAGTATTGATCAAGAATTAATTTGGAATTAATTAAGTGATCAAAAGGAGACTAATTAAATATATGGGTTGATTGTGTAAATCATTCATTCTTATATATGTGGGCTTGTGATCCAAGATTCCTTATGTTGGACTAAGTCCATGGGGTGACCCATGGATACTCCATGGAGGTTAAAATCCATTGAGCATAAGGAATGGGTAAAGTTATGAGTTACATGGTGTAACCCTAATAGCCACCATATAAAAGAATCCCATGGCTCAAGAAATCGTGCACTAATGTGTGAGTGTGAGGGCTAGACGATTTTAAGGAGTGTTCAAGTTTCTCTCAAGTTATTCCAAGTGTATTTGGTGTTGTGTGAACCATTTGAGGTGTCATAATTGGGGTACTAGGCACTCAAGCTTCATGAAGACATTCTACATCAAAGAGGTATGTATTCTATCTTGTTATATTTATTATTTTGTATGCTAGATTAGGATAATACCTTGGATGTTCATAATTGTATGTATAATAGAGAAAACATAGATCCAAGGTATTTAGGGTTGCATGTACACTTAGGAGTGTTAGAATGCTCATAACCTAACAGTATCTCGGCGTCGTTGGCGCTAAGCCAATCTATTCCCAAAACGATATCAAAACCGTTCAACTCTATGGGCAACAACTCTTCATGGAATTCGTTTCCATTTAGGTCTATGACTAAGTTCTTAATACGATCACTAACAGGTACGAACTTGCCACTGGCAACTTCTACAATCAGGGCATTATCAAGTTTTTCTACGGGCAATGCTAGTTTCCCACTAAACTTATGTGACACAAAGGAGTAGTTTGCTCCGGAATCAAACAATATATTGATAGGAAAACCATTTATAAGGAAGGTACCTGAAGCGACATCTGCTGCCTCCTTTGCAGCTTCGAGCGTCATCTGGAAGGCTCTTGCCTTCGATTTTGGTGGAATGTTGGGTCTTCCTGCCTCCTTCTTCTTCGGGCAGTCCCTCGAAATGTGCCCTTCCTCGTTGCACTCATAACATACCTTCTTAGTGAACGTGCACTCGTTGGCATAGTGTCCAGGCTTTCCACACTTGAAATAGGTGACTCCCCCGTCACATTTCCCTTGGGGCTTCTTCTTGCACTTGTCGCACCATTTGGCTTCACCTCCTCCAGACTTCTGCGTACCAGACCTTGAGAACTTGCTTTTCTTGCTGAATTTCGACGACCCATCAAATTTCCTTTTCTCTCCCACCTACGTGCTCTCCAGACCCTTCTCTTGTATTTGGGTCTCCACATTCTTAGCAGCCCAGATGGTGGCTTTCAGAGTGGTTGTTTGCTTGACCATTGGACCGAAGTCCGCTGGTAATCCGAGGGCGAACTTGTTAACCTTGGAGAGTTCAGTTGGGACGAGGTGAGGAACAAGCTTCATTTTCTCTGTAAAGCTTGCAGCGTATTCAGTAACCCTCATTCTTCCCTTCTTCAGATTCTGGAAGTCATTGTTGATCTCTAGGAGATCCTGCTCAGAGCAGTATTGCATTTTCAGCTGTACCAGAAAATCCTCCCAAGACATCTTACTAGCTTCCCCCTTAGGCATCGAATCAGCTAGTAGCTTCCACCAACTTAGTACTCCAGATTTCAACAGAGGAACCGCGAGAGTGGTCTTCTGCCTGTTGCTACACTCGCAACTTTCAAACATCGTTTCCATCTCGGAGATCCAGTTCATGACTTCCACCGGCGTCGGGCTTCCAGATAGACACGGTGGTTTAGATGCCATGAAATCCTTGTATTTGCATCCACGTCCGTCATTTCCTCCATCCTGGTGGTTTTGCCTAACTATCGGTGGGTTGGCTTGACCAACAGTCCCACTGTAGTTTCCTCCTTCAGACGGCCCATCATTCAGCTCGGGCTCTACGATTGGTATGGTAGCTTCCCCGCGATTTTGTTGGAGCAAACGCCTGGTTTCCTCTATTTGACGATCCAACATCATCTGGATCATCGCTTGCACTTCGGCCATCGTGATTGGCTCAGGAACATCTGCTACAACAGGTATTTGCTGAATCACTGGGGGTTGATTCCTATTCCCATTTGCATTCCCAGCTGCACTGCGAGTTCTTGCCATTTTGATCTATACACCGAATAAGGTGAATTTAGATCTTTATTCAGGATAGACGTTTAAATCATCATTTTCTCTCCGAAACGTTTACATGCTAGTTCTAATATCGTAGTCGTACGTTTAGAATCCTAAACACATAAGGTTTCCAGATCCGGTCGGCAACAGACCATAGATCCGAACAAATAACAGCATATCAGGCACAAAGCATTTAGCACATAAAAGCATTTTAGGCATAATTCCTAAAATAAGCTAGTGCTCACACCTCACAATCATCGCTTAGCATTCTAAGTTTAAGTCTAGAAATCCTACAAATTCCTAGTTCGCTTAAACTAATGCTCTGATACCAACTGTGACATCCCCATTTTCACGGCCAGAAAAGACCGATTTTTGTTTATGCTTGTTTGAAAATCAGAGTAACATTTTAAATAAAAGTGTTGCGGAATTTTTCCCAAAACAAAATATGATAAAGATTTATCAAAAGCATTTCCAAAGAAATATATTTCATTAAAAGACTCGGGATGTCATGTTCGATACAGATCAAAAGCATAAACAGTACAATATAAGCCTTACTACATTATTTCATATCTACAGGCCTATATCCGTAATCCCTCATCCAAAACATCACATCTATGCTCGAGCGCCACTACCTGTAATACATGAAACTGAGTGGGTCAGGCTTGGGAGCCTGGTGAGCACATAGGGTTTTCAACCCACAATAAATAAGTTTAATTATTTCAACATCCAACAATAACCCGATTACCCGTTCTCGTTATCCTCACATTATGTCCCTAAACACCTATCATAAGGGACCTAGACTAAGGATCATCATCGGGATGGACACTACTGCCAAGGGGGTTCCTCATCAATAAATGTCCTATAGGCAACCATGAGGGGGATGGAGTACACGGGTGAACACATCGTTCACAAACACCTACAGGCTGCGAGCCTGCTAGCGTTCCACTGGACTGTCTAGAAGAGTCCGTGGTCGTCATCTATACTCCGTTAGATGACTGGATCACCAACAACATCGAGGCCTCTCATCATTTTATCACACATCGTCTTATTACATCTACCCATGTTTTACCCCAACATTTTTGTAGATATAAAATACATATATAGTTTAAATAACGAAAAACGTGTATAAAATCATTCATCCAACATAGACAACAAGTATTCAGATACTATGCACACATAGCACGTAATTTATATAAAATACTTCATATCTATGTGTAAGATGAAAGTAACTATGCACTCACCTGAAAAGGTGGTGATTCTGCCTTCGAACAGCGCTTCGTTATCTCAAAACAATTATCCCTCGATAAAACCTAGTATCAATATCACTAGGGTTTAGTCTAACGTTAACCGCGACTAATTAATAGTCTAGCTATTATTACTATTATATAAGCGTTAAACGATACTTATATAACCCATAATAATAGCCCAAGTACTTATTATAAGGTCCTAATAACATTACTATATTAAAACATAAGCTATACTAAAGATAGGTTAGGCGTAGCTCACTTACAGCGGGTTTTTCTCAAAAACCGGGCTTCGCTGGAGCAGCGTTTCTGAACCGAAAGGCTCTTTTCTCGGGACTCCGGGAGCCTCGGGGCTTCCTTCGGGTGCAGGGGGTTTACCTAGACTTTAGGGGGGGGGGGGGTTAGGGAGCTTAAAGAGAGAGTGTAGAGAGAGAAAGAAGGTTTGAGAGGTGTGAAGAAATGGAAAGACCCGACACCTCTATTTATAGTGAAAATATCTGATGGACTCGCCGAGTCTTGACTCAGACTCGCCGAGTTGGTGCATGTGGCGGCCTTCTGGTGGTGCCACGTGTCCTCTTTTTGGTGGTGCAACGTCACCCAAACTCGCGTATCAGCCTCCCGACTTAGAAAAATCATAACTCTCGCATACGAGCTCCATTTTCGACGTTCTTTATTTCCACGCGTAGGTAAAATCAAGATCTACAACTTTAATTCTGACTCCGTTAGCTAATTCTCGACCGATCTTAAATTTAACAGTAGGAGGAGATTAGACTGTTAAATGACCGCGAAGAATTCGTAACTCCTTCATATGGACTCCGTTTTCGTCTGTATTTTTACCGTTAAGTTCCTATTAATGAGATCTTCAACTCTCATTTAGGTTGCGTAAGCCAAAAACCGCTCGAATTAAAATTCGAGTTTCGGGTCGTGCACTGCTAAGCCAAATCTTAGAAATTTCATAACTTCCTCATACGAAGTCAGATTTGGACGTTCTTTTTATGGATGTTCTCGGTTTAACATTTTCTACGACTTTAGTTTAGATTACTAAGGCCAAAAAGTCTTCTATCGTAAATTCACTATTTACGCTTCTCGGTGTCGTGCCAGTTTCGTCGCGAAACTTCGACGGGTCATAACTTCTTCATTATAACTCGGATTTCGGCGCTCTTTATATCCCCAGAATCCTTGTTTCAACCACTACAACTTTATGTAAAGATATCGGGCTTATATCACACTTTAATTTTGACGCTTATTTTTATTCTTTATTTATTACGCATTTATAAATAAGTAATAAGCATATAAATTGACATAATTCACATAATACTCAAATATTTCATCTTTATTATCTCAAAAAGTGTTACAATAGTTGACCTAGACTATTACATCGTCTAAAATGCTTAGCTCCGATACCCGGGCGTTACACGTTTCCTGATGATACTCATAAGATCCATGCGACAAATTGATTCCAATTGGCAGATCAATGGCGACCAAAGATAACGACGATGAGGAAGAACATGAGCGAAGGGCCGTCTTTGGAGGCGATGTGACAGTATGAGGTGGGAAGAGAGAGAGAGATAGAGAGAGATTGACAGGGTTTACCAGATTCACGGTAATTCATCACTAAAATGCCCCTGAATCATTTAATTATCATGTCCTCGTGTTGTTTTTTCCCAAGTATTTACAAAAATGCCACAAATGATCCTAGCCTTTTATTATTTTGATCTAACGGCCCTGGTTTGGTTCTCGGGTTCTCGGGAAACTTTAAGTTCTCAAATGATCAAAATATTTGTCCATGATTTCTTTTTAAAAGATTGACGACCATTATTTTGATCAAATGTCCATCCCACTCACAATCATAACCTACAAACGAATTAGAAAGATTCAGCGACGAAGTTCTGCCCCTGCAGAGCCCGACTCCTAGCTAAAACCCCCTTGTAAGTAAGTTATGCTTACCTATTTTAATATAGCTTATATTTAATATTAGTATTGTTATTATGAACTTATAATAAATATTTGAGCTATTATTATGACTTATATAAGTGTCGTTATAATATCTTTTTAACTACTCGCGGTACGGGGAATCTGGTTTAAAGGGCCGCATAGGGTTGTTGGATTTAAGAAGTGCTATATGCCAAAATGGTCCTGCCCTCCGGTGTTTTATGTATGGCTCCTGTCTGTACATAGTGGTTGGAAAGTATTGTTTAAACACTTATATAATGATAATAATAATAAGGCTAATAATTAGTCACGGTAAATATTAGACTAAAATCTAGTGGTAATAATACTAGGTTTCGTCGAAGGAAATTATTTTAAAGTAAACGAAGCGCTGTCTGAGTACCGAGTCACCACCTTATCAAGTGAGTGCATAATTACTTTCATCTTACACATAGATATGAAATATTTTATATAAACTACGTGCTATGTGTGCATATTATCTGAGTACTTGCTGTCTATGCTGGATGAACGATTTTATACATGTTTTAAATGATTTAAACTGTATATATATATATATATATATATATATATATATATATAAAAGATAATATGTTGGGTAAAACATGGGTAGATGTAATAAATGAAATATGAGTTGGATGATGAGTTGAGAGGTGTTATAGACCACGAGGTGAGTGTGAGAGGTGGACGATGTGAGAAGCCTTTCCCAAATGATGGCCCCGTCATCTAGCAGAGTATGGATGACAACCACAGACTATTCTAGACAGTCCAGTGGAACACTAGCAGGCTCGCAACCTGTAGGTGTTGTGAACGATGTGTTCACCCGGTGTACTCTAAACCCTGGCGATCATGCAGACTTGGTGCCTAAACCTTGGCGATCATGCAGACTTGGTGCCAAAACCCTGGCGACTATGCGGACTTAGTGCCTGTTGTATAAACCCTGGCGACTATGCAGACTTAGTGCCAAAACCCTAGCGACTATGCGGACTTAGTGCCTGTTGTATATACCCTGGCGACTATGCACACTTAGTGCCTAAACCCTGGCGACTATGCAGACTTAGTGCCTGTTGTATAAATCCTGGCCACTATGCAGACTTAGTGCCTAAACCCCGGTGATGATGGACTTCGTGCCGATTCCTTAGGATGATCCTTAGGAATGAATGAACGAGGAATAGTTGATTCTTAGGGTAGATCCTTAAGAGTAAAGAAGATAATGGGGATGGGTAATTGGGTTGATTGTTTGATGTTTAAACATAATAATTATATTATTGTGGGTTGAAAACCCTGTGTACTCACCAGGTTTCCCAACCTGACCCACTCCAGCTTATTTCTATCACATGTGTTGATATGAAGTTACATTACACTGAGAGATTAAAGAGGTGTAGATCACTAGTGATAATGAATGTAAGTTCTGTTATGCTTATGTTTCTGTATTGACGATGACATCCCAAATGTTTTAAAACGAATAAAAATACATTTCTTCGGAAATGCTTTGATAACGTATTTATCATGTTTTACTGGGAACAAATTCCGCAACATTTTTATCAAAAGAAGTACTCTAATTTTTATAAAGCATAAACAAAATCGGTCTTTTCTGGCTGTGAAAATGGGGATGTCATAGTTGGTATCCGGGCATTAGTTTAAGCGAACTAGGAATATGGATTTATTTCTAGACTTAAACTTAGAATGCTAAGAAATGATCGTGAGGAGTGTGTCTAATAAAATTTAGGTAATACACCAGAATAGACACAAGCACTAGCTAATTTAGGGAAAATGCCTAATATGCTTTTATGTGCTAAATGATTTATGATGATTTATGATGCTATCGTATGATCGGATCTGTGGTCTGTTGCCGACCGGATCTGGAAATTTTATGTGTTCAGATTTCTAAACGTTTAATTACGGTATTAGAACTGACATGTAACTTTTCGGAGTAATAAGGAGTATTACACGTCTAAATCTTTTCTATCTATATTCTCGTCTTGATGCGCTGGACGCATGCTTCCGTGAATGTAACGCCATGGTGAAGGCTCGTAGCAAATTGAGTAAACGGAGGAAACGAAAAGGCTTATGACACCTATCGGAAGATATCGTAAGAGTGGTACCTTGCCTTTAGAGTACGTCAGGAAAGATAACAGTACGTTTAGAGGAGTACGGTACGTCCGAAGTACACCTTCGATTGGCGGGATGATGAAACGATTGGCGTAATTCCTAAAGTTATCCTACCCTCTGGCATTTTCACCACCAAGTTGAAGCAGAATTGATTATTGAAGATACACATGGAAGAAATCCTAGTAGAGTCTAGGGAAAATTTTATGATTGATTGGACACATTTTTATGTGTTAAAATTGTTTTTGTGATAGTAACTTGGAAAGCTGCGAGACAATACTTGGGACGAGTATGAGTAGGTGTGAATGGTAGTAGAGGCCTATACTACCGGAAGCACAGGACTCACGCTTGGATCAGGGAAAGTCACAAGGTTACCAAGGAGCTAGTAATTGATTTCGTTTTATTCAAGTATGTCGTTACCATTGTTTCGGTAATGACTAAGAAGATGATTGTTATTCCGACCCTAGTGGTCATATCAAATTGATTTCGACTACGCTGAGTATGTTATGTGGTTCAGAGAATCAAGTTCGATGTAGCATCTGACTTAAGACGGAAGATTGAAATAAAAAGCGATCAGTAGAGGTATCGCGAAAAGTTGTTTGTAGCTAGAAATGCTACCTTTTAAGATGAGATTAGAACATGAACGAAAGTACAGTCTGTTCTGGAAGACTCTAAGAGACCTGAGTCTAAGCGTTGCAACATACGATGATACGTCATTAGAATATGACACATCGTTCCATTGTAGTAATAAAAGAAAACTTATCTTAAGTTCGTATCCAGTGAGGATCGAGATTGTGACTTGAAGGTCATAATTTGGAGTCTAACGTGAGATAGGGAGCAAGTGCAAGATCGAGCACCGCCTGCAATCGAGAAGTCAAAGAATTAGATACTCATTCGAAGGAACATAGAAGTTACGATTATTACTTAGGATAAAGAGATAACATACGAAGTCATTATACAACCCTGTTTCGTTGATGATCCCGGGACGTAATCATCCTAAGGGGGAGATAATTGTAACGCCCGCATATCCGGGCTAGTCAATTTAGAGACGATGAGCATCAAAAATGAGTTTTTGATGGAAGATTATTTAGAAGGATTAATCTTAACCAAGTTTTAGTATATGTTACAAGGGTTCCGTACATATAAAGAATGCCGAAATCCGAGTTATAACGAAGAAGTTATGGCCCGTCGAAGTTTTACGGCAAAACCGGCACGGCACCGGGAGACGTAAATAATGAATTTACGGTAGAAGACTTTTTAGCCTTAGTGATCTAAACAAAATTTGTAGTATACGTTAAACCAAGAACATAGAAAAAAAGAACGCCCAAATCTGACTTCGTATGAGGAAGTTATGAATTTTCTAAGATTTGGCATAGCAGTGCACGGCCCGAAACTCGAATTTTAGTTCGAGCGGTTTTTGGCCTACGCGACCTAAATGAGAGTTGAAGATCTCATTAATAGGAACTCAACAGTAAAAAGACAGACGAAAACGGAGTCCGTATGTAGAAGTTATGAATTTTACGCGGACATTTAACAGTATAATCTCCTTCTACTGTTAAATTTAAGAGCGGTCAAGAATTAGCCGACGGAGTCTAAATGAAAGTTTTAGATCTTGTTTTTACCTACGCGTGGATATAAAGAATGTCGAGAGTAGAGCTCGTATGTTAAAGATATGAACGAAACTTGGTCCTTACTCTTCGAGTGCGATAAATTCGATACAGTTTTGTAAATCTGAGATAGAATGAGAATTAGCTGACGGCGTCTAAATGAAAGTTGTAGTACTCGTAAATACCAACGCGTGGATATAAAGAACGTCAAAAATGGAGTTCGTATGAACGAGTTACAAATTATAATAGCATATTTACGTATTAAAATAAAGTATAAATCATATATACGTACACATATATATACAAATGTATATATCATTAGAAAGGTATCGACGATGCGGTTATTATAAGACTAGTGTTGAGTACTTTCGACATTAGTTTAGTACAAATATCGTTAAATCTATTTAAAATAGTATTATGAAGGGGTGTTTCGTTGTTTATATAAGTATAAGGTCATTAAGTAATTATGGAGGGTAGTTTTTGTAAATTCAATTACTATAAATAAGAGGCTTGGGCTCTCATATTTCTTGCACCATTCTCTTGATTCAAGAGTCTTTCTCTTCTTATCACCTGAGCATTTCGTTCCCTCGTGATTCGACTTCTCTTTCTGTAGTTTTAGTATAGTAAGGTGAGGGCTGAAGCGCTGCACGAATCTTTCTTAGAAAGATTCAGCGACGAAGTTCTGCCCCTGCAGAGCCCGACTCCTAGCTAAAACCCCCTTGTAAGTAAGTTATGCTTACCTATTTTAATTTAGCTTATATTTAAAATTAGTATTTGTTATTATGAACTTATAATAAATATTTGAGCTATTATTATGACTTATATAAGTGTCGTTATAATATCTTTTTAACTACTCACGGTACGGGGAATCTGGTTTAAAGGGCCGCATAGGGTTGTTGGATTTCAGAAGTGCTATATGCCAAAATGGTCCTGCCCTCCGGTGTTTTATGTCTGGCCCCTGTCTGTACATAGTGGTTGGAAAGTATTGTTTAAACGCTTATATAATGATAATAATAATAAGACTAATAATTAGTCACGGTAAATATTAGACTAAAATCTAGTGGTAATAATACTAGGTTTCGTCGAAGAAAATTATTTTAAAGTAAACGAAGCGCTGTCCGAGTACCGAGTCACCACCTTATCAAGTGAGTGCATAATTACTTTCATCTTACACATAGATATGAAGTATTTTATATAAAATACGTGCTATGTGTGCATATTATCTGAGTACTTGCTGTCTATGCTGGATGAACGATTTTATACATGTTTTAAATGATTTAAACTGTATATATATATATATATATCTACGATAATATGTTGGGTAAAACATGGGTAGATGTAATAGATGGAATATGAGTTGGATGATGAGTTGAGAGGTGTTATAGACCACAAGGTGAGTGTGAGAGGTGGACGATGTGAGAAGCCTTTCCTAAATAATGGCCCCGTCATCTAGCAGAGTATGGATGAAAACCACAAACTATTCTAGACAGTCCAGTGGAACACTAGCAGGCTCGCAACCTGTAGGTGTTGTGAACGATGTGTTCACCCGGTGTACTCTAAACCCTGGCGATCATGCAGACTTGGTGCCTAAACCTTGGCGATCATGCAGACTTGGTGCCAAAACCCTGGTGACTATGAGGACTTAGTGCCTGTTGTAAAAACCCTGGAGACTATGCAGACTTAGTGCCAAAACCCTAGCGACTATGCGGACTTAGTGCCTGTTGTATAAACCCTGGCGACTATGCAAACTTAGTGCCTAAACCCTGGCGACTATGCAAACTTAGTGCCTGTTGTATAAATCCTGGCGACTATGCAGACTTAGTGCCTAAACCCTGGTGATGATGGACTTCGTGCCGATTGCTTAGGATGATCCTTAGGAATAAATGAACGAGGAATAGTTGATTCTTAGGGTAGATCCTTAAGAGTAAAGAAGATAATGGGGATGGGTAATTGGGTTGATTGTTTGATGTTTAAACATAATAATTATGTTATTGTGGGTTGAAAACCCTATGTACTCACCAGGTTTCCCAACATGACCCACTCCAGCTTATTTCTATCACAGGTGTCGATATGAAGTTACATTACACTGAGAGATTAAAGAGGTGTAGATCACTAGTGATAATGAATGTAAGTTCTGTTTATGCTTATGTTTCTGTATTGACGATGACATCCCAAATGTTTTAAAATGAATAAAAATACATTTCTTCGGAAATGCTTTGATAACGTATTTATCATGTTTTACTGGGAACAAATTCCGCAACATTTTTATCAAAAGAAGTACTCTAATTTTTATAAAGCATTAACAAAATCGGTCTTTTCTGGCCGTGAAAATGGGGATGTCACATATACATATATGTATGTTCATAGATTGAGTAATCATAAATGATTTTGACAGTTGGTAACAGAAGAGGTGGTGGTGACAGAGGTGGCGCTGGTATAAGTAACGAAGGTGACAGTGGTAGGGTTGGCTAGTGTCAGAGGTAGTGGTAGTGGTAGTGGTGGTGACGGTGGCGGTTATGGTGGTGGGATGGTGGCGGAGGAGAAAGGAACGGACGGCGGTGTATAATCATTTATGATTATACTAGGTCTGCCGTACCGGTACGCCGGAGGGTTAGAACGGCAGATGTGAAATACGTAACTGAGGTTGAATCTCAAGATCTCTATTTTATTTTTAATCTCAACGGAACCTACGTCTCTCTCTCTCTCTCTCTCTCTCTCTATATATATATATATATATATATATATATATATATATATATATATATATATATATATATATATATATATATATATATAGGTTTAGCTTCTATGGAAAACAAAAACCCTAAAAAAACCCTAAAAATCATAAAATACATAAAAAAACCCTAAAAATCATATATATATATATATATATATATATATATATATATATATATATATATATATATATATATATATATATATATATAGGAGGGTTCAATTGAGAAAAAAAGGTTGAGAATGGGGGAATCATTCTCAGCCAATCATTTAATTAGCATCTTAACATAAAATACACGGTGGCAAAATTGTAAATATGATATGATATCCTTCAATCACAGATACATAATTGTGGATAATTTGATAACAATTCAAATTCATTATTACTCGATCGTTCATCATCCAAATTTCTTCTCCAACCTTCAATGATCATCCAGATTTCTTCAATTAAATCCTCGATCAACATCATCAAGTGTTAATCAATCATCCATCTTCGTCAAAAACACGTTCATCAACATCATTCAACAGTAGACAAAAAAAACCGTTTTTGGTTCTTTCAATCCAACCTTCAATTATGCTTGAATTCGAGCATATCTTCAACATCTACGATTAATTATACTCCTTCTGTCATTAGATCAACATCATCGATAATCAAACAAAACTTCGAAATTAAGGTTAGAAAAACATCAAATCATGTTTTTTTGAAAAAATTCATATAATTCTCTATCAATCTACTATTTTGTAAGTTTTAAATAGTCAAAGTATCATGTTTTTAGCATTTTTAAAAAAGCTTACTTGTATGCACTCCAACTGTTTGATGAAATGCATAAACTAAATTACCACGTTATATTCACATATGAATATGTTTTCGCACCTTAATCAGTATATGATTATTAAAACACAAAACAAATATAGAATTTTATATGTTATTCATATGTGAATAACATATAAAAATTATATATATTTGTGAATATACCTTGTAATATTCATAAGTTAATATCCTGTGTAATATTCATATGTGAATAAATTGTGTAATATACACATATGAATATACCATCTAATATTCATAAGTGAATATATCATCTAATACTTACAAGTGAAAATATTATGTAATATTCACAAGTGAATGCATCGTTTAATATTTAAATATGAATATTTTGTATCATATTCACAAGTGTATATACTATATATTATTCATATGTGAATATACTGTGTAATATTCATGAATGAATATACCATGCAATATTTAGATGTGACTAGAATGTGTAATATTCACAAGTAAATATACCATATACTATTCACATGTGAATCTACCATATAATATTCATATGTGAATATACTATGTAATATTCATTTGTGAATATACCATGTAATATCACATGTAAATATACAATATAAACAACATATATCATATAATATTCACATATGATTATACATTCATGTGGTATATACCATGTGATAATTAGAATGTGATAAATCGCTATTATTATGAACTAAAAGTATATTTTTAACATTTTTTATGTGTATTCACATGTTTTTCAGGTATCGTTATAACTCAATAAAAGAATAACATTTCAATCAATGGTTGGTTCATATCCCGGTGGTTGACGATTGGTTGACGTAATTGAGAAGATATCATTGACGAAGACAATATGTTTTTATATCCACGTGTAAATGTTATACAATTTAATATATTCTTCATTTTGACCGTGTTAAATTCAAATGCAAATGATATTCATTAACCAATACAATGTTGTTTGTCTTAGTATAATGTTGATTTTACATGTAAAATAATATTGTTACCATATACAAAAAAAAACTATTCACAAACCAATTGTTATAGTGTATTATTTATTTTTATATATAAAGGTTGTATTCACAAAATAAATAAATCAACATGTATAGTTTATTCACATAAATAAAAATAACAGATTACAATGATGTTTTTACTAGTGGGATTGAAGTTAGTAACATCATTAGTAAATATGTCGTAATGATTTCTAAACTTTATTCATATATGAATAAATAACATGTTATGATGATGTCATCACTAGTAGGAATGAAAATTTAGTGACATCATCAAAACAATTTGCCGCAATGAAGTTTAGTCTCAGAATTGGACGAAATTCGCATATTTGATGTAAAATGGTGCGGTTTACAAAACTCACAGCTTCGTCTTGACGTACGGTGTTTTTCGGCCATTCGGGACTGTTTAGGGCCTCAAAATGACGTTTTTCTATTTTTATAATTTTCCGAAAAATAAGTTATCATTTATTCACAAATGAATATAACATTAATAAAAATATATATGCTTATATAATTATTTTATTAACCTAAAAAGATTAGTTGTATGTGAATAAATATATATTCTTATCAAATACTTTTTTTTATCTTTAATTTTATATATTTTGTAGTCTTCGGTTTTATTGACAGTTTTATTCATTTGTGAATAATATATATATATATATATATATATATATATATATATATATATATATATATATATTCACATTTGATTATTACATATATATATATTCATTTGTGAATATTACATATGTTCACATGCGGATATAATTCTTATATGTTATTCACATATGAATTACAAACTTGCTTAGGACCTCAAAACAATGTTTTTTTTTCGGGAAAAAATACATTATCACTTATGAATAAAAAGTATGATTAATTTTTTTATAATTTAAGTATCATTCATATATGAATATAGCATATAATAAACATAGTATATTCATATTTAAATAGTAGACAATGCATTCAATTGTGAATATTACATAGTATATTCACTTGTGAATATTAGATGGTATATTCACTTATGAATATTATATGATATTTTCATATGTGAATATTACATAGTATTACATGGTATATCACATGTGAATTTTACATAGTATATTCACTTGTGAATATAAGATGATATATTCACTTATAAATATTACACAATATATTCACATATGAATATTACAAGGTGTTTTCACCAATATATAATTTTTATACGTTATTCACATATGAATAACATACAGACTTGCATACAAGTTAACTTTTTTAAAAATGTTAAAAACATGATACTTAAAATTCAAGTTATCAATTCCAAATCATCATATACTTCCGATTTCGACTTTGAAGCGTGCAATTCCGATTTTCATTTCATTCCAAAAAAAATTCCGATTTCAATTTTGAAACCTTGAAATCCCGATTCCAGATTTCTTTGTAATACTGATAATCAAGACGCGAACTGTTCCGATTAGAATATATGTTCCAATTTCAAAAGCTTCCGACTTCAGATGCGACATCCTATGCTGATCGATTTCACATTTTGATTTTGATTTCCGAAAATCCGATTAAGAACCTGTGAGTACCGATTTCGAGTCCTTCAATGTCGACTGTGACTGCGAGTCCAGAACTCCAATTCCAATTTCATGAACAACAAAGAAATTTCGATTCCAACTGAGTTCGTTTTGCGAATCTGGGAAATTCAAATTCGGAGTATTCAACAAAGAAATCGATGTTACGTATTTGAGATTGAAGGTTATTATCATATTTACAAGTTTGCCACCGTGTCTTTTATGCTTAGATTAAATGAGTGGCTGAGAATGATTCCCCTATTCTCAATCTTTTTTATTTTCTCAATTGAACTCACCTATATATATATATATATATATATATATATATATATATATATATATATACACTTAATAAATTAATTTGGCCAACGTAAACTATGGGCTATACAACAACAATAGACACAAGTAATAATGTCATAACAGTTTTGGTTGTTAGGATTTTTATACTCAAATTTTCTAATCCGTCAAAAAGTTAACGAATCTATAAAGACATCCACATTAGATAAACTAACTCCCAAGACATCGAATACATGGATATTAGTAGCCTAAAAACAAGGGGGCCTCCACGGCCCCTTAAGTGCTCTTTCTTGTACTAAGCAACCCAAACTTAAGATTTTTGCTCCTTATGCTTCAGCTTGTTCATTGTTTTGGAATTTGTTTGTCGATTATAATTATTAATAGCATGAGCATATTTTTTGAAGCTCAGTCCTGCTGGGCTTTTCATTTACGGTATACAATCGACACAAGCAATTTCATAAGCGACAAAAAATAAATTATGTGATTTATAACAATTAGGGTGTTCTGCCTACATCGTGTTAGAAGTAATAGTTAATTGTTAGTTAGTTTTGTTAAATAAAATCACGTGATGTTAGTTAGAAATTTGTTAGAGGGTTAATAGTTGTTTCTCTTATATATAGTTTCAATTTAGCTTCATTTGTAAGTTAGTATTCAATAATGAAGAATCAATTTTCCCTCTCAAACTCTTCTCTCTTTTCACCATTGTCAACATGGTATCAGAGATTTGTGTTGGAAGATTTATTCAGTTCGTGATTTTGCGCTTGATTTTTTTTTCTTTCTTCCATCATTTCAATCGAATTGAATCATCTATTCAATTTTGAGATCTTGTTCTTTCATTCCTATCTTTTTCTTCTCCTTAATTTCTGTTTCTTCATCACAACGATGTCTTCTTCATCTAATCCAATTACTCCTCAGAACTCAACTCAATTTCTTAATACATCTGATCCGATGTATCTAAATAGATCAGATCATCCTGGTATGATGCTTGTTTCTAACAAATTTGATGGATCGAATTTCAATTAATGGAAGAAAGGCATGATGATTGCATTATCAGCTAAGAACAAGATCGGTTTCGTTAATGGTAAAGTTCTTGAACCTGCTTTAGATCATAATTCTTTCGACAATCGGCAAAGATGAAATGATATGGTAACTTCTTGGATACTTAATGTCTTATCAAATGATATTGCTGAATATGTTCTCTATTCATCCTCCGCCAAAGCAATTTGGGATGATTTAGATGACAGATTTGGACAATCAAATGGAGTGAAGTTATATCATCTCCAAAAGGAGATTTCTAATTTGAATCAATGATCTAATGACCTAGCTACTTATTTTACCAAGTTAAAGAAACAATGGGATGAATTAAATGCTCTATCTGTTATTCCTGATTGTACTTGTGGAGCTGCACATAAAATTCAGGAAGAACAACATGATCAAAGGTTAATGAAATTTATTATGGGACTTAACCGTGATTATGGTCATCTAAGAGGATGTCCTAATGAAGCCTCTTCCATCTGTTACTCAAGCATATGCTCTTTTGATTCAAGATAAGAAACAAAGAGAAGTTCACTGTTTTTCTGTTCAATTTATGTCTGATTCAACATCTAAGAATGTTAAGTCTAGTGGAGGAGGGCGTTTTCAGAATAATCAAGAAATCAATCAATTCAAGGGCATTTATGAAGGAAAGAAGAACATCACTTGTAATTTTTGAAAGAAGCCTGGTCATTCTGCCAACAAATGCTACAGGTTAATTGGCTTTCCTAAAGATTTCACGTTTACAAAGGGGACAAGAACTGTTGCTGGAAATGCCTCTAGTTTTTATTCAACAAATAATGAAGGGGCGATTCAACAAGCCAATCTTGTGTTATGACAGAAGTATACAATCAACAAAAATAATTGAAATAAAACAAACAAAATTCAAATATATATAATATACAAGAATCAATTTACAGAAAACATACTTGTATGATGATTACACAGAAAATATAATCACGAAATTGTACAGATTGAGGCTTGCTTTGCAGTGTCCTAAGACAGAAATTTCCCTGGTAGGGATCTGTCAAGAGGATACAACAATCAATCTAAGAAGTGATCTTGAATCTGTCGAAATTTCTATGTTCCTTTCATCTTCAGGAAGAACGAATTTGCAAGAGAATTTGTGGTGTAAAATTGATTTCTGTAACCCCTCACAGATGAATGAAAACATGTATTTATAGGTATTAGTTATGACAGTTGGAAACTGTCAAAACCGAAAATAACTGTCATAATACCTGTCATTTAGTAATTACGAATTTAATAAAATTAAAAAATAAAAAATTAAGTTTGTAATTAAAAAATATTTAGTTAATCAGGAAGAGCCCCAAGGCCCAAGGCCCATCTTTTGACCATTAAATATTTTCTTGATATTAGCCTATTTTGAGTCCAATTAGGCTAGTCCAACACCAGAGCCCAAACCCAATATGCTTAACCCATTACTTGATCCATTTGATTAAATGAGTGGGATAAGACATATAAGGTGGGAAAAGGTTTTCTTTTCCACCAATGTGGGATAAGTCCCACATTGTAATTTTGTAAAGCAAAGTTCCAACAATACTCCACATTTTCTATTCAAACTCCAATAATACCCCACATTTGAATAGAAAATAAGTGAACTTTGATATTCAAATAAAGGAAGTAAGATATGACATGCATCTGAATAGGTGTTGTAAAACTTGAACCTTTCATAGCGAGTACTACTTGGATCTACTTTGTGGGTAGTGAACTAGAGTCTTGAACTAACCACTTTTTATAGTAGAATAAAAAACAAGAAATATCACACATATCATATCTAAGCATAGATCATTTCTTACCGTTGTGTTCATTTCGGTCGTGAACAATCCTTTCTTCATGAGACTTTTAGAGAGCTTAGCCATATCAGCTCCCAAAGATGCGACCTCACATCCGTCTAACATAGGTAATGCTAATCTGGAACAATCCGTACTATTCCACTATAAAATCTATCAGTATTATTAAGAATAAAGAATTCATCCCAATATCATCAACGGAAAAACACAAAATAAATATCATAGGAGTGAGCATACCTTTGTGTTAGTGCTTCTTTGAGTCTTCCCCAACTAGTTATCCTATTGAACCTAGACCATGGGATCTCCAATGTTTCTAGGTTAGGTTTCCGCTAGGTCGTGACTCATTGTGTTGGCTTTAAGCCCATTCCCCTCAATGTGAAGAGAACTTGCTCTCTACTAAGGCCTTTTGTCAAGGGATCAGCTATGTTTTCCTGACTTTATGCAACTGATGGAAATGATTCCATTCTTCAGCAAGTCTCTTATTGTAATTTGTCTGCGCCTAATATGTCTTGACTTGCCATTGTATATCTGACTTTGTGCTCTAGTAAGAGCAACCATACTATCACAATGTATGCCAATGGCAGTAACAGGTTGAGGCCACATAGGAATACCTTCTAGGAAGCTTCTAAGCCATTCAGCTTCTTCAGCAGCTTTGTCTAAAGCAACAAACTCTGCTTCCATTGTAGAACGAGTATTCACAGTTTGCTTAGATGATTTCCAAGAGATAGCAGCTCCACCAAGAGTGAACACATATCCACTTGTGGATATTGCCTCTGAAGTATTGGAAATCCAATTTGCATCACAATACCCTTCAAGAACAGGAGGATATCTCGTGTAATGCAATACATAATTCATTGTATGCTTTAAAAATCTAAGCACTCTCACTAATGCATACCAATGATCTTTCCCATGATTGTGGGAGTAGCGGCTCAATCTACTTACACTATATGCTAAGTCGGTCTTGTACAATTCATAATATACATTAAGCTACCAAGAGCTTGAGTATATTCTAATTGAGCTACACTATCGCCTTTATTCTTCTTTAGATGACTAGAAGCATCAAATGGGGTGACAACAAGCTTGTCATCATTGTGTCCAAACTTCTTGAGTACACTTTCAATATAATGGGACTGAGTAAGAGTATAACCATTTGGTCTTCTTTGAACTCTTACACCAAGGATCACATCTACTACTCCCAAGTCCTTCATGGAAAAAGAGGAGTGTAGCATTTTCTTGGTTTGATTGATCACATCCAAATTAGTATCCATTATAAGCATATCATCCACATACAAGCATATGATGACACAAGCATTCTTGTATTGTTTGACATAAACACATTTATCACATTCATTTATTCCAAATCCATTAGAGAGTAATGTGTTGTCAAACTTCTCATGCCATTGCTTTGGAGCCTGTTTTAGTCTATAAAGTGATCTAACTAACTTACAGACTTTGTTTTCTTGACCTTTAACCACAAACCCTTCAGGTTGATTCATATATATCTCTTCATCTAGTTCACCATACAAGAAGGCAGTTTTCACATCCATTTGGTGTATTTCCAAATTGTGAATGGCTGCAATTGCTACTAATGTGCGAATTGATGTAATTCTTGTAACAGGTGAATAGGTGTCAAAGAAGTCTTGACCCTCTTTTTGACAATACCCTTTAGCTACTAAACGAGCTTTGTACTTCTCAATGGTACCATCAGGTCTAAACTTCTTCTTGAATATCCATTTGTGCCCAATTGGTTTTTGCCCAGGTGGCAAATCTACCAATTTCCAAGTGTTATTCTGCACAATGGAGTCAATCTCACTTTTGATTGTATCTTTCCATTAAGGAGCTTCAAAAGAGTCCATAGCTTCCTTATATGTTTGGGGTTCATTGTTCACTACAAAGGTCATGTAATCAGGTCCAAAATCTTTGGCAATTTTGCCCCGTTTGCTTCTTTTGGGTTCTTAGTTCTCTTCTTGAACCTTAGAAGAACTCTTTTCATTTGATTGTAAACTTTTGTTTGGAATGACATCATTCAGTCCATCATCTAGAGGTCTTTTTCTAGAGCAGGTGTAACATCCCAAAAATCGAGACCAAATTTTTTTTGTTTTAATTATAATGCTTATAAAATTTGTTTGAGGAAAACATTGATGATATCACATTAATTCATAATCCATAGTTACATGTCTCAAAACCCATAGTGTCAAATAGTAATAATGTCAGAGTACAATCCTAGAAATCTCAAATGCGGAATCATGTGTGTGCGATGCGTTGCTACCCTGCCGGCTCCTTCCCCTTAGACGAAGAGGTACCTGAAACCAAAACTGAAAACTGTAAGCACAAAGCTTAGTGAGTTCCCCCATCATACCACATACCAAAAAACATACATACTTCAGGGCAATTCTGGGGAGCCCGACCTACCCATGTCAAGCAGTTCTGGGGTGCTGTCCAACCCATGTCAGGCAGTTCTGGGGTGCTGACCAACCCATGTCAAGCAGTTCTGGGGTGCTGACCTACCCTCCGGTCTATCTCAACCGGAAGAGGGGACTATTTCACCCCCTACTACTAGCATATCATAATCATACTATCATAATCATGCTGTCATAATCATACTATCAAGCATTCCTGGGGTACCGACCTACCCTTCGGTCCTAACGACCGAGGCGGGGGACTATTCCCCTCCAACTACCGCTATCAAATACAACATATCATACTGGCACATAAGGCACATCTTGTAAAAGCAACCTAAATAATTATCACACAGACAATCATCTAAAGACAATCCCTGCTGGTGGGCTGGCATTGTGGCCGTAGACCCACCTCTACTGGAAGGTAACTCACCTCGAAAACCGAGTGTCGAATCTCGTGGAAAGTAGTCTCTAACAGCTGCTCTGATGACTCCTGGCTAATCATAAACACATTAACACCCGATCAGAGTCTATAACACACCTTAGGGTAAAATGACCATTTTACCCCTTGGTCCAATTGGGACATTCAGGAGTCCTAATTCTAATCTATTAAGCCCAGTTCTCTAATGGCCTATTAAAGACTCCTTAAGGCCCACTAATTGCCCAATTCCTGAATTGGGCCTCATCCCCCTAATTGGGCCTAAAAGCTCCAAGTCCAAAGGTAACAACTCCAAGGGTCCAATCTTGGCCCAATAGGCCCAATGCTCTAGTTCCAGATTTCTAATTCCAAAGTTGTACTTCTCAGTGGGACACAGGGCCCCAAGCCTAGGCCTAGATCCGTAAGGCCCAAAAGCCCATGGTTGCCATTCTGCACGCGTACGCGCGACGTACCTGGCAAGTACGCCCATCGTACTCTTGGCCGCAAACGGGGGTTGACCGTAACCGGTAACTGACCGTGAACGGTAAAAGACCGTGAACCACCCCAGTACGCGCAGCGTACCAGGGTTTATGCTTAGCATACTACCCAGTTTCCTTGGGACCTCACTTCTGACTTAATCCATTAAGTCTTTACGTCCAAAATGTAGATCCAGGTCCTTTAAGGCCTCCCAAGCCATAAAGTTACGAACTTTAGGTGCTTGCATGCATGGTTGGGGTCAAAACATGATTTTGGTCCATTATACAAACTTTAAGACCATCTAACCCTTGCATGCTTATAACAGTCCAAAAGGACAGCTCTTATGCTCTGGAACCAACAATACTCAAGCACTCCCAACAATAGGGTCAAAAAGGACATAAAAGCCCCAAATAAACAAATCTAAGCATACAATGGTCAACTATGGAACTTGATACCTCAAAAGAGTCAGAAATGGTGTCAATCCTCTGGATCTACAAGCTCTTGGTGGATCCTTGCTTCTTATTCAAGCTCCTTTCTTCTTTTCTCACTAAAACAACACACAAACACTCTCAAATGGCTTCTATAACACAAAGGCACACAAAGGGAGCTAGGGTTTTCGTGGTGGCTGGGTAAGAGTGAAGGGTGGCTGAACCAACAGGGGTTATGTTCTTTATATAGGGAGCAAACTCTAATTTTAGGATTTAAGGATCTGCACGCGTATGCTGGGCGTACTCCTGGTACGTTGGGCGTACGTGCATGGCTTCCGCGTTTCCTTTTCCTGAGTACGTTGAGCGTACATAGCAATGTACTCCCCACGTACGACGTTCCTCAGCCCACTCTTAAGGGCCTAAAGTCAAAGCCCAACCAGCCAAGCCATAAATTAATTAAGGCAATTACTCATAATATCTGGAAAAATCCCGGATGTTACAAATCTCCTCCACGTGAATTAGACTTCGTCCTCGAAGTCCGCTACTGCTTCTAAAAACAGCTCACGGTAGTGCTCCCTCATCTCATCTTCCGGCTCCCATGTCCATTCCGAGCCCTTGCGGTTTCTACCATTGCACCTTTACTAGCTCCACCCTCTTGTTCCTCAAGTCCTTCGACTTCCTGTCAAGGATCGCCACTGGCCGCTCAATGTAGTTCACGCTGTCATCCACTTGAATATCCTACAAAGGCACCACTGCCCAGTCGTCCACCAGGCACTTCCGTAATTGGGAGACGTGAAAAGTACTCTGAATCTGACTGAGTTCGACTGGCAGGTCCGACCGATATGCCACCTTGCCACCCGGGCTATAACCCTGAAAGGTCCAATGTACCTGGGGCCCAATTTGCCCCGCTTCCTGAACTGAATGACACCCTTCCAAGGCGACACCTTCAGGAGCACCATGTCCCCGACCTAGAACTCCAGGTCCGAACGACGCTTATCGGCATAACTTTTCTGTCGACTCTTAGTAGTCTAAAGCCTGCTCTGAACCTGTTGGATCCTTTCTGTGGTCTTGAGTACCACCTCGGTACTCCCCATGACCCTCTGTCCAACCTCACCCCAGCATACCGGGGTCCTGCACTTCCTCCCATACAACATCTCAAAGGGAGGACGGTCGATACTCGAGTGATAGCTGTTGTTATAGGAAAATTCTGCCAAAGGAAGGTAAGTATCCCAACTACCTCCAAAGTCCAGAACACACGCCCGACATATCCTCTAGTGTTTGGATGGTCCGCTCACTCTGACCATCCGTCTGTGGGTGAAAAGCGGTGCTAAAGTGCAGACGAGTACCCAGCTCGTCATGAAACTTCTTCCAGAACCTGGAAGTGAACCGCATATCCCTGTCGGAATCACCGAGACTGGCACCCCGTGCCGAGCCACTACCTCCCTGATATAGACGGCGGCCAAATTTTTGGCCGAAATGCTCTCCTGGATCGGGATGAAATGGGCGCTCTTGGTCAACCGATCCACGATGACCCAAATCGAGTCCACTCCCCGCGCGGTCCTGGGAAGCTTCGTGATAAATCCACGGTGATATCTTCCCATTTCCACAACGGGATATCCAACGGTTGGGTCTTTCCGTGAGGCCTCTAGTGCTCGACCTTGACCTTCCTGCAGGTCAGACATCTCTCAACAAACCAAGCTACATCCTGTTTCATGCAGGGCCACCAATAATCAAGACGAAGATCCCTGTACATCTTCGTCGCGTCGGGATGGATGGAAAACCTGGATTTGTGCGCCTCCTCCATCAATACCTGGCGCACACCCCCATGATATGGGACCCACACTCTATGGTGTAGCGTCAATAATCCACGACTGTCATAATCGAAGGAGGAAACCTGGCCCACAATACGTTCACTCTTACGATGTTCCTCCTTCATAGCATCCTGTTGGGCCTCTCGAATCTGCTCCAACAGTAGAGTCACCACAGTCATCCTCTAGAAAATATCTCTGATTGGTGCTGCCTTGCGGCTAAGCGCATCGACCACGACATTGGCCTTCCCCGGGTGGTAGAGGATCTCGCAATCGTAATCCTTCACCACATCAAGCCATCGACGCTGTCTCATGTTCAGATTTGGCTGATCGATGAGATACCTCAAACTCTTATGGTCCGTGTAAATGGTACAGTGGACCTCATAGAGGTAATGACGCCAAATCTTGAGGGCGAAAACAACTGCCCCCAATTCCAAATCGTGCGTCGGATAATTTGCCTCATGATGCTTCAGCTGCCTCGAAGCGTAGGCGATAACATACCCTCTCTACATCAACACCGCGCCAAAACCTAAGATGGACGCATCGTAATATACCACAAAGTCATCCACGCCCTCTGGCAGGGCTAAGATTGGTGCCTCGCACAATCTTTGCCTCAGCGTCTCAAATGCGGCCTGCTGCTTAGGCCCCCAGTGAAATACCACGGCTTTCTTCGTCAGCCGAGTCAAGTGCACAACTATCTTGGAGAAATCCTGAATAAATCTCCGGTAATAGCCTGCTAATCCCAAGAAACTCTAAATCTCAGATGGAGACTTCAGAACCTCCCATCTCATTACGGCATCCACCTTGGCCGGGTCAACCGAAATCCCGTTCTGGTTGACAAGGTGCCCAAGAAACTGCACCTCGCGCAACCAGAACTCGTACTTGGAGAACTTGGCATACAAGCTCTCCCTCCTCAGGGTATCCAACACCTCCCGCAAGTGCTCCTCATGTTCCTCATGCGTCTTGGAATAGACCAAGATGTCATCAATGAAAACTATCACAGACCGATCCAACATCGGTCTGCACACACGGTTCATGAGATCCATGAACGCGGCAGGAGCATTGGTGAGCCCGAAGGGCATCACCACGAACTCGTAATGGCCATACCGAGTCCGAAAAGAAGTCTTCTGTACATCTTCCTCCCTAACCCTCATCTGGTGGTACCCTAACCGTAGATCAATCTTGGAGAACCAAGATGCTCCATGAAGCTGATCAAATAAGTCATCTATCCTCGGGAGTGGGTAACGGTTCTTCACCGTTACCTTATTCAGCTCCCAATAATCTATACACATCCGATGCGACCCGTCCTTCTTCTTGACAAACAGGATCGGGGCTCCCCACGGTGAACTACTCGGCCTGATAAATCCCTTGTCTAGCAGCTCCTGCAGCTGCGTAGACAACTCCTGCATCTCGGGAGGAGCCAACCGGTATGGTGCCTTGGCTATCGGAGCCGCACCAGGGATTAGGTCGATCCTGAACTCCACCTGTCGCTCCGGAGGTATCCCAGGCAGCTCCTCTGGGAATACATCCACATAATATTACACCACGGGTACATCGCTCACCGACGCCTTGCCCGCCTCCCGGGTATCCATAACATAGGCGACATACCCAACGCAACCCTGCTGAAGGTAGCGCCTAGCCCTCTCTGCTGAACATAATGTTGGTCCACACTGTGGCCTCTCACCCTGAATCACCAGCTCTCCCCTACTTGGGGTCCTGACACACACTAATTGTTGCGCGCAGTCTATCACCGCCCCCATTGGGGCTCAACCAATCCATGCCTATGATCACCTTGTTCCCACGCAACGAGATGGGAACCTCTGATGCTCGTACTGATCGATCATCCACAATATCGACCTCTAGAGGGCAATCCAACATGCCCGAAGACTCAGGGAACCTCTTGTTAATCGCAAGAGAGACAAACGATCGGGTGGCACCCGAATCAAACAACACCCTGAACTGGGATACCGTTCACATGGAACGATCTTAAACAGAGCATATAATATGGCATATCAATATCACAAGCGACATATAATAAAAGATTAGGGAGAAGAAATCATACCCGTCACCACATCGGGTGCGGCGCGTGCCTCCTCGGCTGACAACTGAAAAGCTCGACTCCTCACCACTGGAGCCTCTGACTTGACCTTCCGGCCATCCACAACTCGTGCAATCGCTGGATTCGGCGCCACCACTGGCGCTGCTGCTGCTACTGTCAATCTGGGGCAATTGGCCTTTTTGTGGCCCCTCTAATTGCAATGGAAGCAAATCAGTTCTGATGTCTGAACTGTGGGGGTGGGGGCAGTACAATCCCTGCCAAAGTGCCTCGTCTTTCCGCACTTGTAGCAGCCCGACGATCCCGCTCTACAAGCTCCCTCATGCGGCCTGCCGCATTTTCTATAGCGGCTCTGGCCCGGCTGGCCCTTCGACCTAGTGTCGGATCCCTTGGGTTTCTTCCCCGAAACCCTAGTAACTTGCTCTGTCTCAGCCTTCCTCTTCTTGAGGTGCTCCAAATCGATCTCCCTCTCCCTGACAATCATGGACTCCAGGGTCGGGCAGGCTGAATAGCTGACATGCTCCCGGATATCAGCCCTCAACATGTCATGATAGCGGGTCTTCCGCATCTCCTCATCTCTGCATACTAAGGTACCAACAAGGCCCTCTCTCGGAATTTGGCGGTGATCTCTGCCACTGTCTCAGTAGTCTGCCTCATATCAAGAAACTCCCTGGCCAGCTGCTGAAGCTCCACAGCTGGCGTAAACTCAGCCCTGAACCTGGTCACGAAATCCGACCAAGTCATAGCCTCGATGGCTGGGGCTCCCAGTGAGTCACCGACTGACTCCCACCAATCCCTAGCTCTGTCTCTTAGACATCCTGCAGCAAAGTGGACCTTCGATCCCTCTGGGCAGAAGCTCGTCAACTGCGCATACTCAATGTATGCGATCCATCTCCTGGCAACAATGGGGTCGTTCGCCCGATGAAAGTCTGGCACACCACTCCCCCTGAAGTCCTTGAAGGACAGTGTGCGCGTCCCTGACTGGCTGAACGCCGAGTCACTCCTGAATGCACGGAGGCGATCCTCCATCAGCTCAATAATCCCCTCCTTGATCGACCCGAAAATGACCGGGGTCGCCTCAAGGATACTTTTCATGATCTCAGACGCGATAAACTCGTGTAGCCCGCCATCAACCTGCTCGGATCCCGCACCCAAGCCTGATCTTGATCCTGATCCAGGCCATGAACCTCCTGCTTCATGACGTGTAACCACCATTCTAAAATAAGACACATAAACGTCAGGGTCATACATACTCTCGAGAGGTCTCACACACTCTCCAAGTTCCCTGGTTCTATCTTAGCCCTCCTTGATTCGAGTACGGATCCTCTACTTCCAATAGTGCGGGCCCATACTACCTTCCACATCTATCCGTCCTTTCTTCAAGGATTGCTTCGAATTCACCACGTCCCTTTCACTAATACTGCTTCCTAACTAACCTCATCCTAGGCTTGTCCTAGGGCACTCTCCGACCTACTCTCCGCCATCAGCTGCACAAGGAGTGTTGGATTAGGTGTCTAAGCCCATAACTATAATTGGTATGTACTTGAATTGATAGCAGCACAGTCCTTTTGGGTTGCCCTCAACCTAGCAACTGGACAAGGAAATTATGAAAGGAGAGATATTAATTTATAAGATTAATAAATTAATATATATATAAATGATTTATTAATATGTTAATGGATTAATATATTAATTAGAAATCATTATGTTTAATTAATTGTTAGCCAGAAATTAATCAGAATTGATTTTGGGGTTAAAAGAATTAATTATAAGGTGCAGGGACTAGTTTGCAATTATCTAATAGTTGAGTGGAAGGCTCTAGAACCCCCTTGGAAGAGGGTGGACGAAATCTTTAGGGGAAACCCTAATAATTTCGTCCATAGGGGCTTGGATAAGGCCCTTGGGTTTGCTTAGGCCCTAAGCAAAGGATAACTAGGGTTTCCCTTAAACCCTAGATCCCTCAGCTATATAAGGAGCCTCCTGGTTCATGTTTTTGGTCACTCTTTCTTTTGAAGAAACCCTAAGGCCGAGATTTTGCATACTCCCTCTCCCCTCTCTCTTCTACTTTCCTTCTTGCTAGTTTGGGTGTGACTCCATTAGAGGCATTACACTTGTGGTGCTAAAGCTTCCAAGAAGATCAAGATCAAGATCAAGGGAATATCAATTGTTTGCTATAACAATTGAAAGGTATGTAAACCCTAAACCCTAGTTTACTATTTTCGATAATAGCCTCTCTCCTCTAGGGTTCTTGTTTTGCAATTCAAAGTTGTATGTTCAATAGTTAAAACATAGATCCAAAGTAGGTTGCATGTGAACTTAGGAATTGTTTTTCTAGTTTATTTGTTTTACCTAAAACCCATCAGTGGTATCAGAGCCATTGTTGTTTTAAATTGAATTGCTACAATTGTTGAATTGCAAATTAGGGTTTATAGCTATTAAACCCTAAAGGCCAAATTTTCGATTTCTAGGGTTTTGGATCAAAGGGTTTTTTCGAAAACCCTAGCCTCCAAAGAACCCTAATCGAAATTAGGGTTAGGGTTTTGAAAACCCTAGCCTCCTCCCTTGTAAATTTCGAAATATGCTAGAGGATAACTAGGGTTTCTTGTTTTTTGGATAATTGTTACTTAATTAGATTAATTGGATAATTATCCTTACCCTATTTTTCGAAATTAGAGGGATAAGGATTAGGATTAAATTAATTGATTAATTTAATTAGATAATCCTTACAAGATTTAATAATTTGATTAATAGTTAATTAATAGATAAATATTAAATCTAGTGAATTGGTTTATTTAAATTTGAATTTAACAGCTTAAATTTCGAAATTTATATAAACCCTTGAAGTTTTAAAAAGTTTTAAAACACACCTTATATATATATTATAATTAAAGGTTTAATATTATATGTATAAGAATATGGTCAGTCAAATCGCTAGTATGCCTCATTCACGAAGCTAATCTATAAGGGGGGTATAAGGAAACTGCCTATAAAATGGTAGTTGAATGGGTGTCCACTCTCACCCACCGCTTCCTTGATTAGTGGAGGGTCGTTAGCAGAACGGATTTGATAGGACAACTACTTCTCATTAAAAGTATAATGATATTAAAGAAAGTACTAGAACATTATTTTCAAAATCCCAACTCTAGTTACTTTAGGAAAAATGTGAAAAGTATGCTAATCCATGAAATTGCACATTATGCTTTATTGGTCGTTAGTGGAGCGTGTGTGGTTAACCAGCACACTAAAAGGCACTAATAAAGAGTAGCAATGGGTATCTCATAATTGTCATTTTGATGGAGCGTGTGTGGTTTACCAGCACATCAATAGTTAATGATAAAGACAATGAGGTTACCAAGCAGATTTGCATGGTTATTCACATCTTGTTTGTGATCCTCGGCATCCCAGTCACAAATAGAAGAGCATAATCTGAGAATAAAACATGCCATTGAATAGTTTCAATGTATCTCAAAAGAATTAGGAATTTCACTTCGTTTGTTTCGTCTAATGGTGGAATTGGTGAATCGTCATTCACCTACCTTTATGAAATTTGCACTTGGATCTCGGCATCCCATTTCTAAGTTGTGAATCTTCATAGTTGGATCCTAACCTTGATATTATATCTTTGGGTTATTCTATTAAGGTATCTTGAAATCTAACTAAAACTTTCTTTCTTTTCAGATGTCTACTCCTGGAAACACTTCTGCTTCGTCCTCCTCCAACCAAAACTTCTCTTTGCTCAATATATGCTCCAAAGTCGTTATGGATGGCTCAAACTATAACGATTGGATGCGCAACATCAAGATGGCTCTTCGTTTCGAGAACAAAGAATATGTTCTTGAAAAGGAGCTCAAAGAGCTTGATGAGAATGAAGCTACTCCTGAAGATCTTGCTGCCTACAAGAAACATTACGATGATGCTACCAAAGTGGCATGCATCATGGTGGCAACTATGTCCCCAGAACTGCAGAGGTACTATGAGGACTACTGGCCTTTCGAGATGAACAAGGACCTTATGGAAAAGTACCATAAGCGAGCTCGTCAAGAAAAGTTCGAAGTAGTCAAGTCACTCATGGCTTGCAAGATGAAAGATGGGGAGTCAGTTGTGTCACATGTGCAAAGAATGCAACGCTACATAGAGCGTTTGGTCAAGCTCAATATTCACTTTGATGAGGAATTGGCCATTGACATGGTCTTGAACTCACTTCCTGAATGTTATGGTCAGTTTATTCTAACTTACCATTTGAACAATACTGAGCAGACCTTGGCCCAATTGCACAACTTGTTGCAGACAGCTGAGGCAGGGATGAAAGGTAAAAGTATACCCTCCACACCTGCTAGTGCCCCTGTTTTGGCTATTGGACAGGGAAAGGGGAAAAAGAGGAAAGGTCCTCCCAAGCAAAACTGGAAGAGCAAGGCTCAAGCTGGGTCATCTAGTAATGGCCCAAAGGCTAAGCCCAATGGTTCCACTCCCCATGTTTCTGATCCAAAAGAGGCAGTTTGCTTTTACTGCAACCAAAAGGGGCATTGGAAGAGATCTTGCCCACAGTATCTGCAAGATATCAAGGATGGCAAAGTGAAGCCATCTTCGGCAGGTATTTACACTATTTCTGCTAATAACTCATTATCTTCTCGTTCATGGGTCCTTGATACAGGATGTGGTTTTCATATCTGTTCTGATTTGTAGGGTCTAAAGGAAAGTGAGGAGATAGAGCGAGGAAGGATAAACCTGATCATGGGAAACAGAAAGTCTTCACCAGTAACCAAGATCGGAGTTTATCAGCTTCTGCTTAGTAATGATGTTAGATTAGATTTAATAAATTGTTGCTATTCGTCTGAGATGACGAGAAACATTATTTCATTTCATGCATTGTTCAGACAAGGTTTTACATATTCTTTTAATGATTTGAATGGTTCAATTTCTGTTTATAAGAATGGTGTTTTTATGTTTGAAGCTTTGCCTTGTAATGGTGTGTATGAAACAGTGACTTGTGTTGATAGCCTAGGAAATAGTGTACTTAATATTGACTTGTCTAATAGTGTAGACAAGGCATGCTTGTGGCATTGTCGTCTTGGACACATTAACAAGAAACGCATAGCCCAACTCCAAAAGGATGGAGTGTTGGAATCATTTGACCTAAAGTCAGATGATATGTGTGAGTCTTGTCTTTTGGGAAAGATGACAAAATCACCATTCACAGGGTCTTGTGAAAGAGGTGAAGGTCTGTTGGATCTCATACACACGGATGTGTGTGGACCCTTCAGATCAACTACAAGAGATGCTAATCGATTCTATGTGACCTTCACTGACGATTATAGCAGATATGGATATATCTACTTGATCAAGCATAAGTCAGAAACTTTTGAAAAGTTCAAAGAGTTTAAGCATGAAGTCGAAAATCAATTGGGCAGAAAGATAAAGATACTTAGATCCGATAGAGGCGGGGAGTATCTTAGTATCGAGTTTAACGACTATCTGAAAGAATGTGGGATAGTCTCACAATTGACTCCTCCTAGGACACCACAGTTAAATGGTGTAGCTGAGAGGCGCAATCGAACCTTGTTAGACATGGTTCGTTCTATGATGAGTCGGGCTTCGCTTCCTATTCACTTCTGGGGGTATGCCTTAGAGACAGCCGCCCACATCCTCAATCTTGTCCCTACAAAGAAGGTTGCCAAAACACCTCACGAAATATGGACAGGGAAAGTTCCCTCGTTAGCACATATTAAAGTCTAGGGTTGTGAAGCTTTCGTAAGACGAGAGACTCACGACAAGCTAGCAGCTAGAAGTGAGAAATGTGTTTTCATTGGTTACCCAAAGCAGTCTTTTGGATATTTGTTCTACAGGCCTAGTGAGAACGTGGTCTTTGTAGCACGAAGAGGAGTCTTTCTTGAAAGAGAGCTCATATTCAAAGAGGACAGTGGGAGCACTATTGACCTTGAAGAAATTCAAGAGTCAGCCAATGAAGGAACCTTAGATGACACTAGCACTCAACCAGAGGAAACAGTTCCTGTTGAACCAATTGATAACTCATTACCTCTTAGAAGATCCACTAGGGTGAGTGTGCCACCTGAGTTGTATGGTTTTCATATTACTTCAGATGGTGACACATTCATAAGTGACAGAACACTGGTAAACTTAGATGAACCAGTCACTTATAAGGAAGCAATGGCAGGCCCAGAGGCTTCCAAGTGGAAAGAGGCAATGGACAGCGAGATTAAGTCCATGTATGACAACCAAGTTTGGAATTTGGTTGATAGTGCACCAGGTCGCAAGACAGTTGGGTGCAAATGGATCTTCAAGAAGAAGACAGACATGGATGGGAATGTGCATACATTCAAGGCTCGACTGGTTGCAAAAGGTTTTACTCAAACCCCAGGGGTTGACTATGATGAGACTTTTTCGCCAGTGGCTAAGATTAAATCTATTAGGATATTGCTCGCCATAGCTGCCTTTCATGATTATGAAATCTGGCAGATGGATGTCAAAACTGCTTTCCTTAATGGGAAGTTGGCTGAAGATGTTTACATGAGTCAGCCAGAGGGTTTTGTTGATGCAAAGTTTCCCAATAGAGTGTGCAAGCTTGAGAAATCCATTTATGGATTGAAACAAGCATCTCGCAGTTGGAATCTTTGCTTCCATGAGAAAGTCAAAGAGTTTGGTTTCTCTAGAAGTGAAGATGAGTTTTGTGTGTATATCAAGGCTAGTGGGAGTATAGTAACTTTTCTGGTGTTATATGTCGATGACATATTACTCATTGGTAACGACGTTCCAACCTTGAAAGAGGTTAAGTCTTGGCTTGGAAAGTGTTTTGCAATGAAAGACCTTGGAGAAGCTGCCTATATTCTTGGGATTAGAATATTGAGAGATAGAAAGAAGAGACTAATTGGACTTAGTCAGAGCACATACTTGGATAAGGTACTAAAGAGGTTTAGTATGGAAAATTCCAAGAAGGGAGAGCTACCTATCCAGAGCAATACCAAATTGAGTAAGACTCAATGCCCGAGTACAGATGTTGAAATAGATGACATGAGTCGTGTACCTTATGCTTCCGCTGTCGGATCGATCATGTACGCTATGACATGTACTCGCCCTGATGTGGCATTTGCTTTGAGCATGGTCAGTCGCTATCAGGGAAACCCAGGTAGAGCTCATTGGATAGCAGTTAAGAATATACTCAAGTATTTGCGAAGGACAAAGGACTGGGTTCTTGTGCTTGGTGGCAGTGATACTTTGAGAGTAGATGGTTACAGTGATGCCAGCTTTCAGACGGATAGAGATAACTTCCGTTCTCAGTCGGGCTGGGTATTTTTACTGAATGGAGGAGCAGTTACTTGGAAGAGTTCCAAGCAAAATACGGTGGCTGATTCTACTTGTGAATCAGAGTACATTGCAGCAAGTGAAGCGTCGAAAGAAGCAGCTTGGTTGAGGAACTTCATCGGGGATCTCGGAGTTGTTCCAACCATCTAGGAGCCTATGGAACTCTTCTGCGATAATGAAGGAGCGGTTGCCTTGACAAAGGAACCGAGAGATCATGGTAAGACCAGACATATCGACAGAAAGTACCATTTCATTAGACATAGAGTTGAAGAAGGCCATCTTATAGTAAAGAGGGTGTCATCTGAAGATAACCCAGCAGATCCCCTCACAAAGGGTCTGAGTAGGGCTAAGCATATTCAGCATGCTCGGAGCATAGGACTGAAAGATGATATTAGTTTTAGTAGTTAGATTAGTTTTTGAAACTTGTAACAAAGTAAATGTAATTGACTTTTGGTGATTAAATAATAAAGTATTATTTATAAGTTTGGCTACTACCTTTTGTCAATTGTTTATTATTGTGTTTCATTTTTGCATGTTTTACTTCCTGAATAATGAGATTATTCAAACTCCACAGTCGCTCGTACTCTTGGAAGTAAGTAGTGAATTAAGACTGTCATGAATTGGATTGCAGATTGTCTAAGGATAGACATGGCAATAGAATTGCTGCAATGTTCATGAGTACTCAGAAATTGAGATTTGAGTATTGGATAAACCCTCGCTCAGAGTATTACTTCATGGAATTCATCACGAGTAATACTGAGACGATAATATCTTATAATCTTGAAACGAAGATATATGAGTTGTAATTTACAAGTCGGTTGTGCATTGGTGATACGAAAACGCATCAGTAACTTGGTGTTATAAAACGTATTGTCATGCATAATTTGATGAGTAAAAGATACAAGCATATGAGTCAACGTTTATTCGTTCCTTTTGCCCTAACAGGAAAAGCGATATCTGTGGGCCCCTCGATGATTTGGTGTTGACTTATGTGCTGGGCCCAGCCAGGACTAAATTGATGTGTTCAATTAGAAGTCCTACATCATCACAAATCAGGAATCGGGAAACATAGATTCTGGACAAACAGATTGATTACATTCCATGTCTTTTGTCTGGGGATATCAAGCAGAACGAAGGGTTATATGATCACTTATCTTAGGACACGTAACTGACTGGGTCAGAGTTCGGCAGCAGCTTTTTGGAAGCTACAATTTGCTGGTCAAATTTAGAAGGCATACTAGCAATTATAGTTACAGACTTATCCAAGTGGGAGACTGTTGGATTAGGTGTCTAAGCCCATAACTATAATTGGTATGTACTTGAATTGATAGCAGCACAGTCCTTTTGGGTTGCCCTCAACCTAGCAACTGGACAAGGAAATTATGAAAGGAGAGATATTAATTTATAAGATTAATAAATTAATATATATATAAATGATTTATTAATATGTTAATGGATTAATATATTAATTAGAAATCATTATGTTTAATTAATTGTTAGCCAGAAATTAATCAGAATTGATTTTGGGGTTAAAAGAATTAATTATAAGGTGCAGGGACTAGTTTGCAATTATCTAATAGTTGAGTGGAAGGCTCTAGAACCCCCTTGGAAGAGGGTGGACGAAATCTTTAGGGGAAACCCTAATAATTTCGTCCATAGGGGCTTGGATAAGGCCCTTGGGTTTGCTTAGGCCCTAAGCAAAGGATAACTAGGGTTTCCCTTAAACCCTAGATCCCTCAGCTATATAAGGAGCCTCCTGGTTCATGTTTTTGGTCACTCTTTCTTTTGAAGAAACCCTAAGGCCGAGATTTTGCATACTCCCTCTCCCCTCTCTCTTCTACTTTCCTTCTTGCTAGTTTGGGTGTGACTCCATTAGAGGCATTACACTTGTGGTGCTAAAGCTTCCAAGAAGATCAAGATCAAGATCAAGGGAATATCAATTGTTTGCTATAACAATTGAAAGGTATGTAAACCCTAAACCCTAGTTTACTATTTTCGATAATAGCCTCTCTCCTCTAGGGTTCTTGTTTTGCAATTCAAAGTTGTATGTTCAATAGTTAAAACATAGATCCAAAGTAGGTTGCATGTGAACTTAGGAATTGTTTTTCTAGTTTATTTGTTTTACCTAAAACCCATCAAGGAGTGCCTACCATCTTCCCTAACTAGCTTGCGAATACTATTACATATTCGCTTACTAGTTAGTTAAGGCTAGTGGGAATCCCTAATAGCACAAAGTAGCAGCATTCGAGCATTGAGTAACCATTACCAAGCATAACCTAATCAGGCTATCATATTGCCGACTAACCAGCCTTAGCATACGGCTCTATAAGCTCACACATCAGGCATATAAGGCATCCTCCCTAGATCCTCGGCTCTAATCTAGCATGCATTTCTCATAATCATATCATATAACATAACATAACATAACAAGTATGGGTATCTTGGGGAAAACTTACTCGAGCTCGACCGGTCGCACGCATTACACACCTTGTTCTTTCTCGAAACTCTTTATTTTTAAATTTGAAAACTATTTTCTTGTAAAAATCCTTCAAGCCCTCGATTTGAGTCAAGACACCCCCCCCCCCCCGAAGGTATGCCCAAATCCCTCAAACCAAGGCTCTGATACCAATTTTTAACATCCCAAAAATCGAGACCAAATTTTTTTTGTTTTAATTATAATGCTTATAAAATTTGTTTGAGGAAAACATTGATGATATCACATTAATTCATAAACCATAGTTACATGTATCAAAACCCATAGTCTCAAATAGTAATAATGTCAGAGTACAATCCCATAAATCTCAAATGCAGAATCATGTGTGTGCGATGTGCTGCTACCCTGCCGGCTCCTTCCCCTTAGACGAAGAGGTACATGAAACCAAAACTGAAAACTGTAAGCACAAAGCTTAGTGAGTTCCCCCATCATACCACATACCAAACAACATACATACTGCTGGGAAATTCTGGGGAGCCCGACCTACCCATGTCAAGAATTTTTGGGGTGCTCTCCAACCCATGTCAGGCAGTTCTGGGGTGCTGACCAACCCATGTCAAGCAGTTCTGGGGTGCTGACCTACCCTCCGGTCTATCTCAACCGGCAACGGGGACTATTTCACCCCCTACTACTAGCAAATCATAATCATACTATCATAATCATGCTGTCATAATCATACTATAAAAAATTCTTGGGGTACTGACCTACCCTTCGGTCCTAACGACCGAGGCGGGGGACTATTCCCCTCCTACTACCGCTATCACATACATCATATCATACTGGCACATAAGGCACATCTGGTAAAAGCAACCTAGATAATTATCACACAGACAATCATCTAAAGACAATCCCTGCTGGTGGGCCGGCATTGTGGTCGTAGACCCACCTTTACTGGAAGGTAACTCACCTCCAAAACCGAGTGTCGAATCTCGCAGAAAGTAGTCTCTAACAGCTGCTCTGATGACTCCCGGCTAATCATAAACACATTAACACCCGATCCGAGTCTATAACACAACTTAGGGTAAAATAACCATTTTACCCCTTGGTCCAATTGGGACATTCAGGAGTCCCAATTCTAATCTATTAAGCGCAGTCCTCCAATGGCCTATTAAAGACTCCTTAAGGCCCACTAATTGCCCAATTCCTAATTTGGGCCTCATCCCCCTAATTGGACTTAAAATCTCCAAGTCCAAAGGTAACAACTCCAAGGGTCCAATATTTTCCCAATAAGCCCAATGCTCTAGTTCCAGATTTCTAAGTCCAAAGTTGTACTTCTCAATGGGCCACAGGGCCCCAAGCCCAGTCCCAGATCCTTAAGGCCCAAAATCCCATGGTTGCCATTCTGCACGCGTACGCGCGACGTACCTGGCAAGTACTCCCAACTTACTCTTGGCCGCAAATGGGGGGTTGACCATAAACGGTAACTGACCGTGAACGGTAACGGACCGTGAACCACCCCAGTACGCGCAGCGTACCAGGGTTTACACTTAGCGTACTACCCAGTTTCCTTGGGACCTCACTTCTGACTTAATACATTAAGTCTTTACGTCCAAAATGTAGATCCAGGTCCTTTAAGGCCTCCCAAGCCATAAAGTTATGAACTTTAGGTGCTTGCATGCATGGTTGGGGTCAAAACATGATTTTGGTCCATTATACAAACTTTAAGACCATCTAACCCTTGCATGGTTTTGGCTTAACCACCAAGATCCGATTTTTATGACCCTAGGTGCTTCTAAGAGTCAAAAAGGACAACTCTTATGCTCTGGAACCAACAATACTCAAGCACTCCCAACAATGGGGTCAAAAAGAACATAAAAACCCCAAATAAACAAATATAAGCATACAATGGTCAAGTATGGAACTTTATACCTCAAAAGAGTCAGAAATGGTGTCAATCCTCTGGATCTACAAGCTCTTGGTGGATTCTTGCTTCTTTTTCAAGCTCCTTTCTTCTTTTCTCACTAAACAACACACAAATACTCTCAAATGGCTTCTAGAATACAAAGGCACACAAAGGGAGCTAGGGTTTTCGTGGTGGCTGGGTAAGAGTGAAGGGAGGCTGAACCAACAGGGGTTATGTTCTTTATATAGGGAGCAAACTCTAATTTTAGGGTTTAAGGATCTGCACACGTACGTTGGGCGTACGTGCATGGCTTCCGTGTTTCCTTTTCTGGAGTACGCTGAGCGTACATAGCAATGTATGCCCCGCGTACGAGGTTCCTCAGCCCACTCTTAAGGGCCCAAAGTCAAAGCCCAACCAACCAACCCATAAATTAATTAAGGCAATTACTCATAATACCTGGAAAAATCCCAGATGTTACAGCAGGTAACCTATTTCCCTTTATCCTTAAAAGGAAAAATATTTTCAAAGAATTCAGCCTTTGCTGATTCCATGATGGTTTGGTTATGGATATCATCAACATGTGATTTATACACAAGAAACCTATAGGCTACACTATTCATGGCAGGGCTAAGATAGATGCAATCTATGGTTTTTGGTCCAAGTTCGGTCCTCTTAGTAAGAGGTACTTGTACCTTAGCAAGGCAACCCCACACTTTCATCCTTTTGTAAGAGGGTAACCTCCCTTTCCACAGATGATAGGGTGATTTATCACTCTTTTTATGAGGAATTCTATTAAGTATATAATTTTTATCAATGTTCTATTATTTCTTTCCGCCACTCCATTTTGTTGAGGAGTATATGGAGTAGTTTTTTGATGTATAATACCATTTAAAGAACAAAATTCAGCAAAGTCTTTGGATTCATATTCTCCTCCTCGATCAGACCTTAGAATTTTGATCTTTTTGTCAAGTTGATTTTCCACTTCATCCTTGTAATTCTTAAAAGAGTTGAAGGCTTCATCCTTGGTATTTAACAAATAAATATAACAATACTTTCTGCAATCATCAATAAAAGAAATATGATAATTTTTTTCTCCTCTTGTAGGTGTTGCTCTAAAATCACATAAATCAGAGTGGATTAAGCCAAGTATTTCATTAGATTTTTCAACTGATTTATGAGGATGTTGTGAAAATTTTGATTCTACACAAACCTCACATTTTATGTGTTTGTCTAATGAACATTGTGGTAACATGCCAAGTTTTTCCATTCTTTGAATAGAGCCAAAATTGACATGTCCCAAACGAGAATGCCACAAAAATGAAGGATCATGCATGTACATAGAAGAGGGGCTAGTAGTGCCCATTATTGCATTAGCATTAACATTGGTTACATCATTGTTTGGTGTTTCAATACCATAGTACAAAGGTAAGACACTGACTTTAAAGAGACCCTCACTAAGGTATCCCTTTCCAACATACATCCCACCCTTGGTGAGAACAAAATTATCAGACTCTAATACAAGTTTGAATCCCTTGTTACTAAGAATAGGACCAGAAATCAGATTCTTAGTAATTTCAGGAACATGCAAGACATCACTTAAAACAAGTTCTTTTTCAGAAGTCAGTTGTAGCTTCACTTTTCCTTTTCCTTCAACTTTTGCAGTAGAGCCATTCCCCATAAACATTGGTTCAGAATCCGAGACTTTCTGGTATGTAGAAAACATGGTTCGAGAGTTACAAATGTGCCTTGTGGCTCCAGTATCAATCCACACAATTGCTAACCATGTTGGTTTGAATCACAACAACAAACTGATTTGGTGATTCAACCATGTTGGCTTGACCAGAATTTCCTCCACCAGAATTGCCACCATTGTTTCCATTGTTCCCTCCATTGTTTCCTCCATTGTTTCCTCCTTGACCCCTCCTGAATCTGCAATCTTTGCCTGTAACATCCTAAAATTTAAGACCTAGTTCTTAAATTAATAAAGTAAATAAATGAAAAATGGTTTATATAGTTAAATCATCAAGGGATAATCATATCATTAGTTGATATGAAGTTTAGAAAGTTATAATTGGAAATAATAACAGTTTTGAAAGTCAAAGGGCCAAAAGTGTCAAATTGGAAAAATAGAATGAGTTGACCAAATGGTTGACTCCGATAGTGGAAAGGACTGTAGAAGTTATATGAAGGATAGAAAAAGACTTATTATGTCAAAACTTAAGTTAAAGTCACAAATATTGTGGTTTAGTGGGGGTTGGCCAAATAATGTAAACTAGAGGGGCCAATTGTGAAAATATTGGGAAATAAGATGCAAGCCCCCTTCATCCTTCTTCTTCAGATCGTGTTTTGCAAGGGAAGAACTCCCTAATGGATATTTTGATCTAAATAGCTCCTAGGGTTTGAATCAAGCAAGTTTAGAAGCATTCAAACAAGAAGGGAAACAATCAAAGGCTCATGAGGTATAATATCTTCTCTATTACTCCTAAATTTCGAGTTCATTGCTTGGATAAAACACCAATGTCGAATTTAGGTTCTTCTAATGGTTAGGGTTTTGGTTTGTAACCTCCCTTGAGTAGTTTTGGTGATTCCAATCTCAATCCAATCACTATATTGGTAGATTTGATGACTTGGGTAAAAATCTCTATGAACCCTAGAAATCTAAATTGGGGATTTCATGTTTATATGTTAAATTGGAATGGATTCTATGACCTAGATGATATTTGATAGCAATAAAGCCAATTGGAATGCTCAAATTCATCCATGATGGTTGAGTCAAGCATAAACTTGGGTTTTAGATGGTTATGTGAGAAATTGTGATGAAAAGAATGAAATTCTTGGAATGTGAGCATTTGATGAGTATATAATACTCATAATCATGAGTTGATACTAACAATATGATTTGAATGAAATAACATGAAGTATTAAGTGATCTATAGTTGAATTTATGGAATAATTGGCCATAAGGGTATTTTGGGAAATCTAGGGATAATTATATGTTGATTGACATATAAGAAGTGAATGACATTCATGAACATGAATTGACACTCTAGATATGTTATTAGAACATTAACATGAAGGATTTATGGTGAAGTTCTAGCTCTAATGATTGTTTTGACCCAAAGGTAATTTGGGAACATGGAATGGAATTGAGGATTCCATAGTTGGATGAAGTACTTGCAATGAGATAAATTGTGGTTCTATGTACTTAACAACACCCAATGATGTACTTAATGATTTGGGAATAAGTCATATTGGTTCAAGAGTGTTTTTGAGCAACTTGTGTTCTTAACCCTTTCATTTGAGTGTTTGTAAACATTATGAACATAACACTTTGATAGAGGGCTTAATGAATTAAGTTGAATGTTTTGACATGATAAAACATCCTTTAGTAGTGCTTGGAAACCTTTAAAAGTGTTACAAATGGTTACCTAAAAGACCAAAACTACCCAAGCAAGTTTATGTGACAACCCGAAATTTCTATTCTGTACAACATTTCAATTCAATAGAAGTCAGAACAGTTTCTGCTAAATTTCAAGCTTTTTGGAATAAGTTTGAGAATTTTAGGATCAGCACTTCAGGAGATACGAGGAGAGAGGATGCTATAGGGTTTATTGTGCAACAATAAAGTCCCAAAGCTCCAAGAGTTTGGAGTTTACGGCCTAAACAAAGGTGTTTACGGCCGTAAACCCTAAATTGGGGGTATATATATGACACTTAGTCATTTATTACCATTTTTCACAAAATCAAGATCCAAATCTCAATTCTCTCTCAAGTATCATCCACCATTATTCAAGATCTTCAACTAGTAAGTATTTCTAAGCCCTATTAAGTTGATATATTACTTAATCTAGTGATTTAACACACTTCCATCCGTGAAATCATTCCAAAAGGTTAGATCTTCAAGTTTCACCAAGAACACCAAGAACACATACTAGTGTTCTTGGACTTTTAGCACCTTTTCAAGCCTCTATCTTGTAAGTACTTCTATCCTAGAGTATAATAAGGCTTGTTACACTTCTTTACATCAAGAAAACACCAAGGAAACCAAGGATCAAAGGTGTTTACGGTCCAAGAACACCTTGGACCGTAAACCCTAAAGAGGGTGCCAAAGTGTGCCCTAGCCCCTTCTAAGCCTTGGAACTTGCATAGATCCCTTCCCTAATGAATTAAGTACATGAAAACATCAAAAGACCATAAACCATTTGGGTTTACGGCCGTAAACCCAAAGGCAAATGGTCCAAGGACCGTAAACTCCATTTAGGAGTGAAATGGTGCCCTAATCACTTCCATAGGCTTATACTTCAAGTGGAAATGCTTCTAAGGACTTGTAGAGCTTCAAAACAACACATGGTCAAAGAAGCATGAGTTTACGACCGTAAACTCATGGGTTTACGACCGTAAACTCAATGAGTTATGGTCACAAAACCGTAAACTCATGTAAGGGGTTCCCTTGAACCCTAAACTCAATAGCAATGTCCTACAACACTTAGATGCAATCCTTAGGACTTATAGCACTTATATAAGGTGTTTTACATGTCCTAGGATGTCTTAACTTTGTTATTTAGTTGTTTAAAGACTAATTGGATACACATATGTGTTATTATATGTTAACTAGGATCATTGATTATGTTCAAGTCTACACTTGACACCTAGCAATCCTATATCATCAGTTCATCCAAACCACTCACTACAGGTGAGTTCATACCCCTAATTCAACCTTTTAAATGTTTTTAAATGCTTTTATGGGGGGGGGAATACAAGTTGAACGACTATAGTTATTATATCAATCGCATGTGATTAATACTACCAAACAAGTGGATTTCTTACCTTTCAAAATGTGTTACCAAACTGTTTTACTTCAAACTGTTTTACAAACTCCTTTTCACGTCAAATACTTCTGTTTAAACTCTTTTATACTTATATTGTCAAATGCATGCCTATATATGTATGGTTATATAAGTAATGTTTAAAGGACTTAGGAAGGCTAGCTCGCTTTAATTTCCTTTTCCTTGTTTGGATGTGGCTTTAGGGCATCGGTTATCCGTCCGAAGGTCGTTTAAATATTAGTTGTATATCATGTATACATATATAGTCATAAAGGTTCTTTCTTTCTTTCAGTTAAATATCTTTGGGTAGCAAGGGTATACACACAAGTTCATATACACCAACAACAATACTAGTAAACTATAATAGGTATAGTTTAGGGAGATACTAATACTATTACTAGAACAATGAAACATACAAAGAGTCAGTTCATACATGAGTCAATACCATACAGAAAGAGATAACAAACAATACCATACAGAGAGAACATACAGGCTAGACAGAGGGAGAACATACAATACAGCTAGCACATTCATTACATATACATTATTACAGTTATGTGAGCCACCTAACGGGGCATGGCACTACCTGCCATGACCGTTTTTGTATCCAAAATCTCCTTAATTGGGGAGCGTATGAGTTTGTGTATAGATCTATACTGGATTGACTATCCTACACCTTGCTGCTCGCTACAGTGGGACTTGCAAGTCTACGGGTGCCAAATGTCATTTCTTATGACGTCTTACATCGTCGTTGTTCTATTGAGTCGGTAGCAGGATACAGGCCGATCACATGGTACTTTAAATAACAATTGGTTTAAAGTAGTTAGTACAGCAGTAGTTACTTAATACAACACTACAGTACTATATCATTTTCCCATTACATTTACTTTGTGATATTCACACAATAAACAATAATGTAAAAACTATATTTTTGGTTAATGATAGTCGGATTTGGGAAAATACATACTCTTACAAGAGACACACACACAGACACTAGATGCCTTGGTAGAAGGCTACTTTTAGTAGGAAACATAGGGTTTTCTAGGAGGGTTCAAACAAATACAAACTTTTACAAACATATACAAGTACAGACTTACAAACACTTTCATACAACCACAGACACTAATATACTTATGATCTCACCAGCTTTAAAGCTGATAAACTCTTTCAAAATAACTTGTATTCTTAGGTCGCCAGTAGATAGGTACCGGAGCCAGGTTTTTGAGAAGATGGAGCTAGTTCAAGACTCATCTTTATTCTGATGTATATCACTTTTGGTGTCTATATAACTTGACAGAACACACTTGTATGAAATTATATTATTAATGCAATGGATGATGTTGTTGCTTGTTTGCTACTTTGCATTGTTGTGATACTGTACATGACGTCCTCCGCCCCAGAACGTTTCCGCCGTTCTCGGTTTTGGGGTGTGACAGATTGGTATCAGAGCATTGTTTATAGTGAATCGAGTGTATCAACCCATAAAAGATATACGAACTATAAACACATCGGGATTAAAATACTCTGATAAAGAGTTTATACTTTTAAATAATAAAATATTTAACTAAGTATACATACCTGCATTCATACTAAAATCAGTGTCACTAGGACAGAACAAAAGTATTACGATTGTTGGATAGCACAAGTAGACTTAGAGATATATGGTCAACCCTGGGAAGATGTAGCCTGATCAACTACATTATCCGAGGAGTGATTAGCATGTGCCTAAGTATGGTTGTGAGGTTGCAACAAGTCTAAAAACTTACCAACACTTCTACAACAAGAACAGTAGAACAGAACATAAACTTAAAATACTATAGGAGTATTTTGTGTTACTATAATTACTTATCTGAAAACTAAAGGTCTTTATTAGTATGTCAATGTTGTTTAGTGGATACACTAAGGTTATATGTGCTAGGATATCATAGACTTAGAATCTGTAATCTTTGCTTTACTTCCTGTCCTTGTTTGGTTGTGGGCTTAGAGTTAGGGTCACCTATTCGAAGGTCTATCCTGTCTGTGTTACATATAACTGGTATGCACTAAACAAGTATTGGAGTAACTGATAAAGATCATCTTATAATTATCTAATTAGATCGTCTATTTAGTTATTTATTACACCTCTTTTCTCGTCGCCGATAGAGTCTCATCGATTCCTCTTTTGGATATAACCTAGTTTGTGTAAAAACTCTAGTCTAATTTCCTATCTTTGTAAATCTTAGACCTGTTAGGTCTTGATTAGGTCGTAGTTCTGTCAAAATTTTCCCATCTTGGTCGATGTAAGACCTACTTCTAGGTCGTTTTTCCCGAACTTGTTACATCTGTAATCCTAGTATCTTTGACAGATATCTAATCTTATGGAAATCAATATCCAATTGCTATCATCTGCTAGTACTAGATCATCCTTAAATCGTGCTATTCAATTATGTTGTTGGGCTATGGAGAGTTAGTCCATGATTCATTCTCATCATTTTCCTATTAAATTCTTATCAATGTCTTCATCTTTCTAAACTTATAGTTCAAAGATGCCTCCACGTAAATCAACAAGACGCAATCCTCCCGCACCGACACCACCTGCTCCTCAAATCGATACGGCAGCACTAAATGCTGTTGTAGCGGCGGCTGTGGCTACAGCCATGGCCCAATACCATTCTTCAGGTTCCACTGGAGGAGGAACCCCTGTCCTATCTACTCATGGTGAAATCCCGGTGCGCTCGAGAGAGTGCTCCTACAAGGACTTCTCAAACTGCAAGCCATTGTCCTTTAAAGGGACTGGCGGAGTCATTGCCCTCTCACAACGGTTCGAAAAGACTGAGTCGGTCTTTAAAATCTGCTCATGCCCAGAGGGAAGCAAGGTCAAGTTTGCTGCTTGCACCTTCGAGTCAAAACCCCTGACATGGTGGAATAGCCATGTCAAGTCACTATCTCTTATAGTGGCAAATGTTATGGGCTGGGAAGCTCTGAGAGAGCTAATGGTTGAGGAGTACTGCCCGAGAGGCGAAATCCAAAAGCTAGAAGAGGAACTGTGGAGCCTAACCATGAAGGGCTCCGACGTAGTCTCTTATACCGCCAGGTTCTGTGAACTGGTGGCCCTCTGTCCCAACATGGTTCATACGGAGGGGAAGAAGATCGAGAGATACCTATGGGGGCTGATGCTACCATACCAAGGAAATGTTTTGACTTCACACCCCACCACATTTGATAGTGCCAAGCGATTGGCACAGCGGCTCATAGACCATGGGGTCCGTACCCCGGCCGCAACAACCACCCTGGCCATCTTAGAACCCGCCAGAACCGCTGAGTCCAAGCGGAAATTTTGGGATGACAAGAAGAAGAAGAAGGCTGCCAAAAAGCAACAGGTCGTGGCTGTTCATGCTGCGATAGCACCTGCCGCTGCTGCTCCGGTCAAGCAGTACTCTGGAAGTTTGCCTAAGTGCAACAAATGCAACTTCCACCACACAGGAGCCTGCCGGGAAATGCAGTGTTCAAACTGCAACAGGAAGGGGCACACCGCCCGTTTCTGTAAAGCTCCGGCGAGACCACTCAACCAAGTCCCCGGCGCTGGTGTGGGCCAGGCTTGCTACAATTGTGGCGAGGTGGGCCACTACAAGAGGGACTGCCCAAAGGCATGGAATTCTGGTAGAGTGGGAAGAGTTCTGGCCATAGGCCACGAGGAAGCGATTGCCGACCCCACAGTGGTCACTGGTACGTTTCTCCTCGATAACTCATATGCATGTATACTATTTGATAGTGGAGCGGAGAGGAGCTTCGTGAACCAAACATTTGCTCATTTACTTAAGCAAAAATCACGAGCACTTAAAGAACCGTTCACTGTAGAAATGGCTAATGGAAAGACGGAGAGCACTAGCAGTATATACATAGGGTGTACCCTAACTTTAGATAGCCATTCATTTTCGATCGATCTCATGCCGGTCTCAATTAAAAGTTTCGACGTCATTATCGACATGGATTGGTTGAGTCTTCATCGTGCCGACATCATGTGTTTCGAAAAGGCTGTTCGCCTTAATCTGCCGTCTGGCGAAACCCTAGTAGTTTATGGCGACAAACCCGACACGAACCTTCGTATCATCTCGAGCATTCAAGCTCAGAAATTCTTGCGAAAGGAATGTCGCGCATTCCTTGTTCATGTGGTCGATGTGAGCCAAGAAACGAAGGACATTCAGAACATTCCAGTAGTACGCGACTTTCCCGACATCTTTCCAGAAGAACTCCCAGGATTACCTCCACAACGTCAAGTCGAGTTTCGAATCGACTTAGTTCCAGGGGCTACCCCCGTAGCCAAATCGCCCTATCGTCTAGCACCTGCAGAGATGCAAGAACTGTCCTGTCAACTTAACGAACTGCTCAGGAAGAACTTTATAAGACCAAGCTTCTCACCCTGGGGAGCTCCAGTCTTGTTCGTCAAGAAGAAAGACGGATCGTTTCGTATGTGCATCGACTACAGGGAGCTCAACAAACTGACCGTCAAAAATCGTTATCCTTTGCCTCGGATAGACGATTTATTCGATCAACTTCAAGGGGCGAATTTCTTTTCAAAGATCGACTTAAGATCCGGATATCACCAACTACGAGTGCTAGGGGAGGATGTTCCGAAGACAGCCTTCCAAACTCGTTATGGACACTACAAATTCGTAGTGATGTCGTTTGGATTAACAAACGCGCCGCAGTATTCATGGATTTAATGGATCGGGTGTGTCGTCCGTACTTGGATCAGTTCGTCATCGTCTTCATTGATGACATACTTATCTACTCTCGTAGTAAGGAGGAACATAGTCAACATCTGCGACAAGTCTTAGACACACTACGTTCGGAGAAGCTCTATGCGAAGTTCTCGAAATGCGAATTTTGGATCCGACGAGTCGAATTCTTAGGGCACGTGGTTAGCGAAGAGGGAATACACATGGACCCTTCCAAAATTAAAGCCATTGAGAGCTGGTCAGCACCGAAGACGCCTACATAAATTCGTCAATTTCTAGGCCTCGCTGGCTACTATCGCAGGTTCATTCAGAACTACTCCCGCATTGCGAAGCCTCTTACAACACTGACCCAGAAAGGCGTGGCCTTTGACTGGGAAGAGAAGCAGGAGAGAGCGTTCCAAACGCTCAAACGAGCCTTGTGCACCGCACCAATACTATCCCTCCCCGAAGGGATAGAAGACTTCGTTGTCTATTGCGATGCGTCGAATCAAGGGCTCGGATGTGTACTGATGCAGCGAGGTAAGGTCATCGCCTATGCCTCGAGACAGCTGAAGACACACGAGGTCAACTACACCACACACGATCTTGAGCTAGGAGCAGTCGTGTTTGCTCTGAAGATCTAGAGACACTACCTGTACGGAACAAAAAGCACGATCTTTACAGACCACAAAAGTCTACAACACATATTCGAACAGAAAGAGCTCAACATGAGACAACGACGGTGGGTCGAGCTACTCAGTGATTACGAATGCGAAATTCGTTATCATCCGGGTAAAGCCAATGTGGTAGCTGACGCCCTAAGTCGAAAAGAATATTCTGGTCGTAAAGTCAAATCATTGACTATGACTATCCATTCACACTTGTCTACACAAATTAAGGAAGCTCAGCTCGACGCTTTGAAACCTGAAAATGTGGCGGGTGAATCCCTGAGAGGGATGGATAAGAACTTGGAGGTTAAAGGTGGCGGAGCTTATTATCTCATGGACCGGATCTGGACCCCGAAACTTGGTGGTTTCAGAGACTTGGTCATGAACGAGGCGCACAACACTCGTTATTCCGTCCACCCAGGTTCAGATAAGATGTATATGGATCTTAAAAAGCTATACTGGTGGCCTAACATGAAAGCAGAGATTGCTACCTTCGTGAGTAAATGCGTTACTTGCGCCAAGGTAAAGGTCGAATACCAGAAACCCTCAGGTCTTCTACAACAGCCTGAGATACCGGAGTGGAAGTGGGAGCGGATCACTATGGATTTCATAACCAAGTTGCCCAAGACAACGGGTGGACTTGATACCATATGGGTCATCGTCGACAGATTGACCAAGTCCGCACACTTCCTGCCTATCAAAGAAACAGACAAGATGGAGAAGCTTACAAGAACTTACATTAGGGAGATTGTACGACTGCACGGTGTTCCCATATCCATTATCTCAGACAGAGATAGTAGGTTCACTTCGAGGTTCTGGCAGTCGCTACAAAGTTCCCTAGGAACTAGGCTGGACATGAGTACAGCCTACCATCCTCAGACAGATGGACAAAGTGAGAGGACTATCCAAACCTTGGAAGACATGTTGCGAGCCTGTGTGATCGACTTTGGGAAAGCATGGGATACTCATTTACCCCTTGTCGAATTTTCCTACAACAATAGTTATCACACAAGCCTAAAGGCCGCTCCATTCGAGGCCCTATATGCCCGCAAGTGCAGATCCCCTCTGTGCTGGGCTGAGGTGGGTGATACCCAGTTAGCTATAGGACGAGTTCCTGAAAGCACTCTCATAGGTCCGAAGATCATTCGGGAAACGACAGAGAAGATCGTTCAAATTCGTGAACGATTGAAAGCCTCTAGAGACCGACAGAAAAGCTACGCTGATAAACGAAGGAAACCGTTGGAATTCCAGGTGGACGACCGGGTTCTATTGAAGGTCTCACCCTGGAAGGGCTTGATACGCTTCGGAAAGCGTGGAAAGCTAAATCCAAGGTACATTGGGCCTTTCGAGATTCTCGCAAGAATCGACCCTGTAGCTTACAAACTTAACTTACCGCGCGAGCTCAGCAACGTACATTCTACTTTCCACGTCTCGAACTTGAAAAAGTGTCTGTCCGACGAGACTCTTGTAATCCCACTCGATGAGATCGAGATCAACGAGAGCCTCAACTTCGTGGAAGAACCAGTAGAGATCGTGGACCGGGAGGTCAAGCAAACAAAGCAAAGCCGTATCCCGATAGTGAAGGTTCGTTGGAACGCCAAGCGAGGACCTGAATTCACTTGGGAGCGAGAGGATCAGATGAAACTGAAATATCCTCTTCTTTTTACTTAGTTATTTGTAACTACTTATTTGCTTAAACTCTAATTTCGGGACGAAATTCCTTCTAAGGGGGGGATGATGTGACAACCCGAAATTTCTATTATGTACAACATTTCAATTCAATAGAAGTCAGAACAGTTTCTGCTAAATTTCAAGCTTTTTGGAATAAGTTTGAGAATTTTAGGATCAACACTTCAGGAGATACAAGGAGAGAGGATGCTATAGGGTTTATTGTGCAACAATAAAGTCCCAAAGCTCCAAGAGTTTGGAGTTTACGGCCTAAACAAAGGTGTTTACGGCCGTAAACCCTAAATTGGGGGTATATATATGACACTTAGTCATTTATTACCATTTTTCACAAAATCAAGATCCAAATCTCAATTCTCTCTCAAGTATCATCCACCATTCTTCAACTAGTAAGTATTTCTAAGCCCTATTAAGTTGATATATTACTTAATCTAGTGATTTAACACACTTCCATCTGTGAAATCATTCCAAAAGGTTAGATCTTCAAGTTTCACCAAGAACACCAAGAACACACACTAGTGTTCTTGGACTTTTAGCACCTTTTCAAGCCTCTATCTTGTAAGTACTTCTATCCTGGAGTATAATAAGGCTTGTTACACTTCTTTACATCAAGAAAACACCAAGGAAACCAAGGATCAAAGGTGTTTACGGTCCAAGAACACCTTGGACCGTAAACCCTAAAAAGGGTGCCAAAGTGTGCCCTAGCCCCTTCTAAGCCTTGGAACTTGCATAGATCCCTTCCCTAATGAATTAAGTACATGAAAACATCAAAAGACCATAAACCATTTGGGTTTACGGCCGTAAACCCAAAGGCAAATGGTCCAAGGACCGTAAACTCCATTTAGGAGTGAAATGGTGCCCTAATCACTTCCATAGGCTTATACTTCAAGTGGAAATGCTTCTAAGGACTTGTAGAGCTTCAAAACAACACATGGTCAAAGAAGCATGAGTTTACGGCCGTAAACTCATGGGTTTACGACCGTAAACTCAATGAGTTATGGTCACAAAACCGTAAACTCATGTAAGGGGTTCCCTTGAACCCTAAACTCAATAGCAATGTCCTACAACACTTAGATGCAATCCTTAGGACTTATAGCACTTATATAAGGTGTTTTACATGTCCTAGGATGTCTTAACTTTGTTATTTAGTTGTTTAAAGACTAATTGGATACACATATGTGTTATTTTATGTTAACTAGGATCATTGATTATGTTCAAGTCTACACTTGACACCTAGCAATCCTATATCATCAGTTCATCCAAACCACTCACTACAGGTGAGTTCATACCCCTAATTCAACCTTTTAAATGTTTTTAAATGCTTTTATGGGGGGGGGGAATACAAGTTGAACAACTATAGTTATTATATCAATCGCATGTGATTAATACTACCAAACAAGTGGATTTCTTACCTTTCAAAATGTGTTACCAAACTGTTTTACTTCAAACTGTTTTACAAAATCCTTTTCACGTCAAATACTTCTGTTTAAACTCTTTTATACTTATATTGTCAAATGCATGCCTATATATGTATGGTTATATAAGTAATGTTTAAAGGACTTAGGAAGGCTAGCTCGCTTTAATTTCCTTTTCCTTGTTTGGATGTGGCTTTAGGGCATCGGTTATCCGTCCGAAGGTCGTTTAAATATTAGTTGTATATCATGTATACATATATAGTCATAAAGGTTCTTTCTTTCTTTCAGTTAAATACCTTTGGGTAGCAAGGGTATACACACAAGTTCATATACACCAACAACAATACTAGTAAACTATAATAGGTATAGTTTAGGGAGATACTAATACTATTACTAGAACAATAAAACATACAAAGAGTCAGTTCATACATGAGTCAATACCATACAGAAAGAGATAATGAACAATACCATACAGAGAAAGAGATAACAAACAATACCATTCAAAGAGAACATACAGGCTAGACAGAGGGAGAACATACAATACAGCTAGCACATTCATTACATATACATTATTACAGTTATGTGAGCCACCTAACGGGGCATGGCACTACCTGCCATGACCGTTTTTGTATCCATAATCTCCTTAATTGGGGAGCGTATGAGTTTGTGTATAGATCTATACTGGATTGAGTATCCTACACCTTGATGCTCGCTACAGTGGGACTTGTAAGTCTACGGGTGCCAAATGTCATTTCTTACGACGTCTTACATCGTCGTTTTTCTATTGAGTCGGTAGCAGGATATAGGCCGATCACATGGTACTTTAAATAACAATTGGTTTAAAGTAGTTAGTACAGCAGTAGTTACTTAATACAACACTACAGTACTATATCATTTTCCCATTACATTTACTTTGTGATATTCACACAATAAACAATAATGTAAAAACTATATTTTTGGTTAATGATAGTCGGATTTGGGAAAATACATACTCTTACAAGAGACACACACAGACACTAGATGCCTTGGTAGAAGGCTACTTTTAGTAGGAAACATAGGGTTTTCTAAGAGGGTTCAAGCAAATACAAACTTTTACAAACATATACAAGTACAGACTTACAAACACTTTCATACAACCACATACACTAATATACTTATGATCTCACCAGCTTTAAAGCTGATAAACTCTTTCAAAATAACTTGTATTCTCAGGTCGTCAGTAGACAGGTACCGGAGCCAGGTTTTTGAGAAGGTGGAGCTAGTTCAAGACTCATCTTTATTCTGATGTATATCACTTTTGGTGTCTATATAACTTGACAGAACACACTTGTATGAAATTATATTATTAGTGCAATGGATGATGTTGTTGCTTGTTTACTACTTTGCATTGTTGTGATACTGTACATGACGTCCTCCGCCCCAGAACGTTTCCGCCGTTCTCGGTTTTGGGGTGTGACAGTTTAGGACTCAAAAAGTGAGTTTTTGGGGGTGTTTGAGCTGCTACGGGACACGACCCGCGTGGTCATGCACGCGGCCCGCGCACATACAACAGATTGCCCGCCTAGACGGAACTTTAGTATTTTCCTCGTAACTTTTGCATACGGACTCAGATTTACACGCGTTTTTCGCCTACATTCATATTTTTACATAAGGAATAGTATGAAACAATAAAATTTAGTAATGGAAACTTTGATGGGTATTTTGGTCATTTTAATGACTTGTGTGCGTGTTATATAGGTGTTGATTGAGAGTGTTTCTATAAGGAAAGGAACTAGAAGAAGACTAGCTAGCCTACGTGTGATCGAGGTGAGTACGTGTTGGCATTTTAACACTTTGGGGTACATGGCAAAATGATTTTATGATAATGAAATGCAATGCTTTGATATATGAATTGTTTTGAAACGAAAGCGTCAAATGTTTTTGGAAATGGTATTTTGAAAGAGTGCCTTAAAGGCAGGAATGTTTTTGAAATAAAAGAATGTTTTGGAAGATCGAATGTTTTGAAAATATGACTGAAATGTTTTGAAATATAGATGCTTTACTTTTGAAATGATTTTATGATACTAATGTATGAAATGTGTAAAGCATGGAAAGTAATGAAAAAGAAATGTAAAGTAATGAAAAAGAATGGAAAGTAATGAAAGGAATTGGAAAGTAATGAACTGAAAACTGCCCGGGCCATGATACCTCGTGAGAGGCACTAGAGGAATCTATCGGGGTGGCGCCTCCCCTTCGCGAGATAGATGTCCTATTATGATACCTTGGTGGATTGATTTGTTCTTTCCACCTTGGCCTTGGAAATGATACCTTGGTGGATTGATTTGTTCTTTCCACCTTGGCCTTGGAAATGATGCCTTGGTGGACTGATTTGTTTTTCCACCTTGGTCTAGACTTGGGAGTGGTTCCTTTTCTGGACGTAGACCCTAAGTATAAAAATGGCAACGGTATAATACCGGAATTAGCCCTTAATGATAAAAGAAAATGAAATATGGAAATATGGCTTTCGAAATGAAATAAAAGGAAATGAAATGAGAAGATATGAAATGATATTTATGAAATGTATGAAATGAGTTTTCCTTGAAAATGCTTGAAAATGTTTTATGGTCTAAAACTATGTTTTGCAAGGATGAAACGTTTTTGATGAAAATGTGATAAATGTTTTGGGTCTCAAACCCACGTAGCTCACGAGACATTATTGTCTTACGTATCTCTTTTTTTAATGCCATGTATCTCAGGTTACACTTAAGAAGAGAAAATGATAGATGGAAGCTAGAAGTCAAGTGATAGAGAATGGAGTGGAACTTGTTAAGTTCCTTATTAATTGTATTGATGTAATTCTTATTTGCTTGCTATGGTTGTATTGATGCTTAATGGTAACACCCATTGTTTTAAATTTGTAAATGTTTTTGTGGGACCGGTTTTTGTTAAATGTGGGTTAACTCCCAAATGTTTTTAAAACCATAGCATATTAAAGTTAAAATAAATTGGGGTGTTACATTGCCCTTGTGTCCAGTTTTGCCACAAACATAGCATGGACCAGAATTCTTCTTGTTGGAGCCATGATTTTTGCCATCATTGGAAGAGTTTTTGGAGCCTTGCTTCCCTTTCTTGTTGTTGTGCTTTGTCCTTGAAGTACTTGCTTCTCCAACAAAGTTTGCACTTGGTTCCAATGAATTTGCATCTGCCTTCTCATTCAATCTGTTATCTTCTTCCACATGAATTCTCAACACAAGTTGCTCAAAACTCATGTCATCAGTTAAGTGCTCAAGATATAGTTTGAAATTATTCCAAGAAGGAGGAAGTTTTTCAATGATTGAACCAACAATAAAGTTAGAATTTATACCCATACCTTCAACTTCAAGATTATGTGCAATGACTTGAATTTCCTCCACTTGTTTAAGGACAGATTTGGTATCCATCATCTTGAAATTCATGAATTTTCCAATCACGAATTTCTTGGAACATGCCACTTCTATTTTGTATTTCTTTTCCAGTGATTCCCATATCTCTCTTGCAGTAGTGATGGTAGAGTAGATATCATAGAGGGAATAATCCACGACACTTAGAATATAATTTCTGCAATTATATTCATTTGTGTTCCAAGTTTCCACAGCCCTTTGATGTTCTGCCAATTGGGCTGCAGTGAGCGGTGTTGTTCCTTCTACAGTGGTTACACCAGTAGGAGGGGAGGGAGAATCATCAGTGAGAACATTGGAAACATGAAGAGTTGTTAGATAAAATAATATCTTCTGTTGCCATCTCTAGAAATCCGAGCCTTTGATTTTCTCAGGATTTTCCACATGTGTTTGGATGATGGAATTTTGATCCATTCTTCACTCTTTGATTTCTATCTTAGATTGTTATGACAGAAGTATACAATCAACAAAAGTAATTGAAATAAAACAAACGAAATTCAAATATATATAATATACAAGAATCAATTTACAGAAAACATACTTGTATGATAATTACACAGAAAATATAATCATAAAATTATACAGATTGAGGCCTGCTTTGCAGTGTCCTAAGACAGAATTTCCCTATAGGGGATCTGTCAAGATGATACAACAATCAATCCAAGAAATGATCTTGAATCTGTCGAAATTTCTATGTTCCTTTCATCTTCAGGAAGAACGAATTTGCAAGAGAATTTGTGGTGTAAAATTGATTTCTGTAACCCCTCACAGATGAATGAAAACATGTATTTATAGGTATTAGTTATGACAGTTGGAAACTGTCAAAACCGAAAATAACTGTCATAATACTTGTCATTCAGTAATTACGAATTTAATAAAATAAAAAAATAAAAAATTAAGTTTGTAATTAAAAAATATTTAGTTAATCAGGAAGAGCCCCAAGGCCCAAGGCCCATCTTTTGATCATTAAATATTTTCTTGATATTAGCCTATTTTGAGTCCAATTAGGCTAGTCCAACACCACAACCCAAACCTAATATGCTTAACCCATTACTTGATCCATTTGATTAAATGAGTGGGATAAGACATATAAGGTGGGAAAAGGTTTTCACTTCTACCAATGTGGGATAAGTCCCACATTGTAATTTTGTAAAGCAAAGTTCCAACATCTTGTTCATTCTACAAATAGCCATTCATTACCACAACTTTCAAATGAACAAATTCAACAAATTAGTTCTTTTTGATGTTTAACAATTCAACACAAAACAAGATGGAAATGGAAGTACACAGGCTCAAAATTCTCAAAACTCCCACAACCAACCATCTTCTAGTCACTCAAATGCAAATTGTGCTGGTAAAATTTTCTTGTCCAAACATAACTCCATAAGTTGTCATTGTTTTGTTACTGTTGCAACTACTTGGATCATTGATTCTGGAGCCAATGACCATATGTTCAAAAAAAATCTCTCTTGTTCCAATTTTAAACTTTTAAAATCTCCTATCCAATCCCCTTACCAAGTGGACAACAAATAAGTTCTTATGAGATTGGTAGTACTTATTTGGTTGATGATGTTGTACTCCATAATGTTTTGTATTTTCCCCACTTCAAATTTAATTTGTTATCCCTTAGCAAATTATGATATCAATTAAGGTCTCTTTTCATTTTTTCAGACAAATTTTGCTTCTTGATGCGGGAACTTTCTCAAAAAAGGCCTCTGGTTCTTGGTAGACACCAAGCTGGTCTATATTTTTTTGCATTCCGGTCAAATAAAGAACAATGGAATTACTCTTTATGTGACTTCACATGCTCCTTCAGATCCTGTTGTCATTTTTTTCAAATTTTGTTTGTATGTCTGATGACAGTTTGTTTTCGTTGTGGCATAAAGACGTGGCCATCTTCCTATGTACAAGTTGAAAACTCTTTCTTTTCTTATTAATAAAAATTCCACATTCAATCATGCTTGTGAAATTTGTTCTAAAGACAGACAATATAAACTTCCATTTGGTCATAGTTTTATTAAGACAACTTCTTCTTTTGATCTAGTTCATATTAATACATGGGGACCATACATTATAATTATAAGAACTTATAATGGAAAATCTTCTTTCTTGACAATTGTTGATGATTTTATACAAAGAACATGGACTCATTTGCTAAGTACCAAAGTAAATGCTTTCAATGTTCTCAAAGGTTTTGTTGAAGTGATAAAAACCCAATTTGGGAAAACATGGAAGATTATAAGATCTGATAATGCTTTAGAGTTAGGGTCTATCAATGAGGCACTCAAATTTTTTCATGAAAATGGGATCATTCACCAAACAAGTTGTACATATACCCCTCAACAAAATGGGGTAGTTGAGAGGAAACACAAACATCTTCTAGAAACTTCTAGAGCTCTACTGTATCAATCAAAGTTGCCTCTAAAATTTTGGGGTGATTGTGTCCTCACTGCAACTTATTTGATCAACATATTTCCTTCTCAATTTCTAAAAGGAAATACTTCATACTTTACATTATATGGTCATTAACCTTCATATTCAAATCTCAAGTCTTTTGGTTACTTGTGTTATGTAAGTATATTACAACATAAACGAGACAAATTCCAACCAAGGGCAGCTCCTTGTATATTTGTTAGATACCCTCTGGTCAAAAAGGGTACAAATTTTACAACATGGACACAAAACAAATTATTTTTTCTAGAGATATTATTTTTCATGAGAGCATTTTTCCTTACAAATCAACCCCCAATGATCCTTTATTCCCATCTATAGATTTGTCCTATACATATTCTAATGAGGATCCAATTTCATTATCACCTATCTCTGGTATTTTACATGATAATATTACACATCCATTGATTCCAGTTTCACCCAATCCAATTCCTCAACAAGAGCCTATCAGACACATAACCCGAATTTCAAGACCTTCTCATTTAAAAGACTACATTTGCTCTAATGCCACATTTCACAATCCCACATATTGTTATTCTTCATTCACATGTACTCACAATATTACCAATGCTTCTTTACCAGTTCATGTTTATTTCTCCACTTTATCACCCCAAAGCAAACAATTACTCAATAATGTAACGTGTCTTTTTGAGCCTTCTAGTTTTGAAGAAGCAGTTTTAATTCCAGAATGGCAAGAAGCCATGAATAAAGAATTTGAGGCACTAGAAGCAAATAATACTTGGGCCATTGTTGATCTTCCAAAGTGTAAAAAGCCCATCAGTTTTAAGTGGGGGTACAAGATCAAATATAAGGCAAATGGCGATGTTGAAAGATGTAAAGGGGGGATGGTTGTCAAAGGTTTCACTCAAAAAGATGGCATAGATTACACTGAAAGCTTCTCACATGTTGTCAAAATGACAACTATTAGATCCCTTATTGCAACTACAGTCAAGAAAGGATGCCATATGTATCGATTAGATGTTAACAATGTTTTTTTGCATGGTGACTTGCATGAAGAAATATACATGAAGCCACCACCTAGATTGAAGGGCTGCAAACCAAATGAAGTATGTAAATTACAGAATTCACTCTATGAGCTCAAACAAGCTTCAATGCAATGGTATGCTAAACTTTCTTCAACATTAAAAGAAACGGGATATTAAAATTCAAAACAATGATTATTCTCTTTTTCACTATAATATGGGATCGTATGTTACATTTGTAACAGTGTATGTAGATGACATAATGGTTACTAGAAATAATGAAGAAGAAATCACAAAATTGAAGATATTTCTTGAGAATACTTTCAAAATCAAAGATCTTGGATCATTGAATTTCTTTTTGGGAATTGAAATTTTGTACAATTAACCATGTGTCATTCTCACTGAAAGAATTTTTTTTTATAGAAATGATAAAATAATTTGACTGCACTAGCCATGCTTCTTGTCCATTACCTGCAAACTTGAAGCTTTTGCAAGGTCAAGGTGATCATATGGATTCTCCAGAAGTTTATAGAAGATTGGTGGGCAAATTAAACTTTCTAGTACATACAAGACCAGACCTTGCATTTGCAGTTCAACATCTCATTCAGTTCATGTATGATCCCAGAATGCCTCACTATCATGCAACTTTACATGTTCCAAAGTATCTTCGTAATGATCAAATCAAGGGTTACTAATGAACAATGGTGACGATTTTACCATCAATGCTTATTGCGATTCAGATTGGGCTTCCTATCCCTAAACCAGAAGAACTGTGGATTCATTATCTTATTAGGTAATTGTCCAATTGCCTGGAAATCTAAGAAATAGGTGACCGTTTCATTATCATCAGCAGAGGCAGAATACAGAAGCATGCGCCAAGTCATTGCTGAGCTTGCATGGCTCACTCATCTTCTTCATGAATTAACTGTTCTGGATTTGACACCTGTACCTTTTCATTGTGACAATCAAGCAGCTATCCACATAGTTAAAAACCTTGTCTTCCTCTAAAAGAACCAAACACGTGGAGATTGATTGTCACTTTGTCAGAGAAAAACTTCAAGATGGTCTGATCTCGTTACATGTTCCAACACATTCACAACTAGCTAATTTTTTACTAAAGATCTACCTACTAAGCAACATAGATTTTCTTGGAAGAAGTTGGGCGTTACTCACCCTCCAACTTGAGAGGGGGTGTTAAAATTAATAGTTAATTGTGTTAAATAAAATCATGCGATTCTCACATGATGCTAGTTAGAAGTTTGTTAGAGGGTTAATTTGTTGTTTCTCTTGTATATAGTTTCAATTTAGCTTCATTTGTAAGTTAATATTCAATAATGAAGAATCAATTTTCCCTCTTAAACTTTTCTCTCGTTTCACCATTGTCAACATATTGTCCAACCAAAAATATTTCATGTTGATTTCAATACTAGAGTTTACAATTGTAGAAAATTTTCATGGAGAAAAGTTGGGCCTGATTCTCCACATAGGCTAGGCGGGCTTTGCAAGAGTGCAAGTGGCAGTGTGGCACTGCCCTTTTGGAATAGAGGTGTACAAAATGGATCAAATATTTTGGATATTAGAAAAATTTTCGACCCGAATATTATAAAATCTATATATATATATATATATATATATATATATATATATATATATATATATATATATATATATAGAGAGAGAGAGAGAGAGAGAAATGTTCAATAGAGAACCATACTTATTGGTTCTCCAAGAAACCAATTTTTTTTTTCTTCAAGTTTTAAAACTTATTGTTTATAAAAAAAACTAAAAAAATTCTAAATTAATAACTCAACATTGTGAATGCTAAAAAATAAATTATATATTTTTCGAGTTCACCGTGTGAATTCAGATTCACATTGTAAATCTGCACACATATTCACACTGCGAATTGGACATTTTTTTATCGAATTTGATATCATTGGTAAAAGGATAAAAATTTATTAATTTTTATATTTTTATTTTTTTTTATAAAAAAAAAATAAGATCTAAATGTTGAAAAAAAGATTGGTTCCTTGGTTCCTTGGTTAATTATGGTTCTGTATCGAACCTCACCCTATATATATATATATATATATATATATATATATATATATATATATATATATATATATATATATATATATATATATATATATATATATAGGATCAAATACGAATTACAAATATTGTATGAATGTGTGATCAAATTCTAACCATTGGATTAAAAAGAATGAAAATATGTGATCTTGAGGTACATATTATTAATATGGACTAGCATGTATTATATAATTATGATTATTAATTATTAGGGCAATTATGATATTTAATAAAGAGAGAGAAATGTTCTATATTTTAGGCAACAATATAAAATTAATTAATAAAATTCAAATCAAATCCCATATGTTATTCATCATATTTAAATTAAATCATTTTTTATAGCACGTCTTAATTTAACACATGAACACATATTTTAATTCTTTCATGCTTGAAGAATATTATTTTGTTTAAGAGTTTTTTTAGTCTTTCGGTCTTTTGGTCTTTTAGGATACTTTTTTTTTTGTGAGGTCGCATTCTTAAATAATACACCTCATATATAAAATAATAACATATAATTCCTTAAGAAAAATATGTTACAATACAATCAATAATATGTAATATGAAAATAAGAATCATTCTTATAATATAATATTTTTTTATGATGCAATATAGGGGTTTTTGTTTCTACATGTTTAATTAACATGTGGAATTTATAAAACAATATATTGAAGCAGTCATATTTATGTCTGATTAACACATGAAATTTAAAAGATAATCTACTGAAGTAGTCAAATTTTTTAAGTATAAAGTAGTTATATTCTTCAAGAATTAGGCAATCATATTCTTCAGGAATAAAACATGTAAAATTCAAGTTTAGTTTTTAAATTCGTTAAGTAATACATTTTCTGATCTTTAAAGCAATTAGTATGAATTCTTCAAGAAAGATAATTGAGCTAGAAGGCAAACCTTTTTTTGCAAGTAATTTGTTTGTAAATCATCCAAACTAGAATATTTGTTGTTGATGTAATTTGTTTGTAATTGTTGTTTTATATTAGGCAGATTGCCACAGGGAATTTTGAAATAATTAAACTTTAATAAGTTATATTCTTAAAGAATATAGCATGTTAAATCTCATTCTTATCTTTTTTCTTAGAATATTAAGTAATACATTATTATCAAATAAGTATGCACCCTTTTGAACACAAAATTGAAAACTTTGCAGCTTAAAAGTGATATACTTATTTCTAAACTTAGTTTGAAATTAGTTTACGAACTAAATAGTTCACTCCAAACACTTTGTATGAATTCTAAAAGAATGGTATGTCTATAAATAGTGAAAATAATATTTATGCTTAATGAATTGTTATTTATTAACATTTTTGTAATTTTATTAATAATAGAAAACGTATTGTCTAATAAATTCTCAATGATTTTTTAGAATAATGACTATGTTCTAAATATTATGTACGTACATTTTGTAATAGACCCACAAACAACACAATAACCACAAAAAGATACTATAGATGCATATATTTATCATGAAGTAGCAATGGTAGAAGACAATGAACAATGGCCGGGTAAAAACAAAACTCACGATTAGAGATAGAAATCAATAAAGAGGGACGAGAGGGACGGATTAATATGTATGTGATCCAGGGAATTTCCATAAATATAGGAATGTAATTTATGGTTATTAAATTAATATTACACAATATTGTTAGTGATTGGTCCACAATTGATGATACATTCACACAATATATAAGGGTTATATATGAACCTCTCTCTCTCTCTCTCTCTCTTGTCCGTTTCAGACAAGATTCTCTAGAAAGTTGAAATCGTATATAATATCGCTGAATTTTTATTTTAATCATTCACACAATATATAAGGGTTATATATGAACTTCTCTCTCTCTCTCTCTCTCTCTCTCTCTCTCTCTCTCTCTCTCTCTCTCTCTCTCTCTCTCTCTCTCTCTCTCTCTCTCTCTCTCTCTCTCTCTCTCTGTTGTCCGTTTCAGACAAGATCCTCTAGAAAGTTGAAATCGTATATAATATCGCCGAATTTTTATTTCAATAAGAACTAGTAAAGAAGCCCGGGCTTCGCCCGGGTTGGTTTTTTTTCTTCTTTTTGGAAATACGTTGTGCATATATAATTCAAAGAATATTTTTTGTTTGGTGCGTTATTTTATAATGTAAATATTGTTTTAATCCCAATCAGCAAGAACTGGAGGGAAGCTTCAAAAACAGATTGTACACCCTAAACTATTCATTTGAATTGAGAGAAAAAAAACCTCATTCAACAGTAACAGGTGGCAAAAGTCAATCAGGCTCCAAAATGTTATTCTTATAATTGGTAGATATATAAAAGTACAGTACTATAACAGGATGACCTTCCTGTCAATAATCCCAAATATTTACACAACTGTCCTCTACTGAACTCCTAAACGCAGAAAGCTTCTCCGGACAGCACTACAACATACAAAAGGTGTAAATACAAAACACCAAAACTCATAAATTAAAAAGAATGTGCAAAAAAGTAAATTCACAAAAAACCAAAAAAAATATTGGATACCTGAACATAAAGAACAAGAGCTCTGTGTTCTTCAAATTTATGAACAGGAGACCCAATTCCATTAGAAACTAAAATCCTCTGGTCAAGCATACAAACATAATGGTCAGTTGACCTGCAAAATACATAACAAAAAGATTATCTACAGTAAATGGCTGCGGTTAAAGATTCACGGATATCACTGGTAACTTTTACTATATATATATTTTTCATGCATGAATAATCGTATGTATGTTGGGAAATGAATCTCCAATCATTGCTATATTTGACTTCTACACAGCCTTACTAAGCAATGATATTTGGTGACTAAAATGCCCTCTAATGTCAATTCCTTTGCATCCTCAAGGAACCCATGTTTATAGAAGGCTGAAATCAATAATGATGTAAAATACCCGTCTAGGGATAATTTCAAAGTGACATAATTAGAGGTAAAAACCTCTGAAGTCAAATTAATGGAAACTTTTTTTTAAAGTAAGTAGAAGAAAATGTTGTAGGAATACCCATCCAAGGATACTTTCAGAATGAAATAATTAGATTAAAAACTTCAGAAGTCAACTCAATGGAAACTTATTTAAAAAAAAGTAAGTAGAAATGATCACAACTTAACCTGAGGAGATGGGTGACAGTTTCCATCTGAACTAAGTGAAGCTGGATATTTATTTAAAGGATCCCATGCTACACCTTGAACATAATGGAAATGAGTATCTAGAATCTACTGCAAAGATCCTGAAGAAAAAAAAAACAAAAACACAAAGTTAATCAAATAAGCATCTGAGAAATGCGCCATCAGTTGACCACTCCAAATCCAACACATCCTTTTCATGAAACCTGTCTAATTTCTTTCATTAGTAGGGTTGACTAATTGAAGTCCTAAATATGGATTCTTTGTCAATGGATTTTATTAATTGTTAATACTCCGTATTATATATGTGCGTGAAAATGAAAAGCCTACTTAATGCATTTTTGTATCAACCGATCTAAATTGTGTTTTTTTCTGTATTTTGTCCGTTTACAAAACCTGAATTAATGGTTTTTTAATCCGTCAAAAAAACTCAAATGGTTTAGTCGTGGCTAAAGCAATAAAAAATAACACATTTTTGGAATTTAAAATAACTTGAGGTTTTATATGAGTATACAGTATACTGACCTCAATTAGCTCATCAGAAGCCACATAGCCTATAGCCTCTTCAAGTGTCATCTGCATAGAAATCAAAGCCACATACATCATTTATATCCACAAAACTTATAAAAAAAAAGAAGAGAGATTCAAGATTTTAAAAAATTGGGTTATTGAGAGTCGTACTCTGTGAGGAGGTAACAATTTGACATTCTCGTCCTTTCCAGCTGATCTGTAAGTTCCTTGTTTCTTACAGGATTAACTTGTGAAAAGATAATAATTAAATTACTGAAAAGTAATGTGAAACAGAAATGTTATATTATTAATCAAGAATAGCATATATCCCTACATTAAGATTCATATCTCGTGAATGTTCACCAATGATCATGCCATCATATCATTATCATTCACAAATAAAATTAGTAAATATTAGTTTTGTTTACTAATTTAATGCTAATAATTAGAAACGGTGTTACTTAGTAATTGGTAATTACCTCAATCCCACTCACATAAAGTGTTACATGTGGCTCCAATGGTAACAGGAAATTATGTTTACCAGAAGAAGAGAACTGGGCAACAAACTTACAAATTGTGTCATTTCTGTGGTGTTGAGCTTAGTATCTCCTGAATCTTTCTCATCCTTCTAATAAAAGCAATTCAGTTGTTTTCAAATGAATAAATTTATTAAAACTGAGACTCTAAGAGACTTATGTTGTATGAAATATAAAAGAGAAAGAAGGAAATTTGCCTCACCACAATTAATGGATGGACAAATTTCTCCAAAATATTGTAGCAACATTTTGATTCGACAAGTTGTATGCATGCAATATCGTTGAGCACCTAAAAACGAATTTATAATATTCTGTTTTTCCTGATAGAAACAAACTAAATTTTCAACAAAATGCATGAATAAAATAATAATAATAATAATAATAATAATAATAATAATAATAATAATAAAAATGATTTTGTTGAGAACGTTAAACATACCTGAAACACATCTCTTATTAAAGGTCTAACAACAAAAGGGTACAAAAAAAGATATGAATATTGAGGTAGTCATTACTATTTTTAAATGAAAAATCAAGTTAAAGAAAACTGCAAACCTGTGTGGTTCTTCACGGGCGTTGCTACATATTGTCCTTCATACATTCCAACATTGATTCCGGCCTCACAAAGTGATCTAGTAATCTAAAGAATCCAAACAGATGGAACAAATTTCAATTAAAACGACATCTAACCAATAAGGGTTTATAGCAGCTCAATAACGGAGAGTTAAAAGTGTATGAAATCTGACCTGTTGGACATTTTATCAAAACCACCGAACCAAACCACTCATCTTCAAATTAGCGGAAACCCATTTGGAATGAAAACCAAATCGAATAGGTAGAAGACAAAATACACTAAACAGGTAATAAGGTATTAGTATGGAAATTAAGCTTGAAAACATGTAGGGTAGCAACATAACACAAACATACTTGACAGAAATGGAACGGACCACCTTGAAAGCCTTGTGGTAACAAACCAAAACCCCGAACCACCAGTGGTACATATTCTCTTATTGAAAATCAAATTCAGTTCGTTTTGTGTAAAAACTGTTAAATGATCAAGCTTTCTAACACTCTAAAAATTAACCCAAAACAGAGGAATACAACAATATCAAAAATCACAACAAGTGAAACAGCAAAAAATATCTCCACCTTGGCGAGATTTCTACCAACACTGTGAACCAACACCAAATACCTCCACAAACTTCAGAAAAAAAAAATTCTTTGCTGCTCCAAATGAAATCAAACTGATACAATATTAGCCAAGTCTTTGCAGTGTTCAAACTTGGCTAAACCAACAACTTTAGTCAACTTATCAGCTGGGTTTTCTTCGGTTGGAATCTTCTTCAAAGAAATTTTCTTTCTTTCTAAAACTTGTCTCACAAAATGAAATTTTACATTTATGTGTTTAGTTCTAGAATGATACACCTGTTGTTTAGCCAAATTGATTGCACTTTGGCTATCACAGTGAAGCTCCACCTAATTTTGAACAATACCCAATTTTGCAATCAATCCTTGTAACCACAAAGCTTCTTTAATTTACTCTGTAGCAGCCATATGTTCTGCCTCTGTGGTAGATAAGGCGATAGTTGCTTGTAAAGTAGATCGCCAACTAATTGGACCTTGTGTCATAGTAAACAAATAACCTGCAGTAGATCTACACTTATCTAAATCACCAGCAAAATTAGAATCAACGTATCCAACAACAAATTTATTCTTTCCATAATCTTGTTTCTGAAAACATAAACCAACATCTCTTGTTCCATGTAAGTACCTCAAAATCCATCTTGCTACTGTCCAATGATCTTTACCAGGATTGTGCATATATCGACTCACAACTCCAATGGCTTGTGCAATATCCAGACGAGAACATACCATAAGATACATCAATCCACCAACAAGGTTTGTAAATGGAATGTTAACCATTTCTTTCCTTTCTTCTTCAGATTTAGGACAAGATTTTGCACTAAGTTTAAAATGAGCAGCAAAAGGAGTACATACAGACTTTGTTGATGCATGAACATCAAACCGCATCAATAACTTTTCCAAGTATTGTTTTTGAGTTAGAAATACAGGCCTTTCTCTCTATTCCTAGTTATTTCCATTCCAAGAATCTTTTTGGCCTCACCAAGATCCATCATCTCAAAATGATTCTTCATTTGTGCTTTCAGTTTCTCAATTTCCCCCATATTTTTTGATGCAATTAACATATCATCTACATAGAGTAATAAGTAGATGAAACTTACATCCCGCAACTTTTTGAAGTAAACACAGTGATCATACTCACTTCTCAAGTATCCAACACCTTTCATGAAACCATCAAATTTTAAATACCACTGACGTGGTGATTGCTTCAGACCATAAAGCGACTTCTGCAGCTTACATACCAACTTTTTTTTTTCCTTTAACCTTGTACCTATCAGGTTGAAATATATAGATTTCTTCATATAAATCACCGTGTAAAAATGTTGTTTTGACATCTAATTGCACCAACTCAAGGTCAAATTGTGCAACTAAAGCTAACATAACACGAATAGAATATTGTTTCACAACCGGTGAAAAAATCTCAGTGTATTCAACACCTTCTTTTTTAGCATAACCCTTCGCAACGAGCATTGCTTTGTATCTTATTTTATTTTCATTTAGGACTTCTTTCTTTGCATATACCCATTTGCAACCTATAGCTCGCTTTCCTTCCGGTAGACTAACCAGGTTCCATGTTTTGTTCTTTATAAGTGAATCCTTGAAAGAACCCCTTTCTCTAAACTTTATTATTACTCCAAACATGCTACATGCATATTCATAAAAAAAAATTTACATATATGGTTTTATTTCAAAAGGCTGGATACAAACCAACTAACAAGTTTTTACAAAGTTTTATATATATTACATAACTTCCCAGGAAATTTATACACTAATTACAAAAAAACTATAATATTATCTATTCTACATCTTCTACTAGTACATGACTATACTGGATGCTTATCACCTGCAATAGTTTAAACATTGAGAGAGATAAGCGGGTGACGCTTAGTGAGTTCAATAACAGTTACAATATATCATTATGCCATATACATATCAATATGACAGAAGCAAAGAGGGACACAGAACAACAAAGGCATATGTGTATCATATGACAGGCTTTCCATATCAACCAACAATCTGATTCAATGATTTACAATCAATAAGACATAACAATTTCAATACTTGATGTACATCAATAAAGCTTCAGGCCAAATGGACGCTTTTAGTTAGGCGGTCGACAATTACCCAAATGATATCATGCTATCTAGCAGTCTTTGGCAATTTGGTAATAAAATCCATGGACAACTCTTCTCATTTCCACACAGGAACACTAAGACTTTCTGGAGTTTCGTAAGGCTTTTGGTGCTCTGTTTTGACTTGTAAGCATACTAAGCATTCCTGCACATATCTTCCAATGTCTCTCTTTAATCCAGCCCACCAATAATCAACTCTTACATCATAGTACATTTTACTTGTACCAAGATGTATTGACAGTTTAGACTTATGGGCTTCATCTAGAATCTTTTGTGTTAATCCATCAATCTTTCGAATCCATAGCCCATTCTTAAATACTTTCAGTCCACGTTGATCATCAAGTAAAATATCAGCATAATGTATCATCCCTTCCTTCTTCACATTTTCTGGCTTTAAGGCCTCTACTTGCCATTTCCCTAGTTCATCAAGAATAGTGAACCTTACTGTAGTGTGAGTAATAGTATAACACACACTATTATGATAAACCTTTCTGTTGATTGCATCTGCAACTACATTGGCCTTTCCAGGATGGTACAAGATTTCACAGTCATAGTCTTTGATCAGCTCCATGGCTCGCTGTTGTCTCATATTCAAAGTTTGCTGACTTAATATATACTTGAGACTTTTGTGGTCGGTAAACAATTGCCATTTTGTACCAAAAAGATAATGCCTCCAGAGTTTTAGGGCGAATACTATTGTAGCGAGTTCGAGGTCATTAGTGGGATAATTCTTTTCATAATCTTTCAGTTGTCTTGAGGCATAGGCTATTACTTTACCACGCTGCATCAACACACAACCGAGTCCCAACCTTGAAGTGTCGCTATACATAGAAAAATCATTATCACCTTCTGGGAGTGATAAGATCGGAGCATGATTCAAAAGATCTTTTAAATTCGAGAAAGCTTTTTCTTGGCCTTCACCCCATTCGAACTTGGTTTCCTTTCGTGTAAGACTTGTGAGAGGTACAGCTATACGTGAAAAATATTTAATGAATCTCCGATAATATCCCGCGAGACCCAAGAAACTGTGAATTTCAGAAGCATTACGATGCGCTTCCCAATTTTGAATGGCTTCGATTTTGGTAGGATCTACGGATATACCGTCACCAGAAATCACATGGCCGAGAAATTGAACTTGGCGAAGCCAAAATTCACATTTCGAGAATTTAGCATATAATTTCTCCTTTCGAAGAAGTTCTAATATTTCACGAATATGAATGGCATGAACAGCTTCCGATTTGGAATAGATTAGAATATCATCAATGAATACGATGACAGATTTATCGAGCGTTGGACAGCATACCTGATTCATCATATCCATAAATACAGCAGGAGCATTTGTCAAACCGAATGGCATGACAAGGAATTCGAAATGCCCATAACGAGTACGAAAAACAGTCTTCAGAACATCCTGCTCGTGTACTTTCAACTGATGATAGCCAGATCTCAAATCAATCTTCGAGAAATAGCTAACACCATGAAGTTGATCAAATAAATCGTCAATACGAGGTAGTGGGTACTTGTTCTTGATAGTCACCTTATTTAGCTCACGGTAATCAATACATATTCGCATCGATCCGTCCTTCTTCTTGACAAACAACACTGGAGCACCCCAAGGAGAGGTACTCGGTCGAATAAAGCCTTTGTCAAGTAATTCATGCAGTTGGATCATCATTTCCTTCATCTCAGCTGGCGCAAGACGATAAGGAGTCTTTGCAATCGGAGCAGCACCAGGCACAAGATCAATTCGGAATTCTACTTGCCTATCCGGAGGAAGTCCAGGCAAATCATCGGGGAAAACATCAGGATATTCATTAACAACGGGAACATCATTTACAGTTTTCTTCCTCTCTTTCGAGATATCAACTGTATAGGCCAGATAAGTAGAACACCCTTTCGATATAAACTTAGGAGCTTTTAAGAAAGAGATTATTTTTAAAATTTTAATTCTTTGTTCACCATAGACATAAATCGGATTCTCCCCTTCAATAGGAATGCGTACTATCTTCTCATAGCACAAAAGTTCTGCACGGTTCTTTGACAACCAATCCATTTCGAGAATAATATCAAAGTTGGGCAAGGAAATAGGGATCAGGTTAGGAAGGAAATTATAACCTTCGATTTCTATGACACGATCTCTATAGACTTTATCAGCAAGTAATGATATACTTCCTGCTGTGTCTACATGAAACGGTTGAGCGAGTGCATAGCAAACAATTTGAAAAGAACATGCAAATTCATCAGACACAAAAGAATCTGAGGCACCATAATCAAATAAGATGTGAGCAGGTCTAGAGTTGACGAGAAATGTACCAGTCACAACAGTCGGGTCTTCACGTGCCTCCTCCGTGGTAATTTGGAATGCACATCATTTAGCTTTTGGCACCTCCTCCTTTTTAGTTGGAGTACTCTTTGGTTGTTGAACTGAAATTTGACCTCTCATCGGTTGCTGAACAGAAGCTTGACTTCCCACCACTTGGCTAGTAAGGGTAGGGCAGAAGCGCTTCCTGTGAACAGTAACACCACAAGCAAAACATGTAACACTCTTCATCGGGCAAACAGGCTTTTTATGGCCCATTTCTCCACATCCATAACAGATCACTGATTCTTTTTCTGTTCTGCATTGGCCCTGGTGATTCTTTCCTCATTTTTGACACGATAGTGACTGAAGAGAAAAAGATTGTGACCTACCGCGGCCACGAGATGTATTATGAGTTTGCACTTGTTTTCCAGAATCAGTTCGAATAGATTGAGCTGGTGGAATAGAGGAAACAGGAACAGTTCGATCAACACGTGGATGCTTCGAAACAGAAAAAGTAGCACCACGTATTTCTAAGTCATGCTCACGCTTTCGGGCATACTCAACAGCTTTATCAAATGATAGAACATCCCGATTGCTCACGAAATCATGGATTTCATATCGTAATCCTTCCAAGAATAACTTAATTTTATCGTCTTCAGTTGGAATATACTTTGTAGCAAACCGTGCTTTTTGATTGAATTGAATTTCATATTCATTCACGGTCATTCCTCCTTGCTTAAGTTCGAGGAATTCTTTCTACAATCTTCTCCTCATGTCTAGAGGACAATATTTTTCTAGCAAGCGATTTTTGAACATTCCCCAAGATAAATTCTCCTGGTCATACTCGTTGAGAGCTTCAATTGTTGCTTCCCACCAGACCAATGCTTCTCCGGTAGACATTGCGGAAGCATAATTAACCTTGTCTTCATTTATCATATGAGAGATACGGTATACTTTTTCCGTGTTTTGGATCTAAGTAAGAAAAATAATGGGATTAAGGGCACCTGAAAACTCCGTAGCACCACTACTCTTGAAAGTTTTAAACGAGAGACGTTTCGCCTCCCCTTTTGAAGATTCTCCGATGGCTTTCTCTTTGCCTTTATCATCATTCTTTTTGTGTTCTTCAAGAGTCTGTCGAATAACACCAGTAAGTTTATCCATAAGTCACTCCTCACGAGGGAACACTGGAGTGTCTCCTTCATCAGGACGAGGATCTCCACCCACCTATGGCGTATGGCTAATCACTTGTTCATCCATTGCTCTGAAATTTTGGAGTAATATAGTATTTTTAGAATATTAGGATTTATTATTACCTAATACTTAAGTTTTTCCTATGGTTTGTATCCATATACTTACAACGAATCCGTTCATATATTGAACTTCCAATGGTTTAAGTCTAAATACCAATCCGTGAGATTTAGTTCACTTAAACTACTGCTCTGATACCATGATTGAAAGAACCCCTTTCTCTAAACTTTATTATTACTCCAAACATGCTACATGCATATTCATAAAAAAAATATTTTACATATATGGTTTTATTTCAAAAGGCTGGATACAAACCAACTAACAAGTTTTTACAAAGTTTTATATATATTACATAACTTCCCAAGAAATTTATACACTAATTACAAAAAAACTATAATATTATCTATTCTACATCTTCTACCAGTACATGACTATATTGGATGCTTATCACCTGCAATAGTTTAAACATTGAGAGGGATAAGTGGGTGACGCTTAATGAGTTCAATAACAGTTACAATATATCATTATGCCATATACATATCAATATGACAGAAGCAAAGAGGGACAAAGAACAACAAAGGCATATGTGTATCATATGACAAGCTTTCCATATCAACCAACAATCTGATTCAATGATTTACAATCAATAAGACATAACAATTTCAATACTTGATATACATCAATAAAGCTTCAGCCCAAATGGCACAGAAAATACAATTTTGGATTATCATTTTGCTAGAATATACAGGCTTTCACCCCTACATAGCCCTATGCCAATACCAGAAGTTATACAAGTCATGCTCTACATAGCCAAAGGCACAAAGCGAATACCAGAAGTTATACGAGTCATGCTCTACATGGCCAAAGGTATAAATCCGATACCAGAATAATACAGGAAAGCACATTGAACATATAACACATAACATATAATTGTCCCTATATTGAACTCACCGTGATCAATTGATAAAATGATAATTTGGGCAGAACTTCGCCTCTATAAACGACTTTCTTTGACAAAACCGGGGATTTTAGTTGAAAACCGGGCCTTACCAGGCAGAGTTTCAACTTGAAAATATGATTTTCTCGAGAACTTCGGAGCGTCGGGACTTGCTTCGGGTGTCGCGGATGATACCTGGACCTTGGGGGGTTAAAAGTAGCTAGAGAGTGAGAGAGAATAGATTTTGTAAACAAAAACCTGGAGGTCTTGCTCACTATTTATAGGGTGCTGATTCACGATTTACGTTGGGCGTAAATCCTTATGTACGCGGGGCGTAATGCATTGCGGCTCAGTACGTTGGGCGTACACCAAGTACGTTGCGCGTAGCATGATGCGTGGCATCAGACGTGTCGAACCTGCATGACACGTGTCGTATGCGAATAAGGTGTTGACGTGGCCGGCTCCGGATCACAAACATGAGTACGCTGGGCGTACTTATGTACGCGGGGCGTACACTGATTTTCTAAACTTCTAAAATCCATATCTTTTGCATACGAGCTCCGTTTTTTATGTTCTTCATATCCACACGTAGGTGAGATGATACTCTACAACTTTCGTTTAGACTCCATCGGCTAATTTTGATTTCATTTTTAAAGTTATATTTTTAACAGGCCGGGACAAGAAAAATCCGTTAAAAATTCATAACTTCTTCATCCGACGTCCGGTTTCGTCTGTCTTTTTACCATTGTACTACTATTGACGAGATCTTCAATTCTCTTTAGGTTGTGTCGGCTAAAAATTACTCGATCTTTATTTCGAGTTTTGGGATGTGTACTACTATGCTGATTCTTAGAAAAATCATAACTTCCTCATACGAAGTCAGATTTAGACGTTCTTTTTATGAAAATTCTCGGTTTAACGAATACTATGACTTTCATTTAGATCACTAAAGCTAAAAAGTAGTTTATTGAAAACTCACTTTTTACGTTATTCGACGTTGTGCCGGTTCTGTCGCGAATCTTTAAAGAGTCATAACTTCTTCGTTATAGCTCAGATTCTGATGAGGTTTTCGCCTAAATGTTTCTAATGAGCAAATTTACAACTTTCAATAATATAATTTTACTTATTCTCAACTTCGTATTTTTGTTAATTTTTAATAGTTGACTTTATGATCGGACTCTCATAAGACTTCCCATCACTTTCTGAATGATTGTAAACATAGTTTTACTTCAATTCTAGTAAAAACTATCTTGTTAGAACTCAATGCTCAAACTCATATATTATATAATAATATTTACTTTTAAATTACAAAACACGATAACTGAACGTGTATGTTACAATCCCTTTCTTCATTCATAACATGTTTCCATTCTTTATTTTCAGAACTTTCACTTGCTTCATGAAAATTTGAAGGAATTTCTGAATTAACAACAGGGAATGCGAACACAACACAATCTGTATACCTAGTAGGTTTCCAGATACTTCTTCTTTCTCTCCCTTTTGCAATCGAATATGAGGGTTCAACATTTTCTTCATCAACTGTTTCCACACCTTCACTTTCTTCGCCAAAAACAACATCTTCATTATCATTTAGGTACTCTTCAACTCTTACTTAAGTTACTTGTGGGTTTGAATTTTCTTGATGTGGAAAAATTATATTTTTCCTTTCAAACTCCACCTGCTGCACAACTCTAACGTCATTTTCTACATCAGCTTCATGATTCTTCATTTTCAGTAAATTCATCTCATTAAATGTCACATCTTTACTAAGAACCAATTTTTTTAATTCTGGACACCACAATCTGTATCCTTTTACACCTGTACTGAAACCAACAAATATAGCCTTTTTGGCTCTAGCATCAAGTTTAGATTCAGTCACATGGAAATAAGCATCACATCCAAAAATACGTAAAATTTCATAATCAACAGCATGTTTCCCTATCCAAACTTCAATTGGTGTCTTTCCATTTATTGTTGGAGATGGTAAACGATTGACCAAGTGACTTGCATAAAGTACTGCTTCCGCGCAAAAAGACTTGTCTAAATCAGCTTGTAATAGCATACACCTTACTTTTTCAAGAAGAGTTCCATTGAGCCGTTCAGCAACACCGTTTTGCTGTGGATTTCTTGGTACAGAAAAGTGTCTTACTATTCCTTCCTTTTTGCATACTTCATTGAAGGGATTAGAAGTATACTAACCACCATTTTCGGTTCTTAAAACTTTACTTTTTCTTCCGGTTTGATTTTCAATCATATTCTTCCAAGTCAAAAAAATATCTAAGACTTCATCTCTATGTTTCATTGTATACACCGAAGACTTTCTAGAAAAATCATCAATGAAGCTTACAAAGTAATGTTTACCACCCTTGGAAGTTGTTTTTGTTGGATCCCATACATCTGATTGAATATAGTCAATGATGCCCTTGGTTTGGTGTGTTGATGTACCAAACTTCACTCTTTTTTTCTTACCTAAAACACATTGCTCACAAAAGTCTACTTTACCAGATTTGACACCTTTTAACAACCCTTTCTTTGCTAATCCTTGTAGAGCACTTTCTGCAGCATGACCGAGCCTTAAATGCCACAGCTTTGAAGTATCAGAATCAACATTTTTATCATAATTAGTAGATTCTGAGACCACTGTTGCAGCACCCACAATAGTTTTTCCTTGCAATACATACATGTTATGCTCTCTAATTGCCTTCATCTCAACCAAAGCACCTTTTTTTTACCTTCATAATACCATTTGAAGATGAATAGTTGTAACCTCCAGATTCCAATGCTCCTAAAGAAATCAAATTCTTTTTTAATTTAGGAACATACCACACATTTGAAAATTCTCTGATTACTCCATCATGATGCTTGAACTTCACAGTACCGACCCCTTCTTTCTCTAGGCTATAATTATCACCAACTAATACAACACCATGAGACTTCAAATCCAAAGTAGAGAACCATTCCTTATTAGGGCACATGTGTTGAGAATCTTCTGTATCCATCAACCACACATTAGTAAAGGAATTCGATGTGACTGCCAATACAAATTCCGAACCAGATTCATCTTCACCATAAGTGACATTTGCTTGAGTGTTTTTGTTCTTGTTTTTTAGTTTTGGACAATCCTTCTTCCAATGCCCAATTTCATGACAAAAAGCACATTCGTTTCTCCCCAAGCTTTTTCGCGATTTAGAATTCCCTCTACTACGAGACTGGAATTTCTTTCTATTGTCTTGACCTCTCCTTTCAAATGTTCTACCTCGAACAATGAATTGTGCATATTTGGATATATATTTAGTATAGATTTTTGTTATTTATTGGCTAATTTATTGCAATTTATGGACAAAAGGTACTTAATTGTGTTTAAATTGTATTTCCAGTCCGAAAGATATGCTTGGAAGCAAAAGGAAGCAGGAGATGCGATCAGTAGCTCGGGGATTGAGAAAAGAAGAAAAAGAGCCAAATCCTGAAGGACTCGGCGAGTCTGGACGTCTACTCGACGAGTACCCACGAATGTTCGTGAAGAAAACACAAAGTCCTTGCCGTATACGGACTCTACAGAGGGGACTCGGGGATTCGGTTGGCTACTCGACGAGTAGCCACTGTTTGTTGAAAACTATAAATATAAGTCACATCCCCGAGTTGAGGAGCTCTGGAATTTTTGGGAGAATTACTTGACGACCAAGAAGGCATCTGGAGCTCTGGAAATCGTGAGAGAGATCCTAATCTTCAATTCTAAGGAGATTCAAGGCAACATAAGTTTACTTTTCACTTTATTCTTGAATTAAACTATGGCTGAGTTGTTAGACTTCGTTTTTGGATTGCTATCTACTGTAATCATGAGCTAAATCTTATAGTTTCTATTTAGGGTAGATGAGTTTATAACTATGGATTGATTTATGATAGGATTAATTGTTTATTGGTGAATTTTGTTAAATTAAGCTTGTTAGAGAACCTTATGCATTAACCATAACTATTTTCATTTAATTGATAGGTAATTAAGCTGCATGAACATCTCTTAATTGCTTACTTCATGTGATTTATGTGAAAACATTATTATGTGCCTAGGAATAGTGAATGTGAAACTAGGGTTAACTAGAGAATGGGTAAATTAATGTGTGAGCTTGTGTGATAAACCATCAACAAGAGGTTAATTGAATTATTAATTTGATTAGCTAATTACGAGTCTTATTTAATCCGAATAATTAAACTAGGAAGTTCATTAGTTTAATCACTTGATCGCTGCTTAAGTTAATTTGTTTCCTAAGGATTGGTAATAGCGAATGTGAATCTAATCACCTTAATCGGTAACCCATAACGATTAATCCATTGCACTTGTCATAAATCAACCATAGGAGTAAACTAATCGAACCTAAACAGAAACCTCTCTATTATTGAATTTAGTTAATTTTTACTTATTTTTAGCTAATTAGTTACTTAATCTGCGTGTTAGTTAGTGTGTTAAAGTTTCTAGTCTTGTAAAACTAGAGAAAACCTTTTACTTTATTTACTTGTTTAGTTAATTCTAGTTATTAGTTTAATTTCCGTTCCTCGAGTTCGATACCCTACTTGCTCAACTATACCACTAAAAGACAGGTTCACTGCCTTTGTGTGTTTAAATTACATCTTAAAAGTAGGACTAAAACCCGTGCATTTTTATACACATCAAGTTTTTGGCGTCGTTGCCCGGGAACGGTTCAAAAATTAATCCTAATTTCTAGTATTATCGATCCTTTGTGTGAGATCCTTCTTGCACAAAGTTACTGCTTTAGTAATTTAGTTATTAGGTTAAGTTTTAAATTTTTCTGTTTTTAGAACTTTTGTTTAAATTATTTCTGTTTTAGCTCTGTACTCGCCGAGTGCAGTCGAAGCTACTCGACGAGTCCATCGCTGAAAGCATAATTTCGTTTTTATTTTATTTTTGTTCTTTTTACGCGTGTTTTCTGTTTTGATTGCAGTATGTTTATGACCAGAGGAGGAGGTACACCTTTGATTCCACCACTTGAAGACCCGGAAGCAACTTTAAAGAAAAACAAAGGCAAAACCATAGGAGAAACCACAACATCGAAGAATTCACCGTTGAAGAATCTCAAATCTGTTTTTAGTAAGAAAAAGGGCAAGAAAGTGGGAGAATCCAGAATCTCTTCAGTGGCGGACGAAGATCCGAAGAAGGAGGATACCGAGTACGAATCCGAAAAGGAAGAAAGTGAATCTGAAGAAGGAAGCGACATAGAGGGCGAACTAGCTAACACCATGGATAACATCGATGAAGTTCCCATGGGTGAATGGAAGAAAAGGATGCGTGACGACACCGGCCCAGGACTCGTGCAACCCGCGATTCCCGCAACTGCCACATTTGAACTTAAGGGCCACATACTTGCTCACCTTAAGGAAATTCCATTCTACGGGAAGGATCATGAAGACGCATACAAGCATCTTGACGAGGTCAATGACATAGCCGACTACTTCAATGTCCCTAATGTGGCTCGAGACACTGTCTTGCTTCGTATGCTACCTGTCACATTCAAGGGAGCCGTGAAAGATTGGCTGAAATCACTCCCTCCCCCCCCCCCCCCAGGATCCATCACTACTTGGACTAAAATGAAAGAGGAATTTATAGACCAATTTTGCCCTCCCTCAAAGATAGCTAAATTGAAGAAAGCCATTACCAATTTTGAACAACAAGCTGGAGAGTCACTGTATGAAGCATGGGAAAGATACAAAGGCTTACTAAGGAACTGCCCACATCACGATCTAAACAGTCAACAAGAAGTCTCCATTTTCTATGATGGAGTAAATGTGACAACCAGGAAACTCCTTGACTCACAAGGACCACTCACAAAGAAAGCACCCCCAGTGATAACGGCCCTAATTGAAGAATTCTCTAAGCGCTCTAGAGAATATCACAACCCAAGGAATGACTTGACTCGAGGGGCGGTGAATTCTATTACGGATGACATGGCAGCAATGATGGCAAAATTGGAAAGCATGGACCGAAGAATGACTAAGATGGACCAATCCATCCATGCCATTAGAGTGGGATGTGAAAATTATAGAGGGCCCCACCTTACTAAAGATTGTGATCTTGATGAGAATGGGAACCAGGAAAGTGCAAGTGTGCTATTCAAGTGGTGATAGGTATGATGACAATTGGCGAAAACCCAATAAAAATGGCTACCACAAGATGAGTACAAAAAGACAAGGGAGGAAAAATATAAGCAAAAAGAAAGAGGCTTTTATCAAAAGGAGGAGTCGGTGTATGAAAAGAAATCAGATTTGGAAGACATGCTTACAAGATTCGTGGCCGCGTCCGAGAAAAGACATAATGATACCGATTGATGTGTGTAAAACCAACTAGTTTTAATCCTACTAACTTAAACACAAAGACGAACACACGAAAGGCAGTGTACCTATCGATTAGCAGTTTAGTTCAGGTAAGTAGGGTATCGAACACAGGGAACGGTAAACAATTAAAAGAAATGCTAATATTATATAAATAAAACAAGTAATAGAAAGGGGGTTTCTCTAGTTTTGCAAGACTAGAAACTTAAACAACTAATACTTAGACTACTTAACTAAAAACTAGATAAGCAAAGATTCAACTAAGTTCAATAACGAAGGGAACTTCTGTTTAGTTCAACTCAATTGATCCTATGGTTGACATTATGGCAATAGTGCAATGGATTAATTCTTCTATTGGCTACCGATTCAAGTGATTAGCCTTGCGTTCGCTACGATAATCCTTAGAAAACAAACTAACTCAAACAGTGATCAGTTGTCTAATTTAATTTAATTCACTAGATTATTTATTCGGGTTAATTTAGACTTGTAATAGCTAACTAAATTGGTCCTTTAGTTAACATCTTGCTGATGGTCATCAAACAAGCTCACACATGAATTTACCTAATTTTTCTTATTAATTCTAGTTTCACGTTCGTTAGTCCTAGACATATGATAAAGTGGTCACATAAACATATGGGGTTGATAATTAAAAGATGTTCATACTATTTAATTATCTTCCTATTAACAGAAAATTAGTTATCATTCACACATAAGGTTCTTTAACAAGCTAGAATCAACAAAATCACCAATATTAAATCAATCCTACCATTAATCAAACCATAGTTTCAACATTGTCTCCCCAAACAGAAGCTAAAAGGTTTTAGCTCATGATTAAGGCAGTAAAACACTCAAAAACGAAATCAATTGTTAAAAACATAGTTCAAACAAGAGATTAGGTAAAGAGTAAACTTGATTTTGCCTTAATTCTCCTCAAAATCGAATGTAGGGTTGATTCTTCACTTTCCAGAGCTTCACCAGCGCTTTCAATCGTATCTTAGCCTCCAAGGGTTCCTCCATATGCTAGGTTATCGATCTGAAAGTCCCTTTATATAGATTTTCACAAAACAGAGGCTACTCGGCGAGTCCAGTGACCTACTCGGCGAGTCCGTCACTTAAAACCCGTGTACGGCAAGTCAGCGCGTCCAGAATCGCGAAAGTTCGATACGACTCGCCGAGTAGTCGACCCTACTCGCCGAGTCCGTTTGGAATCAGCATTTTCTCAAAACATGAAAGTCGTCTGAAATTGTGTCTAGTTTTCAGAACAATTTGAATCTCGTCAATCGAAGTTACGGTTCATGAGATATGGCCAAAACACTGACGAGGGGTCAAGCTGTCCATCAACATCCTTCTTTCTTCAAAATCCAAGATCCAAGCTTCCAATCGCTAGTTTCGCTTCCTTTTCCATCTGATCATGTCTTTTATTGCTGAAATTGAAATATTAAGCTAATTAAGTACCTTTTGTCCATAAAATGATATAAAATCAACAATAATTAATAAGATAATGAATGATTTCTATGACTAAATAAGCCCATATCAAAATACCCCACACTTGACTTTTGCTTGCCCCCAACCAAAACTGAATTTTAACACATTAGAATCACATAGGACAACTCCAGTCAAACCCAGCCATTTTGCCAAGACCGCAACGCGCACATTTGTGTCTAAAATTTTCCTAATAACCCCCCATACTCTAAATACTCACAATCCTCATAAACATTCGCCCACTCACCCCGAACTATGCTCATTTTATGCATCCCTCCGAATCCATCCTCAAAAAACCTCTTAACCTCAAGGTGTTTTTGGTTGAGTAACCCAAGCATACATAATCTAGATAATTACAATGTATGATACCACATTGGAGCTCTTTGGAATTCTTCATTTCTTTGGCATTTGATCTTTGATCTCTTTGAATTCACCACTTTGTTGTTTGGTTTTTGGTATCTTCAACTTTTGAACTTTGGAATTTTTGATCTTTAAATTTACACTTTAATAGCTCCAAAACTCTTTCAACTTTTCTTGTAATTCTCTCTTTTTTTTACATGTATCTCACTTTTTTTTTCTTTCACTCAAAACCTACATGCTTAAGCAGGGGCGCTCAACTTCAACCTTTATTGATTAATGATAACAATTTTCCTGGATACATTTCAAGTACACGATGCTAAACATATTGCGATCCTCAAACTAAGCGAGGTTGTGTTTTTGTCCCATGATTTCACTAGAATAAAGGAGGTCACAAATGCACTAGAACGTATATAGGCTCAACTAAACATTTGGGTCCTCATGGAATCATCAAATATAATACTAGCATGATCCCTAATTGTTTTTACCAAAATATCTAAATTAGCCCTAGCAATTTTATGCAAAATTTTAAAATTAATCTAAATTTTAACTAAATGTAACCAACCCCCTACCCCACACTTAATTTATGCAATGTCCCCATTGCATATTATGCATGATAAAGAACAATAAAAATAAGGAGAGAATTGGAACAAACTCCCCTGGGATAGTAGTGGCGAGGTTGATATCTCTTCTCTTCAGCTCCATCTTCAATTGACTTTAGACATGGGAACAGCTCATCCATGTCGTGGGTGTCAAAATCTCGTGTGGTACAGTCTTTATAAAAGCTCCAGATATAAGGGAAAAACTCTTGGAAATGCTCGGAAAATGATCTTCAAAGAATAGAACCAATGCCCATATCAAATGTCATAAAATCTTCAGCTCAAAAGTAAGAAGAATGAGAGACTCGTCGAGTAAGTATGTAGACTCGCCGAGTTGAAGCGTAAATGGCAGAAGAATCGTGAATTTTCACATGGACTCGGCGAGTCCATAAGATGCACTCGGTGAGTAGACCGATGTGTGACAAAATTTTTATTCTGTCCAAGTCCGTTTCTGATGTATGGGGTTATATAAACCAATAATTTCCCTCATTTTTCTTCAGGGAATAAACACTCTTTAACCCTTCTATCAATTGGACTCATAGCTTGACTCAAAACTTCGTTTCCTCTCTCGCCTAGACTCGATTTCTCGCTTCGTCAGCCTTGACTCTAGACCCTCACATGCAATCCTAAGCTTCAAACTGAAAAGATCAAAACAACACACAAGTAATAGAAAAAGGAAAACAAACATCTAAATTAAATTCCTAAATTACCCTAATAAACTAGAAGTTTAAAAAGAAAAAGAAAAGCAAACTCTAATGACGGCTTGCCTCCCGCAAGCGCTTCTTTTTGTGCGAGTCTTGAGCTAGACTCTCAACTTAATAAACTTCTAATAAAATCAATGCCAATCCATCTGTTGCATTAAATATTTTCTTTGGACCAATTTGTAAAATTTGGCTCTTTTCTTCTAAAATTGGCCAAACGAGCTTGAATACATAAAACCCAAGAATTCTGACAAGGGTTGGGACCGGTCGGGTACTAATCAGAAATGGATCGCGCTTCAGAACTTTCTCCAAAGTTGGAATCGCCACCCCATGCTTCGAAACACAAACCGGAAGAACAGGGGACCATGTCGTGGTAATGGTCAAACCACGGCTTGGTTCCTGCAACTCAGGTTTTTCTTGTTCTTCATCTGACCTCTCTGCTAGCAATCTTTCCAGCTCCTCCAAATCTTTTTCTGGATTAAAATCTTCATCTTGTAACTTTAGCTCTTGTGACTCAAATTGTTCTTGTTTATTAGGCAAGATGTTATCTAACCATCTTCCAAATTCCTTCAAATCATCATCTGAGTCATATTCCTCATCTTCTAGCTCTATTTCCTATACTACTTCCTCAAGAAAAGCATCAAAAGCATCGAGATTTGGAAAATACATAATAAATAAAAATTAAAATAAAAAAAAACTAATCAATAAAATAAAAACGATAACTAGTTTTGTGTAAAACCAACTAGTTTTAATCCTACTAACTTAAACACAAAGACGAACACACGAAAGGCAGTGTACCTATCGATTAGCAGTTTAGTTCAGGTAAGTAGGGTATCGAACACAGGGAACGGTAAACAATTAGCAAATAAAATTAACTATTTGAACCGTTCCCCGGCAACAGCGCCAAAAACTTGATGTGTGTAAAACCAACTAGTTTTAATCCTACTAACTTAAACACAAAGACGAACACACGAAAGGCAGTGTACCTATCGATTAGCAGTTTAGTTCAGGTAAGTAGGGTATCGAACACAGGGAACGGTAAACAATTAAAAGAAATGCTAATATTATCTAAATAAAACAAGTAATAGAAAGGGGGTTTCTCTAGTTTTGCAAGACTAGAAACTTAAACAACTAATACTTAGACTACTTAACTAAAAACTAGATAAGCAAAGATTCAACTAAATTCAATAACGAAGGGAACTTCTGTTTAGTTCAACTCAATTGATCCTATGGTTGACATTATGGCAATAGTGCAATGGATTAATTCTTCTATTGGCTACCGATTCAAGTGATTAGCCTTGCGTTCGCTACGATAATCCTTAGAAAACAAACTAACTCAAACAGTGATCAGTTGTCTAATTTAATTTAATTCACTAGATTATTTATTCGGGTTAATTTAGACTTGTAATAGCTAACTAAATTGGTCCTTTAGTTAACATCTTGCTGATGGTCATCAAACAAGCTCACACATGAATTTACCTAATTTTTCTTATTAATTCTAGTTTCACGTTCGTTAGTCCTAGACATATGATAAAGTGGTCACATAAACATATGGGGTTGATAATTAAAAGATGTTCATACTATTTAATTATCTTCCTATTAACAGAAAATTAGTTATCATTCACACATAAGGTTCTTTAACAAGCTAGAATCAACAAAATCACCAATATTAAATCAATCCTACCATTAATCAAACCATAGTTTCAACATTGTCTCCCCAAACAGAAGCTAAAAGGTTTTAGCTCATGATTAAGGCAGTAAAACACTCAAAAACGAAATCAATTGTTAAAAACATAGTTCAAACAAGAGATTAGGTAAAGAGTAAACTTGATTTTGCCTTAATTCTCCTCAAAATCGAATGTAGGGTTGATTCTTCACTTTCCAGAGCTTCACCAGCGCTTTCAATCGTATCTTAGCCTCCAAGGGTTCCTCCATATGCTAGGTTATCGATCTGAAAGTCCCTTTATATAGATTTTCACAAAACAGAGGCTACTCGGCGAGTCCAGTGACCTACTCGGCGAGTCCGTCACTTAAAACCCGTGTACGGCAAGTCAGCGCGTCCAGAATCGCAAAAGTTCGATACGACTCGCCGGGTAGTCGACCCTACTCGCCGAGTCCGTTTGGAATCAGCATTTTCTCAAAACACGAAAGTCGTCCGAAATTGTGTCTAGTTTTCAGAAAAATTTGAATCTCGTCAATCGGAGTTACGGTTCATGAGATATGGCCAAAACACTGACGAGGGGTCAAGCTGTCCAGCAACATCCTTCTTTCTTCAAAATCCAAGATCCAAGCTTCCAATCGCTAGTTTCGCTTCCTTTTCCATCCGAGCATGTCTTTTATTGCTGAAATTGAAATATTAAGCTAATTAAGTACCTTTTGTCCATAAAATGATATAAAATCAACAATAATTAATAAGATAATGAATGATTTCTATGACTAAATAAGCCCATATCACCGATGCTGCAATCAAAGATCAACAAAATATGTTGAGAGAACACCAAATCATGATGAAAGATCAACAAGCTCTGCTTAGGAATCAGCAAGCATCTATTCTCAATATAGAAAAGCAGCTAGGCCAACTTGCACAACAAGTGAACGAGAGACGAACGGGTGGACTTACTAGTAATACCGAAAGTAACCCAAAAGGTGCACATATAAATATCGTGACAACTAGGAGTGGGAAGATTATAACTCCTCTGGCCCCTATTCAGCAAGAAGATCCTAAGCTGGTTCCAGAGGAAGAAGCAGAACATGAAAAATCACAAATTCCCGACCCGACTCGCCGAGTCGAAGTTACGGACTCGACGAGTCCCCCACCTGAACAGAAAAACAAGCCTCCTGTCAAGCCATATCAGCCTCCACTGCCTTTCCAGCTCGAGCTAGACAAGAAAAGAATGATGTTGACTACCAGAAGTTTCTGGAACACATAAAGGCTCTTCAAATTAATATTCCATTCATAGAGGCGGTTGCACAAATGCCTAAATATGCCAAATTCCTCAAGGAGCTTCTAACTAATCGAAAAAATATGGAAGAGGTGAAGAAAGTGGTCCTAAATGAAAACTGTTCAGCTGCCATGTTGAACAAACTGCCTAAGAAGAAGGGTGATCCGGGAAGCTTAACCTTGCCTTGTCAATTCGGAAACTTAGCTACTATTTATGCGTTGGCTGATTCAGGGGCAAGTGTAAATCTCATGCCGTACTCATTCTTCAAGAAATTAGATCTTCCGGAGCCGAGGCCAATTCGAATGACAATTCACCTAGCAAATAAAACGGTCACATTCCCAAGAGGAATATACGAAGATCTATTGGTAAAAGTTGATAAGTTCGTGTTCCCCGCGGACTTCATAGTATTAGATATGGACGCAAACCCTCAAGTCCTGATCATACTTGGAAGACCTTTCCTAAACACCGCGAGTGCTATAGTTGACATGCGAGATTCTAAACTTACTCTTCGGGTAGGAGACGAATCAGTAACTTTTGGGGTTGATCAAGTTATGTAGCATGCAAGGAATAGTGATGACACAACATTTTCGGTTGATATGTTGGAAGAGTTAGTGGAGGAATGGAATGAAGATAAGACAAACAAGTCCACCGTCATCCTTGAAGAAGAATTTGATGCTGAAAGAGACCTGCTGGAAATAGAGAGATTGCTTGAGGAAGCTGAATATAATGATCTAATCAAAAGTGCAGAACACCTGGCTCGCCGAGTAGCCTCGACCGACTCGACGAGTCCATTCAAAGAAACCCGATCAGTCGCGAATTTTACTCAAAACTCGACGAGCCCCCCCCCCCCCACTGGACTCGACGTGTTGAACATTCAGAACACAAAATATGAACTTAAGGCTCTACCTAATCACTTGGAGTATGCATTTCTTGAAGATGGGGAACAAAAACCCGTAATTATAGTTGCTGATCTAGCCAAACATGAAAAAGAAAGCCTTTTGGGAGTGCTAAGGAAGAGGAAAGGTGCTATAGCATGGAATATAACTGACATCAAGGGAATTAGTCCAGCTTATTGTTCTCATAAAATTAACTTAGAAGAAGGAGGCAAACCTGTAGTTCAACGCCAAAGAAGACTTAACCCAAATATGCAAGAAGTTGTCAAAAAGGAGGTGGTTAAATTATTAGATGTGGGTATCATTTATTCGATCTCCGATAGCCCATGGGTAAGTCCGGTGCAAGTGGTACCAAAGAAGAGAGGAATGACGGTGGTTACTAATAAAGACAACAAGTTAATTCCAACAAGAACAGTAACCGGGTGGCGCGTTTACATCGACTACAGAAAACTAAATGATGTTACATATAAGGATCATTTCCCGTTACCATTTATCGATCAAATGCTAGAAAGGCTCTCCGATAATCTATATTATTGTTTTCTAGATGGCTTTTCGGGGTATTTTCAAATTCCAATCGACCCACAAGATCAAGAGAAGACCACTTTTACGTGCCCAAGTGGAACAGTCGCATATAGGTGCATGCCTTTTGGATTATGCAATGCACCGCTACATTACAAAGGTGCATGATAGCCATCTTTCATGACATGATCGATAAATTCATGGAGGTCTTTATGGATGACTTCTCGGTTTTTGGGTCATCCTTTGAAGATTGCTTATATAATTTAGATTTGATGCTAGCTAGATGTGAGAAGACCAACCTTGTCCTTAATTGGGAAAAGTGCCACTTCATGGTAAAAGAAGGAATTGTGTTGGGCCACAAAGTTTCAAGGAAAGGGATAGAAGTGGATATAGAAAAAGTTGACACAATAGCCAAATTACCCCCTCCAATAAATGTAAAAGGGGTGAGGAGTTTTCTTGGCCATGCGGGATTTTACCGTCGCTTCATTAAAGACTTCTCAAAGATCACAAGGCCTTTGACTCAACTACTCTTGAAGGATGCTCCATTCGATTTCTCTAAAGAATGTCATGAAGCATTTCATTTATTAAAGGAAATATTAACCACTACTCCTATCATGATAGCCCCAAATTGGAATCTTCCTTTCGAGCTAATGTGTGATGCTAGTGATTATGCGGTGGGAGCTGTTTTAGGGCAAAGGGCTGATAAACATTTTCAACCTATCTACTATTCAAGCAAAACTTTGAACCCAACTCAAGAGAACTACACTAATACCGAGAAGGAGTTGCTAGCGGTGGTATATGCTTTTGACAAGTTCCGACCATATTTAGTCTTGTCCAAGACGATTGTTTTCACCGACCATTCCGCTTTAAAGTATTTATTTGATAAGCAAGATGCAAAACCGAGATTAATACGTTGGGTTTTACTTTTACAAGAGTTTGACATTGAAATACGCGATAAAAAAGGAATGGAAAATGTGGTTGCCGACCGTTTATCAAGATTAGAGAACCCGCACTTGGAAGAATTGGAAGAAGACAAGATTGGAGATGATTTCCCGATGAGTATCTTTTAGTAATAGCAAGAAAGGTGTCATGGTTTGCGGATATAGTTAATTACTTAGCTACTGAATATATTCCAAAAGATTTAACCCGCCAACAAAAGAATAAATTCTTTTCAGAAATCAAGTATTACTTTTGGGACGAGCCATACCTTTTCCGAAGCTGCGCAGACGGAATAATAAGAAGATGTGTATTTGGGAAAGAAAGTCAGGAAATCTTGGAACACTGCCATAGCGGGCCCGCTGGGGGACATCATGGAGCACATTACACGGCTAAAAAGATTTTTGATATTGGGTTTCATTGGCCCACAATTTTTAAAGATGTTGCTCAATATGTCAAGCAATGTGATTCATGCCAGAGAGCGGGGAACATATCATCCCGAAATGAGATGCTCCAACATAATATTCAAGTTTGTGAAATATTTGATGTTTGGGGGATTGAATTTATGGGACCTTTCCCAATGTCAAAAGGGAATAAATATATTTTGGTGGCGGTCGACTACGTATCTAAGTGGGCGGAGGCATAACCATTACCTACTAATGATGCTCGGGTGGTGGTGCGATTTCTAAAAAAGCTATTCTCAAGATTTGGAGTTCCTAAAGCTCTTATTAGTGACCGGGGCACTCACTTTGAAAATGATCAATTAGCTAAAGTGTTGAAAAAGTATGGGGTACATCATAGGTTTTCCACATCTTATCATCCACAAACAAGTGGGCAAACTGAAGTGACATATCGGGCATTAAAAAGGATTTTGGAGAGATCGGTTGGATGAAATCGAAAGGAATGGTCGGATAAACTTGATGATGCACTTTGGGCCTTTCAAACAGCTTTCAAAACACCTATTGGTACTACACCATATAGGCTAGTTTATGGAAAGAATTGTCATTTGCCGGTTGAAATAGAGCATAAAGCTTATTGGGCTCTAAAGATGTGTAATTTTGAGTTAGCTGAACTTCGTACCAACCGGTTGATGCAAATGAATGCCCTTGAAGAGCTTAGAAATGAGGCCTACACTAATTCCTTGATATACAAAGAGAAGACCAAGAATTGGCATGACAAAAGACTAAAGGGTAATAAGGACTTTCATGAGGGACAAAAGGTGTTACTCTTCAATTTGAGGTTAAAGCTTTTTCCGGGCAAGCTAAAGACACGGTGGGATGGTCCTTTTGTGGTAAAAAAAATTTTCCACATGGAGCTATTGAGCTTATATCAAGAGATGGAACCCCTTTCAAGGTTAATGGGCATAGGGTGAAGACATATGAAGAAGGAATCCCAAAAGATGAAGGACTTGAAGAAGGGCTGCATTTGGAAGAAATTACAAAAACGTAAAGCGGGAAGGAGTCCAGCTAACGACTCCTTAAAAAGAAACGCTTCCAGGAGGCAACCCGAGTTTAGAGTTTGCTTTCTTTTTACCTTTATTTTTCATTTTACTTTCGTTTTTTTAAGATCTGCTATTCTCAATCTTCTTCTGTGATTAGAGTGATTGCTTGAGGGCAAGCAATATTCAAGTGTGGGGTTGGTGGCATAAAATTTAAAAAAACTCAAATTTTTATCAAACAAAACGAGAAAGTTGTCGAGTCTATGTTTCTACTCGGCGAGTCGATTTGGAAAATCCCGAAAAATCGTGGATTCGCGTATCTACTCGGCGAGTAGGACTTCTACTCGGCGAGTCCACGTATTTACCCGAAAAAAATAATTATTTTCACATTCTGTAAATAAGGGATTTAACCATAATTGGTAAAACACAATTTCATACGCAGCCACCAGCCGCTCGACGGGCATTTTCTTCTCTCAAGACTTCATCTTCAAATTCTTGCTATTCCTTGCATCTTCAACCAAAAAGGTAACGTTTTTTCTACTTAATCTTGTTAAAGTTCATGTCTTGGGTATATTTGTGGCTTTAATCCATGAAAAACCATGTTTTAGGGTTTACTCTAATCATAGGGTTTTGATTTTTAGGTTGAATTAGGTTGTTTTAGACTTAATTTCTTGTAATTTATGCTTAATAGACATACCGAGACAAACCTGGACTAATTTGTGTGTTTGGACGGTTGATTTCGCTCGAATCAGAACCGAACTCGGGACCTCTCGCATAGTTCATACTACTCGTCGAGTAGGACTTCTACTCAGCGAGTCCAGGTTGCAGATGCCCTGAATTTTGACATTTTCAATTTCTCTGTGTTTTGTTTTTGGTATTTTTCATCTTGTTTTGCAGAAAGCATGTCTAGGCGTGGACAAAGCTCGAGAGGAGGAGGTTATGGGCACATCCCATGGCTGAATTTTCCACAAATAACTTCCAAATCTTCACTCGCCCGTGCAAAAAACAAGCTGGAAACACTAAAACGAAAGGAGATATATGTGCCCAACGCAATAGACTGGCATTGGATAGGTCAAACCGGACTGGAGGAGGAATTGACTGCTTATTTGGTCAAGTATTTTGTAAATGATGGGGTGACCATAATTTGTGACGGCTGGAGTCGATTATTCAAGATTCAGGAACCTGTTTACCAGGAACTATGCTGGGAATTCTTTGCTACCATCTCCTTCTTAGGTGGAAATGATTACTATAATCCGAGCATTATCACTTTGTGTCTTGGAGGGGAGCCGCGCCAATGCAGCATAGCGGAGCTTGCCTGGAGGCTAGGGATTTATGATCAAAATATGATCATGTCTGAAAATTTTGAAGCATTCCTGGAACACTGCCACAATGACTTGCCTGAAGAGGTGGTTGCATCTACTTGGTGGAACACAATTGCTAACCGGGTCTACATTCCTTCTTCTGCTCAAGAGGGAAGCATTCGTTCCCCCATCCATCCCTTGATTCATCGTCTTATCGCGCGCACCATTAACATTCGAAAGGACGATGATAAGGTCCCCACTCTCGATATTTTCTACATGTGGAGCATCATTACCCCTGATGTGTTTTGCAATTTGCCGTATTGTATGGAAAAATACTTAGCGGAGGGGGCGGTCAAGGAAAGGATTACTTCCAAAATCAATGGTGGCATGTTTGTTACAAAGCTAGCTAAGACGTATGGGATCTTGGACCAAGGGGCGGCAAGAATGTTGACAATGATTCCTTCTCCTCCTTTTAGCACCACATTATTCAGGAGGGCAAGGATCATTGATGATTATGGTGGGGGACATATTGGAATTCCGAATGCGGATGAGGTGTTGATTCCCGAGGAGCCGGGAAGAAGGGTGAGGCAAAGAAGGGATCATGTCCGAGAAGACCCACCGGTCATTCTAGTGGAAGAGGAGCCACCAATAGATTGGTATAATATGGAGATAAGAAGGTAACAAGATGATCTTGGGCGAAGCATGAACTACCACCACGAGTCATTTGTTTATTTGTTTGAACAAATGAACATTGCGCCAAGGCTCGGACCCGGATACCCTTATGTTTCAAGTTGGGAAGAAAGGATAACTCAAAGAAGTAATCAAGCCGGTAGTAGTGGAGCGGGAGGAAATGAGGAAGAAGATGAGGATTGAGATCTATCCTTTTTATTTGTTGGGTTGTGTTAAAACAATTTTTATTTGTTTGGTTGTTTTTGGTTGGTTTGTTCGAACTTTTAAGTAGGATTTTAATTGTTTTTTCCTTTTTATTACTTGTGATTGTTGTGGTTCTTTTTAGAATTTGAATAAGGGTATGCATGCAAAGGGTCTAGAGAGTGAAAGAGTAGTGGGAAGAATCGAGTCTAGGCAAGAGAGGAAATAGAGTTTTGAGTTCGAATATAGAGTCCGGTTATGAAGATGGTTAAAGAGTGTCTAAATATTGAAGAAAAATGAGCATAAGTGTCATTTTGATGTTACTTTAGTACACCAAAAACGGACTTGGAGCAGAAGGAAAAATTTTCCATACAGCGATGTACTCGCCGAGTGCACATCTCGGACTCAACGAGTCCCAGTGCAATTTCACGACTTTTGCCAGTTCGCGCATCTACTCGGCGAGACACCTTATTAACTCGACGAGTTGATTTCCATTTCACCTCTAAAGCTGATGATTTGATGATCTTTTCTTGAAAATTAATTCCTGAAGATTTCCGAGACTCTTTCCTGCATTTTTAGAGCTTAACCACACGAGATTTGACGCCCGAGACATGGATGAGTTGTTCCCATGTCTAAAGTCACTTAAAAAAGGGGCTTTGAATGAAGAACATCAACCTCGCGACTACTATCCCAGGGGAGTTTGTTCCAATTCACTCTTTACTTTGATTTCTTTATCATGCATAATATGCAATGGGGACATTGCATAAATTAAGTGTGGGGTAGGGGTTGGTTACGTTAGTTAAAATTTTAGTTATTTTTGAAATTTTTGCATAAAATTGCTAGGATTTAATTTAGAAAACTTTGGTAAAAAGCAATTAGGAATCATGCTAGTATTATGTTTGATGATTGCATGAAGACCCAAATGTTTAGTTGAGCCAATATACGTTCTAGTGCATTTGTGGCCTCCTTTATTCTAGTGAAATCATGGGACAAAAACACAACCTCGCTTAGTTTGAGGGATGCAATATGTTTAGCATCGCTTTACAAAAATACCTTGAGGTAAAGAAAGATTTCTGAGGATTGATTCGGAGGGTTGCAGAAATAAATGTCGTATAAACTAAGGGGTGAAGGTTCATAAGGATTGTAAGTATTTAGGAGTGGTAAGTTTTTAGGAATTGTAGACACAAATACATGCATTGCGGTCTTGGCATAATGGCTGGGTCTGAAATGGATTATTCTATGCAATATTGGTGAGATAATAAAATCAGTTTTGCTTGAGGGCAAGCAAAAGGCTAGTGTTGGGTAGTTTGATAACGTCTATTTTATGCATATATTTATGATGTTTTCTTATTACTTTATACTATGTTTTATGCTATTTAGAACTAAAATATACTTAATACGCTTTGAAATGTTAAATTACAGTTAAAATGGGAACTGGAATGCAAAAGGAGGAAAAAGGAGCTAAAAAGACGCAAAAAGGATATTGTTGGCAGATTGACCCCTCTTCAGTGTTTCGGGTATATCTGATGACTCATAAGTCCGATTTGTGAGATTCAAAATGTTTTGAAAACTACACGAAATTTCCTACGATTTATGTAATAGGGCCTTTTTTCTAATTCGGCATTTATCTTATCCAAAATCGGCCTTGAAGATGAAGCATAAAAGCTGGACGAAAATTCCTTCCAAGTTACTTATTCCCCAAGGACCACTTACCTTATTTTTACTTGCTTAATCCCTAAGTCACCATTAGTTTCCTTATTCTAATCCAAATCTAATATTACATATTAATTTCATCTCCATTCAACTATAAATACCCCATATCAGTCGGGGGTTGGTTACATTAGTTAAAATTTTAGTTATTTTTGAAATTTTTGCATAAAATTGCTAGGATTTAATTTAGAAAACTTTGGTAAAAAGCAATTAGGAATCATGCTAGTATTATGTTTGATTATTGCATGAAGACCCAAATGTTTAGTTGAGCCAATATACGTTCTAGTGCATTTGTGGCCTCCTTTATTCTAGTGAAATCATGGGACAAATACACAACCTCGCACAGTTTGAGGGATGCAATATGTTTAGCATCGTGTACCAGAAATGTATCCAGGAAAATTTTTATCTTTAATCAATAAAGGTTGAAGTTGAGCGCCCCTGCTTAAGCATGTAGGATTTGAGTGAAGAAAAAAAGTGAGTTACATGTGAGAAAGAAAAAAAGAGAAAATTACAAGAAAAGTTGTAAGAATTTTGGAGCAGTTAAAGCGAAGATCAAAAGATCAAAATTCCGAAAGTTCAAAAATTGAAGATACCAAAAATCAAAAAGGTGGTGAATTCAAAGAGATCAAGAACAAATTATCAAAAAAGTGAAGAATTCCAAATAAGCTCTATAGTGGTATCAAAAAGTTGTAATTGTCTAGATTATGTATGCTTGGGTTGCTCAACCAAAAATACCTTGAGGTTAGGAAGTTTTCTGCGGATGGATTCGGAGGGATGCATAAAATGAGCATTGTTCGAAAGAAGTGGGCAAGTGTTTATGAGGATTGTAAATATTTGGAATTGAGGGGGGTCCTTAGGAAATATTTGTAGACACAAATGCATGCGTTGCGGTCTTGGCATAATGGCTGGGTGCAACTGGGATTGTCTTATATGATATTAGTGTGTTAAAATTTAGTTTTGCTTGGGGGCAAACAAAAGTCAAGTGTGGGGTATTTTGATATATGCATATTTGGATATATATTTAGTATAGATTTTTGTTATTTATTGGCTAATTTATTGCAATTTATGGACAAAAGGTACTTAATTGTGTTTAAATTGTATTTTCTGTTCGAAAGATATGCTTGGAAGCAAAAAGCAGTAGATGTGATTGGAAGCTCGGGGATTGAAGAAAGAAGAAAAAGAGCCAAATCCTGAAGGACTCGGCGAGTCTGGACGTCTACTCGACGAGTACCCACGAATGTTCGCGAAGCAAAACACAAAGTCCCTGCCGTATACAGACACTACAGAGGGGACTCGGCGAGTCGATTGGCTACTCGACGAGTAGCCCCTGTTTTCTAAAAACTATAAATAGAAGTCACATTCCCGAATTGAGGAGCTCTGGAACTTTTGGGAGAATTACTTGACGACCAAGAAGGAATCTGGAGCTCTGGAAATCGTGAGAGAGACCCTAATCTTCAATTCTAAGGAGATTCAAGGCAACATAAGTTTACTTTTCACTTTATTCTTGAATTAAACTATGGTTGAGTTGTTACACTTCGTTTTTGGATTGCTATCTAATGTAATTAAAAGCTAAATCTTATAGTTTCTGTTTAGCGTAGATGAGTTTATAACTATGGATTGATTTATGATAGGATTAATTGTTTATTGGTGAATTTTGTTAAATTAAGCTTGTTAGAGAACCTTATGCATTAACCATAACTATTTTCAGTTAATTGACAGGTAATTAAGCTGCATGAACATCTCTTAATTGCTTACTTCATGTGATTTATGTGAAAACATTATTATGTGCCTAGGAATAGTGAATGTGAAACTAGGGTTAACTAGAGAATGGGTAAATTAATGTGTGAGCTTGTGTGATAAACCATCAACAAGAGGTTAATTGAATTATTAATTTGATTAGCTAATTACGAGTCTTATTTAATCCGAATAACTAAACTATGAAATTCATTAGTTTAATCACTTGATCACTGCTTAAGTTAATTTGTTTCCTAAGGATTGGTAATAGCGAATGTGAATCTAATCACCTTAATCGGTAACCAAGAACGATTAATCCATAGCACTTGTCATAAATCAACCATAGGAGTAAACGAATCGAACCTAAACAGAAACCTCTCTATTATTGAATTTGGTTAATTTTTACTTGTTTTAGCTAATTAGTTACTTAATCTGCGTGTTAGTTAGTGTGTTAAAGTTTCTAGTCTTGTAAAAATAGAGAATACCTTATACTTTATTTACTTTTTTAGTTAATTCTAGTTATTAGTTTAATTTCCGTTCCTCGAGTTCGATACCCTACTTGCTCAACTATACCACTAAAAGACAGGTTCACTGCCTTTGTGTGTTTAAATTACATCTTAAAAGTAGGACTAAAACCCGTGCATTTTTATACACATCAACCAACCAAGGCATCTGATGTGGAACCATTCATTTGTTTATCTGCATGCCTGATCTCATAGTTCATCAAAGCATTTGAGACTTCTTCAAAACTAATAGTTACTTTACCATGTAACAAATGATGGGTTTTGAGCACTACATCAATCCTATGGTGTACATGCAAACCCTAAAGCTTTGGATCTAGTTTGTCTAATGAACATGCAATAATCATCCAAAACTCATAAACCCTAGATCTAACATACAATAATCAAATGAACATAGGAATTAGGGTTTAGATCTTACCTTGATTGTTATGTAGCAATAACAATCTCAATTCCTCTTGATCTTGACTCTGGAAAGCTTAGTGCCTCAAATGTTGCACCTCTAATGGAGTCACAAACACCATATGCAACAAGATGAACAAGGAGAGAGGGAGGAGGCACCAAAAACGTCCTAGGGTTTCTCTTAGAAGGTTAGGCACGTTTTTGTCTTGCCAAGGGTTCCTTTTATACTTAGGCTATTAGGGTTTTCAACCAGGAAACCCTAATCTGACTGCTTAGGGCCTAAGCAGCCCATTGACTCCCTCCTTAGAAGCCTTGGACGAATTCTAATGGGTTTCCCCATAGATTTCGTCCACTCCAACTTCTATGGAGTCCATTAGCCCAATATTCAACTATCACACAATTGACAGTTCTAGTCCCCTTTATTTAATTAATGCCTTTTAGCCACAAAATTTAATTCTTATTAATTCTTGACTAATATTAATTAAACAATATGATTTCTCTCTTAATATATTATTCATATAATATATTAATAAATCATAATTAATCCTTTTTCTCCTTAATTCATCATATCAGTTGTTATGGTGAAGGCAACCCGAAAGGACCATGCTCGCAATCGAATCAAGTACATACCAAAATAGTTATGGGCTTAGACATCTAATCCAACAGTCTCCCACTTGGATAAGTCTAATAATTATATTGCGTATGACTTCATTCAAAAGCCGTTATCGAACTCTGATCTTATCAGTAACGCGTCCTTTAGATAAGGGATCATATATTCCTCCATTCTAGATATCATATAGACATGAGACATGGATTATAATCATTCTCTCAGTCTATCTGTTGTTTCCCGACTTTTGATTTATGACGACTGTCAACAGACTACAATTGAACACATCAACTTAGTCAAGGCTTGGCCAAGCACTTAGGGTGTCATCACTAAATCATCGAGGGGCCCACAGATATCGCTTTTATCCCACCTTGGATAAAAGGAAAGGATAAACTTCGACTCAATGCTCGCTTGTACCTACTCATCAAATCACACGCAACAATATGTTTTATAACACCAAGTTACTGGTGCGTTTACATATTATCAATGTGCAACCGACTTGTAAATTACAACTCACACGTCTCGGTTTCAAGAATATAAGATATTATCGTCTCACCAATCACTCGTGATAAAATCCATGAAGCGATCCAAGTGAGCGTGGGTTTAATCCAGTGCTCAAATCATATTCATAAGCACTCATGAACGTTGCAGCAAACTTTTGCTATGTCTAATACACTTTAGACAATCTACAAACAAATTCACGACAGTCTTCTTTCATACCTACTTCCAAAATATGAGCGACTGTGGAACGTTTGAATAATCTTATTATTCGGGAAGTCAAAACATGCAAAGTGAAACACAAGAATAATCGATTCTAATATGGCCCCAAACTTTTGAGTATAAATAAAACTCCTTTTATTTAGTCACCATATTGATTACACATTATTCATTGTATAATGTTTCGGATAATCAACTTATTACTTGAATTATAACAACAGTTTTCCCATGCTCCAAGCATGCACACTATGTTTACTTATGGTCCTTACTTTGTGAAACATATCAATTGAAAACATTTCTAATGATGCTCATTTCACAATCCCTAATCCTTATCGTTAGTGTAAGAACACAAAATTCTCGCCACTACTAGAATATGTTAGATTCTAACATTTTATGCAATGATCATTTTGTAATCTTATTGCACAAAAGTCACCAAGACTTTACCAATGAAATTACAAAGTGTTCTATTGGAGATTGTTACAAGGCAATTCCATAGATACAAAGTCTCAAATTCAAAGTACATTCCTTTGAACATCCTTCTTACATAAAAGTTTCTAATCTAGACATGAATTCTCAATATCCAACTCCCAATATGGAAACATTTCCATATTTGCCATATGACAACTCATTATTAATAGAACCATATCTATTCATAATAATGTCATTATGGTCCATTTATTACTATACTTCCAACTGCTCACAAGCGACCAATCTTTATCGAACCTTAGATTGTCCTTGACAGTTATTTAATTTTTTTAGTCAAATCCGACTCTAGTCCTTTTTCCCTCTTGATGCCCTAGGCATTTGGAAAATTTTAGAACGGTCGAATATTACAGCATATGCAATCGATCCTATACCTAATGTAATGTCCGTGTTTCTAGGCTAGGCATTAATATTGATGTGATAGTCTAGGTTACCCTTTGTAACTCATTTTGAAGAAATGAAAAGGAATTATGTGAATATTATGTGAAATTATGTGTTTTATGCTTAATTATTAGGATTTAATTAATTAAGAATAAAAATGAGCGTCGAAAATAAATATTAGATAAAGCCTATATCTATTAAGAAAGTTGTAGTGGTCGTGACAAGGATTACGGATATATAAAGAATACCGAAATCCGAGTTATAACGAAGAAGTTATGACTTGTCGAAGTTTCGCAACAAAACCGGCACGGTGCCGAATGACGTAACAAGTGAGTTTTTGATAAACTACTTTTTAGCCTTAGTGATCTAAACGAAAGTCGTAGTGTTCGTCAAACCTAGAGTATGTATAAAAAGAACGCCCAAATCTGACTTCGTATGAGGAAGTTATGATTTTTCTAAGTTTCAGCTTAGCAGTAGACAACAAAAAACTCGAATTTTAGAGCGAGTATTTTTAGCCGACACAACCTCAATGAGAATCGAAGGTCTCGTTAATAGTAGTACAACGGTAAAAAGACAGACGAAAACGGACGTCGGATGAAGAAATTATGAATTTTTAACGGATTTCCTGCCCCGGTCTGTTAAAAATAATAATATAAAAATTAAATTCAAAATTAGCTGACGAAGTCTAAACGACAATTGTAGAGCATAATTTTACCTACGCGTGCATATAAAGAACGTCAAAAACGGAGCTCGTATGCGAAAGTTATGGATTTCAGAAGTTTTTGCACAAAAATCGAGAAATTTCGCATGGTGGACTTCGGCCACGTCACCTTCGCTGCATGCGTGCCACGTATCCGAAATTTGCTGAGTCACCGAAGCTAGCTGGTGAGGCGTGTCGCCTGCCCTCACATCTGAAGTTCGGTCCAATGGGATTCCGACGCATGCCTTCTCCTGACGTGTCCGAGCCTTGCATGGTGCGCCACGAACCCCCCCCCCCCCCTCGAACCTAGACCTCGGTCCAATCAGAAGGTTACACCAGGACCCTCGCACGTGCGAGCCATGTGGTTGCTCTTCGGATATGCTGCCACCTGGAAGCCTCTCAGCCGTCCGATCAGAAGCCTCGCCCCTATAAATAGAAGGGTGCGAGACCTCCCGGGTATATTTTGGAAACTTGTCATTTTTAACCCCTTTTTCAATATTTCTTTCATTCCAACTTCCCCCAAAGCCCCGGTATCATACCAAACACCCGAAGTGCCCGAGAAGCCCGAGAAATTTATCTTTTCGGTTTTGAATCCCAACCCCCGCAGAGCCCGGTTTCTCAATAAAACTCCCGGTTTTATTAGAAACGATCATTTTAGGGAACGAAGTGCCGCCCGATTATCATTAAATCAGGTGAGTGTGTAGTCAATTTCACCTTACACATAGATATGAAGTATTTACCTTAAAATACGTGCTATGTGTAAATATATTAATTGTTTATTTGAGGTGACTGTTGAATAGATGTTTTATACAAGTTTTAAACTGTATATGTATTTTATCTACAAATATGTTGGGTAGAACATCGGTAGACGAAATAGTCGATGGGTGTTAAAATGATGAGAGGCCTCGATGTTGTTGTTGTTGTTGTTGTCGTCTAGCGGAGTATAGATGACGACCACAGACCTTTCTAGACAGTCCAGTGGAACACTAGCAGGTTCGCAACTTGTAGGTGTTCGTGAACTAAATGTTCATTGGCGTACTCCATACCCCTCATGGTTGCCTTTAGGACATGTATGGCTGAGGAGTCCCCTTAGCAGTAGTCTCCATCCCGATGATATTCCTTAGGCTAGGTCCCTTGTGATAAGTGTTTAGGGACGTAAAGTGAGGATAACGGGAATGGGTAATCAGGGTTATTGTTGATTGGTGAACTTAATAAGTTTATTATTATTGTGGGTTGAAAACCCTATATGCTCACCAGGCTCCCAAGCCTGACCCACTTAGCTTTTTATTATTACAGGTAGTGGACCCCGAGCATAGTCGGAGGATGATGAGAGATTTTTGGATTATAGGCCAATAGTTGTAAATAACTGTTGTAAGGCTTATAATGTCTTGTTTATGCTTTTGATCTGTATCGGAACATGACATCCCGAGGTTTTGATATGAAATGAAATTATATATTTCTTAAAGAAAGGTTTTGATAAACTTTTATCATGTTTTGTTTTGGGGACCAATTCCGCAACATCTTTTAAAAGGATTTCTCTGATTTTATTTTAAAAAGCATAAATTAAATCGGTCTTTTTTGGCCGAGAAATTAGGGGATGTCACAGTTGGTATCAGAGCATTAGTTTAAGCGAACTAAGAAATTGTAGGATTTCTAGACTTAAACTTAGAATGCTAAGTGATGATTGTGAGATGAGTGTCTACCATATTTTAGACACGAGCACTAGTTTATTTTAGGAAAGGTGCCTAAAATGCTTTTATGTGCTAAATGTTATATGTTTGCCATATGTGCCATTAATTGTTTGGATCTATGGTCTGTTGCCGACCGGATCTGGAAACCTTATGTGTTTAGGATTCTAAGCGTGTTATTACGAGATTAGAACTAACATGTAAACGTTTCAGAGTGATAAGGGAATTGAAATATCTATCAAGGATAAAGACCTAAATTCGCCTTATTCAGTATATAGATTGTAATGGCAAGAACTCGAAGTGGAGCGGGAAATGCAAACAGAAACCAACAACCTCAACCTCAAGTGGTGGAACACGTGCCTATAGTAGGAGCTGCACCAGAACCCATCACCATGGCTGGAGTACGAACTATGATTCAGGCCATGATGGCTGAACAAAGGGAGGAATTGAGGCAAATGTTGCTGAACAACAGGGATGAACCTTCAGTTCCTGTTGAACAACGTGAATTGAATGACGATCGATCTGAAGAAGGAAACAATAGTAGATCTGTTGGTCATAGTGAACCGCTTGTGGCTGGGAGAAATAACCACGAGGATAGAGTGGAGAGAAATGGGTGCAAGTATAAGGACTTTATGACTTGCAAGCCATCGACCTTCACTGGAAAAGAAGATCCTGTCGGAGTAATGGATTGGATCTCGGAAATGGAATTGGCTTTCATGACTTGTGGTTGCCAAGGCAAGTTACAAACCACATTTGCAGTGCGTCAGTTCAGGGGTAGTGCTGCTCGTTGGTGGAACACTCTGGGGAAAACCCTAAGCCCTAATGAGCGATTGCAACTGACTTGGGCAGAGTTCTTGGTCCACTTCAAGCACAAGTATTGCTCCGCCCAAAACGTGCTTGAGCTAGAAAACCAATTTCTGACGTTGAAGAAGGGGAGTATGACCGTTGATGAATACACAAATAACTTCACAGACAAAATGGAGTTTGCTTTGCGTATTGTCCCAGATGAGCTGGCAAAAATTGACAGGTACGCAAAGGGACTTCCATGGGAGTATGCGGTGCCAGTACGTCAGGCACTTACTTTGGAGGCAGCTGTCTGGGCTGCCAAGTCTGTTGAAGATATGATTAAGGGGAGAGCCGCCAGCAAGGTTGAAGTTGGCGAAAAGAGAAAGTTTGAAGGAACTTCAGGTTCCAATAAAAAGAACAAGTTCTCGAAGTCTGGTTCGAGAAAATTCGGAAGAGGAGCCGAAGCCAAGTGGTGTGACAAGTGTAAGAAGAAATATGCTGGGAAATGCAGCGTGGAAATCACTTGTTACAAATGTGGAAAGCCAGGGCATTATGCCAATGAATGCACCTTCGATAAGAACGTCTGTTTTGGGTGCCATGAAGAAGGGCATATTTTGAGGGATTTCCCGAAGAAGAAGGATGCAGCAAAGCCCAATCTTCCACCAAAGCCGAAGGCGAGAGCCTTTCTGATGACACTTGAAGCTGCGAAAGAATAAGCCGATGTCGCTTCAGGTACCTTTCTCGTAAACGAATTGCCTGCCCAAATTTTGTTTGATTTTGGAGCCAATTACTCCTTTATTTCGCATGAATTTGGTAGAAAACTAGCTTTGCCTTTAGATAGACTAGTTAATGCTATAATAGTAGAGATTGCTAGTGGCAAGTTTGTACCTGTTAGCCATCGTATGAAAAACATCTTATTTGACTTGAATAGGAATAAGTTCAACGAGGAATTATTGCCTATCGAGTTAAATGGATTCGACATAGTTTTAGGAATGGATTGGCTTAGCGCCAATGATGCCGAAATATTGTGTAGGAAGAAGATAGTAAAAGTAAACCCGCCATGGAAAGAGTCGTTTATGGTGTATGGAGACAAACGCAGAGTAAACTCTGGAATCATTTCCCTAATGAAAGCCAGAAAGTGTTTGGCCAAGGGATGTACATCATATCTAGCGTTCGTGATCGATGCTAAGAAGGAAAAGAAGGAGGTGCAGAATATTCCGGTGGTGTGTGACTATCCGGAAGTCTTTCCCGAAGATCTTCCCGAATTGCCCCCTGATCGACAAGTAGAATTCCGTATCGACTTGTTACCAGGAACGACGCCGATAGCAAAAGCACCGTATCGATTAGCACCAACAGAGATGAAAGAACTTGTGACACAATTTCAGGAGTTATTGTACAAAGGTTTTATTCGACCTAGTTCATCACCCTAGGGAGCCCCGGTGTTATTTGTAAAGAAGAAAGACAAGAGCATGAGAATGTGCATCGATTACAGAGAGCTGAATAAAGCAAAAATAAAGAACAAGTACCCGTTGCCAAGGATCGATGACCTGTTCGATCAGTTGCAAGGTTCGAGCTATTTCTCGAAGATCGATCTTAGGTCAGGATACCATCAACTAAAGGTAAGAGAGCAGGATATCGAAAAGACTGCGTTCAGAACAAGATATGGACACTATGAATTTTTGGTTATGTCATTCGGACTAACCAATGCTCCAGCAGCTTTCATGGATTTGATGAACAGAGTTTGTAAACCATACCTTGATAAATCTGTGATAGTATTCATATATGATATCTTGATTTATTCGAAAAGCAAGCAGGAGCATGACAAGCATCTGCGTGAAGTGCTAGAAGTTCTGAAAAAGGAGAAGTTGTATGCAAAGTTCTCCAAATGTGAATTTTGGATTCAAGAAGTCCAATTTTTAAGTCATGTGGTTAACCAAGAAGGAATAATGGTTGACCCAGCAAAGATTGAAGCTGTAATGAAGTGGGAACAACCAAAAAGTCCTACGGAGATTCGAAGCTTTTTAGGATTAACTGGATATTATCGTCGATTTATCCAAGGCTTTTCTTCGATCGCGACTCCATTAACAGCTTTGACCCACGAAGGAGCTACTTATGCTTGGAATGAGAAGCATAAGGAAGCCTTTGAGAAGTTAAAGAAGAGATTGTGTGAAGCACCGATTCTTTCGTTACCTGAAGGAGTTGATGACTTCGCAGTTTATAGTGATGCCTCTGGAGTTGGGTTAGGTTGTGTTCTGACCCAAAGGGATAAAGTGATAGCGTATGCATCGAGGCAATTGAAGGAGCATGAAAAGAACTACCCCGCTCATGATCTGGAGTTGGCAGCGGTAGTATTCGCCTTAAAGATATGGAGGCACTATCTTTATGGTACTAAATGCAAACTTTTCACTGATAATAAGAGTCTTCAATATATCTTTAATCAGAAGGAATTAAACATGAGGCAACGGCGCTGGCTAGAGTTACTCAAGGACTACGACTGTGAGATACTTTACCACCCTGGTAAAGCAAATGTTGATGCTGATGCTCTCAGTCGGAAGGTAAATCCTGAAAATAAAAGGCCAAGAGCATTGAGAATTGAAGTTGTCTCTACAATTGTGGAAAGTATAAAGAAAGCTCAAGAGGAAGCTTTAGAGAAAAATGACCGAAAGGAGGAACGTTTGGGTAAAACGTTGGTGCTTGATACAAACGGTCAAGGACTGAAGGTATTCAAAGATAGGATTTGGGTACCTAAGACAGGAGGAGTAAGAGATCTTCTTATGGAAGAAGCTCACAAAACCATGTACTCGATTCATCCCAGCAGTACAAAAATGTATAGGGACCTAAAACCCTATTACTAGTGGCCGACGATGAAGCTCGATGTTGCTAAGTATGTAGCCGAGTGTGTAACATGTGCTAGGGTTAAGGAACAACATCAGAAACCGTATGGGAGTTTAGAACCTTTACCTGTACCCATGGGTAAATGGGAAGACATTACTATGGATTTTGTGACTAAACTGCCCAGAACAAGGAACGGTCACGACATGATTTGGGTGGTCGTTGATCGCTTCACTAAGAGTACGCATTTCATAGCAGCCAACGAGAAATGGTCTATGGATAAACTTGTGAATTCTTACGTGAAGGAAATTATGAGGCTTCACGGTGTTCCGTTAACGATTGTATCCGATCGTGACAGCCGTTTTACCTCAAGGTTTTGGAGGAGTCTACAAGAGGAATTAGGTACCAAGTTGTGTTTGAGTACAGCTTACCATCCGCAAACTGATGGTCAGAGCGAATGAACAATTCAAACGTTGGAGGATATGCTGAGAGCATGTACCCTGGAATTCCAAGGTTACTGGGATGAACATTTACCTCTAGTAGAATTTTCCTATAATAATAGTTTCCACTCAAGCATCAAGATGGCACCTTATCACGCTTTGTACGGAGAAAAGTGTCGAACGCCGTCATGTTGGCTGGAAGCTGGGGAAAAGCAGTTTATGGGACCTGAAATAGTCCATCAGACTGCTGAAAAGTTGAAAGTGATTAGAGAAAGGATGTTAGCAGCTCAAGATCGACAAAAGAGTTATGCTAAAAAGAAAACACAACCGATATCATTCGAAGTTGGAGATTCGGTTTTACTTAAAGTCTCGTCGTGGAAGGGACTTATAAGATTTGGTAAGAAGGGAAAGTTGAGTCCAAGGTTTATTGGACCATTTAAAGTTCTACAGAGGATCGGGAATCAAGCTTACGAGCTAGAATTACCGGAAGAACTGGAGGGTATTCATCATACCTTTCATGTGTGTTATTTGAGAAAGTTCACGGGAGATGTGCCCGACATAATTCCCATTTCTGAATTAAGGTTGGATAAAAACAAGAGGTTAATTGATGAACCTGAGGCAATCGTTGACCGTAAGACTAAGACGTTGCGACGCAAGATGGTCGATTTAGTGCTTGTGCGTTGGAAACATACGAATATGCCAAATCTCACCTGGGAAACGGAGAGTGACATGATGAGTCGCTACCCGCATTTGTTTGCTGATGTGTGATTCCGGGGACGGAATCATCCTAAGGGGGAGAGAATTGTAATACCCGTGTTTCTAGGATAGCATTAATATTGATGTCATAGTCTAGGTTAACCTTTGTAACTCATTTTGAAGAAATGAAAAGGAATTATGTGAATATTATGTGAAATTATGTGTTTTATGCTTAATTATTAGGATTTAATTAATTAAGAATAAAAATGAGCGTCGAAAATAAACATTAAATAAAGCCGATATCTATTAAGAAAGTTGTAGTGGTTGTGACAAGGATTACGGATATATAAAGAATACCGAAATCTGAGTTATAACGAAGAAGTTATGACCTGTCGAAGTTTCGCGACAAAACCGGCACGGTGCCGAATGACGTAAAAAGTGAGTTTTTGATAAACTACTTTTTAGCCTTAGTGATCTAAACGAAAGTCGTAGTGTTTGTCAAACCGAGAGTATGTATAAAAAGAACGCCCAAATCTGACTTTGTATGAGGAAGTTATGATTTTTCTAAGTTTCAGCTTAGCAGTAGACAGCTAAAAACTTGAATTTTAGATCGAGTGATTTTTAGCCGACACAACCTAAACGAGAATCGAAGGTCTCGTCAATAGTAGTACAACGGTAAAAAGACAGACGAAAACGGACGTCGGATGAAGAAGTTATGAATTTTTACGGATTTCCTGCCCCGGTCTGTTAAAAATAATAATATAAAAATTAAAATCAAAATTAGCCGACGAAGTCTAAACGAAAGTTGTAGAGCGTAATTTTACCTACGCGTGCATATAAAGAACGTCAAAAACGGAGCTCGTATGCAAAAGTTATGGATTTTAGAAGTTTTTGCATAAAAATCTAGAAATTTCGCATGGTGGACTTCGGCCACGTCACCTTCGCTGCATGTGTGCCACGTGTCCGAAATTTGTTGAGTCACCGAAGCCAGCTGGTGAGGCGTGTCTCCTGCCCTCGCATCCGAAGTTCGGTCCAATGGGAGTCCGACGCGTGCCTTCTTCTGACGTGTCCGAGCCTCGCATGGTGCGCCACGAACCCCCCCCCCCCTCGGACCTAGACCTCGGTCCAATCAGAAGGTTACACCAGGACCCTCGCACGTGCGAGCCATGTGCTTGCTATTCGGATCTGCTACCACCTGGAAGCCTCTCAGCCGTCCGATCAGAAGCCTCGCCCCTATAAATAGAAGGGTGCGAGACCTCCCGGGTATATTTTGGAAACTTGTCATTTTTAACCCCTTTTTCAATATTTCTTTCATTCCAACTTCCCCTAAAAGCCCCGTTATCATACCAAACACCCGAAATATGTCCCGAAGTGCCCGAGAAGCCCGATAAATTTATCTTTTCGGTTTTGAAGCCCAGCCCCCCCAGAGCCCAGTTTCTCAATAAAACTCCCGGTTTTATTAGAAACGATCGTTTTAGGGAACGAAGTGATGCCCGATTATCATTAAATCAGATGAGTGTGTAGTCAATTTCACCTTACACATAGATATGAAGTATTTACCTTAAAATACGTGCTATGTGTAAATATATTAATTGTTTATTTGAGGTGACTGTTGAATAGATGTTTTATACAAGTTTTAAACTGTATATGTATTTTATCTACAAATATGTTGGGTAGAACATGGGTAGACGAAATAGTCGATGGGTGTTAAAATGATGAGAGGCCTCGATGTTGTTGTTGTTGTTGTTGTTGTTGTTGTCGTATAGCGGAGTATAGATGACGACCACGGACCTTTCTAAACAGTCCAGTGGAACACTAGCAGGTTCACAACTTGTAGGTATTGGTGAACTAAATGTTCATTGGCGTACTCCATCCTCCTTATGGTTGCCTTTAGGACATGTATGGCTGAGGAGTCCCCTTAGCAGTAGTGTCCGTCCCGATGATATTCCTTAGGCTAGGTCCCTTGTGATAAGTGTTTAGGGACGTAAAGTGAGGATAACGGGAATGGGTAATCAGGGTTATTGTTGATTGGTGAACTTAATAAGTTTATTATTATTGTGGGTTGAAAACCCTATATGCTCACCAGGCTCCCAAGCCTGACCCACTTAGCTTTTTATTATTACAGGTAGTGGACCCCGAGCATAGTCGGAGGATGATGAGAGATTTTTGGATTATAGGCCAATAGTTGTAAATAACTGTTGTAAGGCTTATAATGTCTTGTTTATGCTTTTGATCTGTATCGGAACATGACATCCCGAGGTTTGGATATGAAATGAAATTATATATTTCTTAAAGAAAGGTTTTGATAAACTTTTATCATGTTTTTTTTGGGGACCAATTCCGCAACATCTTTTAAAAGGATTTCTCTGATTTTATTTTAAAAAGCATAAATTAAATCGATCTTTTCTGGCCGAGAAATTAGGGGATGTCACACCTGAAGCGTATGGGACACGATTCATAATGAAAAACGTGATACTTTACCAGTTCCTTGCTATAATATTGCCATATATAGAATCCTTTTAAGTTGAATCTTTTCAACATAACATCCATATATGTCCTTTGACTAAATTTGATTAAAATTTCTCGATCCAAGCTGTTAGATTTTGAAACAAAGTATAATATTCTCTCCCTTAATTATAGCAAAACAACTTTTCAACCCCTGCAACTTTGCAATGTGAATCTTTTGTTTTCTATAATTAACATTGCTAACTTGCAACACTTAAAATAATAATCATGCTCCCACTAACATGATGATTATATCCATACCAGCATAACATTTATGCTCCCACTAGCTTTGACACGTATTCAGAAAACCATTGGACTTCTAGAAGGCAATACTTATTGACTTCCAAAGTTCATATTTCTAATACGATATGCTTCGATAAGCCTTTATCTAAGCTTCTCATACACCATTCCTTAGATAACTCACATGTGTGTCTAAACTATTCTAGAACTTACAGCAATCAGTCTCGAATGTTCAAACGAACTGCCAAATCTCACAATTCGAACTATGAAGAGGGATGTCGTAATCATAATCGAATTTGAGAATGCAATTTATATAATCTTTATCTCATTAAAATCTTCCTAGTGAAAGCGTTTCCTCACAATCATTTTCATGAAGGAGAGAAACCTTATGACACTTAGATTTTATGGTGTATGTGTTTCTATCCATATGAATTTGTCATAACCATAATCATAAGATAATGTTTGTGACAAATCCAAACTCTTATGGACAGAATTTGTTCATTCTTTATTTCTTGCCATCAAGGGTCCCACCATTGCTTCCAAGTCTTTTAGCAGTTCGCCCCTACCTATCAATGTACTTTCCATTGATGAAGGTGCCTTGCCTCTATGCAATCATTTGAGAACTCATAGAACTCATATGCACAGTTGACTTAAACTGGAATGGCACAGAAACAAAAAAAATGTGTTACCACAATAGGTTACAAACCTCAAGTCGTGTGCTAGTGTCTAACAATAGGTTTACCCTTGATTAGTTCTTGAAACTTTTCAAGATCATTTATACTCCCACTGACCTCTTGACATATAAGATTCTCTTGTGAAGAAACATTTCTTGACAAAACAAATATTCAAGAGTTAGTGTAGGTCCTTATCAAGGCAAACACTACACACAATTGGTCTTAGTTGGTCTTTGCCTTATCCAAGACATCACAACTTACCAATTTCAAACGTGCAAGATTAAGAAAAACATTTTCTTCTACTCCACATTTGATGAGTGTGTTAAAAACTTCTTAATATGTGTCACTCAAGTCACAATCTTGGAGTATGACTCTAAAACTTGATTTTGGAACGAAGTACGATTCACCTTTTGATTTAACCATTTCAACAATTTCTGATTCCTCTTCTTAGCCATACTAGTGTACTAAGATTTACTTAGAGGATCAATTGTGACACTGTTATACAATCACTAAGTTAATCATAAAACATATACTTATGTACTCTCCCATTTTTTCAGATTGGAGAAACTTTTATTTTTCTGCCTAATTGATTCTTCTTATTCGTTCTGCCATTCATTGAAACTTTTCAATGATTCAGAATTACACTTAATCTTGTAAGCTTAACCACATTTACTAGACTTTTAGTAAATCATGACGAATATTTTATCGTTCTTTGTGGTGGACTTGACCAGTGCACAACATTGTGTACCAGCTCTCCTAGTCCTTCACTTGACTCTTTGTCAAAGAATTAGTCTTAATTTTCCAAATATGAAGGTTCTCATTCATCATACAATACAAGTTGTATGATTCCAAGTTTCTGTACAATTGAAACTCGGGCGATGAGAATCTTTCCTTATTTGGTAAATTTCTGACATTACCACAAATAACATAACTAAGAATCAAATCCATTCACAATATTGCTAACAATAGAAACATTCAAACACCAATTTTCATAAAATCCATCGCAAGGAAACATAAATAAGACAAAATCAAAATTTATTTTATTGCAGAAAAAACTTGTCCTTACAATGCGATTACAAATGAAAACTATGTAAGTATTATTTAGCAATCTGTCCTAACTCTAAAGTGGCAGCTAAAAATTCGATCTTTGAATCATGCGATCTAAATCCATTTCTTCTTGACCAGATTCAGCTCACTTCTTTCTTTTAAGCTTCCTTTCTTTTCTTCAATCCTCAAGTAGAGTCATACATCTTGACTCTCCCATCTCTTAGATCTCTCATGTAGTCAGGGCAGCTTCGTAACCAATGCCCCCTCTTTTGGCAGTAGAAACATATGGATTCTTCTGGGGTGGTACACGAGACTATCTCAGATTCAGCATTTCTCTTGCGTAGAGAAAACTTTCCTGGACGTCCAATGTTGCCATTTCCCATAGAAGGATGGGACATTGATTTTCCAGACAAATTTGCTTGACCAGTGCGCCAAATCATCGCTGATTCAGCACCAATAAGCAAATAAGTCAAATCAATGAGGGTTACGTCGTGGTCCATCACATAGTACACTCTAATGAACTTACTATATGATTCGGGAAGTGACTGAAGAACCAAGTCAACAGCCAACTTCCTTGAGACATCGACACCCAACATTCCCAATTTATCAATATGCAACTTCATATCCAAGACATGAGCACATACAGACTTTCCATCTCCATGTCTTTTTGCCAATAGGGCTTGAGTGACCTTGAACTTTTCAAGTATTCGAACACGTGGGTCAAGGAGAATTATTGGAGGAGGTGGAGGAAGTGGAGCATGATTTCCATTTCCACAATCCAATCGTGGAACATCATCTTCATGTGAAAAACTTTTTCCTAAGGATTCGGGAAGACCATAGTTGTCAGAATTTGACACCTACAAAACGGGAGAAATTCAAGTTAGTTGATTGAGTCCTTAATAAAACACCCAAATGAGATATTAAGGCTAGGACAATATTCTACAACTTGGAAGAGGGATGTCATAATCCAAATTGCAGAACATTTGAAGGTAGGTAAATGATGATGTACCAATTTCCACCATGAAAAACGAAAATTGAAAATTAAGTTTTAAATGAATTGAAACTCCTAGATCTTTTGAGATTCATTGAACTTTTCAATGGCATGTTTAAATCTCGAGTGTGCCCTTCGTTTGTGACTGGGATGCCGAGGATCACAAACAAGTTGTGGATAACCATGCAAATATACATGGTGCCCCCAATATTATAGTCACCTAATCGACGTGTCGGTTAACCACACACGCTTCATCAATCCATGGCAAACATCGAGTCACCCTTTGCCACCTTTGCTTAGAGCCCAATTAGTGTGCCGGTTAACCACACACGCTCCACTAACGTCTTAGCAAGGGTACAAAATGTAATTTCATGGAATAGCACCAACTCCACATTTTTCCTAAAGTGACTAAGATTTGGGAATTTATAAAACATTTAGTTACTTCGTATTTCATTATACTTATAATGGAAGGTTGTGTCCTATCCTACCCGTTCGGCTAACGACCCTCCATTAGTCAAGAGTGCGGTGGGTAAGAGTGGATACCCAATGGCGGTCATTTTACAGGCCGCTTCCTTAAACACCCCTTATAGACCAGCTTCGTGAATGAGACCTACTAACGGTAAGACTGACATTATATATATATATATATATATATATATATATATATATATATATATATATATAATATTAGACTTTTAATTTTATATATAGTATATGGGTGTATTTTACACTTTTAAAATACTAAGTGGTTTAATTTAATAAATTATACCTTTTTCAATTGAATTAAATATAAACCATATCATTATGGATTTATTAACTCTCTTTTAATTATACACTTAATTAATTTAATAAAACCATAAGGGTGTAATTTGAACTTTTCAAAAACTAGGGTTTTAGAATTTAACATTTTTAAAATTAGAACTTTTAATTAAAAATTTAAATTCCAAAACTTGAGGGCAAGTTTTGAAACTTTTCAAAACTATCTAGATCAAATTACAAATAGTTTAATTAATCAAATAATAGGTAATTATCTAAATTTGACCTAATTTAATTACTTGCAAGATAATTCATCAAATAATTCAAATAAATCAAGTTTATCACATAAGGCAATGATTATCTAATTAATTTGACAATTATCTTCTATTTTGATAAAGATAATCACACAATATCAATAAAAATCGGATTTATTAATAAAAAACGTTTATGGTAATTATCAATCATCAAAATTAGCCAAAATCCGAAAAAATCCTGAAATATCCTCTGTCTCACCCCTGGACTCGCCGAGTCAGGGACTAGACTCGCCGAGTTCATCCACTGACTCGCCGAGCTAGTCAGGCAGATGACACAAAACTTCGATTTTCAGGCAACAAAATGAACAATTAAGCATCAAATACATCAAACAAACAGCCTAGGCTCTGATACCACTGATGGGTTTTGAGCACTACATCAATCCTGTGGTGTACATGCAAACCCTAAAGTTTTGGATCTAGTTTGTCTAATGAACATGCAATAATCATCCAAAACTCATAAACCCTAGATCTAACATACAATAATCAAATGAACATATGAATTAGGGTTTAGATCTTACCTTGATTGTTATGTAGCAATAACAATCTCAATTCCTCTTGATCTTGACTCTTGAAAGCTTAGTGCCTCAAATGTTGCACCTCTAATGGAGTCACAAACACCATATGCAACAAGATGAACAAGGAGAGAGGGATGAGGCACCAAAAATGTCCTAGGGTTTCTCTTAGAAGGTTAGGCACGTTTTTGGCTTGCCAAGGGTTCCTTTTATACTTAGTCTGTTAGGGTTTTCAACCAGGAAACCCTAATCTGACTGCTTAGGGCCTAAGCAGCCAATGGACTACCTCCTTAGAAGCCTTGGACGAATTCTAATGGGTTTCCTCATAGATTTCGTCCACTCCAACTTCTATGGAGTCCATTAGCCCAATATTCAACTATCACACAATTGACAGTTCTAGTCCCCTTTATTTAATTAATGTCTTTTAGCCACAGAATTTAACTCTTATTAATTCTTGACTAATATTAATTAAACAATATGATTTCTCTTTTAATATATTATTCATATAATATATTAATAAATCATAATTAATCCTTTTTATCCTTAATTCATCCTATCAATTGCTATGGTGAAGGCAACCCAAAAGGACCATGCTCACAATCGAGTCAAGTACATACCAAAATAGTTATGGGCTTAGACACATAATCCAACAACAAAGTGGTTGTTAAATGAGCATATGAATCAGGCAAAGAATTTAACAAAATTAAAGCTTTGTCTTCATCTTTAATTTCTTCATCCAAGTTCAATAAATCAACAACTAACTGATTAAAAGCATCAAGATGAGCAATCATCTTTGTACCTACTTTATATTTCAAGTAAAACAACATTTTCTTTTTATAAAGACGGTTTTCAGCACTTTTGATCATATATTTGTCTTTTAGTTTCTGCCATAGTTCTTTTGCTGATGTTTCTCTCATTACATTGAACTTTTGTTGCTTAGCAAGACACAAACGGAATGTTGAGCAAGCCATCTTGTTTACTCTATTACAATCAACATCAGACATATCTTCAGGATTTTCTTCCAAAGCAACATCCAAATCTTGTTGAGCCAAAACATCTTTGACTTCACACTGCCACATCCCAAAATTATTTGTCCCATCAAAATTTTCGACTTCAAACTTTTCATTATGAATGGTTGTCTTTGTCACATGAGATCCTCTCCCACTAAAAGGGTTAAACTCAGCCCCTGCATCGTCTACCATGGGCTCTGATACCAGTTGTTAAATGATCAAGCTTTCTAACACTCTGAAAATTGACAAAAAAAAAAAAGAAGAATACAACAATATCAAAAATCACAACAAGTGAAACAGCAAAAAAAACTAAGATACAGTGATTTACGTGGTTTTGCTTTTAACAAGCCTACATCCACAAAGCAACAGGGACACCGTTTATTATCAAACTGTGGAGGTTACAAAAGTTCACTCAAAAAACATACACACTGTGGAGGTTACAAAAGTTCACTCAAAAAACATACACATACTCAATTTTCTGCACACCTTTAGATTACTATCACATGTATCTTTAACTCTCAATATGTAACTGCCTTGCAGTTACTTAATGCACCCAATTTATTAACATAAATTTATATTGCTAATAAATAGGCATCACTAGAAATTGAGCCATACTTATAACAAAAACTTCCACTTAACGCTATTTTAGGCATATGTTTCAAATGGTTTGCTACGATAAACAAATAACCTAACTATATGTCAACTTATTATGGTTCTTGTGTTCAATATATCAACAAAATCGCAAGTTATTGTGTTCAATATATCATTAAAATCAGCAAAAAGCAAGATATCAGCAAAAAAAAACAAAACACATACATGTGGTGGAGATGGCCGAAGGTGGCGATGAGGAGGGTGGCGGCAAAATCGAGAGTGTTCAGCAGAAGTCGACTTCTTCAAACCCGTTATGTCATCCTCTCGTATCCAAGCGTAGCAGAAATTAAACAGAGATTAGGGAAATCAAACATGAGAAGATGGTAATTAAGACGTAAACCTGTTGATTGACGGCGACAGAGAAATCCACTGAAAATAGAGCGTCGGATAGCAGAGATAAGCCTAAAATTAGATACGCATAAACTGGAACCAAAACAAATCTTCAAGCCACCGATTTCATATTGACATAACACATACGAAAATGAAAGGTTTGGAGTCGCTTTCAAAAGCAACGGGAAATCGAATGATGAGGTGTTGGTACCGATTTGGGAAGCACCGTCTTATCGTTTAAAGTGCAGTCGATTCCTCCAGAAATGATGATATCGTGGAGTGTAAGCTATTGTCCGGATGTAGATAGTGAAGGTTGAGAGCGTGACAGATAGGTGTTGGTATCGATCAAATCAGTTTTGGTGGCAGCAGGTGCTATCGCGAATTAAGTAAGAATCGGGGGGATCGCGTATTGAGGAAGAATCAGAGGGATGATGGGGTTTTTGAATCTGTAATTTGTCTGCGATGATTGAGGGAGCCAGGAATAGATAAGGAGAAAGAAGAGGGAGAAACGGTGGAACAGTGAGAGAAGAAGAAGAGATAGTCTGTAGTAGAGGGAAAGAGACGGTGGAACAGTTACTCAATTAGTGGAGAGAAGCGGTGGAAAGGAGATCAACACGACACATAGCAATGGAGTCGATGACTCACTACTAGAAACATGAGTTTTAGAGACGGACGAATCCGTCTCAAATCCGTCGCTAAATATCATTTGCGACGGATCAACCACAAACATACTCCATAGCAAATTAAAGGGTGGCTAATAACATAGCGAGGGATTTAGCGATGGATTAGTTTTCTCTTGCGACAACCTTAGCGACAGAATATCCATAGCAAAATGGCACTTAATACTTTTGTTTAGGACATTGGCGACAAAACCTAATAACAACATTCTGTTGCTAATCCCTTGCAAACCTCTATATCTGTTTTTTTTTAATCCGTCGCTAATCCCTCTCAAACTTTAGATGTAATTTTTTTTTTCTTTCCGTTGATCATCTCTCGCAAATTTAAGATGTCATTTTTTTTCTTTCCGTAACTATTCCCTTGCAAATACATAATATCATAGTTTTGTTTGTTTTGAATCTAAAACAAAATAATACCAAAAAATCAAATAATTATATAATCCCAAAACAAATATTAACATTTAAATACCAAAAACATCCAATGATTATGCAATCCAAAACCAAACTTTAACATTAAAATACAAAAAGAATCTAACCATCAAAGTTTACCAAAACATCCATAAACATCAAATATCAAAGTTCAACATTGATTGATATTTGATTTCAAAGTATATGTACGATAATTCTAAATTTCCTCTCATATTTTGCATTTCCGCTTACACCTTCTCCATTGTTTGATATCTTGCGTCCAAAAGAAAGATCATAATGGAATTGGATTCCAATTCCCGTTCAATCCCATGGAATTGGGAGAACCAATTTCCACTTAGTTTTTCCTGCAATGGAAGGAGACTTGGTTGCTTGATGTCTTCATGCTTTTTGCTAGATTCAGGGTCTTTGTTGGAAGCAATGTTTTTATGTTGATGAAAAAGAGATTAGTGTCTACTCATTTGAAACCAAATGCGAGACTGGAATGGAATTAAATTCCGATTCCAACCAAAAAGCAAATACACATAAACATAAACATCAAATTTGTAATCTCTTAAACATAAACATCAAATTTGTCTTGCCATGGGCCCTTCTTTGATTGCATGCGACCGCCTTTATCAACTAAAATTTGAGTTACAAATACACGTAACAAGATGTATGTTCTAAGGGTCATTGCTTAGATGGAATGGAATGGACAAAGGAATGGAATGAACAAGGTAATATAAGGCAAATAATAAATTTGAGGTTTGATCCGGAAAAAAACACAAAATATAAGGACTTTTATGAGATTAACCCTAAAAAGAATTTCATTGAGCATAGTATTAAAACCCAAATAACTTTACAATAAAAACAACAGTTTTTTAGTTATATTGATACCAAAATTTGTAATTTAATGAAAATATAAAATATAAAATATAAAAATACCTGGCCTTTGATGATTCTTCCAGCACGATCATATTCAACTTCTCTTTCACTTTGGCCCAATAAAAGCTCTCTTGGAAGAGCCTCGTCAGCAGCTACATTCCCATATTTCTCAACAATTCTTATACAACAATTCAGCTTGTGAAGGAGCAGCTTGCATATGGACATCATTGCCCTTCTCAAATGCTTCCCATGGATGTATGTTCAGTTCCTTGAACTCCAATGCTTGTCCACTTTATTCTGGTTATCCCCCTGCAATTCAACAACATATAATAATATTAATTTTTGAGAAAATATTTATAATAAATAAATAAATAAATAAAGATAAATCAGTAAAGGTTATTACTCACAGCATAGAACTTCTCATTTGGATCCATATCCGGAAGCGGATCCTCACGCATGGATCGAGTTTTCGGATCATAATGTGCAGAGTTTACATCAAGATTCAGAAGGTATTTTGCTGTATCTTCTCGAATTCGCAGATTCCTGAACATAGGGGTAAAAAAGGAATTACAAATGTAAAATCTTGGATGACAAAAAGTTTCTAAATATTTTTATTGACTCACCTAATAGTACCCGTGCTACCACCACCTGTAGTCCTGACACGTTTTTCCACATTTGCAAAATCCATCTGCTTACTCTCATCAACTTTGGCTTCATCAACTTTCAATGCATCTTCATTATCTTCATCATCACTAACAGCTTCTTCCACATTTTGAGTGTTAACCTTTTCCTCTAACTTCTTAAGTTGTTGATCTTTCAAGAATTTCTTTCTAGCTTCATCACGAGCTTCATATCGTTCAATCACATGAGCATAATATGTTGCATCATACCCATTCCACCTGTCTCTTTTTCCATCATAATCAAGCTCAAAAGTCACTATTTTCTCATCAGGTGCTATGTTTTTACTTGTCCATTTTGCCCCTAGCTTACGTGGCCTCTCCATGCATGTCTTGGTTGTGTGTTTCATAGCTCCACAACTTAAAACAATTAACAAATTTAGCAATCAAGTTATAAAAACTAGAAAAGTAAAATAAAATTTGCTTACTTTTCGCATGCACCCTTTCTGTACTTATCAGCTTGGTATATTTTTGCTCCTCTGTCATACCATGACTTTGTGTAATTGGGATCTGAATTCCATTTCCTTTGATGTTTTAAACTCTTCAGGACACAAAAAAGATGGTTTTACTTTTAGTTATATGGTTACATGATTAATGAGAATGCAAGAAAAAAGAAAATGGAAAAAGGCGTACAGATCTCTCTGCATTGAGATACCAAGGAGCAGATGACATATACTAAGGAATATGTGGATTAATTTCTTTTCCATCTTCATCAACTTCTACAGGAGCAAGCCCAGCTTTTCGGGCTTCTTCAAGTTCCATCTGTTTCCTGTGATCCTCCCTGGATTTGAAAGCCACTGCAATCAAAATGAAGATGGTGTGATTGGTGAGAAACTTATTTTCAAATTAAAACAGACTCTTAATTTAGATTACATAATGGTAACAATTTTAGGAGTTTTACATGATGAAGTTCTGATTTTCTTGTGAACCAATGAACATTAATCGTGTTCCCACTTCTATCCGAAGTGAATCCTACATGTAGCCGCTATAACAGGGGCAATTTAGTCTTTTAACTTGTTAGATAATAAAGTCAAATTGGTTACTATCACATACCTGATGAATATCTCCCATGAAATGAGAAAGAAAGAGCAGCGCTTCTGTGAGATTATCTGCAAATATATATATATATATATATATATATATATATATATATATATATATATATATATATATATATATATATATATATATATATATATATATAATGTTTTTCATCTTCAAAGTTGATAAAATCTAGAAGCAAAGAATCAGATGAAGAAATTTGTGAAATTAATTACACTGAGATGTTTATTTGCCATAGTCGAGTAGCTGAGTGGTGTAGTTGTTAATTGCTCCGGCAACACATCTTCTGGCCACTCCATATATTCTTGTCGTTTTGACATTAAGCCCCTTGTCAAATGCCTACACCCGGTACCAAATTCATATCATACAAATTCATCCTGTGAGATTATTAAATTGTAATAGGAAAAACAAAATGTACGAAAACAACAAGAAAACCCTAGGAATACCAAAATTAAGGAGTTATGGAAGGCAGAGCTTAGAAAAACGATTTCTGATTTGATCTAAAATGAAAGAGAAGAAAGAAAGCTACATGAAAATAGAACTTATAGACAACCAGAAACCAGACTAGGAAGGTGATGAAGGCTAGAGTTTACGATAAATGATGAACCAATAGACTAATTGTTGTTGCAGGGAAACGGCGAGTCAACGAGGAAAGCATATGGACCGAGAGGAAAGCAAGCGATGATGTGATTTATGAGGTTTTCCTATACTTTTCAAGTATACTTCAAAGAGGGACGCCGCAGGTGGACGGTGGTGGAGGTGATTTTCCGGGCGGAGGAGGAATTTGAGTCGACAGAGGTCGATTAGAGCTTTTGGAGAAAATTGTTTAGAGTTTGGGAATGAAAATAAAACGAGGGAAAGAAAAAAGAAAGAAAAGCGGGGAATGAAAAAAAAGGAGGCGTCCATTTCTGTGAGCGATTGGCGAGGGATGGGAAATAAAGGCGTGTGATTTTGTCGATAAATTCTTGCAATTCAGTTGTTGATCCCTCGGTAATACCTCTCTAAAAGTCTATAAGTATTTTGGTTGAAATATTTGTGCGTTCCGTCGCTGATCCCTCGGTAATTCGTCACTAATTAGCTACGGATAGAATCCGTAGCTAATTCCGTCGCTGAAGGTTATGTTTCTAGTAGTGACTCACGCACCCAGGCATTGACCACTCAACTTGAAGGGCAAAAAAAATTAGAAAAACATACCATATTTGTCAACTTAGTAAAACTACAGGACCATTTTTGCCAAATCAAAAACATTATTGTAGCTAACTATAGCCACTTTTAATATATACTACTGAAGTATCCCCACTTTGCAGGGGTCGGATTTCAATCAGACAATCATATAGATAAAGTCGGTAAAACACAGTCACATACATAGACGATCACAAACAGACAGACATTAAAACAAACACATAGCAACATACAATCTGCATACAGAAGATCATATACAGCAACCACTCAAATTGAATTACATTTAATCTAAAGAAATGTATAGACATCCACCAGACACAATCACATCCTTTACATGTGTAAGATGAACACACTTTCTTGTAGAGAATGTAGAAATTGGGTAGTTTTTTGAAAGTGCAGTGGTGGAACATGATGAAAAGAAAGCACGATACCATAATAAACAAATCAATAAAAGTATGTGGCTATTTTTGGCTGAAGAAAATAAACTTACGGATTAGGAAAAAAGGTTTAAGCCAATATTTGACTTTTTAACATTATAATATATATCAAATTTTGTTTGTGAAAAAAAAATATAACAAATAAACTCAATATACAGTTATATTTACTACCTGGAAATTTATGAAAGTTGTTCCCTAATACCTGATTGCAGCCAAATCAAAAGTTCTTGTGACCGATTCTTCTTTTATCATGTGGTATCGTCGAAGAAGATATTCCGTAAGTGAAGAGCCTAAAGTTTCAACCAAACAATAGTATGTATCACATAATAGTCGACATTGTGACCTTCTGACTGCGAAAGACAGAAAGTAGCTACATACTTTGTATTAATATTGATACAAATATATCAAATTTGTGAAAACGAGAATTAGAAACGTATGAAATAATCAATTTAAAATAAAGTTTAAAAAAGAAAATACCTTATTCGGTGCTGTAAACTCAGAAGTTGAATAGAAATCACCCGATTGAGCAACGGGGATCAACTGTTGCGCAAAAATCAGAAATTTCAAATAATTTTATGAGTAGTTTGGTTTAGTTTTTTTCTAAGTGGTTTTTGACATCCTGCTATCTTTAAATGCCCCTGGGAAATAATATGTACTTGTTTTTCCCTTAACAAACTAGTTGAACTTAAAATGCATAAAAAAAATTGAAAAATATACAAAACGGGTTACCTGTCTAACAAAATGAAGCGTTTAGTAATGTCGATTTGGTATATTCAAAAGTCAAACGTTTGGCAGCACTTACATCAGAAGGACATCATGTGATAAAACAGGATTTATGGAAAATACAAATCATGAGACTTTCTTTTAAGTAGATGCAAAAAAGATTAAAAAGATTGTTATATAATATGTTATTATAAAATAAGGTGTATGTGTGTTTAACTAATTTTTGCAATTTTGGAAGTTTTTGTTTGTTATATTTCAAAGTACTGTGACTATTTTGATCATTGTTCAACCAAAAATGACCAAGTTGGCCTTTATCTAATTGTTCACTATCTCCTACTTAAATGATTATATTATCCTTTATTTATATTTATATAACGAATCACTATAGAAAATTGAGAAAAAACGGTAATACATGTATTTCTACATCAGGAAAAGAAATCTTGCAATATATGATCTCAATAATCTATAAAGATTATTTTTTTCCTTAAGTTGATTTCAAAAGTTTTGTCAGTCTTTATGAATCAGTTTTATTAAATCTAATTAATTGTGAATTATTTTTTAGAGTGTTATAATTGAGATATTATTTAACAAATAAATTTGGAAATACTCTTGCTTGAATTTTACGTCATGCGGATCGATGCAAAATGACACAGTTGGATAATGAGGTGCATTCCAATTGAGTCATCCAGGATGACAACATGAATATTAATAATAGCAAACATTTGTTACAACTTACATGTAACTTTTAATACCATAAAAGAATAGAGAAAATCAAATATGTTATATTTTCTTAAAATTTTAAAAATCAACTCAAATTTAAGAAATTTCCTCTAATGACCATCAAAAGATAAAACACAATGGTCTTTTGCCATTGTAAAATAGGGCAGCAACTAACATCTTATTAAGCTTAGCAAAGCATTAAATGAATGAATCATACCAAATTTCCTAAAGGATAGGCAATTATTGTTGATCTAGTTATTATGTAAAACTGGTTTTATATCTATATAAAACTATTCCCAGATTCAAATAGACATTTTATCAAACAGGTGGTATGCGTCTTCACTTTCTTCAAATTTTTGTAATAATAATCCTACGAATTCAAACTCATTTCAGCTTACAATAAAGATGATTTAAAATCAAGCAACTAAAATACGAATCGAAGAGAAAAAGTAGAGATAGACATACCTGATTTCCAGAGACGAGGTAGGTTGTTTCGAGGGCTTCGACGGTGACCTCTGGTGGGCGAGGCAGTCGTCGCCGGTGGAGAGAGCAGAGGGTAGAAGAAGGTTAGATGAAGGTTCTTTGTGTTCTGGAGAGAGAAGATTGATGAATATGGAAACGTTGGAGGTGAAACAATCGTGATATAACCTACACGTGTGATAGAAGACCCAAAACCAAATCTGACAACAAGCAGGGAAACAACACGTAGAATAAAATTAATTGGAATTAATCCTTTAAACAGGTGTAGAATAAAATTAAAAAAAAAAAGAAATTGGTCCAATCAAAACAAAACACTGTTCCTAAGGGAACATGAAATTAATCTTATAAAATATAATTATATAATAATTATCGGATTTTTATCTGGATTAAAAAATGTGTAATTTTAAAATGGCTATATGGTCATTAACAAACCGGTTTAACCCCAAAATTATCTTTTTGCACATCTATCCTTAGTATAAATAGGTATTGATTTATTTAGTTTTAACATGTCGCTAAAAAAAATCTTTATTCTCTACGTATTTCGCAATCTTATATTCTTATTTCTTAATTTCTTCGGTTTCCAATATAAAAATGTCATTCTCACAAGCTTTAGCTTTTGTCGGAACTACCGAAACAAATAACTATACGAATGATGATGTGGTGAATCTTCTTCCAAGAAGCGGTTTCGTTCGACCACTTTGACAATCCCTGATTTATGAAATTATTCAAATGAAGTTTCAACCAAGTTATTATCCGGTAAGTTATACCACCATTAGACAAGATTCAAATAACTGAGCATGTGAGAACAAGTTATAAGGGAATCATCAATCATATAAAAGTGACCAGGCTGTGAATTACCAACTTTGTAATACTTTACCAGAGCATGCTAGTACATGACAACGAAGTTCCGTCCGAAGTAGCACATTATGAAATTATAGAGCATCAAAGCTTTTATCCCTCATGCATGAGTGTTGGAGATATTAAAAACCTAGATAATTTGACTCAATGGAAAGAAGAAGAACCACAATTTTCTATCATAGTCATTGTGGTCTGTAAATTACTAACCGTTCAAGCTTTTATGTTAGCCTTGGAATCCGCTTTTTGTCTTAACGGCAAGATATTATCCCTAAGACCGGAGGGTATGGGAGGGAAGCTTCCCTCACTTTTTGTGGGTCATACCCCCATTTCCCTCACATTTCTTTCCCTCACCTAAAACCCAAGGAATGGGTGGGAAGCCCTTCCCTCACTTTTTTTTTTTTTTTTAAATAAGTTTTTTTTATGATTTATAATTTTTAAATTAATACTAAATATAAAATTTAATTAAAAATAAAAAGCATTTCATTAATTAAAATAAAACTTACATTAAACCTAAAATTTAAAAAACTAGAAAATTAAAAAAAAATAAAAAATAAAAAATAATAAAAAAAAAACTAAAAATCAAGCAAACCAACAACGACCTACGGAAAATATTTTTTCATAATTTTTTCCCTCTTCTTCATCACGAGATCGAGAGCCGGTCCCGAGAGATGATCGATGTTTTCCATAAAAAACTTCATATCCTTCATTTCTTGTCTCTCCGCCCGCTCCTTTTTCCTTGTTTCTTCTTTTTCTTTGTCGTAAGTCAAACGTTCGGAGAAATTAAGATTATATCGATCAAACGACGATGTTATTTTCCGCATTTCGTCAATGTCCACGCTGAAATCAGATGCACCCGAAGAAGTCCATTTTCCCTTTCTCTTCGTTTTGTCCCTACCCATTGGGTGGACAATTTTCTTCTAGCTCGAGTTCGTCATCCTGATTTAAATCTAGACCGACCCGAGCATCGGAGGAGGTTGTGTAACCACTAGAGTCCGTTTTCGTTCGCTTTGATTGTTGGACTCCAAAAATAAAATCTTGCTCGTATTTTTTCCACCTAGGACATCGAACCAATAATTTCCAACAATCGTGCCACTTGAATGGTTTTCCGACTTCTTCAAGGTAAAACTGCAAAGCTTCTTGAAGTATTTGTTCGTCCCCTTGGCCGCTTTTCCGTTGGGTTTTTAAGTTGTTGTACAACCCGTTTATTTTTGAAACCCCCTTTGCTATTTCTCGAAACTTCGAATTCAGTTGATGTTTCGTACGGTAGTCGTCACCTTTTTCTAGCTCCTCTCGAAACCGTTCTAAAATGCGAAACAAAAAATGGTCTCCCGGTTGTGCGTTTCCTTGAATCGAATCTTCAGAAATGTCAGCCCAAGATTTGACCAAAACTAGCTCTTCGTGTGGAAGCCATGCAATCGGCTTTTGTCTTCCCGGTTGTGTGACACCCTCGCGCGCTTGTTTTTTCCCTTTACGTCTTTGTGGGGGTGGTGTGGGTTGAGTTTCGGGAACCATCTCTTCTTCTTCCGAGTCATCCAACTCGTCGACAAGTTGGCGTTTTTGGTGGATTTGGGTTTGAGTTTGAGTTTGGGTTTGAGGTTGAGGTGGATTTGGCGATTGTTGATCCGGAAACACAACAAAGTTTGAAAACATTTGCGGCGAAACATTTGGAACTTGCATCGGGTAATATTGTCCAACATTTTGGTATTGAAATTGTAGTAGGGATTGAATGGGAGCATCGAGTTGGGGGCGATAAACTCCTTGTGGTGATGAATCGATAGCAAAAATGTTTCGATAATGGATGTTTATACTCGAACCATGGCTTTTTTTCCTTCGATCGGAAGGTGGGGTTTGATTTTCGGGATTCATTTTTTTTTTAGAAGAAAATGGAGAGAGTAGAGGATTTGTGTGAATTTTGTTTGATGGTAAATAGTTGTGTATTTATAGGTGTGTAAAAAGGTTAAAAAAAAAACAAAAAAAATGGATTTAAATCCATTTAGTCGTTGCAGCCCAAAAAAAAATAAAAAAAAAATTATTATTTTTTTTTACCGTTGAATAACGGTTGAATTTCAAAAAAAAAAATAATAAAATAAAATAAAAAATAACACCCAATCATAGCAGGAGAGAGAACGCGGGAAAGGTTTCCCTCACTCATTCCCGCACCACCCTTCCCCGCACCGACGGTGCGGTGTTCCGCCGGGCGGGAACCTCCTCGCGATCCTTCCCCGCTCCCACTCCGTCCGGCCTAATAAATGTCAAGACTCACCTTCGAATCAAAGGAAATATGTTAGGGATGGCAAATCGGGTCATCGTGTCGTGTTTTTGTCTGACGTGAAACGACACGACAATGTTTTATTTGACATGAACACGACACGACATGATGTCGTGTTTTTTTTTAACTAACACGAAAACGAACTAATTAAAAAACGACAAACACGACACAACACGACAAAGGTAACATAATATAAAAATTAGTTTATTTAATTAATATTTAATCATACATGACACGACAAACACGACAAAAAAATGCTTAATCGTATCAATTTCGTGTCAAAATTTGAACATGAGCACGACACGACGTTGTGTTTTTTATACTTGACACAAACATGAATTCGAATTTCAGTTTCGTCCCAATTTCATTTCGTGTCATGTATTTCATTTCGTCCCAATTGCCACCCGTAAATAAAATATGTGTTTGTTTAAGGGATCATTTGGATTGCATATAAAAGACAATATTGTGTTTTGTATGCCAATAACGCATCCATAAATAAGAAGTTGCACTAGCGATAATACCCCAACGAAAAAAATACATGATAGTGACATGTAAGACAGATTCGACATCATTCAAGAATTTTTGGATTAAAGAAGCTCCAATTTGAAGATGATGGTAATTTGACCAGCTAATAAAAGTTGTATTCCATTTTCTAAGTTATGTTATCAGATATTTATCGCGTGTCTTTTATTTTATTTAAAATCAAATATAATAGAAATATATATTTGGTTGAAGTTGAGTTTAATTATTTTTTTAGAATTAGAAAAATCAGATAATCTGAATATCCGATTTTTAAATTTTGGTTAGTACAACATTTTTAGCCCAGATTCGGAAATTCACAATGACCTATTTGGCTTTTTCAGATTACATCCAATTTGGACAAATCCAGAGGATGTCATCTGACCTGTGTGTTGTTGGAATTAATGTGTCGAGACTTGGGAACAAAGGAAATATCTATGTTGTTCGTATGTGAATATATGAGGTCAGGAACACTTATAACCTTATGCCAAAAGCCAATGCCATGCAGAATGGCCTTTCACCGCAGTTTTTTGTACTTCAATTCATAGTACAAGACCAACAGTCCAACACAAAAAGATTTACCATAAGCTTTGACTGAGAAATGCATTTTTCAGTGCCCGAGAAAAACAAGTAATAATTAATTACCCACACACACGGTCAATCATTCCTTGGGTCCAAATTGCTGTCTCCTTCAGCTGCTCATCTTCATATTGACGACACTCTCCTAGTAATTCACTAAAAAATTCAATGTCTTTGAATAGCACCTTCATGTGTGAGTGTGACCCAAGTGAATCTGCAAGGTCTCCAAGTGCTGCTACCGCTGCCCTTACCACCCTTTTATCCCTGCATGACCACGTTATGTAAATGGAAATAATGAGCTGATATATAAGAAATAGCAATGTTAGAATTGTGTAGTTTAGGGACTGAAATATAAATGTATAGTTTCCTTATACAGGCAATGTATATATTCAGATTGTAAATCCTCCTTCCGTATGTTAATGAAAATTTGTATTCTTCCATCTCTCTCTCTTTACGCATACTCTGATTTTACAAGCAACATACTTTTATTTATTTGGATGGCATTACAATCATTGGGTTAGAATTTTTCCAAGTGTAATAGAAAGAAATGAAAGTAGAATATATTATAATTAACAAATCAATGGAAGGGCATTGCTAGTTCTTGCAATTGACCCTTATATAATAATTATCAAGATATTATTGGCTACCTGAATCTAAAGCGTAGTTACCAAAATCATAGAATTTATACGCTACACAACTTATCGGTTCTATTTGGATAGATTTGAGTGTACAATCTATTGCGACCCAAAATCACTAGTAGCTACAAGAATAGATTTTTTTTACATACTTCGGAAATAATAGCATTCCAATGATGAAAAAAAGTTTATTTTCGTCATACATAACTTTTCATGCATTTTTTAGTGGTTGATATGTAAATCAATCATACAAATTACTAAATGAAGAGTTGAACCAACCAGCTATTAAACTCAAACATTGATTCACAAAACTGGCATAATGATTCTCATTTCAAATAAGAATTTGACAAATAATCTCTACACCAGAAAGCAAATAGTTCATTCTAAGGGATGAAAAACATATCGGGCAAAATCTAATCTAGACATTTTATGGAGTTAATTATCAATCTAGCCCAAGTTCAAATTTATGGCTGATTATGATTGTTACTTTTTTTGCTCAGGAAGGTCAGCTGCACACAGGAGAATTTAAATAAAATAGTGGACAAGATGAAACCACATGCACTGAACTTTGATTGGATGAAACGGGAAGAGGAAGAAACAGAATGGAGGGAATAACGGAATAAGCTAGGTAATGAAACGAGTTATTACATTCCATGATCATGTTTGGTTGGCTTGTTGTAGGAATGGAATGAAATTTTCATTTGGATTGTGTATTAAACGCAAATACAATGTGTAACTTAAAGCCAACAATATACTATTATTTCAGATAGCCAACAAATTTTTTATTTACAAATATACCAAATTAAACTTAACACAAGCTCGTAAAAGCCCAAACAAGATTAGAATAAAAAATATAGTTTCTATATAAAATTTTATTAAAATAATGGAACTTCAGAAAAATAACTTGTGTCATTAAAAATTACATAAACAAACTGGGGTTCGTATTTTAATTATAAAAACACTCCTTAAGTAAGGAATGAATTAAAAAATGGAAAGAATAACATTTCTAAAAAATGGTCAATTCTATTCCATCAGTCGGGGCATTAGTAACAAAATTGTTGTTATATTAAAATTATTTAAATAAATAAAACTATAATTTATCCATTCAATGATGAAATGATATAACACACACCCCTATAAGGATTAAGTTAACAAAAAGGAACAAATGACATTTCTTCATGAATATTCATTAATTGTATCAACAAAGCAAAAAATGGAATGAATCATTCCATTTTTTTGCTTCCTTAATTCGACCATGTCAAGCACATATGCACTCCAATAGTTAAGATTGGTAGCATATAGAGAAAGAATCACAAGCACCGGATAAACAATTTATAGCATAGACAAATAAATAAAGAGCAAAGAAAACAAAAGACAATGTACCTGTGGGGATCCTTGACAACCACCTCAATCAATTTCAAAAGATGTGGAGCACGAGGCAACATCAACTCAGCCTTGGAATTCTTAAGCCCTTGTAAAATACCCGAATACGCCTCAAATATACTCCTCTTAAGCTGATTCCCATACTCCACCATCTCCTCATCATTAATCTGAGCACAAGCATCCACAGCCCCATGCATCATAGACATAGCATCAGGAAAATACTTCTCAAAATGCTCCCTGATCACAAGCGCCACATCACCAAAACAAGAAAAAATTGGAGGCTTTAGAGACGGGTGCAAGTCACCAGTAGAAAGATCCTTCAGAAGCAGTGCCATGATTTGGTCAGCAGCTTGGAATATAGACGTTTTTGTTTCGTCTGTGCTGCTGAGTTTTTTAATGATCACCTGCAAGACACCACACAATAAGGCTTGGTTTTCTCTATCATATGATGAGAGGATTTGGGGCTCAGTTGTTTGACCTTGACCAAGTTTGGTCATCACAACACTGAGGAGCTGTGTTATGATTTGAGATGCTTCAGGCAGATTTGAACACCTCACAACTTCATTCAGAGTCTCATACGCAGCAGATTGCAGCTTCGTGTCTGTTCTTTCAGCAGTTGCAATGAGTGAAGTTATTATGTCAGCAAGATAGGGGGTCAGAACAGAAGAGCGGCTTTTAAAACCTTCATACCCATGAGCAAGATAATAAATAGCCCCACACACTTTCTCAGCAATACGGGGTGAATCTTTGATACTTTCTAGAAGGACCCAGATGGTTCTTTCAAGGTCAGCAGGTGAAATTTTGGAAAAACCAGTGGCAGTGCTGTGTAATAACTTGAAAGTACGGGTTAGAGTCCATGCGGTAGTGTCTTTCACATGACTGTTTTGATCTTCCATAGCATCAAGCAGCAAGTACAAGAAACATAAGAGATGAGGAGACAAATGTTCGGCACTTGGGCCTTCAAGAATGGAACCGAGCGCATATGCTCCTGCCTCACGAGACCGCCAATCGCACTCTGAAAGATTGTCTACAGCAATTGGCAATACAAAGCGGACAATGGAATCCCCTACAATTCTCGCAACAAGACCAAGACATCTCCCCCCTGCCACTGACAAATTCCAGATGCCATCTTCATCTTGCTTCAACAAAGTTTCTAAAAGCATTCGAACCAGTACATCCATACACTTTTCTATGAAACGGGAATTAGCCCTATTTTCAATATCTTGAAGCTTAATCTCTTCCTCACAAATACAACTCCAAAACTCAACTGCTTGAAAAGCAATGCTTTCTTCATCTACGTCAATAGCATTTGCTGTTAACTCAAATAGGGTTGCCATGTAAGGCTCCAAAAATTTATAGTAAGTGGATGCAATGAACACAAGGCATTGAAAAGCAGCTTTTCTGATATCAGCTTCTTTAGCCCTGGCTGTTTCACATACCACTTTCATGATGTTATTCCTTTCCATTTCGTTTTCAAAATTTGTATGTGTGAATTGAAGTGCTTTGTATAAAGCTGTGGCTGCAGCTAGACGAACAGAGCTCTGCTCGGTGATATTCATGCCCTCAAGTACAGCTGCAAGGACAGAGTTGACTTCATCTTGGACAAAATCATCATGAGATATTTCCTTACAAATATACCCAAGTGACTCCAAAGTTGCTTGCTTTAATGATGCTGGTTGATCTTGTTGGGTCATGTTTCCAAGTAAAGAGCTGAGGAGTTCAGGCCATTCTTTTCTTGGGATTTCTATGCAAGCAATTTTGGCGATTACTTGGGCTGCAGTGTGGCCTACTTCAGAAATTGATGAACCAAGAGTCTTTAAGATCAACCCTTTGATTTGGCATCTGAATGAAATGTCAATTGTCAACCATCTTTGGAGTAAATGCTCTCGGGTGGTGGCATCCAATGAGTTCTTAAGCATAGTACCAGCAAATCTACAGGACTCCATAGGTTTATTATCATTGGAGACTTCTAGTGACAGAGAGAGAAAAAATCCAGGAAGGTTTTGTTCCTGAAATTTCCTGAGTCTGTCTTCTGCTTCATTTCGGATCTTTGCATCTGGTGATTGAGCAGATAATAGGAATTCTGTAATCTCCACATCCATCTTCTCCTATTAAAAAAATAAAAGAACTACAATCAGTCTCTTACTTCCATAGTTTCTTTTCCACAGATAGAAAGAAAACCGTAACATATAAAAATATAGATGAGAAGAAACCAAAGCTGAATCATGTGGCAAACTGTTTAAATGTTATATGAAGTAACGTCACAAAATATCACATCATAACTTTAACCACATAGCTCATAAATACAGGCAGTGTCTTAAAAACCAACCGTAATGTGTAACATCAAGATCAGAAACAATTCATGAACCACTGAAACAGTATGCCCAATTTCTGATTATTCAGGTTAGGCTTATCCACATCCCATTTCCCCCAAAAATTTTAAGACTTCAAAATCAAACCATAAACATCATATAATTTGAAAGTTTTCTATATTACAAATATCTATAACTCAAAATCAAGAAAATCCACGTGTGTTACTATTACCAAAACATATTATTATATGAACTCCGGTGATGTTCCACAAGTTCTAATACTAATTACTACTGTTAAAAAACGCACTTCCCCCAAACTTTTGATTCAAATGACCAATGAAGGAGAATTTTGATAATCAAAGCATCTAATGAATGAAGAGTATCACGTTTACACCAAAACACATTGCACACTTCAATACCTAAAAAAAACAATGCTCAGATCCCTTCTTGAACCAAGAAACCATGACAAAAGTTAACATCAATTATCGGTTAAAAGAATAAATGGGACGGGAAAAAAAATTTAACTTTTAAGGACAAATTAAATATAGCGTGATATAAGAAAAACTGTAAGCATTTCTGTTGAACACACTTAATAGATTAAACATAGTTCGATTACCCAGGCATCAATCCATGTTTCGAATTCAGCCCATAGTTGATGACCACAAAATCATACCACTTGTTAAGGGCTCCACCTTGACCTAGGATATCAAACTTCTGTTAGTATTTATAACTTTTCAATGAACAAGTGTTCACTTTATATAACATAAAATAGGATAGAATTTAATAAATAGCAATACTTTCGAATATTTTTGCATTTAACAGGTAGTGATTACGGCATCGTAGCTACACGGGATGACCCGATGAAGCATGAACAAAAAAATAAATAAATAAATAGGAGATTGTAAACAAATAAAAAGGCATCATGGAACCCGAGAAACCTAGACATACAAAATTGATAGATCCATAGATGATTTACTTAAAATTTACAAATATATATATATATATATATATATATATATATATATATATATATATATATATATATATATATGAAATTGACAAAATTGCAAAAATGTCCTTCTGGTATGCATTTTTTGGGATTTTAGTCCAAACCACGATTTTTTTAGCTTCGTGGTCCTTTTGGATTAGTTTTTCTGTAAAAATAGTCCCTTGGGGTATTTAGTTTTCATTTTTTCTCATTTTTTTAAAAATTTAAAATTTAATATTTATTTTAACAATTAAAAAATAATAGAGGGTCCACCTCTCTCTCTCTCTCTCTCTCTCTCTCTCTCTCTCTCTCTCTCTCTCTCTCTCTCTCTCTCTCTCTCTCTCTCTCTCTCTCTCTCTCTCTCTCTCTCTCTTCGAAAAACTTGCACCACATCAAAATCAAACACAACCCTAGATAACATTCTACCAAGGGTTGCATTTTAAACCTTTTGATCCTTCATTACCCACTTAAAGTTACCAATATGGCCTCTGTTGTGGTATGAGTTTCTTTATCATCTTGACTTTGCTTCCGCCACCCACCTGCACCTTTTACAGTTGAAGGGGGCACTACAAGAAAAAGACCCTTTTACGAGGCGCAAACCACGACACTCATTGATTTATGTTACGCAAAAGACAGTGACATTAAAAAAGTGTCATATCTTCAAAAAATTTAATGATTTAGGTCACGCATTATTGCGTGCCCTTAAATTAGTGTCTCATGTAAAAAAATTAAAAACACGGAGGGCACTTTATCTAAAATGTGCGTCCTCTGTGAATGTCGTTTTATATTTTTTTAAGAAACGCGCGTCTCTCTTCTTAGAGGGAAAATGAAATCCCCAAAAATTTTAAACCCCGCTTTCTTCTCCTTCATTTGTTTCGATCTGTTCTCTAATATCTCATCTCCTTCGTCTCCGCCCCTCACCCACCTCCACTACCTCCAACCCACACCGACTCTTCAGGCCTGCACGACGACGATGTACCGGCGTTTCGACCAACACTTCATCCACCATCACCATTTGCAGCTCTCTCACCCCATCCTCACTGTTAAACCTTGAAAAATCCTTATATAACATTCCGACGACAATCAGATTCCGGCGCTCTGTGACTGTCGATGGGAGCAAAAACCTAATTTCGAGTCAATGGCTTGTGTCTATATTTCGGTACAGAACTCGGAGGAGGAGGTACGAGTGGCTCTGGACCAACTTCCTAGAGACGCAACTGATATCGTTGACATTCTTAAGGCCGAACAAGCGCCTCTCGATCTCATTTCACCATTTATAGTTCCATTACAGAGTTCATAACTATGAACATGTTCTGAACAACAATCAGTGTGCTATATTTCATGGCTGCTAGCCCTAACCCTAACCCTAACCCTAGCCCCCAAATTCTAATTCCATTAATATGTATATATAATATTGATGGGTTTGAGCCAAAAGAACATCCTATGTGCTCATGAAAACCCTAAAGCTTGGATCTAGGTTTCTCTATTGTACATGCAATTCATCCAAGACTTAAGAACCCTAGATCTAGCATACATATTTCGAAAATACTATATGAAAACAGATCTAGATGATTACCTCTTCAACAATGGCTTGAATCTTCTTGTCTTGGAGCTTAGAGTCACAAATGTCACTCCTCTAATGGCTTACAAACACCACACAAGCAAGAGGGTGATATTGGAGAGAGGGGAGAGGCACAATTTCGGCTATGAAATCTTCTAGGGTTTCAAGTGTCCGAAATCTGATGCCCTAGGGGTTCTATTTATACTTGAGCTGCTAGAGTTTCAGTCAAAACCCTAATGGACAACTTAGGCCTTAAGCAATCCAAGGAAGCTTTTGGAATATGGCCCTTATGGCCGAAATTAGGATGGACACATCCCTAATTTCGTCCATGCCTAGTCCACAAGGCTTTCCAGCCCAATACTCAACTATCACACATTTGACAGTTTAAGTCCCCTTTATTTAATTAATGTCTTTTAGCCACAAAATTAATTCTTAATTAATTCTTGTCTAATATTAATTAAACTATATGATTTCTCCTTTAATATATTATTCATATAATATATTAATAAACCATAATAACCTCTCTCTTCATAAATCATCCTATCAAGTTGCTTTGGTGAAGGAAACCCAAAAGGACCATGTACAACTGGGTCAAGTACATACCAAATATAGTTACGGGCTTAGACACTAATCCAACAGTCTTCCACTTGGATAAGTCTAGTAACTATAGTGTAAGTACACTCCGATTAGCAATCGTAGCTCTCAAAGACGCTGTCGAACTCTGATCTTATCAATAACCTGTCATTTAGATAAGGGATCGTATAGTCCTCCGTTCTAGATATCGTGCGGACAATTACATGGAACATAGTCATACTTATTGTCCAGCAGTTCGTTTCTCGATCTCCGATTCGTCTAACATAGAACTTAATTGAACACATCAATTCAGTCTTGACCGGGCCCGACACATAAGTCAAACCAAATCATCGAGGGGCCCAGATATCGCTTTTACCCTCTCAGGATAAAAGGAACAGATAAACTTCGACTTATATGCATTTACTATTCACTCATCAAATCATGCACAACAATGCGTTTTATAACATCAAGTTACTGATGTGTTTACGCATTATCAATGCACAACCAACTTGCAAACAATAAACCATATATCTAGGTTTCAAGACCATATGATATTATCGTCTTGCGATCACTCAAGATAAATTCCATGGAGTGATACCAGCAATTATGGGTCTAATCCAATGCTCAAATCTTATTCATAAGTACTCATGAACGTTGCAGCAAACCTTTGCTATGTCTAATACACTTTAGACAATCTACAAACCAATTCATGACAGTCTTCTTTCATATATACTTCCAACATATGAACGAGTGTGGACTGTTCGAATAATCTTATTATTCAGGAAGTCAAAACATGCAAAATGAAACAATAGGTAAATAATTAACTTAAGACAGTAACTTTACTCATAAATAATACTCTTTTATTTAATCATCAAATGTTAATTATGTTGGATAAGGTGTCTAAGTCCATAACTATTTCTGGTATGTACTTGACCCGACCCGGCATGGTTCATTTGGGTTGCATGGCACCATGCAATTGGATAAACTAAAATGATAGAAATAACACTTATGGTTTATTAATATATTATAAGTTCTAATATATTAATAATATTATTTAATTAGTTTGATCAAGAATCAATTTAGAATTAATTAAGTGATCAAAAGATAACTAATTAAATATATGGATAGATTATGTAAATCTTCCATATCTTATATAGTGGGCTAAGAGGCTCCATGGATTATCAAGTAGGGTTCCACCCATAGGATGCTTCATGGATGCTCCATGGGAGTTACAAACCCATAGGTCATGGAAATGAAGAGTCACGAAACATTAGGGTTTACATGGTGTAACCCTAGATGTGTCAACACTATATAAGAAACCCATTCTCCACCAAAATCGGCTACACATAAGAAACAAGAGGGCTAGAGCCGATTTTGCAAGTGTAAGATTCTCTCAAAGTTTACTCCTTTGCATTTGGTGTTGTGTGAAGCATTTGAGGCATCACACTTGGGGTGCTAGGCTCACAAGGTTTCAAGGATCATAATCAACAACAAGGTAAGTTATTCTATCTTTCATTCAAGTTAAAAAATGTTCCCCATGTATGCTAGATAGGAATATAACCTTGGAATTCAACTTTGCATGATTATTAGACAAACATAGATTCAAGGTTATTAGGGTTGCATGTACACTTAGGAAGTGTTAGAATGCTCAAAACCCATCAGTGGTATCAAAGCCTAGGTTTGTTTGTTGTTTTTTTTTTTGTGTGCAAACAGCTTGAAAAAAAAATCGTTTTTCTGTTTTCTGCTCGTATGAAAGTTTGCACATTTGTTGCTGGAAATGGACTAGAAACATTACCCTAAACTGTTTTGATGTTTTAAAGCTTGTTTTAGATGGTGTAATGTTTATGCTAATCCATTTACAATGGCAATTATTAAAATTACAAGTTTTTTTTTAAGTGTAATTTTTTATTCTTGAAAGTGTTCATATTCATGTTCTTGAACTTATGAAGATTAGATGATCATAGGAATTGTTTGTAACCTTCATGGTAGTTTAATTCATGATCATAATGTGTTTTAATGGAGTCCATAACTTGTCCTCAAGTTATGGAAAACCAAAAGTCTCACTTTTATTAAAGCCATTAAAAGAACACAAGAGTTATAAAAATGAAGAGTCTTCATTTTTATTACTCAATTAATTCATAAGTTATAAGAAATGAAAAGTTTTGGAAGTTTACAAAACTTGCCCTCAAGTTTTGGAACATGTAAAGTCTTGATTAAACTTTAGTTCCAACCCTTAGAATTTTAAAAGTTAAAATTCAACCCTTATACTTTATAATATTATAAGTTACTAATATATATATATGTATAACGTCAAGTCGTCTTACCGCTAGTACGCCTCATTCACGAAGCCGGTCTATAAGGGGGGTATAAGGTTGTTGCCTATAAAATGGCAACTTAATGGGTGTCCACTCTCACCCACCGCTTCCTTGATCGGTGGAGGGTCGTTAGCCGAACGGGTAAGACAAGGACTTATAAATTCTCATTAAAAGTATGATGAATATTATAAAGTAACTAAATGCTTTTATTAAATTCCCAATCTTAGTTACTTTAGGAAAATGTGAATAAGGTGCTAATCCATGAAATTACACTTTACACTTTGTTTAAGTCGTTGGTGGAGCGTGTGTGGTTAACCGGCACACTAACTTGGACTTAACAAGGTAGGTAAAGGGTGACTTAAGGTTTACCATAGCATCGGTGGAGCGTGTGTGGTTTACCGGCACATCGATTGAGTGATAAACCTTGAGGGTACCAAGTGATTTGCATGGTTACTTCACACATCGTTTTGTGATCCTCGGTATCCCAGTCACAAAACTTGGAGGGCACACTCGAGATTGAAATATGCATTTGAAAAGTTCATTGAATCTCAAAAGAATCTAGGAATTTCTAAGAACCAATTAAAAACCTAATATTTATATTTCGTTTTTCATGGTGGAAATTGGTGAATCGTCATTCACCTACCTTTCAAATATGTTATAGCTTGGATTACGGCATACCTCTTCTAAGTTATAATATATTGTGATTGGATCATAGCCTTAATATTACATTTGGGTGTTTTATTAAGGACTCTCTTAATATCTAAACTAATCTTGTTCTCTTCTTTCAGATGTCTTCAAACAATGTTGCTTCTGGCTCTAATCCTAATGGCTCCTTTACCCTTATGAACTTGTGTGGGAAAGTCACTTTTGATGGATCCAACTTCAATGAATGGATCAGAAACATCAGGATGATTACCCGCTACGAGGACAAAGAATATGTCCTTGACAAGGAGCTTAAGGAGATTGATGAGACCACTACAACTCCCCAGGAGATCGCTGACTTCCGGGCACATGAAAGGGATGCTACAAAAGTGGCATGCATCATGTTGGCCACCATGACAGTGGAACTCCAAAAGTCCTATGAGGACTTCTACCCTTTTGAAATGCACCAAGATCTGATGGAAAGATACCATCAAAGTGCACGACAAGAGAGGTATGAAATCATATGCTCTATCATAACAACCATGATGAAGGACGGGGAATCCGTCACGAGCCACATGCAGAAAATGCAAAGGTATGTGGATCGGTTGCTGAAGCTTAATGTGAACTTCCCTGAGGAGCTTGCAATAGATATCATTTTTCACTCCTTACCATCGTGCTATGATCAATTCCGGATGACATATCACATGAATAAGGAAGAGGTCACACTCAGCAAACTTCAGGGACTCCTCAAGACCGCAGAAACAGGTCTTAAGGGTAACTCGGTTGTTAACACTCCTACTCCAAACTCCGCCCCGGTTTTGGCAATCGGGAAAGGTAGAGGGAAGAAGAGTAAGAGCTCTTCGAAGGGTACCAAGGCTAGGACCCTTGATGGCTCTTCTTCAAGTGGAACCAAGAAAGGTTTCGTCACTCCTTCTTCTGACCCTAAAGAGGCTGAATGCTTCTATTGCCATGAAAAGTCACATTGGAAGCGGAACTGCCCAAAGTACCAGCAAGATGTGAAGGATGGGAAAGTTAAACCCAACCATGCAGGTATTTACACTATCTTATCTAATAACTCACCCCATTCTAACTCTTGGGTCCTTGATACCGGTTGTGGTATTCATATATGTTCTGATTTGCAGGGACTAAGAAGAAGTGAGAATGTGGAGCATGGAAGAATAAACTTAATCATGGGGAATAGGAAAGCTTTACCTGTCACCAAGATTGGAGTTTATACTTTATCGCTAAGTAGTGGGTTTAGTTTAGATTTGAATAAATGTTGTTATTCGCCAGAAATGGCAAGAAATATTATTTCCTTTCATGCATTGTATAAACAAGGTTTCACCTTTTCATTTGATAATGAAGTTGGTTCGATTAATGCTTTCTTTAATAATGTTCTTTATTTTAAAGCATTACCTTGTGATGGTGTGTATGAAACTGTATCTGTGGTTGATAACTTAGGAAATAATGTATTGTGTATTGATTCTGTTAAGGATAATAACTTGGATAAAGCATCATTATGGCATTGTCGTCTTGGACATATAAGCAAGAAACGCATAGGCCAACTCCAAAAGGATGGAGTATTGGAGTCATTTGACCTAAAGTCAGATGATAGTTGCGAATCATGCTTACTTGGAAAAATGACAAAGTTACCCTTCACAGGTTCTTGTGAGAGGGGTGAAGGTTTGTTGGATCTTATACACACGGATGTGTGTGGGCCCTTCAAACATGCCACAAGGGATGCTAATCGTTATTATTTGACTTTTACTGATGATTACAGTAGATATGGATATGTCTACTTAATCAAGCATAAGTCAGAGACTTTTGAGAGGTTTAAAGAGTTTAAACAGGAAGTCGAGAATCAATTGGGCAGGAACATTAAGATGCTTCGATCCGATCGAGGTGGTGAGTATCTTAGTTCAGAGTTCCTCGACTATCTTAGGGAATGTGGGATTGTCTCACAATTGACACCTCCCAGGACACCGCAGTTGAATGGTGTAGCTGAGAGGCGTAATCGAACCTTGTTGGATATGGTTCGTTCCATGATGAGTCGAGCTTCGCTACCAATCTTATTTTGGGGGTATGCCTTAGAGACTGCCGCCCATATCCTTAATCTAGTTCCCACAAAGAAAGTTGCCAAAACTCCTCATGAGATGTGGACTGGTAAAGTACCCAAACTAGACCACATTAAGATTTGGGGTTGCGAGGCTTTCGTGAGACGCGAGACTCATGATAAGCTCGAACCTCGAAGTGAGAGGTGTATTTTCATCGGCTACCCACAAAAATCCTTTGGTTACCTCTTCTACAGACCTAGTGAGAATGTGGTCTTTGTAGCTAGGAGGGCTTTCTTTCGAGAGAGAGAGTTCATAAGCCAAGGAGACAGTGGGAGGCAAGTTGACCTTGAAGAAATTCAAGAGTCAAGTGGTGAAGGAACTTCAAACCCTAGCACTCAACTTGAGGAGGAAACTTCTGTTGAGCCAATTGACAAGTCTGTACCTCGGAGGCGTTCCACAAGGGTTAGGAATGCACCTGAGCATTACTATGGATTCCATATTACTGCGGAAGGTGATACACTTATCAGTGATGAGACACTGATAGGTCTGGATGAACCTAACAGTTACGCGGAAGCCATGGCAGGCCCTGAGTCAGCCAAGTGGAAAGAGGCAATGGATAGCGAGATACAGTCCATGTATGACAATCAAGTTTGGAACTTGGTTGAGAATGTACCAGGTCGTAAGACTGTAGGGTGCAAATGGATCTTCAAGAAGAAGACCGACATGGATGGTAATGTACACACTTATAAGGCACGACTGGTTGCAAAGGGTTTCTCACAAACTCTGGGAGTTGATTATGATGAGACCTTTTCTCCAGTGGCCAAGATTAAGTTTATTAGGGTTCTGTTAGCCATAGCCGCATTTCATGACTATGAAATATGGAAAATGGATGTCAAAACCGCTTTCCTTAATGGAAAGTTGGCTGAGGATGTTTACATGAGTCAGCCAGAGGGTTTTGTCAACACATAGTACCCTAATAGAGTGTGTAAGCTTGAGAAATCCATTTATGGGTTAAAGCAAGCACCTCGCAGATGGAATCTTTGCTTTGATGAGAAAGTCAAGGAATTTGGCTTTTCTAGGAGTGAAGATGAATCTTGTGTATATGTCAAGGCTAGTGGGAGTATAGTTAGCTTTTTGGTATTGTATGTGGATGACATACTACTCATAAGAAATGACATCCCAACTCTGCAGGAAGTTAAGTCCTGGCTTGGGAAGTGTTTCTCTATGAAGGACCTAGGAGAAGCTGCCTATATTCTAGGGATAAGGATCTTGAGAGACCAGAGTAAAAGACTAATTGGACTTAGTCAGAGTACTTACTTGGATAAGGTGTTGAAGAGATTCGGCATGCAGGACTCCAAGAAAGGAGAGTTACCCATCCAGAGTAATGCCAGATTGAGTAAGACACAAAGCCCTAGTACTGAGGCTGAGATAGCAGAAATGAGTCGAATACCTTATGCTTCGGCTGTAGGATCGATCATGTATGCTATGACGTGTACTCGACCTGATGTAGCCTTTGCTTTGAGCATGGTTAGCAGGTATCAGGGGAACCCTGGCAAGGCACACTGGAATGTGGTAAAGAATATCCTCAAGTACCTACGGAGGACTAAGGACTGGGTCCTTACCCTTGGTGGGAGTGAAGACTTGAGAGTTGTAGGGTATAGTGATGCTAGCTTTCAGACTGATAGGGATAATTTCCGCTCTCAGTCAGGTTGGGTCTTTAACTTAAATGGAGGAGCAATTTCTTGGAAGAGTTCCAAGCAAGAGACAGTGGCTGATTCAACTTGCGAATCAGAGTATATAGCAGCTAGCGAGGCAGCAAAGGAGGCGATATGGCTGAAGAACTTCATTGGAGACCTTGGAGTTGTACCAGCTATTAAAGAGCCAATGGAAATTTTCTGTGATAGTGAAAGTGCAGTTGCCTTAGCCAAGGAACCAAGGGATCACGGGAGATCCAGACACATCGACAGAAAATACCATTTCATCAGACATCGAATAGAAGAAGGACTCCTCGTGGCAAAGAGGATATCATCGGATGAGAATCCAGCAGATCCCCTCACGAAGGGACTGACTCGGGTTAAGAATCTCCAACATGCTCGGAGCATAGGGCTGAAGGATGATATTAGATTTAGTAGTTAGATAACCTTGAAATTTGTAAAATGTAATTGACATTAGATGATGAATAAAAGGTGTTTTATTTATGAGTAAAGTGTTGCTATCTCTTGTCGATCGTTTACTATATTTCTTTTGCATGTTTTGACTTCTAGAATAATTATGTTTGGTATATCATATTATTCGAACCTCCACAGTCGGTCATATATCGGAAGTAGGTATGAATCAAGACTGTCATGATTGGTTGCAGAGGTCTAAGTTGTTGGACATGGCTACAACACTCATGAGTGCTCATAAGTTCTGAGCATTGGACTCAACCCACGCTCACTGGAATCACTTCATGGAATTTATCTCGAGTGATCGTGAGACGGTAATATCATATAAGTCTTCAAACCTAGATATATGATTTGTTACTTATGAGTTGGTTATGCATTGATTGTACGAAAACGCATTGGTAACTCGATGTTATAAAATGTGCTCTTGTGTATAATTCAATGAGTAGTAGAACAAACATATGAGTCGAAGTTTATCTGTTCCTTCTTGTATTAGAAGCTGATATTTGGGCCCCTCGATGATTTTGTTTTGACCTATGTACCGGGCCCGGTCAGAACTAAGTTGATGTGTTCAATTAAGTTCTTTGTCAAACAAATCGGAAATCGGGAAACAAACTGCTGGACAATAAGTAAGACATTGTTCCATGTATTTGTCCGGCTGATATCTAGAATAGAGGATTATATGATCACTTATCTTAAATGGCATATCATCATCTTCTCAGTTCCGAGAGACCTTGAAAGAGCTACGATTGCCGATCGGTTCCTGAAGTATTGCAGTTATAGTTATTAGACTTATCCAAGTGGGAGACTGTTGGATAAGGTGTCTAAGTCCATAACTATTTCTGGTATGTACTTGACCCGACCCGGCATGGTCCATTTGGGTTGCATGGCACCATGCAATTGGATAAACTAAAATGAGAGAAATAACACTTATGGTTTATTAATATATTATAAGTTCTAATATATTAATAATATTGTTTAATTAGTTTGATCAAGAATTAATTTAGAATTAATTAAGTGATCAAAAGATAACTAATTAAATATATGGGTAGATTATGTAAATCTTCCATATCTTATATAGTGGGCTAAGAGGCTCCATGGATTATCAAGTTGGGTTCCACCCATAGGATGCTCCATGGATGCTCCATGGGAGTTACAAACCCATGGGTCATGGAAATGAAGAGTCATGAAAAGGGTTTACATGGTGTAACCCTAGATGTGTCAACACTATATAAGAAACCCATTCTCCACCAAAATCGGCTACACATAAGAAACAAGAGGGCTAGAGCCGATTTTGCAAGTGTAAGATTCTCTCAAAGTTTACTCCTTTGCATTTGGTGTTGTGTGAAGCATTTGAGGCATCACACTTGGGGTGCTAGGCTCACAAGGTTTCAAGGATCATAATCAACAACAAGGTAAGTTATTCTATCTTTCATTCAAGTTAAAAAAATGTTCCCCATGTATGCTAGATAGGAATATAACCTTGGAATTCAACTTTGCATGATTATTAGACAGACATAGATTCAAGGTTATTAGGGTTGCATGTACACTTAGGAAGTGTTAGAATGCTCAAAACCCATCAAATTACAATTTATCTATTACACGTTTCTAAACTATCTAATCTAAACTAATATCGTCCTTCAGCCCGATGCTCCTAGCGTGCTGCAAGTGCTTAACCCTACTCAGTCCCTTCGTAAGGGGATCTGATGGGTTATCCTCCAACGATACCCTCTTCACTACGAGGATTCCTTCTTCTACCCGATGTCGAATAAAATGATACTTTCTGTCGATATGTCGAGATTTACCATGATCCCTTGGTTCCTTAGTCAAGGCAACCGCTCCTTCATTATCACAGAAAATTTCCATTAGCTCCTTTATGGATGGCACAACTCCAAGGTCTCCAATGAAGTTCTTCAACCATATTGCCTCATTTGACGCTTCGCGTGCCGCTATGTACTCTGATTTGCACGTTGAATCAGCTACGGTCTCCTGCTTGGAACTTTTCCAAGCCACTGCTCCTCCATTTAGGGTAAAGACCCAGTCTGACTGCGAACGGTAGTTGTCCCTGTCGGTCTGAAAACTGGCGTCACTATACCCTCGCACCCTTAAGTCATCACTCCCACCGAGGACTAGAAACCATTCATTGGTCCTCCGAAGGTACGTAAGAATATTCTTGATTGTAGTCCAATGTGCTTTTCCAGGGTTTCCTTGATATCTGTTGACCATGCTCAAAGCGAAGGCCACATCAGGGCGAGTACAAGTCATAGCATACATGATTGAGCCAACTGCGGAAGCGTAAGGTACTCGACTCATCTCTGATATCTCGACTTCGGTACTCGGGCTTTGAGTCTTACTCAACTTGGCATTACTTTGGATTGGTAACTCCCCCTTCTTAGCATTCTCCATACTAAAAAACTTTAGTACTTTGTCCAAGTAAGTATTCTGACTAAGTCCTATTAGTCTTTTACTTCTGTTTCTCACTATCCTTATTCCCAAAATATAGGCAGCCTCTCCGAGGTCCTTCATAGCGAAGCACTTCCCAAGCCAGGACTTGACTTCCTGCAGCGTCAGGATGTCGTTTCCTATGAGTAGTATGTCATCGACATACAATACGAGGAAGCTAACTATACTCCCACTGGCTTTGACATATACACATGATTCATCCTCGCTTCGCAAAAAACCAAACTCTTTGACTTTCTCGTCGAAACAAAGATTCCATCTGTGAGATGCTTGCTTCAATCCATAAATGGATTTTTCAAGCTTGCACACTCTATTGGGGTGCTTCGCATCGACAAAACCCTCTGGCTGACTCATGTAAACATCCTCAGCCAACTCGCCCAGCTACTCTAGTAGCATGGTGACCAACCTGGGCACACCCTAGCCTTCCCAGGGTAGCCATGACCAATCCTCGTAAAGCCCTAAAATCCGCAGGTGAATGAATTCCTCGCAACAGGATCACATCTACTTCGTCTGAAACTACTATCTCGAGATGGTCTGATTCCCTGACAGACCACTCATACTGAATCATCATCGACGAGTCCAGTCTGTTTATCCCGCAACTGACTACTTAACTCCTGATTACTCGCGGTTCCCACTATAAAACAGGATCACAGACTTAATTACCTTGCAGATCACTTCTTCTTGGCCAAGGCTCGGCTAATCCCGCTGTGAGTGACTTATCACTTCCTAATCAACCAGCTATTCCGTCTGTACTTGCAACCTGAAACGCAAATGCTAACACTGCCCAAATGCTAAAACTGTCCGAACACTGAACTGCCTGAAGCAGTATGTTGCCACATGGCTTCTTTCCAGAATCTACCAAGACCTACCTGGTCTCGATTCATTCACCAATGATCTGAAATGCCGGGTTCCGGCCCTACTGCGGAGCCAAAGGACTCCCCACTTAGTTGCCTCACACGACTTCTGAACGAAATACTTCCCTGGAACTAGTTGCCACTAGTTATCCTGTCACTGTGGCTCTAACAACCTCCTGATCTAATCGATCGGGTCCATGCGTCGAATCCTGACGTCACCAAATCCAAGGCTAAAAGTGATTGCTACCTAACCAATGGTAGTCTTACATCACAAACGACCTTAAGCAGTCCACTACTTCCCTGATCTCATAACTGTAGTGACGTCCCTACAGTCTCATTACTGGCTTAACCAGATCTAATCCATTTGGGTAAATCCGAAATCCAATCTGTGGATTTCCATATCCTTACTGCTACACTCGAACTGGTTGGTACTACTATTCCTTCCGCATTCTAACAACACGCTCATGCCATTTACCAACCTAGTGAATGCTACGGCTACACCCGCAGTCTCCCGACACTCTATCACTATTTGACCGCTAGTGAATGCTACGGCTACCCCCGTAGTCTTACAACACTTCCCATACTATCTGACTGCTAGTGAATGCTACGGCTACCCCCGTAGTCTTACAACACTTTCCAAACTATCTGACTGCTAGTGAATGCTACGGCTACCCCCGTAGTCTTACAACACTTTCCAAACAATCTGACTGCTAGTGAATGATATGGATACCCCCGTAGTCTTACAACACTTCCCAAACTATCTGACTGCTAGTGAATGCTACGGCTACCCCCATAGTCTTACAACACTTCCCAAACTATATGACTGTTAGTGAATGCTACGGCTACCCCCGTAGTCTTACAACAATTTCCAAACTATCTGACTGCTAGTGAATGCTACGGCTACCCCCGTAGTCTTACAACACTTTCCATACTATCTGACTGCTAGTGAATGCTACGGCTACCCCCGTAGTCTTACAACACTTTCCATACTATCTGACTGCTAGTGAATGCTACGATTACTCCCGTAGTCTTACAACACTTTCCAACCCAGGTCGAACACGCACTCGACCTAACCCTCAACTGAACTCGAGTCCTAACCGGAACTCTAACCTGGTTCCCGAAACCTGCTATCACGTGACCCCACTGTATCAGTACCGCACCCATGCCCGTGATCAAAGCGTCACAGTAAACCACGAAATCATCTACACCCTCCGGCAGGGTGAGAATCGGTGCCTTGCACCACCGATGTCTGAGAGTCTCGAAGGCTGCCTGCTGCTCAGGCCCCCAACGAAAGGCCACCAACTTCTTGGTCAGTCGGGTCAAAGGAACTGCAATCTCGGAGAAGTCCCGTATAAATCTCCGGTAATAACCTGCTAGACCCAGGAAACTCCGAATCTCAGATGGAGACCTCGGAATATCCCACTGCATCACGGCCTCTATCTTGGCCGGATCAACTAAAATACCCTTCTGGTTGACAAGGTGCCCAAGATATTGCACCCCGCGCAACCAAAACTAACATTTGGAGAACTTTATAAAAAGTCTCTCCCCCACTTAGATTCGACTAAGTCTTCACATTACATGCGAATTGAAGGATTCCCAATCCTTCTCGCTTTCTAACATCCCACTGATGACAACCTGTGCCTGCCAATGCTAGCGCTTGATCGCCGATTAAACCTTGAGATCTCCCATCCTCGGAAATCTCGATGAGTATTCTTGAAATCTGATCCAATCTGACACCTCAATCCATCTAACATGCTGTCAATTGAAGACCTTAATCTTCACTCTAGCTGACGAATCCTCGTTCCCTCTCCCAATCTTGCAGTACCACTGAACTCTAACCGAACACAGCCCATGCGAAAACACAATTCTCTTGAACATCCAATGACTAACCACTTATGCGTCTAACACCCGCGACTGACACTACCCTCTTCCTGTCACTAGTTTTGTCCTAGCAACGGTAATGCCTTGAACTCCAAAGTTCATCCATAAACAATTACCGACCATACCTGAACAATGGTAGAATCCCTGAACGTTGACCTCACTGGAGAACTATCACTCCAACCCTGATCGAGCATCCTCTAAATAATACTCCTGCATAGATCCCGACAAAGATCCGAAATGATAACGGTATGCACGGAACCCACTCCGCAAGATGCGTCCCTCTTTGGGTTCATCAAGGATCTTTCGGCATGCAAGATGGCATATATGATCCTTGGTAACCCAAACACTAGCAGAAAAACCGACCCGAGGTCTGACTTATCCAAACTCACTCACAATTCCAAAGCGGTACATATTCCAAACATCCACCTAATATCATAGAAGATGACATACCCACAACATCTGGAGGAATACTGACCCCCTTCTGCTGACATGACCAATCCTGCTACCCTGTAGCAGCCTAAACCCTTGGAGTGACAAACTCCCTCGTGTACTTTCTCGTACGCGCTGCACTGACTCAGGCCCTGCTGGCCTTTCACCCGATGATCAGAAGTCATGGGTCTCTTCCCGGGACCCTCTACTATACGCACTTGGCACACACCTCTCTTTCCAGGGTGCTCCCAAATCGATCCCGCATCTGCAACTCTTGGAAATCATATCCTTCAGGGTCTGACACCCTGTCACGCTCACTAGCTCGCTTGCCAAAGGCTAAGCTGCAACAACTGGAACATCCTCTGTCCCCAAACTGGGTCACAAACTCTTCCCTGAAGCTTCTTAGATTCTCCAAGACTCTCACTGATTCGAGTATGGATCCTGTGCTTTCAGTAGTACGGGCCCAATACTACCTTCCACACCTATCCATACTTTCCTCAGCAATCCTCCCGAATCCTCCAAGTCACTTCCTCAAACTGGTACACCCAAGTCTCACTGAACCTCACTACTAACTCACTGAAATATATCCTAGGCTTCCCTAGGTTCCCGAACTCACCCAGTCCTCAGCTGCTGAAAGATTCCTAGTAATGTCAACTAGCTACCTCATGAATATAGCCACATGCAATAAAGATCAGATAAGCCTTCAAGTAAAAGACCCATCCCTAGAACGGTTGGACTCAGACAAGAGCTGCAATAGGGTCAAGTCTCTCACTCTGAGATTATCCGGCCTGTGTCCCATGTGACCTAGCATATTCACTTAATAGCTAACTCACATCACAAAGAGTCCGACAAAGCACAAAGCAACATCATTCAGACAATGGAAAATCTAACCATCATGTTCCAATCAAACCATTCTATCCTCTAATCAGGAACCTATACATGCAATTCAAAGGCTCATACAATCAGGCATAACCTAAACAGGCTATCCTATTACTGACTGATCAGTACTAGCATGCAAGTCTACAAGCACATACAATAGGCATATAAGGCATCATCCTAGATCCTTAGCCCTAATCTAGCATGCAATTCTCATAATCATATCATAACATAACATATCATAACATGTATGGGTATCTTGGAGAAAACTTACTTGAGCTCGGCTGATTGCACGCATCACACACCTTGTTCTTTTCAAAGTTCCTTTTTCTCTTTTCAAATCTTTTCAAATTACTTTTTATAAAATGATTTTTAATTTTGAAAAATTTCATACCAAGTCCTTAGTTTGAGTTCAAACACACCCGAGAGTGTACCCGAATCCCTCAAACCAAGGCTCTGATACCAACTTGTAACATCCCAAAATTCCAGGCCAAAAAATTCATTTTTAATTAGGTTATTACATAAAACCAAAGTGTGAATAATCAAAATATAATATTATGAAACCATATCAGAGTATAATCCCAAGGATCTCGTGTGCGGAAAACATAGTGTGATGCGCTGCGATCAAGCCGACTCCTTTCCTTTGAAAACAAGTACCTGAAACCAAAACTATAAACCGTAAGCACAAAGCTTAGTGAGTTCCCCTATCATACCACATACCATACACGTATAACATGCAACCAGGAGATACGGGCCCCGCCCACACTCATGGAAATACGGGCCCCGCCCACACTCCGCTGGTCAGGAGATACGGGCCCCGCCCACACTCCACTATCACTGAGGTACGGGCCCCACCCACGCTCAGCTACCTAATCAAACATACAAGTATCACACAGACAACAAGTATAACTAAATCTATCATACAGACATATAGCATGATCGAACTCAACTAGGAGATGCGGGCTCTGCCCACACTCCAATACTAACGTATCATCTATACGGGCCAGCCTTGGTGCCTTAGACCCGTTCCTACTGGAAGGAAACTCACCTCACACTGCTGAAGTCCCGTAGACACAATCCCACACTGTTGAAGTCCCGCAGACTCAACCCCAGCCGCTAGGTGACAGATTCCCGAACTGTCAACACCAAAACATCACCCAATTAATAATTGGGTCCCAACACATAACCAATAGTACATTCTTTGGATAATTACTACATTACCCCAAGCTTGGCTCATTCAAACCCAAGGCCCAATCCATAGGCCCAAAGTCAATTACGAATCAAGGCCCAACATATGGCCCAATTTTCCAAATTGAGCCCAGACCTATACATGGTCTTATTCTAAGGCCCAACATCATATAATCATTAAGGCCCAGACTATGGCCCAATTTTCCAAATTGGGCCCAAACCCCTTACACGGGCCTTACCCTAGGTCCGTTAGATTATTCTAGTCTAATTGCTTAATCTTGTATGGCCCATTTAATAACCCAATCATCAAGGCCCAATAAAAGGCCCAATAATAAACCCACGTGAAATTAGGGTTTCACATAAAATGACGATTAGGATTAAGTGTTTCTCACTTAACCCATTAAGGACTTAATCCATTAAGGACTTAATCCATTAAGTCCATCATTCTTCTAAATAAGTCATATGGTGTGATTGGGCTTAATCACACAATTCCATTCCAATGGCCCAAAAGTGGGTCCCAATAAATCCAAGCCCATAAATCTAATATTAGGGTTTTCTAAACCCTAATTAGGGTTTCCAATCCCATCTTAGCCCAATAGGCCCAAAACCAAGTCCTTAAGCCCATTAGGGTTTTCCTTAGGCCAATTAGGGTTTATTACACTCATTAGTCACATGTTTGGGCTTTTGGGTCCATTAAGCTTCATTGGGCCCATTAGGGTTCATTAAGCCCATTAAGCCTCATTGGGCCCATTAGGGTTTCTTAGTCCCTTGACCAACATCCAAGCGAGTCCAAACACCATCAAGGCACATCGCCACCCGACACGGCGGCCGGTGGCGGCAGCCACCACCTCACGGTGGTGGTTTCGAATTTCTTTCCATTATTCAATTTGTAATTTACACTTTACAATGTTGAAACTCAAAATAAACACATACACTAAACAACATAAGCACACACACAACCACCCTATGGTGGCCGGTGGTGGTAGAAGGTGGCAGCCGGCATGGCGGTTTCTCCTTTAGCTTCTCCGATCAGCAACCACACACACACGCTCCAGAAATACGACACCAAACACATACTCCTACACGGTTCTGATTTGCTCACATGATCCAACCATCGATCAAGCGGCGTCCGGCAGCGGTAGCGAACTCACAAGTGGCGGCAGCACCCACCATGGTCGGCTGCCATGGTGGTTCTTCACAGTTACTCGACCAAAACTCCACCAGCACGATAAGGCCTTTAACAGCATCTCCCGAAAACTAACGTCATGAGTTCCTCCACCCACAAGGCGGCGACGGGTTAAACAGAAGAAGATAAGAAGAATAGCTGCGGCGGCGACGGTGGTTTAAGGCAGCAACCCATAAGCGAACAGCAGCGGCCTTCACGAACGAGTTTCCCGATCTCTTCGTGCCTCTCGGACTTCGCCGGCGACAGAATAGGGTAGCTACTCGGTGGTCCTTTGGTGGTGGCGATGAGATAACGGCTGAGAGAGAGAGAGCTATAGGGTTTGCGGCTGAAGGAGGAAAAGGGAATGGGGTGCGGCCAACCTTCTCTTAGAGTTAGGGTTTGGCAACCCTTAAATACCCACTCTATTTAAATGTTCACCATAATGACCAAAATGGTCCCTCCAGCTCCTATTTATTTCAAAATAGGTCCATATTTTACCTTTTTAACCCTGTCTCTTATAACCCTTTACAAATCAAGTCCAAAACTACCAAATTGCCCCTTAGCCACCAAAATCCCTTCAAATAAAGTCCCAGAAGTTACCATTTAGTCCCCGCCTTCATAATATTTACGAATCCGATCCGAAACTTACACTTTTAGTCCCCGACTTCTAAAATTGTGACAACTAGCTCCTCGAGACCAACACCTTGCTATATAATTATTTATTTTAGGGCTACTATCCATTCATAAATTTGTTTGTTTATTTAATAAATAAACAGGGTCTTACACCACCACCATGATATCATTCTCCTCCACCATCGGTGCAATGAGAAACCCTGGCCACCATGATCTTCAAACTCCTTCATCGAAGACCATCTCAACCCATCATCCGCTCCACCATCGACCATCACAATCACGATCTGGTGACAGAGAATCGACACTTGGTCTACATAGGTATGCTCTTGATTTTCTGGTTTGGTGAGTTGGCTATCCCCATTCTGGAAGAGGATCTAGGGTTTTGAATATGAACATTTTTTTTTTCAGATTTTGTTTGGATAAAAACATGCAATAGAGGAGCCATTATGAGGAGGATTCAGACCACTTTAGAAGGTAACTGTCAAATGTGACCCACTGCTTATTTTTTTATGGGAAACTGCGAGAAAACCTAACCACATAAAGGATCCCTAATGAACAGGGAGAACAATCAAACAGATATAGCAAGAAATTACGACTTGGGAGACAAAAGGAAGATCGCTCAAACAAATAGAGATTGGCTTTCTGCTTTCGACCTTGTACCCGCTCCCTTACCATCGATTTGGGGGTTTTTTATGGTCGTGTCTGACCTTTTCTCGCTACTTCAAAAACATAAAGACGCGGTTTATTGATTTCTTCTTCTTAGATGGAGATGGTGGCTTTATTCAACGTAAATCAACCATCAATCAGGTCATTATCTTTCTTTTTCATTTCTATCAGGTTCTGTTTTCACTTATACAATTTCATGCCATATCTTTCTTTTTTATTTTGACTTAAAGATTCGATCATGTACCTTTATTATCTTAATATTGTCCTAATTTATATTTGTATGATGATCAAATATTTGGGGATTTTATTTGAAGCATGTACCTTTCAAATTTTATGTCAGTGGGAACTTTTATTGGAGAATTGATTGGGGATTTGACTTTTGATGCTTCCAGGAAGTAGAAATGGATGCAAGCACAATAAGGTATTAAATCATTTATATTTTATTTGTTGGCAGCATGTACCTTTCTGATTCGGTTTCAAAATTTCAAAATCTTTGGAAACAGGCATGTTAAGATTACCTAATGATAATTTAGTCGAAAAAGTTAACAAATATTGTGTTTGAATTGCATATGAATGGAATGGAGATGAAAGGAGAAAGGACAAGACAAATTAAAAACCCACGAGGTTTCACTTTTAGGTAAGTAATTCTATTTTTCTACTTTATGTAGAGTCATATTTGCAATAGAGTGACATATATTTTTGTTACTCGAGTTTAGTTATATTTTTTGGTTTCCTTCCCTAAAGGAACCAGGTTATAATTTAGCCATTTTTTTGGAGTTTTTCAATGATTTTCGTCCCTATTCCATAAGAAATGACCATGCTGCCCTTTACTTGGTTTTTTATAAATACTTATTATCATATAATGTTTAACTCATACTAAATTCCATTCCATGACTTGAAGCTTCGCGAGGAGTGATTGTATAGGCAGAGCACAATAACATGATGTGACGAGAGTTCGTCTTAAGGAATCAACTCAAGGTTTAGCATAATATGGTGTTGGAGGGTAATATTGGGAAAATATAGGTTTCTAAATTTGTATTTGATTTGGGATTGATTTTTGTTGGCAGTCACCTGATGAGTTAGTTTAGAGGGCATATAAATTCGAATGACAAAACTACCCTTCTTAAGTTGGTGGCTAATTTTCGTTCGTTTTAACTTTCACCTGTTGATGGAAGGACATTGATGGATTACATGCACTCAAGGATTTTGCTTATGATCTCCTTAGGTTGAGTGGCAAGTTCATGTTTTTATACCAATTATACCCTTGACATTTTTTATAGCAATCTACTTTGCACACACGGATTCAATGATATTTTTAAATAATTTTTCAAGTTTATTTATATTTATACATTTACATTCATTGTAAATATATATAATTGAAGAGGCAAGAACAAAAAACCCCTAAGAGAAAAAAGGACCAAAGGTAGTGAAACTATACCTCAGGTGCAACTTTGCACAATGAAAAAAGAAGCAACTCAACAAAGTCTAAGGCTCACATGTTTGTTAATTATTCACTAAAAAGAGATAATTTAATCTTATAATATTAATATGTTGTTTTAATTACATTTTTTTGGGTTGTAGTAAATGAAGGATGCAAACATCAAATCTCTGGAAATATTATGTCCCTTATGAACATGCTAATCTATACCATAATGGTTAGCCTGTTTACATAATTAATAGACAAAGTTGTAAGTGTAGTTTCCCCTGTTTCAGGTTGCAAGAAGCAATAACATACAAAGTATTATTTGTTTATTTTAACATCTTCATTTATTTTGTTTCTATTAAATCTTTAAAATACTATACATTCTAAATTTTTCTCAATTATAAGTATGTCATCTAAATATAAGTTTGTTTTTGCATCGACTTGATGTAATATATATATATATATATATATATATATATATATATATATATATATATATATATATATATATGATCTTTTTCTTATTTAATGTTTGTATGGTGATGCAGGTTAATGATGCGAGATGATTGCACCACTAAATTGGGTAGAATTTTCAATTTAAAACATTGATAGAAAATGGGAATGGAAGGTGTGTTGTTGCTAACTAGCTGCTTTCACATGGTTGGAGGTTTGATAATAATTTGTATAAATTCTTTGTACTTTTATAATATATGAAAATTTGTATGTGTTCTTATTTTCATCCTTATCAAACATTTTTATATATTAACTTTTTTAATATGGTAAAATATTTTTTTATATGAAACATATTTACTACTTTAAATTTAAACTTATATATTATTTTTTGAAAAAATGGATATATATTTTGAAAACCAAAACATGTGAAAACGGAGAAACCTTAATGGGAATCTCCCGGATGCATTTACCATGTCATGAAATGTTCACATAAGAATTTCTATTAACTTCAAACACTAATATTTTTTAGACATGACAATTTAATTATATTTTAAATGTGCAGGGATTTATATTACTATTTATTTGAGCCCATCTCCGTCAAAATAAGACCACCAAACTGTGACATTTGATGGAAGTTGTCAACAATTTCACTAAAACAAATGATCATGTCACGTTATTATCCATTAAAGTGCTCACTTCAAAAATGGGTGTTTATTAATGGTTTAAATTGATAGTGGATTTTTGATAATTGTATAATAAAGTTTTTTTTTCCATTGTATTCTTATATAAGTCAATCAACATTTTTTTAGTTCATTGTTTTACGTTAGTATTGTCCAAGTGGTTTTTTTTAATATATTAATTTTCGTTCTAAAGAAAAATTAAATTGTCTAAAGATAGTCTTTTATTCAAAAGTGTTTGAATCTTGGTTTTGGGGATAAATCTAAATTGTTTTAAAAACAGTCATTTATTCAAAAATGTTTGAATCTCAGTTTTCGAATAAATCTTTCTGATTCCAAAGACTTAATAATTCAAATTGTTTTAAACTAGCCTATTAACCTTTTGTCGATAACTTTTCATGTAGAAATTTTGGGACAACGTTAAACGGAACATAGTTCTCATTTTGATGCTTAATCGTACTTTGAATACAATAAAATGAATGTCATTTTCTGTTAATTAATTTATTATTATAATTTACATAACTATATATTACACAAGGTTCTAAAAAGCTCGTCATGGCTCCGCCATGGAGCGCCATGACTCCAAGGCTTGTATGTGCCGCCAAGCTTTACGAAAACGCCGCCTTAACTCATATATGTGTATAAAAATGAATAATAGTAGAAAATACATATAAAAATATGAATTATATACAAAATTGCCGTCTTAAGTCACGCCTTACAAACGACGTGACTCACCAAGGCTCGGAAAAGCTCAAGGCTTGACATTGCCGCCAAGTCACGCCTTACGTTATTTAGAACCTTGATATTACATATCTCAGAGAGACAAAATTTTGGCAATCGTCCCGTAGTTTTTGAGGTCATTGTTTGTGAACATGATTCGATCAGACGTGTATTCTTTTTGAATCAGTTCCGAGTTGATGAAGTGTGACGAACAATTCCATTACAGTCCGGTCTATACATCAAATGTGGTGTATAACAACATGTTCCACAATTGATAACGCACAATCAATCATGTCTTGAGATGTAGTAAACTATCTGTACAAAAGAATAATCGTCTTTAGAAACTAATTTTCAAAAAAACTATTTGCACCCGGTGCTTGGCGCGGATAAACGGCTAATACCTTAATAAGCATTTAGCCTCAAATGCTGAATTTTAAGAGGTACAAGACCTTATGCAATATATACAATGAATTTATGCATGCAGAAAATATAAAACTTATTTGGTCAACCATTGAAAAAGTCAATATATATTATCATTTAAATTGAAAAAGTCAATGTCTATTATCATTTGAATAAGTCAAGCATGCCTATTCAAATAATAAACCTATATTTATAGGAAACGTGACGATAAATTTGTTATTGTTTACGATATCTCTACCTACTTATTATTTATATATCTGATCTAAAACCCTATTTTGTCAAATATCTTGCTCGGTTCCTGCAGAAAAAATACGAAACATGTATTTTCTTTATGAATGAGATTATAGGTGTGTGTTTGTGTGTTTTTTGCATACATAAAACCTAACATGTATGTAGGTTGTGAATGCGATTAATGGTGTGTGTGTTGGGTGTGTTTACTACATACATAAACTCGCTCTCTATCTCCCTCTTTAATACAACAGAAAAAAACTACAGCCATACACAAACTCACTCTACACAAAGTTACACTCTCTTAATGATGTATGTGTGTTTACAGGACCCGAAAGAGCCAACGTTTTTTTCCTGCATTCTCTCTTTCTCGGTCCCTGCAAAAGAAAAAACCTTAACAGGTAAGTTCTTTGTGAAATCCTATTAATATACATTATAACTCTATTTTACTGGTCCCGGAACAACCATCTATTAATATATATATTCTAACTCTCTCTAATGGTGCATGTGTGTTTTTTTTGTGTTTTAGGTACTGAATCAGCCAGCAGTAACCAAGACTACCACAGTTGCAATTTACACCATGACCTACACCAACAATCACCCTGTCATCTTCTATTCCTGCATGACAAACAAACACCATATTACGTAAAATCAACATTAACAATATAATCATAAGTTTGGGGTTTTTTGTAGGTTTCCTACAATTTCTATTTAGATCTTTGGTTATGAGAACAACTCAAGAAATTGACTCTCAGCAACCACCACCACCTACTCCTGCAGAAAAAAAAAATCAGTTTTAGGGCAGGTCTGTAATTTGTTTTACATACAATTAGAAATACACACATGTATACATTCATTTGGTTCTACTCTAGCCTTTCTCTTTTCTACCCCCTAAATAGCCAACAACCACCCTCCCACCTGCTGATCAAACCACCGCACCACCACCACCACCACTGCCACCTTCTATCTCGCTCTTAAACGGTATAGGTCCATGCAGAAAAAATAAATATATAAATTAGAATTTATATAATGACAATCTAAAACCCCTTTTATATCATGGCTCTCTTTAATTGTGTGTGTGTGTGTGTGTGTTTGCCTTTACATGTCCTATATCAGCCACCAATCAATCTTATATTACGGCAGATAAAATATATCAGGTCTGCAATTGTTTTTTATACCATATATATGCAATTGGTGTTTAGATCCACAAGTTTACAGCATTGTTTTATATTTTATTTTTTCTACCCATAAATAACCGACAACCAATGTGTGTTTTTTTTCAGATTAAATCTACACGTTAATGGATGTAGCCAAACAACTATTTTTCTTTCTTCTTGTCGGTGACACTAAAACCAGTGAGAAAGTAAGAAAAAAACAGCCATAATCCAATATTTTTTTGGTAAGAAATTAATATACGAATACACTAACCTTTAAAAGTTAAAATCCAATTATTTTTGCACCACCCAATACTGTTTTTCATCTAAAGCTTCAACCCTAATACACCAAAAAAATAACTCATGACAATTAATAAACATGACAAATCTGCACTCTAGATCAAATTTTGAGAATCTACCAATTACAGCAACCAACTATATTTCTACTTCATTGTAGAGTAATGAACTTTGAATATCTACCGATCACATAATCCTACTTTTATTTTATTTCTTATTAAAATGAAAGTAGGATGCTCTAATTAGTAAATTTACAAAGTACATTGTTGTAAAGTGAAGTAAAATTAATGTAGGTTGCTGTAAATGGTATATTTTCAAAGTGTATTGCTAATATGAAAAAAGATGATTTGTTTTAATAATAAAAAAAATCAATGATACCACATTCAGTGTAAAAATATACCATTTTTGACAAATTAAGACTATAATTACACCATATTTGTATAACTTAAACTAAATTATCGTTGTCATAAATGAAAAAAAAATCAAAAAGATTAACAAAATATAGAGACATTTTGACATTGAAAGCATAAATTAGTTTAGGGCTAGAAAATAACTTACTTAGTCTTGGGGATGCCTTTAAGTGAAAATCCATATGATGTTTACCATAAAAAATACAAGACACTCAATGATAATGTAAACATCCTCAAACCCTAACTGGATGTTGCTTTTTTAATTAGATGCATACCATTCTGGATGTTGGTAGTAGTTCATATTGAGTTAATCCTCAAACCCTTCACTTGCAAGGAAACATGGAATCAAAATGCAAGAAAGTCGATGATAAAATAAACAAATCAAATAAATTAACCTCATAGGTATTTTCCCTGTTCTTATTTTTTCCATCATCCTTCAAGAGATTCTGATATATTCACAACAATTGACACAAATCCCCCCAAAATCAACAACCCAACAAATCTGGTTAGGTTTTCTACAAATTATGAAATGTAACAATTAACAACTTTTATATAAGGAAAAGATGGTACAAGATCTAAAAAAAGAAGCAAGGGTTAATTACATTAGTAGGTGGTAGGAAGATGCAATGATAAAGAAACAAACACTTCATCTTCATTCCTCTGTAAAAAATCTGGGAAAAAAATACAAAAAGAGTTAGTATGGTGGGGACTGTGAGAGAGATAGAGGGGGGAAGATCGGTGCAATTTGAGTGGTGCAGGTGCAATCGTGGTTGTGAAAGCTAGGGTTTTTAAGGGGCAACATGAAATGGTCCGCTGGAGTCTGATGGTGACCACGACAGTTGTGGATAATGATCTCGCAATCGATATTGTGAGGATAAAAACAAACGGTAGTATCTGATTCCTTTAGATAACTGATTTGTTAGTTGGTTTCAGATGACAATGTAAAGAAGAAGAAACAAAACAGTTTAAGGAAGAAGAAGATTTCAGTTTTACCTTGGTGGAATAAGGGTCTTCTTAGTGAAATTTAGGAGCCATGTTTCGCCGTTGACAGAGTAATAGAAGTCGACCATTGGAAGATGATCGGCTCCGACTCTACGATTCTAACCAGAGGCAGGGGTGTCGACTTGGAAGAAGGATACACTCAATCCCTCGAAGGAGGTTTGTATATATGAAAACAATTTAAATGTGAATTATGGGGTTTTTTTTTTGGCTTTTATACGACGGGTTTTAAGTCAATAAAAAGGGCTGAACGTTAGGTAGTATTTTACAAAATAGTCCCTAAACTACATACAACATCTCTTTTGATGTAGTCCAAAAAATGAAAAACGTGATCACATTCTCTGTTAAACTCGATTTCCTTTATTTGTTAAATGAAAGAAATGTTGATCCTTATTCCGTAAGATTTCGTTGTAAGAGAAAAACCGGAATTTTGGCATATAAGCTCAAGTAAAACAAACTACTACAATACCAAAATGAAATCTTGATATAATTAAAAATATGAAAAAATAAAGTGTATAAATAAGTTTTAATATCCCATTCTATTCTGTATACTTTGTTCATTAGAATATGAAATGAAATGATTTTAGAAGAAATTGATTGCTATAAAGAAAAACTATCTGGTTGTGGAGAAAGAGAGAATTTATTATAATTTTAATGAAAACAATAGAGGATACAAATAACTTCTAACATGGAGAATTCTTGAACATGCTCATTGTTAGTAATTTGTGTTCCTTAAAATATAACATATTTTCAAATGGAAATAATTGTTGAGTGAACCTGTTCGCCGCCCATCTGTTGTGACCAAAAAACAACAAAAATCATAATTATACTGAAAAAACAATGATTTAATCAGGGTTTATAATCAACAATGTAAATTTATATATAAAAATAAAAATATGCATTTATTTAATCCATAACAAAGTTTTATTTTTTAAACTATTTGCGCAAAAAAACTAATGACTTTTAAAAACGAATTTGTAAAAAAATTATTCGCACCCGTCGCTTGGCGCGGGTAAACGGCTAGTGTGTGTGTGTGTGTGTGTGCATATATATATATATATATATATATATATATATATATATATATATATATATATATATATATATATATATATATATATATATATAGGGAAATGATCAAATGAGAACACCTAAAAGGTTGAGAACGCGAGAACAAGTATAATCATTTGTGATTCCATGTATTCATTTGTGGAAAAATGATAAATTTTTACGCACAATCAACATGAATATGCTTTTTCTCTTCAATTGAAATTAAAGGCGTAAAAATTTATCATTTCTCCATAAATGAATACATGGAATCACAAATGAATATACTTTGTTCTCGCGTTCTCAACCTTTTTGGTGTTCTCATTTGATCCTACTCCTATATATATATATATATATATATATATATATATATATATATATATATATATATATATATATATATATATCATTGTTCTATTTTTGTCCTATTTGCCTATTCATATATGAATACTTCTATCTTATTCATGTATTGTATGTTTTCATTTACCAGAAAAATAAAGGAACACACACACCAAAAAAAAGAAAGATTCAAAAAGAAAAAAGTCCAGCAAAACAAAAAATGACAACAGTCTCCAACACCAAAGAAAAGCAACAACTAGAAGATTTAAATTCAGATTTCGAAAGCAGTCCATCCAAAAAGCAAAAGAAAAAGGATTCACCAGATAAGAAAGTACGAGTCGTAAAATAATTTTATTCTATGGAAAATAGATGTTCATCAGAGTTGTTACCGACTATCTTCATTGGGCTGAGCAGAGAACAAAAAGAATGTGTACGATCTTTGGCTACACCCATCAACACATCAATCCACACACCAAAACAAGACGCCCACACAGCGCCACCCGTGTGGGGGTGGGCTGTAAACAAGCCATAATTTACAAGCCATAATTTCCCTGACCAGTCTAGGTTTGCAGGTTGTAGTTACAACCGTTTCGTAATTATCGCCATGCTACAATAAAAATGATTTAAATTAGCTAATTATTTAGTGTTTCTAGACTAAAATGGCCACTATTCCGAAATAGAATTCATGACCGTTCTTCATATTTTACAAGTTCTACGTATTACGAACTAAATGTTTGCATTTCAAAGTATAACAATGTTGTTTTTTAGAGTTTTTATTCGTCTTAGTTGTTGCTAATACTAATAGTAATCATAAAAAAAAGCCTAAGTACCACCAAAATTGACACTTTCTATATATTTTAGACTATATCTACGTATTTCAGACTATATCTATGCATCCGGAGTGATGCGGATTATTTTACGGTTTTACTTGTCCTGTTAATCACATATAATTATACAATAAGCATAACAACCATTAAAATCGAGCCAACACGAATTATTTCCGGCTAATCAAATATAATCATACAAAAAACACTCAAACTATTTTTTTAAACATATAGTCACATAATAACCTACAGAAGAATGGACATATACCCATTAATATTGGAGCTCTTCATTTGTTTCATTTGTCAGACTGTATATTTCGAATTAAGAGTAGTCCCAAATGCAATCTAATGCAACTCTGAAATGCCGTGAAGTCTAAAATGAATGTTCTGATTTTCTGTAATGATATATACGTATAGCGGTATAGGGGACTACAATAACAAGTCATATCATTCACTTTACACCTTCTTCCCGAGTTCTACTTAAGGAGAGATATGGATGGAAATGGAGAGAAAGTGAGGGATGTTCCCGAGTTTTTTTTTGTAAATTCAATAAAGGAAAGAGAAGGAAAAGATTGACAAAAAGAAAATGAGGGGAAGGAAAATTTTCTTTATTTCGCCTTGTTCCTGAGTTTCCGAAACATATGTATTCTAGACTATGTGATATTTTTTCAAAATTTCATTAAGCATATGTATTTTTCTAAAAACATGACAAATTTGGTTATGTTGCTCAGTAATTTCCAATCTCAACCCATTTAGAAATTTACCTCGTTTATTTATCTTTTGCATATTTGAAAGTATGCAACGGTTTGCGCCTCATAGGCCGATAATCATGTCTTGAGATGCAAGATGCGAACTTGCATTGCACTCCTCGGTACCAATTGATTACAAAATCTGCCATCGGCGTCAGCTATTGTGAGTTTGCAATGTTAATTTTCCGGCGGAGGTGTTGCATAATGATTCTATTTTTTCACCCTGTCTCGTATTAATTTAATGTATAAGCTTCTGATTTGATATATTTACGATGAGCTCTTCGGATATAATCTGCACTGCTGTTAGTGTTTTTGGATTTATTGAGATCTCAGTTAAGATTCGAACCTGGGATTGTAGTTCAGTCGGTCAGAGCACTGCAGATTCATGATTCGATTATGTTTTGTTTAGCGCTATGTACGAAAGGGTTTTAATTATACTTTTGTTTTTGATATGGCTGTTGTTATAGGGAATTTTGAATTAGGAGTTTTGAACAATATGGCATATAAGACTTTTGTTCGGATATGGTGTTGTATCATATTCCGACTCTATGCGGAGAGGGTAAATGAGGAAGGAAATAACTGAAGGACAGTCTATAGAGTGATCTGATGAGCCCTGTATCTGATAATTGGCAATCTTACTTTTTTGTGATGTTTGATGCATTTGTTGACCAAAATGAAGTCTTTGAAGTAATAATGAAACCGAAAGTAGTACCTTCCTCACTTCCCTCCAAAGAAAGCATAAACAAAACAAGTAAAAGATTTATGCTTGATGACTTTACTTTAGGTATGTTGGTCAAAATGGATTCCTTTGTAATCAAGTAAACAATAGCCTAGGGTTATTTGACTATTGACTATTTAGTTTGTATAGAGACCAATACTTGCTAGCATTTTTTAACACATTTTGTTCAATCTCCTTGTTTTGGTGCCTTTTTTTTTTTATTATTATTTTTTTTATAACTGTGGTTAAAGCATTGCCTTCTCTTCCATAAGAGTGGTTAAGAGGGGGCGTGCAAGCTAGTTTTTTTTTTATAGTTTGCGTATTCTTTTGGAGGTCTATAATAAAAGTTTTTATAAGTAAATTAGATATACGAATTGGATTACATAATTTACTCAATGCCAGTAGAAAGTTTCTCCACTCCTTTAAGCTTTACCCTGATAAGTATTAGCTCATATTTCTTGTGATTGTGGTTGTTTTGCGTAAAGCTTTCACAACATTTATTGGGACATTGGTATCTGAATTACTTGTGAAAAAAACGTCTAGTCATATTCTCATATCTCCATGTTTGCTTTACCCTCTTATATTTGTCCTAAAAAAACAAAAAATTTTAGTCGGTAGACAAAATTTGTTGATCCAGGATGACGGACTATTAAATCATCTGAATGTATCTTTCCTGTTTTTTACTTGTAGTAATCAGTGTTGGAGCTTCTTATGGCATCCACACCCACAAGCTATATATATATATATATATACATACATACAATATATATATATATATATATATATATATATATATATATATATATATATATATATAACATACATGTGTATCTTTCTTCCAGTTATGTACAATCCGTTGTAATTATGCGTGTGGTGAAGAGAGATGGGCGTAAAGAGTATGTGAATCCCTTTAAGATCATCGACCGACTAAAGAAACTCAGCTATGGACTTGATCACTGTGATCCAGTGCTTGTTTGCAAGAAGTTATGTGGCGGTGTTTACGGGGTTGTCAATATCAGCCAGCTTAGTGAACTTATCGCGGAAACCGCCACTAAAATGGCTGTTGACCATCCTGACTATGCTTCCGTAAGTTTTTGTGCTCACACTCTATTTGTTCATTTGGTTTTTGAGATAAGAGAAATGATAAATTGTTGGATTTTTTTTTGTTTCATGCTAGCTAATCAGATGCTCAAAACATTTAATTTGCTGTTTATGCAAGTTGTTCTTTTATTCTTTTGACTTATTTTTATCTATTTTTTTATATACTATAAACCTTTGTCTGTACTTTAAACTTTATAATTACTCAATTCAGTTAAATTGATTATCCTTTATTTTCCTAATTTGCAGTTGGCTACAAGGATTGCGGTTTCGGATCTCTACAAGAACACCAAGATATCATTTTCTGAAACGTAAGTGAAGCTAATCTACGTTAACTAACACAAGTATTTGCGGTCTGAATCTTGGTTGTCGCTGCAGAATCAAAGATATGTACTCTCATATCACTGAGAGATCTGGGCAGAAGGCTCCCCTTGTTGCGGATGATGTTTATGAAATCATCATGAAGGTGTGACATATGTTTACAAATTTACTATCGTTGTTTCGAGAGTTAATTGCGATGTTATATATATGTGTGTATTAATTTGGAACTGATGGTTTTTCTATATACTTGTTTTAGCCAAATTTAACCCATGAACAACAAAATATAACTTGAAATTGTCAATCTTGATTTTTTATTTTTAATGGCATAACCTTTTTGTTTCAGCATGCTGAAAAGTTGGACAGTGAGATTATATATGACAGGGATCTTGATTATGATTATGTTGGTTTTAAAACCCTTGAGAAATATTATCTCTTGAAGATAGAAGGGAAGGTTGTCGAAAGGCCTCAACATATGCTGATGAGAGTTGCAGTTGGGATTCATAAGGATGACATTGATTCTGTAATCAAGACTTATCAGTTGACCTCACAGAGCTGGTTCACTCATGCTTCTCCCACCCTCCTCAATGCTGGGACACCCAAGCCCCAAGTATGATTTGTTCTCACCATTTCCTGTTGCATTCTGCTATTTGTTTCCTTGCTTTTCACATGGAGTCGATAATGCGATTTGTAGCTGAGTAGCTCTTTTCTGGTATGCATGAAAGATGATAGCATTGAAGGCATTTATGATACTTTAAAGGATTGTGCTGTTATCAGCAGCTCAGCAGGGGGTATTGGTATCTCAATTCATAATATCCGATCAACTGGCAATTACATTCGTGGAACAGATGCAACTTCCAGTGGCGTTATTCCAATGTTGCGTATCTTCAATGATACTGCCCGTTATGTTGACGAAGAAGGTGGCAGGAGAAAGGGTGCCTTTGCTGTCTACTTGGAGCCATGGCATACTGATATCTTTGAATTTCTTGATTTGAGGAAGAACCGTGGAGAGGTAGCAACTCTTTTGCAGTACCCTTATGGATACTGGTGTAGAAATTAGAAACTCTGCTTAAAATTCAACATTTTGTTATTAAGTTAAAAAGCATATTTGGGGTTCATAAAGCTCTAAACTTGACTAAACAATCATGCAGGAAGAACAACGTGCTTGGGATTTGTTCTATGGTCTTTGGGTACCTGATCTCTTTATGAAAAGAGTTGAGAGTAACGACACTTGGTCTTTATTTTGTCCAAATGAGGCTCCTGGTTTGGCTGATTGTTGGGGCCAAGAATTTGAAAACCGCTACACCCAATACGAAATCCAGGTAAAACTACCCTTTTCCATTATACCTTTTTTGTGTCTTGTAATTAAATCCGGTCTTATATTACTTCTATCAGTTAATAGTAAATCTTCCTTACAAACCCAGGGGAAAGCTAAGAAAGTTGTCAAGGCACAGAAACTTTGGTATGAAGTTTTGAAGTCCCAGATTGAAACCGGAACCCCTTACATGCTCTTCAAGGTAATTCAGTAAGATGGAAGATTTTCTAGTTATTATGTTTTGTTTTCATATTTTCATAAGTTAAGTTATGATGCTTCATTCTTAGGATTCTTGTAATAGAAAAAGCAATCAAAAGAATCTTGGCACCATCAATTCTTCAACTCTGTGTGCTGAGATTATTGAGTACACAAGTCCAACAGAAACTGCTGTGTGTAATCTGGCATCCATCGCATTACCTCAATTTGTTCGAGTGAAGGTATGTTTTTAGAGAAATGCTCTTAAGGCTGCGTTTATTACACGTGAATAGATTTGAAAATGAGGTCATTAATGTATTTTCGCAAACAACAGATTGAGAACTGGTCCTAGTCCCACTTTGTTCCATCTTTTTGGGTGGGAATTTTGTATCCAAGTCTTGTTTTGAGTCCAATGCATGCCAAATAGTGTACAACTCGTTCAGTCGAGTCCTGTGTATCAAGTGGGTTCTAACTCGTAAATATGATTAGCCCATTTTAATATGGTTATGATTCATTTGAACTTGTATTTAATATATTTATTTCAGGGAGTTTCAGCAGAATCTCAACCATCAAAGCTTGTTGGTAGCATTGGTTCTGGCAACAGATACTTTGATTTTGACAAACTAGCTGAGGTCTGGCTTTGAAACTTATCACGGGTTATGCTAAGAAATAGCAACGTACTTTTCATTGATGTGTTCATTATAACATCCTACTTTTTCTTTAATTACAACATTGCACTATCTAAATTTTTCTCCATTATACTATAGCAGTGTTATCCAAACACTAAGAAATTTTCACTACTATAACTTTGTTGAATTTTCTAAGTATAAAGTCCTAATTTGAATTTTTCTATAGAACAATGCTATTGTTGGGTAGATTATTGAAAGGACACTGCTTGAAAGTTATAATGATTTTATTGAAAGTAATGAAAGTAGGATGCTATCTTGCATTTATCCCTAGAATCTATTATTACACCATGATCGTAAATCTTTGCTCGTGTTGTGTAGGGCAGATCACATTAGTTGTTACCACAAATCTCAACAAAACCATCGATGTGAACTATTACCCTGTTGAAACTGCAAAAATGTCAAATAGAAGGCATAGACCCATTGGAATTGGGGTCCAAGGTCTTGCAGATACTTTCATATTGCTTGGTATGCCATATGATTCACCAGAGGTAAATAGTTTTCTTCATTTATTTTATAATTATTCTTAAATAGCTTGCTGCTTATTGACTTTTGTTTATTTATTATTTTCTTTTTTGTCTTGAAATGCAGGCACAACAGTTGAATAAAGACATATTTGAGACCATATACTACCATGCCCTGAAAGCTTCATCTGGATTAGCTAAAAAAGAAGGTGTCTATGAAACATATAATGGGAGTCCTGTTAGTAAGGTGTGTCTCTTTGGATGTTTACTTTAAAGGGTGATGCTTCTTTTACCTTTTTGCCCCGAGGGTGTAGTACACTTTGTTTTGAGTGGTATCTTTGAAACTGACTACAGTTATAGTGTCAGAGTTTCAATTCAAATGTGGATTGGTTCCTTGCCAGTCATTTAGCAGGGTATTATGTATCTGATTTACATCTCACATGATGCTCTTCGGGTTGGGAAAGTATGGACCATCTTAGGGGTTGTTGGAAAAGTAACCTTTTTGTAGAATTATTCATAGGGTTTAAGAAATTTTAGCTAATACCCTGTTATTTTTTTTGTAATATACTTTTAGGGGATTCTCCAACCAGACATGTGGGATGTAACGCCGTCGGAAAAGTGGGACTGGAAAAATCTTCGTTCAATGATAGCCAAGAATGGCGTACGGAATTCCCTTCTTGTTGCTCTCATGCCAACTGCTTTAACAAGCCAAATTCTTGGAAACAATGAGTGCTTTGCGCCATACAACTCCAATATCTCGAGTCACAGAGTTTCACAGTGCGTAATTCTATGGTCTTGCGTTATGGAATGAAAAGGATTGTTTGTTTTATCATTTATGTGATGGAATGGATCATTCTTAGAGAACATGGCTAAGGGTGGTTTTTTTAATTCCACTATGGAATGAAATGCAAAATTGCAATATATATATATATATATATATATATATATATATATATATATATATATATATATATATATATATATATGGTTTTTATTTAAATAACTTCTAATGAAATCCATGATTTGAAGTAACTTACGATTCTATTCCTTTTAAATAACTGGAAAATATATATTTTTTTTAATGTCACCTTATATGGGTTTTGATAAGCTTTTATTATGTTTAATCTTTGTAGTTGGAATATTGATTAACTATTAAGTAAATTATGTATAGTGGTTGACTGGTAATTGTGTTTTGTAGTGCTACATGTTTTGTTGTGAACAAGCATTTGTTGCATGACATAACTCAAATGGGCCTCTGGTCTCCTGATCTGATGAATCACATGATCCCGGACGGTTCTGTTCAGAAAATTTCTGTTATCCCTGAAGATTTGAAAGCTATTTATAAGTATGATCTAAATTACAATGCCTTTATTTTTATTTATCTTACGTTTATACCTTTTTCTGGTGTTGTTGGAATCAGAACTGTTTGGGAGATCGAGCAAAGGACTTTGGTTGACATGGCTGTCGACCGTGGATGCTACATTGACCAGAGTCAAAGTCTCAACATTCATGTGGATCGACCCAACTTTGACAAGCTCACTGCACTGCACTTTCATGCTTGGTCCAAGGTATATCAACTATTTTAGTTATGGTTAAACTATGAAATTGTTATTATTTGTAAAATTATTACTAAGCCATGTATCTTCTACCAACCCCCTCCCCATGAAAGTGCTTTTTTTTTCAACCAAAAAAAAAAAAAAAAAATCTGAGAAATAATTAAACGCTTGGGGTAAATGGAAAGTATAGGGCTAGAATCGGGCAGTTATTTCATTCCCTGATTTTCTTTATTATGTTTTCAAATTTGCATCAACTCAAATATAACTCCCATATACCTTTGTTGATTTTGTTTACTATATAATCATATTTTTATTTCTCCTTATTTCAACATTGTCTTTTGAAAAATCTACTTAGTTATGGCAATGTCAATTAAGCACATTTCAGTGCTATAATTTGGTAGATTTTTCAAAGTACAATATCCTAATAAGAAAAAAAATTGAAAGTATAAGGCTAGAACCTGGCAGTTTTTTCAATGTATGAGAAGAAAACAAAAGTGAAAATGTGAATGCTCTAATAGAAAAGAATAAAAGTAGAAGGCTATAACAAACAAATAAATGGAAGTATGTCGCCATTTCTTGCATTTAACCCGACATACTTCACCAGGTTAAGTTTTGTTTCTGTTATCTGCTAATTTGGTTGGCAAAATATTTATGTTTCTGGACATCAGGGGATTAAAACAGTATAGTTGGATTAAATGCAAGAAAAAACAGTGTTGTCACAATATTGTGCTTTGAAGTTTGAAAATTCAACCTAATTATAGCAATGTCATCCGAATATAAAACAATTTTCAGTGCCATAATTAGGCAGTCATTTCAAAGTACATTGTCCTAATAAGGAAAAAAATTGCATGTATAAGGCTATAATTGGGCAGCATTCACAAAAGTCGCAAGTACAATGCTGCAGATAGAAAGAAATATGCTATAATACACAAAAATTGTAAGTACATCGCTATTTCTTGAATTTAGCCTTTTTTTTTCTGGGCATCAGGGGCTTAAAACAGGGATGTATTGCCTGCGATCTCGGACTAGAGCAGCTTACTTTTGATACTTGACTTGTGTAGGTAAGGTTAGGATAATGATTGAAATTGTACGCATTTTTGAAAATGCATAGTTAAAATGATTGTGATGATTGCAAAGGCAAGGTGTGATGAAGAAGATAACACAAATGATGTGTTTCTTGATGAACTGTGAGGAATGAATGGATATGACTTGTGGAAGTTAAAATTGTTTGGTCAATTGATTAATGAGGTTGGAAACGTATGGGTTGAGGTCTTGTTTAAGATTTTAGAGTTTGGTATGTACTTTAAATTGGAACATGATTGGATTATTTTATATTGTGTGTGTGGATGGGTGTGTGTGAGTTCATGTCACTCGTAATGGACATACCTAGGGTTGAGCATAGGCGGGTACCTGCCCTTATTGAATGGAAACCGTTGAACCAACAGTTCCTAAAATATTGGAACAGCTTACCGGTTCTTTAAATTTTGGGTCCGATTCTATTATTGGGTACCTGGTTTCATAAGTCTTTAAAACTTGTAATTATGTAAACATCTTCATTAACAAGTTATGCAAGCAATGCCATGAATTTATACATACAGAAAAGGGAAGAAAGGAAATAAATTACTTCTTAATGAAATGGTTAAGCATCTTCTTTACAATTCTGTCAAGCCATGACCATAAACGTTATTCTCCTAGGGGATGGTTCAAATTAAAGACACCCCCTAAAGTGAGTGCGTGAGGACAACTATTAACCATCGGATGAATCAATTAGATGCTACTAATAAGATTAGTTTTTTTTTTTTTTTTTTTTTTTTTTTTATAATTTCAAAATAGAATTAAATACTACAAATTCCGGAGAGGGCTAAAATAGTAAAATTGCTTACAGAATTCAAAAGGAAACTTAGCTGGCTTCTCAATCAAATTCGATCATATCCCCTTCATCTTCTCCCGCAAAATCGTTTTGTGGTGCAAGAGGAACTATCAAAAAATTTGAAAGATTTTCTGAGAATCAAAAACCCTCCCAAGATAATCCGACCGATTGCATTCCGGTATAAATATGTTAGTATCATAAAAGGAAACCAGGAATGAGAACTCTACGAAGCGCTTCGAGAATGAAGGCGAGTGCATACCTATCGAAGTTTTAAAACACCGAAAGTACTGCAATCGATTGATGAAGATAATTTTGTTAACAATTAACTCAGGTATGTAGTACTTCTAAGTTGATTTTGAGTTAGGGTTTTTTTAAACATGACGATGTGTGGATTTTTTTTTTTTTTTTTTTTTTTTTTTTTTTTTAATGTTTACTGAGTTAAACTTCAATAGCGATCATATTCAAAAAGGAGAAGATTTTGAATCATTTTGTGAACAATAATGTTATATTCGTATAGCAAGTTAGGGTTTTCTTTTTTGTTCATACAACATAGTCGATTTATAAAAATATATGTTAGACATGGTATTCTAGTCTGCATGTGTAGGTAAATAATAACTAAGGTTTGTAATACTTCCTATTTGATAGTATGTTAGGGTTTTATAAAAAAGACAATTTATGGGTTTTTTTTGTGTGATGTTTACTAAGTAAGAGTAATGTATTAATCATATTCTATAAGGAAATATGTATTGCATACAACCATTTTGTGAACAATAGGTTTATATTAGTATAGCAAGTTAGTATGTTTTTTTTGTTGCTAAAACTTAATTGATAGGACTGATATAAGAAACTAAAAAGAGTCATGTACTTTGGTATAAAATTTGTTATGTTTATGTAATAATGTTAATAATTGTATTTTTTTTTTTTTGGTTATGTTTATTGAGTAAAACAATTCTATTGATCATGTTCTATAAGGAAATAGATATTGAATACAAGCAATTTGTGAACAAGTAGTTTATATTAGCAGGTTAGTGTTTTTTTTGTTGCTAAAAAGGAATTGATATGACTTGTATAAGAAATTTAAAAGAATCATGGTTCTTGGTATAAAAGTTTGTTATGTTTATGTAATATAGTTAATAATTGTATTGTTGATTAACTTTTACATGATCATCAAGTCTTGCTATTCTGGATTCCAATATTGTTGATGAGAGAAAAAAGAGAAAAGGTCATAATGGAAGAAATTTGTTTAAGAAATCAGAAGAGACAGAGCAGGTAGAAGATGTAATTGAAGATAAGAAGAATAGAAAGCTACCAAGACTAATAGTGGTTGTGGATAAAATTGATGATGAAGTTATTAATGAAAGAAGGGTGAAAGTAAAGAATGAAAAGATTGAATATGAAGCTAATAAAAGAAGAACAAAGGCAAAGAATGATAAAACATCAATTTAGAAATTCCAAATGAGATAACTAAGGGGGTAAAAGGAAAGGACGTATGCTATGATATATTGAGAGTGAGGAGGAGGTAAAAAAATGTTACATGATTTAGAAGGTTAACTACACGGATGTCACCAAATTCGTTGTATCTTGCGCTTAAAAGCCTATCAAAAGAACAAAGGAAAGTAGTAAAAGATATGGGGTTTGGTGGATTCATAGGTATGGATCTGTATTCATTGTCGGGAAAACTATGTTATTACCTTGTTGAAAATTTTGTAAGCAGCACATGTGAAATCAGATTTAGAAATAGTGAAGTAAAGATTACCAAAGATACAATGCATTCTATGTTTGGACTACCAAATTGCAGGTTAGATTTCAAGACAGTGCAAAATTGTGAGAAAGTAGATCCTTTACTTAAAGCTTGGAAATACCAGTTTGAAGATGGTAAGTATAATATTACAAACTACTTGAAGAAAATATGAGGTACCCACAAAGGTGATGACTTATTCAAGATTAACTTCTTCGCATTGTTTATGAACACCATGCTGAAATAAGATATTAACTTCTTGGCATTGTTAAGGCATGGAAATACCAGTTTGAAGATGGTAAGTATAATATTACAAACTACTTGAAGAAAATCACCAGGTAAAGACTTATCACAACTCTTCTCTAAATTGTCTTCGACATCAGACTTGCTAGTTTTCATAACCAAACACCATTTTTGTTGTTTTTATTATCTTTTGGAAAAGATTTTTAACTCTTTTAACGTTGAAATTTTTTTGACCTTTGATTCAAACCATTTTCGACAATAGTTTGTTTTGAATAAAAACCTTTATCAGTCACTTTCAAATTATCCTCTTTCAACAACTCATTCAATTTAGGATCAACTGTATCTCCATTTCCTTTTGTGACAACGAAATTAAGGATAAAGCACTGAGTTTCATTCAAGAAAATGTTTTCTTTTTTCGTTCAAAAATTTTGTGTGTTTCTCTGAATCCTCATACACTTGAGCTTCAACAACTCGTGGAATTTCTTTTTTCACAAGAATCATCCTCTCTGTCACTTTCATTGTTTGTTATGTCTTCAACAATAACAGACACTTGAGAATATTCAGTTTTGGTTGTCGAAGATGAATCATTTTTTAGCTTTGATTTTGAATCATCATTTTCATCGCTTTTGGCTAACGAAGTGATATTAATGACAGACAATTTCGAGTAATCAACACATTCATCTTCCTCATTTTCACTGGTATCGTCCGAATCATCTTCGATATCATCAAAATTTTGTTGAGTACTTTGTGTGGATTTCTCAGTTTTGTTCAAAATTTTCATTTGTTCGTTTTTAGACAGAGTATCATTCACAATATCAACTAAATCATCAAATTCCAAACAATTATCAATATTAACAATACCATAAGCATATAAATCATTAGGAACTTGATCATATTTCGTTACATTACTCTCGCAGTCATAAGTGATTTCATCAACTAATTCACGCTCAAAGTTAATGAAAGGGAGTAATTTTCAATGTTGTTCCTTACAAATCTCGATGAATTATAGAGATGAGCTAGTTTATCATACAATCTTTTCGCAGTGTTACAATATATGTTCCTTTGTTTCACAAGCGAACTATTATCCATTTTCAATGAGTCTCTATCTATCTTGACATTCGTAAGTTTCAAATCTAGGTTCTCTACCCTAGTTTTCATCTCCTTCAACTTATTTGTTGCTTCATAAAGTAGAGCTTTATTTTTCTCCACTTCGCTACTCATAGAAATCAACATATCATTTAAGTAAGAACATGTATCATCAAAATAAGATAAAATGAAATTGTAAGAATTTAAAGGCACATTAAAAGACATAAGAAGTTCACGTACCTTCTCAGTCATGGGAGACTTTGAAGCAGTTGTTACAAAACATCTTCCAGTAATCATCTCTTCTTCCTCTTTACTCTCATCTACATTCTCTCATCTTCCATTAATTCCCCAAACGTGCTCTTATCACTCGAGTGATCAACAACATGCTTCACCTACATGACACCATGAGTAGGATGACACATCTCTTCATCATCGGAGCCTGAAGACCAAATTTGATAAGTTCCATCATCATTATTTTAATCCTTCGCAACCAAGGAGAGATTCTTGGACTTTGCATGAAGCTCCTTAATCTTCAATGCATAGTAGCCTTCGTCTTTTACCTTCTCCTTCTTATCCTCTTGCTTTCGAAGCATGCAATCCCTTACCACATGATTTTGTCTGCTACAATAATTACAATTGTAACCAGAATCTCCTTTCAGCTTCTTCTCATCCTTTTTTTCTCTTCTTTCTTCTCAACCACCTTCTCCACACTTCTACATTCCACCGGATCTCGAACCAGACTTCTTAACAAAGTTTCCACTGATTGGCTTTTTATAGAACTTCTTGACATTAATATTAGAATAATATGCTACAACTTCGTCATCTGAGTTCATCAGAAGTCCTTCTTCGTTCTCATCTCCTTCAACATTTGAACTAGCTTCCTTCACAGAGACCTTCGAAACAAGAGCCAAAGGACCACTAAACTTCATTTTTCTATTTTCCTCAGCCATCTCCTTCACCTCAGACTCATGAGCTTTCAGAATGTGGTAGAGATTCAACAAAGAGTAGGTGTCCAAGTTCTCTTGAGTCTTTATCATTAAACATATATTCTTCCATTCCTTCTTAAGCCCTAGAATGAAAGTAATGTTGAACTCGAGAGTGGTGCAAACAACATTGTGCCTAGTATACTTGTAGATTAGCTCATTGAATCTATCATAGTGAGCTTCAATAGACTCATTCTTTTTTTTCTTAAAGTCAACAAGCTCTGATAAGAATTGAGTTACCGAGTTCTTCTTCGTACGTTCATTCCCTTGGAATTTTTCCATCAAAGTGTTCCAGCTCTCCTGGGCAGTCTTGCATCCACGAATGTAGTTGTAAACTGTAGGTGGTAAGGCACCTCGCAATTCACGGATGTATCTTATCATTTGCTTTATGCTTATTGCCTTGAGCAATTACTTCTTCAGCATTATCAGCTATACTAACTACTTCAAGTTGATCTCCTCGATAAGGACCTTTCTGGATCAATCTCCACAGATCTTCATCAATTCTGTTGAGGTAGTCTTCCATAGGATCCGCCCATTGATCATAGTATTCTGAAAGCAACATTGGAATCTTTGTTGAGGATCCTAGTAGATTTGTGTAGTTCATCATTGTGTTCACATTCAGATTTGCCATTGAATCAAATCGTAAAGAAGAAAAACTTGATGAGAAAGAAATCGGATTCAAAACGATTGATCAAACGATCGCAGGATCGCTAAATCATAGTGATCGAACGAAGAATTATTTTATCACTTGCGGAATTATTGAATCGAAGCAAATGATTCAATATAGTGAAGACATGAACGAAATTCTCCAATCGATATGTAGATTTCTGCTCTGGTACCAATTGAAAGGTTGTTTGACTTAAGTTTGAATCAATCGTAATGTAAATCAGTGTAAGTATGAACACCAAATGTAAATAAGATCTTTGATTCAACACAAATCCGGAATGAGTATAAGTGAAGTTGCAGAGAGAAAGTAATCTCTATGCATAAGGATGCAAAAGTTACAACTCACTGAAGTACCTACCCTATTTATAGGATACTCATGGATACAAAAAAATATACTAGGACTTCAACATTTAAAGAGAATGTATAAAAGTTCCTAGTAAAATACATACCCATCGAAGTCATGTAGACTTTCGATGTTTACAACAAAGTCGCTACTAAGACAACTACCTGAGCTTCGACATATCACAAAACAATTAGACTTTACAGTTATGGAACATCTAAAAGGAAATATGAGATTTAGTGTTGGTAATTTGTATCACTAATATTATTTAAGTGTAATTGGAATAATTTGTTAACCAATGCAATCTTGATGAATCTTAAAAGAGTAAGGGTGTTGCGGAAAGCACACTTGCTTGAGTTTATTCAAGATTTAAAGTACACTATTATGTAGGGATAAAACCCCTGAACTGCGGGGGTCCGGGGATGGCAACCCCTGGTAGTGGGGTCCAAAAGGTAGAGCCCCTAGCTAAGGTCGATGTTGACAATTTTACTTTATAGAAAATGCATAAAAATCCAAATTTAAGAATTTTGACCAGGTTTTGACATTGTCAATTTTAGCTCTGATGTTGACACTCATGGGTTGGAACCATTTTTGTGGCAGTTTTGAAACTGCCTTATGGCAGTTTCTTCTGTCAGTTTTCAGACAAGGGATATACCGTTTTGGTCTTTAATCTGGTACATCAAGATCATAAATTACACAATCTCTATTCTTGAAAATCAATGAATTTTATCCTATTGAGATTTCGAGAGTACCATGAAAATACTTCAATTTGATAGTGCAATCCCGACTTTTAGTGAATCCAAACAATCTTTAAATACCTCGAAATTCTAACATTTAACCCCTTATATAGTTACATTCAAGGTTAAGTGTGAATTAGCATGTCTCTTTCCTTACTGCAAGATTTTAAAACTTGTAATCATGTAAACATCTTTAACAAGTTATGCAAACAAAGCCATGAACTTATACATACAGAAAAGGGAAAAAAGGAAATATATTACTTCTTAATGAAACGGTTAAGCATCATCTTTAAAAGCCTGTCAAGCCATGGCCATAAATTATTCTCCATACTCCACACTCAACAAGATTTTGGTTCTTTAATGGTATTTAATGACACTATGGTTGATGATTAGACTCCATATGTTGGATAATGATACTTGCATCAAGCACCAAATTTTCAAATTCTTGTTCTAGTACTGACAACACAATAAGCATATAATCATGTTAAAAGCTATGAAAAGACGGGTAGAATAGTCATTCCATCATACGAACCATCAACTATTTTCACATATGATTGGCAATGGTTAAAATCTTAGAATAAATAGTAACATATACTATTGAATTCCCTCCTACTATATTTTTTGCATTTATAATTGTATATGTTACTTTTTATTCTAATATTTTTATATGTTACTGTTTATTCTAAGATTTTAACCATTGCCAATCCTATGTGAAAATAGTTGATGGTTCTTTTGATGGAATTACTATTATACCCTTCTTTTTCATAACTTTTAACATGATTATATGTTTATTGTGTTGCCGGTACTAGATGCGAACACGAATGTGAAAATTTGGTGCTTGATGCAAGTATTATTATCCAACATATGGAGTCAGATCATCAACCATAGTGTCACTAAATACCATTGTACTTTTATTCAACTGTTTTCACGTTTTATTTATGTCCCCGTTTTGATTAGTGGGTTCATCTCTGCATCAATACACAAAGTAATATCATATTATATTGTTGTTTTTACTACCTGTTCCCTCGTAATCATTTTTTCGTCTGTAGTGATTACCTTCATGCACAAGGTGTAAACACAAAGCAGCCCCTGTGATTGTATTTTTGGTATTAAAGCAATCTCTCAACTTAGATAGTCTTCTGCAATTTAAATTTTAGAGCGAGATTAACTATTTTTCCCACTAATATGTTACGTGAACAAGAAGAGAACAGAAGATTTAAAAAAATCCCTTAACATCTTATAAAACTTGAGTACATAAACCTAATAATATCAATTGGATAAACGGTGTGAACATCACGTGCTAAATATTTCTGTTAGCACATAATATTGTTGGATATGTAAAAGATGAATTAGATTTTTCTTCTTATATATGTACATAAAAAATTTAAAAGGTTGAAATGTTCTTGTTTAAAAAACAAAAATATTATTTTTTAAAAACAAGTACCTGATTCCAGCGTACAAATATATTTGAACCGCGGTCATTTTGATCCAAATTTTAGGCAGGGTAATTCCTAAAAGAGGAACCTTACGAAAGGCACAAGAATGGCCTAAGTGAAGATGGCCAAATTAACTTGGAACTTGGAAGTGACTTCTTTTTGAAGGAGAAAACCGGGCATGGTCCCTTATCTATATAGAATGCGTATCGTCATATACGAGGAATGGGTGGCGCCCACTTTGGTATTTCTACTCGACACTTATTCTATTTTTTATCATCTTGTTTATAGATATCAACCAAACTCTTAAGCTTTTGGTTATGTTACAGGATACTCCGAAGCGTGAAGTAAAGGTGGATGTAGGAATTACGGCTGTAGTTGCACATATTTTTTTAATGGGTGTACCTGAATAGGAAACAAAAAATTACACTACGACATAAAATCGAGTGGTGACCCGTGGTGGTTGTCGAGGCCAACAAAATTAATAACCCTATATCTTTTACACTAAAATACTGTATAGTGGTAAAGGGGTCGAATCCACGGAGATTGGTTCAATTTAATAACTGAATGAAAAATCTCTTTGTAAAAATACTTGTAAGATGACAATAAATTAAAAATGGGGGTTTTGGTCTTTTGAAATACTTGAATTAAACTAGAGTCAAACTAAGATTTAAATAGACAATTTCAACAAAAACAAGGTTTTGATGTAAAATCAATAAGAGAAAGATGGTTGACTTAAGGTTTCTTCACTTTGACTTTTGATGAACATATCATTAGAACCCAATAGTGCAATACTTGTTTTAAATCTTTAATTTGGCTATAGTAATCCAAGAAGCTTGAGATTACCTAGACTTTTCTTAGTTGTTAAAATGGTTAGAGAAGCTCATAACAATTTCCTTACTCAAAGTCATAATTTCCATTAAGCATGTAATTAGTGAAAGTCAACTAGCATTAAGAACCAAAAAGTCACCAAATCCAAGAGGAGTTAAATGCTTCACTATCATATTGGAGAAAAATATTTTTATGATTGTGTGAAGTAAAAACAACACAAAAATCATTTGTTGCATGCTAATTTGAGGATCCTTTACTTAATCAAGAAATTAGCCAACTAATCACCACAAACACATTTAAACTTATGAATAAAAACATACAAGTAGTGATAACATGTTAAAACACAAACATTCTCATAAAGATTCAAGAACTAGTTCATGGAGTCTTCAACATTCAACACAAAGTCAAAGGATTTCACCAAAGTCAACCAAGTTTTGTTTAGCCAAGCATAGCTAAACTCAAGAAAACAAAGTAAGAAAAGATTGTACCAAACATTTTACAAGATTCAAGAGGTGAAAAGATGAAGTTCTTCAAGGTTCTTGGTCTTCAAAATGCTCCAAATTCTCCAGAGAATGCTCCCAAGTTCGGATATGCAAAAGTTGTGAAAAGTGGCACACCAACCTTCCTCATATAGAGCTCCAATTAAAATCCCGAAAAAGCCCCTGCATGAATCCATGCGGGCCGCGTGGAAATCTTACGTGGGCTGCCTAAGAGTGACGGAGATTTGGGCTTCTTCAATTATTGGGCCTGCACAGCTTAGTTCATTGGCCCAGTTTGAGTCCAATCAGCTTCTAGCCCATTTTTTTTCAAGTTCTCTTCAATTTAATCCCAATTTGTCTTCTCCAAATCACCCATAACTCTCGTTATAGCCCGATCATCAATCTCCGCACGCTCGAATATTCTCCCTCATCTTGCAAATTTTAAGTTTATTTCTTCCAAGCCTTCAATTAATGAACAAGCGCACTCCAAGCATCAACTTCATTATTATAAAGCCCAAGATCCTTGACATCCTCTAAGTCCAATCGCTTCCCAAAGATCCCGCTCTGCTACTCTCCTTAAAACCTACAATTATGCTCACGAAATTCGAAAGTACTCGAAAATGACCATAAAATAACAAAAAGGAAAATCTGCATGACAATTAACTAAAATATGAATGAAATAAAATATAATAAACTATAAAAAGAAGTAAATAAAACAAAATATCACATCACCCCAAGCTTAAACCTTACTTGTCCTCAAGTAAGACAAGACTAAAATGACTTGAGATGAACTATCATAAAAAAGAAAAAGGAATGAACATCTTAGGTAGGTATTCACGACAACGCCCCTAAAATAAAATCATATAATCCATTTTTAGAGATAAGAACCGCTTTAAGGGACGAGCCTTTGTTACCTTTTTAGCAAGGGATACATGTTGAACAAGATACAAAGTAAGCATGCATACTTCACTATTATGGTTTATGTGACACTGTTTCGCGGTCCGATCTAGCCTACAAGCCATATGTAACGCTCTGTTCTTGGTACGCATTTTTATATTGAATTAATCATTTGTGCAAGGGGACTCGACGAGTTGGAGGCCCAAATCGTCGAGTAGATTGGGAATTGGATGCGAGATTTAAGTCACCTACTCGACGAGTCGGAAGCCCCGACTCGACGAGTAGCGCTGTCTGAGTGAAATCCTAATTTTTGGGGTTTGTACCCTATTTAAAAACCTTAACCAACCTCAAATGCAGCCCCCGTCGTCTCCTTTAACCCAGAAAACCCTAATTTGTGACCCATGAGCATTGTTGTGCGTGTGTGTAAGTCATTTTTGAGAGTGTTTGTGTGATATTAAAGCTAGAGGAAGAAGGAGAAGAAGGAGCTAGAAGGTTCAAGGAAGCAGTAGATCTAGGGTTTACGCCCCATTTCCAGTCCCTTTAAGGTAGAAAGTTGCTTCCTTGACTTCTCTATTGCTAGATCTCTCCATGTTTGAGTTTAGAGCCATCTTGTAGCAATTTTGTGAACCTTTTTGAATAAGGGATGTGATATGAAGTTGTAACTTCAGATCCAGATCCCTTTCAGCCCCTATAGCCATAAAGATCACGACTTTATCTTGCTTTAGCCCTTCCCTTTGGCCTAGACTTCATTCTAGACTTGGAAATGGTGTTTTTGGCTCATAACACCTTGCATGCACGTTAAGTTTGTAACTTTACGTGTAATATCGACCCTAGGAGGCTAGATCTAGGTTCTGGATGCTTTGATCTCGAGTAAAATCGACTGTATGGTTTTGGCATATGGTGGACTCGACGAGTTGTTCATACGACTCGGCGAGTCAGGTCGTGGTCGCCAACCTTTCTGGTCCTGAGCGAACTCGTTGAGTCTAAGAGATGACTCAACGAGTTGGACTTGGTTTTTAGACTCGAAGATCATAGGACTTGGCGAGTTCAGGGATGAACTCGGCGAGTAAAGCGCAAATGTCCCAACTGAGATGAAGTTGGACTCGACGAGTTCAAGGATGAACTCGGCGAGTTGTGAGTGAAATGCCTCGACTTGTATGAAGGGGAACTCGATGAGTTGATGGACCAACTCGGCGAGTTGAGTCAACCAGGATGTTGACTTTGACCAGGGTGTTGACCTTGACTTTGACTTTGACCTAAGTAGACCCTTATAAGGGGTTATGAGTATGGGAGGGGTAATTAAAAGGAATTGTTATGTGTAGGAGTTTGAGAGGAGTAGATTCCGGCACTGAGGAGAGTTCAGCTGCTACACGACATCGAGGTGAGTTACCTTCCAGAAGAAGTGGGTCTAAGGCACCAAGGTCGGCCCACTAGTAGGAGTATGTAGTACATGATTGTCTGTGTGATAATTATCTGGTTTGCCACTATCTGTTATGATTATGTACAAGTATGTTATGTTGTTATGTGATAAGTGGTAGGGGTATATTAGACCCCAGTAGTCGGTTGAGATAAACCGACGGGTAGGTCAAGCACCCCAGAATGGCTGGACATGGGTAAGTCAAGCACCCCAGAATGGCTTGACCTGGGCAAGTCAGGCACCCTAGAATGGATTGACATGGGTAGGTCAGGCACCCTAGAATTTTCTAGCAGTATGTTCACTATATGGTGTGTGGTATGATGGGGGAACTCACTAAGCTTTGTGCTTACGGTTTACAGTTTTGGTTTCAGGTACATCTTCCTCAAGGGGAAAGGAGCCAGGGTGACTGCATCGTATCACATACATATTTTTCCGCACCAAAGATCTATGGGATTTTATACTCTGATATGATTTTGTTATGACATGTTTGATTATGAATACAGTGGTTTATCTTTTATATCATTACTATGTGGTTTTTAGACAAATGGTTTTATATTTGCATAATTTGAAATGGAATTTTTGGTCTTGAAATTTTGGGTTGTTACACCAAAAGAAAGTGTTCCTCGATTAGGATATTCCTTACTCCTCACAAATTCAACCCCACGCAAAGAAATAAAACCTAGAAGATAACTCAGGCCAAAAATAGCGAAGAACGAGCTATGTACAAAGGTTGGCAAACTACAATCATCCAGAAGAGTAAGTGCTTCCACCAAAATAAGATCCATGTAGAGAAAAGAATCGAGCATGCGATGAGTAAATGGTGCCATTGTAGTTGCCAACAAAAGATGAAATCTAAACTAGAAAAACATCAAACTAGAAACAAATTACAAGAACTAAAATCCAAAATGTCTAAACATCTAACAAATGAAAAATGAATGCAACTCCGTGGCCCGGCCCTTTTTATTTTTAATTTATTTATTTAGTTTTTTTTGGACAACAAAGCCCCAAAGGAACAATTACAAATACAAATACTCGAGCTACTAAAAAAAATCTATAAAAACGCAATGAACGAAACACTAAAAATATTTAACTATATTCGCATTTTATGATTGCGATAATATCCGACTTTTCAAAACAATTTATTTTTTGTGTTTTAAAATCAACAAAAATAAAATTCAAACTTCACATAAGATCAAGACTTGACTTCTCTAAAAATAAACACATATGAAAATTCACATAACACATACTAAATACTAGACTTCTATTAAAATTTGTCGAAATTAGTGCAAAACTTTTCGGACAACTTTTTAAAATAACTTGGCTTTGATTTACGAAACACAAAAACAAAAACAAAACTAGAAAAAGGGGTAGTTGTCTCTCTTTTTTTGGCTCACTTTTTTTGGTTTACCACAGGATTTTTACAAATATAGCATGAAATAATAAAAATTACAAAGCATAACTATATACAAACTATAAGTAATATCTAAATCTAACCCAAACAAGAGGCCAAACGAGCGAATCTAAAGATACTAGGTGCAAAAGTTGAGCACAACTACACTAAGACTAATTTGAGATCGAATGGGAAAAATGTGTCTAAATAAAAAAATTTATGATATATGATGTGTAATGCAGCATTTAGACACTAAGGATCTCAAAATAGCAAAATCTAGTTTTTATTCCTTTCTTTGGGGTTTGATTGTGGCTTGTAAGCAACATGCAGGTGAGGAACTAGTCGGCACGAGGCTAAGTTGTCCCCCTACTTATGTCACACTTGCCATAAGTCGATTCATTTGCACAATTACTCGCATTTTCTCCCCATGTGTATATAAAAGTAGATGTAACAACTAAAAGTCCCTAAGAGCGATTCTTATTTGTTATGTGAGTAGGGGGTATATTAGACCCCAGTAGTCGGTTGAGATAAACCGACGGGTAGGTCAAGCACCCTAGAATGGCTTGACATGGATAAGTCAAGCACCCCAGAATGGTTTGACATTGGTAGGTCAGGCACCCAAGAATTGTCTGGCAGTATGTTCACTATATGGTGTGTGGTATGATGTGGGAACTCACTAAGCTTTGTGCTTACGGTTTATAGTTTTGGTTTCAAGTACATCTTCCTCAGGGGAAAGGAGTCGGTGTGACTGCATCGTATCACATACACATTTTTCCGCACCAGAGATCTATGGGATTTTATACTCTGATATGATTTTGTTATGACATGTTTGATTATGAATATAGTGGTTTATCATTTATATCATTACTATGTGGTTTTCAGACAAATGGTTTTATATTTTCATAATTTGAAATGAAATTTTTGGTCTTGAAATTTTGGGTTGTTACAAGTTGGTATCAGAGCCTTGGTTTGAGGGATCCGGGAACACTCTCGGGTGTGTCCGGACTCAAATTGAGGACTTGGTATGAAAATTTTCAAAAGAAAAACATTTTTTTTTATAAAAAGAACCTGAAAAAGAATTTGAAAAGAGAAAGAACTTTGAAAAGAACCAAGTGTGTGATGCGTGCAATCGGCCGGGCTCAAGTATGTTTTCCCCAAGATACCCATACATGTTGTTTCGATATATGATATGATTATGAGAATCGCATGCTAAATTAGGCCTAAGGATCTAGGAAGATGCCTTATGTGCCTACTATATGTGCTATTTGATATTCATGTTAAGAACTGATTAGTTAGTGATGTGATAGCTTGATTAGAATATGCTTGGTTTGGGTTGCTCAATGCCCAAATGTTGCTTGCTTTCTGCTTCTAGGGATTCTTATTATCTTTAGCTAAATAGTAAATGAATACGTTAAGTTACATATCGCGAGGACTAAATAATTTTAGAAGGTTAGGTCTAGCCCTATTTCGCAGCTTTTGTGTGAGTCCAACCGTTGTAGGGCAGGACCTCTCATTTGAAGAATTATCTGGTCTTAGTGATATGTAATGGTATTGGCGAGCTAGTTAGGTAAAGGTAGCAGCGATTCCTTATGCAGCTGATGGCGGAGAGTGGTTTGGAGAGTTACCCTAGGGAGAGCCTAGGATGGGATTAGTGCAGTGAGCAGTAGGAGTAGAAGGGACTTGGTGAAGTCAAGGCAATCCTTGAGGAAAGTACGGATAGATGTGGAAGGTAGTATGAGCCTGTACTACTGAAAGCAAAGGATCCGTACTTGAGTCAAGGAGGGCCGAGATGGCACAGGAAACTTGTAGTATATGAGACCTCTCGAGATTATGTACGATCCTGACAGTTATATGTTTTGTTTCAGAATCGTGGTGACACGTCACAGAGCTGGAGGATTAGGGTCAGGATCAGGTTCGGGTACGGGATCCGAGCCGGTTGATGACGGGCTACGCGAGTTCATCGCGTCAGAGATCACGAGATGCATCCTTGAGGCAACCCCGGTTATTTTTGGGTCGATCAAGGAAGGGATCATCAAGCTGATGGAGGATCGTCTAGGGCATTCTGGAGCGACATGGCATCTAGCCAGACGGATACGTGCACACTGTCCTTCAAGGAATTCAGGGGGAGTGGTGCGCCAGACTTTCATGGGGTGATAGACCCCATCGTGGCCAGGAGATGGATAGCAGACATTGAGTCTGCGCAATTGACGAGCTTCTGCCCTGAGGGGTCGAAGGTCCGGTTTGCTATAGGATGTTTGAAGGACATATCAAGGGACTGGTGGGAGGCAGTCAGTGATTCATTGGGAGCCCTGGCCATTGAGGATATGACCTGGTCGGACTTCGTGACCAGGTTTAGGGCTGAGTTCGTGCCGGCTGTGGAGCTTCAGCAGTTGGCCAGGGAGTTTCTGGACATGAGACAGACTACTAAGTCGGTGGCGGAGATTGCCGCCAGGTTCAGGGAGAGGGCATTATTGGTACCTCAGTACGTGGGCGACAAGGAGATAAATAAGACCCGGTACCATGATATGTTGAGGGCTGACATTCGAGAACATGTCAGCTACTCAGCCTGCTCGACACTGGATTCCATGATTGTGAGGGCGAGAGAGAGGGAGATTGACCTAGAGCACCTCAGGAAGAGGAGGGTTGAGACTGAGTAGAAGATTGGGGTTTCAGGGAGGAAACCCAAGAGATTTGACTCGAGGTCGAAGGGTCAGTAGGATCAGAGTCGCTGTCAGAAATGCGGCAGGCCGCATGAGGAAGTGTGTAGGTCTGGGGGGTCGAGCTGCTTCAAGTGCGACCGGACTGGGCACTTCAGCAAGGATTATACAGCCCCTATCCCCACCATCCAGACATCGGAGTTGTTGTGTGTGACAACCCGAAATTTAGGGCTATTATTATAACCGTTAATCTATCCGTGAATCTGGTGTTAATACGAATTACTGAGTTTTAGTGTATCTTAAGTAAAATAAATAAGTTTATCTTAACTATTATATGATATCAGATGATACCTTACTTCCAAATGTGTAAACTGTAAACCGAATCAAACCGCTTAAACAACAACGCTAATTAATGCATTAGAAAAACTGAAATTTTACATTAAGCGGTTTTGAGCAAAACAAACCTTAAAATATTATAGTACATGTTCCCTATTTCCGAAAATATAAAGAACGTCAAAAACGGAGTTCATATCCAAAAGATACGACAATTTTAAGAAAAAAACAGACAATAAAACACTGTTTTTATTTAATCGCGTAAAACTGAATCGATCCGTTGAGACACTTACGCTTTGCCGACGGGATTTCCAATAGCATTTTTGGACTCAGGTTATAGTCTATTATTTAATTTCACACTCGAAATAATTTTTACGAAAATATTCACAAAAGTTGCGAAAACGGACACCGCGAGCCGTTTAGACGCAAAACTTCAAACGCAATTTCCCGGAATTCAAACACAATTTCCCGGAGTTCCGTAACTCCAAAAATTAATCCGTTCGGGTTTCTGGAATCCTTGAATTACCCTCTTTCGTAAGAAATTTGTGAAAACGCAATCCAATGTTGGGATCTCGATTCATCAATTTACAAGTGTTTTAGACAAGTTAAAGGATTAAACTACCTTTTGGGACCCACAAAGCTTATGAACACCAATTTCCAGCTCATTCTATCAAATCCAATGCACATATTTTGGCCAAAATTTGTTTCCAAATTAATTCCCCATACCCCATTTCGATATTCTTAACATTTTTGGTCCTAATTAATTTAAACCTTCATTTATTTATTCACAAATGGTCCCTCCTTGGAAACCTCTTACAAATCAAATCCTAAACTCTAAACTGGGATGTATATGTTCCATATTCGTCCCTCATTTGGAAATTATATCTATAATTTAGTCCAACTAAGTTATTTAATTTACATAATGGACCCTATACCTTGGTTATTTACCAAACTACCCTCCAAATATTAATTATATTAATATTTCCTAGGAAATCAAAACAATCCCGGAGATTTCGACCTCACGACAACACATCTCGGTTTTCAAAACGACCCGGTAACCGCTCGTCAAGGTGAGTGTTACGGCCCCACTTTTACATATTTTCAGGGGGGAGGGGGGGGATACATGTAGTACTTGTATATCTAGTATATATCTATTTTCTAAATACTTTGTTTAAACAAACAACACCACCGTTTTTATGCAATATAAATCACACGAAAATAGTATTTATTACGCTACTACTTACGATACGGGGAATCTGGTTTGAAGGGCCGTGTTGGATTTCAGAACAGCTTAATTGCCAAAATGATCATGCCCTCGGCGTTTCATGTCTGGCCCTCGTCTGTGCATGGTAGTATGTGTACTAACTAATATTTATCATATAAAATACACAAAAAAATATCATTGTTTTGTGTAATTACTTTACCAGTTTTAGAAATAATTGTTTAAACGCTTACATGTTAAGTAAACAAAATCGTTTTAAACCTCAATAGCTTTATATGTTATGTTGTTAAGATAATACAACTAATAAAAATAACATATACGTTCCGACAAAAATTATGCTATGACTGTATAGCCGGTTATCAACTTGGTAGTCTAATTATACCTCATGCATACACAAAAATATATAAGTTTATATATTTATACGAGTTATAGAGCTCGTATCTTAGGCTCGTTTATGTGCTTGTACTCAAAGTTTTATTAACTGTTTAAACAAGTATCGTACTCTTCAATGTGTACGCTTATCAAATATACTTGTCAACTATCTATTTATCCGTATCTGCGGTTGTTAAGTACAATCTTGGCAGATAACTTTATCCGTATATCCGTATGTCTATTTATCCGTATATGTGGTTGTTAAATACAACCTTAACAGATAACCTTACCCGTATGTTTGTTCATCCGTTAACCATACCAATTCGTTATTATAAACTTCACTAGATACTTATAGTTTATATGTCTATCCGCACCATTCATATAAACTTGACTAGATGATTATTACCTAGAAACCATAGTTTATATGTCTATCCGTACAAATTCGTTACTATAAACTGGACTGGACTTTTATTACCTATCAACCATGGTTTATATTTCTATCTTTATCAAACATTCTTCCAAACAAATTTTCTTACAAAGGCAACACTTTTTATACTTTTTAAAAGTATTATACTGCGGTTAAGCAGAGAAACTATGACACTCACCAACCTTTGTGTTGACCCTCAAACTTACATGTATTCTCAGGGGATCCTTAGACAGGCTTTCAGACGGAAGATTTGTCGTGGATTTCAGACGACTTAGCTATCAAGTTTTTGGTTATCTGCCTACTTGTTTAAGGCAACTACTATCAGTTATCACTTGTAAGAACCTTGTATTCAAACCTTAATGATGGAATATAAATGTTTTTTTGTTTATCGTTGTACTTGTGTTATATATTCAGTTTATCTGTGATCCATGAACTTAGTCGCACTCCCGGCATGTTCCGCCTTGGCCGAGGGTGTGACAGAATGGTATCAGAGCTAATTTAGCTATAGAGAACTCGTATCCTCGAAAGAGGAATACAACTATAGCAACTAGCATCTAATAAAAGTACTATTGATAATGACACTACTTCTCGACTACTTACGATGTCTGGTCGTCATCTGTGCTCGGTAGTCGGGAAGAACAAAACAAATTTTAATAATACTACAAACCCCACCAACCAAAATATATAAGAGTTTATATATACTCTGACCCGTGATGGGAACACTTAATAAAATTTTAACATTCCTTCAACTAGAACTACCAACTCAACCCTTTAGGTCAGACGCCTTAATTAGGGTTAGTACCGTACATAAGTCATACCATAAATAAATCTGGAATGCGCACCTATGTTATTTATGGTCAGGCCGGTACACAACCAACCCTGAGCAAGGAGTTTGACAGACTACAACGGTTGAAGGTTTTAGAGATTGAAGGATGTTCTCCAGATTCGCTACAGCAACCTAGTACCTTAGAATCCATACATACATTTTAAAACACTTACAATTCATTAGCAATTAAGGTCCCCTTTCTATCATTTAGAAATCTAGAGGATTTCTAAACCAATCACCTTCTCTTTATCATTTGGAAATCTAGAGGATTTCTAAATCAATCCTCTTCTTCTTATAATCTGTAGGATTTCACGAACAAACTATATCATAAAATGCATCCCATACATACTTGTTAGGACTTTATAGTATTAACACAACTTAACATGTTCGTTTTGAACATATTAGGCGATGGCCCCACGAAAGGAACCACGAGTTCGTCTGCCGCCAACTCCCTGAGGCAACCTGAAGAAAACCCCACAAATAACTCAACGCTCGGTAGAAACTTCGAAAAATGAGGAACCTATTAATGCAACGAATGTGAACCAAACCTTCCAAATGGATTCCACCATGATACAGAACATGCTCGCATAAGGAATTGCTACGACTTTGGCAGCATACGAGGCATCCCGAAATGGAAACACTGGGAATAGTGGAAGTGGCACTCCCGCAACTCACCAGAGCAACACCAGACATTGCTCCTATAAGGATTTCATGAGCTGCAAACCTCGATCCTTCTACGGCACTGAAGGAGTTGTTGGTCTATCCCGTTGGATAGAAAATACTGAGGCTGTCTTCCACATCAGTGCTTGCCCCGATGACTGCAGGGTTAAGTACGTTACCTGCACGTTGATGGATTCCGCCTTAACTTGGTGGAATAACCATGCGAAGTCCATGGGAATCGCAGAAGCTTATGTCATAGGCTGGGAATCCCTGAAGTAGCTAATGACCAAGGAGTACTGTCCCCGATAGGAGATACAAGCTCTAGAGCAGGAGCTTTGGAACCTTGTCATGAAAGGATCAAAAGTAGTTGCCTACACTTCTCAATTCAATGACCTTGCAAACCTTTGCCCATGAATGGTGACCCGGAAGACAGGAAGATCGAAAGGTACATATGGGGACTAGCTTCACCTGTTCAAGGTCTGGTTACTGCATCTAGACCATCCACTTTCGATAGTGCTAAGCAGTTAGCCTATCAGTTGACTGAATAGTGTGTCTGACAGGGTACCATGACCCCACCAGCAGAGAAGAAGCTCACTGGAGGCACCAAAAGGAAGTTCCATGGGGAAACAAAGGAGGACTCTAAGCATCACAAGGCTGAACCACAACCGTTGGCTGTCTACGCCGCAGTTACCAATACTCCCACCCCAGCTAAGTCCTACACTGGGACTTTACCTCATTGTATAAAGTGAAATTTCCACCATGTCGGAAATTACAGGGAGGTGATCTGCAACAAGTGTAAAATGAGAGGTCACATCTCGAGGTACTGTAGAAGAACCCCAACCACTACGGCAGAAGGAAGCCGTAACTATTACGAGTGAAATCAGCCAGTGCATTTTAGGAAGGACTGCCCACAACTAAAGAATCATGGTGGCAATGGAAGGGTACTTATGATCACAGCAGGAGAGGCTCTCCCGGAACCACCTGTGGTAATCGATATGTTTCATAACAACAATGTTTAGGCATCGTTATTTATTAATACTAGTGCCAATTAAAGCTTTATCGACCATAGGTTTCAAAACGTGACTAAACATGAAATCTATGCAGTAGCTATGACAAAAGTAGTCGTTAATTGCCTTCTCACCCTGAATAAATCACGTCATTCACATAGAAACTAAGGACCCTTTCTGGTAATCTATGCTTGCTAAGTGTATACCGTAGGGTTATATATAATTAAGATTCTACAGACTTAGGATTTGTGATTCCGCTTTACTTCATGTTCCTTGTTTGGTTGTGGGCTTAGAGTAGAATCACTTATTCAACTGTCTATTCGATCTTGATTATATATGACTTGTATACACCAAGAAAATATAGAAGGACCAGACAGGGATCATGTACCACGTAAGTACATTATTATTTATCGATGTGGCAGAAGTACTCGTTAGTTGCCTTATCACCCTAGTTAATCATGTCATTCATATAGAAACTAAGGACCCTTGCTGGTAATCTATGCTTGCTAAGTGTATATGTTAGGGTTGTATATAATTAAGATTCTACAGACTTAGGATTTTGATTCCGCTTTACTTCCTGTTCCTTGTTTGGTTGTGGGCTTAGGGCAGAATTACTTATTCGACCGTCTATTCGATCTTGATTTTATACAACTTATATACACCAAGCAATTATAGAAGGACCAGACATTGATCAAATGCAGTACTATTTATCAAAGCCTTTGTACTATTAGTACGAACTAAAATTCGGGACGAAATTCCTTTAACGGGGAGGTAATGTGACAACCCGGAATTTTGGGCTATTATTATAACCGTCAATCTATCTGTGAATATGGTGTTAATCCAAATTACTTAGTTTTAGTGTATCTTAAGTAAAATAAATGAGTTTATCTTAACTATTGTATGATGTCATATGATACCTTACTTCCAAATGTGTAAACTGTAAACCGAATCAAACCGCTTAAACGACAACGCTAATTAATGCATTAGAAAAACTGAAATTTTACATTAAGCAGTTTTGAGCAAAAAAAAACATTAAAATATTATAGTACATGTTCTCATGTTTCCGAAAATATAAAGAACGTCCAAAACGGAGTTCGTATGCAAAAGATACGACAAGTTTAAGAAAACAGATAATAAAACATTGTTTTTATTTAATCGCGTAAAACCGAATCGATCCTTTGAGGCACTTACGCTTTGCCGACGGGATTTCTGAGAGCGTTTTTGGACTCAGGTTATAGTCTATTATTTAATTTCACACTCGAAATAATTTTTACGAAAATATTCACAAAAGTCGCGAAAACGGACACCGTGAGCCGTTTAGACGCAAAATTCAAACGCAATTTCCCGGAGTTCTGTAACTCCAAAAATTAATCCGTTCGGGTTTCTAGAATCCTTGAATTACCCTCTTTCATAAGAAATTTTTGAAAACGCAATCCAATGTTGGGATCTCGATTCATCAATTTATAAGTGTTTTAGACAAGTTAAAGGATTAAACTACCTTGTGGGACCCACTAAGCTTATGAACACCAATTTCCAACTCATTCTTTGCCCATCACCTTTGCCCACGTGACATCAACCTTCTCCATTCCTTTCTTCTTCATCTTGAGTGCAATCTTCCCCAATCAAGTACAAGCATGGTGATTGAAGCATGGGGCTTTTCCTCCATTAGTGTATACCATTACACTATAAATAGAGCCTCATATCACCTCTAAAATCACACCTTAATCTTCAGCTTCTCTCCTCTCACTCTTGATCTCTATCTCTCTAACAATGTCTCCCAAAATCTCTCTATCTCCCTCTATATCACCTTGAAGATCATCACCCTAAACCACCACAAACAACCACCATTAGCCACCATAGTACCACCTTTTGGTCATCATTAGTTCAACAAACATCCCCTCATCCCTCTCTACCTTTTCCTCATCGAAATCAGCAAGAGAAACGAAGAAGAAAAGCAAGGCAGCTGACGTTGGCCACCTTGCTGCCTCACCGGAAAACAAGTTGCCGCCGCCGTGATACACCACTGTCACACCCCAAAACCGGAACGGCGGAATACGTTCTGGGGTGGAGGACGTCATGTACAGTATCATAACAATGCATAATAGTAAAGACAAGCAACAACATCCATTTCATTAATATAATAATTGTAATACAAGCGTGTTCTGTATAGTTTGTAAGACACCAAAAATATAATCAAAATAAAAGATGAGTCTTGTATGTGCTCCATCTTCTCAAAAGCTTCATCTATACCTGTCTACTGATGACCTGAGAATACAAGTTATTGTGAAAGAGTTTATCAACATAAAGCTGGTGAGTTCATAAGTATTTAGTGTCATTGCTTGTATAAAAATGTTGGTAACAACGCAGTGTAAATGTAATAATTGGTTTCAAATGTTTGTAAATAGTATACTCCCTAGAAAATCCTATATTTTCCAGTAAAAAGTAGTCTTCTACCAAGACCCGACTGTTTGTATGTTTGTTCTTTTGTAAATGTAAAAGTTTTCCCAGTGAAACTATCAGTATGAAAATATAGTTTTAGACTTCACTCATGTAAGGTGGTGAGAAAATAATGTTTTACCCCAGCAGTATCACTGCCGGCTAAATGTGATGAAAATGCAGACTCCAGGTGGTATTAAATGTACAATACACCTCGGGGAGTCTGTTTTGCCTTTAATTCTTAATGGATTAATTAAAGGTTTGAATGTGAACTCGTATGTAACCATGCTGATCGACGACTGAATATCTGATGACCCTCCGAGTCATATGTAGTGAGGTAACATTCTGTCACCCCTTGGCCTTTCAGCTGGGACTGTAGCTAGCAGTCGGGATGTGGGAGTGTCTGTCCCGTATAGATCTATACACACAATGCCCGCTCTCCCTCCAGGAGACTCTGGTTACAAAGTGATACCACGGTGAAGTGCCGTATCGAGAAGTAGTATGTCACATTCTAATTATAGAAATCAATGTTTGTATAGTATGCCATAGTATAGTGATGTTTTCTCTGTATTAGTATATAGTGTATTCCCTTGTATAGTGTATAGTGTGTTCTCTTGTATAGTATATAGTGTGTTCTCTTGTATAGTATATAGTGTGTTTTGACGCATAACTGTATCATCTCTGGTAGGTGTCGTTGTAATAGTAGTAATGAGTAGTAATCCTTAACTATACCTATTATAGTTAAATAGTAATGTTTGTTTGCATGCCTTTGTTACACAAAGGTACTGAACTGAAGTGAAGACTTTTATATCCAACACAAATATATATGATATATAACTAAGAATTCAACGACATTCGGACAAATAACAGAATACCCTAAGTCCACAACCAAACAAGGAACAGGAAATAAGGTGAGCTATCAGTCCTAAGTCCTTCAAGTCTTACTTATATAAATATATTAGTGTAGATATGGGTTTTGAAAACAATGTAAGTTTAAAAGAATTTGGAAACAGTTTTAGCATTTAAAGAGTTTAATAAAAGGTTTGAAACACTTGAAAATCCAAAGTTTGATAAAATCTGAAAGCAGTAGTAAATCTTTCTGTTTGTTCTAGTTATTAATCACATGTGATTAAAGCAATAACTAGAATGTTTCAACTTGTATTCCCCCCATAAAAGCATTTAAAAATCATTTCAAAGGTTAATTAAGGGGTATGAACTCACCTGTAGTGAGTGATTTGGATGGAAGTGCCGGATAGGATGCTAAGTGTCAAGTGAGGACTTGAACGCACACTCAGATCCTATTTAACATGTAGTGACACATATATGTATCTAATTAGTCATTTAACAACTAATTAATCAAGTAAAGACACTCTAATACATGGAAACACTTTGATTCAAGTGCTAGGAGTACTAAAGGGTTGCATCTAAAGAGAGTATGGCCTTACATTGGAGTTTACTTCCCATTTGGTAGCAATACATGAGTTTACGGTTTTTGGTCTTTTCCCCCATGAGTTTATGGCCGTAAACTCATGGTAAATTGTACCATTGTGTGATTTAAGGTCTTATACCTCTCAAGGAAGTGATCTAGGCTTGTATCCAAGGCTTAGGAAGGGACTAGGGCTCAAAATGGCCCTTCTTTGGAGTTTACGGTTCTTGGACCACTCCATTGGAGTTTACTGTCGTAAACCCATGAGTTTACGGCTGTAAACTCATGGTCACTCCTACCATTTCGTGATTTGGGGTCTTTAGCTCATTCATGCAAGGTTCTAGTCCGATATCCAAGCCCTAGAAGGTAATGGTGGCACTTAAACACCACTTGATGGTGTTTACGGTTCAAGGAGATGCCTTGACCGTAAACCCATGTGTTCTTGGGGGTTTTTGATGTTTTTCAATGGATTAACAAGTATACTAAGCAACTAACTAGTTAGGAGGAGTGTACTTACTTATAGGAAGCTTGTAAGAGTGTTTAAGGCCCAAAAACACTAGTGTGTGTTCTTGGTGTTCTTGGTGTTCTTGAAGAACACTTGAAGATCTAAGAAAAGAGGAGATTTCATGGATGAAATCGTGTATAAACACTAGATAAAGTGTTGTATTAACAAATCAAGGGAAGAAACACTTACATTTTTGGAAGATTTGAAGAAGTGTGTTATGATACTTGAGAGAGAATTGTGGGTGTTCTTGAGTTTGGAAGTGTAAAGTGAGGAAGTGGGGAGTAAACTCATGCCTTAAGCATGAGTTCAAGGTGAAGAGGAGTTTACGGCCCAAACTCCTCATGTTTGGCCGTAAACACCTCATTAAGGTGTTAGTTGTTTTATTTGTTCCCCAATAATCGTAGAAAATACTTCCTTTTATTTGTTCGTTTCATGAATTTATTTTAAAAACACCCAAACAGACTTTAAACCGGCCAAAAATGTACTGAAATGAATTTGACTATCATTTGAAGTGCTTGACTGTAGAGTTTATACAAATGGAAATTTCGGATTGTCACAACTACCTCCTGTCACAACTAGGAATTCTAAGGTTTTTGTAAACATTAACAAGAGTAACATTTGTGGCTAATACTTGAAAGTATGCATGATGTTTATTCAATGACAACAAAATTCCATCAAACACTCTATACAACACTTCAAATGGTCAACAAAAGATTGGAAACCCTAAAAATCCCGGTTTAAGTCCATTATGGACTAGGATTTTCTTATTGGGCTTAATGGACCAATAAGCTTCCAATTTGACTATTTTGGGCTTAGGACCCTTAAATGGGCCCTAATTGGACCCACTTCCATGAAACTTAACATTTTGGGCCATAATGGATCCAAAATAATTTGGTTTACCTTAATGGGCCTTATTGGGCCATAACAAACCTAATAAACTTCAATGGGCCGTGAAACCCATTCTTTCATTCTAATTGGGCCGTAAACCCTCCTAAGGGCCCAATAGTCCGAAAATCATCAAAATGGGCCTCCTATTATTAGAACCAAGCATTAAAGGCCCATTCCATCTCTCTTCTTTCTCCCATCTCGGCCCAACAAAACAAAAAAAAGAGAGATTAAGAGAGAGTTGACTTTTGTATTGCCACCTCACTTTTATTTGGTGGATAACTAGACACATTATACTCTATACACCCAAGCCTTCTCACATTCCCATGCATCCATCACTTCACTTCTTTCTCTCCTCTCTCTTCTCTTATTCACGGCCGAAGGAAGGAACACACACACACAAACCATTTCAAAACTCTCTCTAAGTATAACACATTCAAGAACACCTCTCCCCTCTCATCAAGAATTTTCGAGAACTAGAAGCATTTCAAGGAGGTTTCAACCAAAAATTACATCAAGTTACACTCTAGTGGTAAGATCTCACAAATCTAAGTAGCATACTTTCTTTTGAACTCATTCATCCTCCTTACCACCCTAATTTCGTGATCATGCCCTCTAGTGAACCCATCCAAGTTCGAAATCCACTCAAGGTGTTGCTAGGACCAAAAATCTTCTTCACATCTTCTTCAAAGCCGAAACAACTAAGCAAGGTGAGTTCATACCCCCTTGTTTTCGGTTTTTACTTGTTTTTGGGGGAGAATACAAGTATTATGTGATGATCTATGTGTGTTTGCATGTTATGTGTGATTTCTTTAGTTTTTGGTTGTGATAATATGTAATACTTGTGATATTTTGAGATCTATAGCAAAAGGGTGAAAGAATCATAAACAAAAACATAATAAACAACATACATCATAGATCTAAGGGTCCTTAAGTTTAAAAACAAAGCCAAAGAACTTTACAAGTGTCATTTTTGCAAAAATTACAAAGATTGGGTGTGAATTGATAATTATCGGTTTTTATGAAAATAATACTTTTCAAAGGGTCAAAAACATAAATTTTAGCTTATTGGGCTTTAAATTGGGCCTCGCGAGTTTTGGGCCCAAGGTTGCGAAAAAAATGAAGTTTTGAGGGGCTGAAATGTAAAACTTAACAAACTATGAGTCTAAAACGTAAATCAACTATTTCAGGGGTTGAAAATGATTTTATTACCAAATTGGACTAAAAATGCAAAGTTTTTGATTTTGGGGTCAAAATTGTAAAACTTACGGAAATTGGGCAAAAAATGTAAACTTTTTTACAAATGAAGGCTGGAAATGACAAATGCAATAGTTTTGGACTGAAATTACTATTCAAATAAAGTTTGGGTGGAAAATGTCAAGAAAAATGGTTTAAGGACCAAAAATGTCAATTTTCATAAAAATGGACTAAAAGTGCCATTTATATAGAAAATGGGGCCACAATGATCAATCTAAATGTTTTTGGGCCAAATAAACAATTATAAATGTTTGGGTTAAAAATATCAAGTTATAACGCATGGCTTTAAAAATATATACATATATATAACGAAAAGCTTCGTTATAAATCAAACGTTAAGGTATTTTTTTTTACGTTGCAAATAAACATTTAGCATACAACAAATACCAACAACACGAACTTAAACTCGATAGAACATAAGTGATTTAGTGACTGGGCCCAAAACCTTCTATTTGTGCTATTGGGCCTTTGTGGCCCAATATCATGATTATTGGGCCCAATATAATTACACATGTTTATTGGGCCTCCGGTGACCCAATTACATGTCTAATGGACCATCAATGGCTTTTACCTGTTATTGGGCCGAAGTGACCCATTTGCATTGCTAGTAAGGTCCAAATCAATCATATGCGTGATGGGCTAACGTGTCTGTCGCACACCCGACAGCCTATAACAACATACGTGTTTAGTGGGCCTCCGTAGTCCTCTTCTCTTCGTCTGTTAGGCTTACCTTTTATTCAAGTAAACATAAATCAGGTTGTTGAACAATGTTATTCAATTTCATTTGGATTTAGTGAGTAATAATGGGTGACACCAATAAGTGTCGGTCGTAGTCTGTAGTTATAATCAAAGTCTCCTGGAGGGAGAGCGAGAGTTTGTATATAGATCTATACGGGGGTGACTCCCCCACACCTAAGCTGTTCGCTACAGTTAGACTCGGCCAGTCTAGGGTGACAAAATCTTAATTCAATACCGGCTTTCACTAGAATGCCAAGACAGACGAAATAGTCATTATTATGCATGGTTATAACGACTCACATAGAGATCCAATACCATCTAAGTAATCATGGGAAATCATATTCATTCGTTGTGACGATACAATAATACAAAACGATCATACTATTTATATCGGAAAACATCGGGTTTTCCGGGGGAACAACATTATTCACTTTTACTTTCGATAACTATAATACAAGAATTCATTATGAGAAACATACTACTTTTACACGTGTTGAAATCATTCACGCATATACTTATGGATCATCACACCTATTTCGTAAACAATTGTCGTTTCAGAAAATATCGGATTTTCTGGGTTTTACAAACTACACAAAACATTTTCATATCAAACCTGCTTATGAACTCACCAACATTATATATGTTGACCGTTTTCAAAACAACTTGTGTTCTCAGGTAACCGTTAGAATGAAGAATTATCAAGCATGTGTCTGAATGTCTTTTATGTGATGTCATTTGATAAACAATTTATTTTTGGGATTATGTAATGTAAACAATGTACTGGATGTGAACAACGAAGATTGTAATGTATTAATGCATGGTGATGTTTATGTTATGTTTCATGTATTCATTGTGATGATATTTCAATTTAAGTCACACGAGCCCTCGGACGTTTCCGCCGTCTGGTTCGGGGGTGTGACACCTCCAGCCACCCCATTTGTTCATAGGTACTCACAAGTCAGTGCTTAACGTTTTTCATTCTTTGTGTTTTCCATTTCGACGAACGGTTTGAGCTCCACAAATCCATTTGTGCATGTGTGTGTTTTGCGTTCAAGATCGACGTGATCAGGAGGGTGATGCCTCCTGATCAAATCCAATGCACATATTTTGGCCAAACTTTGTTTCCAAATTAATTCCCCATACCCCATTTCGATATTCTTAACATTTTTGGTCCTAATTAATTTAAACCTTCATTTATTTATTCACAAATGGTCCCTCCTTGGAAACCTCTTACAAATCAAATCCTAAACTCTAAACTGGGATGTATATTGTAACACCGTAATTTTTCAAATAGATTTTTCATTTTAAAATCGCATACTTTTCATAACATATTGTATAGAAATCTCATTTATTCAAATTACAAAGCACAACTCTATTACTAATCCAGGATCCTCAAAACATAACTCTTTCTCTGGTGTGTACAATCAAGTCGGTGCCGTCCCGCGATCCTGAGAAAACCTGAAACACAAAACACATAACACGGTAAGCACGAAGCTTAGTGAGTTCCCCAAAATACCACACACAACATATTAGCCACTCGAGGCTATAACTCTGAAAGACCCTCTGGTCAATGTGTCTTAGTGGGACCCTCCAGTCCCACAACTCTAACTCTGTGGACCCTCCGGTCCTAACTCTGTGGACCCTCCGGCCCTAACTCTGAATAACACATAACATAGCATATATATCACACAGACAAAATGCATAACTCAAGTAAGCACATAAGATACTCTATCACACAACTCCGGTTACCACTCTAGGTAAAGTATGGTGAGAAGACTCACCTCGCATGATGTCGGATACCCTCTCGTGCTCGATAACCCGACCTAGCCTCCTCCTATCAAAATGATAACATCTCTAATCAAAATCCTCTCATGTTCTCATCCCTAATAATGGGTAGAAGACCATTCTACCCCTCTCTGACCTCTCTTGAATCAGCTTGACCAAAGCCCCAAGGTCAACTGAAGTCAACTCTAGTCAACGGTCAAACTTTGACCAGACTCGTCGAGTGCACATGGGTGACTCGGCGAGTCCAAGCGTGTCCTCTGAATCCTCCTATGGCCTCTCTCGGCTCGTCGAGTTAACCCTTCACTCGACGGGTTACCACGGGTCACGAATCGCGGGGCAACCCGACTCGACTCGTCGAGTCCCCTTATGGACTCGACGAGTTTCCTCCATGGCAACACTCAAAATACCTTATGAGGTCAGATCTGTTTCTCTAACCTATAAATCTGACTTCCCAATGCTCAATAATCACATAAAGGTCCAATCTTTACACTCATGCAACACACATAAGGCTTCTTTTGGTGAAATAGCTTCTAAAATGGCAACCTAGGCTCATATCTCCAAAGGAACAGCATAAAGCCGAATGGTTGGGACTCTCTGGACCTCTTAAGGTCCAGATCTAAGACTTTCTCCACATTGGGACCTCATATGCATCATATACTATCCAAGAAAGGGTAAAGAAAACCCTAGATTCAAGGATTTTATACAAAAACAGAAGGAAGGGGCGCAATACTACCTCAAAATGGTGATCCTTGCTTAGATGTCTCAGAATAACACCTCCTTTGGTCCTTTTAGCTGAATCCCTTCAATTCCTTTGAAAAACCACACTAAAATTACTTGATTTCATCACAAGAACTCTTCGTTGGCTCCAATGGCGATTTAGGGTTTCTCACAGGAGATATGAGGCGCACCCAAGGTCATAAGTTCCTTTAAATAGGCTCTAACCCCGAAACTTAGGGTTTTCTCTGCCCAGAACCTACTCGGCGAGTCCATCCTTGGACTCGTCGAGTCTGCTCATTAAATCCACGCGGAAATCTCGATTCGACTCGGCGAGTTGGTCCCTCAACTCGTCGAGTCCCTCCTCAAATCTCAAGATTAACATACACAGTAATGTCCCTGGAAATCCGGATGTTACATATATGTTCCATATTGGTCCCTCATTTGGAAATTATATCTATAATTTAGTCCAACTAAGTTATTTAATTTACATAATGGACCCTATACCTTGGTTATTTACCAAACTACCCTCCAAATATTAATTATATTAATATTTCCTACGAAATCAAAACAATCCCGGAGATTTCGACCTCACGACAACACATCCCGATTTTTCAAAACGACCTGGTAACCGCTCGTTGAGGTGAGTGTTACGGCCCCACTTTTACATATTTTCGGGGGGAAGGGGGGGGGGGATACATGTAGTACTTGTATATCTAGTTTATATCTATTTTCTAAATACTTTGTTTAAACAAACAACACCACCATTTTTATGCAATATAAATCACACGAAAATAGTATTTATTACGCTACTACTTACGGTACGGGGAATCTGGTTTGAAGGGCCGCACGGGTTGTTGGATTTCAGAACAGCTTAATTGCCAAAATGATCATGCCCTCGGTGTTTCATGTCTGGCCCTCGTCTGTGCATGGTAGTACGTGTACTAACTAATATTTATCATACAAAATACACAAAAAATATCATTGTTTTGTGTAATTACTTTACCAGTTTTAGAAATAATTGTTTAAACGCTTACATGTTAAGTAAACAAAATCGTTTTAAACCTCAATAGCTTTATATGTTATGTTGTTAAGATAATACAACTAATAAAAATAACATATACGTTCCGACAAAAATTGTGCTATGACTGTATAGCCGGTTATCAACTTGGTAGTCTAATTATACCTCATGCATACACAAAAATATATAAGTTTATATATTTATACGAGTTATAGAGCTCGTATCTTAGGCTCGTTTATGTGCTTGTACTCAAAGTTTTATTAACTGTTTAAACAAGTATCGTACTCTTCAATGTGTACTCTTATCAAATATACTTGTCAACTATCTGTTTATCCGTATCTGTAGTTGTTAAGTACAACCTTGGCAGATAACTCTATCCGTATATCCGTATGTCTATTTATCCGTATATGTGGTTGTTAAATACAACCTTAACAGATAACCTTACCCGTATGTTTGTTCATCCGTTAACCGTACCAATTCGTTATTATAAACTTGACTAGATACTTATAGTTTATATTGTTGGATTAGTGTCTAAGCCCGTAACCATATTTGGTAAGTGCTTGACCCGGTTGTGCATGGTCCTTTTGGGTTGCCTTCACCAAAGAAACTTGACTGGAGAAATAATAGAGAAAGAGGTTATTATGGTTTATTATTATATTATATGAATAATATATTAAAAGAGAAATCATATTTATTTAGTTAACATTGGTCAAGAATTAATTAAGAATTAATTTTGTGATCAAAAGAAGTTAATTGAACTAGGGGGACTGAACTGTAATTATGTGATAGTTGCAAAGTAGGGCAAAGGATGCCCTATATGATAGGGTGGACGAATTCAAGGGGATAAGGCCTTAGAATTCGTCCATGATAAGGTTTCTAGGGTTATCCTTTGGGCAGCTTGGTGGCTAAGCAACCAGATAAGGATAAGGACTGAAACCCTAATTCCTACACCTATATAAAGACCCCTTGGCATAAGAAATTCGACCACTTGATACCTAGGGTTCCTAGAGCCGAATTTCACACCTCCCTTCTCTCTCTCTTGCCTCTCCATTTGCTCTTGGTGTTTGTGAGCCATTAGAGGTACTACACTTGTGGTACTTGCTTTCAAAGACAAGAAGATTCAAGATACAAGTTGTTATTACAACATAACAACAAGAGGTATGTATTCTATTCTCCTTTATGATTTTCGAAATTACCTAGGAGCATGTTAGGTTTCTTTTGTGTTCATAATGTTGTATAACTAATAGTGAAAACATAGATCTGTATCTAGGGTTGCATGCACACATATGATTGTTTGTATAAAACCCATCTGTGGTATCAAAGCTTTTTGGTTTTGTTTTCAATTAGATTTTATACAAAAGTATGATTTTGACATATTAGGGTTTATAACAAATAAACCCTAAGGGCTTGATTTTCGAAATTAGGGTTCCTAAACCCTAGATTTCGAAATTTTGATAGGGTTTCCCAAACCCTTTCCTTAGCCTCCAAGATTTCGAATTTTAGGGTTATCCAACCCTAAGGTTTTTCGAAATTGCCTCCTCCCCAAGATAAGATTCCTAAATTTTAGGGATTTGGATAATGTCATATCTTGTAATTATCCATTTAATTGTGTAATATGGTAATTAAAGATTTTGAATTATCCCATCCCAATTTTCGAATTTTAGGGGATTTAAGGGATTAGGTAGGTTAAATTAATTGTTCATTTAATAGATAATCCTTCAAGATTTGATAATTCAAATTAATTGTTTAATTTTGGGATAATTATTAAATCAAAGTTTTAATATTTAAAATTTAAAATTAAAAGATTATAATTTTCAGAAATTTTAAATTTGATTAAAACCCTAATGATTTGAAATGTTTCAAAACTTGCCCTCAAGTTTTGGAATTTAAATTTTAATTAAAAGTTTAATTTTAAAATGTTAAATTCTAAAACCCTAATTTTTGAAAAGTTCAAATTGCAACCTTATGGTGTTATTAAATTAATTAAGTGTATAATTAAAAGAGAGTTAATAAATCCATAATGATATGGTTTACATTTAATTAAATTATAATGGTAATTTGTTAAATTAGACCACATTGTATTTTAAAAGTGTAAAATACAACCTTATACTATATATAAAATTAAAAGTCTAATATTATATATGTATAACTTAAATGTCAGTCTTACCGTTAGTAGGCATCATTCACGAAGCTGGTCTATAAGGGGTGTTTAAGGAAGCGGCCTGTAAAATGACCGCCACTGGGTATCCACTCTTACCCACCACACTCTTGACTAGTGGAGGGTAGTTAGCCGAACGGGTAGGATAGGGCAAACCCTTTCCATTAAAAGTATAATGAATTATAAAGTAACTAAATGTTTTATAAAAATTCCCAAATCTTAGTTACTTTAGGCAAAAGTGAATTTGATGTAATTATATGAAATTACACTTTGTACCCTTGCTAAGACGTTAGTGGAGCGTGTGTGGTTAACTGGCACACTAAATGGGTTCTAAGCAAAGGTAGCGAAGGGTGACTCGATGTTTGTTATAGTTCGGTGGAGCGTGTATGGTTAACCGGCACATCGAATAGGTGACTGTAACATTGGGGGCACCATGTATATTTGCATGGTTATTCACACCGTGTTTTGTGATCCTCGGCATCCCAGTCACAAATCGAGGGGCATATCGAGATTTAAACATGCCATTGAAAAGTTCAATGAATCTCAAAGGATGTAGGAGTTTTCAATACATTTAAAACTTAATCTCTTTTTTGTTTTTCATGGTGGAAAATTAGTGAATCATCATTCACTTATCTTCAAATGTTCTGCAATTTGGGTTACGACATCCCTCTCCCAAGTTGTAGAGTATTGTGTTGGGTCCTAGCCTTAATATCTCGTTTGGGTGTTTTATTAAGGACTCAATCAACTGACTTGAATTTTCTCCCGGTTCGTAGATGTCTGATTCTAACTATGGTCTTCCCAAATCCCTTGGAACAAGCTTTCCACATGAAGATGATATTCCACGATTCGATCGAGGAACAAGAGATCATGCTTCACTTCCTCCACCTCCTCCTATTCTTCTCCCTAACCCACAAGTTCAAAGGCTTGAAAACTTCAAGCTCACTCAAGCCCTTTTAGCAAGTAAACATGAAGAAGGAAAGTCAGTGTGTGCACACGTCTTAGACATGAAGTCACACATTTATAGGTTAAGAATGTTGGGAGTCGTTGTCTGTGAGAAGCTAGCTGTTGACTGGGTTCTTTAATCGCTTCCTGACTCATATAGTGAGTTCGTAAGAGAGTACTATATGATGGACCACGACGTGACCCTCATCGATCTCACCTATTTGCTTGTTGCTGCTGAATCAGCAATGATTTGGCGCACTGGAGAAGCAAAGTTGATTGGTAGATCTACCTTCCAAACCTCCTTGGACATAGGCAATGGCAACGAAAGGCATGCCATGGTCGAAGAGTTTGATCATAAGAGAAAGGCAAAGTCTGAGGTAGTTCTGTGTGCTGTTCCAAAAGAGTCAATTTGCTTTTATTGCCAAGAGAAGGGGCATTGGAGACGAAGCTGCCCTGTCTACCTGAGAGATCTAAGAGATGGGAGAGTCAAGACGTATGGCTCTACTTCAGGTAAAATCCATTAACTAACTCTATAAGTTCCTATTTTTTGATTCTTAATACATGATGTGATAAGATTACATTTGATGTTTTGTAGGATCGAAGAAAATAGAGGAAGTTTAAAGGAAGAAGTGAGCTGAGTCTGATCGCGAAGAAATGGATTTCGATCGCATGATTCGATGATCGGATTTTTGGAGCTGCTACTTTTAGAGTTATGATAGATTGCTAGGAACATGTAATAGCGTAGTTTTTATTTAAATTGCATTGTAAGGACAAGTTTTTCTGCACCTTTTATAAATAAAATAAATTTTGGTTTTGTCTTATTTATATATTTCCTTACAATTGCATGTATAAAAAATTGACGTTTGTATATTTCTAGTTTTAGCAATGTTGAAATGGATATGATTCTTAGTTATATTATTTGTGGTAATGTCGAGAATTTACCAAATAAGGAAAGATTCTTGTCACCCGAGTTTCTGTTGGACAGAAACTTGGAATCGTACAACTTGTATTGTATGATGAATGAGAACCTTCATATTTGGAAAATTAAGACTAATTCCTTGACAAAGAGTCAAGTGAAGGACTAGGAGAACTAGTACACAGTGTTGTGAACTAGTCAAATCCACCACAAAGAACAATAACATTATTCGTCATGATTTACTAAAAGTCTAGTAAAGGTGATTATACTTACAAGATTAAGTGTAATTCTGAATCATTGAAAAGTTTCAATGAATGGCGGTACGAATAAGTAGAATCAATGATGGCAGAAAGATAAAAGGTTTCTCCAATCTAAGAAGAAGGGAGAGTACTTTTGTATCGTGTTTTATGATCGTCTTGGTAATCATAGGAACCATATTACAATTCATCCTCTTAGGACACCTTAGTGCATTTGGCTAAGAAGAGGAATCGAGAATTGTTGTAGTGGTTAAGTCAGTAAGATGTATCGTACTTCGTTCCAAAATCAAGTCTTAGAGTTATACTCCAAGATTGTGACTTGAGTGACATAATCTTAAGTAGGAATATTCTTACACTTGCACATTTTGGTAAGTTGTGATGTCTTGAATAAGACAAAGGCCAACTAGTACCAAATTGTGTGTAGGTTTTGTTTTGATATAGACACACACTAACTCTTCAATATTTGTTTTGTCAAGAAATGTTTCTTGATAATAGAATCTAATATGTCAAGAGGTCAGTGGGAGTCTAAAGATCTTGAAAAGTTTCAAGAACTAATCGAGAGTAAACCTATTAAAAACTAGCACATGACTTGAGGATTGTAACCTATCGTGTTGACATATTCTTGTTTCTGTGACATTCCAATTTTGTAAACTATGCATATAAGTTCTACAAATTCTCAATAGACTGCATAAAGGCAAGCAATTTGTTCAATGAAAGAACATTGACAAGTATAGGTGAACTGCTAAATAACTTGGGAGCAATGGTGGGACCCTTGATGGCAAGAAATCAAGTATGAACAAGTTCTGTCCATATGAGTTTGGATTTGTCACGAACATTATCTTACGATGATGGTTATGACAAATTCACATGGATAGGAACACATATACCACAAAATCTAAGTGTCATAATGTTTCTCTCCTTCATGAAAAATGACTGTGAGGAAACGCTTTCACTAAGAGAGATTTTAAGGAGATAGCGATTAAGTAAATTGCATTCTCAAATTCGATTATGATTACGACATCCCTCTTCATAGTTCGAATTGTGAGATTTGGCGATTAGTCTGAACGTTTGGGACTTAGTAATATAAGTTCTGAATTAGTTTAGACACACATGTGAGTTGTCTAATGAAAGGTGTATGAGTTTAAGAAGCTTAGATAAAGGCTTATCGAAGCACATCATATTGGAAATATGAACTTTGGAAGTCAATAAGTATTGTCTTTTAGAAGTCCAACTATTTTCTGAATACGTGTCAAAGCTAGTGGGAGTATAAATGTTATGCTGGAATGGATATAATCATCATGTTAGTGGGAGCATGATTATTATTTTAAGTATTGCAAGTTGGCAATATTAATTATAGAAAAACAAAAGTTTCACTTTGCAAAGTTGCAGGGGTTGAAAAGTTGTTTTTGCTATAATTAAGGGAGAGAATGTTATACTTCGTTTCAAATCTACAAGCTTAGATCGAGAAATTTTAATCAAATTTAGTCAAGGATATATTAACTGCATTCTCAAAATTCGATTATGATTACGGCATCCCTCTTCATAGTTCGAATTGTGAGAACGTGGAAAATAGAAATATTATGGCAAATGGCTGATAAAGTATCATGCTTTTATGTAAGACATTATGAATCGTGTGTCATACGCTTCTCGTATAGGATTGATTGCATATGATGTAATATTTGATCGTTCTAAAATTTTCCAAATGTCTAGGGCATTTAGAGGGGAAAAAGGAATAAAACCGGATTTGACTAAAATAATTAAACGACTGTCAAGGACAATCTAAGGTTCTCCAAGGATTGGTTCACTTGCGGACAACTGGAAGTATAGTCATAGATAGACCATAGTGGCATTATTATGAATAGACAAGATTCTATTTAGAATGAATTGTCATATGGCAAATATGGAAATGTTTCCTTATTGGGAGTTGGACGTTAAGAATCTATGTCTAGATTAGAAACTTCTATGCAAGAAGGATGTTCAAAGGAATGTACTTTGAATGTGAGACTTCATGAGTATGGAATTGTCTTGTAACAATCTCTAATAGATCACTTTGTAATTTCATTGGCAAAGTCTTGGTGACTTTAGCGCTGTGATATTACGAAAGGACCGTTGCATAAAATGTTATAATCTAACATATTCTAGTAGTGGCGAGAATTTTGTATTCTTGCACTAATGATTAGGAATTGTGAAATGAGCATTATTGCAAATGTGTTCAATTGATCTATTTTACAAAGTAAGGACCATAGGTAAACATAGTGTGCATGCTAAGAGCATGGGATAACTGTTGTTATAATTCAAGTAAGAAGTTGATTACCCGAGACAACAAATAATGAGTAATCAATATGGTGATTAAATAAAATGTGTTTTATTTATGCTCAAAAGTTTGGGGCCATACAGGATTAGTATTATTCTTGTGTTTCATTTTGCATGTTTTGACTTCCCGAATAATAAGATTATTCAAACCCTCCACAGTCGCTCATACTTTGGAAGTATGAAAGAAGACTGTCATGAATCCGTCTGTAGATTGACTAAAGCGTTTAGACATAGCACAAGTTTGCTACAGAGTTCATGAGTGCTGCTATAAGATTAGAGTATTGGATTAAACCCACGCTCATTTGGATCGCTTCATGGATTTTATCACGAGTGATTGGTGAGACGATAATATCTTATATTCTTGAAACCGATACATGTGAGTTGTATTCTGCAAGTCGGTTGCACATTGATAATATGTAAACGCACCAGTAACTTGGTGTTATAAAACATATTGTTGTGTGTGATTTGATGAGTGGATACAAGCGAGCACTGAGTCGAACTTTATCCGTTCCTTTTACCCAAAGTGGGATAAAAGCGATATCTGTGGGCCCCTCGATGATTTAGTGATGACACCCTAAGCGTTTGGCCAAGCCGGGACTAAGTTGATGTGTTCAACTGTAGTCTGTTGTCAGTCGTCATAAATCGGAAATCGGGAAACAACACGTGAACAGAGAGTATGATTAAAATCCATGTCTCAGTTCATACGATATCTAGAATGGAGGAATATATGATCCCTTATCTAAAGGACAGGTTACTGATAAGATTAGAGTTCGACAGCGTCTTTGAGAGCTACGATTGCTAATCGGATTGTACTTGCATTTATAGTTACTAGACTTATCCAAGTGGGAGACTGTTGGATTAGTGTCTAAGCCCGTAACCATATTTGGTAAGTGCTTGACCCGCTTGTGCATGGTCCTTTTGGGTTGCCTTCACCAAAGCAACTTGACTGGAGAAATAATAGAGAAAGAGGTTATTATGGTTTATTAATATATTATATGAATAATATATTAAAAGAGAAATCATATTTATTTAGTTAACATTGGTCAAGAATTAATTAAGAATTAATTTTGTGATCAAAAGAAGTTAATTGAACTTAGGGGAATGAACTGTAATTATGTGATAGTTGCAAAGTAGGGCAAAGGATGCCCTATATGATAGGGTGGACCAATTCAAGGGGATAAGGCCTTAGAATTCGTCCATGATAAGGTTTCTAGGGTTACCCTTTGGGCTGCTTGGTGGCTAAGCAACCAGATAAGGATAAGGACTGAAACCCTAATTCCTACACCTATATAAAGACCCCTTGGCATAAGAAATTCGACCACTTGATACCTAGAGTTCCTAGAGCCGAATTTCACACCTCCCTTCTCTCTCTCTTGCCTCTCCATTTGCTCTTGGTGTTTGTGAGCCATTAGAGGTACTACACTTGTGGTACTTGCTTTCAAAGACAAGAAGATTCAAGATACAAGTTGTTATTACAACATAACAACAAGAGGTATGTATTCCATTCTCCTTTATGATTTTCGAAATTACATAGGAGCATGTTAGGTTTCTTTTGTGTTCATAATGTTGTATAACTAATAGTGAAAACATAGATCCGTATCTAGGGTTGCATGCACATATAGGATTGTTTGTATAAAACCCATCATATATGTCTATCCGCACCATTCCTATAAACTTGACTAGATGATTATTACCTAGAAACCATAGTTTATATGTCTATCCGTACAAATTCGTTACTATAAACTGGACTGGACTTTTATTACGTAGCAACCATGGTTTATATTTCTATCTTTATCAAACATTCTTCCAAACTCAATTTTCTTACAAAGGAAACACTTTTTATACTTTTTAAAAGTATTATACTGAGGTTAAGCAGAAAACCTATGACACTCACCAACCTTTGTGTTGACCCTCAAACTTACATGTATTCTCAGGGGATCCTTAGACAGTCTTTCAGTCGGAAGATTTGTCGTGGATTTCAGACGACTTAGCTATCTAGTTTTTGGTTATCTGGCTACTTGTTTAAGGAAACTACTATCTATTATCACTTGTAGGAACCTTGTATTCAAACCTTAATGATGGATTATAAATGTTGTTTTTTTTATCGTTATACTTGTGCTATATATTCAGTTTATCTGTGATTCATGAACTTAGTCGTACTCCCGGCATGTTCCGCCTTGGCCGAGGGTGTGACATTGTGTTTCCACTGCAACGAGCGAGGCCACAAAAAGGCCAACTACCTGAGAGTGTCAGCAACAGCAGTGCTAGCCCTAACGACCCTGCGGATCACAGATGGCCGGCAGGGCAAGACAGAGGCTCTAGTGGTGAGGTGTCGAGCTTTCTAGTTGACCGCCGAGGAGGCGCGTGCTACGGCAGATGTGGTGATGGGTATGATTTCTTACCCTAATTTTTTATTACCTGTCAATTATGATGTTTATGTGTTATGTTTCATGGTTTTGTTAGGATCGTTCCACGTGAACGACATTCCAGTACAGGTGTTGTTCGATTCAGGGGATACCCGGTCCTTTGTTTCTCTTGTGCTTAGCAAGAGGTTTCCTACGTCTTCGAGCATGTTGGATTACCCTTTAGAGGTCGAGATTGCGGACGACTGATCAGTGCGAGCATTCGAGATTTTCAGGGATTACGTCTTGAGGATGTATGGCGAGCGGTACCTCGTGGATTTGGTTCCCATTCCTCTACGAGGGAACAAGGTCATCATAGGCATGGACTAGTTGAGCCTTAATGGGGCGGTGATCGACTGCGAGCAGTAGATGGTACGTATCAGAACCCCAAGTGGGGGAGAGCTGGTGGTTCAGGGCGAGAGACCGCAGCGAGGACCAACCTTGTGCTCAGCAGCGAGGGCTAGGCGCTACCTTCAACAGGGTTGCGCAGGGTACGTCGCCTATATTAAGGATACCCAGGAGATGGGTAAGGCGATAGTGGGTGATGCACCAGTGGTACGAGAGTACCCTAATGTATTCCCAGAGGAGTTGTCTGGGATACCTCCGGAGAGGCTGGTGGAGTTCCGGATCGACCTAGTTCCTAGTGCGGCTCCGATAGCCAAGGCACCATATCGGTTGGCTCCTCCAGAGATGCAGGAGTTGTCTACACAGTTGAAGGAGCTGGTAGAAAAAGGATTCATTAGGCCGAAAAATTTGCCTTGGGGAGCCCCGATACTGTTTGTGCAGAAGAAGGACGGGTCGCATCGGATGTGTATAGACTACCGGGAGCTGAACAAGGTAACGGTGAAGAACCGTTATCCACTCCCGAGGATTGATGATCTCTTCGACCAGCTACAGGGGCCATCTTGGTTTTCCAATATAGATTTGTGTTCAAGCTACCATCAGATGAGGGTCAGAGATGAGGATGTTCAGAAGACCGCCTTTCGGACTCGCTATGGCCACTACGAGTTCGTGATAATTCCCTTCGGGCTCACAAATGCTCCTGCCACGTTCATGGACCTCATGAACCGCGTGTGCAAGTCGATGCTGGATCGGTCTGTGATAGTCTTTATAGATGACATCTTGGTTTACTCCAAGACACGAGAGCAACACGAGGAGCACCTGCGGGAGGTATTGGATACCCTGAGGAGGGAGAGCTTGTACGCCAAGTTCTCCAAGTGCGAGTTCTAGTTGCGCGAGGTGCAGTTTCTGGGGCACCTTGTCAATCAGAACGGTATTTTGGTCGACCCGGCCAAAGTGGAGGCAGTGATGATATGGGAGGTTCCGAGGTCTCCATCCGAGATTCGGAGTTTCCTAGGGTTAGCAGGCTATTATCGGAGATTCATTCAGGACTTCTCCAAGATAGAAGTACCCTTGACCCGGCTGACGAAGAAAGCCGTTGTATTTTGCTGGGGGCCTGAGCGGCAGGCAGCGTTCGAGACGTTGAGACAGAGATTGTGCGAGGCGCCAATCTTAGCCCAGCCAGAGGGCATGGAGAATTTCGTAGTATACTGCGATGCATCCATCTCAGGTTTGGGCGCAGTATTGATGCAGAGAGGGCACGTCATCGCCTACGCGTCAAGGCAACTGAAGCCTCACGAGGCGAACTACCCGACACATGACTTGGAGCTGGGGACGGTTGTTTTCGCCCTCAAGATTTGGCAACACTACCTCTATGGGGCCGTTGTACCATTTACACGAATCACAAGAGTTTGAGGTACCTCATGGATAAGCCGAATTTGAACATGAGGCAGCGCCGGTGGCTAGATGTAGTGAAGGATTACGACTGTGAAATCAGCTACCACCCGGGGAAGGCCAATGTTTTGGCCGATGCGCTTAGCCGCAGGGCAGCCCCGATTAGAGATGTTTTCTTGAGGATGACGGTAGTGACTCCACTTTTGGAGTGGATCAGAGAGGCCCAACAGGAGGCTATGAAGGAGGAACATCGGAAGAGTGAGCGTATTTTGGGTCAGACTTCCTCCTTCGACAATGATAGTCGTGGGTTGTTGACACTCCATCGTAGAGTGTGGGTACAGTATCATGGAGGTGTGCTCCAGGTGTTGACGGAGGAGGCGCACAAGTCCAGGTTTTCTATCCATCCCAGGGTGACGAAGATGTACATATATCTTCGTCCTGATTACTGGTGGCCTTGCATGAAGCGGGATGTAGCCTGGTACGTTGAAAGGTGCTTGACCTGCAGGAAAGTCAAGGCCGGCCACCAGAGGCCTCACGAAAAAACGCAGCCGTTAGATATCCCTGTGTGGAAATGGGAGGATAGCACTATGGATTTCATCACAAAGCTTCCTAGGACTGGACGGGGAGTGGATTCGATATGGGTCATCGTGGATTGATTGACCAAGAGTGCCCATTTCATTCCGATCCAGGAGAGAATTTCGTCCGAGAAGTTGGCCGACATCTACATCAGAGAGGTAGTAGCTCGACACGGAGTGCCAGTTTCCATGATTTCTGACCGAGACGTACAGTTTACTTCCAAATTCTGGAAGAGATTTCACGACGAGTTGGGTACTCATCTACACCTCAGCATGACTTTTCATCCACAAACGGACGGTCAGAGTGAGCGGGCCATCCATACTTTGGAGGATATGCTGTGGGCGTGCGTTCTAGACTTCGATGGTAGCTGGGATACCTACCTTCCATTGGCAGAGTTTTCCTACAACAACAGTTATCACGCGAGTATCGACCGTCCTCCCTTCGAGATGTTGTATGGGAGGAAGTACAGGACCCCGATATGCTGAGGAGAAGTTGGACAGAGAGTCGTGGGGAGTACCGAAGTGATACTCAAGACTACAGAGAGAATCCAGCAGGTCCGGAGCAGGCTTCAGACTGCTTAGAGTCGGCAGAAGAGTTATGCCGACAAACGCCGATCGGACTTGGGAATTTCAGGTGGGTGATATGGTACTCCTGAATGTGTCACCTTGGAAAGGTGTCATCTGATTTAGGAAGCGGGGCAAGCTGGGCCCCAGATACATCGGACCATTCAGGGTATTGGTCCGGGTGCGCCGAGTGGCGTATTGGCTGGATCTGCCAGCCGAACTTAGTCAGATTCACCACACCTTTCATGTCTCCCAGCTGCGGAAGTGTTTGGTAGACGACTCTGTAGTGGTACTGTTGGAGGATATTCAGGTGGACGACAACCTGAACTACATCGAGCGACCAGTGGCCATCCTCGATAGGAAGATGAAGGTCTTGAGGAACAAGAGGGTGGAGTTGGTGAAGGTGCAGCGACAGCACCGCAAGGACTCGACGATTTGGAGGCCCAACTCGTCGAGTAGATTGGAAATTGGACGCGGGATTTAAGTCACCTACTCGACGAGTCGGAAGCCCCGACTCGACGAGTAGCGTTGTCTGAGTGAAACCCTAATTTTTTGGGTTTACACCCTATTTAAACACATTAACCAGCCTCAAATGCATCCCCCATCGTCTCCCTTAACCCAGAAAACCCAAATTTGTGACCCTTGAGCATTGATGTGTGTGTGAGTCATTTTTTAGAGTGTTTGTGCGATATTGAAGCTAGATGAAGAAGAAGAAGAAGAAGGAGATAGAAGGTTCAAGGAAGCAGTAGATCCAGGGTTCATGCCCCATTTCCAGTCCCATTAAGGTATAAAGTTGCTTCCTCGACTTCTCTATTGCTAGATCTCTCCATGTTTGAGTTTAGGGCCATCTTGTAGCAATTTTGTGAACCTTTTTGAATAAGGGATGTGATCTGAAGTTGTAACTTCAGATCCAGATCCCTTTCAGCCCCTATATCCATACAGATCAGGAATTTATCTTGCTTTGCCCTTCCCTTTGGCCTAGACTTCATTCTAGACTTGGAAATGGTGTTTTTGGCTCATAACACCTTGCATGCGCGTAAAGTTTCTAAATTTACGTGTAATATCAACTCTAGGAGGCTAGATCTAGGTTTTGGATGCTTTGAGCTCGCGTAAAATCGAATGTATGGTTTTGGCATATGGTGGACTCGACGAGTTGTTCATACGACTCGGCGAGTCGGGTCGTGGCCCCCAACTTTTCTGGTCCTGAACAAACTCGTTGAGTCTAAGAGATGAATCAGCGAGTTGGACTTGGTTTTTGGACTCGAAGATCATAGGACTCGGCGAGTTCAGGGATGAACTCGGTGAGTAAAGCGCAAATGTCCCAACTGAGATCAAGTTGGACTCGACGAGTTCAAGGATGAACTCGGCGAGTTGTGAGTGAAATGCCTCGACTTTAATGAAGGGGAACTCGGCGAGTTGAGCCAACCAGGATGTTGACTTTGACCAGGGTGTTGACCTTGACTTTGACTTTGACCTAAGTAGACCCTTATAAGGGGTTATGAGTATGGGAGGGGTAATTAAAAGGAATTGTTATGTGTAGGAGTTTGAGAGGAGTAGATCCCGGCACCGAGGAGAGTTCAGCTACTACACGACATCGAGGTGAGTTACCTTCCAGTAGAAGTGGGTCTAAGGCACCAAGACCGGCCCACTAGTAGGAGTATGTAGCAGATGATTGTATGTGTGATAATTATCTGGGTTGCCACTATCTGTTATGATTATGTACCAGTATGTTATGTTGTTATGTGATAAGTGGTAGGGGTGTATTTGACCCCAGTAGTCGGTTGAGATAAACCGACGGGTAGGTCAAGCACCCCATAATGGCTTGACATGGGTGAGTCAAGCACCCCATAATGGCTTGACATGGGTAAGTCAAGCACCCCAGAATGGCTTGACCTGGGTAAGTCAAGCACCCCAGAATGGCTTGACATGGGTAGGTCAGGCACCCCAGAATTGTCTGGCAGTATGTTCACTATATGGTGTGTGGTATGATGGGGGAACTCACTAAGCTGTGTGCGTACGGTTAATAGTTTTGGTTTCAGGTACATCTTCCTCCAGGGGAAAGGAGCTGGTGTGACTGCAGCGCATCACATACATATTTTTCCGCACCAGATAAATTATGGGATTTTATACCCTGATATGATTTTGTTATGAAATGTTTGATTATGAATACAGTGGTTTAGCTTTTATATCATTACTATGTGGTTTTCAGACAAATGGTTTTATATTTGCATAATTTGAAATGGAATTTTTGGTCTTGAAATTATTGGTTGTTACACCATAAGAAAGTGTTCCTCGATTAGAATATTCCTTACTCCTCACAACTTCAACCCCACGCCAAGAAATAAAACCTAGAAGAACATAACTCGGGGCAAAAATGGCGAAGAACGAGCTATGTACAAAGGTTGGCAAACTACAATCATGCATAAGAGTAAGTACTTCCACCTAAATAAGATCCATGTAGTGAGAAGAATCGAACATGCGATGAGTAAACGGTGTCATTGTAGTTGCCAACAAAAGATGAAATCTAAACTAGAAACAAATTACAATAACTAAAATCCAAAATGTCTAAACATCTAACAAATGAAAAATGAATGCAACTCTGTGGCCCGACCCTTTTTATTTTTATTTTATTTATTTATTTATTTACTTTTTTTTTTGGACAACAAAACCCCAAAGGAACAATTACAAATACAAATACTCGAGCTATTAAAAAAACCTATAAAACGCAATGAAGGAAACATTAAGAATATTTAACTATATTCACATTTTAGACTGCGATAATATCTGACTTTTCAAAACAATTTATTTTTTGTGTTTTAAAATCAACAAAAATAAAATTCAAACTTCACATAAGATCAAGACTTGACTTCTCTAAAAATAAACACATATGGAAATTCACATAACACATACTAAATACTAGACTTCTACTATAATTTGTCAAAATTAGTACAAAATTTTTCAGACAACTTTTTAAAATAACTTGGCTTTGATTTACGAAACACAAAAACAAAAACAAAACTAGAAAAATGGGTAGTTGTCTCTCTTTTTTTTGGCTCACTTTTTTGGTTTACCACAGGAGTTTTACAAATATAGCATGAAATAATAAAAATTACAAAGCATAACTATATACAAACTATAAGTTATATCTAAATCAAACCCAAACAAGAGGCCAAACGAGCGAATCTAAAGATACTACGTGCAAAAGTTGAGCACAACTACACTAAGGCTAGTTTGAGATCGAATGGGAAAAATGTGTCTAAATCATAAATTGATGATATATGATGTGTAATGCAGCAGTTAGACACTAAGGATCTCAAAATAGCAAAATCTAGTTTTTATTCCTTTCTTTGGGGTTTGATTGTGGCATGTAAGGAACATGCAAGTGAGGAACTAGTCAGTACGAGCCTAAGTTGTCCCCCTACTTATGCCATACTTGCCATAAATCGATTCATTTTCACAATTACTCGCACTTTCTCCCCACGTATATATAAAAGAAGATGTAACAAATGAAAGTCCCTAAGAACGATTCTTATTTGTTATGTGAGTTTCCAAAAGAATTGTATTTAAGGTGTGTCGAGTCTTTCAAGTAAAGATGTTCAAAGATGACAATAAAGAGATAACAAAAATGCATGAATGCTAATGTCGTAAGCTAAATGTCATGTAAAAAAAAGTGAAAAAGAAGAAAATAAAATCTTTTTGGAATTTTATAAAATAAAAAATGAATGCAAATTATCTTAAAACTAAAATGTTATGCAACCTAATTAAGAAAATGCTTGAAAAAGTAAAAATAAAGGGAAGTGACCCACCCCAAGCTTAAGAACAAGCATTGTCCTCAATGCTTAAAGAAAGGGTGGAAATGACCTAAATCGGAGGGTCGGGCGGCGGAAAGAGTCTGTGCCGGTAGTGGTAGTCCAACATATCCTGGACCCAGCAGGAAGTGGGTAGGGATGACTGCTCCGGCCGATCAACACGGGTCACCACATCCTAGATGGATCGGGTGTTCTCCTGCGTCTGAGTGTCGATGCGTTGATCGGTGGAGAACATCGTGGCGAACTGGTCAAAGAATGCAGGGGGAAAATATGATGGGATCTCGTGTCCCCCTGGTGCTGCGGCAGATACTAGGCTTGGTCAAAATGGACATCAACATGATCTACACATGGAGGGTAATCGAATGGAATGACCCATTGCTCGGGGTCGGTGGGTTCAAAAGATCCAATATACTTATGAGGGAGAATGAGGTATGGCTGATTATCAAGATTCCATATGTGACCATCGATTGAGTCACAGATGATTTGCATCCGTCGGAGTGCATTGATGTCGAGACGAGAGGGGTTGGTCGCTTTTTCAAATGGAAGGGTGGAGAGACGAAGTTGAAGTGGGGGTCTAGATGCAATAAGTGTGATCAAGCCTCCAATGAAAATGTCCCCGGTGTCCATGGTGGTAGTGTTGAAACATTTGGCGAAGAAGAATGTTGCAAAGTCCGGGTTGGGTCCAGTTTTACGAGTCATGCACCAAAGAAAGAATAATTCAGCTTTGGAAATTTGACCCACTTCGAAGCGGGCAAAAATGGTGCATGTAAGGACTCGGTGGACTAGACGTAAACATGGGTGAATAATTGAGTAAGCCTTGGATGAATACGATGAATACCGTGGTTCATGGGTAGTTTGTTTCCAAAAGTGATGCTCGTTTAAGGTTGCGGGCCATGGGTCTTGTTAGGAATACGTGTGGTCCACTGGAGTCCCCAATAGGGCGTTCACAACCCGAAATGGCTATGATTGATTTTCGCCGAGCATTTGGAAAGTTACATTTTTCGTTTCGTCATCAGCTTTGAATGTGGAAAGGAATTCTAAGGTTGGTTCAACGTAGGTGGATGCACGGTTGTGAATGAATTGACCCCATCCGATGTTGTCAAATAGTGCTTGAACTCCTTTGAGCACCCCGAGTTCTTCAAAAGAATCTCTATGGAGGAACTTTGTCGATTTGACTTGGCGTTTGTTGGAAGTAAGAAAGTCATATGTTTTGCAGTTTTCACGATTCAACAAAGGAAATGGGGGGGGGGGGTCCTTGGATTTGCCTTTTGACCCACCTTTTGATGAAGTAGGTCCGGTTCCCGTTTTGGCTCGCTTAGACATTTGACTTGGGACAAAAAATCGACAATAATAGTTCTCAAATCACACTAAATACCACACGGATGACAGCACAATTCCAACAACAAATATGTATTCAAGATGCAAATAATCAAGTCAAAGGAACGAGTGTACGCATTTTGTTTATAATCGGTACGGATTGTGGAAGCGGAATTAGAACCAACGAAGATATTCTCCAAGGCACACCCCAATCTTATGATTTTGCTCCGTGTTTTACATTGGAAGTGCTGAAACGACCCCAAAAACGTGCTTCAAGATGATTTTCCGGCGACTAGAATGGCGGCATTTAGAATCGGGTGAAAAGTTTTAGTGAGCTTTTGAGGGAATATTGATGTGGTTAGAAATCCCTTGGGAAGAGAAGCAAAACCCCATGCTCAGAAGTTCTGAAGGTGGCTGGAGTTGGCCGGAAAACGCGAAAGAAGGTGGCGGAGGGTGGTGGTGGTGCCTGGAATTTTGACAATAGATCGGGGAAACTTTTCGGTGGGGCTTGTATAGGGGGAAAATGGTGAAGAATGGCGGTGGTCTCGTGAGATTCCAACTGGTAGAACTCCGGGAAATCGAATTTTTGTGTCAAGTGGGTGTTTGTGTTCTTGAGGGTTTGAGAAGAATGGTGGAGTGTGTGTAGGGTTGAATGAAGAAGATGAGTGGCTGAATTGTTTAATCCATGGTCAAGTCCGATCAACACCAGGTCAATGTTGGTCAACTCATTAAACCCCTTGGTCATCGAAAGTCAAAGTTGGGTCAACGAAATGGAGCTTGGTCGTCGGAAGGCACGCGGGTGGGGCGCGGGCCTCGTGCTAGCCGCGCCTATTTTTCCCCAGTTTTTTCTCGAGTGGGCAGAAGGATCAGAGTGATTTCGGGATGAGGCACGCGGGCCGCGGGATGGCCGCATGGACGCTGCGGGACCTGAAACGAAAAATATGTGCTAAGTCTTGGACGACCTACGAGGGAGCAGGGCAGGCTTGCCGCGGTTGCTGAACGAATTTTGGAGATTTTTGTCTACGCGGTCTGGGAACAGGTTGCACACAGGTCGCACATTTCCTTATGCGGCTCGCACGAAATTCAAGCTACAATGCCACGCGGGCTGCGTGGTCTTCCTGTGGTTCAAAAAATTGGAATTTTCTGAAAACTTGATTTCTAGGCCAAAATGATTCGCGTAAGGCCCGGTTTCGAAAATTTGACAAAAGTTTGAAACAAAAACGGGAATGAAGGTGAAACCTTTCAAAATTTTTATTTTTCAAAATCCCAAAAATGCTTTTTTAAAACAATTTATTGGATGTGGAAAAAGACGAAAGCACAATGCTTTCCAAAAATGTCCTTCTTTAATGTCTTTGGCGAGACGTCTTCCTAGCTTGTTTCAACACATCGGGACATCCAAATGGATGATTTCAAGAGCATTTGCATTGAAACCCTCATAGAATTGCTTCAAACGGTGCCCACTGACTTTGAAAATTTGTCCCGTTTTCTCGCTTTAAATTTCAACTGCTCCATGGTCAAAAGTGTTGATCACAACAAAAGGCCCAATCCACCTTGATCTTAACTTGCCCGGAAATAACTTCAATCGTGAATGGTAAAGTAAAACTCTATGTCCTGGTTCAAAATGCTTCCGGGCGATGGAATTGTCATGGAAAAGCTCCGTTTTTTCCTTGTAAATTCTTGAGTTTTCATAAGAGTCATTTCTCAATTCTTCTAACTCTTGAAGTTGAATCTTCCTATGTCATCCCGCCTCATCAATATTGAAATTGCATTGCTTGACCGCCCAGAATGCACGTTGCTATAATTCGACGGGAAGATGGTGTGGCTTTCCAAAAACCAACCTAAATGGAGACATGCCTATCAGGGTCTTGTAAGCGAACCGGTAGGCCCATAAGGCATCATCAAGCCTTAAAATCCAATCCTTTCTTGTCGGATTCACTTTTTTCTTAAGGATGGACTTCACTTCACGATTTGAAACCTCCGCTTGACCGTTTGTTTGGGGGTGGTAAGCGGTAGAGACACGGTGGGTCACGTTGTACTTCCTCAATAAAGCCTCCATCATCTTGTCGCAAAAATGCGTCCCTCTATCACTAATCAAAGCCCTAGGCACACCAAATCTTACAAAGATATTAGATTTTAAAAACTCGATAACTGTTTTGGCATCATCCGATCTTGTGGCTTTGGCCTCAACCAATTTTGAGACATAGTCAACCGCGAGTAAAATGTAGACGTTGCCATATGAGACAGGAAATGGGTCCATAAAATCAATCCCCCATACGTCAAAAACTTCACAAACAAGGATTGGATTGTGTGGCATTTGATTTTTTGTGAAATGTTTCCCGTCCGTTGGCACCGTTCACAACTTTTACAAAACAAATAACAATCGCGTGACATGGTTGGCCAAAATAATCCACACTCGAGAACTTTTCTTAAAGTTCGGTTAGGTCCGAATTGTCCCCCACAAGAAAATTCGTAACAAAATTTCAAAATGGATTGATGCTCTTGTTGGGGTACACATCGCCTAATAATTTGATCGGGACAGTGTTTCCACAAATAAGGTTCATCCCACACATAATATTTTGCATCATTTTTCAATTTGTATTTTTGAGCGCGTGTGAATGTGTCAGGATACCTTTTCGTTACCAAAAAGTTAACGATATTGGCATACCAAGGAATAGATTGAGTAAGGGAAAAGAGATGCTCATCCGGAAACTCGTCCCGTAACGGGAGAAGAGTTTTGTTTGAAGTGATCCGGCTTAGGTAGTTGGCAACAAGGTTTTCGCATCCATTCTTCTCCCGAATCTCCAAATCAAATTATTGCAATAATAAGATCCACCGGATGAGTCTTAGTTTTGCATCTTTCTTTGACATCAAGTACTTAAGAGCCGTGTGATCCGAATACACTATGACTTTGGTGCCAAGTAGATATTGCCTAAAATTCTCCAAAACAAACACTATGGCAAACAACTCCTTTTCCCTGGTAGAGTAGTTTCTTTGAGCATTGTCTAGTGTTCTCGATGCATAGTAATCACATGGGAGGCTCTTCTATTCTATTGACCCAAAACGGCGCCTATAGAATAGTTGCTTGCATCACACATGATTTCAAATGGGAGATCCCAATTTGGTGCTTTCATGATTGGAGCGGATGTAAGTAACTCCTTGAGCTTGTTAAAAGCTTCTTTGCACGCCTCATTAAACTCAAAATCAACATCCTTTTGCAAGAGTTGCCACATTGGTCTTGTTATCTTTGAAAAATCCTTAATGAATCTTCGGTAGAAACCTGCAAGACCCAAAAAAGAACGAACTTCCTGAACACAAGTCGGGTAAGGTAAGCTTTGAATAACATCAATTTTAGCCTTATCTACCTTGATTCCTTTCTTAGACACAGTGTGACCCAAAATAAGACCTTGACTCACCATAAAATGACATTTCTCAAAATTTAAAACCAAATTTGTTTCAATGCATCTTTTCAAAATTTTGGTGAGATTGGTCAAACATTCTTGAAAGGAATTTCCATATACCGTAAAATCATCCATAAAAACTTCAATTATGTTTTCGACATATTCCGAAAAGATACTAACCATACAAAGTTGGAAAGTGGTTAGGGCATTACACAATCCAAATGGCATTCTCCGGTATGCAAAAGTGCCAAATGGACATGTAAAGGTTGCCTTTTCTTGGTCTTCCGGTGCCACTAGGATTTGATTAAAACCGAAATACTCATCTAGACAACAATAATGTGATTTCCCAGCCAACCTTTCTAACATTTGGTCAATGAAATGTAATGGTAAATGATCTTTTCTTGTGCTTGCATTGAGTTTGCGGTAGTCAATACATACTCTCCACCCGTATTGCACGCGGGTGGGGACCATCATACCTTTGTTGTTCTCGACCAACATGATTCCCATCTTCTTTGGTACCACTTGCACCGGGCTCACCCACTTGCTATCCGATATTGGATAAATCATCCCCGCATCAAGAAGCTTCAATATCTCTTTCTTCACAACTTCCATCATAGGTGGATTTAATCTTCTTTGTGCATCTCGGCTTGTCTTGCATTCATCCTCCATCAAAATCTTGTGCATGCAAGTGGAGGGGCTCAATCCTTTAATATCCATAATTGTCCAACCCATGGCTTCCTTCAACACCTTGAGGAGTTGCTCTTCTTCAAACTCGGTTAGGAGAGTAGAAATGATAACCAGAAGATTCTCATTCTTTCCCGAGTAGGCATACTTCAAGTGTTGAGGTAGGGTTTTCAATTCCAATTCCGGTGTTTGAACAAGGGATGGTGGAAACTTTGTATGGGTTGGAGGCAACTCGATTTGGTTGACATCGGATCTTGTAGATTTCTTCACCTCCAATCTATTCACCAACTTCTCAACTTTCGGGTCTAAAGAATAAAGCTTTAATTGTTCGGCTAGCTTCTCTGTAACACCTGGTTCGGGTATTGGTTGGAAAGCTGCCAATTTGGGAAGGTTTTATGCATGGACTCGACGAGTTGGGAGATCAACTCGTCGAGTAGGGTCGTGACATCTTGGACACGGGTCGTGTGACAACCCAAAATTTCTATCTTGTAAAGCCAATCAATTCAATCAAAAGTCAGACTTGTTTCTGCTATCTTTTAGCATTGTTAAGGGTCTGTTTGAGTGTTCTAAGCCTAGTACATTCAAGGATTGTGTGTTAGGATGTGTTAACTAATGTTCATTGTGTTGCATTCAAGGCGGAAACTCCATCACAAGGAGTTTACGGCTGCAAACTAGAGTTTACGGTTGTAAACTCTTGGCATTTCTCTCTCAAGTATCATCAAGAACACTTCCATTTCTCTTCAAATTTGTAAGTGATTCTTCCATTGTTTCTTGATATCCTTCTTGATCATGTGAAACCCTTTGATTTCATCCGTGAGTTCATCACTTTTGGGTTATATCTTCAAATCTTCATCTTTTCACCAAGAACACCAAGAACACACACTAGTTCTTTGGGCCGTAATCACCCCTATAAGCTTGCAAAACGATCCGTTTGTGCTCAAGACATCACTTGGCATACTTTGCATCCTATATCGATCTTACATGTGAATCACTCACTACATGTGAGTTCATACCCCTAAACTTATCTTTTAAATGATTTTAAATGCTTTTATGTGGGGGGGGGGGGGGAATACAAGTAGAAAACATTATAGTTATAGTATCAATCACATGTGATTTATAACTATCAAACAAGAGGATTTCTTATACTTCAACACTGCGTTATCAAACAAACTGTTTGAAATCATTTTTATAAACTGACATCAAGTCATCAATAACCATTCAAATGGTTATAACTCTTTTATATAAACTCTTTATCGTTTTACAAAAGTCTTTTAAACTTATATATTGTCAAAATCATGTCTATATAGATATAGTTATATAAATAAGGTTGAAAGGGCTTAGGACTGATAACTCGCTTTATTTCCTGTTCCTTGTTTGGTTGTGGACTTAGGGTATCGGTTGTTTGTCTGAGTGTCGTTTGAATCTTAGTTATATATTATGTATATGTATGTAGATATAAAAGTTCTTCCAATCAGTTCAATACCTTTGGGTAGCAAAGGTGTACAAACATGATCAGTCATTCAAACAACAATAGTAGTAAACTATAATAGGTATAGTTTAGAGGATTACTACTCACTATTTCTAGAACAATGAATCTTACAAGAGTCAGTTCATACATGAGTCAGTTCAAACATACTATAACAAGATTAGAAGGAACATACTATAACAAGAACAGAAGGAACATACTATTCACTAGAACAGAAGGAACATACTACACTAATACAAGAACAATCTAACATTAATGTGAGCCACCACTTCATGGCATGACAATATACTGTTGTGTCACGTTTTGTAACCAGATTCTCCTGGAGGGAGAGCGTGAATTTGTGTATATATCTATACGGGATTGACCATCCTACACCTTGCTGCTAGCTATAGTGGGACTTGCAGGTCTACGGGTGACGAATGTCATACCATTTCGATGTTTTGATCGCCGTGTTTTACTAGTCAATCAAGTATGGTTATAATATTATCACATTTTACCTTAATTAAAAAATTGGTGTAAGGTAGTTAGTACAATGGTAGTTACTATATACAATACTGCTGTACATCTTCATTTTCCCATTACATTCATATAGTGATCTGTTGGATTAGATGTCTAAGCCCATAACTATTATTGGTATGTACTTGACCCGAGAGTAGCATGGTCCATTTGGGTTGCATATCATCAGGACAATTTGTTAGGATGGACTTTTGAGAGAAGGTTATTTATGGTTTATTAATATATTATAAGTTATAATATATTAATATGAAATCATATGTTTTAATTAGTATCGATCAAGAATTAATTTGGAATTAATTTAGTGATCAAAAGAGACTAATTAAATCTATGGGGACTAATTATGATAATTAGTTATATTTATATGTGTTGGGCTTATGATCCATGTTGGACCAAGTTTATGTATGGATACATAAAGAGTTGGGCCACATGAACCATGGATCATAAAACCCATGGGTATGGATTATGGGTTATACCCATGACCCTTGGAATCCTACATATAAATAGGTTACTCCATAGCCAAAATCACCACTTCTTTTCTTAGAGAAATATGGAGGTGTTTTGGTGCATGAAATTCTCTCTCAAGAGCCACCTTTGTCCTAGGTGTGTTGTGATTCCATTTGAGGCATTTCATACTATTGGTGCTAAGCTCTTAAGGCCAAATACATCAAGACTTCAAGCCACATAAAAGGTATGTTTCCCTAACTAGTATATTATATGGTTTATGTCAAATGCATGCTAGTTATAGGTTTAATGCCTTGGAAACCATTTGCATGTATAATTAGTGAAAACATAGATCCAAGGTATTTAGGGTTGTATGTGCACCATAGGATGTTGTATTATACCAAAACCCAACAGTGGTATCAGAGACATGGGTTGTTTTCTATTATATTTGATGCAAATGTATTTTTTTTTCAAGTTGAAGGAAAAAAAAACATGAAGTTTGTCAAATTTTATGATAATTACTTGATTTTATGAAAAGCTAATTATTTATAAAATTTGAGTCGCTTTACTTCAAGAGTTGAATTAGGTCAATTTATTAAAAGATAGAATGATCTGATTATTTTTATTTGTTTTAAAAGTTTGATCTAAACGGTTTTAAGGAGTTACAAATTTTGTTATAAAATTTTGGAACTCAAAAGTTTTTTTTAAAGTTATGATCTTAAGAGTTTTGAAACTTCCATAAGTTATGGATGTGAAATGTCTCATTTATTAACTCTTTAGGTTATGAATTCCAAGAGTCTTCAAAGGATAATTGTCAAAGTTTCAAGATTTGTATTAGTTTATTTGATTATCTAATTTCTTGAAAATTGTTGATGTGAATTATCTTTACTTATGAGTTTAATCTGGATCATAGAAAAATTATTTGATTATTGTGTTAATTGGAATATTTGATCTTAATGGTTTTTATGAACTCCATAACTTGTCCTCAAGTTATGGAAAGTGAAGAGTTTTTCTTTTTAAAGTGTCATTAAGTCTCATAGGTTATGAAAATAGAAGAGTCACTATTTTTAATGTCATCATTAAATGATTTAATGTCTTCCATAACTTGTCCTCAAGTTATGGAACTTGAATTTTTTTTTTAATTAAACTCATAAGTTATGAAAAATCCAAGAGTTTTGAAAGGTTTCAAAACTTGTCCTCAAGTTTTGGAATTTGTAAAGTTACCCCCCATGTATACTTTAATTCCAAACTAGACCTTAGAATTTTAAAAGTTTAAAATTCAACCCTTATACTATTGTTATAATTTTAATTATATAGATATGTATAAGATAAAGTCAATCTTACCATTAGTAGGCCTCATTTACAAAGCCGGTCTATAAGGGGGGTATAAGGTTACTACCTATAAAATGGCAGTTTAATGGGTGTCCACTCTCACCCACCGCTTCCTTGACTGGTGGAGGGTCGTTAGCCGAACGGGTAGGATAAGGACTATAATTCTCCCTTCATTAAAAGTATTAATGATAAATACTAAGTAACTAAACTCTTAATAATACCCAATCTTAGTTACTTAGGAAAATGTGAATTTTGTGCTAACCCATGAAATTACACTTTGCACTTTGCTTAAGTCAGTTAGTGGAGCGTGTGTGGTTAACCGGCACACTAGCTTGATTTAACAAGGTAGGCAAAGGGTAACTTAATGTTTATCATAGTATCGGTGGAGCGTGTGTGGTTAACCAGCACATCGATTGAGGGGTAAATATTAAGGGTACCAAGTATATTTTCATGGTTATTCATACCTTGTTTTGTGATCCTCGGCATCCCAGTCACAAAACCTGAAGGGCACACTCGAGATTGAAACATGCCTTTGAAAAGTTCAATGAATCTCAAAAGAATCTAGGAGTTTCAAAACCAATTAAAACCTAATAATACATTTCGTTTATCTTGGTGGAAATTGGTGAATCGTCATTCACCTACCTTCAAATATTTTATAGCTTGGATTACGACATCCCTCTTCCAAGTTATAAAATAGTTTGTTGGGTCCTAGCCTTAATATTCCATATTGGGTGTTATATTAAGGACTTTAGATCAACTATCTTGAATATCTCCCAAAAAGATGTCTGTTTCAGACATCTATGATCCTCCTAAATCTCTTGGAACTTCATTTCCTCCACCTCCTCCAATTATTCTCCCTAACCCACAAGTTCAAGGTCACTCAAGCCCTATTGGCAAGCAAGGTCTATGTGTGATCGCATCTTGGAGATGAAGTCACATATTGACAAGCCGGGAGAGGTGGGTGTCAAACTCTTGAGAAAGTTCGTGGTTCAATCACTTTCTAAGTCACATAGTGAATTCCTTTGGGACTACTATGAAACAGACTATGACATGACCCTTAATGATCTTACATATTTGCTTGATGCTGCTAAATTAGCAATGATGTGGGGCACTGGTAAAGCAAAATTTGATTGGAAGATCAACTTCCCAAACTTCCATGGACATTGACAATGGTAACATTAGAAGTCCAGAAAAGCTTTCTCTTCCTAATGGAAAGGGATCGACCATGGTCAAGTCATTTGACCTAATGGTAAAGAGAAAGGATAAGCCTGAGATAGTCTCATGTGACATTTCCAAAGAGTCCATATGTTTCTTTTGCCAAAAGAAGGGGCATTGGCTGCGAAGCTGCCAGATTTACCTGAAAGATCTGGTAAAGTCAAAAGTTTGACTCTACTTCAGGTAAAGTCCATTGTGTAACTCTATTAAGTTCATACTTGGAGATTCTTATTACATGATGTGACTGGGTCACATATTGATGTCTTAAGAGTCAAAGAAAGGAGAGAAATCTTAAAGGAAGTATATGCTGATTCTGATCGCGAAGGTGGATTTCGATCGAATCAGAATTTTGAGCAGTTGCTTAAGAAGTTATGATATATTCCTAAGGAATAGATAACAACAATTTTCCATGTGGATTGTAAGGATAAGTTTTTCCGCAAAGTTTTAAAATAAAAGAAAATTGTTTAATTTATTTATTTGAAGTATCCTTACAATGGCATTTGTGGAAAATTGTTGCTTATATGATTCCACTGACAGCAATATTGGAAAATGGATTTGATTCTTTCATTTGTGGTAGTGTCTAAATTTACCAAATCAGGAAAGTTCCTCATCGCCTAAGTTTCAATTGGACCGAAACTTGGAATCATGCAAGTTGAATAGTATGATGAATGAGAACTTTCAAGCATTGGAAAATCAAGACTAATTACTTGTTCACATGGATGTGTGAGTCAAGTGAAGGACTAAAGGGATCGAGTACACATTCTTGTGCACTGGTCATGTCCACCACAAAGCTCGTTAAGACTATTTGATTTACTAAAGTTTAGTAAATATGGTTATACTTACAAGTTTAAGTATAATTCTGAAACATTGGAAAAGTCTCAATGTATGGCAGAACGAATGGGAAGAATCAAATTAGGCAGAAAGATAAAAGTTTCTCAAATCTGAAATGATGGGAGAGTACTTTATTATCATGTTTGTGATCATCTTAATGATTTAGAAATCATATCACAATTAGTCCTCTAAAGGTCATCTTAGTGCATTATTATGACTAAGAAGAGGAGTCATGAATTGTTGAAATGGTTAGATCAGGAAGATGAGTCATACTTCGTTCCAAAACAATTCTTAGAGTCATACTCCAAGATTGTAACTTGAGTGACATATCTTAAAGAAAGGTTTAAAACACTTGTCAAATGTAAGAGTAAAAGTGTCCTACTCTTGTACATTTGAAATTGGTAAGTTGTGATGTTTTGGATAAAACAAAGACCAACTAAGGCCAATTGTGTGAAGTGTTTGTCTTGATAAAGAATCCGCACTATCTCTTGAATATTTGGCAAGATAGTCTTATATGTCAAGAGGATAGTGGGAGTCTTAAAGATCCTAAAAAGAATTTCAAGAACTAATCAAGAATAAAACCTGAGGTTCTTCACTAGCACACGACTTGAGGTTTATAACCTATCGTGTTGACATATTCTGTGCCCATTCCAGTTAAAGTTGGCTTTGCATACGAGTTCTGAAAGTTCTCAATTGGTTGCATAACAACTTGGAAGCAATGGCAGGCCCTGTACTGCCAGGCGGCAAGAAGTTAAGATTGCATAAGTTCAGTCCATATGAGTTTGGATTTGTCATTATCCTTGTCTTGTAACTATGGTTTTGACGATTCACATGGATAAGAACACATACACCATAAAATCTAAGGGTCATAAGGTTTCTCTCCGATTCATGAAAATGATGGTGAGAAAACACTTCCACCAAGTAGATTTGAAGCAGATGGCAAAAGGTCTAAACAATTGAGACTATGATTACGGCATCCCTTTTCATAGTTCTGAAATTGTTTAGACACACATGCATGCTATCTAAGGAAAGGTGTATGATTTTGATAAAGTTTTATCAAAGCATCTCGTATCAGAAATCTGAACTTTGGTAAGAAAGTCAATAAAGTATTGATTTCTAGAAGTCCAGCTGATTTCTGAATACATGTCAAAGCTAGTGGGAGCATAAGTGTTATGCTAATAATCATCATGTTAGTGGGAGCATGATAATTATTGTTAGTGTTGCAAGTTAGCAATGTTAATTATAGAAAACAAAAGTTTCAATTCGTGAGACTGCAGGGATTGAAAAAGTTGTTTTGCTATAATTAAGGGAGAGGATATACTTCATTTCAGTTCTAAAGGCTTAGATTGAGACCTTAATCATCCTTAGTCAAGAATATATATATGAATTTCATGTTGGATTGGTTCAACTTAAGGAAATTCTATATATTGCGTTCTCAAAATTCGATTATGATTACGGCATCCCTCTTCATAGTCAAATTTTGAAAACATGGCAAATAAAAATATTGTAGCAAAAGAGTGGTCTAGAATCATGTCTTTATGTGAGACATCATGAATCGTGTACCATTTGCTTTGGGTACAGGATCGATTGCATGTGCTATAATATTTGTCATTTCTAAATTTTTCCAAATGCCCAGAGGCATTAAGAAGGGAAAAGGTCTAGAATTGGATATGACTAAAATGATTAAGCAATTGTCGAGGACAATCTGAGGTTTACCAAAGATTGGTTGCTCAGGGACTGTGTCCTGAATGTTCTTGGCGAGAGATTTCGTGTCGACCTAGTCCCGATATCGTTGCGAGGGCTAAAAGTGATTATCGGAATGGATTGGTTGGGGGCCAACGGGGCCATGATTGACTGTGAGCATCAGTTGGTGAGGGTTCGAAACCCAAGTGGGGGAGAATTGGTGAGACATGGTGATAGGGCATCGCAGGGGCCGACCCTCTGTTCGGCTGCGAGGGCTAGAGGTTCCTGCAGCAGGGTTGTTCAGGATTTTTGGCTTATATCTCAGATACAAGGGTAGAGACCACGAAGGATATAGGTAGTGTGCCAGTTGTTCAGGACTTTCAGGATATTTTCCCCAAAGAGTTACCAGGAGTGCCTCCGGAGAGGCAGGTGGAGTTTCACATCGATTTGGTGTCGGGTGCCACTCCGATAGCAAAGGCACCATATCGGTTGGCACCACCCGAGATGCAGGAGTTATCTATACAGCTTCAGGAGCTGTTAGACTGAGGGTTCATTCGGCCGAGCAGTTCCCCGTGGGGAGCACCGATCCTTTTCGTGAAAAAGAAGGATGGATCCCACAGGATGTGTATCGATTATAGGGAACTAAACAAGCTAATGGTGAAGAACCGTTATCCATTGCCGAGGATTGATGATTTTTTCGATCAGCTGCAGGGTGCGTCTTGGTTTTCCAAGATTGATCTTCGTTCAGGGTATCATCAGATGAGGATTAGAGACGAGGACATACCGAAGACGGCTTTCAGGACTCGGTATGGGCACTATGAGTTTGTGGTGATGTCGTTTGGGCTCACCAATGCCCCAGCAGCATTCATGGATCTCATGAACAGGGTGTACAGACCGATGCCGGATCGTTCGATGATCGTTTTTATTGATGACATTCTAGTCTATTCTAGGACCAGGGAGCAACATGAGCAACATTTGAGGGAGGTGTTGGAGACTCTAAGGGCAGAAAAGTTGTATGCCAAGTTCTCAAAGTGCGATTTTTGGCTGCGAGAGGTACAACGTTTGGGGCATATCATCAATCAGGAGGGTATTTCGGTTGATCGAGCCAAGGTTGTGGTTGTGATGCGATGGGAAGTACCAAAGAATGCAACAGAGATTCGTAGCTTCTTGGTTTTAGCGGGGTACTACCGGAGATTTATTCAAGACTTCTCCAAGATTGATGTGCCATTGACCCGGTTAACCAAGAGGAATGTGGCGTTTTGGTGGGGCTCGGATCAACAGTTGGCCTTCGAGACCTTGAGGCAGAGGTTGTGCGAGACCCCAATCCTTGTACTACCCGAGGGGTTAGATGATTTGGTAGTATATTGTGACGCTTCGATTTCAGGGTTGGGTGTGGTACTGATGCAGAGGGGGCATGTGATAGCCTACGCCTCGTGACAGTTAAAGCCACATGAGGCAAATTACCCCACTCACGATCTAGAACTGGGGGCAGTGGTGTTTGCCCTCAAGATTTGGAGGCATTACTTGTATGGAGTGCGGTGTACCATTTACACTGACCACAAGAGTCTAAAGTATTTGATGGATCAACAGAACCTCAACATGCGTCAGGGGAGGTGGTTGGATGTGCTAAAGGAATATGATTGTGAGATTCTATATCATCCAGGGAAGGCCAACGTAGTGGCCGACGCTTTGAGCCGTAAGACGGTGGATTCCTCGACTGGGAACATGTGTTTGAGAATGAAGGTGATCTCTCCATTTTTGGAGATAATCAAGGGGACCAGGTCAAAGGGGTGAAGAAAGAGAATTGGAAAATAGAGAGTGTGGCCGGGTGTGGGTACCGGTGTGGCCGGGTGTGGGTACCGGTGACTGGGGGAGTGAGACAGAAGATATTAGAGGAAGCGCATAAGTCCAAGTTCTCTATACATCCTGGAGCTACGAAAATGTATAGGGACTTGAGGTTGAATTATTGGTGGCCCTGCATGAAGCGGGAAATCGCTTGGTTTGTAGAATGGTGCTTGACCTACATGAAGGTCAAGGTCGAGCATCAGCGGCCTCATGGTAAGGTACAGCCGCTACCCGTGCCCATGTGGAATTGGGAGGAGATCACGATGGACTTTATTACGAAGTTGCCAAGGACGGAAAAGGGCGTGGATGACATATGGGTGATTGTGGATAGACTGACGAAGAGTGTCCATTTTATTCCGATTTCCGAAAGTATATCCGCGGAGAGGTTGGCGGATATTTATGTGTGTAAGGTAGTGGCTAGACACGGGGTACCTGTGTCAGTAGTCTCTGACCGTGATGTTCGGTTTACATCTCGGTTCTGGAAGAAATTCCACGAGGAGCTGGGCACTCAGCTGCATCTTAGCACGGCGTACCACCCCCAGACTGACGGTCAGAGTGAGAGAACGATCCAGACACTGGAGGATATGCTACGGGCATGCGTGTTGGATTTTGGAGGGAGTTGGGATACGTATCTTCCATTGGGAGAGTTTTCGTACAATAACAGTTATCATGCCAGTATCGATCAAGCTCCGTTCGATATGTTATATGGTCGGAGGTGCAGGACCCCGGTTTGTTGGGATGAGGTTGGACATCGGGTCATGGGAAGCACCGAGGTAGTGCTCAAGACTACCGGGCTGATTCAACAGCTACGCGACCGGCTGAGAGTCGCACAGAGCTGTCAGAAAAGTTATGCTGACCGACGGCGATCAGACTTGGAGTTCCAGGTGGGGGACTTCGTGTTATTGAAAGTATCACCCTGGAAAGGGATCATCCGGTTTAGGAAGAGGGGAAAGCTAGGACCTCGGTATATTGGGCCGTTCAGGATTTCGGATCGGGTGGGCAAGGTATCCTACTGCTTGGATTTTCCGGAAGAGCTTAAACAGATTCACAACACCTTCCACGTTTCTCAGCTTCGGAAATGTATCGCTGACGAGGCCGCGATTGTCTCACTGGGTGATATCCAGGTGGATGAGAGCTTTAACTACATTGAGAAGCCCGTTGCCATTATGGATAGGAATGTTGGATATAGTGTCTAAGTCCATAACTATATTTGGTATGTACTTGACCCGACCCGACATGGTCCATTTGGGTTGCACTTCACCCGAACAATTTATGGATAATCGTTTGAGAATAGTATAAGTTATGATTTATTAATATATTATAAGTCCTAATATATAAATATAAAATCATATTATTTAATTCGTATTGATCTATAATCTAGAATTAATTTAGAGATCAAAAGTATGACTAATTAAATATGGGCTCTTGTATTTATATAGTGTGGGCTAATGCTTATTTGGAATGGGCTAGGCTTGCATGGAAAGTCCATGGATACTCCATGGAGCTTTAACCCATGGATCTCATGGAAATGAAAAGACATGGGTATTAGGGTTTACATGGATGTAACCCTAATCCACCACACTATATAAAGGAGGCTTTGGTTCTTGAAATCACACGAGTTGTGGTGAGTAAAGTAAGAGGGCCGATTTCAAGAAGGTGATTACTATTCTCTCAAAGTTCCAAGTTTGTGGTGATTTGTGATTTCCATTTGAGGCATCCACACTATTGGTGCTAGGCTTTAAAACTCCAAGCAATCAACTACAACTACAAGGTAAGTAATTCTACTAGTTTTATTTGATTCAAGTTCCCCATGCCATGCTAGATAGGATAAGAACCTTGGAAAAATAATTATTTGCATGTATCATAGTCACACATAGATCCAAGGTTTCTAGGGTTGCATGTACACCGTAGGAGTGTTAGAATGCTCAAAACCCATCAGTGGTATCAGAGCCTGGTTTGTTTATATGATACTTGATGCAAAAAAAAAAAAAAAAAAAAAAAACCTTGAAAATCGAAGTTTTGTTCAAAAGCTCGTATCAAAATTTCAAGTTTTGTATATGTACTTACGATTCTTGAAATTTTTGATATTAACATTCATAAACATATGAGTTTAGAAGATCATAGAAATTATGTGCTAATAATTAATTAGATTAATTCTTGATCTTTATGTGTTTTAATGGAGTCCATAACTAATTCTTAAGTTATGGATAACCAAAAGTCATATTTATAAATAACCATTAAAAGAACACATATGTTACAAAAAATGAAGAGTCTTCATTTTTAATAACCATTAACTCATAAGTTATGAGAAATGAAAAGTTTTGAAAGTTTACAAAACTTGCCCTCAAGTTTTGGAACATGTAAAGTCATATTAAAAACTTTAGTTCCAACCCCTAGAATTTTAAAAGTTAAAATTCAACCCTTATACTTTATAATATTATAAGTTTAATAATATTTATATATGTATAAGATCAAGTCGTCTTATCGCTAGTACGCCTCATTCACGAAGCCGGACTATAAGGGGGTATAAGGTTGTTGCCTATAAAATGGCAACTTAATAGGTGTCCACTCTCACCCACCGCTTCCTTGATCGGTGGAGGGTCGTTAGCCGAACGGGTAGGACAAGGACTTATAAATTCTCATTAAAAGTATAATGATAATACTAAAGTAACTAAACTTTATTGAATTCCCAATCTTAGTTATTTTAGGAAAATGTGAATAAGGTGCTAATCCATGAAATTACACTTTACACTTTGTTTAAGTCGTTAGTGGAGCGTGTGTGGTTAACCGGCACACTAACTTGAACTTAACAAGGTAGGTAAAGGGTGACTTAATGTTTGTCATAGTATCGATGGAGCGTGTGTGGTTAACCGGCACATCGATTGAGGGGTAATACATTAAGGGTACCAAGTAATTTGCATGGTTACTTCACACCTTGTTTTGTGATCCTCGGCATCCCAGTCACAAAACTTGAAGGGCACACTCGAGATTAAAACATGCCATTGAAGAAAGTTCAATGAATCTCAAAGAATCTAGGAGTTTCTAAACCAATTAAAACCTAATTAAATATTTCGTTTTTCATGGTGGAAATTGGTGAATCGTCATTCACCTACCTTCAAATATCTTATAGCTTAGATTACGGCATCCCTCTTCTAAGTTATAAAATATTGTGTTGGGTCCTAGCCTTAATATTACATTTGGGTGTTTTGTTAAGGACTATCTCTATATCTAATCTAATCTATTCCCTCTTTTTTCAGATGTCTTCCAATAACAATGCTTCTGGCTTAAACCCTACTAGCTGCTTCTCTCTCATGAATCTTTGTGGGAGAGTCATCTTTGATGGGTCCAACTTTACAGATTGGATCAGAAACATCAGGATGGTCACTCGGTATGAGAACAAAGAATATGTTCTCGACAAGGAGCTGAAGGTACCCGAGCCAACTGCTACTCCTGAAGAGCTTGCTGAATATGAGGTACATGAAAGAGATGCTACAAAAGTGGCATGCATCATGATGGCCACCATGGCAACCGAGCTCCAAAAGTCCTATGAGGACTATTATCCTTTTGAGATGCACCAGGACTTGATGGACCGCTACCATCAAAGTGCTCGTCAAGAGCGATATGAAATAATCTCCTCCATGATAACAACCCGAATGAAGGATGGTGAACCCATCACGGGCCACATGCAGAAAATGCAAAGGTATGTGGACCGTTTACTGAAGCTGAATGTGAACTTCCCTGAGGAGTGAGCAATAGACATCATTTTGCACTCCTTTCCATCGTGTTATGATCAATTCCGCATGAAATATCACATGAACAAGGAAGAAGTCACCCTCAGCAAACTTCAAGGACTCTTGAAGACCGCCGAAAGTGGTCTAAAGGGTAAGTCGGTTGTTACTACTCCTACTCCTACTCCAACTACGGCCAATGTCTTGGCAATCGGGCATGGCAAAGGGAAGAAGAGAAAGAACCCTTCTAAGGGTACCAAGGGTAAGACCCTTGAAGGCTCCTCTTCAAGCAAAACCAAGAAAGGTTTTGTCACTCCTTCTGCTAACCCTAATGAGGCTGAATGCTTCTATTGCCATGAAAAGTCGCACTGGAAGCAAAACTGCCCAAAGTACAAGCAAGATTTGAAGGATGGGAAAGTAAAACCCAACCATGCAGGTATATACACTATATTGTCTAATAACTCACCTCATTCTAAGTCTTGGGTCCTTGATACAGGTTGTGGTATTCACACATGTTGTGATTTGCAGGGACTAAAAAGAAGTGAGAATGTGGAGCAGGGAAAGATAAACTTGATCATGGGAAACATGAAAGCTTCACCTGTCACCAAGATAGGAGTTTATTCCTTAGTGTTAAATAGTGGGTTTACATTAGATTTGAATAAATGTTATTATTCGCCAGAAATGGCAAGAAATGTTATTTCCTTTCATGCATTGTATAAACAAGGTTTTACCTTTTATTTTGATAATAATAATGGTAGTATTGATGCTTTCTTTAATAATGTTCTTTATTTTAAAGCATTACCTTGTGATGGCGTGTATGAAACTGTATATATTGTAGATAATCTAGGAAATAATGTATTGTGTATTAACTCTTCCACTAGCTTAGATAAAGCATCCTTATGGCATTGTCGTCTTGGACATGTAAGCAAGAAACGCATAGGCCAACTCCAAAAGGATGGAGTCTTGGAGTCATTTGACCTAAAGTCAGATGATAGTTGTGAATCTTGTTTGCTTGGTAAAATGACAAAGTCACCTTTTACTGGCACTTGTGCTAGGGGTGAAGGTTTGTTGGACCTCATACACACGGATGTGTGTGGACCCTTCAGAACCGCCACAAGATATGCTAATCGGTTCTATGTGGCTTTTACTGATGATTTTAGTAGATATGGATATGTCTACCTAATCAAGCATAAGTCAGAAACCTTTGAGAAATTCAAAGAGTTTAAGCAAGAAGTGGAGAATCAGTTGGGCAGGAACATTAAGATGCTTCGATCCGATCGTGGTGGTGAGTATCTTAGTACTGAGTTCCTTGACTATCTTAAGGAATGTGGGATTGTCTCACAATTGACACCTCCTAGGACACCACAGTTGAATGGTGTAGCTGAGAGGCGCAATCGGACCTTATTGGACATGGTTCGTTCCATGATGAGTCGAGCTTCGCTACCAATCTCATTTTGGGGGTATGCCTTAGAGACTGCCTCCCATATCCTTAATCTAGTCCCTACAAAGAAGGTTGCCAAAACACCTCACGAGGTGTGGACTGGAAAAGTTCCCAATCTAGACCACATCAAGATTTGGGGTTGCGAGGCTTTCGTGAGATGCGAGACTCACGATAAGCTCGAACCCCGAAGCGAAAGGTGTATTTTCATCGGCTACCCACAGAAATCCTTTGGTTACATCTTCTACAGACCTAGTGATAACGTGGTCTTTGTAGCAAGAAGAGCATTCTTTCGAGAGAGAGAATTCATGAGCCAAGGAGACAGTGGGAGGCAAATTGATCTTGAGGAAATTCAAGAGTCAAGTGGTGAAGGAACCTCAAACCCTAGCCCTCAACCTGAGGAGGAAACTCCTGTTGAGCCGACTGAAGAATCTATACCTCTGAGGCGTTCCACCAGAGTTAGGAATGCACCTGAGCATTATTATGGTTTTCATATTACTGCAGAAGGTGAGACCCTTATCAGTGATAACACACTGGTAAATCTGGATGAGCCTAACAGCTACACGGAAGCCATGGCAGGCCCTGAGGCTGCTAAATGGAAAGAGACTATGGATAGCGAGATACAGTCCATGTATGACAATCAAGTTTGGAACTTGGTTGACAATGTACCTGATCGTAAGATAGTTGGGTGCAAATGGATCTTCAAGAAGAAGACCGACATGGATGGTAATGTACACACTTATAAGGCACGACTGGTTGCAAAGGGTTATCTCAAACTCCGGGAGTTGATTATGATGAGACCTTTTCACCAGTGGCCAAGATTAAGTCTATTAGGGTTCTGTTAGCCATTGCTGCATTTCATGATTATGAAATATGGCAAATGGATGTCAAAACCGCTTTCCTTAATGGAAAGTTGGCTGAAGATGTTTACATGGTTCAGCCAGAGGGTTTTGTCAGTACAGAGTACCCCAGTAGAGTGTGTAAGCTCGAGAAATCCATTTATGGATTAAAACAGGCACCTCGCAGATGGAATCTTTGCTTTGATGAGAAAGTCAAAGAATTTGGCTTTTCAAGGAGTGAAGATGAATCTTGTGTCTATATCAAGGCTAGTGGGAGTATAGTCAGATTTTTGGTACTGTATGTGGATGACATACTACTCATAGGAAATGACATCCCAACCCTGCAGGAAGTAAAGTCCTGGCTTGGGAAGTGTTTCGCTATGAAGGACCTTGGAGAAGCTGCCTATATCCTAGGGATAAGGATTTTGAGAAACAGGAGTAAAAGACTAATTGGACTTAGTCAAAGCACCTATGTGGACAAAGTGTTGAAAAGGTTCAACATGCATAACTCCAAGAAATGAGAGTTACCCATCCAGAGTAACGCCAGATTGAGTAAGACACAAAGCCCTAGTACTGAGGCTGAGATAGCAGAAATGAGTCGAATACCTTATGCTTCAGCTGTAGGATCGATCATGTATGCTATGACGTGTACTCGACCTAATGTAGCCTTTGCTTTGAGCATGGTTAGCAGGTATCAGGGGAACCCTGGCAAGGCACACTGGACCGCGGTAAAGAATATCCTCAAGTACCTACGGAGGACTAAGGATTGGGTCCTTACCCTCGGTGGCAGTGAGGACTTGAGAGTTGTAGGGTACAGTGATGCTAGCTTTCAGACTGACAGGGATAATTTCCGCTCTCAGTCGGGCTGGGTCTTTACTCTAAACGGAGGGGCAATTACTTGGAAAAGTTCCAAGCAGGAGACAGTGGCTGATTCCACTTGTGAATCAGAGTATATAGCAGCAAGCGAGGCAGCAAAGGAGGCTATATGGCTAAAGAACTTCATCGGAGACCTTGGAGTTGTACCAGCTATAAAGGAGCCAATGGAGATTTTCTGTGACAGCAATAGTGCGGTTGCCTTAGCCAAGGAACCAAGAGATCATGGGAGATCCAGACACATTGACAGAAAATATCACTTCTTCAGACATCGAACAGAAGAAGGAATCCTCGTGGCAAAGAGGGTATCGTCGGATGAGAACCCAGCAGATCCCCTCACGAAGGGACTGACTCGGGCTAAGCATCTCCAGCATGCTCGGAGCATAGGGCTGAAGGATGATATTAGTTTTAGTAGTTAGATAATCTTGAAATTTGTAAAATGTAATTGACATTTGATGATAAATAAAAGCTGTTATTTATGAGTAAAGTGTTGTTATCTCTTGTCAATCGTTTACTATTTCTTTTTGCATGTTTTGACTTCTAGAATAATTATGTTATGGTTTATATCATATTATTCAAACTCTCCATAGTCGGTCATATGTTGGAAGTAGATATGAATCAAGACTGTCATGGGTTGGCTTGTAGAGGTCTAAGATGTTAGACAAAGCGGGGCTACAGCACTCATGAGTGCTCATAAGTTCTGAGTATTGGATTCAACCCACGCTCACTTGTATCACTTCATGGAATTTATCTCGAGTGATCGTGAGACGGTAATATCATATAAGTCTTCAAACCTAGAGATATGATTTGTTGCCTATGAGTTGGTTATGCATTGATTGCACGAAAACGCATTGGTAACTCGATGTTATAAACTGTGCTTTTGTGTGTAATTCAACAAGTAGTAGAGCAAACATATGAGTCGAAGTTTATCTGTTCCTTCTAGGATTAGAAGCGATATCTGGGCCCCTCGATGATTTTGTTTTGACCTATGTACCGGGCCCGGTCAGAACTAAATTGATGTGTTCAGTTAAGTTCTATGGCAAACAAATCGGAAATCGGGAAACAAATGTTGGACAATAAGCAAGACCATGTTCCATGTATTTGTCCGGCTGATATCTAGAACAGAGGATTATATGATCACTTATCTAAAATGGCGCGTCATAGTTCAACAGAGTTTAAAGAGCTACGATTGCTGATCGGTTCTTGAAGTCATACTTGCAACTATAGTTATTAGACTTATCCAAGTGGGAGACTGTTGGATATAGTGTCTAAGTCCATAACTATATTTGGTATGTACTTGACCCGACCCGGCATGGTCCATTTGGGTTGCACTTCACCCGAACAATTTATGGATAATCGTTTGAGAATAGTATAAGTTATGATTTATTAATATATTATAAGTCCTAATATATTAATATAAAATCATATTATTTAATTAGTATTGATCTATAATTAATGTAGAATTAATTTAGAGATCAAAAGTATGACTAATTAAATATGGGCTCTTGTATTTATATAGTGTGGGCTAATGCTTATTTGGAATGGGCTAGGCTTGCATGGAAAGTCCATGGATACTCCATGGAGCTTTAACCCATGGATCTCATGGAAATGAAAAGACATGGGTATTAGGGTTTACATGGATGTAACCCTAATCCACCACACTATATAAAGGAGACTTTGGTTCTTGAAATCACACGAGTTGTAGTGAGTAAAGTAAGAGGGACGATTTCAAGAAGGTGATTACTATTCTCTCAAAGTTCCAAGTTTGTGGTGATTTGTGATTTCCATTTGAGGCATCCACACTATTGGTGCTAGGCTCTAAAACTCCAAGCAATCAACTACAACTACAAGGTAAGTAATTCTACTAGATTTATTTGATTCAAGTTCCCCATGCCATGCTAGATAGGATAAGAACCTTGGAAAAATAATTATTTGCATGTATCATAGTCAAACATAGATCCAAGGTTTCTAGGGTTGCATGTACACCATAGGAGTGTTAGAATGCTCAAAACCCATCAAGGAAGACGAAGGTTCTTCGGAATAAGGAAGTAAGACTGGTGAAAGTCCAATGGGAGCATCAGAAGGGTTCCGAATGGACTTGGGAACTAGAAGAGGAGATTCCAGAGCATTACCCCTATTTGTTTGGGTCAGCAGACTTCGAGGACAAAGTCTACTTCAAGTGGGGGAGACTTGTAACACCTGGTTCAGGTATTGGTTGGAAAGTTGCCAATTTAGGAAGGTTTTATGCATGGACTCGGCGATTTGGGAGATCAACTCGCCGAGTAGGGTCGTGACATCTTGGACGCGGGTCGGAACTGACTCGGCGAGTCGGAAGGCCTGACTCGGCGAGTCAGAGCTGTTTAGAGAAAACCCTAGTCTCGGGGTTTTACCCCTATATAAACGTCATTATCCACCCTAGTAGCCCCGCCTTAGCACCATAGAATAACGTTCACGGCCGCAAAACCCTCTAGTGTGTGAAGTAAGAACAATTGGGAGCTTATCTTTGAGATTTTGGGGAGGATTCCAAGTTTGAAGAGGAAGTATCAACGAAGAAGTGTTAGATCAAGCATCTATTTCGTGTTGGGCATCCGTCTGAGGTATTAATCTGCTACCTTAAGCCTTGATTTCTTTTTGGAAGTTATGGCCAACCTTGAAGAGATGGAATAAAGCTTGGATCTGGACCTATCACAAGGATATGGTTTCAGATCTGGACCTTCTTAGGTCCCAAATATCATAAAGTCACATCTTTTTATAAGCTTATCCCCTCTCCATGCATGAAAACCTTGTTTGAAGGTTAGTTTTGGTGTTTTCGCCATATGAGGCCTTGCATGCACGTAAAGCTTGCAACTTTATGTGACATCTTCACTAGGAGATTATGGATCTAAAGTTTGAGATCTTAAATCCCACTGGAAAGGACCGAATACGTGAGAACTCGTCGAGTCCTGGTGACTCGGCGAGTCGAGAGGGTTTCCTCATTCACGGCCAAGGGTTCACAGTCGAAGGTTCACGACTAAGGGTTCACGGTCAAGGGTGTTCGTTTGGAAGTTTACGGCCGTGAACATCAAGGAACTCGACGAGTCTCTCGGGTGACTCGGCGAGTCGGTGAGTGATGCAAGGAACTCAGCGAGTCGGTGAGTGATGCAAGGAACTCGACGAGTGGCAGGTTCTACTCGACAAGTTGAGGTCAACATTGACTGTTGACCTTGACTTTGACTTTGTCCAGGGTTGACTCTGAGGGAATCTATGGGATGGTGTTAAGTGAATCACTTGCTGGTTATAGGTAGTTGAGAAGAGGCAATGTGGGACATATCTGAATTCAGCGTACCAATTCAGCATTCCAAAGGTGAGTCTTCTCACCATATCAATGGGTCTAAGGCACCAAGGCCGGCCCATTTTATGAGATGCAGTTTATTGATTGAATATGCGATATGATAGTATGTCATTTGCATGGAAGACCACGTGGGGGTTCCCGTGGCATTTGGTATAAGACCGTGGAGGGTTTCCATGGCATCCTAATATATTTTCTCGTATAGTTTGCATTATGTCTTGTTTGGTAGGAAGACCTTATAGGGGTTCCCAAGGCAAGAAGACCATGTGGGGGTTCCCATGGCAGATAAAGACCACGTGGGGGTTCCCGTGGCATTCGGTGTAAGACCCGGGAGGGTTTCCAGGGCTTACTTATTTGTTGAATGCATGGCTTATGTGATATATGTAGCTTATGGCTAATTTGATATGTGTTATGTGGTTTGTGTGTGGGATATGCTCTCGGGGACTCACTAAGCTTTCAGCTTACCGTCTGTGGATTTGTTTCAGGTACATCAGAGCCCACAGGAAAAGGCAAGGGGTGATGATGCGGCGTGCACTCTATCTCTCCTTTCTGATATGGTTTGGGGGACACTCTGATGTTTTGAAAATAATAATGTTGTAATGTTGATGGTTTGGAAACAATTATTGGGATTTTCATGATTTATGAAATATAGTTGACTAATTAAATATGAAAATTTTCTTTGAAAATTTGGGTCGTTACATTCTCACTATCAAACCCCTTGCTTAGAATCATTTCCAACATATCACCGTTAGATAACTCGAACACTTCTTGGGTTAATGGCTCAACAACATCAACAAAATACAATGATGAAACATCACTAGGATATCTCATATCATCGTAGATATTAAAACTTATTGTTTCAGCATCAAACTCCATTGTCAAACTTCCCACATACACATTGATTTTTGTCCTAGTCGTCTTCAAAAACGGTCTCCCAAGTAAAATTACAGCCGATTTTGAGGAGACTTGTTCTTCTAGATCAATCAAATAGAAATCCATCGGGAAGACCAATTGGTTCACTTGCACCAAAACATCTTCTAAAACACCTTTAGGAAAGACACTTGATTTATCCGCAAGAGAAATTATAACACCAGTTTCACTTAAAGGCTCGACATTCAACGATTCATACACCGAATATCGCATGACATTGATAGAAGCGCCAAGATCAAGCATGGCACTACTAAAAGTGACATCCCTTATCTTGCAAGGAACCGTAAACATTCCCAGATCTTTGCACTTGGGTGGAATTTTTCTTTGTAAAACCGCGGATGCGTTTTCATTCATTGAAAATTTCTCATTTCCCTTCAATTTCCTTTTATTGGTACAAAGCTCTTTCAAGAACTTTGCGTATCTAGGGATTTGTTTGATAGCATCAAGTAAAGGGATGTTTACTTCCACCTTTCGGAAGGTGTCCAAAATCTCTTTTTCCTCCGCATTCTTCTTTGAGGTTGCAAGTCGGGAGAGGACTGGCGGTTGATTGGCAATTGGTGTTACTAGAGGGGTAATCTTCTTTGGAGCTTCTGCTTGTGTTTTACTTTTGCTAATAGGATCCTCAATGGGGGCGATCTCTATTTCTTCCTTATCTTCCCTTGACTTCTTCTTTGAACTACTTTCTCCGGTTTGTTTACCACTTCTCAATGTCACCACATTGACATTTGGGTTCTTTTTGGTTTAAGAAGGGAGTTTTCCACAGGACTCCAACTTGCTTATAGATGTAACTATATCTCCTATTTGTGCTTCAAGGTTGGAGATACTAGTCCTTGTCTCTTTTCGGAATTGTTGGGTACTAGTGGCTAAGGATTTGACAATGTCTTCAAGGGACATTCCGGAGCTACTTAGTTAGGATTGAGTAGGTTGTTGGTGATGTGGAGGGTGTGGTTTGGGTTGATAGTGAGGTTGTAGGTGTTGGTAATGGGGTTGTTGTGGTGGGTATGAAGGTCTAACCAATGCATTTTGAGGCAATGGTCTTGGGTTGTAGCTCATATTGGGATTTGGCTTCCAACTTGAACTGTAAGCATTTTGGTAACCGGATGGTTTGTTGTGGTAGTTTTGGAACTCTCCCGTTGCATTCACATGTTCCACATATTCTTGAAGAATGGGACACATATCCGTAGGATGTCCTATTGTTGCACATATTCCACAAACCATCACTTGTGGAGTTTTTCCCATGGCTAACTTTTGAACAATTGATGTTAAATCTTTTATTTGAGACTCTAGATTCGATGTCCCCACTTCATTTACTTTTTGTTGTGTGTCTCTCTTCATATCTTGGCGTGGGCCAAAGTATTGTGAATTTGCGGCTATGGTGTTTGTTGAATCATGAAAGTGACCCTCTTGAACTTTGCTACCGCAGCCACTTCAGCACCCGTAGTCAGTCTTTTCATCAGCAACCGCAACCGCAACCGGACTCTTGCTACCGCAGTCAACTTAGCTAGATTACTTTACTTGTCTTTTTTGTAATACACTCTATTGTCCAGTATGCCTTACACGGCTGCTTATAGAGATGTAATCTAGTGTAGTTCTAAGTCTCTATAAATAGAGACTTATTCTCTTGTATTCTATACCGATAACTTATGCATTCTATCTGAATATACATTCTGAAGTTATCTCTCTATCTTTCTTCACTCATCGCTTCTTACTTAAATCTTATCATAATTCTGCTGATCATAATCTCTCTTCGGAGCAAGTCATCTTTGACTTAATCACTAAGCTTGATCTTCCTTATTAACTTGGAGTGAATGCATTCCTTGTTATGAATCAGCTTAAGTGTATTCTTGATATAACAATTGATGTCATTTCTATTTCTTTACTTTTCCGCAACTAACTCTCTAACCATCTAACTATATTATTGTTGAGCTTTTAGATCCTTTGAGATTAACTATTCCGCAATATACTTGTTCTAACTTTTTTTCAAGTGTGTCTCCAAGTTTTTCTCTCAACAATTGGTATCAGAGCCATAGTGGTTGCTTTTTTGAAAACGGAACTTTGATTTTTCAAAAGGCTTTCTATACCACTTAAGCTCATCTCTCAAAAAAAAACTTCAAAATGGCTCAATCGTTATCTCTGAATGTTTCCAACAGTGTTGGTGGTTCTAACCGAGCCCCAATACTGGTAGCAAATGAATATCATCACTGGTCACAAAGAATGGAAAGGTACTTGAGAAGACTTGGTAGAGATGTATGGCGATCCGTGGAAGAAGGACCACATGTCCCAGTACTTACACCTGTTCAAACCGACGGCGCTACAACCAGATTAGGAGGAGGTCAACCAGTCATGAGCCGTCCCACCAAGGATGATCTCGATAAAATGGAAAATGATGTTGTTGCTTTTTATGAAATCTCCTGTGGAGTTGCTCCTGACAACTTCGATGTTATCATAAATTGCAAATCAGCAAAAGAGATCTAGGAAGTTCTCAAGAATTTGCACGAAGGCTCAGAACAAGCACAAGACAAGAAGCTTACTACCGCACTCAATGAGTTCAACAACTTCAAAGCTCATACTGGTGAAAGTTTGGAAGACTCCTTCAAAAGGTTCAACCTGATAGTCACCAAGTTATCCAATGCGGGCACCATCCGCAGTAACCATGAAACCAATCTTCAGTTTCTTAATGGTTTGGGAAGACATTGGACTACGGCTAAGATGATAGTCCAAGGCGGTAGAAAGATTCACTCTTTGTCACTCTACAAGCTCTATGGAGAGTTGCAAGCACAAGAATCCACCGTACTCAAGGATTGTGCTGACTTTGGAGGACCACTTGCTCTCATAGCACAAACTCCACCGCAGTCACCTTACTCTTCCTCGTATGACACTCCACCACAGTCACACGAAGCTGATTCAGAGTATGATGATGAAGAAGAATTTCAGAAGGCTATTGCTCTGGTTAGCCAACAGTTCAACCGTCTACCACCTCCTTCCTTCCGCAAGAATCAGCAGTTCAACAAACCTCCATTCAACCGTAACTTCGGTTCCCAGAATAACCACTCTAGATATCCTAAAAGTTCTCATCAACCACCGCAATCTCAAAATAATCAACCAAAGGAGGTACCGCAGTCTCCTCAAACCACTGACTCCGGTACTCCCTCAGAAGACAAGACTGATGTTGTAATTTGTCACAAATGCAACAAAGAGAATCACTTTGCAAGAGATTGTAAGGCCAATGTAGTAAAAGACCGAGCCTTCTACCTTAGAATGGCTCAAGAACTGGAAGACAAAGAAAAGGCGGAAAAGGCAAGGGCATACGTGGCCCATGTCAAAAGAGACCATCAAGTTTGGTCATCCGGAGACGAAGATGAAGCCATCAGCAATGTCAAAGGAAAAGGGAAAATCTGCATGCTGGCCACTGCGGATGATGATGGGTCTACAACGCTGAACAAGAACTACTGCTACATGGCAAAAGATGGAACTCTAAGCATCGTCGAACAGGCTTTGTGCAAGGAGGAACAAGAAGATGAGTGGTTAATTGACAGTGCCTGCTCTTTGCACATGACCGGAAGGTTAGAGTACCTTCGGGATTTCAGGCCAATATGCAATGGTGGAAATGTCACATTCGGCAACAATGCGAATGGTGTCATCCGCAGTTACGGTGTTCTCACTACGGGGAACTTCTCCATTCAGAAGGTTGCTTATGTAGAAAGCCTCAAACACAATCTCATCAGTGTTGGCCAACTATGTAAAGCAGGACATCGTGTTGAATTTGATGATCAATTTTGTTACGTAATGACAAGTGACAGGAACACATGCCTGATCAAATCCCGATCCGAAGGTACCATGTACCCCTTAGATGTCTCTCTGATCATTGGCAGACCGCAGTTATGTTTCCTGTCCAAAGTTGTATCAGAAGTCAGCTGGCTATGGCATCGCAAGCTAGCTCATCTCAACTTCAGGTACATAAACAACTTGGTCACAGGAGAACTAGTCTGAGGTCTCCCTATTCTCAAATTCAGCAACGATACTCTCTGTCCGGCTTGTGAATGTGGTAAACAATCCAAAGCAAGTCACCCTCTGATAATGGACTCTTCTATTTCTGAACCTCTGGAGCTATTGCACATTGATCTCTGCGGTCCATCAACCATAGTCAGTCTCCACCACAAGAAATACATACTAGTTATTATTGATGACTATACACGCTTCATATGGGTCTTCTTTCTCATACTCAAATCAGAGACACCGCAGATTTTCATCAACTTCATCAAAGAAATCGAACTTCAGATCAAGCTTCCAGTTAGATGCATCCGCAGTGATAATGGCACTGAGTTCACTAATCATCTTCTCAACAGTTTCTTGGTGTCAAAGGGCATCACTCACAACTTCTCAGCCCCATGTACACCGCAACAAAATGGAGTAGTTGAAAGAAGGAACCGCACTCTAGTAGAAGCAGCCAGATCCATGCTTAACTTCGCCCATCTTCCTCTCTACTTCTGGGCTGAAGCTGTAGCAACCGCATGCTTTGTCCAAAACCGAAGCATTGTGTGCAAACGCCTCAATAAAACACCATATGAGCGCCTTAACAACCACAAGCCAAATGTTCGCTTCTTTCATATCTTTGGTTGTAGATGTTTCGTGATCAACAACCGCGATCAGCTTAACAAATTTGCACCGAAGTCTGATGAAGGCATATTCCTTGGTTATTCCACTAACAAGGTTGCTTATCGAGTGCTCATCAGGCGTACAAGGCTGATCATTGAAAGCTTCGATGTGAAATTTGATGATTCTCACATCCGCAACGCCCCTCCATCCACTAAAACCACTGCAATCATGGAGAGTGACATTCCTGCTTCTTCAGGACCCTTGAATCTAGTTGAAGTCAATTATGATGATCTTTTCGATCCTGTTGAAACGGCGAAACTATCCGAGGTTCTTGTTGTTGGATAAGGTGTCTAAGTCCATAACTTATTTGGTATATACTTGACCCGACCCGGCATGGTCCATTTGGGTTGCACTTCACCCGAACTAATTATGGATAATTTTATGAGAGTTGTATACTTACAACTTATTAATATATTATAAGTTATAATATATTAATATAAAGTCATGTTACTTAATTAGTTTTAATCTTGAATTAATTATGAATTAATTTAGTGATTAAAAGGAAGACTAATTAAATCATGGGCTATTATATTTATATGGTGTGGGCTAACACTCATTTGGAATGGGCTAAGCTTATATGGAAGTCCATGGATGATCCATGGAGCTTTTACCCATGGATCCTTGGAAGAGGAAAAGACATGGGTTATTAGGGTTTCACCCTAACCATGTACACTATATAAACAAGCTTATGTTGCATGAAAAAGAGACTAATGTGTGTGTAAGTGTGGTGGCCAAAATCAAGAGTTAGTATACTCTCTCATACATTTTCCAAGTTTGTGGTGATTTGTTATTTCCATTTGAGGCATTCACATTATTGGTGCTTGGCTCTCAAACTCCAAGGAATCAACAATCAACAAAAGGTATGTAATTCATCTAGTTCTTTTATGGTTAAAAGTACCCCATGCCATGCTAGATAGGTTATAAACCTTGGAAAATAATATTTTGCATGTATCTTAGACAAACATAGATCCAAGGTTTAATAGGGTTGCATGCACACTTAGGAAGTGTTAGAATGCTCAAAACCCAACAGTGGTATCAGAGCCTAGGCTTGTTTGTTTGATACTTGATGCAAAATAGTGAAAAAAGTCGAATTTTTTGCTGTCTGCCTGATGAACTCGCCGAGTCCATGGGGGGACTCGCCGAGTTCATGAGTAAACTCATCCTACTCGGCGAGTAGGTTCGTGCACTCGGCGAGTAGGAGCCTCAGAATGCAGATTTTCGACTTTTGCTGCTGGAAATGGACTAGAAACATTACCCTAAACTGTTTTGGTATTTTAAAACTTGTTTTAGTTGGTGTAATGGTTGTTCCAATCCATTTACAATAGCTTATATCAAAATTTCATGCTTTGTATGCGTTCATATAATTCTTGAAACTTTGATGATCATGTTCATGTTCTTATGAATTTAGAAGATGATAGGAATTATTTGCTGAATTGTTTAGGGTTAATTCTTGATCATTTATGTGTTTTAATGGAGTCCATAATTTGTCCTCAAGTTATGGATATCCAAAGGTCACTTCTTTTAAACACACACTTAAAACACATAAGTTACATGGAAATGAAGAGTCTTCATTTTTATGAACCTTTAATTCATAAGTTATGAAATGAAAGGTTTTGAATAGTTTCAAAACTTGTCCTCAAGTTTTGGAATTTGTAAAGTTACACACACTTTAATATACTTTAATTCCAAACCCTTAGAGTTTTAAAAGTTAAAATTCAACCCTTATACTATTTATAACATTAATGGTTAATTATTATATATATGTATAAGATCAAAGTCGTCTTACCGCTAGTACGCCTCATTCACGAAGCCAGTCTATAAGGTGGGTATAAGGTTGTTGCCTATAAAATGGCAACTTAATGGGTGTCCACTCTCACCCACCGCTTGCTTGACTGGTGGAGGGTCGTTAGCCGAACGGGTAGGACAACGACTTATAAATTCTCATTAAAAGTATGATGAATATTATAAAGTAACTAAACCTTTTATAAATTCCCAATCTTAGTTACTTTAGGAAAATGTGAATATGGTGCTAACCCATGAAATTCACACTTTGTACCTTACCAAGTCGTTGGTGGAGCGTGTGTGGTTAACCGGCACACTAACTTGGACTAGTGAGGATCACGAAGGGTGACTTAATGTTTATCATAGATCGGTGGAGCGTGTGTGGTTAACCGGCACATTGATTAGGTGATAATATTAAGGGTACCAAGTGAATTTGCATGGTTATTCACACCTTGTTTTGTGATCCTCGGCATCCCAGTCACAAAACTTGAAGGGCACAATCGAGATTGAAACATGCCATTGAAAAGTTCAATGAATCTCAAAAGAATCTAGGAATTTCAAAAAACCAATTAAACCTAATAATTCATTTCGTTTTCATGGTGGAAATTGGTGAATCGTCATTCACCTACCTTCAAATATATTATAGCTTATTACGGCATCCCTCTTCTAAGTTATAATATATTGTGTTGGATCCTAGCCTTAATATTACATTTGGGTGTATTATTAAGGATTCGATATATCTAATCTAAACTTGTTTTCTTCTTTTCAGATGTCTTCCAACAACAAAGCTTCGGCCTCTAACCCTACTGGCTCCTTTTCCCTCATGAACCTTTGTGGGAGGGTCATCTTTGATGGTTCCAACTTCATGGATTGGATCCGGAACATCAGGATGGTTACTCGTTACGAGGACAACGAATATCTCCTCGATAAGGAGCTAAAGGAGCTTGATGAGTCCACTGCTACTCCTGAGGAGGTCGCTGAGTATCAGGCACATGAAAGAGATGCCACCAAGGTGGCATGCATCATGATGGCCACCATGACAGTTGAACTCCAAAAGTCCTATGAGGACTATTACCCTTTTGAGATGCATCAGGATCTGATGGAAAGGTACCATCAGAGTGCTCGTCAAGAGCGGTATGAAATAATCTCCTCCATGATCACTACCCGTATGAAGGATAGCGAACCAATCACGAGCCACATGCAGAAAATGCAAAGGTATGTGGACCGTCTAATGAAACTGAATGTGAACTTCCCTGAGGAGTTGGCAATTGATATCATTTTGCACTCCTTGCCATCGTGTTATGATCAATTTCGTATGACATACCACATGAACAAGGAGGAAGTCACACTCAGTAAGCTTCAAGGACTTCTGAAGACTGCCGAAAGTGGTCTTAAGAGTAAGTCGGTTGCTACTCCTACTCCTACTACTACCCATGTTTTGGCTATCGGGCAAGGCAAAGGGAAGAAGAGGAAGCACCTTTCAAAGGGTACCAAGGGAAAGTCCCTTGAAGGCTCCTCATCTGGAACCAAAGGTGGTTCTATCACTCCTTCTGCCATCCCTAAGGATGCTGAATGCTTCTACTGTCAAAATAAGGGGCACTGGAAGCGAAACTGCCCAAAGTACTTGCAGGATGTCAAGGATGGGAAAGTGAAACCATCCCATGCAGGTATTTACACTATATTGTCTAATAACTCACCATATTCTAATTCTTGGGTTCTTGATACAGGTTGTGGTATTCACATCTGTTGTGACTTGCAGGGCCTAAGAAGAAGTGAGGATGTGGAGCACGGAAAGATAAACTTAATCATGGGGAATAAGAAGGTTGCACCTGTTACCAAGATTGGAGTTTATACTTTGTTGCTAGATAGTGGGTTAAAGTTAGATTTGAATAAATGTGTGTACTCGTCTGAAATGGCGAGGAATATTATTTCCTTTCATGCTTTGTACAAACAAGGTTTTACCTTTTCTTTTGATAATGAAGTTGGTAGTATTAATGCTTTCTTTAATAATGTTCTTTATTTTAAAGCATTACCTTGTGATGATGTGTATGAAGCTGTATCGGTTGTAGATAATTTAGGAAATAATGTATTATGTATTGATTCTTCTACTAGCTTGGATAAAGCATCTTTGTGGCATTGTCGTCTTGGACATGTAAGCAAGAAACGCATAGGCCAGCTCCAAAAGGATGGAGTCTTGGAGTCGTTCGACCTCAAGTCGGATGATAGTTGTGTGTCTTGTCTACTTGGAAAAATGACAAAATCACCCTTCACTGGTACTTGTGCAAGGGGTGAGGGTTTGTTGGACCTTATACATACTGATGTATGTGGACCATTCAAAACCGCCACAAGGGATGCTAATCGCTATTATGTGACTTTTATTGATGATTTTAGTAGATATGGTTATGTCTACTTAATCAAACATAAGTTAGAAACTTTTGAAAGGTTTAAAGAGTTTAAACAGGAAGTAGAAAATCAATTGGGCAGGAACATTAAGATGTTTCGATCCGATCGAGGTGGTGAGTATCTTAGTACTGAGTTCCTCGACTATCTTAAGGAGTGTGGGATTGTCTCACAATTGACACCTCCCAGGACACCACAGCTGAATGGTGTAGCTGAGAGGCACAATCGAACTTTGTTGGACATGGTTCGCTCTATGATGAGTCGAGCTTCGCTACCAATCTCTTTTTGGGGGTATGCCTTAGAGACTGCCGCCCACATCCTTAATCTAGTCCCTACAAAGAAGGTTGCCAAAACACCTCATGAAATGTGGACTGGGAAAGTTCCCAATTTGGACCACATCAAGATCTGGGGTTGCGAGACTTTCGTGAGGCGCGAAACTCATGACAAGCTCGAACCTCGAAGTGAAAGGTGTATTTTCATCGGCTACCCACAAAAATCCTTTGGTTACCTCTTCTACAGACCCAGTGAGAATGTGGTTTTTGTGGCTAGGAGAGGGGTCTTTCGAGAGAGAGAATTTATAAACCAAGGAGACAGTGGGAGGAAAATTGACCTTGAAGAAATTCAAGACTCAATTGGTGAAGGAACCTCAGACACTAGCAATCAACTTGAGGAGGAAATTCCTGTTGATCCAGCTGACGAGTCTATACTTCCGAGGCGTTCCACAAGGGTTAGGAACACACCTGAGTTTTATTATGGATTTCATATTACTACGGAAGGTGATACATTTATCAGTGACAGTACACTGGTAAATCTGGATGAACCTAACAGTGTTAAGGAAGCCATGGCAGGCCCAGAGTCTGCTAAATGGAAGGAGGCTATGGACAGCGAGATACAGTCCATGTATGACAATCAAGTTTGGAACTTGGTTGACAATGTACCAGGCCGTAAGACAGTCGGGTGCAAATGGATCTTCAAGAAGAAGACCGACATGGATGGGAAGGTGCACACTTATAAGGCTCGACTGGTTGCGAAGGGGTTTACTCAGACTCAGGGTATTGATTATGATGAAACCTTTTCACCAGTAGCAAAGATTAAGTCTATTAGGGTTATGCTAGCCATTGCTGCATTTCATGATTATGAAATATGGCAAATGGATGTCAAAACCGCTTTCCTTAACGGAAAGTTGGCTGAGGATGTTTACATGAATCAGCCAGAAGGTTTTGTCAGTGCAGAGTACCCCAATAGAGTGTGCAAGCTTGAGAAATCCATTTATGGATTGAAACAAGCATCTCGAAGTTGGAATCTTTGTTTCGATGAGAAGGTCAAAGAGTTTGGTTTCTCAAGAAGTGAAGATGAGTCCTGCGTGTATGTCAGAGCTAGTGGGAGTATATTTAGCTTTTTGGTACTGTATGTGGATGACATACTACACATAGGAAATGACATCCCAACCTTGCAGGAGGTTAAGTCCTGGCTTGGAAAGTGCTTTGCTATGAAGGACCTTGGAGAAGCTACCTATATCCTAGGGATAAGGATATTAAGAGAAAGGAGTAAAAGACTAATTGGACTTAGTCAGAGTATCTACTTGGATAAGGTGTTGAAAAGGTTCAACATGCAGAATTCCAAGAAAGGAGAATTACCGATCCAAAGCAATGCCAAACTGAGCAAGGCTCAGAGCCCGAGTACAGAAGATGAGATAGCTGAGATGAGTCGATTACCTTATGCTTCTGCTGTTGGTTCGATCATGTATGCTATGACTTGTACCCGTCCTGATGTGGCCTTCGCTTTGAGCATGGTCAGCAGATATCAGGGGAACCCTGGCAAGGCTCATTGGACTGCGGTAAAGAATATTCTCAAGTACCTGCGGAGGACTAAGGATTGGATCCTTACCCTTAGTGGGAGTGATGACTTGAGAGTAGTAGGGTATAGTGATGCTAGCTTTCAGACTGATAGGGATAACTTCCGCTCTCAGTCGGGCTGGGTCTTTACCTTAAATGGAGGGGCAATCACTTGGAAGAGTTCCAAACAGGAGACTGTAGCTGATTCGACTTGTGAATCAGAGTACATAGCAGCGAGTGAAGCGGCAAAGGAGGCGATATGGCTGAGGAACTTCATCGGAGACCTTGGAGTTGTACCAGCTATTAAGGAGCCTATGGAGATTTTCTATGACAGCAATAGTGCGGTTGCCTTAGCCAAGGAACCAAGAGATCATGGCAGATCCCGACACATTGACAGAAAATATCACTTCATAAGACACAAGATAGAAGAGGGACTCCTCGTGGCAAAGAGGGTATCGTCAGATGAGAACCCTGCGGATCCCCTTACGAAGGGACTGACGAGGGTGAAGCATTTGCAGCATGCGAGGCGCATCGGGCTGAGGGACGATATTAGTTTTACAGATTAGATAGCCTTTTCTGAAACTTGTAAAATGTAATCGACGTTTGATGATGAATAAAATTTGTGATTTATTTATGAGTAAAGTGTTGCTATCATTGTCAATTATTTACTATTGTTTCAGTTTTGCATGTTTTGACTTCCAGAATAATTAATTTATTCAAACTCTCCACAGTCGGTCATATGTCGGAAGTAGGTATGAATCAAGACTGTCATGAATTGGGATTGTAGATGACTAAAGGTGTTTAGCCATAGCAATGGTTGCTACAACATTCATGAGTACTCATAAGTTATGAGTATTGGAATAAACCCACGCTCACTTGTATCACTTCATGGAATTTATCTCGAGTGATCGTGAGACGGTAATATCATATAAGTCTTCAAACCTAGAGATATGAGTTGTTACCTATGAGTTGGTTGTGCATTGATTGCACGTAAACGCATCAGTAACTTGATGTTATAAAACATGCCTTTGTGTGCAATTCAATAAGTAGTAGAACAAGCATATGAGTCGAAGTTTATCTGTTCCTTCTAGAAATAGAAGCGATATCTGGGCCCCTCGATGATTTTGTGTTGACCCATGTACCGGGCCCGGTCAGAACTAAATTGATGTGTTCAGTTAAGTTCTTTGTCAAACAAATCGGAAATCGAGAAACAACTGCTAGACAATAAGTAAGACATTGTTCCATGTATTTGTCCGGCTGATATCATGAGAGCAGAGGATTATATGATCACTTATCTAAAATGGCGCTTCATAGTTCACAAGAGCATGGTATGAGACTCTTTCTGAATTTCTCGTCCCATCCGGGTACAAGAGAGGAGTGATTGACCCCACGTTATTTAGAAAAGCTAATGGTGACCACCTTATGCTTGTACAAATATATGTGGATGATATCATCTTCGGTTCGACTGATCAAGGCATGGTGGATGAATTTGCTAATCTCATGACCAACAAGTTCAAAATGAGCATGAATAGAGAGATCAATTTCTTTCTAGGACTTCAAGTGAAACAAATTCTGCAAGGGATATTCATTCATCAAGAGAAATACACCACTGAACTTTTAAAGAAATATTCCATGGACAACTGTTCTTCTGCTAAGGTCCCCATGGTCTTCGGTTATAAGATCTCTGCTGATCCCGCAGGAGAATCTGTGGATCACAAGACTTATCGAGGTATCATTGGTTCTTTGATGTACCTCACCGCAAGCAGGCCAGACATTGTTTTTGCAACTGGTGTATGTGCAAGATATCAGGCGGACCCAAAAGTGTCACATATGACCGCAGCCAAACAGATACTACGGTACCTGAAAGGAAGCAAATCTCTTGGTCTATGGTACCCTGCAGGCAATGACTTCAGCCTGCAAGCTTTCACAGATGCGGATCATGCCGGATGCAGATTAGACCGCAAAAGTACTTCAGGAGGATGTCAATTTTTGGGTGGAAGACTTGTCAGCTGGTCTTCAAGAAAACAAAGTTGTGTTTCTCTTTCTACTGCAGAAGCTGAGTATGTGGCCGCAGCCAGTTGTTGCTCTCAAGTCCTTTGGATGAAAACTCAACTAATGGACTACGGGTATAGAATGCTGCGGATACCGATCTATTGTGACTCAGAAAGTGCTATTGCTATCTCTCACAATCCAATTCAGCACTCCAAGACTAAACATATTGAACTACGGTATCACTTCATCAAAGATCACATCTTAAAAGGTAACATTGAACTCATCTTTGTCCCTTCTCATGAAGAGATTGCTGATGTGTTCACAAAAGCGCTCGATTCCACAAAGCTTAACACCTTCCTGCAAATGTTAGGAATGATGAATCCAGACCCGTAATTCTTATTGAGTTGTTAGCTACCGCAGACCATCTTTGGTCTCCGTTGCGGTTCTAATTAAGAGTTATCTATGATAGATGGTTATGGTACCGCAGTCTAGGTACCGCAACCATATATTATACTTATCTCTCATGGGTCTTTATTGTCTGTTATTACTAATCTTTGTACAAGTGTTTCTCCTCAGTTCCTCACTGCAGTCTTTTCCTTGTCCATCCGCGATGATTTTCCAATCGCAATGAAATTTCCATCCGCGATGACTTTCCAACCACAATGAAATTTCCATCCGCGATGACTTTTCAACCGCAATGAAATTTCCATCCGCAATGACTTTCCAACCGCAATGAAATTTCCATCCGCGATGACGTTTCCAACCGCAATGCAGCTTCCATCCGCGATCACGTTACTCATTTCTCAACTGTTTCATCAACTCCTAAATCTTTTGTGTGCTATTTAATGATCCTTCATTAAATAAAACATTAAATATAAAAAAAAACATTCCCTTAGAAACTGTCTCATTCTCTTTATGCATAATCCTTCTGTCAGACCTATTTTAGGGATGATGACAAAAAGAACGTTTTCCCATAAACTCATCCTTAATTTGTCCTTTCCTCTCCCTAATACGTCCCATCCGTTACAACTTCCTCTCCCATCACCCCCACGATCACCTGACACATCGATTGAGGCCTGACTTTTCATTAAATGCAATCCCCTTTTAGTAAATCTCCCAAATCTTTTTTAAACCGTTTTAGTTATTTGTGGATGAGATTTAACCCCAAATTCAAAGATTCCCCCCAAATACCAAACGACGTTTTTACCCTATCTTTATCTTTTACCTAGGGTTAAAATCTTTCAACCCTTTGTAAACCCATCTTCTTCCCCAAATTCACTTCACGCTTTCTGAACATTGATCATTCCCTCTCTCTCAAAAAAACTTCAAGAACTCTGTTTTTCTACTTCTTCTCTCAAGCTCTCAAAAATGGTGAAATCAGGTGCATCAAAGAAGCAATCTAAGGCTTCAGGCTCAGTAAACCCCACTGGATCAGACACTCCAACAATCGCATCAAGCAACTTTCGATCAGTGTTTGAAGATCATCCCTCATACAATGCTCCAACCAAGCTCATGATCAAATTTCTGAAGAACCATCCCCTATTTGGTCCATTTGATGCATTCACAGATGTTGTTCCAGTTTCAACTCTCTTCAGGTGTGCCTTTTCTGCTTATCGCCCACTAGAAAACCCCCAAGAAGTTCACCTCAACCTCATTAACGATTCTTTGGTCATCTTGTCCAAAGAAAATTTCTTATCTGCCATTAATCTTCTGGTTGATCCATCCATCAAGATTTTCTCACCTTCAATGGCGGACGTTACATCTGCACTCTATCAAATGGGGTATCAAAAACCAATCAGAGGGATTGGTGAGTTCAAGAAGAACCAGCTACCTGCGGTTTGGCAGTTCATATGCCACTTTGTCATCCGTTGTCTATCTGGCAGAACCGGAGGCATTGACAACATGGGATTAAAGCTTTTGGAATTAGTATGGAGCATATTCACCGGACATGACGTCAACTACGGGCAGATCCTTTGGGACGATTTTCTTCAGTACATTCCCAAGGAGAGCCCAAAGGAGAACCCAACAGAGCTCACATTTGCTCGATTCTGGACTCTCTGCATATCAGACCTACATGCAGACGCTGGACTAGATATGGGTAGTGACATCAATTTCTTTGTCACTAAGGATCTCAAAAGGTACAATCCCTCTTCCAATCAATCTGTTTTTGGACCAATCCGCAGACTCCCTACTCACATTCTTTCAACCCTTGGTCTTGAGACTGCTGATGTCTCAGACCACATTGAGGCTACGGAAGGTATTGCCCCATACCCTCCTACCCCGCCTCTTCCTCAAATATCCGCAATTATAAACCATGAGGGTACCGCAGTCCCCTCTGCCACTACACTATCCAATCTTTCTCAAAGAAGAAAGCAGTTGGCAACCAAGAAGCAGAGAACCCCAAAGAAAAACGCTCCCAAACCAACCGCACCCATAAAGAAACGAAAAACCAAACCCACCTCAATTCCATCTAGCAGTGATTCTGATGAGGATAGGCAACCGATTGCTATCCTCAAGAAAAGAAAAACCGATTCCCCTAGCCAAATGCGTGACCGGACCTATGCTGAAGCCTCTCAAAAGGCTCCAGTAGTCCTTGGGGTGGCCGCAAACCCATTCAACACCACCATCATTTTCCAGTCAGACTCAGAAACTGAGTCTGATTCACAACATCGTGGAGACTCCCCCCCAGTTCACTCCCAAGGGGATGATACTGGTGCACGCCCTAAGGTCTCCAGGGCTTCCCGACTGCATTTCTTTTCACCCGAGGAGTTGAGCTCCATCCTTTTGAACGTCACCCATACACTACAAACACCTTCCCACCCGCAGGGCACTTCTTCCGCCCATGCCAGAACTGAGCCGAGGCCACACTTGACCACGGGTCAAGGAGACCGAGGAAGCTCAGGAAATCCTACTCTGCTTACATCCTTTACAGGTGGTTTAGGCACGGTGAGCACAAATGTGCTAGGATCTGTGGACCCGAAGGACACTTCGGTGCGTTTTTCAGGATTTGACGGAGAAGATTCAAATGATTCTTGGTTACGGTACACACCAGTAACCGAGTCAGATAAAAAGAAATATGCTGCATTCAGAAGGGCATTCCAAGCCCGCAAGGAACAACAGATCAAGCAGCAGCAGCAAAAGGAGCAGGAAATCCAGCTCGTGGCTAAGTATTGGGCAAATGTCATCAGCAATGCCAGTATCGTAGCCACCATTCAAAAGGTTCAAGCTTGGATGGATGAGATGGCTGAAACAATTTTAAAAGCTCACGCTTCAGGTGCAGCCACAGGTACCTCCAACGTCCCTCCTACTCTAACTCCCAATCCAATTCCCACTCCAACAGTCCGTGAATCCCAAGACGAAGGTACTGTAGTCGAAGTCAGTTCTGCACCCACCTTTGGTCTTGATGATGAAGATATCCAAGAGGTCAACAAGCCCAGCCCCTCAGATGATGACTTAATGATGTTTGATGAGGAAGAGGAGTCCAGCGGTTCCCACCATTCAACTTCTAAGCCTAAAGAAAAGAAGAAAAAGAAGAAGAATGCGGTCTCCAGAAAAGAGTTTCTAAGCCTACAAGCCAAAGTTGATCAGATTTTGGATGCGGTCAAGCCCACTCAACTGCAACCTGAAGATACTCCAGGACCGCAGTCCCTGATCGAACGTATTGAACGTCTGGAAACAAGGGAACGCATGGCTGCTGAAAGAATCTCTCTCAAAGTAGAGATGGGAATCCGGTCCCTTGACAACAACCGTAAGGCGGACCACAAGGAATTTATGGCTGCAGCAGAACGCCTCATCTCTGAGGTGACCGCAATCAAAACGGATCTCCAAGCGGCCATCGCGGATCAAGCCTCTCAGTCTAAGAAATTGATAGATGAGACTCATACTGCTTATGAGTCCATTATCTATGTTCTTCAAGCCACAATTAACAGACTGCAGAAATCCCTGTCCTCCAACTTCCATGGTCCAGAGATCCTCCAGCTCATAAAGGAAATCCACAAGCTGCTCTTCAGCTCCTCCACACCTAACAATCAACAATTGGCAGAAGCTCTAAAAGCTCAATTCCAAGAAGTCTATGCCAAGGTTGATGGACTTAAGCAATGGCTTGAGGAAGCTCCTCCGTTGCATCCCTCAAGAGGGGGAAGTAAAGAAGAAGAAGAAGAGGAAGTCCATCACTCTGAATCCATTTCTCAACATCAGAGTCCCCCCATCACCACAGAAAAAATTCCCACACCGCAGCCTTCACCGCAACCATCTCAACATACTCCATCTCGTCACACTTCACCTCCAAAGGATACTCCCAAAAAGCCTGAGACTCCTCCGCACTTCAAGAACTTGGCTGAAAACATGTCTTCTCCAAGCACCACAGACTCCCCTGCCACCGCCCAAAGGATCAATTCTTGGATCAATCCTCACTGCAGGTTGCTGGATGAAGACTATCGACCCCACCTTACCTACGTTGAACCTCCCTCGGACGGCTACTGGGATGTACCAATTTCTCCAAATGCCAAGTACTTCACAGTATTTGAGCAATTCGACCGCAGCCTTCCTGACCACAAGAGACTGCCAATGGAGTTTGAGACACTTAGTCTTTTTCACGCTAAACATGCCTCCTCCATTGAGAACATATGGTCTAACGACAGACCATCCGCAGTCAAGAACTACAAAGTCCGGAAATTTATGAAGGCTGAATACATCCAGTACACCCTTACAAGAAGGGAACATGACTACGTCCGCAGCCAGGCAGATTTTCCTTTCATGAATCCCGAAGAAATCTTCCTCATTGCCAATGTGTTTCAAAACAAATCAGAAAAGCACCCCAAAATGAAAATTGCGCTTGAAAAGGCCAATACTTTTCTGAAGGAAACTGTCTGCGATTTTGCCAAGATAGATGCGAATATCTACCCCACCATCCTCAAGAAGTTTGATCTCCTACCTCTTGAACCTGTGCCAATGCCTACTGAAGGCTTTCAAGAAAGATCTCTAGGCGCAACAAACTTTCCTGAACTTGGAGTTATATTCAAAAGGAAGACCGACAATGTCAAATACTTCATTCCTATGACTGCCATGCATCGCCTCACCAGAAAACAACTTGACATCTGCCGAACCGCAGTCGAAAGATCGAAGCACACCACTGCAGAAGTCAAGTTCGAGATCTCAAGAAGAATCACCTGGCTGGAAAACATCAGGAAGTTTTGGTGGATTCTGATCAAGTTTCTCAAACTTGATAGCTGAACCGAAGTTAAAGAGGTCACTTAGGGGGAAATTGTTGAATCATGAAAGTGACCCTTTTGAACTTTGCTACCGCAGCCACTTCAGCACCCGTAGTCAGTCTTTTCATCAGCAACCGCAACCGCAACCGGACTCTTGCTACCGCAGTCAACTTAGCTAGATTACTTTACTTGTCTTTTTTGTAATACACTCTATTGTCCAGTATGCCTTGCACGGCTGCTTATAGAGATGTAATCTAGTGTAGTTCTAAGTCTCTATAAATAGAGACTTATTCTCTTGTATTCTATACCGATAACTTATGCATTCTATCTGAATATACATTCTGAAGTTATCTCTCTATCTTTCTTCACTCATCGCTTCTTACTTAAATCTTATCATAATTCTGCTGATCATAATCTCTCTTCGGAGCAAGTCATCTTTGACTTAATCACTAAGCTTGATCTTCCTTATTAACTTGGAGTGAATGCATTCCTTGTTATGAATCAGCTTAAGTTTATTCTTGATATAACAATTGCTGTCATTTCTATTTCTTTACTTTTCCGCAACTAACTCTCTAACCATCTAACTATATTATTATTGAGCTTTTAGATCCTTTGAGATTAACTATTCCGCAATATACTTGTTCTAACTTTTGTTCAAGTGTGTCTCCAAGTTTTTCTCTCAACAGTGTTGAAGAGTTGTCTTGTTTGTTGTGGAGTTTTGCTCCATTGGAAACAATCCCTCATAGAAGTGTTGAATGAGGAGTTGTTCCAGAATTTGATGTTGTGGAAAACTATAGCACAAGTTGTTGAATCTCTCCCAATAATCATGAAAAGTCTCATTTTGACCTTGGCGGATTCCACAAATCTCATTCCTAAGACTTGAGACTCTTGAAGCGGGATATAACTTGTCAAGAAAATCTCTTGCCATATTGGTCCATGAGTTGATTGTCCCCGGTGGAAGATAGAATAACCAATCCTTTGCTCTATCGGCCAATGAAAAGGGGAATGCCCTTAATTTGATTTGGTTATTGGTTGACCCTTGTGGCTTCATACTAGTGCAAATAATATGGAACATATTCAAGTGCTTATGAGGGTCTTCATTCTCCAATCCATGAAAAGTTGGGAAGTGATGGACTAAACTTGACTTCAATTCTGAACCTCCTTCCAAAATGGGGTAATTGATACCGGTTGGAGTTTGTGTAACATCGGTTTCCATCATTTGCCTCAAGGTTCGTTCTGGAGCTTCTCCTCTGCCCCCCCCCCCCATTGCAATTGGTTCTATGATAGGTAGATTTTGTTGTAGGGGTGGTGTTTCGGGAATTTCTTGGCGAGGATTGAGGCTAGAATCGGGTTCAGTGTCACTAGAGGAAGCGGTTTCAACCTCTGGGACCCTGTCACAACTGGCATTTTTGCCAGGAAATTTTGCGATAATGTAAACGTCATCTATGATGATAATTGTAACTCTAACTTGATATCATACACTATGTTCATTCTATGACCACAAACTTAGTCAAGATTTACAATTGAAATTCAAAACTCTATGCAAAACATTTCAGAAAGTGAATTGGGGAGTTGAAAACCCTAGAGATCCAGGTTCAAGTTCATTATGGACTAGGATTTCCTTATTGGGCCTAATGGACCAATAAGCATTCAATTCAACTATATTGGGCTTAGAAACCCTATTTGAATTCTAAATGGACCCAGTTCATAAATCTATAACATTTTGGATCATTTGGGCCTTAAATGATTTCCATTTACCCTAATGGATTTTTATTGGGCCGTAAACCACTCTAAGGGCCCAATGGGCCGAAAAATAATTTTTGGCCTCATGATTTCGAACAAAGGCAAGGAATGACCCAAGATAACCCATTCCTTCCTCCTAGCCCAATTGATCGGCCCATATATATATATATATATATATATATATATATATATATATATATATATATATATATATATAGAGAGAGAGAGAGAGAGAGGAAGGATCATTTGAGAACTCATAGTTTCCTAAGAACCTGAGAACCAAAAATGGAACGTCGGATCAAAAAAAAGGATGGCCAAGATGTATTGTGGCATTTTTGTAAATAAGTGGAAAAATAAAGGGATGGGGTATCAAAACTAAATGGCATTAGGGGCATTTTAGGGTTATAAAAATTCTCTCTTTCTCTCCACCGTATCTCTTCTCTTCCAGCGATCGTCTCCCTCGTCCCTCAATCGACGTCCTCTACCTCCATCGACGATCAACATCTGCTACCAATCAACATTCCTTAATATCTAGATCATCGACACCGAATTTACGAACCAATAGATCGACATCATTTGTGTTCATCTTCATTGTGATAGTCGAAGCCCTAAATCGCCAGATTCATCATCATCGATTAATCAAATCGAATTTTTCTTACTCCCTCAGTTAGACTGCGATTATCTCAGTTAAGGCCATGATGATGTACTCCGAAAACTATTATTCGATTGTTCATCTCAATACAGGTAGTAAACTCATCTTCTTTATGATTCAATATAAGACTGAAAAAATTACGCCATTTTCAGCGGATAAAAGATGAGCAAGAATGGAATTAGAAGGTCTGTACTTCAGCAACAGTTCCAATTTGGAGCACTTGTGTTGGTGTTTCTCTCTATCTGTACTCTTTCCTTCTCAGAGATCATCTTCTGTTATCAAAGGTAAAGTTGAAACCTCCCATGGAATGATGTCTGTCAATGAATTATGTCTTAAGTTCAATGTAATTAACTTCATACAGTGACCAATATCCCAAGGAATGCTACCACTCAACTCATTCTCTGCTATTTCTATCTTATAGAAGTTATAACAGCCTTGAAACTTGGGGAATTCCCTTGTAAGCTTACTTGAACTCGCTAAAAATATCTGTAAACTACGAGCACTCCAGATATTTTCCGGCAAACCACTATCAAATGAATTTCCTGAAAGGTTTAGATACTCTAGTTTAGCTGCTTCGGCTAAATCTGCTGGAATTGGTCCTGTGTGAAACTGTTTTCACTCATCTCCATGAACATGTCGTGTAAATATGTTTAGGATTTCCAGCAACAAATAGGGATTTTATGAAGGATAACATATGTAAACTAAATCAATGTCAATTTGGGATTCAACTTGTTTCGTAAGTCAAATTGTTGTTTTTTTTGCACTATTGGATGATTGTTTTGTGATATCTGTACACTGCATAAGCTTCTACTGAAAAATGTAAATGAAGAATGAGTTGGTAATTCAGAAATTTAGTTAGCTTATTCATGATTTGTTTCATGATTTGGTTACATTTTAGGGGTTTTAGTCATAGTCAAGCACGTTTTCTCCTTTATCTTAGGGGCCATGCATGCTATAAATGTTTTTGGCATGACAGGGGGAATGAAATTCAACACAATTGTTGATACTCTAACTCAAGGTAAGCCTCAATCAATGCTTGTTGTAGTGTTCAGTGGTCACCATACTCTTGAATTATGAAGCAATGTTATGAAAATCTATGGAAGGATTTTAGGGTTTAGGATTAACATTCCTATAAAGTAATAACCTCTTTCTTCGAGTTTATGAAGCAAGATTTCTAGGACTTTGATTTGCTTTAGTGAGTCTTTGCTAGATTCAATTAATATCTACACACTATAATATATTTATATGTTCAATAATTATGTCAGATAGTAATTTTATAGATATTTTTGATGTTAAATAATTATGTCAGATAGTAATTTTATAAATATTTTTTATGTTAAATTTGTGCACCATGAATAAATTATTCATGTAAGTATCATTTGTCTTTGTGGATGTGTAGGTGGATCTTATGTTGTTAGTTCCTTATATTGAAGGACCAAACAAGAAGCCATATATGGCTATAATCAAGGTATTTCGGTTTGGTCTACTTTTTCTAAATCAAAACTTGTCTGGATACTTGATGTCTTGATCCATAAATTACATATTATTCACATGTAATTCACATATGAATTACATGTAATTTACATATGAATTACATGTGATTCACATGTAAATCACATTTAATTCACATATGAATTACATGTGATTCACATGTAAATCACATATGAATTACATCTGATTCACATGTAATTCACAAATGAATTACATGTGATTCACATGTAATTCACATATGAAGTGCGTGTGATTCACATGTAAATCACATATGAATTACATGTGATTCACATGTAAATGACATGTGATTCATATGTAATTCACATATGAATTACATATGATTCACATGTAAATCACATGTAATTCACATATGAATTACATGTGATTCACATGTAAATCACATATGAATCACACGTATTCACATATGAATAACATATTATTCACATGTAAATCACATGTTATTCACAAATGAATCACATGTGATTCACATTGAATTACATGTGATTCACATGTAAATCACATGTGATTCACTTGTAAATCACATATGAATTACATATGATTCACATGTAATTCACAGATGAATTACATGTGATTCACATTTAATCACATATGTATTTTTGTGTGTTTTTGCATCAATCAATTTTTTTTTCTTGTAGATATGGAAAAATTATGGTGAATATTGAAGTGGTGAAAAATGATAAATTGAATAAAATATGGAAATATTGACACGAAAACAAGAAAACGCTTTGAAATTTTCTAGCATTATTTTTTTGTCTTTTATATTTTATTTTGTATCGAATAAAATATTTATTCTATTGTGCTTATAGATTAGTAACTAAAATGAGTTTTCTTATGATTTCCTTACAAATATTATAGTATATGAAATATCCATATTTTCATTTGTAAAAATATGCATATATGTACCTAAAATGTTGATTTTTTTTGTTAAAAAATTGTAGTATTTTTTAAATATTCCAGTTTTTTTTTTAATTTTATTGATTTTTACATGCTTTTAAAAAAACTGCAGTTTTAAAAAAAATTAAAATTTTTTTTTCAAAAATTCATGTTTCTATAAAATAATTAAAAAATCAGCACTTTTTAAAAAAAAATGAAAAATACTATTTTTTTTTTTAATCCGAAAATTTGATTTATTATATAACTTTTTAGACATTTCTATTAATATTTCCAATAACACAAAAAATTAAACATTAAATGAGATTGGTAAGATTACGATAATGTGCTTAATGAATTAGTTTTGATCTAACGCTCCACTTTTAGTTCTCGGGTTCTCGGGAAACTATGAGTTCTCAACCGATCTCACCCCTATATATATATATATATATATATATATATATATATATATATATATATATATATATACAAGTAAAAAAAAAAAAAAAGAGGGATAAATTGTGCACTTGCCACCTCACTTTTGCATGGTGGGTTTACATGCACCTATCACTTCAACCCTCTCTCATTCTCTCTTCTTCTACCCTTGGCCGAAGATCACAACATCCCCATCATCTTCATTTTCTCTCAAAAACTCTCCAAAAACTCCTCTTTACTCCTCAAATTTTTGTGGATTGTGTGGGTGTATCCAAGAATTCTTCCACAAAGATCACTTCTAGGTAAGTTGCTAACACATTCAAATGATTTGTCTCCATTTCATGCAAGAGTTCTCATCTATAAACACTCTATTTCATGATCTAGCTTCCTAGAACTTCTTAAGTTCGAAATCCACTCAAGAAAGCTTGCTAGGGCCGAAAACTCACTCACATCTTCTTCAAAACCGAGAACAACAAGCAAAGGTGAGTTCATACCCCCTTGTTTTTGGTGTTCACTAGTTTTTGGGGGAGAATACAAGTGTTTATGTGTAGATCTATGTATATATGCATGTTATGTGTGATTTTCTTGGGTTGTGTTTTGATTGTGTGATAAAACTCGATGGATATATAAAACTTCAACAAGAATAGGTGAGATTCATAAACTAAAACACTCTAGTCATCATACTACAAAGTTAAAAGTGTTATACATGCCTAAGTTGTGAAAAACAAAACACAAATCTTGTATGAGGATCATTTTTGGCAAATAAACAAAATATTGGGACAAAAGTGACACCTACGGTTTTATAGATACCAAAAGGGTCATATTAGCTTAAAAATGAGTTTTTATAACAATCATATTTTCCAAAGGGCCAAAAGTGTAAAATTTGGCATTATGGGCCTTAATGTGGGCCTTACGGCTTTTTGGGCCCAAATTGCAAAATTAACAAATTTTATGGATCAAAATGTTATGAAATAAAAACTCGAGCCAAAATGAAAACCCACGAGATTAGGGGCTGAAAATGACATTTATTTCAAGATTTGGACCAAACATGTTAATTTTATAAAAATTGGGCCGAAAATGTCATTTTATTCAAATAAGGGCTGAAATTGTAATTTTCTGCAAAAATGGACTGAAAATGACATTACATGTATTTTTGGGCCAAACCCGTCAATTACTAAACATTTGGGGCGAAAATATAAATTTATGGACTAAAATGTTATTTTTAATTTAAAATAGACCAAAATGACATTTTATGTAAAAATAAGCCTTTAAATGTTCAAATTAGTTCTTAAGGGACCTAAAGTGTAATTTTTAATAAATACGGGTTCAAATTATAGAATTTTGACGTATCAAACTAAAAATATCATTATAACAAAACATTAGACTTTTTATAACGCTATGGATAAATAATTCGACTAAACGAAATATACTATAGCAAATAAACGAAATACAACAATGGTGCGATTATTGGGCCTAGTATTTGCTATACATGTTTGTTGGGCCTTCGTGATCCATTTACATGTTTATTGGGCCCAATATATTCATCACATGTATATTGGGCCTCAGTGACTCAATTACATGCTTAATGGGCCTAAATTAGCATTTACATGTTATTGGGCCTTAGTGGTCCATTTACATGCTAATTTAGCCTGGAATAATTCATCATGTGCTTAATCGGCTTAAATGTGTCCATGGCATACATAACAAGCTTGGAAATAACTTACATGTCTAATGGGTCATAGTTGTCTTTTCTTCATGTTTGTTGGGCCTTATCTTTTCATTTCATACATCATCTAGTGCTTTGAACTTTTAAATACATATAACGTTATACAAATTCATGTGGAAACAATTGGGATCTAGTGAGACGTGTCGGTTGACATCACTGAGTGTATGGTCGTAGCATGTAGTTATAATCAGAGTCTCCTGGAGGGAGAGCGAGAGTTTGTATATAGATCTATAAGGGGGTGACTCCCCCACACCTGAGTTGTTCGCTACAGTTAGACTAGGCCAGTCTAGGGTGACAAAACATGGATCGAAAATCCGGCGTTTGGAAAAACGCCAAGACAGGCAAATCAGTCACTATCATGTATGGTTATAACGACTCATATAGAGATCCCTTCCCATCACGACATTACGGAAATTAAAAACTCGTAAGTCATATTGATACAAAACAAATCATACGACAGTGCAAAGACCGTAACATTTTTATAAATCAGAAAATATCGGATTTTCTGGGGAAATACTATTATTCAAATACCACTTACTTACAACAGAAAGAATACAAAGAAATTTGAACTGCATTCCTACATGTTACTACTATGAAATTCACACATGCATTTATACTCGATTTTCACATCATTTTTCAGACTTTTTACAGAAAATATCGGATTTTCTGGGTTTTACAAACAATACAAAGACTTTCATTCAAACATGTTTATGAACTCACCAACATTATATATGTTGATCGTTTTCAAAATAACTTGTTTTCTCAGGTAACCGTTAATCAGAAGGACTTTCAAGTGTGTATGGAATTATTTTGTGTAATATCACTCATCGTACTATTAATATTTTGGAATTATGTAACCTAAGACAATGTACTTGATGTGAACAATACCAGTTGTAATATGTAATGTTTGGTGATGAATGTGTTATGTTTCATGTATATTCATTGTGATGATATTTCAATTGATAGTCACACGAGCCCTCGGACGTTTCCGCCGTCTGGTTCGGGGGTGTGACAGACCCCGTGAGGGTTGGAAATTTGACCACGTTCTATTCGCTTTTCCTTCGCCAAACGCCTTGCTTTTTTTTAATTTCCGGATTATAAATCAAGTCACCTGCACGTTGAGATCTGGGCATAGAGAAACAAATTGATTAAAAATAAACCACTCCCCAGCAATGGCGCCAAAATTTGGTGGTTGTCGAGGCCAAAAAAATTAATAACCTTATATCTTTTACAGTAAAATAGTGTATAGTGGTAAAGGAGTCGAATCTGCGGAGATTGGTTCAATTTAATAACTCTATGAAAAATCTCTTTGTAAAAATACTTGTAAGATGACAATAAATTAAAAATGGGGGTTTTGGTCTTTTGAAATACATGAATTGAACTAGAGTCAAACTAAGATTTAAATAGACAATTTCAACAAAAACAAGGTTTTGATGTAAAATCAATAAGAGAAAGATGGTTGACTTAAGGTTTCCTCACTTTGACTTTTGATGAACATATCATTAGAACCCAATAGTGCAATACTTGTTTTAAATCCTTAATTTGGCTATAATAATCCAAGAAGCTTGAGATTACCTAGACTTTTCTTAGTTTTTAAAATGGTTAGAGAAGCTCATAACAATTTCCTTAGTCAAAGTCATAATTTCCATTAAGCATGTAATTAGTGAAAGTCAACTAGAATTAAGAACCAAAAAGTCACCAAATCCAAGAGGAGTCAAATGCTTTCACTACCATGTTAGAGAAAATGTTTTTATGATTGTGTGAAGTAAAAAAAAAACACAAAAATCATTTGTTGCATGCTAATTTGAGAATCCTTTACTTAATCAATAAATTATCCAACTAATCACCACAAACACATTTAAACTCATGAATAAAAACATACAAGTAGTGATAACATGTTAAAACACAAAACATTCTCATAAAGATTCAAGAACTAGTTCATGGAGTCTTCAACATTCAACACAAAGTCAAAGGATTTCATCAAAGTCAACCTAGTTTTGTTTAGCCAAGCATGGCCAAACTCAAGAAAACAAAGTAAGAAAAGATTGCACCAAACATTTTACAAGATTCAAGAGGTGAAAAGATGAAGTTCTTCAAGGTTCTTGATCTTCAAAATGCTCCAAATTCTCCAGAGAATGCTCCCAAGTTAGGATATGCAAAAGTTGTGAAAAGTGGTACACCAACCTTCCCCATATAGAGCTCTAATTAAAATCCCGAAAATGCCCCTGCAGGAATCCACGCGGGCCGCATGGAAATCTTACGCAGGCCGCGTAAGAGTGACGGAGATTTGGGCTTCTTCAATTGTTGGGCCTGCACAGCTTAGTTCATTGGCCCAGTTTGAGTCCAATCAGCTTCTAGCCTATTTTTCTTCAAGTTCTCTTCAATTTGAGCCCAATTTGTCTTCTCCAAATCACCCATAGCTCTCGTAATCGCCCGATCATCAATCTCCGCTTGTTCGAATATTCTCCCTCATCTTGCAAATTTAAAGTTTATTTCTTCCAAGCCTTAAATTAATGAGCAAGCCCACTCCAAGCATCAACTCCATTATTATAAAGCCCAATATCCTTGACATCCTCTAAGTCCAATCGCTTCCCAAAGATCTTGCTCCGCTACTCTCCTTGAAACCTGTAATTATGCTCACGAAATTCGAAAGTACCCGAAAATGGCCATAAAATAACAAAAAGGAAAATCTGCATGGGAATTAACTAAAATATGAATGAAATAAAGTATAATAAACTATAAAAATAAGTAAATAAAATAAACTATCAGCCTGGGACTCCGGGAGACCCCTACATCTGCCACTGGATGGTACTATCAACTGCATTAAACGATACATCAAAATTCATGATCCTGGATTCTATTGAGTTTTTAACTTGGCAAATGAACGCATCATCTTCAGAATCTATTGTCATATTAACTTCCTTCTTGCCTTTATGTGCTGAAGGTTTTGGGTACTAATTTCTGAAATGACCTTTCTCGTTACAGTTCTAACAGGTAATATCCTTCCTGACTGTCCTCTCTTCCTTGATTTTGATCTTCCTCTACCTTCGCATCACTACTAAAGAAAGGCACATAGGACACGCTATATAGGACCCAGTTGTTGAAAAAACCGAGCTATATTGTACAAAAACCGGGTTTTATAATGGGAAGTGTCATAAGGGCCCGGTTAAAAGTAAGAAACCGGGACATATGTTCAAATTAAATAACCCGGATTTATTGTTATAACCGGTTCTTTTTGTTGGAAAAGTATATAACCCGATTTTCCATTAGTAACCGTGTTTTTTGACTTAAGGACGTCAATTGGATATTGTTTTTCAACAGGGTTTTTTGACAAATGGGTTATAGTAAGAGTGTATTGACATTTGAGGGCTAAGCCATTGAGTTATGACAACTATTTTGAATCTTATAGTCTTATACTACAATAAACCAACCTAATTAATACACATGCTACTACCATTATCGTAAAAACCTAAAAATCGATCATTTTTTCAAATTTTCTTATTTGAATTTCAATTCAGTGCTAACCGAAGAGGTATTTGGACCAGAATAACCTTTTAACACCATGTAAAAATGCAAGTGATGTGTTGGGATCGTAAAACACTCAAAGCATGGAATTGTTCTAAACTAAATGTTTCATTTATTTTATTTATTTTATTTTTTTCTTTTTTTCATTTTTAGTACATTAAGGGTCATACTTAACTACAACATTATGGGAACATTTGTCTCAAAATAGTTAGCAAACTTCAAAAGAAGGAAGTCATCGTGAAGTGGTGTTATATCTTTGGCCAATGGCCAGAGCACCCACTGACATCAAATATTTGAAAACGTAGTGAACATTCTCAAACAAACGAAAGGATGTAATTAATGTTATACTTTAGACTCTAGTAGAATTTCAAAGTATACTTAAATAATAAGAACAATATGAACCGAGTAATTCAAAATGATAATTATGCCCATTATCCTCAATTTTCTTCATGTTGTTTCCTCTTAAAACAGACAATACCATGGCCTGAAATATTATATATGTAAAAGTAGGACGTTATAGTAAAGAATATATGAAAGTATGGCCCTTCTTCCTGCTTTGTAATTACAAAACGTGAAATTTGTAATTACAAAACATGAAATAGAAGTTTACTTTCATTGATTCTTTATTATTGCTTCCTAACTTCATATACGCAAACAGTCATATAAAAACACATATGACACAATCACATATAGTTATACCCATACAAACAGTAACACACATTTTTTCCTGAAAGAAGCATACACACAATCACGATTTTTTTTCTGATATACTCACATACACAAACATATCACACACAGACAATTAAGTAGAGGAAGTTAGCAACATACTATATTGTTTCTTTAGGCCTTTGAGAACCATTACTCCATTCTCCCTTGTAATTGTGCCTTTGGTGCTCTTGCTAGTACCTTATTAGCTAGTTGCACCTTAATAAAAATTACCAACTGTTCTGGAAAAAAATATATCATGCTTAATCTAATAAACTTTTGTAAGTACATGGGTAACTGCGAAATCTATACGTAAACTGATAAAGTCAGTTTCACACGAGCACCGTAATAAACAATTCACTTTAAAGGCAGGAACTCGTGAAACTTGATCAATTTCGGGATGGAATATTAACATGGACATACCTGAGACCAATAGAAAAACATAATACAAAATGATGAACTTAATAAGATGTTAATGATTTTGAGCTGGAATAGACGAATTTGAGAGGCATCGTCCTATTTCTTGTGTATATACTTATTAGCAAGTCAGTGATATGGTAGAAGAAGATGAACTTTTGGCGGGAACTTAAAACATGTAATCCCGCCTTTCCTTGACAAAGTCAAAACTAAATGGTATGTAAACAATTATTAAATAATACTATTATATCTATTATTATTATTATTATTATTATTATTATTTAAGGTTGTTGATTTTTGTTAATTCGTACCTTGTTATTAGTACTTGTTATTTACTTTGATAATGTCGATTTTGTTATAAATAAGAAAACAAAATTTACTTAACATTTGTAGTTATATTTAATAATGTAACATCTTGATTCCGGTAATTTACATCTTTAACCTTTGGTATGAAAATTGTTTGCAAAGTTGGTCCATTTAGCCTCTTAATGAAAAACGTAGGTTTATCAGGTATGTTGAGTGTACGCTTGGTACGTTGGGCATACATGGACATGGGTTAAACCATAATTTTTAGGGATCAGACCCTATTTAAGTATCCTGAACTCCCAAGACCCCCTTCATTCATCAACCTCCATCCCCATTTTCGTCCCAAGCAAACCTCATTCCTGATGTGTGCATTTTTTTAGCTTGAAAACGCGCCTTGTGGTGTCCTTGATGGAAGTAGAAGGAGAGGAAACTATCTTAGAAGAGTAAATCACTTTGGATCCAAAAATATCTTGCTTTCAAGCTTCATTTGAAGGTATAAAGCTTTGAACTTGTTGGTTATTCCTTTAGATCTTGTTAGAGGTGGAGTTTTGTGCTTATCAGTCCCATGGCCTTGGTCCATTTGAGTATGAGCTACTCTAGACCAAATAAGTTGTCATTCTGGATGTTTTAGGGTGTCTAGAGTGATAAAAATGGAATCTTGGTTATCCATATCCCTCCATGCATGCTCTTTAGTGGTTTAGACTTTTTGTTAAGTTAGGGTTTTTGTATTGGACACTTAACAGCCATGCAAGATCAAAAAGTTGGAAACTTTATGATTACGAACGTCATTTGAGGACTAGATCTGAGTTTCGGACAAAGTGTTTAAATGGATTAAGCACTTATTATAAAGAAAAGCTGGCAGACGCATACGTTCGGCGTACCTAATGGTACATCGTGCGTACGTGGTCAACTCCCCTCAATCTGGTCAAAATGTGTATTACGTCGCGCGTACAAGTTGAGTACGTTGGGTGTACTCAACTAAGTTGACTTGGTTGACCCCTTTGATTTTTGACTTTAACCATGATTTTGACCAAGTTTGACCTAGGGGTATTTTGGGTCTTTTGGGTTGTGGATTGAGATATGGTCATTGTTTATGGTAAAGGTGATCGGTAGAGTTCGTATTCGGAGCAGTGTCCTGTCCAGCTATCTTTTCAAACTTATAGGTGAATTTTCCTCATTGTACTTGTGGATGGAAGGCACCAATGTCGGCCCACTAGATTAGATATTTTGGTTTGTTGTGTGATGTTAAGATGAGTATATGTGTTCACTGGTTATGGACTGGTAGATCTGTATGATTACCTGTATCGTTGGATATATGTTAGATTGGTAGATCTGTAGGAACACATGTACCTATTGATTGTTGATTGTTATTGTAACATCGAGTCCAGGTATAAATTGATTTTTTTTTATGTTTTAACTTTTAATTGGGTGACCACTTCGTGGTGGAGCATCACCACGGCGTGGAAGAGCGTTTTAGATCGTGGAATTTCAATGACCACCACGATATGACGGCCTATAACCACGACATGGTGGGGGTTTAATGTGAAACCTTAGTCTCCGGGGTTTGCGTCCCTATTTAATGGAACGTGATGGCTAGGGTTGCTCCCCTTCAACCTCCATCACACTCTCTCGGCCTCCAAGCAAACCTTAACCTCCCTTTTGCTTTCTAAGCCTTTAGTGTTGATTATTGGGTATTAAAAGAAGAAGAAGGTATCATTTGGGTTTAGATTCAACAAGGAACTCTTCTCATCTTCTAGTTGTGCATCTTCTGGACTTTTGTAAGTCCTCGAGTTCCATGCCTTTTTGTTTATTGTGCATAGATCTAGGTTTCTATGCCTTATTCTTCATGTTTGGACATATTAGAGTGTTGGGATTCCATAAAGTTGCCAATTGTATGGATCCCCAGAGTCCCATTTGGGGTTAAGTGTGTTAGACCTAGAATTTCTTAGAGTTTTGAACTCTTGGATGTGATCTTGGCCCTTTTAACTCTCTTTTGACCTAGTTTGAGTTCAAGACATGCATTGGACAAGCACGTCTATAAAGCAATGATTTTTATGGTTCATTGGATGAGAGAATGCCTTATGGAAAGTTTAAATGGATAGTTTGATGGATTAAGAGCTTATTGGATTAAGTTGGTTAAATAGTCACCACGACGTGGTGGATGGATGCCATGCGACCGTTTTGTCCTATAGTCACCACGGTGTGGCTGGAGCTAGCCACAACGTAGAGATTGGTTGGGTTGACTTATTGACTTCGACATTTGACCAGGGTTTTGACCAAGTTTGACCTAAGGGTATTTTGAGCTGTATTTGAGATTGGTCACTATTTTATGAATAGGTGACTGGTAGAGCTGAGGATTGGAGTAGAGACCTATTCAACTATTTGTTTACACTAAGAGGTGAGTTTTCCTTATTATACTTGTGGGTCAAAGGCACCAATGTCGGCCCATTGGATTATGTATTCTGGTATATAGGGTGTTGTTATGCGTTAGTGATCTATTAAATCTATATTCTGGGATATATGATGTTGCTATGCAGTAGTGATTTGTAGATCTGCCTGTTAGTCTGTCTGATTGGTATGAGGATCTACCTGTTTTTATTATGTCTTAGTGCCAGTCGACTCCAATGCTCGAATGCTGCTTGCTTTGTACTTTGTAGGACTCTTATTGAAGTAAGTCAATTATTGAATGAATACGTTAAGTGACATGTTGCAAAGGTTGAATAGTTTTAGAAGATTCGACCCTATTACGCAGCTCTTGTCTGAGTCTAAACATTGTAGGGTTGGGTCTTTTAGTCGGAAGATTATTTAATTTTTGCTGCATGTAATTATATCCATGAAGTAATTAGCTGACATTAATATGGGGTTTTCAGCAACTGATGGCATGGTGAGGTGGAGATCCTAGGAGAGCCTATGAAGTACTTTAGTGTGAATGCTATGCTGTTTAGTGGGAATTGGGAGTATTATTATGAGTAGGTAACTTGGAGGACTCAGGATGAATCTTAAGGAAAGTATGGATATGTGTGGAAGGTAGTATTGAGCCGTACTACTCGAAACACAAGATCCATACTCGAATCAAAGGAAGTCACAAGGATTCTAAGGAGTTGGTCGAGGGTAGATAGCATGGTTAGATAACCATGACTCGTGGTAGGGTTTTTTTATATGTCGATCTTCTGGTTATGGTTGTTTTAGCTGAGGATGAGTCTGGTGATTGTTTGGGCTTTAGCGGCCATGCCAGTTTGGGTTTAAATGGTGCAAACGTAGGTGAGTTAGTTGATTTGAGGTCTCGAGGGCTTTTCTCAATGGTAGTGCCAGTTGAGTTGCGGGACTCAAGAAATAAGAGATTGTTATGATTGACTCGAGGATTGTAGTTAGAGGCTGAGTGATCAACAGATGGATTGAAATATCACAATCTTCGGCAGAGGCTTGTTCTTCCAGCCTTCCGTGTTAAAAGGAGAGAGAGAGAGAGAAAGCAGACATGTGATCTTCAAAGTTGGGATGTAAACTCAGCATGAGGCATTGTGACTGTGGTTTTTAACGACGATATGACAGTGTGGGAATGCACAAGAGGATGTTGTGGATTGGTTTCCTTGATATGCGATCAAGGGTCTGTTTTCTTGGGATATAGATAGGTCAGGAGCCAGATTGATGGTTGGGAAATTGTGGACGAGGTTAGTGGTAATCCATTTGTTTCGAGATAGAAAATCAGTGCTACGAATGGACTGTCAGAATTATTGTTTGTGCACTTGCGCGGGGATTCTTCATGTTAGAAGTAATTATGATTGAAAATTTATGAGGTCTTCATCTGATATTTAGAATCTGTTAGGGTTTTCTTGGTCCTTATCTAGAAGACCAGCTTGGGTGTGTTATACATTCCAAGAGTCAGGGATGGTTTATACATGGTTGAGCCGATCTGAGATATGGTTTGGTCGCAATGCTAGTGGGTGGTAGATTGAACCTTAAGTAGGGGAGAACTAGGTATTCTACTTGGAGGATCATTAATCTGCTCGAGTTTGTGGTGTCGGAAGAATGGTTCACAGGGATCTATGGTGCGGGTATGCGAGACTTCGATTCTAGATTTGGTAAAGTCAGGGGTGTAGAGCAAGTGGCTATCAGATATATGTGTTCCGTAAATACACGCGTTTTCTCGCGGTATGAAGTTGGTTTCTTGAAAAACCAGGTTGAAACGGTATGATAGAACTGGTAAAAAATCATTTAAATCGGTTTATTGGACTTGAATAGTTAGATTTTACATAGCTCATACAAAAAGAATCAATTTCCAAAGAACACTAAATAGCTTAATCGATCAGGTTAAACTCGAAGACGAGACACATCACTACTAGATGTAGACCAACGGTTGAACTGATGGTCGAATTGAGAATTGGTCATTAGATCAAAAGCAGTGATCTGTAATGCGTAGCTTTCAAATACGTCGATCCATCTGAGGACACGTTTTCGCTTTCTTCTGGATGCAAGGAATGATGTTGATTGGGCCATCGATCCACCACACTCGTCGAACCACAATCGTCGGACCACCGTTGCAGATATTGTGAAACGAGATCTAATAGTCGTTGCAACGAAATTCGGTGGCCATATAAAGTAGACCGAAAAGCTTGTAATGTCGCGATGACGGTCTCCAGTGAAACGGGATTGAGAACCAAGTTGAGATTTAAGGTTGGCGGCGATAGTATCTTTCTCGATAAGTAGTTGTCGGACATGGTAGCAATGGCGGTCGGTGAAACGAGACCTGGTAGCATATGGAGGCCAGTGAAACGAGATTGGAAACCATATCGGAAATCGACGAGATAATTTCGCTTCGTCGGTGATAAGAGATGTAGGACATGGTTTCCGACATCGTTCTGGTGATTCCAACGTCGCTCCAGTGACTCTGACGGTGGTCCAACTTCAATTGTGATCGAGAGAAAGGAGAAAGAGAATCTAATTTTGATATTGGTAGAGTGGATGGGGTGGGGTGGCGGTCTTTTTATTTGTTTAATTAATAAAATTAATAATATTTTATTTTAGCTTTAAAAATTTTGGAATTTAAAATTTATGACTGAGGATTGTTCTTATTATTCTCAAATATAAAATTATTTTCATTTAAACACTTATATTTATATATATATATATATATATATATATATATATATATTAATCAGTTATTTTTATAATTAAAGTTATATATTGTTATCAATTTACAACCCCCTAAATTTTCATATCATTTTCCATATTGAAAAATAGTCCGCTTAAGTTTCGTGAAATTTATTGAAAAATAGCACCATTTCCATACTGCCATTTTCCACCTTATAATTTCTCTCCCACGAGACCAAACACGACGAGAAATCCCTAGTCACCAACTCCTCTCCTCCTGACGATGACGGCACACCACCATAGCAAAATTAATATCGCCAGTTTTCTCACCCCTGAGGCACTCTATGAGTAGTCGTCTATCTGGCATAAGTTTCTCCATTTAATTTTAAATTTGCAATTCTCTTTAGAGCTGAATCTTTATCGATACTGTTCATAGTCTCGAAAATTTTACTTCAGGGTTCCTTCACTAATCAATTTCACGCTGAAGACTTAGCATGTTTAATATGGCTATCGAAGCCAATCAAGTAATCAATCACACCTCTTCATTTAATCAAATGCGATTTCAGTTTTTCAAACTTACAAAACCCATATCAATATGATTTGAACTCATAGAAACATAGAATTGAAGAGTCACACTCATACGGAAGAGCTACTTTTAAATATATGGACGTTGTTGCTGTTTCTATTTGTTGTACACCAAAACCATGAAAAGTGTTCTATGTCAGTGATCAAGTGTTACTTTTTGTGGTAGGAATGACTTGTAAATCTCAACAATCGAAAGGTATAAGGAAAAGCCGTATGACCTTCTCATTAGTTGTTTGTTTTTCACATTTTTTTTTTGTTTTTTACAATGCATAGGACTACAGGAGTCCTAAGTCTTATGGAAACAGGGTTGTGAAATACTTAATTTATGGTCCTTGAGGAAAGAAGTATAAATATTGTAAGGTGATTGGTTAATTGGTTTGTTTTAGACATGATTAGATATTTGTTTATGATTTCATACTTTTAATTTCCATCTTAACAAACGCATGCCATTAAATGTTTTGCAGCATATGGCAAAAGAGGTCAACTGGTGTAGCATTCCACTCCTTTTTTTGGTATGTTTTTTTAATAAGCTTTACAATTTTCAGGTGTTGATGTTATACAATATACTTAACAAATAGGTCTTATCTATTTTTGTTACTAACAATCCTTTGACAAGGTTGTCTCCTCATTCTTCAAGAAAAGAATCCAATTGGTACATTGGTATGCTTTTTATTAAGCTTTCGTTTTAAGTGATGACCAGTGTAGCATCATACTTCCATTTGTTATGCTTTTATTTTTTCAATGTATTTGTTGGTTTAACTTTTTTTTCAATTTATTTCTAAGTTTAGTTTTTCAATAAAGCATCCTATTTTAATTTTATGTCTAGTATTGGTTTAGTTATTTTTTTAATTTTATTTGTCAGTTTAGCTGATCATTATGGATACTACTTCCATTTTCGAGACAGTAGTGTCTAGCATTGGTTTAGTTTTTCAATGTAATTGTCCATTTTTTTTCAATTTTGATTGATATACCATCATGTTTCTTTTTTCTGCCCCATCAGTGGTTGCATAAATGGATTCTTCTACACCTCATGGTTACCATTTTATTTCATGAAAGGTTGCATGGAATTTTGAAAAGGAGCTAAAAAGCATAAGACTGAGGCTGCTAGCATTGATTTTGAGTGCTGATAAATTGTAAAAATCTTATTTCTCCTTCATTTTTTTGATTACTTATATTACCTTTGAATTTATTAGTTGTTGAATCTAATAAAGACTTGGGGAGTGAAGTACCTACGCTTAAGATGACCATGTTTAAAGACTAAGGGTTGCAATGTATGTATTTTTGTTTATGTTTTAAAGCCTTTTTTGCATTTGCAGTTTCCTTAAATATGCTTTGATTTCTCTCATGTAGGTGCTGATGATCTTTATGTACATTCTTCAACAGGAAGCAGATGAGGCTTTGTATGCACATCAAGTTTGATTAGATTGTATATACCGGGGTTTTTAAGTGAGCAATGTCAACATATTGATCCTTGTGGGAAGTGGGGAGTGGCAAAGAAGTTGGACTCCAAATGCTATGTTAATGTCTTGTGAAATGTTGGATCCTAGAGTTTTTAGATTTAAATATGTAGAACAGTAGAAATGCATTGAATATCAATAAAAGAAATTCTTTATTTGGGTATATCAAACGCAAATATAGAAATATGAAAACTATAACTATAAGCATGTTGGTAAGGAGGCTATAGTTTTGTAAATAAATATTAAACAAAATTAATGCTATAGGTTTGTAAAAAATATTAAAATGAAATAAAAAGACCCGGTTGCATAGCCTGAATCATATGATCAAACAAAATTAAACTCTAACTTGCATAATAAAACCTGGTTCTATGCATGATAACCAGGATATATATTGGTACAAAAGTGATACTCAAATGTAGGAAAAAACCGGTTTTGTTCATAGAAACCGGGTTGTATTACTCAAATATGGCCCGGTTGTAAAACCGCGTCTTATTATGTTTTCCACATAAGACTCGTTGCCCATAAGACCCGGTGGAAAACCGGGTCTTTTAACTTATTTAACCGGGTCATATAAGCCTTTTTGTAGGTTTTCCTTCCTTTGTCTTCTGTACTCAAAAGACTACCGGATGTTTCTCCGGTACTCCGTTTGCACACATCCTCGCCGAGGATTAAGTCGTGAATACCTTCGAACGACAACTTAACATCTCCGACTGAACTAGTAATTGTTATCACCATCCCGGACCAACAATCATGTAAAAATGATAATAGTAACAATGTCATGACCTCATCTTCAAATCCGATATCAAATTAAGCCAGTCTTGAGATAATTGAATTGAACTCGTTCACATGATTAGTCACAGAACTACCCTCCTTCATCTTTAGAATTACAAACTGACGAATCAAATGCACGTGCAGATGATTTTTCATACATATTGGACAACGCCTTCAAGAGATTGTAGGTAGTCTTCACATTGATAATAATTTATGCTACATACTATTCCAAGGACAACCTTATCACTACAAGTGTCTTTCGATCCGGTAGATACCAATCCTCCTACTCCATATCTTTGCTCCATATCTTCAGGCTTCGATTCCTTCAATGGTAAATGCAATTATTTTTATAGAGATAATCTTCGATTTGCATTCTCCAAAACCCACAATCGTTTCCTTTATGGATCTTAAACTTCCCTTCTTTTGTTGTCATAATTCTGATACTAGTTTCTCTTAAAGAAAACCTACCCTGCTACTTTAACACTTGTCGACCGCCTAAACAATGTTGTCAATAAGTAGCCCTACTATCATGACTGCCATAAGCAACCCTATTTTTCCTTGAAAATTCTGGGTTTTATACCCATGTGAGGCGTGAGGTTAGGAGTTTGATTGCTATCTCTTGTGGTGCCACATGTGAGGAATTTTTCCCTGAAAATCTTTATGAGGACTGGATTTGCCCCGTAAAGGAGCTCGAACTCGGGGTGCTCGCTGAAATATTACGAGTAGGCTTCCACTTAATTCGTTTTCCGTTTTCAAAAAAAAATAACAATCCTATTTATTCGGACTATTCCAGCAGATTGCCATAAACAACCCTGCTTATTCGGACTGCTCATAAGCAACTCAACCTCTACACTCAACAAGATTTTGGTTCTTTAATGGAGAAGCACAACTGAGTACAAGTATAGTAGGTAATCCATCGTAATTGAATAGATCCCATGATGATCGAGGTATCACCACTAGATTATGGCAGCTACAACATGTGCCAAGGAAGGAAGCATTGTGAGGGCGATAGTGCGAGAACACAAAATGATTTCAGGGGGGAAGGAATCACGTGTTGGGTTTTAACGAATAGAAGGGGATCTAGCGGTGTTGTCATGTGAACACACTGTGAGATGTAAATGACCCCTCGGATTAAGAGCCGGTGGGCGAGCTGGGCCACTGCCCTGGGCTGAAGAGCATCAGATTGTATTGCTTCTTATGGTATATGTTCATATATATTATTGGCCATATTAATGATCCACTACGGTAAAATACATGCAGCTATAAGGCGCCAACTCTAAAAATCAAATTCAATTGAGTAGCTAAAAGATATGATGCACACGACACGATTTAATGTATGGGTAAATGCAACGTCGCAATACATCTAGATTGAGGAGTTTCCTCAATCCACATATTGACTTTTGATTTAAAATATGAGTCCCCCTCTAATTTATTTTATTCAAAGTAAGGTTTTTCATTTTACACATCATCCTACATTGACTTACTACACACCAATTTAATACGAGTTTTTGATCAAAATGGTTTTTTTTTTAAAAAATATTTACCAAATAGGTGTAGTTTTAAAAATATTTACCAAATAGGTGTAGTTTTAAATTTTTAATTTTTTTTTTAAATTTCAGTTTTTTTAATATTTTGCTGTTTTTTTAGCATACTTTTTTTACTTTCTTTTTTACTTTTTGCTATAAAAAAATGTGTTTTTTTTTTGTTTATATACATCAAACAACAAAAAAAAAATGGTTTGTACACTGCTCGACCGATTAGAACACAAAAAAACGAGAATGTTTTTTTCTTATTTTTTATTGTTATAGTATCTATATGAGACAAAAAATTATTTTTTTATTGTTTTGTATTATTCCTTGAAAAAAAAGATTTTTTTTTCTTGTTGCATCTAAACTCTAGATATACAAAAAGAAAAGAATTATGTATTTTTTTTTGCTACGACATATATGTATTTAAAACTAAAATTGTTTGTTAGTTTTTATAAGAAGTCTTTGTTGGTTTAGATTAAAAAAATTGTTGTTATAATGTTTTAAGTACAAAACCAACCATTGTTTCTTACAAAATAAATAACATCGAAATAGCTTGTTTCGATAACCACTATTTGAAAAAAAAAAGTTAAAAGAATAAGATCTAAAATCGAATGAACCAAACAAAAAGATATTGAATATGTCTTCATTTATTTTGTTTGGTTCATTCAATTTTATACCTTATTTTTTTTAATTTTTTTTCTTTTTTTTTCAAATAGTGGTTATCGAAACAAGCTATTTCCATATTTTTATTTTGTTTTGTATTTCTTAGAAGTGATTGTTGGTTTTTTTAAATAAAACATTGTACCAATAATTTTTTTAATCTAAACCAACAAGGACTTGTAAAAACTAAAAAACAATTTTTTTTTCAATATAAACCAATAAATATCATCTTTATAAAAAACCATCTAAATAATTAATATATTAATAAAGCTAAACATTGTTGGAAAACAATTCTAAAATTAAACTATTTAATTAAAATTGATTTGATATATATTAGTTTTAAATACATATATATGGTAAGAAAAATATACACAATTCTTTTCTTTTTGTATATCTTGAGTTTTAGATGCAACAAGAAAAAAATTCTTTTTTTTCTTCAACGAACAATACAAAACAATAAAAAAATGATTTTTTGTCTCATATAGATACTATAATAATAATAATAACTAGAAAAGTTACCCCCGCTACGCGGGGGCCAGAAGCTTTCAATGTTGTTTCTGAATTGATAAATATGACAGACATAGAAAATGCAAGGATGAAAAGTCCGGGCTTTGCCCCGGACAAAAAATGTAAAAGTTTTGACTGCAAGGACCAGAAGTGTGAAAATGGCTAAAGAATTAAAGGGTTAGGAATTAGCAACTTTTTAGAAAAGGGATCAAAGTTGTCAAACCGTTAAAGTTTTGTGGCCAAACTTTAAATATTAAAAGGTTCGAAAAAAGTGTAAAAATATTGATTGCAAGGACCAAAAGTGTCAAAATGGGTAAAAAAGAATAATGAGCAAAGTTGCCAAAAAACATCCAAATTTAGTATTCCTAACTTCCAACAATAATACAGGGACCAATTCTGCCAAAAAAATGGGAAGTTGAATGGAACACAAACAAAAGGACATGAATAAATTAATTAAAGAAGTACAGGGACCGGATATGTAAATCAAAGGACCAAACCTGGACAACCAACTTCACTATTCCTTTCTTCCACAACTTTAATATATATACTAGAAAAGATTCTCCGGCGTTGCCGGGGTCGGAAGGTATTGCTTTGTAAAGTAAAGTAGCATGTTGATTGCTTTTTGTCCGTTAATGTGAGGGTAATTTGGTCTTTTCAGGTAGTAGGGACTGAATTTGTCATCATGGGTAAACCTTATGAACCATTTATATAATTTTGTCGGCAAATTCAACAAAACCCAAGGACCATTTATGTAAAATAAACCAAATCTTCACTGTTCATAAATGTTTTTACACATTAAAAAAAACCCATTAATTAAAGAAGTGACGATAAAAAAAAAATGGGAATCGTTTTAAGCAAAAGCGGAGCGAGAGAATTGAGCGGAAGAAGTAAAAAACAATAACTTAGGGGAAAAGTGGCAACAGGTAAAACAGTTGAGGCAAAAGAGTAAAAAAAAAAAGTTGTAGAATTACCATTTCATAAAAGTGTTATCCTTTAAACAAAGTGACACACAAACAAAAATGGAGGGACCGGAAATGTAATTTAAGAGACCAAAAGTGGCAAAAATATCTCAGCTTTACTGTTCTTTTTGTCCACAACTTTAATATAATAATAATAATAAGAATAATAATAACTAGATGAGTTTCCCACGCATTGCGTGGGTTAGAAAGTACGTTAATCAACATGGTTTGAGCTGGCAATAACTATGATCTCTTGAGTTATCTGCAAGAAACAGAAAAACCTTAACGACATAATGGCAATGTATTTTCATCGATATAGTCAATGCGTTAGTTACATCGGAAGGCAAAACAACAATCGAAATATGTAGAACCGATTTCTTTCATGGTGTCAAAATGCTGTCTCGCTGCATTTAATGAAGCGTGTGCAGTGTGTGAAGGTAGATATGTGCCATTTGGCGTTTGTGCTTGCCATGTTGTAGTATGATGCCGATTGTAGACTTGGAATGTCCCTTGGATTCATCCAAAGTTCAGATGTCTCTGCATGGAATGGAATCAGTCTTTGCATTCCATTGTATGAATGGAATGAGTTTCTTGTATTAAATATATTTAATGAGAAATTGTGAAAAATATATTAATAGCACTGAGCTTTACCTAAGGATTAGGGACATAAACATTCCCATCTTTGTACATAAGCCAGGCGGAATCATCAATTCCGGAGGCTTGCTGCTGTTGTTGCTGTTGTACCATGGGAATTGTGGTTGCAGGAATGGTGTTAGCCACATGAGAACTAAATCCCTGTATGGAAAAAAAACACACAAATGATCAATTATCAAATCAGTCATTTTTTGAATCAAGCCATCTACATTTTTATTTTACCCATAAATCCAAAAAAATACGTTAAAATAATATTTTTTGGTGAATTAAACCATGGCATAATAATATGTAAAAATGAAATCATTTTTACCAGATACGTTAATTTTGGTCATGACCAATTTCGTCATTTTGGTGAAAATAACCATTTTAGTCATTTTCCCATATCAAGCTAGTTAAACAAAATAAAAATAATAAATAAGCAATATACCAACTTGCTCTCCCACAATGGCATCATTTCCATCAGAAGCAGCTGCACATGTACTCACAGTAAACCCAAAGTCAACATTTGACAACATTTGTGTAGCCTTCAATTATCATCCTCATAATCCTTATTTGATATATAATTCTTTAGATTTTTTCAATGCATCAACAACTAACAATTTAGGTAACTTTACATAACTAAAATAAGAAAATAATGAAATCAAATATAAGGTCTAACTATTTTTTTTTAGTAACTGTTAGGTTAACAAATGACACAATTACATATGGATTCCAATGGAGTTGATTTTGACCCTTTTAAAGTCAAATCGATTTGTCTTCAAATTTGAAACCGATAAGATTTGTTATCATTGTGGTTAAAAAGTCTAAAATAAATGTCTTTTTATGTCAAATTTCTTGAATCTTGGAAAAGAAGAAAACCCGAATATCAAGTTGGAATCTTTCACTTTCTTCCACAAACTTAAGTAGATATGACTTTCTAAAATTAAAAAGATTCATTTGTGACTTTGGACATCTATAAAAATTTTGTTATCATAAAAGAGAAAGAATTTGAATGTTGAGTTAACGGAATCTTAAAAAACAACCCCATAATGGAGTTGAAATCCATTACCCTTGACCATAAGTTAGAGTCAATTTTGACTTTTTTGAGTCAAATTTATTAATTTTTAACTACAATATCGATAAAACTTGTTTTCACTATTAAGACAAAAAAAATGAAAAGTATGTTGTGATCACCGAAAACATTTGACCACAGAAAATTCAGTCCATCAAAAAAAGATTGAATTTACAAAGTCAAAAGTTGACTTTCACTAATAAAGTCATCTTTGACTATTCATACAGTGGAGGCCTGAACTTCAACGATTTAAACCAAATGTTCCAGACTTCCAGTACCCGTTGGGACAAAATTACGTGCAAATTCAATTTACATTTCAAACAATAATTTTATTTTGCATTTCAAGATTCCTTTAAAACAACCACCTATATATAATATAATTTCTTGAAAAAAGAAGCATTTTAAGAAGATTTTTCGTTTTTTTATTAACAGATCTTCGTGATGACAGAGGATATTTAGCTGATCACTTGTATTCCTAAATTCAACATGATCTTCTTTGTCAGAACTAAGAGAAGTTTTCGCCACACACTATAGATTCACTCTTGGTCATATTTATTCGGTAATTGTAAAACGGCATGTGATGAACTGATAGAGTAGAAACATTGACGAAATAAACTTAATACATAAATGATACATGTAAAAGAAATCAGATTAAGGTAACAAATTTGTGAATATAAAATCATAACAAACCTTGATTGGCTATTCATATTTGTGCTCCCATTTGCAGAGTTGATAGCAGCCCCGAATTAACTAATGGACCTAAACACATATCAATGATTCCAGAGATCAAAATCTAACGACAGAATTGAATCAAATTAAAAATGGTGACATACCTGGTTGAAATATTCAACTTTTCAATAATACACAATGCCAAATGGGACATGTAGAAGACCTCCGATTTCCTACAAATAAAAAAAAAAGTTCAGTAATGGAAGAATTGGATAAAATTCATTTCAAACTCTCAATTGTGAATCAGACTGGTGTTAAATGAAGTTGATTTGAGGGTTGTTGGGCAAAAGACATTGATAGTAACCAAAAAAAGCACTTTCCCATGTTTCCCGTCTTCAACATGTACATATGACCAAGTAAGATATTGATACAATCATTTGGAGCACAGTCGTACCTGAAACTTAGTTTTCCAATTCCAAAGACTCCTTTTAAGCTTTGTTCCCCCTAGTATTGATACCTGAGATCATGAATTTAAAACTGAATTTAAAATTTCTTACCTGAAGAATCAAGCAGTTTCATTTCAGCATACAGTGCAAGGGGGATTCAGATCATCGGGATTTTAGGTTTGGGATGTCCGGCTGCTTGGTCGCCATCGCACCAGGGGTCGTCGTCGCCCTTGAATCGACGATGGTGGATGGAGCAGAGGTACCACCAGTAGCGCCAGCGTCCGTTGTCGCTGCCTCCTCTTCCCTGTCCGCCGTTTAGTCGACATCATACACCGATCGTTGCTTGCCTGTAGCAGGTAAAGGTTCCGACACTGCATGTTCTTGAAGCATTTGCAATCGGCAAGGGATCGCGTATACTGGACTTCGACGGTAATCGTAGAGCAATCGTAGGCACGCAGACATAATCGGCGGCGAGGAAACGGCCTCCGACTCATCTTCCTGCCGATGGATTGAACACAACACAGACGTGACCTTTTCCTTCTTTTTTCCTGTATTGATCTTTTTGATCTGTTAGTCGACTCGATGTAAGAATTTGGGGTAAGGAAAGAAGATTATTTCTCCAAACCATTTCCTTAATATATACGAAGTGACACACAAACAAAAATGGAGGGACCGAAGAGGGTTAGGAGACGGTGGAATCTGGAAGAGGATAAAAGGAAGATTGTGGAAGGATCAGGGTGGAAGGATCGGGATAAATTAATTAAGTGACGGAAGAAATAAAAATAGAGGGAGCGGAAATGTAATTTAAGGGGCCAAAACCAACAAAAATGTCTCAGATTTACCGTTCTTTTCATCCACAATTTTAATATATATATAATAATAATAAAACATTCTCGTTTTTTTATGTTCTACTCCGCGTCGAGGAGTGTACAAACCATTTTTTTTCTCTTGTTTGATGTATATAAAAAAAAATATAGCAAAAAGTAAAAAAAAAAATAAAAAAAGTATGCTAAAAAATAGCAAAATGATTAAAAAAATTGAAATTTTAAGAAAAAATTTAAAACAATACCCATTTGGTAAATATTTTTAAAACTACACAGGTAAATATTTTTTTTAAAAACACCACCAAAAACTCAATTTAATATTAGATAAGTTAACGTCAGCCTAAACTCTACAAAAACCAATGCACCTTTTTTTAAGAAAAAAGCCACGTGCCTTTTTGGCTTATAAGAAGCCACACATCATTTAAACTTTTTTTTTTTTTTACAAACTAATATAGATACATCAAACTCTTAATTTAAACATTTAAATTTTATGATATTTATTATTAAACCTTACGGTTAAATTAATTTTACTTACTATAATCTTAATAATAAAGTATTTTATAATATATTAAAGCAAAATATTTCCTATTGTTTTTTTTCTTGTTTATTTACAAATTAACCCTTAGATATATCAAACTTTTAATTTAAACCTTTAAATTTTATGATATTTATTATTAAACCAAGCCGTTAAATTAATTTTATTTACTACAACTTTTCTTTTACTCCAAAATTTTGAAATTTTCTAAATTTCAAATATTATACCAAAATGTTCATATTTTCGTATTTTTCAAATTTCAAATTTTTTTATTTTCTAATTTTGAAGCACTTGTTTTTCTGAAGATATATTAATCTCTGATTAATTTTAATATTTTATTAATAATCTATGGTTCCCGATTAATCTCCGTCAAGACCGATTAATCTTTTAACCCCCGTGGACCACCAAATGATTGTTAAAACCTATATATATATATATATATATATATATATATATATATATATATATATTAAAAGTAATATGTTTAGACTATAGTAACACAACAAGAAATAAAGGTATTAGGGGCGACAGTATTAGAGACATCAAGGGGTATTAGCGGCGACACATGACAACATGCATTTGTGTCATCGCTAAAAGCGCCCCGTCACCGCTAAACGATTGTGTAACACCGTAAATTTCAAACAAAATTTTCAATTTAAAATCACATAATTCTCATAACACATTTCGCAAAATCCCATTTATTTAATTTACAAAACGCAACTCCATAATTGTTTGATTAATAATCCAGGATCCTCAAAACATAACTCTTTCTCTGGTGTGTACAATCGAACCGACACCCTTCCGCGATCCTGAGAAGAACCTGAAACACATATCACATAACACGGTAAGCACGAAGCTTAGTGAGTTCCCCAAAATATCACATACAACTCATTAGCCACTCGAGGTTATAACTCTGTAAGACCCTCTTGGTCAATGTGTCTCAGTGGGACCCTCCAGTCCCACAACTCTAGTGGACCCTCCAGTCCTAACTCTGGGACCCTCCGGTCCTAACTCTGTGGACCCTCCGGTCCTAAATTTGTATACTCATAATAAAACATAGCATAAATCACATAGACATAATGCAAAACATCACAGTACTCAAATAAACACATAATACCCTCTGGTCACCCTACTCTGGCTACCACTCTAGGTATGTATAGTGAGAAGACTCACCTCGTAAGCAAGCAAGCAAAACCTTGTACACGAATCTCAAACTAGCCTCCGCCTATCACATAGGATAAATATCTTCAATTAATACTCTATTCTCGACTCTAAATAAACCAAGGGTTATTCTCTCTCTCTCTAGCTCTTGAAATGGGTAAAAGACCATTTTACCCCTCTATGGCTCTCCATTACTCATATTGACCAAATCCTAAAGTCAATAGAAGTTAAACTCGAGTCAACAGTCCATGTTTGACCTGACTCGCCGAGTGCACCCATGTGACTCGTCGAGTCCACTCTTTTCCTCAACAACACATAGATCGAACCCAATAACCCGAAAAGCACCACCGAAAGGATCTCATACGATACAACTATCTTCCTCCATGGACACCTGAATTCAAACAAGAACTCCCAAACCCAGAAAAGGACAGACTCCTCTGCCACTACGATACCCGTTCTGACTCTCCAGAACCTGAAGACTCTAGTGACCTGTCTCACTGCCAGATCGCCCTCTCAATATATCACCATGTTATTCGTCCCTCGAATAACAGACCTCGATAACTTACTGCCCCTCTGATTCTCTTGTTGTGTCCGATAGAAACAAGTCAATGCCCAAAAATTGGCTACCGATCACTCATTCCAGACATACTAAACGATCCAGATCATACTCCAAGGAACGAAATGATCACATCACACCAGGGACCCATCCACTGTACTGCAATCACAACCTATCTGAACAATGAACTCTCAACACCCTGTCCTCAGACACAAGAAAAAATCATGCTTGCTCAGAAGTATCTTCTGACATCTAACGATCATAAACCCTAACTCCCTTTTCAATTATCCCTTTCAACACTGAACACCAGGTCAACTCCCGATCCAACAGTTGAACCTCCAAAGGTTACCCATTGCTTACTCCAAAACGTCTCACTGACTTCCTTCTCTCTATAAGTATCTCGGCCCAGTGTGACACACAAGTCACGAAGTTCGCTTTACCCCAAGCGAATACTACAACCCCAACTGAAATCGTCTCACCCTCGACCTCTGTCGTCTACTACTCTTTAGTTCCATACGTCTCGCGGTCCTTCCCATACAAACGAACTGACCCACTCAGGTCTAAGACATCAGATGACACACAATACCCCTCAAAATGGAACCCATCTGCGAATCCGGAACCTCATCTCGCCTACTCAATACACGAATTGTCCCATATTCAACTCGAGAGTCTGATTTCACAGCAAAATTGGAACCACTCATTTCCAATATGTTACTCAACCCAAACTCGCGATTCGCAAATTTATGCACACACCGTCTCTCCAATTCCTTTCGATTACGATAGTCCCTCCTCAACCCGGGATACAACAATCCTCGACCGACACGGAGACCCCAGTCTCGCCCCTGGTCCGACAACTAGGTACCAAAAGACTCAAGTGGTAAGGCTACCCAAGCCTAAGAACTCCTCTGCGTCATACTCTGTCTAGTGAATACTACAGCTCCCCGTAGATTCACAACGCTGCTCTCTTGCTCGTATGGTTCCCCGCAGTTCCACAATACTCTTCCGCTGACCAGTGAAAACTACGGCTCCCCGTAGTTTCACAACGCTCTCCCTCTGACCAGTGAAAGCTACGGCTCCCCGCAGTTTCACAACGCTCTTCTTCTGACCAGTGGAAGCTACGGATCCCCGCAGTTTCGCAACGCTCTTTCGTTGTTTGGTGGATACTATGGCTCCCCGCAGTATCGCCACACCCCCTCGCTAATTGGTGAATACTACGGCTCCCCACAGTATCACCACACTCTCTCGCATTATCTCATGCTCCGCGGCCCAACATAGATAGGTGCACACACCCATCCAAAATAAGCATCACTACTCCTGACGGCAACCGTCATGAAAAAACTCATTTTCTCGCCGCAATTCACATTCTTAGATAATCCCACTTGATGTCAATTAGCCGAATGGCTCCCACTTGAACCATAGATGCTTGATACACCACTTACCATCCCATAACCCAATACTCAAAATAATTTGAAATTTAGGACATCATACTCGAATACCTCGGTACACCATCACAGGACCTCACGATGTCTTGCCTCAACCACTGATCTCATATTCACAGCATCATACTCAGATACCGCAATGTACCTTCTCATAATCTCACAACCGATCTTCCTCTCGCACAACTTGTAACTTCAGAATATTCCCATCTCACAAATTGAAACACAGAGGAATCGTCAATGACTGAAAACACGTTGACGAAAATCCGAAGCTCCACCCTCTACTGATCACCGCCCATACGAACTACTCACACTAACTCGAAAATTGGTTGACAAATCAACTGTTGCCCCTCCTGGAGTATAGATCACAATCTATACCTATACCCGCAAATCTCAGCTATTGCACCTTGAACTCGACGATCCAACCGCCTCGAACTCAACAATTGCAAACTCGAAAAATTCCTAGTTATAATAGATTCTCTGACCAACGGCCACCTGCCGTGGATTCATTCATCCTTCCTTAAGCACATACCCATACATCATCCCGCCTTGCGCCTCGCCTCATCCACCAATAACCAAGATCTCATGTGTCCGCATCGCGGATCTCCATAACCAGTTCTCTAACCGCACTTTGAACGGATCGCAGATCCTCTCAGTAAAATATTCAGTTCTCTCCCACTCAGGGTTCGAACCATCACCAATTGGCATACCAACAGTCTACTCCACAGACTGTTTCACCAGGTACGTCACACTTGACTCTTGGATTCGTACCACGTAACACTCGATGATCTTCTGATGAAAACCAAACAACTCCAAATATCCCGTAACTTAGACAAAAATCTCAGAATCCTCTCGACGTGACTGCCTCTAGACATCTCGAAGCCTCAGACCGACACGCCGCCGGATACCCCAACTATTTCGAATTAGTCCTGACTCTCCATCTGGAAATAATGCACGATCACACACCTCGTCTCTTATTCCTCGACCAGCCTCTCATCGCAGAAATCATCATAAAAGCAAGAGACCTCACTCTCACAGTCGATGCACAACGTAGACAACAAGGGCCACCGCCCCAGTATACTCCTCTTGATCACTTGAAACCGCTGCTAAAAGTATGCCTGACTCGACTAAGGCATCTCCTTGTCCTCATCTCAGTCTCCACTAATAGCTCTCTTGTGGTATATGGAATACCTCGCAGCAAACATACTGCCCAAATACTCTTGTGAAAAGGTTGCAACCCTATGCTACCCCACGGGGTTTACCTCCAACTCTGAAACCGGAAGTTCAATATCTCGTTTTGCTTCTCCCAGGAAATGGGAACAGTGCAACTCTTGTCACAGAAAGTGACATCTCAACTATCGGCCGATTGCTCAACTCAGGCCGCAATTCTCCATAAAGTCTCATCTCTACTCATCCATGTGTCTTGCGACTCTAACTGGTATCTCACCAATGGAAATCTCTCAAAACTAACTTGATTTCCCTCTCCAGGTATGCTCCATTAAAACTCGCTCGACATGGCCCTCTGGCCCCACACTCTATCATATCTGCTCTCAGTCTAATCAATCACAACAGAATAACTAGTAAAACCAGAAGCACTAGCCGCCACGAATCATGGTACTCGAACCATGTGATCTCCTCTCAATCTGCTACGAATCATGGTACTTGAACCATGTTATCACTTCTCAATCTGCCACGAATCATGGTACTCGAACCATGTTATCACTTCTCAATCTGCTATGAATTATGGTACTCGAACCATGTTATCACTTCTCAATCTGCTACTTAGAACCTCTGGGATTCTCCCTGTTTCGATTACGGGTCCTCTGCTTTCAGTAGTACGGGCCCATACTACCTGCCACATCTACCCACACTTCCACACGGATCGTCCCAGATTTCCTAAGTAGCTGCTCAACCTCCTCGATCACCAATCCCGATATACATGGTCGCTATCCAGCGAATATTCTCCTTGATCAACGTACTCATCTGACTAAGATATCTCCCTAGGATCTTCCTAGGTTCTCACACTTCTCCGCCATCAGCTGCTGAAGAACTCCTTATGGTGTCAGGCATCTACCTCCTGAATATCTTCATATTTACTCGGTAGCTGACTCCCATCATCAAGAGTTCCACAAAGCACAAAGCAAGCATCATTCAGGCATCGAATAATCTCCACCAACACATAAAACCACTCTAGGCTACAACTCCAGTTGCTCTACTCACACTCAAAAGGTATCACCAAACTCAAGCAACCCTACCTCTCGCGGGTATCTCACTACTCCCTCTGTAGACTCCTCAAATGCTCATCTAGGTATCTCTCCTAGATTACTGCACTACTCAAAGCTCTCTCTAAAAGATTCCTGCTAGATACTCTTACTCAGCACATACTCAAGGCACATAACAGATAGCAGCAACTCCTAGGCTAAGGCATCACAAATCAGGAAACTCTAGCCCTAAAATATGAAATACCTAGCCTATCCTCTAGCATGCATCACTAATATCTCAATAATAAATCGTAACACAAATAAGTAAGGGTATTTTGGGAAATCACCGTTCGGGCCCTGGCTGATTGTACACACTTCTCCAACTCGTTTTCTCTTAAAGCTCTTTCTCATTTTAGAAAAATCATTTCTTTTGAATTTTTTTCTCAAATCCTCAGTTTGAGTCCAGACACACCCGAAGGTACATCTGAATCCCTCAAACCTAGGCTCTGATACCAACTTGTAACACCGTAAATTTTCAAACAAAATTTTCAATTTAAAATCACATAATTCTCATAACACATTTCGCAAAATCCCATTTATTTAATTTACAAAACGCAACTCCATAATTGTTTGATTAATAATCTAGGATCCTCAAAACATAACTCTTTCTCTGGTGTGTACAATCGAACCGGCACCCTTCCGCGATCCTGAGAAGAACCTGAAACACATATCAGATAACACAGTAAGCACGAAGCTTAGTGAGTTCCCCAAAATTCCACATACAACTCATTAGCCACTCGAAGCTATAACTCTGTACGACCCTCTTGGTCAATGTGTCCCAGTGGGACCCTCCGATCCCACAACTCTGGTGGACCCTCCAGTCCTAACTCTGGGACCCTCCGATCCTAACTCTGTGGACCCTCCGGTCCTAACTCTGTATACTCAGAATAAAACATAGCATAAGTCACATAGACATAATGCAAAACATCACAGTACTCAAATAAACACATAAGACCCTCTGGTCACCCTACTATGGCTACCACTCTAGGTATGTATAGTGAGAAGACTCACCTTGTAAGCAAGCAAGCAAAACCTCGTACACGAATCTCGAACTAGCCTCCGTCTATCACATAGGATAAATATCTCCAATTAATACTCTATTCTCGACTCTAAATAAACCAAGGGTTATTCTCTCTCTCTCTCTCTCTAACTCTTGAAATGGGTAAAAGACCATTTTACCCCTCTATGGCTCTCTATTACTCATATTGACCAAACCCTAAAGTCAACAGAAGTCAAACTCGAGTCAACAGTCCATGTTTGACCTGAATCGCCAAGTGAACCCATGTGACTCGTCGAGTCCACTCTTTTCCTCAGAAGTCTCATGAAGGTCCAGCTCAGCTCGTCGAGTTGACCCCCAACTCGCCGAGTTATCGTATGATCAATATCATTGGGACAAACTCTCACCGACTCGTCGAGTCAGCTCATCGACTCGGCGAGTCCATTCAAACTCATTCCCCATTCAGACGATTCAAAGCAGATCTACCACTCCAAACACTAGATCTAGCATCTCAAGCCTCATTTGTCACGTAAAGCTTCAATCTTTACGTTCATGTATGGCAATTTTGCTCCAATATACCAAAACATGTTCTCACAAGGTGTTAAGCACAATAACCCTCATGTGGATGAATAAAGTTGGGACCTTTGGACTCTAGGGACCTCACAAGGTCCAGATCTGAGGTTTAAACCCCATGATAACTCTATTGCTTGAAGTCCCAACAAAATGTGTAAGAAACCCTAATATTCCACAATAATGAGATCTAGGCAAACAAATGAGAAAGGTGCAAGCTTTTACCTCCCACTGAAGCCCTTGCATGAAGATACACTAGATCCAACCGATTCTCTTGCTTCCTTGTTGGATAATCTCATCTTCTTCTCAAAAAATGCACTAAGTTACTCCAAGTTTAGCTTCTAAGACTCTCTTAGCTCACTACACACGTTTAGGGTTTTACACAGGAAGGTTAGGCAGCTGGTGAGGCAGAAATGGGGGCATAAGTTCCCTTATATAGGCCCCAACCTCGGGATATTAGGGTTTCACAACACAGCACCAACTCCGCGAGTCGGATCTCTGACTCGTCGAGTCCATTCATTAATCCCACACGGACAGCTCGACTCTACTCGACGAGTTGGACTCACAACTCGTCGAGTCACTCCATAAATCTCAAACTTAAATCACACAATAATATACCTGAAAGTCCGGATGTTACAGATCGCCTCTAATTGTGTAGATCGGCGATCTGTGTAACTTCGCTTAGAGTCAATCTTGGTCGTTCCTTTTTGAACTGATCCAACGGGCATGGTTCTTGCGCATCAAAGCAATAGAAGCGACGCGAATAGAAATGTCGGCGTCGTCGCTACTAGTCACCAAAAAAGACGCGCGATCCATTCCCTCCATCTTGTCGCCCCAATTACCGCATTGTCGCCGCAAATAGAGTCGTCGGTAAAGGGTTTGTCCCCTTTACCCCTGCATCGTGTCTCAGAACAAGTGACAGCAAAAAAAATTCACTCTCCTCTCCACCAGCGATTTCCGACGAAGACAACACACAACATCGATTTCTCCGGCGACCACAACCACAAAAGCCTCTCTTTTCTCCTTTCCACTTCACTCCTCCTCTCCCCCACTTCACTTCACTCGGCTGTGATACATTTTCCGGCGAGAACTCGCTGTGGTACTCCCTTCCTTTTTTTTTCGTTCAATTTCTTTTCTGGAACAAAATTGTATGGTAATTTCAGATTTTGGTGGTTTCACAGTGATTTCTTTTCTGAAAAATTACTTCTCCGGTGACCACGTTTTTTTCCGGCGACCACGACCACAATCGGTGCGCATGTGAATGCCTTTACTTACACCGCTTGCATAGTGAATGGTGTTAGGTTTATGGTACTTATGCGTGACACCTAACGATCAACACAAAACTCGGGGGTTCTAACTGAGGGAGAGAATAAAGAGAAATATTATGGTCAACTAGAAGAGATTATCGAGTTGCATTGTCCTCATAAATATTCCATCGTACTTTTTTGTTGCAAGTGGTTCGATACTGGATGAGTTAAATCTGATAATAATTTCACCAGTATCGATCCACAACGCGAATTGAGCAGCGAAGATCAACTCATATTTTCTACGCAGGCCAAGCAAGTATTTTACATCCAAGAACTTTCTCGAAGTGACGAAAATGACAACCAACGGTGGGTTGTTGAAAATGTTAATCATAGAAGAATTTGGGATCTATCGATGAACGATGTCGACCATGATCCCATTGAAAATGTCGACAATGATTCAACTGATGTCGTTCTTAGTAATGTTTCTTCTAATTTCACTCTCTCAATCGACTTTAGCCAGTACTTTTAAAATTTTCAATATGTTGAAGATGATATTGAAGTTGACCCGCCAACGAGTATCATCAATAATGTGTCTGATTGCGAGACTGATTATGATGAGGAAGATTCCGATTATGATAGTGATGTGTCAGCAGACACTGAAGTGTCTAAAATACAAATTGCCTTAGTTGTTGAGGTTTCTCTACAGACTCATCAAATAGCCGCCTCTGGTGGTGATTTAGACACCATTGATTGGATCATAATATTTGAGAAGGTGTTGGGTACACAAAGGGGGCATGTGAGAGGCATTGGGCCTAAACCTTCTTCAGCTATCGATACAAGTGCTCTATCCCAATGACAGTCACAGTCACAAGCACCGCAACCAATGTAGGTACTTGTTAAATTCTTAAAGAATTTGGTAGCTTTGTTATATTGTTAAGAACTCGATATATTTGTTGTATTTTTTGGTAGCTTGGTAGTTTGTTAAATTGTTAAAGACTTAATTGATTTGGTCGTTTAATAGTTTGTTAAATTGTTAACGACTTAATTCATTTAGTGCTTTGATGGTTTGATAGTTTGTTAAATTGTTAATGACTTAATGTGTTTGTGACTTAATTGTAGGATGTTGATGTGAATGCTTTTCTTCAAAACTCGACATTTGTGACGGCCATTGGAGACATTATCCGCTCATTCAAAAACCAAGTCAACAACGAGGAAAACAATGATGGGGAAGACGAAGAAACATATTATTTCTTGTTTTATGTTACGGATGATGTTATTTTGGATTTATTAGATAGTTTATGGATGATATATTAGATGTTTATTTGTGATTTATTAGATAGTTTATGTAATGGTATATTTTATGTTTTATGTAATGTGGTATGTATTATTTATGTATTTTTATCAAATCTGCATTTTATAATATATACAAACTAATATCATAAAAAATATGTTTTTTCTCAAAAAAAAAAAAAAGCCATTAGCAGCGACACCTTTAGGGACGACATCGACCAATTGCGACGACCCATGACTCCAGGAAGCTTTGCCGGAAAAACCCCGGCCGGTGACGGAATGTCAATAGAGACGACGCTATTTGCGATGACAGACGAGTATTAGAGACGACCAGTATTAGAAACGACACTATTTGTGACGACAAACGAGTATTAGCTACGAGGTAATTGCAACGACCCTTTAGAGACGACGTGTCGTCGCTAAAGGTATTAGCGACGACAATAGGCATCAATTGCGATGATGTTTGTCGCCACTAAAGGTAACGTTTTTTGTTGTGGAAGACCGTAATGTAACTTATTAATATATATATATATATATATATATTAAAGATGTCTCCCCTTAGGAACAGTAACGTTCCTAAGGAGTTGGCAAAGTTGGTCCTCTGTTTATATCCGTATGGTAAATTTCGTCTGTTTTGTGGCTTTTTTTTTTTACAATAGGTTCTTTTACACCATTATCTAGATTGGAATAGACATGTGTTGTTTCTATTTTCGAACATATGTCCAACTCCACCGCCTTTGACTGCTTTGAAACTTTAACCAGATTCTCGATTCTTCTTCAGTTCTTCTGGTCGTACCCTTTGTGATTAACATCCATATTTTCTTCCTTCTTCTATCTAAACCTTCTCATATTTTGGGGGTATTGTTGCTCTGTGAGAGTCGTCCTCGAATTCCTGTCGGTTTGGAGAAATTATCCTCTTTCCTTCCCCCAAATTCTTATATCGACTCAAATAACAAATCAAAGATCAATACAGGAAAAAAATAAGCAAGGTCGTGTGTGTGTGTGTGTGTGTGTGTTGTGTTCAATCCATCAGAAGGAAGACCAGTCGAAGGCTGCTTCCTCACCGCCAATTATGTCTGCGTACCCTACTACGGTGTTATGGCTCGAATCTTCCATCATCGACTCAATTCGGGCACATGTTTTTCTCTCACCTATTCCACCGCTTCCACCACTTCCCACTACCCCTTCAAACGCCGATGTAGTCAAAGCCTTGTTTGAGATGCTCCATGGAACGCCGTCTCCCTACCGCTATTAAATCTTCTACATAGTCTCTTTTCCCTGTTGATATGTGTTCTTTGCCTCGTGCAATTCCTCAGAAGAAGCCGACATTGGCTGTTTCTTTCGTTGGTATTGAGCCGACTAAACAAATATGGAGAAGAATACAAACCGAATAAACCATGTTGCCACCGGGACATGCGTTCAAGATTCAAAGGTCCATTTTGAGCGACAACAAGAACAAGAACAAGTTCAATTAAAAGTGGGAGTAACTTCAGATGGTAGTGTTTTTTTTATTTCAATCGCCCTTCCCACTATGTATTTACTATGTTTTCTACATATAATTTGGGGTTTTTTTTTTCTGGCAGCAAGGGAATTTGATTGATGGTTGTAGGAGGATTAATCTATTACAGAGTACAAACACGCAGGTCGACTTCCACGTTCTGCAACCACCGCCATCTCTCACCCTCCCTTTATATACTCGATCTAACCCACATACCTTTGGTTATGTTGGGTGTAAAAATTAGTTTATACTTTGCTTTTCTTAGATATTGTAGTTTTCGGTCTGAGGCCGAAAACTCATTGGGTTTATTTTTAGCTTGGACCGAAAACCCATGTGTTTTCGGTCTGGGTATTGGGTTTGGGCTTTGGCTTTAGTACATAGGTATAAATAGGGCAGAGGAGGAGTGTTTTATAAGCATTAGACTAAGGAGGGGCGTTTTCGGCTAGAGGTGCATTCATTCATAATCATATTGTAGAGAGAGAAAGTTAGAGAGAAGAAGTGTGTGTGTGGATCTTGTGTAAGGATTATCATTCATATCATCAATACATCATAGATTCATCAAGTTCTTCTTCTTCTTCTCCATTTTATCTTGCATCATCCGCTTGATTGGGATTCCGCACCATCAAGCGGATCGGATTGATACGTCAATCAAATTTTTGGGACTTACAGTTGGTATCAGAGCTTGGATTGTATCAATCTCCTTGGCAAGATTTGGAGCGTTTTTTCACTTTTTCTTGAAGAATTTTACGTTTTTGGATAGTTTTTGAAAAAATATTGGGGGTTTGTTCTTCGTGTTTTTCATAAAAATGGTTTTTTGATCAAGTTTTGGTGCTAAAAAGGTGAAAAATCGCGTTTTTTGGTCGTAACCAGCGAGGGTGTGGCGGCGGTTTTCGGTCAGCAGCTAGGGTTTGCGAGGGGTTTTCGGCCGGAAACACGTTTGCGGTCCGAGGAGTACTCGGTCCAAAGCTGTTTACAGCCGAAATCGGATTTTCGGTGGAGCGTCTGAAGGTTTGCGGTGCACGTGTTCATTCCGTATTTTCGGTTCGGACATTTTCGGCCCAGCAGGCGTTAGGTCCTCGTGTTCTCGGCCAGCAGGTTTTCGGCCCACGTGTGCGGTCAGCAACTCGCTTGTGGACTAGTTCATAAAAAATCCGGGGTATAGCAAGATTCGAACCCGGGTCTCTCCCACACACAACCCACACCCTTACCAATCCGTCTAGCAAGCCTCATGTTATATGTCTTCCCGATTTAATTCAAATAACTTCGTTTTTCGGTTCTATTTTCGAATTTTTGATAATTTTAGCCCAAAAATCAATTTTTCAAATTTTAAAATTTCGTTTTCAGCCCATAGCTTTGACTTTTAATTTTTGACTATCATTTTTGACTTTGACTTTAAACTTTGACCTTTGACTTTAAACTTTGACTTTCTCGTTTAACCTTCAAATTTTCACTTTTAGCTTTTCGGTTTGACTTTTAAGTTTGACTTTTCAAGTTTGGCTTTTTAAACTTGACTTTTAAGGTTGACTTTCGAGGTTTTAAGTCAAAGGGCATTTTTGGTAAACAATGAGTTCCGCAAACATTCCGGTCAATGAAGTTACATGTTCTCAATCTTGTGAAGCTACTGTTAAATTTCTGCGTGATCAAATTGATTTATTGCGTAGAGAAAATGAGGACGTTAAGTATGAAGGCTATACCCTTAGGAAAGGTCAGAAACCCCTGAAAGAACAATTAGAGGCCAAAACTAAGGACTTTAGGAAACTTGAGGAAGAGTACAACAATAAATGTGTGAATTATGATTATGTTAAGTTAAAACTTGCCAGTTTGAATGCTGAACTTGACACATTGAAAAACAAATTTGAAAATGAAGATTTTAATTTCAAAAAATTTGATGTGTCAAGTAAAATAGTTGCATCCATGATAGAAAAACAATTAACATTTAAAGATAATCAATCCAAGGGTCTAGGGTATCATAGTGTTTCACCTCCTTTCAGTGACAACTATAACCCACCCCTTAAATCCATCGAGGAAGAGATACCTGTTCAGTATGGCCAAACCCCTGTACCAACTTCAATTAAGACTGAACAATCAGGGCCAACTGAGGGTGTTGAGATGAAAGATACTAATGATTCTACTTCCTGTGCAGGTAAAGTAGCGGAGGATGAGGAAAAGGAGAACAAAACTAATTCTAGTTCTACAAACTTTGTTAACTGTCAAACCAATGACTCCTTAAACTCTGAATCTGTTGCTTCTAAATCAGTCACTTCTCATCAACCTGCTGTTGGTAAATATAGGCCACCAGAACAAGTGAAACAGTTGGCCTGCTGCAAGTGTGCTTGTGGGAATAATCAGAAACGAGGCAAGGGCACGCCACCAGGGGCAGGAAGAAACAATTCCTATGTGAAGAAAAAGACATGTTTTCATCTTCTGTTTGTGATAAGCAGGATATGTCATGGGAGAGAGTACCTTGCACAAACGACAAAGGTCAACCCAGTTTCAAAATGCACTGGGTTCCAAAGACCAACTGATCCCGCTCTGTGCTGGAGTAGCTATGGAGGCATATCATCTGACTTCGGTTTGTTGATAGTGGTTGTTCTAAGCACATGATAAGGGACATCTCTCAAATGTACAACATTCAAAACTTAGAGTGAAAGTATGTGTCCTTTGAGGGAAAGGAAGAAAGGAAAGGATCACACATGGGGTTTGTGCTTTACGATGTGAAGAATTTTCCGATCTGTTCTGAGATAGAAATATGCGTGATGTTCTCAGACCTTCTGGATGCAAATTCAATCGGTGACTTATGGTTTGAGTATTCTTCTCGATACTCCTGAGTTTATCTTAAACTGATTCGTTTTGAAGACAATGTTTTATTTTCTTATAGTTTTTCGTATGTAGGTTTTGTTAATTTGGGAAGTGATATGAAGCATAGTGCTAAATGGAAATTTATGATGAGTGTAATGCACTAAAGCCAAATTGTCTAGACTTTGTGTTTAATGTGCTGGTAGGCACAAAGGATTCAAAAGGACTAGACTTAGTTTGACAAATGAAAGGACTTGAAAGTATGAACTTAGATAGTTTCATTTGGACTGACCATATGACGCTCGGGTAGATTGAGCAGTGAGATAAACATGGGAACCTGCGAGATACACTAAAAGTTAATTATCTAGAACTGTGGCTCAACATTTCCTTGATGTATGGACTCATGTCCTTAACTCCGGTACTGATAGGACAACTGGGGGGTTCTGATAAAGAAGGGATGTAGGAAATTATTTTCTTGCTTTCTATCTGTCAGTCATATGTTACCTCCTTTACGCGAATGGAACATATCCGACCTGGAATGCAACATATGCAAATCTATTTCTATGCATCTTCTTATCTATGCATTTCTTTCTATCTGTTAGTCATATGCTTTCTCATTTGCGTGATTGAAACAATCTGACCTGGAACACAGCATATGCATTATTCTATCTCTTAACCCCTCTATCTGTTTTAGTCACATGTTGTCCCCTCTGCGTGATTGGAAGAGATCCGACCTGGGGCACAACATATGCACTTCTAAATCTACTTCTCTCTTAATAATTGAATAGTCACCTAAAGTAAGGAGTTCTCTGGAAGTTCTTGATTACTGGGGTATATCGAGAAGTGGGAAACACGTTCTAGTACATCTAAAATTGAACCATTTAATAGGTTGTCTGTAGATCTCGCTGCTGAATTTAAGTGGACAACAATATCCTTGGTCGTCGTCAGCTAAATGGTCTATTTAGGAATATAGGTGCAAATGTCTGGTCACTTATTATCTGTCCAACTTGTCAATTTCCTTCGTGTTTAAGTGAACCACAATACCGGTGATTGACCAGATCTAGACATGCAGGCGTGTGCTGATAAACGATATTGAATTGTTTGACAACTTTGATCCAAAAAGTCTTAAATTTAGTCATTATTTTTGTTTTTGTTAAATTTTTTCATAGTTTTCCTCTATGCACAAATTTAGGGGGAGACTTAAAAATTAAAAAAAAAAATCAAACAAAAATCAGAAAACCAAAAATCCAAAAATAGTGTTATTTCTGTTTTTTTTTTTCTTTTTCAAAAAAATATAAAAAAAATCCAAAAATATTTTTGTTTCTGTTTTATTTTTTTCAGAAAATATGAAAAATCCAAAAATATTCATCCGTGATTGTCGAAGAATTCTCATTCGAAGGAACAAGAAATGAATATTATTCTTTCAACATTCAATCTTTTAACCCCAGAAGCAAGGTGAAGCTGTACTTGAAGATTATGTGACAGATTGCATTGAAGCCTCCTCAATCAATTTGCTGCTATCTATGTACCTGCTGAAGTGATCCAGAAGATTCGTTCTCTCTGATATTTTCTCTAAAGATTCTCAAGCTGAAAGCATAAATTTTCAAGAATCTATACATGAAGCCTCCACACCCAACGTGCGTTCAATGTCAAATTTTGAAGAGAAACCCAAATGTTCAAGATGAAGTCACTCACGTAGAAGATTCATTTGTTCATCTTGAAGCTGTGAAGAAATTGAAGATAAACGCTGAAGCCAAGCTCACAGAGTGAAGACTGAGAAGAAATGCAAGCTACAATCCTAGGGGGAGTTTGTTGGGTCAAAGGAAAAGAAAGCTATAAACCAAGGGGGAGATTGTTGGGTCTAAAAACTGGTTTATACTTTGCTTTTCTTAGATATTGTAGTTTTCGGTCTAAGGCCGAAAACTCCTTGGGTTTATTTTTAGCTTGGACCGAAAACCCATGTGTTTACGGTCTGGGTATTGGTTTCGGGCTTTGGGTTTAGTCCATAGGTATAAATAGGGTGGAGGAGGAGTGTTTTATAAGCATTAGACTAAGGAGGGGCGTTTTCGGCTAGAGGTGCATTCATTCATAATCATATTGTAGAGAGAGAAAGTTAAAGAGAAGAAGTGTGTGTGTGGATCTTGTGTAAGGATTATCATTCATATCATGATGTGTGATTATTGCACTAGTTTTAGTCCTACTTTTTAAATATAATTTAAACACACAAAAGGCAGTGTACTTGTCAATTGGTGGTATAATTAAGCAAGCAGGGTATTGAACACAAAGAACGGTAAATAAACTAATTACTAGAATTATCTTAAAAAAACAAATAATAAAATGAAAAAGGTTTTCTCTAGTTTTGCAAAACCAAAAACTTAAGCACTTATCTAACACTCAAACAAAGCAATTAACAGCTAAAACAAATAAAAATCAACTAAATTCAATATTAAAGGAGACTTCTGTTCAGGTTCGACTTACTTATTCCTATGGTTGATTTTATGGCACGTGCAATGGATTAATTTGTCATTGACTACCGATTAATGTGATTAGGTTCATGTTCACTATTACTAATCCTTAGAAAACAGATCAATTCAAACAGTGGCCAGTTGGTTAAACCAATGAGTTTCCTAGTTTACTGATTCGGGTTAAGTAAGACTTGTAGTTGGCTAATTAAATTGCTAATTCAATTAACTTCTTGTATGATGGTTCGTCACACAAGCTCACACATTGACTTACCTATTTTCTAATTAACCCCTAGTTCCATGTTTACTATTCCTAGGCATATAGCATTGTTTTCACATAAATTATATGAGACAAACAATTAAGAGATGTTCATACAACTTAATAGACTTGAAAATTAACAGAAAATAGTTATTGTCAACACATAAGGGTCTTTAACAAGCTGAACAAAACAAAATTCACCAAATTAAACAATCCAAGCCATAAAATTCAAACCATAGTAATAAGTTTGTCTACCCTAAACAGAAGCTAAGAGTTTTTAGCTCATAATCATGGCAGAAAATATCTCACAAAATGAACCTAATGATCTAAACATGATGTAAACACTAGATTAAGAAAAGAGAATAAAATTGTGCCTTTCGATCTCCTCAAAATTGAATGCTAAGGTTGACCACGAGTTCCAGAGCTCCAGCAGCACTCTCAATCACAAATCAGTCTCCAAGGGTTCCAGAGAGAAGTCCTTGTTTCGTGAGTTTATGCCATTTATATAATTTCTGAAAACAGGGGCGACTCGTCGAGTCCATAGGCCGACTCGGCGAGTCCCTCACTTAAAATTCGTGCGCGGTAAGGTACTTGATACTTCGCGAATCTTCGTGCCTACTCGTCGAATAGGTGTCCAACTCGCCGAGTACATCCGGTTTTTTACTCTTTTTCTTCTTTCTTCAATTCCCGAACTTCCGATTGCATTTCCCGCTTCCTTTTGCTTCCGAGCATTTCTTTTAGGCTGAAAATACAATTTAAACATAATTAAGTACCTTTTGCTTGATAATTGCAATAAAATAGCCAAAAAGTATTAAAATTCTACACAAAATATATATCAAAATATGCACATATCATATCATCAGTACATCATAGATTCATCAAGTTCTTCTTCTCCGTTGTATCTTGCATCTTCCGCTTGATTGGGATTCCGCACCATCAAGTGGATCGGATTGATCCGTCAAGCGAATTTTTGGGACTTACAGGTTAGGCTCTCGATTTTCTGCATTGAAATCCCTCTTTCACTCGATTTTATTTTGTTTCATTTGATTTGAATCCATAAGGTATAAATTTCTAATTTGATTTGATTTTTTGTTCCAGGTTTTGAAGAACTCGGCTTATATACTCATCAGGTTTTGAATCCCTATTTATCCTCTTTTATTCTATTTATCTTCTACTTAAATCAACTCTTTTAAGATAAAATACCAATTTCCTTCAAGCCATCTCACTCTATAATGTTATATTGAATTTTTACTGATGGTCTAGAGCAAATCGATGATGTTGAAGATGATCTGAAAGATAGGAAAAGTAGAAATTATTGTTGGGAGTTTCATGTTCTAGGGTTCAACCAGTGTGTGCGTTTTTTTATGCTTCTATACTCCCTCCTCTAAAACTGGAATTAAATAAAAATTACAACGCTTTTTCCATCTCCTTCCAGACATACCAGCCTCTTGAGATTGGAAAAGTGGGAAATGAAGACGATCAATTGGGAAACTTAATTGAAAGAGACGTTGTCATGTATTATTGAATTCTCCTACTCCATTACAGTTCAAAGGTAAGATGTTTTTTTATGTTCTCTTTGTCATCTGTTATTACAAAATTGCTCACTGACTCAAACTAAAAAATACTTAATTTTGTTGTCTCATCATTGTAGCGGTGTTTTTTTTTTCATTTTGGTTTTATGCTTGAAGGCATGCTCACAGTTCATCTGCTCACTGCTCACTGATGACTGTCACCGCTAATTTTTGTTCTTAAAATTACCAACCGGTTGTAAATTTGGTGTCTACAATGTTTGAATTGCTAATTTTGTTTTATAATGTTTGAATAGTGTATTTGGTTAGTGCATTTGGATGTGTTATTATGTTCATTTGCTCACTGTTTGAATTGCTAATTTTGTTTTCATGGCTCTGGATCTAGATTTGGGCACTACCATCATTGGTTTTGAGAAGACTGCTATTTCGAAGCAATATATGAATGACGTACATCAAAGGAAAAAAAGGAGAAAAAAAGCAAATGACTAGATAAAGTAAGTAATAAAATCGTTTCATGCTAATTGTTATATGACTTGGTGCATTTATAGGGTTGTAGTAACATTTTTCATCTTGAAATTGCTGTCAGGTACCACAAGCATCAGATTAACACTTTGTTCATGTAGGTATGAATCACATGATTGCAACCCAAGATAATTTGTACAAACTTGTATGGACTTTTATGAAATTTACCAGAATGGATATTACTTAGGATACAATGTTTTTTTCTCTCCCTTACAATATCAAAAGGCCATTGAAGAAGAATGTATGAAGCTCGAGGAGAAATATTTGTAGAAAATAATAGTTAATGAAGTCAAAGAGAAGATAAATTTTAACTTTTTATCATAATTTTGTCACTTTCTTTTACTTTTCTTGTGTTTATTGATTTGGTTTTAATCCTTATGTAATATATGTGTGGCTTTCTAGGAACCGACTACTATTACTTAAACAATTACTAGGAACTGATATCGATGTCCACCATGCTTTGGGTAAAATCATCATAGATAGCAATAACAATCCAGAATACTTTCTCACTACCATGCATATATATTTTCAATAGTTTGGTGGCATTCTTGAATCTGTTATCATCACTGATAAAATCATCTATATATCTTTCTACTTTAACCCCAGGACTACAAGTACAAATCACAACTCATTCATTCAAACTGTTGATATGAATTTTATTTCAGATTTTTTATATCTGTTTTGGGTGTTCTTTTTTAATAAGAAGCTTCCACCTACGTATTCATGCCATATTTATATACATTTTTTTTTATCTGTTTTGGGTGTTCTATTGATATGAATTTTATTTCAGATTTTTTTTATCTGTTTTGGGTGTTCTTTTTTAATAAGAAACTTCCACCTACGTATTCATGCCATATTCAGGTGAATATGACATAGCAAACTCAGAAAAGGTTTGTGTTGAGATCATACATAGAATGGTATGCTTTCTTTGGATTATTCATTAAACTTATAATTATTTAATGTCATATATGAATAACCAACTTTTTAAACCATTCAAAACACAAAGCAACCGATGAATAAACTTTTTATAAAATATTAAAAAAAAAGATCAATTCCAACATATCATGTAGGGAATATATTGAAGCAACTAGGGAGATTGAGAATCAGCTCCAAAGAAGGACAATCAAAATAACCTTTGATGATATTGTTGTAGCATGTGGCAAGTTTTAGTCTTCTTATTGGTTTTCAACTTTTAATGTGATTAATATTCTATTTTAAGCATAATATTAAGTTCTCTCTCTTAACTTCATTTTCATTGTATTTGTATTGATTTTTAGTGGTGGTACAATTGTTGGATTGTCAATTGTTTCATGCCTAAGTGAGCTTAAAACAAAAGTAAGTTCATTATACATTGTTTATTTTAATCTAAATTCTTTTATTGAGTCAAGACTATGAATTTGAGATAATAATGGCAAGTTACTGCATATTGTGTGTGTGATGATCCTAAATACTTCTATGATTATATCCAAGGTCTACTTGATAGACTTGAAGCAGGATTCAATTCACATGATATAGTCAAAATCGAAAATGTAACAACATAAATTTGTTTTCATGTATATATATTTTGATGTTTGTTTAATATTTTGTTTTGGTAGGCTAAAGGAGTCAGGTATACCATAAGTATTGTAGAAGAGCTTACATTTGTCAAAAAAGTTGCAGAAAGCACTCGTGTGATCCTGGACCTGTTTACAGGTTTGACTTAGCCTCTCATTGACTGAGTGGAAGCTTCAAGTAATTCTTAGTTTGATTAGTAATACAAACAGTTGCCAAATGCTCAAATAATGCTTATAAGCAAAAAGGTAGAAAAATAAATACAAATAATTAGTTTTTATTTCAATTTCTTGCATTTAATCCTTTATTGGCCTACATACAACAAATAGCAATGTCCTTTCAGTTTATTGTTTAATATAGTATCTTACTTTCACTTATATTTTTTAATTTTTGTTCATTTTTGAAAGATACTTTAGTGTCTAATATAGCAACTTGCTTTCACGTTAAACTATAAAATGAAAGTACATTGCCACTTCTTTCATTTAGTCGATTGGGATAAATGCAAGAAATGCCAATGTATCCACAACCTAGCCTTAACCATTTCTTTATTTAATATTCGAGAGGTAATTTTGAACTCAAGATTTACTCTTTTCTTATTTTTTTTATTGAAGCATGTTGTAAAAAGAATATTTTTTTTTTGTATACTTTTACTTTTTTTTAACAGGGTGTTGTTGCTGCACTTGCTATTTACTTTGCAACACAAATGGGTCATTATCTTATAGCATACTACAACATATTCGACTATTATGTATTTGTAAATGGGCGAAACGTAGACAATAGCAACATACTTTACGGTAGTTACCAATTCAAGCAATGTACTATATTTTCACACAAAAGCAACACCTTCCAACTCCGCAACGCGGGGAACACCTTTCTAGTTTATATTAACCAATATAGAAGATTAAAATATAAAAAGATATATAAAACAAAATACTATATATTATTTATATTAAAAATACTAAAAGATCGAATATAATATATATGTAACATCCCATTTAAAATAGAATAATTAAATAATAAATCGGAACCCCGAGAAGTAAATATTATTATTATTTTATATTAATATTGTCTAAAATTAAATAATAATTAGCGGGGTGTTGGTTTCGGGAAGCCAAGTATCGTGATTTAAAGTCTCGGGGGTTAAAATGTAATTTTTGGATTAGTTTTGCAAGAGATTCTCAAAGTTGAGGGCTGTTTGGTAAGTTTTGGACCAGAATTGGGATGGAATTTATTGTTGAGGGCCAAAAGGGTAAATTATGGTCTCATATTGGAAGAAATTATTAGGAGGGGGCTGGAAACGTAAATATGGGGGAAATGTATGTGACCGGGTATATAACCCGTCACCATGTTCTTAACCCTAACCCTAGGTGAAGGCAACAGCCGCCAAACCCTAAGTACCGGCCGTCACTCCTTCTTCTTCGACTTCCGGCGCCGCTACTTTCCTCCGTCGAGTCGCACACCACCTCAGTTGGAGCCCAAACCACCGGAGCATCCACGTCCTGTCCATCCTAACGTCGGGAATCAATCCCGCTTGTATCTCAGCCGTCGTGTTCATGAGGACTCCTCTTGGCCGCCGCCGCTTGAACCACCAACGATGTAGGCCGCTCCATCGTTCTTCCCTCCAACTGTCATGAGTCGCTGCGGGGGTGGCTGTGTGTTGGATGCTGTTTCACGTCGTACGAAGCCAAGGAAGACCACCGCTCCGAGCGGCTGTCTCATTCTGTGACCACTGGGTGCCGCCTGCCACACGCCACCGTGAAATGGTGGCTGTGTTCGTGGCTTGCAAGGTGGAATGTTGCTATCATGGGTTCTGTCGACATGGAGTCACGAAAATCCACCATGGCTGCCGGCCATGGTGGCTGCCGCCGTCAAGATCGCTATGGTTCGCTATTTCCGGTGAATGTCGGCGTAAGGCATGGCTGCCGCCGTCAAGATCGCTATGGTTCGCTATTTCCGGTGAATGTCGTCGCCGCCTTACGCTGCTAGGGGGCGAGTGGACTCCTTCAAACAGGGACTGGTGTGTGCGTGTTTTCATTACTGTGTAGCGGTGTCGGGTGCTTTTTGGACGGAAATATAAAAGGGGACCACCATGGCCGCCAGCCATGGTGGCTGCCACCATATACCACCACCGGCCACCACGAGGTGGTTGGGTGTGTGTGTGCTATTAGTGAGTGTGTATGTGTTTATTAGTGTGTTTGTGTGTGTTGGTTAATTGGGGTTTAGCATTGTAATTGTAACAAAAGAGGAATAATGAAAAAAGGAACCCAAACCACCACCATAGGGTGGTGGCTGCCGCCACCGGCCGCCGTGTCGGGTGGCGGTGTGCTTGTCTTGTTGTGTTTGACTCGTTTGGGGATGTTTGGACAATGTGGAATCAAGGAAACCCTAATGGGCCCAAAGAAGCCCTAGTGGGCCCAATGGAACCCTAATGGGCCCAATGAAGATCTAATGGACCTAAAAGCCCACTCACTTGATTAATGGGCTAGTAATTGGGTTGGAAACCCTAATTAGGGTTTGGAAAACCCTAATGCCATGAAACCCTAATTTTGGGATTTATCGGGACCCGCACGTGGATTAATTATTAAACTTAAAATAATAATTAATAATCATTGACAAACTAACTTAAGGCAATAATGGACTTAATGGATTAAGTCCTTAATGGATTAAGTCCTTAAGGGGTTAAGTAAGAAACACTTAACCCTAATCATCATTTCATGTGAAAGCCCTAATCTCACTCGGGCCTTGAATTGGGCCTTCCTATTGGGCTTTGGTAATTGGATTATTAATGGACCATCCAAGAATGATCATATAGACTAGAATATATTGATGGGCTTAGGGTAAGGCCCATATGAGGGTGTGGGCCCAATTTGGAAAATTGGGCCATAGTTTGGGCCTTGATGATTATATGATATTGGGCCATATGTTGGGCTTTGGCCCATTACTTGACTATTGAGCCTTTAGTGTGTGAGTTGGACTTTGGGCTTGGAACCCAATTATTAATTGGGTGTTGTTTGATGTTGACAGTTCGGGAATCTGTCAACCAGCAGCTGGAGTTTTATCGGCGACACTTCAGCAGTGCCAGGTGAGTTCTCCTCACTATATCAACAGGGTCTAAGGCACCAAGGCCGGCCCTTTATGGATTGTATTCGGATTATTGCATGTTATGCTTACTGATTTATATCCCGGTAGTTAGGATGGTGATATGCTATGCTTTAGTGACCCGGTTGGGTCGGTATCCTGGTATATAGGATGATGCTATGTTAGTGACATGTTAGGTCGATATCCTGGTTATAGGATTGTTGCTATGCTTTGTGATCTGTTAGATCGGTTTGACTGTTATATATGCATGCTAGTGTTATATGATGTCTATGTGCACATGATGGTCCTGGTTATAGGATGATGCTATGTTAGTGACCGGTTAGGTCTGTATCTCGGTTAATGGGATGTTGCTATGATTGGTGATCTGTTAGATCGGTTTGACTGTTATATGAAATGAGCTAGCGTATGATACTTATGTGCACATGTTTGTTTGATTGGGGGTTGGGTTGAGGCGGTCCTACTTTGTGCTGTAGGCCAACATACCCGACGAGCGGTCCGGATAGGCTGTAGGCCCTGCGTGGCGGTCCAGACGTGCCGAAGGCTCGAAGAGCAGTCCAGATAGACTGAAGGCCTATGAGGCGGTCCAATCAGGCTGATGACTCATTATGCATGTTGTTCTGTATTGGTTATATGATATGGTTATGTTTGTACGACGTTGGTATTTTGGGGAAACTCACTAAGCTTCGGGCTTATAGTTGTTGATTTCGTTTCAGGCACTTCTGATGATTGCGGGAAGGCAAAGGCGTGATCGTGCACCTCTTCATATTTTCATGATTGATTCTGGGAATACTCTGATGTCTAAACTATTTTGAAAACAACCTGTAATGATTTAATGGTTTTAAAATGTGTTAAAAAGTTTAAATTTGGCTTGAATTTTATGGGTGTTACAGTATAACATGAGAAGCCTAATATGTAAAATTTGTTTATGAGAATTATACCTATAACAATGTTTAGATGTTATGGATGATGTCTTATTATACTAACATAATCATTCATGAATTTGTACGTAATGCTAATTTAATAATGCATTAATTAAATAAGTTTAAAAGTTAATAATAATAATAAATTTATTTATGATATTATTTATACTATCTATGATATTAGGTAGATGAAAATTTATTTGGAATTTTATTTTTTTATAGTATTATGTATGCTATTATATTATAAAAACAATATTATTGTTGTTTTTTTTTATCTTAATAAAAAATAAATTTAAAATTGTTAATATTAATAAAGTTAGTAATAAAAATGTAATTATTAAATAATAATGATTTATTGATCAGGTAATAATAAACTAACAATAAAAATTTATCAAATAATAATTATATTTTGATGATGACTTAAAAAGAAAGATCAGTGATAATTATATGGTAATAATTTATCATCATTTACCTAAAAAGTAAGTCTAATGATGTAGGTTGGTGTGTCTATAGTATAGTATGACCCTTTAAGATATCAGTTCTATTATCTGATTTTTTTTTATTTCAGTTATATACATAAGTTTTGTAGTGCTGCTCAACTTGAGAAATGAGATTTCATGGAGATCGATCATGGTTTGTCCAGTAGCAAGCAACAAGTCGGTCGAGGGCAAGCAAATTTTTGAATATTTATTTTCTTTACCGAGGTAATTATTCTGATTTATGATATTATTTTTCTCAATTTCTCAAATTATAAATGTTTTTTTATTTCTAAATTTTGATTGTAAAGCAATGACCTAGAGTTTTTTATTTTTATTTTTTATTACAATAGATGAAGACAATAAGCATTAATGTAAGTTTTCTGAATTTAATTTGGTACAAAAAAAAACTTTTTTTTTCTGACATCCATGGAACATGGTCACATCCCTTCACAATTGTTAGTTGTTGCCTATTATGCAATAAGTAGAAATTCAGCAAATTGCAAGCAAAATCAGTTTGTGGATGTGGGTTCTCCAATGGTTGTATGATGTCGATTGAAGTTATAAAAAATATTACAGAAAGTTTCCATTATCTGTTGCACTAGATGTCATTTGTCAACATAATAGTTTGTTAAAAATGTTAATCAATTCAAAGGTTTAATTGTTTGTTTATAGAAAAGGGTTATAATATCTTTTGGAAAGAACAAAAATTCTAAATTTCGATCTAATGTGCATATTTTATGATGATATGTAGGTTGGAAATTTAGGCCACATGCCTTTACGACTTTACCATTGTTATAGCATTTAAAGAGACTTTTCTCTATTTTGTTTTGTGTTTATTTTCATGGTTTTGATGTGTACATCTAATAACACGGAGGAAAGATGTTTTGATATGTACTGGCCGTTAAATTTGTTGAGTAACCAAAATTGTTGTTTGTAAATTAAATGTTGTTTTTTGTTTAGTTTCGTGGATTTGATAGACTATTGTTGTGAACTAGATGTTATGTGATGAATTTGTCTAGTGTCATTTATCTACTAATTCTTGTTTTCTTTGTTTTTCACTTTTCAGATCCATTTGTTTCAAAAGTTCAAGCAATTTCCATTAATAACTTAAAACATAAACTTATTCCAAGTTTTATCCTTTCTACGCCAAGTATAGTTTTATATTATAAGATGTACTTAATTGTTTTTGCTTCATAAAAATACATGCATCATTTAGGCGATTGCAACTTTATAAGTTCTAGTTTGTATCCATATAGATTTTTCAAATAAAATGAAATGTTGCATTTTTGTTTTATAAAATATAGGGGCACTATTAAACCTTTTTGCCCGGGGCATAGAAATCTAATGGACCGGCTTACATTGAAGCATGTACTTGATCAGAAACCTATGATGTATCGATGTCAACAATATTCGAGTGAGTGTTAGCAACTAGCCAGAGATTTTGTGAGTGGGTTTGTTGAATTTCACGTACATATACATTCTTTTATGTGTAGAGGTGTAGATAGGTGTGCCGCTTTAGTTATCAAAATGTATATTATGCATATAAATACATATAGTGGCAGAGTGAAAGAAAAAATAAACTTGAGGATTTGGACGCATGCATGATTGATGAACATGCCATCAAATTGACATTTCATGTTGTTGACAGTTATACTCATTATCTAAGATAATTAATTAAGTGGAAATTTAAATTAATTAATTAATAAGTTAAGAGCTTTGCGAACGTCTAATTAAGGTGCGTATATTGATTTACGGATTAAAATGATCTCGAGTCTGTTTGTAGTTATATATAATTATGTGCTTTATGATATTACATGATATATACTAATCATGTTTTATAATATTTTTTAGTCTATGATAACTTAATTTTGAAAGTCTTTTGATCATAGTATGATAGTTAGTAGGAGTAGACAGACTTTAAGTATGACTTCTTTACCGATTAAGGTGATTTAATTGGAGATTCTTAGGGTAGACTTTTTTTAAGAAGTGAAAAATTATAATATTTCAATTGTGGATCCAGACGAAATAAAGTAATATGAAAATATTTTAAAAGACGTTTTAAATGTTGAAAACAATATGACATTCTTAATCTACTTTCTTATGGTGGACTTGTCTAATATTTTTTTGGGATTATTTTAAATTAACGAACAAATAGTATTCTAGTGATGTTACTACATTGAGATTTGAGAGACGATCTATGAAGGAAACAATAATGATTGTTTTTAGTGTTGCCTTGTTTCAAGCTAGTGGATAGCATATTTGGGTTATATAGATTTAAATATAAAAGAGAACATGAAAAGTGGGTCAAACTTAATAGAAGGCATACAAGATTACTTTACAACTAAAAGTGATTGCTTCAAGACGATCGATAAGGGAGGTTATTCTGAAATTATGGAAATAGGGGTGTCGAAAAACCCAAACCCGAATTAGATAAATTGGGTCGGGTTTCATAGGGTCTAAAAGAAAATTTGGGTTATTCGGGTTAATCCGACAAACCTAGAAGGTTTCAGGTAAAGTTCTTTGCTTTTATTCAGATTTTGGTTAACCCGAATAACTCGATTAAGAGTGTCTACATACGAAAACAATGTACAATAGTTAATGCATATGGTACATTATATGTTATGTTTTAAAGATTATCTTGAAAAATATGGCAATTGATGCAATGACAGACACATAAATTTACAACAATAATGACACAAAAAAAAAATCGATCAAATATAATAACGTAAATCTTTTTAAAGGTGTGCATGCATTAAAAATAACAAACTAGTAGCTCTCGACTTATTTAAATTTGACATCTACACGTATGTATATTTCTATAATTGTATAATATGTGCATTGTAGGCATATAAATTAGGAGGTAATATTTCCATTTGTCTTTTATTTATTCATTGAAAAAAAAATTGTTTCGACTTTAGACACTTATCATGATTCTTTATTCTTTTTAAATGAATAAATAAATAACATAAATCACTTTCATATGAATATCCCTCACTTTTTGTTCTAATATTTTAATAAACAGTTGTTGAGATAATCTGAGTATTAGAATGGAATTTATATATGAAATGATTCAGTATATATTTTGTGTAATAGGCAGTGTTGGGTAGTCAAAAGCATTGATCATCCCCTCTTCCAAGGCGTGTATCCTCCTTTAAAGGCATTGATACTCGGAATCTACATTTTCACCCAAATGGCAATTGCTTGCTTTTCTGAACTCCACCATTCGATCAAGCTGTTCCACTTCTGTTTTTTTCTCTTCTTCCTTGTGCAGTTGTGCCCTTGTGACCTTGTCCTCTCTTCCACACAAAATAAAGATTGTGCATTTTTTAAAATTGTATTGTTTATGGAGCATAACTTACAACCATACTAGTTGCTCAATTATTTTGGTAGTTGCATAAATCATAATAATACAATTTTTTTGAAAAATATTTATATTTGGGAGACGAAATTGAGTAGTGCATCTGGGACACCTACTAGATCCCCCTGAATTCATGTACATACATATTTGCCCTTTATGTTTTTAACTTAGGCATTCCACTTTCAATCAACTTGTATTTAAAAAAAAAGTTTTAAATCTGTGATATTACTTTTGTAGAACCCTTTATATCGACTCATGAATAATTAGAACAATGCAAAAAAGTGTCGAATTTTGTCTTAAATACATGGAATGAGGGACATATAACATATTAAGCCAAACGAGGAAAAAAATGGCTAAAAGATACATTCTACAGGATGCATACGACATATACCATGGAAGCGTAGGTGATTTTGATTGTAAAATGCAATGATGTGACTCTTTGTCTTTTAAAGTAATATGTAAAAAGTAATGAATTGTTTTTAAATAGTTTATATATATATATATATATATATATATATATATATATATATATATATATATATATATATATATATATATATATATATACACTAAAGTCCCAATATTTTCATCGATTTGACAAGAAAGTCCTAAACTTTATTTTTTTGACAGTAAAGTTCAAATTACCGGCAGTTTTTGACACTTTTACCCTTTTTTTCCGGTTAGCCGGTAATTAGTACTTTTTTGTCAAAAAATAAAGTTTAGGACTTTCTTGTCAAATCGTCAATTAAGACTTTACTGTCAAAAAAATAAAGTTCAGGACTTTCTTGTCAAATCGTTGAAAATATTAGGACTTTAGTGTATATATCTTTTTTTTGTTAGAAATTTAATGGTATGATACTTTTTAAGTATAAGAGTTATTGAAACATTCTCTAGTCAGCTAGATACTATTTAAATCCTTAACGTTTGCTTCTTGTTAAATCGTTTTTTTTAATCTCAACAAACCGATATTGAAAAAAAGGGCAATTTCGCTTTTTTCGGTTTCTTATTTCTCTATTTTTGGGACTACAAAAAGTTAACACAACTCTGGTTCTTTCTTTCTTTATTGATTATCTCTGTTTTTTCAATGTCGGTTTATTGAGATTAGAAAAACGATTTAACAAGAAGCAAACGTTAAGAATTTCAATAGGATCTAGCTGACTAGAGAAGGTTTCAATAACTCTTATGCTTAAAGAGTATCATATCATTAAATTTCTAACAAAATAAAAAGGATATATACACTAAAGTCCCAATATTTTCAACGATTTGACAAGAAAGTTCAGAACTTTATTATTTTGACAGTAAAGTCCTAATTGACGATTTGACAAGAAAGTCCTAAACTTTATTTTTTTGACAAAAAAGTCCTAATTACCGGCTAACCGGAAAAAAGGGTAAAAGTGTCAAAAATTGCAGGTAATTTGGACTTTACTGTCAAAAAAATAAAGTTTAGGATTTTATTGTCAAATTGATGAAAATATTGAGACTTTAGTGTATATATATATAAATATATATATATATATATATATATATATATATATATATATATATATATATATATATATATATATATATATATATATATATATATATATATATATTAGCCGTTACCCGCGCTAAGCGCCGGGCAGCAAAAAGTTTCTTTCGGAAGATAGTATTAATGTGATGATTAGTTTCCTTTAGACGTGAGCTATTCATTGCGGCCATTTGGTAGACTATTTTGTGTCGAATAGTTCATTTCAACAGATAGTTTCTTGCTGGGTGCATAGTCATACAATACGACAAAAGTTGAGTCTACATCTCAAATAATTCATCTAATAGTTCATACTTGATTTTACAATATATAAATAACAACAATCTACAACCATGTAGTTTTGTACATTTATAACATGTCCAATATATAAACTACACCAATCTGCAATCATGTTGCTTCATCTGCTAGCCCTGCATTAAACATCAAATAAGCATCTAAGATACATATTTGAAGAAATTGTAAAATAATAAGTTGTTGATTGTACCTTGTTAATCACATAACACTTCTTTGTACACAACGTTTGATGTGTAGATTCCATCATTATCAAACGTTTTTTCCAGCTTTACTAATACCTTGGTATTGACACGTGATATTCCTCTGGACAACGCCACATAAAGCTGGCCATGTGAGAATACCGATTCTGGTAGATAAACACCTACATTTGGAATTGGTTGTCATTGAGCTTTGTTGATTGTCATAGAGAAACTAAGCTGAATTGGAAACTGATTTCTCTTAAGTTTGAATGGGAAAATCTCATCGTCAGACGGACATAGAGGAATTCTTGGTAAAAACACTCTTTTTCCAGCATGTTGGCCAACAGCTATCTCTGCATCAATGACATTTTGTTGGAAAACTCGACATATCAATCTGGTGCCATTACATAACCCATTTGAAGGATCGATATTTCGCAAAAGTATTACAGGGCACCCAGTTTTTAACCGAAGATAATGAGGGGGTACACCACTAACATTTAGCGAGTTCAAATATTCCATCGGATATAAGTTATTTTTGTCATCTTCCGCTTCATCAAAACTATAGTAAACTTTTTGCTCGCCAGAAAATCGTTCGATCAACTTATTATTAATCTCATCAACACTTTCATTTTTAGTTGACAATATCGCCCTTGAAATGATAAATTTTGAATCGGCGACGTTGGATTGCAAAGAAGGAAATATTGCATCAATCAGAGCGTCCACTGATTTAGTTTTATCAGTGTATGGAATGGACATGTTATCAGGTATACGAATATAGGACTCGTCCAATGTTTCCTCCTTTCCATCACCGACTCGTAATAAAAAATCAGAAAACCGTGGGTCATTTACCGCTCTCATGTTGATATTTAATCGAAGCCTTTTAACTGAAGCCCATAGAGGTGAGATTCATAAGCTAGAGTCGACAATTTGTGCTCGAGTGCCACGTCTCACAACCGGCAACACTTGTCTAAAGTCACCTCCCATAACCATTATCTTTCCACCGAAAGGGAGCTTCTCATATGTGATGTCTTGCATTGTCCGATCAACTGCTTCTACTGCCTGCCTCTTAGCCATTGCTGCTTCGTCCCATATGATTACCTTTGCCTTGCGAAGTATCTGAGCCTTCCCGCTTTGTTTAGTGATCTTGCACATCGATTTATTATCAAGATTGAGGGAAATTCCAAATCGTGAATGAGCTGTTCTCCCTCCTGGCATGTTGTTAGCCGCAACACCTGACGTGGCAGTTGCAAGTGCAATAAGACCACGGGCACGAATATTGGCCAACAAAGCTTTGTACAAAAATGTCTTTCCAGTTCCACCGGGACCATCTATGAAGAACACACCCGTAATATTTTGATCCACATGACTCATTATCTCATCATATGCAAACTTCTGGTCTGGATTGAGAGAGTCTCGCGCATGTAAGTCTTCATATTCCACATTTATAGAGTATTCTTCTTGCACCTCACGATGACCTCTTGATTGTAAATCGATGTGTGCACTGACATTTGGAAGGTCGTAATCACTAAGCTTTTTACTCATAGATTCTAGGAAGACTCTAATGTCGATGAGGATCATATTTTGCACTCGTTCGGCACATCCATATTATTTCCTATAATCTTCATAAAGAGAATCATAGTGGTCGTCCCATAACTTGCAAACATTTCCTGATTCACAAAAAATCAGCATCGTCGTAAATAACCTTCTAAGTGCGCTGGCAAATTGAAATAAGGAAGCCTCTACAAGACACTGTGACAAATTATCATCGGTCTCTATTAAACCTCTTTCAAGAGCTGCTTTTCAAAATGTAGGGTGTAATACACCATTGGCTGTATATAAATCTTCAAAGCAGGTAGGCCCAGTAATATGACATAAAAGCAGGCGTAGGTAGTATCTCTCTCCTTCAGCTGGATTAACATAAACAAGTCGACCAATCATTGATTTATGTTCCCTGGTCCTCCAACAATGGTTGCTCCGATTCCATGTAAAATGTTTGGGAAAATCCTTATACAAATATTTTCTCGCATTGGAATCTTCTTTATTCTTCTTGAAAAATGCCGTCAACATTGAATTTTTTTCTTTCTCCCTATCAACAATGTCTTCCATTCTGTCACCGTCTTTGAACCTAACCAACTGTTGATTCGGGAGATGTATTTGCAAGGCCAACACACAAGGGTGAATTTTTGAAAGAGGAAAGCTAAAAACTCGCCATAATGCCTCAGGAGGGGACACATAATGTGCATCTTGAAACTTTCGTATCTCATTAATAACAACATTTTCTTGGTCTTTATCAATATGGATAACTTGTTTGTCATGGCCCTTATAAACATATTTGAAGAGGTACTTCACAGACTTTATACTCGAACAAACCTCAACGTTGATATGACAATTAAACATCATTAACAACTTTGGGTTGTATGGAGCCACCCATCTGTTATCCAATGTTGTATTTCTTATAGTCACCTCAATTCCATTATTTCTCCTTCTATATAATGGATATGAGTCCTCTCCTTGTGATGTCTTTTCATTGAATTGCCTAGGATATATCTGAAACGACATATTTTTGGCACACCCTGCATACATGGACTTTTTTCTTGTAAGCTACCACAAGGACCGTGCATCATGTGACTTTTGACAAGATCATGCATTTCAGGAAACCTTATTGGGTCGGGAATTTCCGCACACACAAGTTTGTCATAATCGCCTGGATTATTCATCTTATATCCAGGTGTCATTATTAAGAGGAAATGTGCATGTAGCAATCCACGCTTTTGAAACTCTATCACATACACATATGACCCCACCACACCGATTATATGTCTCTGGAATAACTGTACCTTGAGATCCTCTAACTTAGCATGAAAAACTCTTGCAACAAGGTCTGGTCGATCTTGAGCTGACTGTCCAGGCAATAACTCATCATCGATTTCTTTCCATTTTGGGTTGCACGTCATTGTAAGAAATATATCAGGCCTCCCATCATCTTGAACTAAAGCCATGGCATCCAGAAATCTTCGACGCATGTCACGTGGACCTCCAATGAAACTTGCAGGTAACACAACTCTCTGTCCAACCGTACTTGGTTGAGCCTCACCAGCGTTGAAGCAATCAACAACACCCTGGTATAAATCGGCTCTAATTTTGGTTTGGTTCTTTTCAACAAAAACAAAACGTGTAGTCTCAATCTTTATATAGGTATCTACTGCAAACTGCTGGAACAATCTCCCTCCCATCAAAATCACATTATCATTCGACCATATCTGGAACTTGTAACAATAGTACTCCCACATACTTACAGTATTTCTGCCTTTTTTTGAAGTAGATCCTGTGATATCATAATTTATGTGAAAAATATAAATTTAATATCCAAATATTTAAGGCAATATCTGTTACATGTTTTAAATATGTAAAAGAATGTTAAAGGCGTACCTTCTGAACCTTCATCATTGTCTTCATTGTCACTATGAATCTCATCCATGGCGACCCCATATCTTGGTATTTTAGGATGTCATCCAGACTCACCATTGGGAAAGAATAAAGGATACGACAAAGGATCATAACAACCAAAGTGAGGTTGAATTTCAGTACTATAGTTAGACCTCCCATAGACAATAATACTTCTTTTATATGCAGTGATGTTGTCATTTCCTTCAACTCAAATACCAGCAACCTATGCAAAGGTGTAGTTCAATATGGTGATTAATATGATATGTATAATAATAAATATGACACATTTAATTTTAAAATGAATAAAGATAAATGTTAATATTCACACCTCAGATGTGGTCGGCTTATTGTACACCCTTTGGTCAAGTTCCACCGATGCATTCAAAGTCACTCTATAATTATCAAGCGGTCCTAGATCAGAAAGCCGTTTAAATGTTCTAACGTACGGATTCGAAGCTAGAATACGTGTTAGTTTTTGGATGATTCTTCTATCAACATTCTTCCAGGAGGATCTCTGTGATATTTCAGCTTCACCGTCATAAAAAGACAACTGTAAATACCTCGATTTTCCATCCCTTGAAATTAACTGATCGATATTATGATAGAGTGTTCTGTGCGCACAAAAAGTGTAAACTCCAGAAGTCATATTGGCCAATTCTTTATCCACCTTTACACCCAGTGATGCGAAAGAAAAGTTTGAGTTATACGCCCTTATATTGTACCTGAAGCTTTCTTCTAGCTGCTCTTGCCTTGTGAAGAGTTGGTGCAATTCTGTGGGAATAGGGAAATATGCCAGTTTTGTCTTCCCACTCATGCAACAAAAGGTAGGGAATTCATATTGTAGTCGCTTTGCTCCACAATAAACACAAGGGTTTTAAGCCTTTAATATACGATGTTCCATACGGATATTTTCATAAACAAAATCATATGGATCCTCCTGAAAGGCGTATACTCTTCTTTTTGTCATCATAGTTCGTTCCTTTCTTCGTTGATAATATTTTTTATTATAAGTACTCGTCCTCTGAGCAGCACTTATAACACTCACAGAGGAATCTTCGTTGATATTTGTTTCGTTTGTCTCCATTGTAGGGCAACTTGTGAGTGTTGTAGGTTGACTACATCCTTTACCGTTAGCTATCCTTCTCATTTCGTTTTTCTCCTTTTTTCGTGCATAATAGTTTCTATTGTATATTTTTCGATTTTCTACAAATATATTATTTGGATAAATAGTCATATATTATAAATGCAAATATATACTTATATAAACGACATACCTTTTTCTATATCTATCGGGTTTTGGGAATCATCATAGTTTTCGTTTCCCTTATCTACGGTCCTCATTGAACACTATAATGGAAATGTTAAGAATAAGCACATATTATATCATCAAGAATGTAGCATTTTGTAATGTAGACCATGTGATTTAGTAGTCATGTATGTGTGTGTTTCAGAAAGCAACACAACCCTTAATAAATAACCAACTATACTAAAAACTTGTAATCCAAAAACACAATAGAAAAATAAACCACACATGAAAATTTCCATAGATATCCAAAAATTATTATTTATCAATTCATAAGTCAACACAAGAAAAATAAACCACACATGAAAAAATTCACCACAATATGTCTAACATTAATGTAGATCAACTATAAAAGCAACGCACTCATAAAAGTTGTCAAAACTTGAAAAAAAAAACACCACCAAATGTCTCACACGGAATTAAAAATTCTTCTAGGCATATTTATGATGTTAAATGCTTCTGGCATCCTCGGTTGGAACTCTACGTTGCTTAGTTTGGTTGATATCAAAATGTTCACTGAAAATAAGATAAAAACTATTAAAATGTATTGATTTAGTTATTTTAATATCACTACAAATATTATAATTTTCTAGAAAAAGCTTACTTGAATCCAAATGAACCAATTTCACCCGAGAAACAAATATTATATATTTTCTCTTTATCGCATAGACAGTCTTCACAATCTGATGGCGTGTTCGGTCGGTTATATATAGTTTCATCTTTATTATACTCCCCCTATTTATAATCAAATATTTCCAAAGTCACCTAATTTTGTTTTAGTGTAATAATAATAATAATAATAATAATAATAATAATAATAATAATAAACACTTACGGCCCATCTTGGAGATATAAAGTGAACGAAGTTAACGTCAGTACACCATAGTAACGGGAATAGTTTCGCTTCCCTTTGATGATTTTTCCAACAATATCTAAAAATAGCGATAATTAAAAGGACAACTTGTTATTATTTTAAAAACTTTAGAATGCTAAATATATATATAAGTTATTAAATTTACCAATCATCATTTTTCTCTCTGTCCGATCCTCTACTAAACTTTTATTGAGGGAACCAATGGAAAAACCAGAAACCATGATATGATAGCATCGGCCAAACGATTAAACCGTGTGTTATTGCTGATCTTAATCATCAAATCGCCACGTAATAAACTGTATTCTTGATATCTCGGATACTCAGCATAGGTTGGTTCGATTTGGAAATGGTTTAAAGAAAACACACCACCCAATAGATTCCCCCCATAAATAAAACGCATCATTTGTTGTGGAACAACTGCTAACAATTTCTCTCTCTAATAGAAAATGTAATATTTTTATAAACAAAATACTTATGATAAATTATGAAAATGAAAATAAGATATAAATAGTTTTTTAAACATACATTTTGATCAATGAGAACCATGAAGAGTTTGTTTGCTCTTGAGTCCCTCCAAATGAAATCAACACGAACGGGTGTCAAAACATACCACAAATGGTAGTTTAGTAGCAATGAAAATGCATCAACGTAAATTTGACCATTCATGATTCTACAAAACGAAAGTCAGATGTGATTGATGTAGAATTGATTTACATCGTTATTTATATTAAAAACTATGTCGATTTGAGATGCCCAAAGTATAATAACATATGTATCGTAAATTTGAAATATCCAAGCAATAAGAGTTTTTATTACATGATTTATTTATTAAATATCACAGAAAACCTAAAGCATATATTAATAACAAATATTAATAAGATTTATTTGATCTGAATTGTAAGATTTAAAAAGTTTAATAACAAATATTTAAGTAAATAATGGATGTTACAAAAAGTCAAAAACAAATTTTGAAGACCGTTGGATAAAACTGCTTTAAATACTAAAAAAGATAGGAGTCTGAACTTTGAAACTCTGAATTCTGTTCGCAAATAAACCGAGAGAAAAAGGACCGCTTATTTTTAATAAGGCCCAATATTGTTTATACTTTTGGGCCATGAGAATGTTATATGACTTCTGAAGACATTAAAATAAAGCCCAATTCATAGTAGCATCCACTTATTTTTAATAAGGCCCAATATGTTTTCAGAGTCGAGACCGATATCATGTTTTTTGCTCTATCGCTCTAAAATCTAAATAAATATATAGCATATAATATTGAATTAATTAAAAACATCGCTAAAACATAATTTAACAAGATGATAAGATAATTTGATAAAAAAAATACTATTATTTATATTTTTTAATTAATCAATGTCATATCATTATGTCATCTCACCAATTATTTTTAGATAACTAATTGGATTTAATATTAAATAATTTGGATATTCATTGTTTTAACATCTTTTTGAATTAAATCCTATGATTTAATGTTGAATGGTTAAGAATTTAAGATAATCTCTTCATATCTGTTGTTTAAATAATTTAATATACTCTCTTCAATTACCTTTTTTTTTTCTTCATAAAACAATATATGTAATTTCATGAATCATAATGAATCTTGTGAATACTGTATCATTTATCAATAATTAAACATTAAATTTTCAAACAACTTAAATTATAACAGCCTAATTTTCAACTACCACAACAATATATTGAATTGATAATCAAACAAACAAGCATGATGCAAACAACAAAATCTAAACCTCATCCTGGATGCAATTTTTAAAAAACAATCTTCACATGGTTACACCAAATTCGATCTAGTAAAGTAGAAAATGAAGAATTGTATTTGAGACATAAGAATTTTATCATTTCAAACAGATAGAAGAAGTAAAGAAACCTGAATTCGTTAAACAGATAGAAGAAGTAAATTTATCACTTTAGACAAAAGACAGAAGAAGATTCATCAAACAGATAGAAGAAGTAAAGAAACCTGAATTCGTGTAACGAAATGTAATGCAATGCAATGAAGTAATCTTCTAGTTCCCGTTTCCTTGTTGGTGAATTGTGCTGTGAAAGTAAAAATTAAGAACATAATATATAAGATTTATAGACGGAATAATGTATCATATGATGTATTTTCAGATATTACTAACCGTCAAAAGTCATACCAAAAATATTTTAAATCATACCATAAATACTAAATGTCAAAAATCATACCAAAAATATTTTAAATCATACCATAAATACTAAATGTCAAAAATCATACCAAAAATATTTTAAATCATACCATAAATACTAAATGTCAAAAATCATACCAAAAATATTTTAAATCATACCATAAATACTAACTGTCAAAAATCATACCAAAAATACTTTAAATCATACCATAAATACTAACTGTCAAAAATATACCAAAATTAATTACCGTATTTTACTTTGAAGATTCAAAGTATAATGTCCTAATATGAAAAAAACAAATGTAACAATTACAAATAGCAACATATTATATTGAATATATTAATTAACAAAAACTAATAAGATTCTTGTATTTTTGGATATTGAATAGTTATTTTTATCATTTTAATTTTCAATAGTAAAGATAATATTATCTGATAAAGCGATTTGGGAGTTTGTATGGATTTAACTAAATATTACCTGTTGGATATTTAACCCAAATCGACTAATTTATAAGTTAATAGGTCAATATTGCCTCATCAAATAGAATATGAAAAAAAAAAAAAAAAAGTTTGACTTACATCTAAATTTGATTGGATTTCTGCATTGGCTTCTGGAGCTGGAACTGCACGGCTAACCCGTTCACGTGTCCTTGTTCATCTATTTCCATCCACATCATGAGATTTACTGCTTAAACCTCTTTGCCTATATGGATAAAAATGTAATGCAATTTCCATTATTAACATTCAGACCAAATTATGAAGAAAAAAAATAGTTTAAAGAAAATACAACATAACAACCTTCTAGCTTCCTCATCCCTCAATTTGACATCTATTTCTTTGCTTGGAGGGTATTTTGGTAATTCTGATGGTTCACAAGCATAAGGCTCGGTGCCGAAGAACTGCACACAGCTCAAGAAACTTAATCCCACCTTCCAATTTCCCCACTCTATCCTGTTAAATGTAAAAAAATACCAATTTCTTTATTATAATGTTTTTAAAAGTGGATTTTTTTATTATTTTTTTTATATAAAAGTTGTGAGACCTGAAAGGCAGCATTGGTAAGTCTGATCTTGCGGAATTTCTCTTCATCTGGCTTAGTTGCAGCATTCTTGATGTAAGTCAACAGAGTGTTGAATGCTGTCTTCACTTTTGCCTCGTCATCCTAGTATACATCAAACAGTTAAATTAATAATAAAATTAGCATAACCTCAAAACCCAATTTTATATATTTTCATTATTTCTTTACCTTATTGCTTTGCTTAAGAGATCTTAAACACTCTCTCATTTGCTCAGATTTTGTAGCAGGCCTGATGGGCAATGAACTCTGTAATAAAAAAAAACAATATTCAAATTGTGAAGAAAAATATTAATTTTTATTAAATGTTAAAATTTATAATATATAAAAATAATACCTTCTTTTCCTCAACTACAGGTGCAGAAGGTTTAGGTGCAGTGGGGTCTTCTGCAGGCAATCCAAGCTTCCTCAGATTTATAGTGATAATTAATTAATTATTAATTATTATTATTATATTAAGAATTTAAGACCTTATCTTCTTCCAACTTTTGTCTGATTTTCTCTTTAGCCCTTCTTTCCTCTTCCTTTTCTGCTTTACGCAAGGCTATTATGCTACAAAATACAAAAATAAATAAATAAATAAATAAATAAATAAAGTTACCGTTTTCTTTCATTTTCTTCCTCCATGCGTTTTGCTTCAAGTAGTTCCTTCCCAATTCGTATCCGCTCCTAAAGATAATTTTATATTAAGTACATGATACAAAATGACGTAAATACCCTTCTACTTTATTAAAACTCAAAAGAGAAGAACATATTACACATTCTACTTGGAATATTGGATGAAATTATGTTAAGAGTTTCACAAACTGAAGGCCACTTTAAGAACCAAGAGTATAAATGTATAATTTAACACAATTTTACAAAACTGAAATTAAGTTTTGAGATTATTTATCTTTCAAGAAAAAGAAATAATTACCTTCTCTCGTTCTCTTTCCATTCTCTTTTCTTCCTCCTCTTTTCTTTTTGCGTGCTCGCTCCCTTAAACATAAGCAAAGACCAAAATATGAGTTAACTAAAGAAGTAAAATAAAAAAAAAACATTTTCAAAATTTTTAATAAACGGATAAAGAAAGAAGAATAAAAAAATTATACTTCAGTTCTTGTGCTTTTGCTTTTCTTTCTTCAGGTGTAAGAGAAGGCTTGGAAGGTTCTGATTTACTCTTCGCAGACACCTTAGCAAAGAGTAACATAAAACTTAGTACAAAAAGTAAGCTTGATAAATTATTTTCCCATTTGATACTATAAAGGCAAAAGAATTTTAAACAGATACATGTTAAATATTAATAAACAGATTTCTTGGAATAAGAAATGTTAAGTGAGTATGAGAGAAAGAGAGTAAGAGTACCAAAGGCATTTGATCTATGTCTGCATCTTCTTCATGTTCGACAATCCAATTTGCAGCAGCCTCAAGACTTGAGTTACCTAAATACAAATGTGTTAGATAAAAGCAATATGTAAAAGCTAGGCTAAAAACTAATCAGACAATACTAAGCGCTGAATGAATTCTTATAAAATACAAAGAACTGAAAACCACTTAAGTTTAGACAGCTGCTATATAGCAAAATTCCAATTCCATTACGTATAGCAACTTTAGTTAAATAGTACAGAAGCATGGATAGAAATAGTCTGGAAAGAAACCTTGAATCAAAGACTTCAGCCCACTCACCAGAGAAATGAAGTGCCCGAGTTGATCTTTCCTTTGAGAAACCCATTGATTCAAGCTCCTCTAGTAGCTTTAAGTCAACATCAGGAACAAACATTTCTAACAAAGAAACATGCAACATTTGAAGTCCTCAGTCGCAGCTAGAAGAGGTCGAAGGAAGAAATCCCATCCTTCTCCAAATTCTTTGATTCTGTCCCTTTATTCATATTATAGAATTCAAACAGTCTATCCCCCAAGCTAGGTTGACCATCATTTGATTTAATCAATATATCAATGCACGGGATTTACCCAAAAGATTATCCCAATCTCGGACTGTGTCATCCTCACCAACTTGAGACTCAAACATAATATCCGTGTAAAAGCAACAAACAGAAAAAAAAACAAGTATCATCAGATATGACAGTAACTATGAAAGAAGAGGATGCATGAAATGGAACAGAAACAGAAACAGAAAGACTACCTTGGTAAGCATTTCCTGAGGTATGATTTTGGGCTTTTTCTTGTTTATGGTGTGCGATGTCTGGTGGCGATCGCGATGGAGAGGACAGTCTAGGGTTAGGGCTTGCAGTTAATAGTGTCCGATGGTGGCAGCGAGATAGAGTTAGGGTTTCTAGGTAGAAGCGGGGCTGCAGACGACGACTGAAGGTAACGACAACGTCGACAGGGTGGCGATAGCAAACTGCAAGTCTTTCACTTTTTGATTTTCTGTTTGCTTACACACAAGAATCGAATGGGGGCTTTTTCTTGTTTATGGTGTGCGATGTCTGGTGGCAGCGAGATAGAGTTAGGATTTCTAGGTAGAAGCGGGGCTGCAGACGACGACTGAAGGTAACGACAACGTCGACAGGGTGGCGATAGCAAACTGCAAGTCTTTCACTTTTTGATTTTCTGTTTGCTTACACACAAGAATCGAATGGGGGCTTTTTCTTGTTTATGGTGTGCGATGTCTGGTGGTGATGGAGGGGACACTCTAGGGTTAGGGCTTGCAGTTAATAGTGTCCGATGGTGGCAGCGAGATAGAGTTAGGGTTTCTAGGTAGAAGCGGGGCTGCAGACGACGACTGAAGGTAACGACAACGTCGACAGGGTGGCGATAGCAAACTGCAAGTCTTTCACTTTTTGATTTTCTGTTTCCTTACACACAAGAATCGAATGGGGGCTTTTTCTTGTTTATGGTGTGCGATGTCTGGTGGCGATGGAGGGGACACTCTAGGGTTAGGGCTTGCAGTTAATAGTGTCCGATGGTGGCAGCGAGATAGAGTTAGGATTTCTAGGTAGAAGCGGGGCTGCAGACGACGACCGAAGGTAACGACAACGTCGACAGGGTGGCGATAGCAAACTGCAAGTCTTTCACTTTTTGATTTTCTATTTGCTTACACACAAGAATCGAATGGGGGCTTTTTCTTGTTTATAGTGTGCGATGCCTGGTGGCGATGGACGGGACACTCTAGGGTTAGGGCTTGCAGTTAATAGTGTACGATGGTGGCAGCGAGATAGAGTTAGGATTTCTAGGTAGAAGCGGGGCTGCAGACGACGACTGAAGGTAACGACAACGTCGACAGGGTGGCGATAGCAAACGGCAAGTCTTTCACTTTTTGATTTTCTGTTTGCTTACACACAAGAATCGAATGGGGGCTTTTTCTTGTTTATGGTGTGCGATGTCTGGTGGCGGTGGAGGGGACACTCTAGGGTTAGGGCTTGCAGTTAATAGTGTCCGATGGTGGCAGCGAGATAGAGTTAGGGTTTCTAGGTAGAAGCGGGGCTGCAGACGACGACTGAAGGTAACGACAACGTCGACAGGGTGGCGATAGCAAACGGCAAGTCTTTCACTTTTTGATTTTCTGTTTGCTTACACACAAGAATCGAATGGGGGCTTTTTCTTGTTTATGGTGTGCGATGTCTGGTGGCAGCGACATAGAGTTAGGATTTCTAGGTAGAAGCGGGGCTGCAGACGACGACTGAAGGTAACGACAACGTCGACAGGGTGGCGATAGCAAACTGCAAGTCTTTCACTTTTTGATTTTCTGTTTGCTTACACACAAGAATCGAATGGGGGCTTTTTCTTGTTTATGGTGTGCGATGTCTGGTGGTGATGGAGGGGACACTCTAGGGTTAGGGCTTGCAGTTAATAGTGTCCGATGGTGGCAGCGAGATAGAGTTAGGGTTTCTAGGTAGAAGCGGGGCTGCAGACGACGACTGAAGGTAACGACAACGTCGACAGGGTGGCGATAGCAAACTGCAAGTCTTTCACTTTTTGATTTTCTGTTTGCTTACACACAAGAATCGAATGGGGGCTTTTTCTTGTTTATGGTGTGCGATGTCTGGTGGCGATGGAGGGGACACTCTAGGGTTAGGGCTTGCAGTTAATAGTGTCCGATGGTGGCAGCGAGATAGAGTTAGGATTTCTAGGTAGAAGCGGGGCTGCAGACGACGACCGAAGGTAACGACAACGTCGACAGGGTGGCGATAGCAAACTGCAAGTCTTTCACTTTTTGATTTTCTGTTTGCTTACACACAAGAATCGAATGGGGGCTTTTTCTTGTTTATGGTGTGCGATGCCTGGTGGCGATGGAGGGGACACTCTAGGGTTAGGGCTTGCAGTTAATAGTGTCCGATGGTGGCAGCGAGATAGAGTTAGGATTTCTAGGTAGAAGCGGGGCTGCAGACGACGACTGAAGGTAACGACAACGTCGACAGGGTGGCGATAGCAAACGGCAAGTCTTTCACTTTTTGATTTTCTGTTTGCTTACACACAAGAATCGAATGGGGGCTTTTTCTTGTTTATGGTGTGCGATGTCTGATGGCGGTGGAGGGGACACTCTAGGGTTAGGGCTTGCAGTTAATAGTGTCCGATGGTGGCAGCGAGATAGAGTTAGGGTTTCTAGGTAGAAGCGGGGCTGCAGACGACGACTGAAGGTAACGACAACGTCGACAGGGTGGCGATAGCAAACTGCAAGTCTTTCACTTTTTGATTTTCTGTTTGCTTACACACAAGAATCGAATGGGGGCTTTTTCTTGTTTATGGTGTGCGATGTCTGGTGGCGATGGAGGGGACACTCTAGGGTTAGGGCTTGCAGTTAATAGTGTCCGATGGTGGCAGCGAGATAGAGTTAGGATTTCTAGGTAGAAGCGGGGCTGCAGACGACGACTGAAGGTAACGACAACGTCGACAGGGTGGCGATAGCAAACGGCAAGTCTTTCACTTTTTGATTTTTTGTTTGCTTACACACAAGAATCGAATGGGGGCTTTTTCTTGTTTATGGTGTGCGATGTCTGGTGGCGATGGAGGGGACACTCTAGGGTTAGGGCTTGCAGTTAATAGTGTCCGATGGTGGCAGCGAGATAGAGTTAGGGTTTCTAGGTAGAAGCGGGGCTGCAGACGACGACTGAAGGTAACGACAATGTCGACAGGGTGGCGATAGCAAACTGCAAGTCTTTCACTTTTTGATTTTCTGTTTGCTTACACACAAGAATCGAATGGGGGCTTTTTATTGTTTATGCTGTGCGATGTCTGGTGGCGATGGAGGGGACACTCTAGGGTTAGGGCTTGCAGTTAATAGTGTCCGATGGTGGCAACGAGATAGAGTTAGGATTTCTAGGTAGAAGCGGGGCTGCAAACGACGACTGAAGGTAACGACAACGTCGACAGGGTGGCGATAGCAAACGGCAAGTCTTTCACTTTTTGATTTTCTGTTTGCTTACACACAAGAATCGAATGGGGGCTTTTTCTTGTTTATGGTGTGCGATGTCTGGTGGCGATGGAGGGGACACTCTAGGGTTAGGGCTTGCAGTTAATAGTGTCCGATGGTGGCAGCGAGATAGAGTTAGGGTTTCTAGGTAGAAGCAGGGCTGCAGACGACGACTGAAGGTAACGACAACGTCGACAGGGTGGCGATAGCAAACTGCAAGTGTTTCACTTTTTGATTTTCTGTTTGCTTACACACAAGAATCGAATGGGGGCTTTTTCTTGTTTATGGTGTGCGATGTCTGGTGGCGATGGAGGGGACACTCTAGGGTTAGGGCTTGCAGTTAATAGTGTCCGATGGTGGCAGCGAGATAGAGTTAGGATTTCTAGGTAGAAGCGGGGCTGCAGACGACGACTGAAGGTAACGACAACGTCGACAGGGTGGCGATAGCAAACGGCAAGTCTTTCACTTTTTGATTTTCTGTTTGCTTACACACAAGAATCGAATGGGGGCTTTTTCTTGTTTATGGTGTGCGATGTCTGGTGGCAGCGAGATAGAGTTAGGATTTCTAGGTAGAAGCGGGGCTGCAGACGACGACTGAAGGTAACGACAACGTCGATAGGGTGGCGATAGCAAACTGCAAGTCTTTCACTTTTTGATTTTCTGTTTGCTTACACACAAGAATCAAATGGGGGCTTTTTCTTGTTTATGGTGTGCGATGTCTGGTGGTGATGGAGGGGACACTCTAGGGTTAGGGCTTGCAGTTAATAGTGTCCGATGGTGGCAGCGAGATAGAGTTAGGGTTTCTAGGTAGAAGCGGGGCTGCAGACGACGACTGAAGGTAACGACAACGTCGACAGGGTGGCGATAGCAAACTGCAAGTCTTTCACTTTTTGATTTTCTGTTTGCTTACACACAAGAATCGAATGGGGGCTTTTTCTTGTTTATGGTGTGCGATGTCTGGTGGCGATGGAGGGGACACTCTAGGGTTAGGGCTTGCAGTTAATAGTGTCCGATGGTGGCAGCGAGATAGAGTTAGTATTTCTAGGTAGAAGCGGGGCTGCAGACGACGACTGAAGGTAACGACAACGTCGACAGGCTGGCGATAGCAAACTGCAAGTCTTTCACTTTTTGATTTTCTGTTTGCTTACACACAAGAATCGAATGGGGGCTTTTTCTTGTTTATGGTGTGCGATGTCTGGTGGCGATGGAGGGGACACTCTAGGGTTAGGGCTTGCAGTTAATAGTGTCCGATGGTGGCAGCGAGATAGAGTTAGGATTTCTAGGTAGAAGCGGGGCTGCAGACGACGACTGAAGGTAACGACAACGTCGACAGGCTGGCGATAGCAAACTGCAAGTCTTTCACTTTTTGATTTTCTGTTTGCTTACACACAAGAATCGAATGGGGGCTTTTTCTTGTTTATGGTGTGCGATGTCTGGTGGCGATGGAGGGGACACTCTAGGGTTAGGGCTTGCAGTTAATAGTGTCCGATGGTGGCAACGAGATAGAGTTAGGATTTCTAGGTAGAAGCGGGGCTGCAGACGACGACTGAAGGTAACGACAACATCGACAGGGTGGCGATAGCAAACGGCAAGTCTTTCACTTTTTGATTTTCTGTTTGCTTACACACAAGAATCGAATGGGGGCTTTTTCTTGTTTATGGTGTGCGATGTCTGGTGGCGGTGGAGGGGACACTCTAGGGTTAGGGCTTGCAGTTAATAGTGTCCGATGGTGGCAGCGAGATAGAGTTAGGGTTTCTAGGTGGAAGCGGGGCTGCAGACGACGACTGAAGGTAACGACAACGTCGACAGGGTGGCGATAGCAAACTGCAAGTCTTTCACTTTTTGATTTTCTGTTTGCTTACACACAAGAATCGAATGGGGGCTTTTTCTTGTTTATTGTGTGCGATGTCTGGTGGCGATGGAGGGGACACTCTAGGGTTAGGGCTTGCAGTTAATAGTGTCCGATGGTGGCAGCGAGATAGAGTTAGGATTTCTAGGTAGAAGCGGGGCTGCAGACGACGACTGAAGGTAACGACAACGTCGACAGGGTGGCGATAGCAAACGGCAAGTCTTTCACTTTTTGATTTTCTGTTTGCTTACACACAAGAATCGAATGGGGGCTTTTTCTTGTTTATGGTGTGCGATGTCTGGTGGCAGCGAGATAGAGTTAGGATTTCTAGGTAGAAGCGGGGCTGCAGACGACGACTGAAGGTAACGACAACGTCGACAGGGTGGCGATAGCAAACTGCAAGTCTTTCACTTTTTGATTTTCTGTTTGCTTACACACAAGAATCGAATGGGGGCTTTTTCTTGTTTATGGTGTGCGACGTCTGGTGGTGATGGAGGGGACACTCTAGGGTTAGGGCTTGCAGTTAATAGTGTCCGATGGTGGCAGCGAGATAGAGTTAGGGTTTCTAGGTAGAAGCAGGGCTGCAGACGACGACTAAAGGTAACGACAACGTCGACAGGGTGGCGATAGCAAACTGCAAGTCTTTCACTTTTTGATTTTCTGTTTGCTTACACACAAGAATCGAATGGGGGCTTTTTCTTGTTTATGGTGTGCGATGTCTGGTGGCGATGGAGGCGACACTCTAGGGTTAGGGCTTGCAGTTAATAGTGTCCGATGGTGGCAGCGAGATAGAGTTAGGATTTCTAGGTAGAAGCGGGGCTGCAGACGACGACCGAAGGTAACGACAACGTCGACAGGGTGGCGATAGCAAACTGCAAGTCTTTCACTTTTTGATTTTCTGTTTGCTTACACACAAGAATCGAATGGGGGCTTTTTCTTGTTTATGGTGTGCGATGCCTGGTGGCGATGGAGGGGACACTCTAGGGTTAGGGCTTGCAGTTAATAGTGTCTGATGGTGGCAGCGAGATAGAGTTACGATTTCTAGGTAGAAGCGGGGCTGCAGACGACGACTGAAGGTAACGACAACGTCGACAAGGTGGCGATAGCAAACGGCAAGTCTTTCACTTTTTGATTTTCTGTTTGCTTACACACAAGAATCGAATGGGGGCTTTTTCTTGTTTATGGTGTGCGATGTTTGGTGGCGGTGGAGGGGACACTCTAGGGTTAGGGCTTGCAGTTAATAGTGTCCGATGGTGGCAGCGAGATAGAGTTAGGGTTTCTAGGTAGAAGCGGGGCTGCAGACGACGACTGAAGGTAACGACAACGTCGACAGGGTGGCGATAGCAAACTGCAAGTCTTTCACTTTTTGATTTTCTGTTTGCTTACACACAAGAATCGAATGGGGGCTTTTTCTTGTTTATGGTGTGCGATGTCTGGTGGCGATGGAGGGGACACTCTAGGGTTAGGGCTTGCAGTTAATAGTGTCCGATGGTGGCAGCGAGATAGAGTTAGGATTTCTAGGTAGAAGCGGGGCTGCAGACGACGACTGAAGGTAACGACAACGTCGACAGGGTGGCGATAGCAAACGGCAAGTCTTTCACTTTTTGATTTTTTGTTTGCTTACACACAAGAATCGAATGGGGGCTTTTTCTTGTTTATGGTGTGCGATGTCTGGTGGCGATGGAGGGGACACTCTAGGGTTAGGGCTTGCAGTTAATAGTGTCCGATGGTGGCAGCGAGATAGAGTTAGGGTTTCTAGGTAGAAGCGGGGCTGCAGACGACACCTGAAGGTAACGACAACGTCGACAGGGTGGCGATAGCAAACTGCAAGTCTTTCACTTTTTGATTTTCTGTTTGCTTACACACAAGAATCGAATGGGGGCTTTTTCTTGTTTATGCTGTGCGATGTCTGGTGGCGATGGAGGGGACACTCTAGGGTTAGGGCTTGCAGTTAATAGTGTCCGACGGTGGCAACGAGATAGAGTTAGGATTTCTAGGTAGAAGCGGGGCTGCAGACGACGACTGAAGGTAACGACAACGTCGACAGGGTGGCGATAGCAAACGGCAAGTCTTTCACTTTTTGATTTTCTGTTTGCTTACACACAAGAATCGAATGGGGGCTTTTTCTTGTTTATGGTGTGCGATGTCTGGTGGCGATGGAGGGGACACTCTAGGGTTAGGGCTTGCAGTTAATAGTGTCCGATGGTGGCAGCGAGATAGAGTTAGGGTTTCTAGGTAGAAGCAGGGCTGCAGACGACGACTGAAGGTAACGACAACGTCGACAGGGTGGCGATAGCAAACTGCAAGTGTTTCACTTTTTGATTTTCTATTTGCTTACACACAAGAATCGAATGGGGGCTTTTTCTTGTTTATGGTGTGCGATGTCTGGTGGCGATGGAGGGGACACTCTAGGGTTAGGGCTTGCAGTTAATAGTGTCCGATGGTGGCAGCGAGATAGAGTTAGGATTTCTAGGTAGAAGCGGGGCTGCAGACGACGACTGAAGGTAACGACAACGTCGACAGGGTGGCGATAGCAAACGGCAAGTCTTTCACTTTTTGATTTTCTGTTTGCTTACACACAAGAATCGAATGGGGGCTTTTTCTTGTTTATGGTGTGCGATGTCTGGTGGCGGTGGAGGGGACACTCTAGGGTTAGGGCTTGCAGTTAATAGTGTCCGATGGTGGCAGCGAGATAGAGTTAGGGTTTCTAGGTGGAAGCGGGGCTGCAGACGACGACTGAAGGTAACGACAACGTCGACAGGGTGGCGATAGCAAACTGCAAGTCTTTCACTTTTTGATTTTCTGTTTGCTTACACACAAGAATCGAATGGGGGCTTTTTCTTGTTTATTGTGTGCGATGTCTGGTGGCGATGGAGGGGACACTCTAGGGTTAGGGCTTGCAGTTAATAGTGTCCGATGGTGGCAGCGAGATAGAGTTAGGATTTCTAGGTAGAAGCGGGGCTGCAGACGACGACTGAAGGTAACGACAACGTCGACAGGGTGGCGATAGCAAACGGCAAGTCTTTCACTTTTTGATTTTCTGTTTGCTTACACACAAGAATCGAATGGGGGCTTTTTCTTGTTTATGGTGTGCGATGTCTGGTGGCAGCGAGATAGAGTTAGGATTTCTAGGTAGAAGCGGGGCTGCAGACGACGACTGAAGGTAACGACAACGTCGACAGGGTGGCGATAGCAAACTGCAAGTCTTTCACTTTTTGATTTTCTGTTTGCTTACACACAAGAATCGAATGGGGGCTTTTTCTTGTTTATGGTGTGCGATGTCTGGTGGTGATGGAGGGGACACTCTAGGGTTAGGGCTTGCAGTTAATAGTGTCCGATGGTGGCAGCGAGATAGAGTTAGGGTTTCTAGGTAGAAGCAGGGCTGCAGACGACGACTAAAGGTAACGACAACGTCGACAGGGTGGCGATAGCAAACTGCAAGTCTTTCACTTTTTGATTTTCTGTTTGCTTACACACAAGAATCGAATGGGGGCTTTTTCTTGTTTATGGTGTGCGATGTCTGGTGGCGATGGAGGCGACACTCTAGGGTTAGGGCTTGCAGTTAATAGTGTCCGATGGTGGCAGCGAGATAGAGTTAGGATTTCTAGGTAGAAGCGGGGCTGCAGACGACGACCGAAGGTAACGACAACGTCGACAGGGTGGCGATAGCAAACTGCAAGTCTTTCACTTTTTGATTTTCTGTTTGCTTACACACAAGAATCGAATGGGGGCTTTTTCTTGTTTATGGTGTGCGATGCCTGGTGGCGATGGAGGGGACACTCTAGGGTTAGGGCTTGCAGTTAATAGTGTCTGATGGTGGCAGCGAGATAGAGTTACGATTTCTAGGTAGAAGCGGGGCTGCAGACGACGACTGAAGGTAACGACAACGTCGACAAGGTGGCGATAGCAAACGGCAAGTCTTTCACTTTTTGATTTTCTGTTTGCTTACACACAAGAATCGAATGGGGGCTTTTTCTTGTTTATGGTGTGCGATGTTTGGTGGCGGTGGAGGGGACACTCTAGGGTTAGGGCTTGCAGTTAATAGTGTCCGATGGTGGCAGCGAGATAGAGTTAGGGTTTCTAGGTAGAAGCGGGGCTGCAGACGACGACTGAAGGTAACGACAACGTCGACAGGGTGGCGATAGCAAACTGCAAGTCTTTCACTTTTTGATTTTCTGTTTGCTTACACACAAGAATCGAATGGGGGCTTTTTCTTGTTTATGGTGTGCGATGTCTGGTGGCGATGGAGGGGACACTCTAGGGTTAGGGCTTGCAGTTAATAGTGTCCGATGGTGGCAGCGAGATAGAGTTAGGATTTCTAGGTAGAAGCGGGGCTGCAGACGACGACTGAAGGTAACGACAACGTCGACAGGGTGGCGATAGCAAACGGCAAGTCTTTCACTTTTTGATTTTTTGTTTGCTTACACACAAGAATCGAATGGGGGCTTTTTCTTGTTTATGGTGTGCGATGTCTGGTGGCGATGGAGGGGACACTCTAGGGTTAGGGCTTGCAGTTAATAGTGTCCGATGGTGGCAGCGAGATAGAGTTAGGGTTTCTAGGTAGAAGCGGGGCTGCAGACGACACCTGAAGGTAACGACAACGTCGACAGGGTGGCGATAGCAAACTGCAAGTCTTTCACTTTTTGATTTTCTGTTTGCTTACACACAAGAATCGAATGGGGGCTTTTTCTTGTTTATGCTGTGCGATGTCTGGTGGCGATGGAGGGGACACTCTAGGGTTAGGGCTTGCAGTTAATAGTGTCCGACGGTGGCAACGAGATAGAGTTAGGATTTCTAGGTAGAAGCGGGGCTGCAGACGACGACTGAAGGTAACGACAACGTCGACAGGGTGGCGATAGCAAACGGCAAGTCTTTCACTTTTTGATTTTCTGTTTGCTTACACACAAGAATCGAATGGGGGCTTTTTCTTGTTTATGGTGTGCGATGTCTGGTGGCGATGGAGGGGACACTCTAGGGTTAGGGCTTGCAGTTAATAGTGTCCGATGGTGGCAGCGAGATAGAGTTAGGGTTTCTAGGTAGAAGCAGGGCTGCAGACGACGACTGAAGGTAACGACAACGTCGACAGGGTGGCGATAGCAAACTGCAAGTGTTTCACTTTTTGATTTTCTATTTGCTTACACACAAGAATCGAATGGGGGCTTTTTCTTGTTTATGGTGTGCGATGTCTGGTGGCGATGGAGGGGACACTCTAGGGTTAGGGCTTGCAGTTAATAGTGTCCGATGGTGGCAGCGAGATAGAGTTAGGATTTCTAGGTAGAAGCGGGGCTGCAGACGACGACTGAAGGTAACGACAACGTCGACAGGGTGGCGATAGCAAACGGCAAGTCTTTCACTTTTTGATTTTCTGTTTGCTTACACACAAGAATCGAATGGGGGCTTTTTCTTGTTTATGGTGTGCGATGTCTGGTGGCAGCGAGATAGAGTTAGGATTTGTAGGTAGAAGCGGGGCTGCAGACGACGACTGAAGGTAACGACAACGTCGATAGGGTGGCGATAGCAAACTGCAAGTCTTTCACTTTTTGATTTTCTGTTTGCTTACACACAAGAATCGAATGGGGGCTTTTTCTTGTTTATGGTGTGCGATGTCTGGTGGTGATGGAGGGGACACTCTAGGGTTAGGGCTTGCAGTTAATAGTATCCGATGGTGGCAGCGAGATAGAGTTAGGGTTTCTAGGTAGAAGCGGGGCTGCAGACGACGACTGAAGGTAACGACAACGTCGACAGGGTGGCGATAGCAAACTGCAAGTGTTTCACTTTTTGATTTTCTGTTTGCTTACACACAAGAATCGAATGGGGGCTTTTTCTTGTTTATGGTGTGCGATGTCTGGTGGCGATGGAGGGGACACTCTAGGGTTAGGGCTTGCAGTTAATAGTGTCCGATGGTGGCAGCGAGATAGAGTTAGGATTTCTAGGTAGAAGCGGGGCTGCAGACGACGACTGAAGGTAACGACAACGTCGACAGGGTGGCGATAGCAAACGGCAAGTCTTTCACTTTTTGATTTTCTGTTTGCTTACACACAAGAATCGAATGGGGGCTTTTTCTTGTTTATGGTGTGCGATGTCTGGTGGCAGCGAGATAGAGTTAGGATTTCTAGGTAGAAGCGGGGCTGCAGACGACGACTGAAGGTAACGACAACATCGATAGGGTGGCGATAGCAAACTGCAAGTCTTTCACTTTTTGATTTTCTGTTTGCTTACACACAAGAATCGAATGGGGGCTTTTTCTTGTTTATGGTGTGCGATGTTTGGTGGCGGTGGAGGGGACACTCTAGGGTTAGGGCTTGCAGTTAATAGTGTCCGATGGTGGCAGCGAGATAGAGTTAGGGTTTCTAGGTAGAAGCGGGGCTGCAGACGACGACTGAAGGTAACGACAACGTCGACAGGGTGGCGATAGCAAACTGCAAGTCTTTCACTTTTTGATTTTCTGTTTGCTTACACACAAGAATCGAATGGGGGCTTTTTCTTGTTTATGGTGTGCGATGTCTGGTGGCGATGGAGGGGACACTCTAGGGTTAGGGCTTGCAGTTAATAGTGTCCGATGGTGGCAGCGAGATAGAGTTAGGATTTCTAGGTAGAAGCGGGGCTGCAGACGACGACTGAAGGTAATGACAACGTCGACAGGGTGGCGATAGCAAACGGCAAGTCTTTCACTTTTTGATTTTTTGTTTGCTTACACACAAGAATCGAATGGGGGCTTTTTCTTGTTTATGGTGTGCGATGTCTGGTGGCGATGGAGGGGACACTCTAGGGTTAGGGCTTGCAGTTAATAGTGTCCGATGGTGGCAGCGAGATAGAGTTAGGGTTTCTAGGTAGAAGCGGGGCTGCAGACGACACCTGAAGGTAACGACAACGTCGACAGGGTGGCGATAGCAAACTGCAAGTCTTTCACTTTTTGATTTTCTGTTTGCTTACACACAAGAATCGAATGGGGGCTTTTTCTTGTTTATGCTGTGCGATGTCTGGTGGCGATGGAGGGGACACTCTAGGGTTAGGGCTTGCAGTTAATAGTGTCCGACGGTGGCAACGAGATAGAGTTAGGATTTCTAGGTAGAAGCGGGGCTGCAGACGACGACTGAAGGTAACGACAACGTCGACAGGGTGGCGATAGCAAACGGCAAGTCTTTCACTTTTTGATTTTCTGTTTGCTTACACACAAGAATCGAATGGGGGCTTTTTCTTGTTTATGGTGTGCGATGTCTGGTGGCGATGGAGGGGACACTCTAGGGTTAGGGCTTGCAGTTAATAGTGTCCGATGGTGGCAGCAAGATAGAGTTAGGGTTTCTAGGTAGAAGCAGGGCTGCAGACGACGACTGAAGGTAACGACAACGTCGACAGGGTGGCGATAGCAAACTGCAAGTGTTTCACTTTTTGATTTTCTATTTGCTTACACACAAGAATCGAATGGGGGCTTTTTCTTGTTTATGGTGTGCGATGTCTGGTGGCGATGGAGGGGACACTCTAGGGTTAGGGCTTGCAGTTAATAGTGTCCAATGGTGGCAGCGAGATAGAGTTAGGATTTCTAGGTAGAAGCGGGGCTGCAGACGACGACTGAAGGTAACGACAACGTCGACAGGGTGGCGATAGCAAACGGCAAGTCTTTCACTTTTTGATTTTCTGTTTGCTTACACACAAGAATCGAATGGGGGCTTTTTCTTGTTTATGGTGTGCGATGTCTGGTGGCAGCGAGATAGAGTTAGGATTTCTAGGTAGAAGCGGGGCTGCAGACGACGACTGAAGGTAACGACAACGTCGATAGGGTGGCGATAGCAAACTGCAAGTCTTTCACTTTTTGATTTTCTGTTTGCTTACACACAAGAATCGAATGGGGGCTTTTTCTTGTTTATGGTGTGCGATGTCTGGTGGTGATGGAGGGGACACTCTAGGGTTAGGGCTTGCAGTTAATAGTATCCGATGGTGGCAGCGAGATAGAGTTAGGGTTTCTAGGTAGAAGCGGGGCTGCAGACGACGACTGAAGGTAACGACAACGTCGACAGGGTGGCGATAGCAAACTGCAAGTCTTTCACTTTTTGATTTTCTGTTTGCTTACACACAAGAATCGAATGGGGGCTTTTTCTTGTTTATGGTGTGCGATGTCTGGTGGCGATGGAGGGGACACTGTAGGGTTAGGGCTTGCAGTTAATAGTGTCCGATGGTGGCAGCGAGATAGAGTTAGGATTTCTAGGTAGAAGCGGGGCTGCAGACGACGACTGAAGGTAACGACAACGTCGACAGGCTGGCGATAGCAAACTGCAAGTCTTTCACTTTTTGATTTTCTGTTTGCTTACACACAAGAATCGAATGGGGGCTTTTTCTTGTTTATGGAGTGCGATGTCTGGTGGCGATGGAGGGGACACTCTAGGGTTAGGGCTTGCAGTTAATAGTGTCCGATGGTGGCAGCGAGATAGAGTTAGGATTTCTAGGTAGAAGCGGGGCTGCAGACGACGACTGAAGGTAACGACAACGTCGACAGGGTGGCGATAGCAAACGGCAAGTCTTTCACTTTTTGATTTTCTGTTTGCTTACACACAAGAATCGAATGGGGGCTTTTTCTTGTTTATGGTGTGCGATGTCTGGTGGCGGTGGAGGGGACACTCTAGGGTTAGGGCTTGCAGTTAATAGTGTCCGATGGTGGCAGCGAGATAGAGTTAGGGTTTCTAGGTAGAAGCGGGGCTGCAGACGACGACTGAAGGTAACGACAACGTCGACAGGGTGGCGATAGCAAACTGCAAGTCTTTCACTTTTTGATTTTCTGTTTGCTTACACACAAGAATCGAATGGGGGCTTTTTCTTGTTTATGGTGTGCGATGTCTGGTGGCGATGGAGGGGACACTCTAGGGTTAGGGCTTGCAGTTAATAGTGTCCGATGGTGGCAGCGAGATAGAGTTAGGATTTCTAGGTAGAAGCGGGGCTGCAGACGACGACTGAAGGTAACGACAACGTCGACAGGGTGGCGATAGCAAACGGCAAGTCTTTCACTTTTTGATTTTCTGTTTGCTTACACACAAGAATCGAATAGGGGCTTTTTCTTGTTTATGGTGTGCGATGTCTGGTGGCAGCGAGATAGAGTTAGGATTTCTAGGTAGAAGCGGGGCTGCAGACGACGACTGAAGGTAACGACAACGTCGACAGGGTGGCGATAGCAAACGGCAAGTCTTTCACTTTTTGGTTTTCTGTTTGCTTACACACAAGAATCGAATGGGGGCTTTTTCTTGTTTATGGTGTGCGATGTCTGGTGGCAGCGAGATAGAGTTAGGATTTCTAGGTAGAAGCGGGGCTGCAGACGACGACTGAAGGTAACGACAACGTCGACAGGGTGGCGATAGCAAACTGCAAGTCTTTCACTTTTTGATTTTCTATTTGCTTACACACAAGAATCGAATGGGGACTTTTTCTTGTTTATGGTGTGCGATGTCTGGTGGTGATGGAGGGGACACTCTAGGGTTAGGGCTTGCAGTTAATAGTGTCCGATGGTGGCAGCGAGATAGAGTTAGGGTTTCTAGGTAGAAGCGGGGCTGCAGACGACGACTGAAGGTAACGACAACGTCGACAGGGTGGCGATAGCAAACTGCAAGTCTTTCACTTTTTGATTTTCTGTTTGCTTACACACAAGAATCGAATGAGGGCTTTTTCTTGTTTATGGTGTGCGATGTCTGGTGGCGATGGAGGGGACACTCTAGGGTTAGGGCTTGCAGTTAATAGTGTCCGATGGTGGCAGCGAGATAGAGTTAGGATTTCTAGGTAGAAGCGGGGCTGCAGACGACGACTGAAGGTAACGACAACGTCGACAGGGTGGCGATAGCAAACTGCAAGTCTTTCACTTTTTGATTTTCTGTTTGCTTACACACAAGAATCGAATGGGGGCTTTTTCTTGTTTATGGTGTGCGATGCCTGGTGGCGATGGAGGGGACACTCTAGGGTTAGGGCTTGCAGTTAATAGTGTCCGATGGTGGCAGCGAGATAGAGTTAGGATTTCTAGGTAGAAGCGGGGCTGCAGACGACGACTGAAGGTAACGACAACGTCGACAGGGTGGCGATAGCAAACGGCAAGTCTTTCACTTTTTGATTTTCTGTTTGCTTACACACAAGAATCGAATGGGGGCTTTTTCTTGTTTATGGTGTGCGATGTCTGGTGGCGGTGGAGGGGACACTCTAGGGTTAGGTCTTGCAGTTAATAGTGTCCGATGGTGGCAGCGAGATAGAGTTAGGGTTTCTAGGTAGAAGCGGGGCTGCAGACGACGACTGAAGGTAACGACAACGTCGACAGGGTGGCGATAGCAAACTGCAAGTCTTTCACTTTTTGATTTTCTGTTTGCTTACACACAAGAATCGAATGGGGGCTTTTTCTTGTTTATGGTGTGCGATGTCTGGTGGCGATGGAGGGGACACTCTAGGGTTAGGGCTTGCAGTTAATAGTGTCCGATGGTGGCAGCGAGATAGAGTTAGGATTTCTAGGTAGAAGCGGGGCTGCAGACGACGACTGAAGGTAACGACAACGTCGACAGGGTGGCGATAGCAAACGGCAAGTCTTTCACTTTTTGATTTTTTGTTTGCTTACACACAAGAATCGAATGGGGGCTTTTTCTTGTTTATGGTGTGCGATGTCTGGTGGCGATGGAGGGGACACTCTAGGGTTAGGGCTTGCAGTTAATAGTGTCCGATGGTGGCAGCGAGATAGAGTTAGGGTTTCTAGGTAGAAGCGGGGCTGCAGACGACGACTGAAGGTAACGACAACGTCGACAGGGTGGCGATAGTAAACTGCAAGTCTTTCACTTTTTGATTTTCTGTTTGCTTACACACAAGAATCGAATTGGGGCTTTTTCTTGTTTATGGTGTGCGATGTCTGGTGGCGATGGAGGGGACACTCTAGGGTTAGGGCTTGCAGTTAATAGTGTCCGATGGTGGCAACGAGATAGAGTTAGGATTTCTAGGTAGAAGCGGGGTTGCAGACGACGACTGAAGGTAACGACAACGTCGACAGGGTGGCGATAGCAAACGGCAAGTCTTTCACTTTTTGATTTTCTGTTTGCTTACACACAAGAATCGAATGGGGGTTTTTTCTTGTTTATGGTGTGCGATGTCTGGTGGCGATGGAGGGGACACTCTAGGGTTAGGGCTTGCAGTTAATAGTGTCCGATGGTGGCAGCGAGATAGAGTTTGGGTTTCTAGGTAGAAGCAGGGCTGCAGACGACGAGTGAAGGTAACGACAACGTCGACAGGGTGGCGATAGCAAACTGCAAGTCTTTCACTTTTTGATTTTCTGTTTGCTTACACACAAGAATCGAATGGGGGCTTTTTCTTGTTTATGGTGTGCGATGTCTGGTGGCGATGGAGGGGACACTCTAGGGTTAGGGCTTGCAGTTAATAGTGTCCGATGGTGGCAGCGAGATAGAGTTAGGATTTCTAGGTAGAAGCGGGGCTGCAGACGACGACTGAAGGTAACGACAACGTCGACAGGGTGGCGATAGCAAACGGCAAGTCTTTCACTTTTTGATTTTCTGTTTGCTTACACACAAGAATCGAATGGGGGCTTTTTCTTGTTTATGGTGTGCGATGTCTGGTGGCAGCGAGATAGAGTTAGGATTTCTAGGTAGAAGCGGGGCTGCAGACGACGACTGAAGGTAACGACAACGTCGACAGGGTGGCGATAGCAAACTGCAAGTCTTTCACTTTTTGATTTTCTGTTTGCTTACACACAAGAATCGAATGGGGGCTTTTTCTTGTTTATGGTGTGCGATGTCTGGTGGTGATGGAGGGGACACTCTAGGGTTAGGGCTTGCAGTTAATAGTGTCCGATGGTGGCAGCGAGATAGAGTTAGGGTTTCTAGGTAGAAGCGGGGCTGCAGACGACGACTGAAGGTAACGACAACGTCGACAGGGTGGCGATAGCAAACTGCAAGTCTTTCACTTTTTGATTTTCTGTTTGCTTACACACAAGAATCGAATGGGGGCTTTTTCTTGTTTATGGTGTGCGATGTCTGGTGGCGATGGAGGGGACACTCTAGGGTTAGGGCTTGCAGTTAATAGTGTCCGATGGTGGCAGCGAGATAGAGTTAGGATTTCTAGGTAGAAGCGGGGCTGCAGACGACGACTGAAGGTAACGACAACGTCGACAGGGTGGCGATAGCAAACTGCAAGTCTTTCACTTTTTGATTTTCTGTTTGCTTACACACAAGAATCGAATGGGGGCTTTTTCTTGTTTATGGTGTGCGATGTCTGGTGGCGATGGAGGGGACACTCTAGGGTTAGGGCTTGCAGTTAATAGAGTCCGATGGTGGCAGCGAGATAGAGTTAGGATTTTCTAGGTAGAAGCGGGGCTGCAGACGACGACTGAAGGTAACGACAACGTCGACAGGGTGGCGATAGCAAACTGCAAGACTTTCACTTTTTGATTTTCTGTTTGCTTACACACAAGAATCGAATGGGGGCTTTTTCTTGTTTATGGTGTGCGATGCCTGGTGGCGATGGAGGGGACACTCTAGGGTTAGGGCTTGCAGTTAATAGTGTCCGATGGTGGCAGCGAGATAGAGTTAGGATTTCTAGGTAGAAGCGGGGCTGCAGACGACGACTGAAGGTAACGACAACGTCGACAGGCTGGCGATAGCAAACTGCAAGTCTTTCACTTTTTGATTTTCTGTTTGCTTACACACAAGAATCGAATGGGGGCTTTTTCTTGTTTATGGTGTGCGATGTCTGGTGGCGATGGAGGGGACACTCTAGGGTTAGGGCTTGCAGTTAATAGTGTCCGATGGTGGCAGCGAGATAGAGTTAGGATTTCTAGGTAGAAGCGGGGCTGCAGACGACGACTGAAGGTAACGACAACGTCGACAGGGTGGCGATAGCAAACGGCAAGTCTTTCACTTTTTGATTTTTTGTTTGCTTACACACAAGAATCGAATGGGGGCTTTTTCTTGTTTATGGTGTGCGATGTCTGGTGGCGATGGAGGGGACACTCTAGGGTTAGGGCTTGCAGTTAATAGTGTCCGATGGTGGCAGCGAGATAGAGTTAGGGTTTCTAGGTAGAAGCGGGGCTGCAGACGACGACTGAAGGTAACGACAACGTCGACAGGGTGGCGATAGCAAACTGCAAGTCTTTCACTTTTTGATTTTCTGTTTGCTTACACACAAGAATCGAATGGGGGCTTTTTCTTGTTTATGGTGTGCGATGTCTGGTGGCGATGGAGGGGACACTCTAGGGTTAGGGCTTGCAGTTAATAGTGTCCGATGGTGGCAACGAGATAGAGTTAGGATTTCTAGGTAGAAGCGGGGCTGCAGACGACGACTGAAGGTAACGACAACGTCGACAGGGTGGCGATAGCAAACAGCAAGTCTTTCACTTTTTGATTTTCTGTTTGCTTACACACAAGAATCGAATGGGGGCTTTTTCTTGTTTATGGTGTGCGATGTCTGGTGGCGATGGAGGGGACACTCTAGGGTTAGGGCTTGCAGTTAATAGTGTCCGATGGTGGCAGCGAGATAGAGTTAGGGTTTCTAGGTAGAAGCAGGGCTGCAGACGACGACTGAAGGTAACGACAACGTCGACAGGGTGGCGATAGCAAACTGCAAGTCTTTCAGTTTTTGATTTTCTGTTTGCTTACACACAAGAATCGAATGGGGGCTTTTTCTTGTTTATGGTGTGCGATGTCTGGTGGCGATGGAGGGGACACTCTAGGGTTAGGGCTTGCAGTTAATAGTGTCCGATGGTGGCAGCGAGATAGAGTTAGGATTTCTAGGTAGAAGCGGCGCTGCAGACGACGACTGAAGGTAACGACAACGTCGACAGGGTGGCGATAGCAAACGGCAAGTCTTTCACTTTTTGATTTTCTGTTTGCTTACACACAAGAATCGAATGGGGGCTTTTTCTTGTTTATGGTGTGCGATGTCTGGTGGCAGCGAGATAGAGTTAGGATTTCTAGGTAGAAGCGGGGCTGCAGACGACGACTGAAGGTAACGACAACGTCGACAGGGTGGCGATAGCAAACTGCAAGTCTTTCACTTTTTGATTTTCTGTTTGCTTACACACAAGAATCGAATGGGGGCTTTTTCTTGTTTATGGTGTGCGATGTCTGGTGGTGATGGAGGGGACACTCTAGGGTTAGGGCTTGCAGTTAATAGTGTCCGATGGTGGCAGCGAGATAGAGTTAGGGTTTCTAGGTAGAAGCGGGGCTGCAGACGACGACTGAAGGTAACGACAAGGTCGACAGGGTGGCGATAGCAAACTGCAAGTCTTTCACTTTTTGATTTTCTGTTTGCTTACACACAAGAATCGAATGAGGGCTTTTTCTTGTTTATGGTGTGCGATGTCTGGTGGCGATGGAGGGGACACTCTAGGGTTAGGGCTTGCAGTTAATAGTGTCCGATGGTGGCAGCGAGATAGAGTTAGGATTTCTAGGTAGAAGCGGGGCTGCAGACGACGACTGAAGGTAACGACAACGTCGACAGGGTAGCGATAGCAAACTGCAAGTCTTTCACTTTTTGATTTTCTGTTTGCTTACACACAAGAATCGAATGGGGGCTTTTTCTTGTTTATGGTGTGCGATGCCTGGTGGCGATGGAGGGGACACTCTAGGGTTAGGGCTTGCAGTTAATAGTGTCTGATGGTGGTAGCGAGATAGAGTTAGGATTTCTAGGTAGAAGCGGGGCTGCAGACGACGACTGAAGGTAACGACAACGTCGACAGGGTGGCGATAGCAAACGGCAAGTCTTTCACTTTTTGATTTTCTGTTTGCTTACACACAAGAATCGAATGGGGGCTTTTTCTTGTTTATGGTGTGCGATGTCTGGTGGCGGTGGAGGGGACACTCTAGGGTTAGGGCTTTCAGTTAATAGTGTCCGATGGTGGCAGCGAGATAGAGTTAGGGTTTCTAGGTAGAAGCGGGGCTGCAGACGACGACTGAAGGTAACGACAACGTCGACAGGGTGGCGATAGCAAACTGCAAGTCTTTCACTTTTTGATTTTCTGTTTGCTTACACACAAGAATCGAATGGGGGCTTTTTCTTGTTTATGGTGTGCGATGTCTGGTGGCGATGGAGGGGACACTCTAGGGTTAGGGCTTGCAGTTAATAGTGTCCGATGGTGGCAGCGAGATAGAGTTAGGATTTCTAGGTAGAAGCGGGGCTGCAGACGACGACTGAAGGTAACGACAACGTCGACAGGGTGGCGATAGCAAACGGCAAGTCTTTCACTTTTTGTTTTTTTGTTTGCTTACACACAAGAATCGAATGGGGGCTTTTTCTTGTTTATGGTGTGCGATGTCTGGTGGCGATGGAGGGGACACTCTAGGGTTAGGGCTTGCAGTTAATAGTGTCCGATGGTGGCAGCGAGATAGAGTTAGGGTTTCTAGGTAGAAGCGGGGCTGCAGACGACGACTGAAGGTAACGACAACGTCGACAGGGTGACGATAGCAAACTGCAAGTCTTTCACTTTTTGATTTTCTGTTTGCTTACACACAAGAATCGAATGGGGGCTTTTTCTTGTTTATGGTGTGCGATGTCTGGTGGCGATGGAGGGGACACTCTATGGTTAGGGCATGCAGTTAATAGTGTCCGATGGTGGCAACGAGATAGAGTTAGGATTTCTAGGTAGAAGCGGGGCTGCAGACGACGACTGAAGGTAACGACAACGTCGACAGGGTGGCGATAGCAAATGGCAAGTCTTTCACTTTTTGATTTTCTGTTTGCTTACACACAAGAATCGAATGGGGGCTTTTTCTTGTTTATGGTGTGCGATGTCTGGTGGCGATGGAGGGGACACTCTAGGGTTAGGGCTTGCAGTTAATAGTGTCCGATGGTGGCAGCGAGATAGAGTTAGGGTTTCTAGGTAGAAGCAGGGCTGCAGACGACGACTGAAGGTAACGACAACGTCGACAGGGTGGCGATAGCAAACTGCAAGTCTTTCACTTTTTGATTTTCTGTTTGCTTACACACAAGAATCGAATGGGGGCTTTTTCTTGTTTATGGTGTGCGATGTCTGGTGGCGATGGAGGGAACACTCTAGGGTTAGGGCTTGCAGTTAATAGTGTCCGATGGTGGCAGCAAGATAGAGTTAGGATTTCTAGGTAGAAGCGGGGCTGCAGACGACGACTGAAGGTAACGACAACGTCGACAGGGTGGCGATAGCAAACGGCAAGTCTTTCACTTTTTGATTTTCTGTTTGCTTACACACAAGAATCGAATGGGGGCTTTTTCTTGTTTATGGTGTGCGATGTCTGGTGGCAGCGAGATAGAGTTAGGATTTCTAGGTCGAAGCGGGGCTGCAGACGACGACTGAAGGTAACGACAACGTCGACAGGGTGGCGATAGCAAACTGCAAGTCTTTCACTTTTTGATTTTCTGTTTGCTTACACACAAGAATCGAATGGGGGCTTTTTCTTGTTTATGGTGTGCGATGTCTGGTGGCAGCGAGATAGAGTTAGGATTTCTAGGTAGAAGCGGGGCTGCAGACGACGACTGAAGGTAACGACAACGTCGACAGGGTGGCGATAGCAAACTGCAAGTCTTTCACTTTTTGATTTTCTGTTTGCTTACACACAAGAATCGAATGGGGGCTTTTTCTTGTTTATGGTGTGCGATGTCTGGTGGCAGCGAGATAGAGTTAGGATTTCTAGGTAGAAGCGGGGCTGCAGACGACGACTGAAGGTAACGACAACGTCGACAGGGTGGCGATAGCAAACTGCAAGTCTTTCACTTTTTGATTTTCTGTTTGCTTACACACAAGAATCGAATGGGGGCTTTTTCTTGTTTATGGTGTGCGATGTCTGGTGGTGATGGAGGGGACACTCTAGGGTTAGGGCTTGCAGTTAATAGTGTCCGATGGTGGCAGCGAGATAGAGTTAGGGTTTCTAGGTAGAAGCGGGGCTGCAGACGACGACTGAAGGTAACGACAAGGTCGACAGGGTGGCGATAGCAAACTGCAAGTCTTTCACTTTTTGATTTTCTGTTTGCTTACACATAAGAATCGAATGAGGGCTTTTTCTTGTTTATGGTGTGCGATGTCTGGTGGCGATGGAGGGGACACTCTAGGGTTAGGGCTTGCAGTTAATAGTGTCCGATGGTGGCAGCGAGATAGAGTTAGGATTTCTAGGTAGAAGCGGGGCTGCAGACGACGACTGAAGGTAACGACAACGTCGACAGGGTAGCGATAGCAAACTGCAAGTCTTACACTTTTTGATTTTCTGTTTGCTTACACACAAGAATCGAATGGGGGCTTTTTCTTTTTTATGGTGTGCGATGCCTGGTGGCGATGGAGGGGACACTATAGGGTTAGGGCTTGCAGTTAATAGTGTCCGATGGTGGTAGCGAGATAGAGTTAGGATTTCTAGGTAGAAGCGGGGCTGCAGACGACGACTGAAGGTAACGACAACGTCGACAGGGTGGCGATAGGAAACGGCAAGTCTTTCACTTTTTGATTTTCTGTTTGCTTACACACAAGAATCGAATGGGGGCTTTTTCTTGTTTATGGTGTGCGATGTCTGGTGGCGGTGGAGGGGACACTCTAGGGTTAGGGCTTTCAGTTAATAGTGTCCGATGGTGGCAGCGAGATAGAGTTAGGGTTTCTAGGTAGAAGCGGGGCTGCAGACGACGACTGAAGGTAACGACAACGTCGACAGGGTGGCGATAGCAAACTGCAAGTCTTTCACTTTTTGATTTTCTGTTTGCTTACACACAAGAATCGAATGGGGGCTTTTTCTTGTTTATGGTGTGCGATGTCTGGTGGCGATGGAGGGGACACTCTAGGGTTAGGGCTTGCAGTTAATAGTGTCCGATGGTGGCAGCGAGATAGAGTTAGGATTTCTAGGTAGAAGCGGGGCTGCAGACGACGACTGAAGGTAACGACAACGTCGACAGGGTGGCGATAGCAAACGGCAAGTCTTTCACTTTTTGATTTTTTGTTTGCTTACACACAAGAATCGAATGGGGGCTTTTTCTTGTTTATGGTGTGCGATGTCTGGTGGCGATGGAGGGGACACTCTAGGGTTAGGGCTTGCAGTTAATAGTGTCCGATGGTGGCAGCGAGATATAGTTAGGGTTTCTAGGTAGAAGCGGGGCTGCAGACGACGACTGAAGGTAACGACAACGTCGACAGGGTGACGATAGCAAACTGCAAGTCTTTCACTTTTTGATTTTCTGTTTGCTTACACACAAGAATCGAATGGGGGCTTTTTCTTGTTTATGGTGTGCGATGTCTGGTGGCGATGGAGGGGACACTCTATGGTTAGGGCATGCAGTTAATAGTGTCCGATGGTGGCAACGAGATAGAGTTAGGATTTCTAGGTAGAAGCGGGGCTGCAGACGACGACTGAAGGTAACGACAACGTCGACAGGGTGGCGATAGCAAATGGCAAGTCTTTCACTTTTTGATTTTCTGTTTGCTTACACACAAGAATCGAATGGGGGCTTTTTCTTGTTTATGGTGTGCGATGTCTGGTGGCGATGGAGGGGACACTCTAGGGTTAGGGCTTGCAGTTAATAGTGTCCGATGGTGGCAGCGAGATAGAGTTAGGGTTTCTAGGTAGAAGCAGGGCTGCAGACGACGACTGAAGGTAACGACAACGTCGACAGGGTGGCGATAGCAAACTGCAAGTCTTTCACTTTTTGATTTTCTGTTTGCTTACACACAAGAATCGAATGGGGGCTTTTTCTTGTTTATGGTGTGCGATGTCTGGTGGCGATGGAGGGAACACTCTAGGGTTAGGGCTTGCAGTTAATAGTGTCCGATGGTGGCAGCAAGATAGAGTTAGGATTTCTAGGTAGAAGCGGGGCTGCAGACGACGACTGAAGGTAACGACAACGTCGACAGGGTGGCGATAGCAAACGGCAAGTCTTTCACTTTTTGATTTTCTGTTTGCTTACACACACGAATCGAATGGGGGCTTTTTCTTGTTTATGGTGTGCGATGTCTGGTGGCAGCGAGATAGAGTTAGGATTTCTAGGTCGAAGCGGGGCTGCAGACGACGACTGAAGGTAACGACAACGTCGACAGGGTGGCGATAGCAAACTGCAAGTCTTTCACTCTTTGATTTTCTGTTTGCTTACACACAAGAATCGAATGGGGGCTTTTTCTTGTTTATGGTGTGCGATGTCTGGTGGTGATGGAGGGGACACTCTAGGGTTAGGGCTTGCAGTTAATAGTGTCCGATGGTGGCCGGGAGATAGAGTTAGGGTTTCTAGGTAGAAGCGGGGCTGCAGACGACGACTGAAGGTAACGACAACGTCGACAGGGTGGCGATAGCAAACTGCAAGTCTTTCACTTTTTGATTTTCTGTTTGCTTACACACAAGAATCGAATGAGGGCTTTTTCTTGTTTATGGTGTGCGATGTCTGGTGGCGATGGAGGGGACACTCTAGGGTTAGGGCTTGCAGTTAATAGTGTCCGATGGTGGCAGCGAGATAGAGTTAGGATTTCTAGGTAGAAGCGGGGCTGCAGACGACGACTGAAGGTAACGACAACGTCGACAGGGTGGCGATAGCAAACTGCAAGTCTTTCACTTTTTGATTTTCTGTTTGCTTACACACAAGAATCGAATGGGGGCTTTTTCTTGTTTATGGTGTGCGATGTCTGGTGGCGATGGAGGGGACACTCTAGGGTCAGGGCTTGCAGTTAATAGTGTCCGATGGTGGCAGCGAGATAGAGTTAGGATTTCTAGGTAGAAGCGGGGCTGCAGACGACGACTGAAGGTAACGACAACGTCGACAGGGTGGCGATAGCAAACGGCAAGTCTTTCACTTTTTGATTTTTTGTTTGCTTACACACAAGAATCGAATGGGGGCTTTTTCTTGTTTATGGTGTGCGATGTCTGGTGGCGATGGAGGGGACACTCTAGGGTTAGGGCTTGCAGTTAATAGTGTCCGATGGTGGCAGCGAGATAGAGTTAGGGTTTCTAGGTAGAAGCGGGGCTGCAGACGACGACTGAAGGTAACGACAACGTCGACAGGGTGGCGATAGCAAACTGCAAGTCTTTCACTTTTTGATTTTCTGTTTGCTTACACACAAGAATCGAATGAGGGCTTTTTCTTGTTTATGGTGTGCGATGTCTGGTGGCGATGGAGGGGACACTCTAGGGTTAGGGCTTGCAGTTAATAGTGTCCGATGGTGGCAGCGAGATAGAGTTAGGATTTCTAGGTAGAAGCGGGGCTGCAGACGACGACTGAAGGTAACGACAACGTCGACAGGGTGGCGATAGCAAACTGCAAGTCTTTCACTTTTTGATTTTCTGTTTGCTTACACACAAGAATCGAATGGGGGCTTTTTCTTGTTTATGGTGTGCGATGTCTGGTGGCGATGGAAGGGACACTCTAGGGTTAGGGCTTGCAGTTAATAGTGTCCGATGGTGGCAGCGAGATAGAGTTAGGATTTCTAGGTAGAAGCGGGGCTGCAGACGACGACTGAAGGTAACGACAACGTCGACAGGGTGGCGATAGCAAACGGCAAGTCTTTCACTTTTTGATTTTTTGTTTGCTTACACACAAGAATCGAATGGGGGCTTTTTCTTGTTTATGGTGTGCGATGTCTGGTGGCGATGGAGGGGACACTCTAGGGTTAGGGCTTGCAGTTAATAGTGTCCGATGGTGGCAGCGAGATAGAGTTAGGGTTTCTAGGTAGAAGCAGGGCTGCAGACGACGACTGAAGGTAACGACAACGTCGACAGGGTGGCGATAGCAAACTGCAAGTCTTTCACTTTTTGATTTTCTGTTTGCTTACACACAAGAATCGAATGGGGGCTTTTTCTTGTTTATGGTGTGCGATGTCTGGTGGCGATGGAGGGAACACTCTAGGGTTAGGGCTTGCAGTTAATAGTGTCCGATGGTGGCAGCAAGATAGAGTTAGGATTTCTAGGTAGAAGCGGGGCTGCAGACGACGACTGAAGGTAACGACAACGTCGACAGGGTGGCGATAGCAAACGGCAAGTCTTTCACTTTTTGATTTTCTGTTTGCTTACACACAAGAATCGAATGGGGGCTTTTTCTTGTTTATGGTGTGCGATGTCTGGTGGCAGCGAGATAGAGTTAGGATTTCTAGGTCGAAGCGGGGCTGCAGACGACGACTGAAGGTAACGACAACGTCGACAGGGTGGCGATAGCAAACTGCAAGTCTTTCACTTTTTGATTTTCTGTTTGCTTACACACAAGAATCGAATGGGGGCTTTTTCTTGTTTATGGTGTGCGATGTCTGGTGGCAGCGAGATAGAGTTAGGATTTCTAGGTAGAAGCGGGGCTGCAGACGACGACTGAAGGTAACGACAACGTCGACAGGGTGGCGATAGCAAACTGCAAGTCTTTCACTTTTTGATTTTCTGTTTGCTTACACACAAGAATCGAATGGGGGCTTTTTCTTGTTTATGGTGTGCGATGTCTGGTGGCAGCGAGATAGAGTTAGGATTTCTAGGTAGAAGCGGGGCTGCAGACGACGACTGAAGGTAACGACAACGTCGACAGGGTGGCGATAGCAAACTGCAAGTCTTTCACTTTTTGATTTTCTGTTTGCTTACACACAAGAATCGAATGGGGGCTTTTTCTTGTTTATGGTGTGCGATGTCTGGTGGTGATGGAGGGGACACTCTAGGGTTAGGGCTTGCAGTTAATAGTGTCCGATGGTGGCAGCGAGATAGAGTTAGGGTTTCTAGGTAGAAGCGGGGCTGCAGACGACGACTGAAGGTAACGACAAGGTCGACAGGGTGGCGATAGCAAACTGCAAGTCTTTCACTTTTTGATTTTCTGTTTGCTTACACACAAGAATCGAATGAGGGCTTTTTCTTGTTTATGGTGTGCGATGTCTGGTGGCGATGGAGGGGACACTCTAGGGTTAGGGCTTGCAGTTAATAGTGTCCGATGGTGGCAGCGAGATAGAGTTAGGATTTCTAGGTAGAAGCGGGGCTGCAGACGACGACTGAAGGTAACGACAACGTCGACAGGGTAGCGATAGCAAACTGCAAGTCTTACACTTTTTGATTTTCTGTTTGCTTACACACAAGAATCGAATGGGGGCTTTTTCTTTTTTATGGTGTGCGATGCCTGGTGGCGATGGAGGGGACACTATAGGGTTAGGGCTTGCAGTTAATAGTGTCCGATGGTGGTAGCGAGATAGAGTTAGGATTTCTAGGTAGAAGCGGGGCTGCAGACGACGACTGAAGGTAACGACAACGTCGACAGGGTGGCGATAGCAAACGGCAAGTCTTTCACTTTTTGATTTTCTGTTTGCTTACACACAAGAATCGAATGGGGGCTTTTTCTTGTTTATGGTGTGCGATGTCTGGTGGCGGTGGAGGGGACACTCTAGGGTTAGGGCTTTCAGTTAATAGTGTCCGATGGTGGCAGCGAGATAGAGTTAGGGTTTCTAGGTAGAAGCGGGGCTGCAGACGACGACTGAAGGTAACGACAACGTCGACAGGGTGGCGATAGCAAACTGCAAGTCTTTCACTTTTTGATTTTCTGTTTGCTTACACACAAGAATCGAATGGGGGCTTTTTCTTGTTTATGGTGTGCGATGTCTGGTGGCGATGGAGGGGACACTCTAGGGTTAGGGCTTGCAGTTAATAGTGTCCGATGGTGGCAGCGAGATAGAGTTAGGATTTCTAGGTAGAAGCGGGGCTGCAGACGACGACTGAAGGTAACGACAACGTCGACAGGGTGGCGATAGCAAACGGCAAGTCTTTCACTTTTTGATTTTTTGTTTGCTTACACACAAGAATCGAATGGGGGCTTTTTCTTGTTTATGGTGTGCGATGTCTGGTGGCGATGGAGGGGACACTCTAGGGTTAGGGCTTGCAGTTAATAGTGTCCGATGGTGGCAGCGAGATATAGTTAGGGTTTCTAGGTAGAAGCGGGGCTGCAGACGACGACTGAAGGTAACGACAACGTCGACAGGGTGACGATAGCAAACTGCAAGTCTTTCACTTTTTGATTTTCTGTTTGCTTACACACAAGAATCGAATGGGGGCTTTTTCTTGTTTATGGTGTGCGATGTCTGGTGGCGATGGAGGGGACACTCTATGGTTAGGGCATGCAGTTAATAGTGTCCGATGGTGGCAACGAGATAGAGTTAGGATTTCTAGGTAGAAGCGGGGCTGCAGACGACGACTGAAGGTAACGACAACGTCGACAGGGTGGCGATAGCAAATGGCAAGTCTTTCACTTTTTGATTTTCTGTTTGCTTACACACAAGAATCGAATGGGGGCTTTTTCTTGTTTATGGTGTGCGATGTCTGGTGGCGATGGAGGGGACACTCTAGGGTTAGGGCTTGCAGTTAATAGTGTCCGATGGTGGCAGCGAGATAGAGTTAGGGTTTCTAGGTAGAAGCAGGGCTGCAGACGACGACTGAAGGTAACGACAACGTCGACAGGGTGGCGATAGCAAACTGCAAGTCTTTCACTTTTTGATTTTCTGTTTGCTTACACACAAGAATCGAATGGGGGCTTTTTCTTGTTTATGGTGTGCGATGTCTGGTGGCGATGGAGGGAACACTCTAGGGTTAGGGCTTGCAGTTAATAGTGTCCGATGGTGGCAGCAAGATAGAGTTAGGATTTCTAGGTAGAAGCGGGGCTGCAGACGACGACTGAAGGTAACGACAACGTCGACAGGGTGGCGATAGCAAACGGCAAGTCTTTCACTTTTTGATTTTCTGTTTGCTTACACACACGAATCGAATGGGGGCTTTTTCTTGTTTATGGTGTGCGATGTCTGGTGGCAGCGAGATAGAGTTAGGATTTCTAGGTCGAAGCGGGGCTGCAGACGACGACTGAAGGTAACGACAACGTCGACAGGGTGGCGATAGCAAACTGCAAGTCTTTCACTCTTTGATTTTCTGTTTGCTTACACACAAGAATCGAATGGGGGCTTTTTCTTGTTTATGGTGTGCGATGTCTGGTGGTGATGGAGGGGACACTCTAGGGTTAGGGCTTGCAGTTAATAGTGTCCGATGGTGGCCGGGAGATAGAGTTAGGGTTTCTAGGTAGAAGCGGGGCTGCAGACGACGACTGAAGGTAACGACAACGTCGACAGGGTGGCGATAGCAAACTGCAAGTCTTTCACTTTTTGATTTTCTGTTTGCTTACACACAAGAATCGAATGAGGGCTTTTTCTTGTTTATGGTGTGCGATGTCTGGTGGCGATGGAGGGGACACTCTAGGGTTAGGGCTTGCAGTTAATAGTGTCCGATGGTGGCAGCGAGATAGAGTTAGGATTTCTAGGTAGAAGCGGGGCTGCAGACGACGACTGAAGGTAACGACAACGTCGACAGGGTGGCGATAGCAAACTGCAAGTCTTTCACTTTTTGATTTTCTGTTTGCTTACACACAAGAATCGAATGGGGGCTTTTTCTTGTTTATGGTGTGCGATGTCTGGTGGCGATGGAGGGGACACTCTAGGGTTAGGGCTTGCAGTTAATAGTGTCCGATGGTGGCAGCGAGATAGAGTTAGGATTTCTAGGTAGAAGCGGGGCTGCAGACGACGACTGAAGGTAACGACAACGTCGACAGGGTGTCGATAGCAAACGGCAAGTCTTTCACTTTTTGATTTTTTGTTTGCTTACACACAAGAATCGAATGGGGGCTTTTTCTTGTTTATGGTGTGCGATGTCTGGTGGCGATGGAGGGGACACTCTAGGGTTAGGGCTTGCAGTTAATAGTGTCCGATGGTGGCAGCGAGATAGAGTTAGGGTTTCTAGGTAGAAGCGGGGCTGCAGACGACGACTGAAGGTAACGACAACGTCGACAGGGTGACGATAGCAAACTGCAAGTCTTTCACTTTTTGATTTTCTGTTTGCTTACACACAAGAATCGAATGGGGGCTTTTTCTTGTTTATGGTGTGCGATGTCTGGTGGCGATGGAGGGGACACTCTATGGTTAGGGCATGCAGTTAATAGTGTCCGATGGTGGCAACGAGATAGAGTTAGGATTTCTAGGTAGAAGCGGGGCTGCAGACGACGACTGAAGGTAACGACAACGTCGACAGGGTGGCGATAGCAAATGGCAAGTCTTTCACTTTTTGATTTTCTGTTTGCTTACACACAAGAATCGAATGGGGGCTTTTTCTTGTTTATGGTGTGCGATGTCTGGTGGCGATGGAGGGGACACTCTAGGGTTAGGGCTTGCAGTTAATAGTGTCCGATGGTGGCAGCGAGATAGAGTTAGGGTTTCTAGGTAGAAGCAGGGCTGCAGACGACGACTGAAGGTAACGACAACGTCGACAGGGTGGCGATAGCAAACTGCAAGTCTTTCACTTTTTGATTTTCTGTTTGCTTACACACAAGAATCGAATGGGGGCTTTTTCTTGTTTATGGTGTGCGATGTCTGGTGGCGATGGAGGGAACACTCTAGGGTTAGGGCTTGCAGTTAATAGTGTCCGATGGTGGCAGCAAGATAGAGTTAGGATTTCTAGGTAGAAGCGGGGCTGCAGACGACGACTGAAGGTAACGACAACGTCGACAGGGTGGCGATAGCAAACGGCAAGTCTTTCACTTTTTGATTTTCTGTTTGCTTACACACAAGAATCGAATGGGGGCTTTTTCTTGTTTATGGTGTGCGATGTCTGGTGGCAGCGAGATAGAGTTAGGATTTCTAGGTCGAAGCGGGGCTGCAGACGACGACTGAAGGTAACGACAACGTCGACAGGGTGGCGATAGCAAACTGCAAGTCTTTCACTTTTTGATTTTCTGTTTGCTTACACACAAGAATCGAATGGGGGCTTTTTCTTGTTTATGGTGTGCGATGTCTGGTGGCAGCGAGATAGAGTTAGGATTTCTAGGTAGAAGCGGGGCTGCAGACGACGACTGAAGGTAACGACAACGTCGACAGGGTGGCGATAGCAAACTGCAAGTCTTTCACTTTTTGATTTTCTGTTTGCTTACACACAAGAATCGAATGGGGGCTTTTTCTTGTTTATGGTGTGCGATGTCTGGTGGCAGCGAGATAGAGTTAGGATTTCTAGGTAGAAGCGGGGCTGCAGACGACGACTGAAGGTAACGACAACGTCGACAGGGTGGCGATAGCAAACTGCAAGTCTTTCACTTTTTGATTTTCTGTTTGCTTACACACAAGAATCGAATGGGGGCTTTTTCTTGTTTATGGTGTGCGATGTCTGGTGGTGATGGAGGGGACACTCTAGGGTTAGGGCTTGCAGTTAATAGTGTCCGATGGTGGCAGCGAGATAGAGTTAGGGTTTCTAGGTAGAAGCGGGGCTGCAGACGACGACTGAAGGTAACGACAAGGTCGACAGGGTGGCGATAGCAAACTGCAAGTCTTTCACTTTTTGATTTTCTGTTTGCTTACACACAAGAATCGAATGAGGGCTTTTTCTTGTTTATGGTGTGCGATGTCTGGTGGCGATGGAGGGGACACTCTAGGGTTAGGGCTTGCAGTTAATAGTGTCCGATGGTGGCAGCGAGATAGAGTTAGGATTTCTAGGTAGAAGCGGGGCTGCAGACGACGACTGAAGGTAACGACAACGTCGACAGGGTAGCGATAGCAAACTGCAAGTCTTACACTTTTTGATTTTCTGTTTGCTTACACACAAGAATCGAATGGGGGCTTTTTCTTGTTTATGGTGTGCGATGCCTGGTGGCGATGGAGGGGACACTATAGGGTTAGGGCTTGCAGTTAATAGTGTCCGATGGTGGTAGCGAGATAGAGTTAGGATTTCTAGGTAGAAGCGGGGCTGCAGACGACGACTGAAGGTAACGACAACGTCGACAGGGTGGCGATAGCAAACGGCAAGTCTTTCACTTTTTGATTTTCTGTTTGCTTACACACAAGAATCGAATGGGGGCTTTTTCTTGTTTATGGTGTGCGATGTCTGGTGGCGGTGGAGGGGACACTCTAGGGTTAGGGCTTTCAGTTAATAGTGTCCGATGGTGGCAGCGAGATAGAGTTAGGGTTTCTAGGTAGAAGCGGGGCTGCAGACGACGACTGAAGGTAACGACAACGTCGACAGGGTGGCGATAGCAAACTGCAAGTCTTTCACTTTTTGATTTTCTGTTTGCTTACACACAAGAATCGAATGGGGGCTTTTTCTTGTTTATGGTGTGCGATGTCTGGTGGCGATGGAGGGGACACTCTAGGGTTAGGGCTTGCAGTTAATAGTGTCCGATGGTGGCAGCGAGATAGAGTTAGGATTTCTAGGTAGAAGCGGGGCTGCAGACGACGACTGAAGGTAACGACAACGTCGACAGGGTGGCGATAGCAAACGGCAAGTCTTTCACTTTTTGATTTTTTGTTTGCTTACACACAAGAATCGAATGGGGGCTTTTTCTTGTTTATGGTGTGCGATGTCTGGTGGCGATGGAGGGGACACTCTAGGGTTAGGGCTTGCAGTTAATAGTGTCCGATGGTGGCAGCGAGATAGAGTTAGGGTTTTTAGGTAGAAGCGGGGCTGCAGACGACGACTGAAGGTAACGACAACGTCGACAGGGTGACGATAGCAAACTGCAAGTCTTTCACTTTTTGATTTTCTGTTTGCTTACACACAAGAATCGAATGGGGGCTTTTTCTTGTTTATGGTGTGCGATGTCTGGTGGCGATGGAGGGGACACTCTATGGTTAGGGCATGCAGTTAATAGTGTCCGATGGTGGCAACGAGATAGAGTTAGGATTTCTAGGTAGAAGCGGGGCTGCAGACGACGACTGAAGGTAACGACAACGTCGACAGGGTGGCGATAGCAAATGGCAAGTCTTTCACTTTTTGATTTTCTGTTTGCTTACACACAAGAATCGAATGGGGGCTTTTTCTTGTTTATGGTGTGCGATGTCTGGTGGCGATGGAGGGGACACTCTAGGGTTAGGGCTTGCAGTTAATAGTGTCCGATGGTGGCAGCGAGATAGAGTTAGGGTTTCTAGGTAGAAGCAGGGCTGCAGACGACGACTGAAGGTAACGACAACGTCGACAGGGTGGCGATAGCAAACTGCAAGTCTTTCACTTTTTGATTTTCTGTTTGCTTACACACAAGAATCGAATGGGGGCTTTTTCTTGTTTATGGTGTGCGATGTCTGGTGGCGATGGAGGGAACACTCTAGGGTTAGGGCTTGCAGTTAATAGTGTCCGATGGTGGCAGCAAGATAGAGTTAGGATTTCTAGGTAGAAGCGGGGCTGCAGACGACGACTGAAGGTAACGACAACGTCGACAGGGTGGCGATAGCAAACGGCAAGTCTTTCACTTTTTGATTTTCTGTTTGCTTACACACACGAATCGAATGGGGGCTTTTTCTTGTTTATGGTGTGCGATGTCTGGTGGCAGCGAGATAGAGTTAGGATTTCTAGGTCGAAGCGGGGCTGCAGACGACGACTGAAGGTAACGACAACGTCGACAGGGTGGCGATAGCAAACTGCAAGTCTTTCACTTTTTGATTTTCTGTTTGCTTACACACAAGAATCGAATGGGGGCTTTTTCTTGTTTATGGTGTGCGATGTCTGGTGGTGATGGAGGGGACACTCTAGGGTTAGGGCTTGCAGTTAATAGTGTCCGATGGTGGCCGGGAGATAGAGTTAGGGTTTCTAGGTAGAAGCGGGGCTGCAGACGACGACTGAAGGTAACGACAACGTCGACAGGGTGGCGATAGCAAACTGCAAGTCTTTCACTTTTTGATTTTCTGTTTGCTTACACACAAGAATCGAATGAGGGCTTTTTCTTGTTTATGGTGTGCGATGTCTGGTGGCGATGGAGGGGACACTCTAGGGTTAGGGCTTGCAGTTAATAGTGTCCGATGGTGGCAGCGAGATAGAGTTAGGATTTCTAGGTAGAAGCGGGGCTGCAAACGACGACTGAAGGTAACGACAACGTCGACAGGGTGGCGATAGCAAACTGCAAGTCTTTCACTTTTTGATTTTCTGTTTGCTTACACACAAGAATCAAATGGGGGCTTTTTCTTGTTTATGGTGTGCGATGCCTGGTGGCGATGGAGGGGACACTCTAGGGTTAGGGCTTGCAGTTAATAGCGTCCGATGGTGGCAGCGAGATAGAGTTAGGATTTCTAGGTAGATGCGGGGCTGCAGACGACGACTGAAGGTAACGACAACGTCGACAGGGTGGCGATAGCAAACGGCAAGTCTTTCACTTTTTGATTTTCTGTTTGCTTACACACAAGAATCGAATGGGGGCTTTTTCTTGTTTATGGTGTGCGATGTCTGGTGGTGGTGGAGGGGACACTCTAGGGTTAGGGCTTGCAGTTAATAGTGTCCGATGGTGGCAGCGAGATAGAGTTAGGGTTTCTAGGTAGAAGCGGGGCTGCAGACGACGACTGAAGGTAACGACAACGTCGACAGGGTGGCGATAGCAAACTGCAAGTCTTTCACTTTTTGATTTTCTGTTTGCTTACACACAAGAATCGAATGGGGGCTTTTTCTTGTTTATGGTGTGCGATGTCTGGTGGCGATGGAGGGGACACTCTAGGGTTAGGGCTTGTAGTTAACCGTGTCCGATGGTGGCAGCGAGATAGAGTTAGGATTTCTAGGTAGAAGCGGGGCTGCAGACGACGACTGAAGGTAACGACAACGTCGACAGGGTGGCGATAGCAAACGGCAAGTCTTTCACTTTTTGATTTTTTGTTTGCTTACACACAAGAATCGAATGGGGGCTTTTTCTTGTTTATGGTGTGCGATGTCTGGTGGCGATGGAGGGGACACTCTAGGGTTAGGGCTTGCAGTTAATAGTGTCCGATGGTGGCAGCGAGATAGAGTTAGGGTTTCTAGGTAGAAGCGGGGCTGCAGACGACGACTGAAGGTAACGACAACGTCGACAAGGTGGCGATAGCAAACTGCAAGTCTTTCACTTTTTGATTTTCTGTTTGCTTACACACAAGAATCGAATGGGGGCTTTTTCTTGTTTATGGTGTGCGATGTCTGGTGGTGATGGAGGGGACACTCTAGGGTTAGGGCTTGCAGTTAATAGTGTCCGATGGTGGCAACGAGATAGAGTTAGGATTTCTAGGTAGAAGCGGGGCTGCAGACGACGACTGAAGGTAACGACAACGTCGACAGGGTGGCGATAGAAAACGGCAAGTCTTTCACTTTTTGATTTTCTGTTTGCTTACACACAAGAATCGAATGGGGGCTTTTTCTTGTTTATGGTGTGCGATGTCTGGTGGCGATGGAGGGGACACTCTAGGGTTATGGCTTGCAGTTAATAGTGTCCGATGGTGGCAGCGAGATAGAGTTAGGGTTTCTAGGTAGAAGCAGGGCTGCAGACAACGACTGAAGGTAACGACAACGTCGACAGGGTGGCGATAGCAAACTGCAAGTCTTTCACTTTTTGATTTTCTGTTTGCTTACACACAAGAATCGAATGGGGGCTTTTTCTTGTTTATGGTGTGCGATGTCTGGTGGCGATGGAGGGGACACTCTAGGGTTAGGGCTTGCAGTTAATAGTGTCCGATGGTGGCAGCGAGATAGAGTTAGGATTTCTAGGTAGAAGCGGGGCTGCAGACGACGACTGAAGGTAACGACAACGTCGACAGGGTGGCGATAGCAAACTGCAAGTCTTTCACTTTTTGATTTTCTGTTTGCTTACACACAAGAATCGAATGGGGGCTTTTTCTTGTTTATGGTGTGCGATGTCTGGTGGTGATGGAGGGGACACTCTAGGGTTAGGGCTTGCAGTTAATAGTGTCCGATGGTGGCAGCGAGATAGAGTTAGGGTTTCTAGGTAGAAGCGGGGCTGCAGACGACGACTGAAGGTAACGACAACGTCCACAGGGTGGCGATAGCAAACTGCAAGTCTTTCACTTTTTGATTTTCTGTTTGCTTACACACAAGAATCGAATGGGGGCTTGTTTATGGTGTGCGATGTCTGGTGGCGATGGAGGGGACACTCTAGGGTTAGGGCTTGCAGTTAATAGTGTCTGATGGTGGCAGCGAGATAGAGTTAGGGTTTCTAGGTAGAAGCGGGGCTGCAGACGACGACTGAAGGTAACGACAACGTCGACAGGGTGGCGATAGCAAACTGCAAGTCTTTCACTTTTTGATTTTCTGTTTGCTTACACACAAGAATCGAATGGGGGCTTTTTCTTGTTTATCGTGTGCGATGTCTGGTGGCGATGGAGGGGACACTCTAGGGTTAGGGCTTGCAGTTAATAGTGTCCGATGGTGGCAACGAGATAGAGTTAGGATTTCTAGGTAGAAGCGGGGCTGCAGACGACGACTGAAGGTAACGACAACGTCGACAGGGTGGCGATAGCAAACGGCAAGTCTTTCACTTTTTGATTTTCTGTTTGCTTACACACAAGAATCGAATGGGGGCTTTTTCTTGTTTATGGTGTGCGATGTCTGGTGGCGATGGAGGGGACACTCTAGGGTTAGGGCTTGCAGTTAATAGTGTCCGATGGTGGCAGCGAGATAGAGTTAGGATTTCTAGGTAGAAGCAGGGCTGCAGACGACGACTGAAGGTAACGACAACGTCGACAGGGTGGCGATAGCAAACGGCAAGTCTTTCACTTTTTGATTTTCTGTTTGCTTACACACAAGAATCGAATGGGGGCTTTTTCTTGTTTATGGTGTGCGATGTCTGGTGGCAGCGAGATAGAGTTAGGATTTCTAGGTAGAAGCGGGGCTGTAGACGACGACTGAAGGTAACGACAACGTCGACAGCGTGGCGATAGCAAACTGCAAGTCTTTCACTTTTTGATTTTCTGTTTGCTTACACACAAGAATCGAATGGGGGCTTTTTCTTGTTTATGGTGTGCGATGTCTGGTGGCGATGGAGGGGACACTCTAGGGTTAGGGCTTGCAGTTAATAGTGTCTGATGGTGGCAGCGAGATAGAGTTAGGGTTTCTAGGTAGAAGCGGGGCTGCAGACGACGACTGAAGGTAACGACAACGTCGACAGGGTGGCGATAGCAAACTGCAAGTCTTTCACTTTTTGATTTTCTGTTTGCTTACACACAAGAATCGAATGGGGGCTTTTTCTTGTTTATGGTGTGCGATGTCTGGTGGCGATGGAGGGGACACTCTAGGGTTAGGGCTTGCAGTTAATAGTGTCCGATGGTGGCAACGAGATAGAGTTAGGATTTCTAGGTAGAAGCGGGGCTGCAGACGACGACTGAAGGTAACGACAACGTCGACAGGGTGGCGATAGAAAACGGCAAGTCTTTCACTTTTTGATTTTCTGTTTGCTTACACACAAGAATCGAATGGGGGCTTTTTCTTGTTTATGGTGTGCGATGTCTGGTGGCGATGGAGGGGACACTCTAGGGTTATGGCTTGCAGTTAATAGTGTCCGATGGTGGCAGCGAGATAGAGTTAGGGTTTCTAGGTAGAAGCAGGGCTGCAGACAACGACTGAAGGTAACGACAACGTCGACAGGATGGCGATAGCAAACTGCAAGTCTTTCACTTTTTGATTTTCTGTTTGCTTACACACGAGAATCGAATGGGGGCTTTTTCTTGTTTATGGTGTGCGATGTCTGGTGGCGATGGAGGGGACACTCTAGGGTTAGGGCTTGCAGTTAATAGTGTCCGATGGTGGCAGCGAGATAGAGTTAGGATTTCTAGGTAGAAGCGGGGCTGCAGACGGCGACTGAAGGTAACGACAACGTCGACAGGGTGGCGATAGCAAACGGCAAGTCTTTCACTTTTTGATTTTCTGTTTGCTTACACACAAGAATCGAATGGGGGCTTTTTCTTGTTTATGGTGTGCGATGTCTGGTGGCAGCGAGATAGAGTTAGGATTTCTAGGTAGAAGCGGGGCTGCAGACGACGACTGAAGGTAACGACAACGTCGACAGGGTGGCGATAGCAAACTGCAAGTCTTTCACTTTTTGATTTTCTGTTTGCTTACACACAAGAATCGAATGGGGGCTTTTTCTGGTTTATGGTGTGCGATGTCTGGTGGTGATGGAGGGGACACTCTAGGGTTAGGGCTTGCAGTTAATAGTGTCCGATGGTGGCAGCGAGATAGAGTTAGGGTTTCTAGGTAGAAGCGGGGCTGCAGACGACGACTGAAGGTAACGACAACGTCGACAGGGTGGCGATAGCAAACTGCAAGTCTTTCACTTTTTGATTTTCTGTTTGCTTACACACAAGAATCGAATGGGGGCTTGTTTATGGTGTGCGATGTCTGGTGGCGATGGAGGGGACACTCTAGGGTTAGGGCTTGCAGTTAATAGTGTCTGATGGTGGCAGCGAGATAGAGTTAGGGTTTCTAGGTAGAAGCGGGGCTGCAGACGACGACTGAAGGTAACGACAACGTCGACAGGGTGGCGATAGCAAACTGCAAGTCTTTCACTTTTTGATTTTCTGTTTGCTTACACACAAGAATCGAATGGGGGCTTTTTCTTGTTTATGGTGTGCGATGTCTGGTGGCGATGGAGGGGACACTCTAGGGTTAGGGCTTGCAGTTAATAGTGTCCGATGGTGGCAACGAGATAGAGTTAGGATTTCTAGGTAGAAGCGGGGCTGCAGACGACGACTGAAGGTAACGACAACGTCGACAGGGTGGCGATAGCAAACGGCAAGTCTTTCACTTTTTGATTTTCTGTTTGCTTACACACAAGAATCGAATGGGGGCTTTTTCTTGTTTATGGTGTGCGATGTCTGGTGGCGATGGAGGGGACACTCTAGGGTTAGGGCTTGCAGTTAATAGTGTCCGATGGTGGCAGCGAGATAGAGTTAGGGTTTCTAGGTAGAAGCAGGGCTGCAGACGACGACTGAAGGTAACGACAACGTCGACAGGGTGGCGATAGCAAATGGCAAGTCTTTCACTTTTTTGATTTTCTGTTTGCTTACACACAAGAATCGAATGGGGGCTTTTTCTTGTTTATGGTGTGCGATGTCTGGTGGCAGCGAGATAGAGTTAGGATTTCTAGGTAGAAGCGGGGCTGCAGACGACAACTAAAGGTAACGACAACGTCGACAGCGTGGCGATAGCAAACTGCAAGTCTTTCACTTTTTGATTTTCTGTTTGCTTACACACAAGAATCGAATGGGGGCTTTTTCTTGTTTATGGTGTGCGATGTTTGGTGGTGATGGAGGGGACACTCTAGGGTTAGGGCTTGCAGTTAATAGTGTCCGATGGTGGCAGCGAGATAGAGTTTGGGTTTCTAGGTAGAAGCAGGGCTGCAGACGACGACTGAAGGTAACGACAACGTCGACAGGGTGGCGATAGCAAACGGCAAGTCTTTCACTTTTTGATTTTCTGTTTGCTTACACACAAGAATCGAATGGGGGCTTTTTCTTGTTTATGGTGTGCGATGTCTGGTGGCAGCGAGATAGAGTTAGGATTTCTAGGTAGAAGCGGGGCTGCAGACGACGACCGAAGGTAACGACAACGTCGACAGCGTGGCGATAGCAAACTGCAAGTCTTTCACTTTTTGATTTTCTGTTTGCTTACACACAAGAATCGAATGGGGGCTTTTTCTTGTTTATGGTGTGCGATGTTTGGTGGTGATGGAGGGGACACTCTAGGGTTAGGGCTTGCAGTTAATAGTGTCCGATGGTGGCAGCGAGATAGAGTTAGGGTTTCTAGGTAGAAGCGGGGCTGCAGACGACGACTGAAGGTAACGACAACGTCGACAGGGTGGCGATAGCAAACTGCAAGTCTTTCACTTTTTGATTTTCTGTTTGCTTACACACAAGAATCGAATGGGGGCTTTTTCTTGTTTATGGTGTGCGATGTCTGGTGGCGATGGAGGGGACACTCTAGGGTTTGGGCTTGCAGTTAATAGTGTCCGATGGTGGCAGCGAGATAGAGTTAGGATTTCTAGGTAGAAGCGGGGCTGCAGACGACGACTGAAGGTAACGACAACGTCGACAGGGTGGCGATAGCAAACTGCAAGTCTTTCACTTTTTGATTTTCTGTTTGCTTACACACAAGAATCGAATGAGGGCTTTTTCTTGTTTATGGTGTGCGATGTCTGGTGGCGATGGAGGGGACACTCTAGGGTTAGGGCTTGCAGTTAATAGTGTCCGATGGTGGCAGCGAGATAGAGTTAGGATTTCTAGGTAGAAGCGGGGCTGCAGACGACGACTGAAGGTAACGACAACGTCGACAGGGTGGCGATAGCAAACTGCAAGTCTTTCACTTTTTGATTTTCTGTTTGCTTACACACAAGAATCGAATGGGGGCTTTTTCTTGTTTATGGTGTGCGATGCCTGGTGGCGATGGAGGGGACACTCTAGGGTTAGGGCTTGCAGTTAATAGTGTCCGATGGTGGCAGCGAGATAGAGTTAGGATTTCTAGGTAGAAGCGGGGCTGCAGACGACGACTGAAGGTAACGACAACGTCGACAGGGTGGCGATAGCAAACGGCAAGTCTTTCACTTTTTGATTTTCTGTTTGCTTACACACAAGAATCGAATGGGGGCTTTTTCTTGTTTATGGTGTGCGATGTCTGGTGGCGGTGGAGGGGACACTCTAGGGTTAGGGCTTGCAGTTAATAGTGTCCGATGGTGGCAGCGAGATAGAGTTAGGGTTTCTAGGTAGAAGCGGGGCTGCAGACGACGACTGAAGGTAACGACAACGTCGACAGGGTGGCGATAGCAAACTGCAAGTCTTTCACTTTTTGATTTTCTGTTTGCTTACACAAAAGAATCGAATGGGGGCTTTTTCTTGTTTATGGTGTGCGATGTCTGGTGGCGATGGAGGGGACACTCTAGGGTTAGGGCTTGCAGTTAACAGTGTCCGATGGTGGCAGCGAGATAGAGTTAGGATTTCTAGGTAGAAGCGGGGCTGCAGACGACGACTGAAGGTAACGACAACGTCGACAGGGTGGCGATAGCAAACGGCAAGTCTTTCACTTTTTGATTTTTTGTTTGCTTACACACAAGAATCGAATGGGGGCTTTTTCTTGTTTATGGTGTGCGATGTCTGGTGGCGATGGAGGGGACACTCTAGGGTTAGGGCTTGCAGTTAATAGTGTCCGATGGTGGCAGCGAGATAGAGTTAGGGTTTCTAGGTAGAAGCGGGGCTGCAGACGACGACTGAAGGTAACGACAACGTCGACAGGGTGGCGATAGCAAACTGCAAGTCTTTTACTTTTTGATTTTCTGTTTGCTTACACACAAGAATCGAATGGGGGCTTTTTCTTGTTTATGGTGTGCGATGTCTGGTGGCGATGGAGGGGACACTCTAGGGTTAGGGCTTGCAGTTAATAGTGTCCGATGGTGGCAGCGAGATAGAGTTAGGGTTTCTAGGTAGAAGCAGGGCTGCAGACGACGACTGAAGGTAACGACAACGTCGACAGGGTGGCGATAGCAAACTGCAAGTCTTTCACTTTTTGATTTTCTGTTTGCTTACACACAAGAATCGAATGGGGGCTTTTTCTTGTTTATGGTGTGCGATGTCTGGTGGCGATGGAGGGGACACTCTAGGGTTAGGGCTTGCAGTTAATAGTGTCCGATGGTGGCAGCGAGATAGAGTTAGGATTTCTAGGTAGAAGCGGGGCTGCAGACGACGACTGAAGGTAACGACAACGTCGACAGGGTGGCGATAGCAAACGGCAAGTCTTTCACTTTTTGATTTTTTGTTTGCTTACACACAAGAATCGAATGGGGGCTTTTTCTTGTTTATGGTGTGCGATGTCTGGTGGCAGCGAGATAGAGTTAGGATTTCTAGGTAGAAGCGGGGCTGCAGACAACGACTGAAGGTAACGACAACGTCGACAGGGTGGCGATAGCAAACTGCAAGTCTTTCACTTTTTGATTTTCTGTTTGCTTACACACAAGAATCGAATGGGGGCTTTTTCTTGTTTATGGTGTGCGATGTCTGGTGGTGATGGTGGGGACACTCTAGGGTTAGGGCTTGCAGTTAATAGTGTCCGATGGTGGCAGCGAGATAAAGTTAGGGTTTCTAGGTAGAAGCGGGGCTGCAGACGACGACTGAAGGTAACGACAACGTCGACAGGGTGGCGATAGCAAACTGCAAGTCTTTCACTTTTTGATTTTCTGTTTGCTTACACACAAGAATCGAATGGGGGCTTTTTCTTGTTTATGGTGTGCGATGTCTGGTGGCGATGGAGGGGACACTCTAGGGTTAGGGCTTGCAGTTAATAGTGTCCGATGGTGGCAGAGAGATAGAGTTAGGGTTTCTAGATAGAAGCGGGGCTGCAGACGACGACTGAAGGTAACGACAACGTCGACAGGGTGGCGATAGCAAACTGCAAGTCTTTCACTTTTTGATTTTCTGTTTGCTTACACACAAGAATCGAATGGGGGCTTTTTCTTGTTTATGGTGTGCGATGTCTGGTGGCGATGGAGGGGACACTCTAGGGTTAGGGCTTGCAGTTAATAGTGTCCGATGGTGGCAACGAGATAGAGTAAGGATTTCTAGGTAGAAGCGGGGCTGCAGACGACGACTGAAGGTAACGACAATGTCGACAGGGTGGCGATAGCAAACGGCAAGTCTTTCACTTTTTGATTTTCTGTTTGCTTACACACAAGAATCGAATGGGGGCTTTTTCTTGTTTATGGTGTGCGATGTCTGGTGGCGATGGAGGGGACACTCTAGGGTTAGGGCTTGCAGTTAGTAGTGTCCGATGGTGGCAGCGGGATAGAGTTAGGATTTCTAGGTAGAAGCGGGGCTGCAGACGACGACTGAAGGTAACGACAACGTCGACAAGGTGGCGATAGCAAACTGCAAGTCTTTCACTTTTTGATTTTCTGTTTGCTTACACACAAGAATCGAATGGGGGCTTTTTCTTGTTTATGGTGTGCGATGTCTGTTGGCAGCGAGATAGAGTTAGGATTTCTAGGTAGAAGCGGGGCTGCAGACGACGACTGAAGGTAACGACAACGTCGACAGGGTGGCGATAGCAAACTGCAAGTCTTTCACTTTTTGATTTTCTGTTTGCTTACACACAAGAATCGAATGGGGGCTTTTTCTTGTTTATGGTGTGCGATGTCTGGTGGCAGCGAGATAGAGTTAGGATTTCTAGGTAGAAGCGGGGCTGCAGACGACGACTGAAGGTAACGACAACGTCGACAGGGTGGCGATAGCAAACTGCAAGTCTTTCACTTTTTGATTTTCTGTTTGCTTACACACAAGAATCGAATGGGGGCTTTTTCTTGTTTATGGTGTGCGATGTCTGGTGGCGATGGAGGGGACACTCTAGGGTTAGGGCTTGCAGTTAATAGTGTCCGATGGTGGCAGCGAGATAGAGTTAGGATTTCTACGTAGAAGCGGGGCTGCAGACGACGACTGAAGGTAACGACAACGTCGACAGGGTGGCGATAGCAAACGGCAAGTCTTTCACTTTTTGATTTTCTGTTTGCTTACACACAAGAATCGAATGGGGGCTTTTTCTTGTTTATGGTGTGCGATGTCTGGTGGCAGCGAGATAGAGTTAGGATTTCTAGGTAGAAGCGGGGCTGCAGACGACGACTGAAGGTAACGACAACGTCGACAGGGTGGCGATAGCAAACTGCAAGTCTTTCACTTTTTGATTTTCTGTTTGCTTACACACAAGAATCGAATGGGGGCTTTTTCTTGTTTATGGTGTGCGATGTCTGGTGGTGATGGAGGGGACACTCTAGGGTTAGGGCTTGCAGTTAATAGTGTCCGATGGTGGCAGCGAGATAGAGTTAGGGTTTCTAGGTAGAAGCGGGGCTGCAGACGACGACTGAAGGTAACGACAACGTCGACAGGGTGGCGATAGCAAACTGCAAGTCTTTCACTTTTTGATTTTCTGTTTGCTTACACACAAGAATCGAATGGGGGCTTTTTCTTGTTTATGGTGTGCGATGTCTGGTGGCGATGGAGGGGACACTCTAGGGTTAGGGCTTGCAGTTAATAGTGTCCGATGGTGGCAGCGAGATAGAGTTAGGGTTTCTAGGTAGAAGCGGGGCTGCAGACGACGACTGAAGGTAACGACAATGTCGACAGGGTGGCGATAGCAAACGGCAAGTCTTTCACTTTTTGATTTTCTGTTTGCTTACACACAAGAATCGAATGGGGGCTTTTTCTTGTTTATGGTGTGCGATGTCTGGTGGCGATGGAGGGGACACTCTAGGGTTAGGGCTTGCAGTTAGTAGTGTCCGATGGTGGCAGCGAGATAGAGTTAGGATTTCTAGGTAGAAGCGGGGCTGCAGACGACGACTGAAGGTAACGACAACGTCGACAAGGTGGCGATAGCAAACTGCAAGTCTTTCACTTTTTGATTTTCTGTTTGCCTACACACAAGAATCGAATGGGGGCTTTTTCTTGTTTATGGTGTGCGATGTCTGGTGGCAGCGAGATAGAGTTAGGATTTCTAGGTAGAAGCGGGGCTGCAGACGACGACTGAAGGTAACGACAACGTCGACAGGGTGGCGATAGCAAACTGCAAGTCTTTCACTTTTTGATTTTCTGTTTGCTTACACACAAGAATCGAATGGGGGCTTTTTCTTGTTTATGGTGTGCGATGTCTGGTGGCAGCGAGATAGAGTTAGGATTTCTAGGTAGAAGCGGGGCTGCAGACGACGACTGAAGGTAACGACAACGTCGACAGGGTGGCGATAGCAAACTGCAAGTCTTTCACTTTTTGATTTTCTGTTTGCTTACACACAAGAATCGAATGGGGGCTTTTTCTTGTTTATGGTGTGCGATGTCTGGTGGCGATGGAGGGGACACTCTAGGGTTAGGGCTTGCAGTTAATAGTGTCCGATGGTGGCAGCGAGATAGAGTTAGGATTTCTACGTAGAAGCGGGGCTGCAGACGACGACTGAAGGTAACGACAACGTCGACAGGGTGGCGATAGCAAACGGCAAGTCTTTCACTTTTTGATTTTCTGTTTGCTTACACACAAGAATCGAATGGGGGCTTTTTCTTGTTTATGGTGTGCGATGTCTGGTGGCAGCGAGATAGAGTTAGGATTTCTAGGTAGAAGCGGGGCTGCAGACGACGACTGAAGGTAACGACAACGTCGACAGGGTGGCGATAGCAAACTGCAAGTCTTTCACTTTTTGATTTTCTGTTTGCTTACACACAAGAATCGAATGGGGGCTTTTTCTTGTTTATGGTGTGCGATGTCTGGTGGTGATGGAGGGGACACTCTAGGGTTAGGGCTTGCAGTTAATAGTGTCCGATGGTGGCAGCGAGATAGAGTTAGGGTTTCTAGGTAGAAGCGGGGCTGCAGACGACGACTGAAGGTAACGACAACGTCGACAGGGTGGCGATAGCAAACTGCAAGTCTTTCACTTTTTGATTTTCTGTTTGCTTACACACAAGAATCGAATGGGGGCTTTTTCTTGTTTATGGTGTGCGATGTCTGGTGGCGATGGAGGGGACACTCTAGGGTTAGGGCTTGCAGTTAATAGTGTCCGATGGTGGCAGCGAGATAGAGTTAGGGTTTCTAGGTAGAAGCGGGGCTGCAGACGACGACTGAAGGTAACGACAATGTCGACAGGGTGGCGATAGCAAACGGCAAGTCTTTCACTTTTTGATTTTCTATTTGCTTACACACAAGAATCGAATGGGGGCTTTTTCTTGTTTATGGTGTGCGATGTCTGGTGGCGATGGAGGGGACACTCTAGGGTTAGGGCTTGCAGTTAGTAGTGTCCGATGGTGGCAGCGAGATAGAGTTAGGATTTCTAGGTAGAAGCGGGGCTGCAGACGACGACTGAAGGTAACGACAACGTCGACAAGGTGGCGATAGCAAACTGCAAGTCTTTCACTTTTTGATTTTCTGTTTGCCTACACACAAGAATCGAATGGGGGCTTTTTCTTGTTTATGGTGTGCGATGTCTGGTGGCAGCGAGATAGAGTTAGGATTTCTAGGTAGAAGCGGGGCTGCAGACGACGACTGAAGGTAAAGACAACGTCGACAGGGTGGCGATAGCAAACTGCAAGTCTTTCACTTTTTGATTTTCTGTTTGCTTACACACAAGAATCGAATGGGGGCTTTTTCTTGTTTATGGTGTGCGATGTCTGGTGGCAGCGAGATAGAGTTAGGATTTCTAGGTAGAAGCGGGGCTGCAGACGACGACTGAAGGTAACGACAACGTCGACAGGGTGGCGATAGCAAACTGCAAGTCTTTCACTTTTTGATTTTCTGTTTGCTTACACACAAGAATCGAATGGGGGCTTTTTCTTGTTTATGGTGTGCGATGTCTGGTGGCGATGGAGGGGACACTCTAGGGTTAGGGCTTGCAGTTAATAGTGTCCGATGGTGGCAGCGAGATAGAGTTAGGATTTCTAGGTAGAAGCGGGGCTGCAGACGACGACTGAAGGTAACGACAACGTCGACAGGGTGGCGATAGCAAACGGCAAGTCTTTCACTTTTTGATTTTCTGTTTGCTTACACACAAGAATCGAATGGGGGCTTTTTCTTGTTTATGGTGTGCGATGTCTGGTGGCAGCGAGATAGAGTTAGGATTTCTAGGTAGAAGCGGGGCTGCAGACGACGACTGAAGGTAACGACAACGTCGACAGGGTGGCGATAGCAAACTGCAAGTCTTTCACTTTTTGATTTTCTGTTTGCTTACACACAAGAATCGAATGGGGGCTTTTTCTTGTTTATGGTGTGCGATGTCTGGTGGTGATGGAGGGGACACTCTAGGGTTAGGGCTTGCAGTTAATAGTGTCCGATGGTGGCAGCGAGATAGAGTTAGGGTTTCTAGGTAGAAGCGGGGCTGCAGACGACGACTGAAGGTAACGACAACGTCGACAGGGTGGCGATAGCAAACTGCAAGTCTTTCACTTTTTGATTTTCTGTTTGCTTACACACAAGAATCGAATGGGGGCTTTTTCTTGTTTATGGCGTGCGATGTCTGGTGGCGATGGAGGGGACACTCTAGGGTTAGGGCTTGCAGTTAATAGTGTCCGATGGTGGCAGCGAGATAGAGTTAGGGTTTCTAGGTAGAAGCGGGGCTGCAGACGACGACTGAAGGTAACGACAACGTCGACAGGGTGGCGATAGCAAACTGCAAGTCTTTCACTTTTTGATTTTCTGTTTGCTTACACACAAGAATCGAATGGGGGCTTTTTCTTGTTTATGGTGTGCGATGTCTGGTGGCGATGGAGGGGACACTCTAGGGTTAGGGCTTGCAGTTAATAGTGTCCGATGGTGGCAACGAGATAGAGTTAGGATATCTAGGTAGAAGCGGGGCTGCAGACGACGACTGAAGGTAACGACAACGTCGACAGGGTGGCGATAGCAAACGGCAAGTCTTTCACTTTTTGATTTTCTGTTTGCTTACACACAAGAATCGAATGGGGGCTTTTTCTTGTTTATGGTGTGCGATGTCTGGTGGCGATGGAGGGGACACTCTAGGGTTAGGGCTTGCAGTTAATAGTGTCCGATGATGGCAGCGAGATAGAGTTAGGGTTTCTAGGTAGAAGCAGGGTTGCAGACGACGACTGAAGGTAACGACAACGTCGACAGGGTGGCGATAGCAAACGGCAAGTCTTTCACTTTTTGATTTTCTGTTTGCTTACACACAAGAATCGAATGAGGGCTTTTTCTTGTTTATGGTGTGCGATGTCAGATGGCAGCGAGATAGAGTTAGGATTTCTAGGTAGAAGCGGGGCTGCAGAGGACGACTGAAGGTAACGACAACGTCGACAGCGTGGCGATAGCAAACTGCAACTCTTTCACTTTTTGATTTTCTGTTTGCTTACACACAAGAATCGAATGGGGGCTTTTTCTTGTTTATGGTGTGCGATGTTTAGTGGTGATGGAGGGGACACTCTAGGGTTAGGGCTTGCAGTTAATAGTGTCCGATGGTGGCAGCGAGATAGAGTTTGGGTTTCTAGGTAGAAGCAGGGCTGCAGACGACGACTGAAGGTAACGACAACGTCGACAGGGTGGCGATAGCAAACGGCAAGTCTTTCACTTTTTGATTTTCTGTTTGCTTACACACAAGATTCGAATGGGGGCTTTTTCTTGTTTATGGTGTGCGATGTCTGGTGGCAGCGAGATAGAGTTAGGATTTCTAGGTAGAAGCGGGGCTGCAGACGACGACTGAAGGTAACGACAACGTCGACAGGGTGGCGATAGCAAACTGCAAGTCTTTCACTTTTTGATTTTCTGTTTGCTTACACACAAGAATCGAATGGGGGCTTTTTCTTGTTTATGGTGTGCGATGTCTGGTGGCGATGGAGGGGACACTCTAGGGTTAGGGCTTGCAGTTAATAGTGTCCGATGGTGGCAGCGAGATAGAGTTAGGATTTCTAGGTAGAAGCGGGGCTGCAGACGACGACTGAAGGTAACGACAACGTCGACAGGGTGGCGATAGCAAACGGCAAGTCTTTCACTTTTTGATTTTCTGTTTGCTTACACACAAGAATCGAATGGGGGCTTTTTCTTGTTTATGGTGTGCGATGTCTGGTGGCAGCGAGATAGAGTTAGGATTTCTAGGTAGAAGCGGGGCTGCAGACGACGACTGAAGGTAACGACAACGTCGACAGGGTGGCGATAGCAAACTGCAAGTCTTTCACTTTTTGATTTTCTGTTTGCTTACACACAAGAATCGAATGGGGGCTTTTTCTTGTTTATGGTGTGCGATGTCTGGTGGTGATGGAGGGGACACTCTAGGGTTAGGGCTTGCAGTTAATAGTGTCCGATGGTGGCAGCGAGATAGAGTTAGGGTTTCTAGGTAGAAGCGGGGCTGCAGACGACGACTGAAGGTAACGACAACGTCGACAGGGTGGCGATAGCAAACTGCAAGTCTTTCACTTTTTGATTTTCTGTTTGCTTACACACAAGAATCGAATGGGGGCTTTTTCTTGTTTATGGTGTGCGATGTCTGGTGGCGATGGAGGGGACACTCTAGGGTTAGGGCTTGCAGTTAATAGTGTCCGATGGTGGCAGCGAGATAGAGTTAGGGTTTCTAGGTAGAAGCGGGGCTGCAGACGACGACTGAAGGTAACGACAATGTCGACAGGGTGGCGATAGCAAACGGCAAGTCTTTCACTTTTTGATTTTCTGTTTGCTTACACACAAGAATCGAATGGGGGCTTTTTCTTGTTTATGGTGTGCGATGTCTGGTGGCGATGGAGGGGACACTCTAGGGTTAGGGCTTGCAGTTAGTAGTGTCCGATGGTGGCAGCGAGATATAGTTAGGATTTCTAGGTAGAAGCGGGGCTGCAGACGACGACTGAAGGTAACGACAACGTCGACAAGGTGGCGATAGCAAACTGCAAGTCTTTCACTTTTTGATTTTCTGTTTGCTTACACACAAGAATCGAATGGGGGCTTTTTCTTGTTTATGGTGTGCGATGTCTGGTGGCAGCGAGATAGAGTTAGGATTTCTAGGTAGAAGCGGGGCTGCAGACGACGACTGAAGGTAACGACAACGTCGACAGGGTGGCGATAGCAAACTGCAAGTCTTTCACTTTTTGATTTTCTGTTTGCTTACACACAAGAATCGAATGGGGGCTTTTTCTTGTTTATGGTGTGCGATGTCTGGTGGCAGTGAGATAGAGTTAGGATTTCTAGGTAGAAGCGGGGCTGCAGACGACGACTGAAGGTAACGACAACGTCGACAGGGTGGCGATAGCAAACTGCAAGTCTTTCACTTTTTGATTTTCTGTTTGCTTACACACAAGAATCGAATGGGGGCTTTTTCTTGTTTATGGTGTGCGATGTCTGGTGGCGATGGAGGGGACACTCTAGGGTTAAGGCTTGCAGTTAATAGTGTCCGATGGTGGCAGCGAGATAGAGTTAGGATTTCTAGGTAGAAGCGGGGCTGCAGACGACGACTGAAGGTAACGACAACGTCAACAGGGTGGCGATAGCAAACGGCAAGTCTTTCACTTTTTGATTTTCTGTTTGCTTACACACAAGAATCGAATGGGGGCTTTTTCTTGTTTATGGTGTGCGATGTCTGGTGGCAGCGAGATAGAGTTAGGATTTCTAGGTAGAAGCGGGGCTGCAGACGACGACTGAAGGTAACGACAACGTCGACAGGGTGGCGATAGCAAACTGCAAGTCTTTCACTTTTTGATTTTCTGTTTGCTTACACACAAGAATCGAATGGGGGCTTTTTCTTGTTTATGGTGTGCGATGTCTGGTGGTGATGGAGGGGACACTCTAGGGTTAGGGCTTGCAGTTAATAGTGTCCGATGGTGGCAGCGAGATAGAGTTAGGGTTTCTAGGTAGAAGCGGGGCTGCAGACGACGACTGAAGGTAACGACAACGTCGACAGGGTGGCGATAGCAAACTGCAAGTCTTTCACTTTTTGATTTTCTGTTTGCTTACACACAAGAATCGAATGGGGGCTTTTTCTTGTTTATGGTGTGCGATGTCTGGTGGCGATGGAGGGGACACTCTAGGGTTAGGGCTTGCAGTTAATAGTGTCCGATGGTGGCAGCGAGATAGAGTTAGGGTTTCTAGGTAGAAGCGGGGCTGCAGACGACGACTGAAGGTAACGACAACGTCGACAGGGTGGCGATAGCAAACTGCAAGTCTTTCACTTTTTGATTTTCTGTTTGCTTACACACAAGAATCGAATGGGGGCTTTTTCTTGTTTATGGTGTGCGATGTCTGGTGGCGATGGAGGGGACACTCTAGGGTTAGGGCTTGCAGTTAATAGTGTCCGATGGTGGCAACGAGATAGAGTTAGGATATCTAGGTAGAAGCGGGGCTGCAGACGACGACTGAAGGTAACGACAACGTCGACAGGGTGGCGATAGCAAACGGCAAGTCTTTCACTTTTTGATTTTCTGTTTGCTTACACACAAGAATCGAATGGGGGCTTTTTCTTGTTTATGGTGTGCGATGTCTGGTGGCGATGGAGGGGACACTCTAGGGTTAGGGCTTGCAGTTAATAGTGTCCGATGGTGGCAGCGAGATAGAGTTAGGGTTTCTAGGTAGAAGCAGGGCTGCAGACGACGACTGAAGGTAACGACAACGTCGACAGGGTGGCGATAGCAAACGGCAAGTCTTTCACTTTTTGATTTTCTGTTTGCTTACACACAAGAATCGAATGAGGGCTTTTTCTTGTTTATGGTGTGCGATGTCAGATGGCAGCGAGATAGAGTTAGGATTTCTAGGTAGAAGCGGGGCTGCAGACGACGACTGAAGGTAACGACAACGTCGACAGCGTGGCGATAGCAAACTGCAACTCTTTCACTTTTTGATTTTCTGTTTGCTTACACACAAGAATCGAATGGGGGCTTTTTCTTGTTTATGGTGTGCAATGTTTAGTGGTGATGGAGGGGACACTCTAGGGTTAGGGCTTGCAGTTAATAGTGTCCGATGGTGGCAGCGAGATAGAGTTTGGGTTTCTAGGTAGAAGCAGGGCTGCAGACGACGACTGAAGGTAACGACAACGTCGACAGGGTGGCGATAGCAAACGGCAAGTCTTTCACTTTTTGATTTTCTGTTTGCTTACACACAAGATTCGAATGGGGGCTTTTTCTTGTTTATGGTGTGCGATGTCTGGTGGCAGCGAGATAGAGTTAGGATTTCTAGGTAGAAGCGGGGCTGCAGACGACGACTGAAGGTAACGACAACGTCGACAGGGTGGCGATAGCAAACTGCAAGTCTTTCACTTTTTGATTTTCTGTTTGATTACACACAAGAATCGAATGGGGGCTTTTTCTTGTTTATGGTGTGCGATGTCTGGTGGCGATGGAGGGGACACTCTAGGGTTAGGGCTTGTAGTTAATAGTGTCCGATGGTGGCAGCGAGATAGAGTTAGGATTTCTAGGTAGAAGCGGGGCTGCAGACGACGACTGAAGGTAACGACAACGTCGACAGGGTGGCGATAGCAAACGGCAAGTCTTTCACTTTTTGATTTTCTGTTTGCTTACACACAAGAATCGAATGGGGGCTTTTTCTTGTTTATGGTGTGCGATGTCTGGTGGCAGCGAGATAGAGTTAGGATTTCTAGGTAGAAGCGGGGCTGCAGACGACGACTGAAGGTAACGACAACGTCGACAGGGTGGCGATAGCAAACTGCAAGTCTTTCACTTTTTGATTTTCTGTTTGCTTACACACAAGAATCGAATGGGGGCTTTTTCTTGTTTATGGTGTGCGATGTCTGGTGGTGATGGAGGGGACACTCTAGGGTTAGGGCTTGCAGTTAATAGTGTCCGATGGTGGCAGCGAGATAGAGTTAGGGTTTCTAGGTAGAAGCGGGGCTGCAGACGACGACTGAAGGTAACGACAACGTCGACAGGGTGGCGATAGCAAACTGCAAGTCTTTCACTTTTTGATTTTCTATTTGCTTACACACAAGAATCGAATGGGGGCTTTTTCTTGTTTATGGTGTGCGATGTCTGGTGGCGATGGAGGGGACACTCTAGGGTTAGGGCTTGCAGTTAATAGTGTCCGATGGTGGCAGCGAGATAGAGTTAGGGTTTCTAGGTAGAAGCGGGGCTGCAGACGACGACTGAAGGTAACGACAATGTCGACAGGGTGGCGATAGCAAACGGCAAGTCTTTCACTTTTTGATTTTCTGTTTGCTTACACACAAGAATCGAATGGGGGCTTTTTCTTGTTTATGGTGTGCGATGTCTGGTGGCGATGGAGGGGACACTCTAGGGTTAGGGCTTGCAGTTAGTAGTGTCCGATGGTGGCAGCGAGATATAGTTAGGATTTCTAGGTAGAAGCGGGGCTGCAGACGACGACTGAAGGTAACGACAACGTCGACAAGGTGGCGATAGCAAACTGCAAGTCTTTCACTTTTTGATTTTCTGTTTGCTTACACACAAGAATCGAATGGGGGCTTTTTCTTGTTTATGGTGTGCGATGTCTGGTGGCAGCGAGATAGAGTTAGGATTTCTAGGTAGAAGCGGGGCTGCAGACGACGACTGAAGGTAACGACAACGTCGACAGGGTGGCGATAGCAAACTGCAAGTCTTTCACTTTTTGATTTTCTGTTTGCTTACACACAAGAATCGAATGGGGGCTTTTTCTTGTTTATGGTGTGCGATGTCTGGTGGCAGTGAGATAGAGTTAGGATTTCTAGGTAGAAGCGGGGCTGCAGACGACGACTGAAGGTAACGACAACGTCGACAGGGTGGCGATAGCAAACTGCAAGTCTTTCACTTTTTGATTTTCTGTTTGCTTACACACAAGAATCGAATGGGGGCTTTTTCTTGTTTATGGTGTGCGATGTCTGGTGGCGATGGAGGGGACACTCTAGGGTTAGGGCTTGCAGTTAATAGTGTCCGATGGTGGCAGCGAGATAGAGTTAGGATTTCTAGGTAGAAGCGGGGCTGCAGACGACGACTGAAGGTAACGACAACGTCGACAGGGTGGCGATAGCAAACGGCAAGTCTTTTACTTTTTGATTTTCTGTTTGCTTACACACAAGAATCGAATGGGGGCTTTTTCTTGTTTATGGTGTGCGATGTCTGGTGGCAGCGAGATAGAGTTAGGATTTCTAGGTAGAAGCAGGGCTGCAGACGACGACTGAAGGTAACGACAACGTCGACAGGGTGGCGATAGCAAACTGCAAGTCTTTCACTTTTTGATTTTCTGTTTGCTTACACACAAGAATCGAATGGGGGCTTTTTCTTGTTTATGGTGTGCGATGTCTGGTGGTGATGGAGGGGACACTCTAGGGTTAGGGCTTGCAGTTAATAGTGTCCGATGGTGGCAGCGAGATAGAGTTAGGGTTTCTAGGTAGAAGCGGGGCTGCAGACGACGACTGAAGGTAACGACAACGTCGACAGGGTGGCGATAGCAAACTGCAAGTCTTTCACTTTTTGATTTTCTGTTTGCTTACACACAAGAATCGAATGGGGGCTTTTTCTTGTTTATGGTGTGCGATGTCTGGCGGCGATGGAGGGGACACTCTAGGGTTAGGGCTTGCAGTTAATAGTGTCCGATGGTGGCAGCGAGATAGAGTTAGGGTTTCTAGGTAGAAGCGGGGCTGCAGACGACGACTGAAGGTAACGACAACGTCGACAGGGTGGCGATAGCAAACTGCAAGTCTTTCACTTTTTGATTTTCTGTTTGCTTACACACAAGAATCGAATGGGGGCTTTTTCTTGTTTATGGTGTGCGATGTCTGGTGGCGATGGAGGGGACACTCTAGGGTTAGGGCTTGCAGTTAATAGTGTCCGATGGTGGCAACGAGATAGAGTTAGGATATCTAGGTAGAAGCGGGGCTGCAGACGACGACTGAAGGTAACGACAACGTCGACAGGGTGGCGATAGCAAACGGCAAGTCTTTCACTTTTTGATTTTCTGTTTGCTTACACACAAGAATCGAATGGGGGCTTTTTCTTGTTTATGGTGTGCGATGTCTGGTGGCGATGGAGGGGACACTCTAGGGTTAGGGCTTGCAGTTAATAGTGTCCGATGGTGGCAGCGAGATAGAGTTAGGGTTTCTAGGTAGAAGCAGGGCTGCAGACGACGACTGAAGGTAACGACAACGTCGACAGGGTGGCGATAGCAAACGGCAAGTCTTTCACTTTTTGATTTTCTGTTTGCTTACACACAAGAATCGAATGAGGGCTTTTTCTTGTTTATGGTGTGCGATGTCAGATGGCAGCGAGATAGAGTTAGGATTTCTAGGTAGAAGCGGGGCTGCAGACGACGACTGAAGGTAACGACAACGTCGACAGCGTGGCGATAGCAAACTGCAACTCTTTCACTTTTTGATTTTCTGTTTGCTTACACACAAGAATCGAATGGGGGCTTTTTCTTGTTTATGGTGTGCAATGTTTAGTGGTGATGGAGGGGACACTCTAGGGTTAGGGCTTGCAGTTAATAGTGTCCGATGGTGGCAGCGAGATAGAGTTTGGGTTTCTAGGTAGAAGCAGGGCTGCAGACGACGACTGAAGGTAACGACAACGTCGACAGGGTGGCGATAGCAAACGGCAAGTCTTTCACTTTTTGATTTTCTGTTTGCTTACACACAAGATTCGAATGGGGGCTTTTTCTTGTTTATGGTGTGCGATGTCTGGTGGCAGCGAGATAGAGTTAGGATTTCTAGGTAGAAGCGGGGCTGCAGACGACGACTGAAGGTAACGACAACGTCGACAGGGTGGCGATAGCAAACTGCAAGTCTTTCACTTTTTGATTTTCTGTTTGATTACACACAAGAATCGAATGGGGGCTTTTTCTTGTTTATGGTGTGCGATGTCTGGTGGCGATGGAGGGGACACTCTAGGGTTAGGGCTTGCAGTTAATAGTGTCCGATGGTGGCAGCGAGATAGAGTTACGATTTCTAGGTAGAAGCGGGGCTGCAGACGACGACTGAAGGTAACGACAACGTCGACAGGGTGGCGATAGCAAACGGCAAGTCTTTCACTTTTTGATTTTCTGTTTGCTTACACACAAGAATCGAATGGGGGCTTTTTCTTGTTTATGGTGTGCGATGTCTGGTGGCAGCGAGATAGAGTTAGGATTTCTAGGTAGAAGCGGGGCTGCAGACGACGACTGAAGGTAACGACAACGTCGACAGGGTGGCGATAGCAAACTGCAAGTCTTTCACTTTTTGATTTTCTGTTTGCTTACACACAAGAATCGAATGGGGGCTTTTTCTTGTTTATGGTGTGCGATGTCTGGTGGTGATGGAGGGGACACTCTAGGGTTAGGGCTTGCAGTTAATAGTGTCCGATGGTGGCAGCGAGATAGAGTTAGGGTTTCTAGGTAGAAGCGGGGCTGCAGACGACGACTGAAGGTAACGACAACGTCGACAGGGTGGCGATAGCAAACTGCAAGTCTTTCACTTTTTGATTTTCTGTTTGCTTACACACAAGAATCGAATGGGGGCTTTTTCTTGTTTATGGTGTGCGATGTCTGGTGGCGATGGAGGGGACACTCTAGGGTTAGGGCTTGCAGTTAATAGTGTCCGATGGTGGCAGCGAGATAGAGTTAGGGTTTCTAGGTAGAAGCGGGGCTGCAGACGACGACTGAAGGTAACGACAATGTCGACAGGGTGGCGATAGCAAACGGCAAGTCTTTCACTTTTTGATTTTCTGTTTGCTTACACACAAGAATCGAATGGGGGCTTTTTCTTGTTTATGGTGTGCGATGTCTGGTGGCGATGGAGGGGACACTCTAGGGTTAGGGCTTGCAGTTAGTAGTGTCCGATGGTGGCAGCGAGATATAGTTAGGATTTCTAGGTAGAAGCGGGGCTGCAGACGACGACTGAAGGTAACGACAACGTCGACAAGGTGGCGATAGCAAACTGCAAGTCTTTCACTTTTTGATTTTCTGTTTGCTTACACACAAGAATCGAATGGGGGCTTTTTCTTGTTTATGGTGTGCGATGTCTGGTGGCAGCGAGATAGAGTTAGGATTTCTAGGTAGAAGCGGGGCTGCAGACGACGACTGAAGGTAACGACAACGTCGACAGGGTGGCGATAGCAAACTGCAAGTCTTTCACTTTTTGATTTTCTGTTTGCTTACACACAAGAATCGAATGGGGGCTTTTTCTTGTTTATGGTGTGCGATGTCTGGTGGCAGTGAGATAGAGTTAGGATTTCTAGGTAGAAGCGGGGCTGCAGACGACGACTGAAGGTAACGACAACGTCGACAGGGTGGCGATAGCAAACTGCAAGTCTTTCACTTTTTGATTTTCTGTTTGCTTACACACAAGAATCGAATGGGGGCTTTTTCTTGTTTATGGTGTGCGATGTCTGGTGGCGATGGAGGGGACACTCTAGGGTTAGGGCTTGCAGTTAATAGTGTCCGATGGTGGCAGCGAGATAGAGTTAGGATTTCTAGGTAGAAGCGGGGCTGCAGACGACGACTGAAGGTAACGACAACGTCGACAGGGTGGCGATAGCAAACGGCAAGTCTTTTACTTTTTGATTTTCTGTTTGCTTACACACAAGAATCGAATGGGGGCTTTTTCTTGTTTATGGTGTGCGATGTCTGGTGGCAGCGAGATAGAGTTAGGATTTCTAGGTAGAAGCAGGGCTGCAGACGACGACTGAAGGTAACGACAACGTCGACAGGGTGGCGATAGCAAACTGCAAGTCTTTCACTTTTTGATTTTCTGTTTGCTTACACACAAGAATCGAATGGGGGCTTTTTCTTGTTTATGGTGTGCGATGTCTGGTGGTGATGGAGGGGACACTCTAGGGTTAGGGCTTGCAGTTAATAGTGTCCGATGGTGGCAGCGAGATAGAGTTAGGGTTTCTAGGTAGAAGCGGGGCTGCAGACGACGACTGAAGGTAACGACAACGTCGACAGGGTGGCGATAGCAAACTGCAAGTCTTTCACTTTTTGATTTTCTGTTTGCTTACACACAAGAATCGAATGGGGGCTTTTTCTTGTTTATGGTGTGCGATGTCTGGCGGCGATGGAGGGGACACTCTAGGGTTAGGGCTTGCAGTTAATAGTGTCCGATGGTGGCAGCGAGATAGAGTTAGGGTTTCTAGGTAGAAGCGGGGCTGCAGACGACGACTGAAGGTAACGACAACGTCGACAGGGTGGCGATAGCAAACTGCAAGTCTTTCACTTTTTGATTTTCTGTTTGCTTACACACAAGAATCGAATGGGGGCTTTTTCTTGTTTATGGTGTGCGATGTCTGGTGGCGATGGAGGGGACACTCTAGGGTTAGGGCTTGCAGTTAATAGTGTCCGATGGTGGCAACGAGATAGAGTTAGGATATCTAGGTAGAAGCGGGGCTGCAGACGACGACTGAAGGTAACGACAACGTCGACAGGGTGGCGATAGCAAACGGCAAGTCTTTCACTTTTTGATTTTCTGTTTGCTTACACACAAGAATCGAATGGGGGCTTTTTCTTGTTTATGGTGTGCGATGTCTGGTGGCGATGGAGGGGACACTCTAGGGTTAGGGCTTGCAGTTAATAGTGTCCGATGGTGGCAGCGAGATAGAGTTAGGGTTTCTAGGTAGAAGCAGGGCTGCAGACGACGACTGAAGGTAACGACAACGTCGACAGGGTGGCGATAGCAAACGGCAAGTCTTTCACTTTTTGATTTTCTATTTGCTTAGACACAAGAATCGAATGAGGGCTTTTTCTTGTTTATGGTGTGCGATGTCTGGTGGCAGCGAGATAGAGTTAGGATTTCTAGGTAGAAGCGGGGCTGCAGACGACGACTGAAGGTAACGACAACGTCGACAACGTGGCGATAGCAAACTGCAAGTCTTTCACTTTTTGATTTTCTGTTTGCTTACACACAAGAATCGAATGGGGGCTTTTTCTTGTTTATGGTGTGCGATGTTTGGTGGTGATGGAGGGGACACTCTAGGGTTAGGGCTTGCAGTTAATAGTGTCCGATGGTGGCAGCGAGATAGAGTTTGGGTTTCTAGGTAGAAGCAGGGCTGCAGACGACGACTGAAGGTAACGACAACGTCGACAGGGTGGCGATAGCAAACGGCAAGTCTTTCACTTTTTGATTTTCTGTTTGCTTACACACAAGATTCGAATGGGGGCTTTTTCTTGTTTATGGTGTGCGATGTCTGGTGGCAGCGAGATAGAGTTAGGATTTCTAGGTAGAAGCGGGGCTGCAGACGACGACCGAAGGTAACGACAACGTCGACAGCGTGGCGATAGCAAACTGCAAGTCTTTCACTTTTTGATTTTCTGTTTGCTTACACACAAGAATCGAATGGGGGCTTTTTCTTGTTTATGGTGTGCGATGTTTGGTGGTGATGGAGGGGACACTCTAGGGTTAGGGCTTGCAGTTAATAGTGTCCGATGGTGGCAGCGAGATAGAGTTAGGGTTTCTAGGTAGAAGCGGGGCTGCAGACGACGACTGAAGGTAACGACAACGTCGACAGGGTGGCGATAGCAAACTGCAAGTCTTTCACTTTTTGATTTTCTGTTTGCTTACACACAAGAATCGAATGGGGGCTTTTTCTTGTTTATGGTGTGCGATGTCTGGTGGCGATGGAGGGGACACTCTAGGGTTAGGGCTTGCAGTTAATAGTGTCCGATGGTGGCAGCGAGATAGAGTTAGGATTTCTAGGTAGAAGCGGGGCTGCAGACGACGACTGAAGGTAACGACAACGTCGACAGGGTGGCGATAGCAAACTGCAAGTCTTTCACTTTTTGATTTTCTGTTTGCTTACACACAAGAATCAAATGAGGGCTTTTTCTTGTTTATGGTGTGCGATGTCTGGTGGCGATGGAGGGGACACTCTAGGGTTAGGGCTTGCAGTTAATAGTGTCCGATGGTGGCAGCGAGATAGAGTTAGGATTTCTAGGTAGAAGCGGGGCTGCAGACGACGACTGAAGGTAACAACAACTTCGACAGGGTGGCGATAGCAAACTGCAAGTCTTTCACTTTTTGATTTTCTGTTTGCTTACACACAAGAATCGAATGGGGGCTTTTTCTTGTTTATGGTGTGCGATGCCTGGTGGCGATGGAGGGGACACTCTAGGGTTAGGGCTTGCAGTTAATAGTGTCCGATGGTGGCAGCGAGATAGAGTTATGATTTCTAGGTAGAAGCGGGGCTGCAGACGACGACTGAAGGTAACGACAACGTCGACAGGGTGGCGATAGCAAACGGCAAGTCTTTCACTTTTTGATTTTCTGTTTGCTTACACACAAGAATCGAATGGGGGCTTTTTCTTGTTTATGGTGTGCGATGTCTGGTGGCGGTGGAGGGGACACTCTAGGGTTAGGGCTTGCAGTTAATAGTGTCCGATGGTGGCAGCGAGATAGAGTTAGGGTTTCTAGGTAGAAGCGGGGCTGCAGACGACGACTGAAGGTAACGACAATGTCGACAGGGTGGCGATAGCAAACTGCAAGTCTTTCACTTTTTGATTTTCTGTTTGCTTACACACAAGAATCGAATGGGGGCTTTTTCTTGTTTATGGTGTGCGATGTCTGGTGGCGATGGAGGGGACACTCTAGGGTTAGGGCTTGCAGTTAACAGTGTCCGATGGTGGCAGCGAGATAGAGTTAGGATTTCTAGGTAGAAGCGGGGCTGCAGACGACGACTGAAGGTAACGACAACGTCGACAGGGTGGCGATAGCAAACGGCAAGTCTTTCACTTTTTGATTTTTTGTTTGCTTACACACAAGAATCGAATGGGGGCTTTTTCTTGTTTATGGTGTGCGATGTCTGGTGGCGATGGAGGGGACACTCTAGGGTTAGGGCTTGCAGTTAATAGTGTCCGATGGTGGCAGCGAGATAGAGTTAGGGTTTCTAGGTAGAAGCGGGGCTGCAGACGACGACTGAAGGTAACGACAACGTCGACAGGGTGGCGATAGCAAACTGCAAGTCTTTTACTTTTTGATTTTCTGTTTGCTTACACACAAGAATCGAATGGGGGCTTTTTCTTGTTTATGGTGTGCGATGTCTGGTGGCGATGGAGGGGACAGTCTAGGGTTAGGGCTTGCAGTTAATAGTGTCCGATGGTGGCAGCGAGATAGAGTTAGGGTTTCTAGGTAGAAGCAGGGCTGCAGACGACGACTGAAGGTAACGACAACGTCGACAGGGTGGCGATAGCAAACTGCAAGTCTTTCACTTTTTGATTTTCTGTTTGCTTACACACAAGAATCGAATGGGGGCTTTTTCTTGTTTATGGTGTGCGATGTCTGGTGGCGATGGAGGGGACACTCTAGGGTTAGGGCTTGCAGTTAATAGTGTCCGATGGTGGCAGCGAGATAGAGTTAGGATTTCTAGGTAGAAGCGGGGCTGCAGACGACGACTGAAGGTAACGACAACGTCGACAGGGTGGCGATAGCAAACGGCAAGTCTTTCACTTTTTGATTTTCTGTTTGCTTACACACAAGAATCGAATGGGGGCTTTTTCTTGTTTATGGTGTGCGATGTCTGGTGGCAGCGAGATAGAGTTAGGATTTCTAGGTAGAAGCGGGGCTGCAGACGACGACTGAAGGTAACGACAACGTCGACAGGGTGGCGATAGCAAACTGCAAGTCTTTCACTTTTTGATTTTCTGTTTGCTTACACACAAGAATCGAATGGGGGCTTTTTCTTGTTTATGGTGTGCGATGTCTGGTGGTGATGGAGGGGACACTCTAGGGTTAGGGCTTGCAGTTAATAGTGTCCGATGGTGGCAGCGAGATAAAGTTAGGGTTTCTAGGTAGAAGCGGGGCTGCAGACGACGACTGAAGGTAACGACAACGTCGACAGGGTGGCGATAGCAAACTGCAAGTCTTTCACTTTTTGATTTTCTGTTTGCTTACACACAAGAATCGAATGGGGGCTTTTTCTTGTTTATGGTGTGCGATGTCTGGTGGCGATGGAGGGGACACTCTAGGGTTAGGGCTTGCAGTTAATAGTGTCCGATGGTGGCAGAGAGATAGAGTTAGGGTTTCTAGGTAGAAGCGGGGCTGCAGACGACGACTGAAGGTAACGACAACGTCGACAGGGTGGCGATAGCAAACTGCAAGTCTTTCACTTTTTGATTTTCTGTTTGCTTACACACAAGAATCGAATGGGGGCTTTTTCTTGTTTATGGTGTGCGATGTCTGGTGGCGATGGAGGGGACACTCTAGGGTTAGGGCTTGCAGTTAATAGTGTCCGATGGTGGCAACGAGATAGAGTAAGGATTTCTAGGTAGAAGCGGGGCTGCAGACGACGACTGAAGGTAACGACAATGTCGACAGGGTGGCGATAGCAAACGGCAAGTCTTTCACTTTTTGATTTTCTGTTTGCTTACACACAAGAATCGAATGGGGGCTTTTTCTTGTTTATGGTGTGCGAAGTCTGGTGGCGATGGAGGGGACACTCTAGGGTTAGGGCTTGCAGTTAGTAGTGTCCGATGGTGGCAGCGAGATAGAGTTAGGATTTCTAGGTAGAAGCGGGGCTGCAGACGACGACTGAAGGTAACGACAACGTCGACAGGGTGGCGATAGCAAACTGCAAGTCTTTCACTTTTTGATTTTCTGTTTGCTTACACACAAGAATCGAATGAGGGCTTTTTCTTGTTTATGGTGTGCGATGTCTGGTGGCGATGGAGGGGACACTCTAGGGTTAGGCTTGCAGTTAATAGTGTCCGATGGTGGCAGCGAGATAGAGTTAGGATTTCTAGGTAGAAGCGGGGCTGCAGACGACGACTGAAGGTAACAACAACGTCGACAGGGTGGCGATAGCAAACTGCAAGTCTTTCACTTTTTGATTTTCTGTTTGCTTACACACAAGAATCGAATGGGGGCTTTTTCTTGTTTATGGTGTGCGATGCCTGGTGGCGATGGAGGGGACACTCTAGGGTTAGGGCTTGCAGTTAATAGTGTCCGATGGTGGCAGCGAGATAGAGTTATGATTTCTAGGTAGAAGCGGGGCTGCAGACGACGACTGAAGGTAACGACAACGTCGACAGGGTGGCGATAGCAAACGGCAAGTCTTTCACTTTTTGATTTTCTGTTTGCTTACACACAAGAATCGAATGGGGGCTTTTTCTTGTTTATGGTGTGCGATGTCTGGTGGCGGTGGAGGGGACACTCTAGGGTTAGGGCTTGCAGTTAATAGTGTCCGATGGTGGCAGCGAGATAGAGTTAGGGTTTCTAGGTAGAAGCGGGGCTGCAGACGACGACTGAAGGTAACGACAATGTCGACAGGGTGGCGATAGCAAACTGCAAGTCTTTCACTTTTTGATTTTCTGTTTGCTTACACACAAGAATCGAATGGGGGCTTTTTCTTGTTTATGGTGTGCGATGTCTGGTGGCGATGGAGGGGACACTCTAGGGTTAGGGCTTGCAGTTAACAGTGTCCGATGGTGGCAGCGAGATAGAGTTAGGATTTCTAGGTAGAAGCGGGGCTGCAGACGACGACTGAAGGTAACGACAACGTCGACAGGGTGGCGATAGCAAACGGCAAGTCTTTCACTTTTTGATTTTTTGTTTGCTTACACACAAGAATCGAATGGGGGCTTTTTCTTGTTTATGGTGTGCGATGTCTGGTGGCGATGGAGGGGACACTCTAGGGTTAGGGCTTGCAGTTAATAGTGTCCGATGGTGGCAGCGAGATAGAGTTAGGGTTTCTAGGTAGAAGCGGGGCTGCAGACGACGACTGAAGGTAACGACAACGTCGACAGGGTGGCGATAGCAAACTGCAAGTCTTTTACTTTTTGATTTTCTGTTTGCTTACACACAAGAATCGAATGGGGGCTTTTTCTTGTTTATGGTGTGCGATGTCTGGTGGCGATGGAGGGGACACTCTAGGGTTAGGGCTTGCAGTTAATAGTGTCCGATGGTGGCAGCGAGATAGAGTTAGGGTTTCTAGGTAGAAGCAGGGCTGCAGACGACGACTGAAGGTAACGACAACGTCGACAGGGTGGCGATAGCAAACTGCAAGTCTTTCACTTTTTGATTTTCTGTTTGCTTACACACAAGAATCGAATGGGGGCTTTTTCTTGTTTATGGTGTGCGATGTCTGGTGGCGATGGAGGGGACACTCTAGGGTTAGGGCTTGCAGTTAATAGTGTCCGATGGTGGCAGCGAGATAGAGTTAGGATTTCTAGGTAGAAGCGGGGCTGCAGACGACGACTGAAGGTAACGACAACGTCGACAGGGTGGCGATAGCAAACGGCAAGTCTTTCACTTTTTGATTTTCTGTTTGCTTACACACAAGAATCGAATGGGGGCTTTTTCTTGTTTATGGTGTGCGATGTCTGGTGGCAGCGAGATAGAGTTAGGATTTCTAGGTAGAAGCGGGGCTGCAGACGACGACTGAAGGTAACGACAACGTCGACAGGGTGGCGATAGCAAACTGCAAGTCTTTCACTTTTTGATTTTCTGTTTGCTTACACACAAGAATCGAATGGGGGCTTTTTCTTGTTTATGGTGTGCGATGTCTGGTGGTGATGGAGGGGACACTCTAGGGTTAGGGCTTGCAGTTAATAGTGTCCGATGGTGCCAGCGAGATAAAGTTAGGGTTTCTAGGTAGAAGCGGGGCTGCAGACGACGACTGAAGGTAACGACAACGTCGACAGGGTGGCGATAGCAAACTGCAAGTCTTTCACTTTTTGATTTTCTGTTTGCTTACACACAAGAATCGAATGGGGGCTTTTTCTTGTTTATGGTGTGCGATGTCTGGTGGCGATGGAGGGGACACTCTAGGGTTAGGGCTTGCAGTTAATAGTGTCCGATGGTGGCAGAGAGATAGAGTTAGGGTTTCTAGGTAGAAGCGGGGCTGCAGACGACGACTGAAGGTAACGACAACGTCGACAGGGTGGCGATAGCAAACTGCAAGTCTTTCACTTTTTGATTTTCTGTTTGCTTACACACAAGAATCGAATGGGGGCTTTTTCTTGTTTATGGTGTGCGATGTCTGGTGGCGATGGAGGGGACACTCTAGGGTTAGGGCTTGCAGTTAATAGTGTCCGATGGTGGCAACGAGATAGAGTAAGGATTTCTAGGTAGAAGCGGGGCTGCAGACGACGACTGAAGGTAACGACAATGTCGACAGGGTGGCGATAGCAAACGGCAAGTCTTTCACTTTTTGATTTTCTGTTTGCTTACACACAAGAATCGAATGGGGGCTTTTTCTTGTTTATGGTGTGCGAAGTCTGGTGGCGATGGAGGGGACACTCTAGGGTTAGGGCTTGCAGTTAGTAGTGTCCGATGGTGGCAGCGAGATAGAGTTAGGATTTCTAGGTAGAAGCGGGGCTGCAGACGACGACTGAAGGTAACGACAACGTCGACAAGGTGGCGATAGCAAACTGCAAGTCTTTCACTTTTTGATTTTCTGTTTGCTTACACACAAGAATCGAATGGGGGCTTTTTCTTGTTTATGGTGTGCGATGTCTGGTGGCAGCGAGATAGAGTTAGGATTTCTAGGTAGAAGCGGGGCTGCAGACGACGACTGAAGGTAACGACAACGTCGACAGGGTGGCGATAGCAAACTGCAAGTCTTTCACTTTTTGATTTTCTGTTTGCTTACACACAAGAATCGAATGGGGGCTTTTTCTTGTTTATGGTGTGCGATGTCTGGTGGCAGCGAGATAGAGTTAGGATTTCTAGGTAGAAGCGGGGCTGCAGACGACGATTGAAGGTAACGACAACGTCGACAGGGTGGCGATAGCAAACTGCAAGTCTTTCACTTTTTGATTTTCTGTTTGCTTACACACAAGAATCGAATGGGGGCTTTTTCTTGTTTATGGTGTGCGATGTCTGGTGGCAGCGAGATAGAGTTAGGATTTCTAGGTAGAAGCGGGGCTGCAGACGACGACTGAAGGTAACGACAACGTCGACAGGGTGGCGATAGCAAACTGCAGGTCTTTCACTTTTTGATTTTCTGTTTGCTTACACACAAGAATCGAATGGGGGCTTTTTCTTGTTTATGGTGTGCGATGTCTGGTGGCGATGGAGGGGACACTCTAGGGTTAGGGCTTGCAGTTAATAGTGTCCGATGGTGGCAGCGAGATAGAGTTAGGATTTCTAGGTAGAAGCGGGGCTGCAGACGACGACTGAAGGTAACGACAACGTCGACAGGGTGGCGATAGCAAACTGCAAGTCTTTCACTTTTTGATTTTCTGTTTGCTTACACACAAGAATCGAATGAGGGCTTTTTCTTGTTTATGGTGTGCGATGTCTGGTGGCGATGGAGGGGACACTCTAGGGTTAGGGCTTGCAGTTAATAGTGTCCGATGGTGGCAGCGAGATAGAGTTAGGATTTCTAGGTAGAAGCGGGGCTGCAGACGATGACTGAAGGTAACGACAACGTCGACAGGGTGGCGATAGCAAACTGCAAGTCTTTCACTTTTTGATTTTCTGTTTGCTTACACACAAGAATCGAATGGGGGCTTTTTCTTGTTTATGGTGTGCGATGCCTGGTGGCGATGGAGGGGACACTCTAGGGTTAGGGCTTGCAGTTAATAGTGTCCGATGGTGGCAGCGAGATAGAGTTAGGATTTCTAGGTAGAAGCGGGGCTGCAGACGACGACTGAAGGTAACGACAACGTCGACAGGGTGGCGATAGCAAACGGCAAGTCTTTCACTTTTTGATTTTCTGTTTGCTTACACACAAGAATCGAATGGGGGCTTTTTCTTGTTTATGGTGTGCGATGTCTGGTGGCGGTGGAGGGGACACTCTAGGGTTAGGGCTTGCAGTTAATAGTGTCCGATGGTGGCAGCGAGATAGAGTTAGGGTTTCTAGGTTGAAGCGGGGCTGCAGACGACGACTGAAGGTAACGACAACGTCGACAGGGTGGCGATAGCAAACTGCAAGTCTTTCACTTTTTGATTTTCTGTTTGCTTACACACAAGAATCGAATGGGGGCTTTTTCTTGTTTATGGTGTGCGATGTCTGGTGGCGATGGAGGGGACACTCTAGGGTTAGGGCTTGCAGTTAACAGTGTCCGATGGTGGCAGCGAGATAGAGTTAGGATTTCTAGGTAGAAGCGGGGCTGCAGACGACGACTGAAGGTAACGACAACGTCGACAGGGTGGCGATAGCAAACGGCAAGTCTTTCACTTTTTGATTTTCTGTTTACTTACACACAAGAATCGAATGGGGGCTTTTTCTTGTTTATGGTGTGCGATGTCTGGTGGCAGCGAGATAGAGTTAGGATTTCTAGGTAGAAGCGGGGCTGCAGACGACGACTGAAGGTAACGACAACGTCGACAGGGTGGCGATAGCAAACTGCAAGTCTTTCACTTTTTGATTTTCTGTTTGCTTACACACAAGAATCGAATGGGGGCTTTTTCTTGTTTATGGTGTGCGATGTCTGGTGGTGATGGAGGGGACACTCTAGGGTTAGGGCTTGCAGTTAATAGTGTCCGATGGTGGCAGCGAGATAAAGTTAGGGTTTCTAGGTAGAAGCGGGGCTGCAGACGACGACTGAAGGTAACGACAACGTCGACAGGGTGGCGATAGCAAACTGCAAGTCTTTCACTTTTTGATTTTCTGTTTGCTTACACACAAGAATCGAATGGGGGCTTTTTCTTGTTTATGGTGTGCGATGTCTGGTGGCGATGGAGGGGACACTCTAGGGTTAGGGCTTGCAGTTAATAGTGTCCGATGGTGGCAGCGAGATAGAGTTAGGGTTTCTAGGTAGAAGCGGGGCTGCAGACGACGACTGAAGGTAACGACAACGTCGACAGGGTGGCGATAGCAAACTGCAAGTCTTTCACTTTTCGATTTTCTGTTTGCTTACACACAAGAATCGAATGGGGGCTTTTTCTTGTTTATGGTGTGCGATGTCTGGTGGCGATGGAGGGGACACTCTAGGGTTAGGGCTTGCAGTTAATAGTGTCCGATGGTGGCAACGAGATAGAGTAAGGATTTCTAGGTAGAAGCGGGGCTGCAGACGACGACTGAAGGTAACGACAATCTCGACAGGGTGGCGATAGCAAACGGCAAGTCTTTCACTTTTTGATTTTCTGTTTGCTTACACACAAGAATCGAATGGGGGCTTTTTCTTGTTTATGGTGTGCGATGTCTGGTGGCGATGGAGGGGACACTCTAGGGTTAGGGCTTGCAGTTAGTAGTGTCCGATGGTGGCAGCGAGATAGAGTTAGGATTTCTAGGTAGAAGCGGGGCTGCAGACGACGACTGAAGGTAACGACAACGTCGACAAGGTGGCGATAGCAAACTGCAAGTCTTTCACTTTTTGATTTTCTGTTTGCTTACACACAAGAATCGAATGGGGGCTTTTTCTTGTTTATGGTGTGCGATGTCTGGTGGCAGCGAGATAGAGTTAGGATTTCTAGGTAGAAGCGGGGCTGCAGACGACGACTGAAGGTAACGACAACGTCGACAGGGTGGCGATAGCAAACTGCAAGTCTTTCACTTTTTGATTTTCTGTTTGCTTACACACAAGAATCGAATGGGGGCTTTTTCTTGTTTATGGTGTGCGATGTCTGGTGGCAGCGAGATAGAGTTAGGATTTCTAGGTAGAAGCGGGGCTGCAGACGACGACTGAAGGTAACGACAACGTCGACAGGGTGGCGATAGCAAACTGCAAGTCTTTCACTTTTTGATTTTCTGTTTGCTTACACACAAGAATCGAATGGGGGCTTTTTCTTGTTTATGGTGTGCGATGTCTGGTGGCAGCGAGATAGAGTTAGGATTTCTAGGTAGAAGCGGGGCTGCAGACGACGACTGAAGGTAACGACAACGTCGACAGGGTGACGATAGCAAACTGCAAGTCTTTCACTTTTTGATTTTCTGTTTGCTTACACACAAGAATCGAATGGGGGCTTTTTCTTGTTTATGGTGTGCGATGTCTGGTGGCGATGGAGGGGACACTCTAGGGTTAGGGCTTGCAGTTAATAGTGTCCGATGGTAGCAGCGAGATAGAGTTAGGATTTCTAGGTAGAAGCGGGGCTGCAGACGACGACTGAAGGTAACGACAACGTCGACAGGGTGGCGATAGCAAACTGCAAGTCTTTCACCTTTTGATTTTCTGTTTGCTTACACACAAGAATCGAATGAGGGCTTTTTCTTGTTTATGGTGTGCGATGTCTGGTGGCGATGGAGGGGACACTCTAGGGTTAGGGCTTGCAGTTAATAGTGTCCGATGGTGGCAGCGAGATAGAGTTAGGATTTCTAGGTAGAAGCGGGGCTGCAGACGATGACTGAAGGTAACGACAACGTCGACAGGGTGGCGATAGCAAACTGCAAGTCTTTCACTTTTTGATTTTCTGTTTGCTTACACACAAGAATCGAATGGGGGCTTTTTCTTGTTTATGGTGTGCGATGCCTGGTGGCGATGGAGGGGACACTCTAGGGTTAGGGCTTGCAGTTAATAGTGTCCGATGGTGGCAGCGAGATAGAGTTAGGATTTCTAGGTAGAAGCGGGGCTGCAGACGACGACTGAAGGTAACGACAACGTCGACAGGGTGGCGATAGCAAACGGCAAGTCTTTCACTTTTTGATTTTCTGTTTGCTTACACACAAGAATCGAATGGGGGCTTTTTCTTGTTTATGGTGTGCGATGTCTGGTGGCGGTGGAGGGGACACTCTAGGGTTAGGGCTTGCAGTTAATAGTGTCCGATGGTGGCAGCGAGATAGAGTTAGGGTATCTAGGTAGAAGCGGGGCTGCAGACGACGACTGAAGGTAACGACAACGTCGACAGGGTGGCGTTAGCAAACTGCAAGTCTTTCACTTTTTGATTTTCTGTTTGCTTACACACAAGAATCGAATGGGGGCTTTTTCTTGTTTATGGTGTGCGATGTCTGGTGGCGATGGAGGGGACACTCTAGGGTTAGGGCTTGCAGTTAACAGTGTCCGATGGTGGTAGCGAGATAGAGTTAGGATTTCTAGGTAGAAGCGGGGCTGCAGACGACGACTGAAGGTAACGACAACGTCGACAGGGTGGCGATAGCAAACGGCAAGTCTTTCACTTTTTGATTTTTTGTTTGCTTACACAGAAGAATCGAATGGGGGCTTTTTCTTGTTTATGGTGTGCGATGTCTGGTGGCGATGGAGGGGACACTCTAGGGTTAGGGCTTGCAGTTAATAGTGTCCGATGGTGGCAGCGAGATAGAGTTAGGGTTTCTAGGTAGAAGCGGGGCTGCAGACGACGACTAAAGGTAACGACAACGTCGACAGGGTGGCGATAGCAAACTGCAAGTCTTTCACTTTTTGATTTTCTGTTTGCTTACACACAAGAATCGAATGGGGGCTTTTTCTTGTTTATGGTGTGCGATGTCTGGTGGCGATGGAGGGGACACTCTAGGGTTAGGGCTTGCAGTTAATAGTGTCCGATGGTGGCAACGAGATAGAGTTAGGATTTTTAGGTAGAAGCGGGGCTGCAGACGACGACTGAAGGTAACGACAACGTCGACAGGGTGGCGATAGCAAACTGCAAGTCTTTCACTTTTTGATTTTCTGTTTGCTTACACACAAGAATCGAATGGGGGCTTTTTCTTGTTTATGGTGTGCGATGTCTGGTGGCAGCGAGATAGAGTTAGGATTTCTAGGTAGAAGCGGGGCTGCAGACGACGACTGAAGGTAACGACAACGTCGACAGGGTGGCGATAGCAAACTGCAGGTCTTTCACTTTTTGATTTTCTGTTTGCTTACACACAAGAATCGAATGGGGGCTTTTTCTTGTTTATGGTGTGCGATGTCTGGTGGCGATGGAGGGGACACTCTAGGGTTAGGGCTTGCAGTTAATAGTGTCCGATGGTGGCAGCGAGATAGAGTTAGGATTTCTAGGTAGAAGCGGGGCTGCAGACGACGACTGAAGGTAACGACAACGTCGACAGGGTGGCGATAGCAAACTGCAAGTCTTTCACTTTTTGATTTTCTGTTTGCTTACACACAAGAATCGAATGAGGGCTTTTTCTTGTTTATGGTGTGCGATGTCTGGTGGCGATGGAGGGGACACTCTAGGGTTAGGGCTTGCAGTTAATAGTGTCCGATGGTGGCAGCGAGATAGAGTTAGGATTTCTAGGTAGAAGCGGGGCTGCAGACGATGACTGAAGGTAACGACAACGTCGACAGGGTGGCGATAGCAAACTGCAAGTCTTTCACTTTTTGATTTTCTGTTTGCTTACACACAAGAATCGAATGGGGGCTTTTTCTTGTTTATGGTGTGCGATGCCTGGTGGCGATGGAGGGGACACTCTAGGGTTAGGGCTTGCAGTTAATAGTGTCCGATGGTGGCAGCGAGATAGAGTTAGGATTTCTAGGTAGAAGCGGGGCTGCAGACGACGACTGAAGGTAACGACAACGTCGACAGGGTGGCGATAGCAAACGGCAAGTCTTTCACTTTTTGATTTTCTGTTTGCTTACACACAAGAATCGAATGGGGGCTTTTTCTTGTTTATGGTGTGCGATGTCTGGTGGCGGTGGAGGGGACACTCTAGGGTTAGGGCTTGCAGTTAATAGTGTCCGATGGTGGCAGCGAGATAGAGTTAGGGTTTCTAGGTTGAAGCGGGGCTGCAGACGACGACTGAAGGTAACGACAACGTCGACAGGGTGGCGATAGCAAACTGCAAGTCTTTCACTTTTTGATTTTCTGTTTGCTTACACACAAGAATCGAATGGGGGCTTTTTCTTGTTTATGGTGTGCGATGTCTGGTGGCGATGGAGGGGACACTCTAGGGTTAGGGCTTGCAGTTAACAGTGTCCGATGGTGGCAGCGAGATAGAGTTAGGATTTCTAGGTAGAAGCGGGGCTGCAGACGACGACTGAAGGTAACGACAACGTCGACAGGGTGGCGATAGCAAACGGCAAGTCTTTCACTTTTTGATTTTCTGTTTGCTTACACACAAGAATCGAATGGGGGCTTTTTCTTGTTTATGGTGTGCGATGTCTGGTGGCAGCGAGATAGAGTTAGGATTTCTAGGTAGAAGCGGGGCTGCAGACGACGACTGAAGGTAACGACAACGTCGACAGGGTGGCGATAGCAAACTGCAAGTCTTTCACTTTTTGATTTTCTGTTTGCTTACACACAAGAATCGAATGGGGGCTTTTTCTTGTTTATGGTGTGCGATGTCTGGTGGTGATGGAGGGGACACTCTAGGGTTAGGGCTTGCAGTTAATAGTGTCCGATGGTGGCAGCGAGATAAAGTTAGGGTTTCTAGGTAGAAGCGGGGCTGCAGACGACGACTGAAGGTAACGACAACGTCGACAGGGTGGCGATAGCAAACTGCAAGTCTTTCACTTTTTGATTTTCTGTTTGCTTACACACAAGAATCGAATGGGGGCTTTTTCTTGTTTATGGTGTGCGATGTCTGGTGGCGATGGAGGGGACACTCTAGGGTTAGTGCTTGCAGTTAATAGTGTCCGATGGTGGCAGCGAGATAGAGTTAGGGTTTCTAGGTAGAAGCGGGGCTGCAGACGACGACTGAAGGTAACGACAACGTCGACAGGGTGGCGATAGCAAACTGCAAGTCTTTCACTTTTCGATTTTCTGTTTGCTTACACACAAGAATCGAATGGGGGCTTTTTCTTGTTTATGGTGTGCGATGTCTGGTGGCGATGGAGGGGACACTCTAGGGTTAGGGCTTGCAGTTAATAGTGTCCGATGGTGGCAACGAGATAGAGTAAGGATTTCTAGGTAGAAGCGGGGCTGCAGACGACGACTGAAGGTAACGACAATCTCGACAGGGTGGCGATAGCAAACGGCAAGTCTTTCACTTTTTGATTTTCTGTTTGCTTACACACAAGAATCGAATGGGGGCTTTTTCTTGTTTATGGTGTGCGATGTCTGGTGGCGATGGAGGGGACACTCTAGGGTTAGGGCTTGCAGTTAGTAGTGTCCGATGGTGGCAGCGAGATAGAGTTAGGATTTCTAGGTAGAAGCGGGGCTGCAGACGACGACTGAAGGTAACGACAACGTCGACAAGGTGGCGATAGCAAACTGCAAGTCTTTCACTTTTTGATTTTTCTGTTTGCTTACACACAAGAATCGAATGGGGGCTTTTTCTTGTTTATGGTGTGCGATGTCTGGTGGCGATGGAGGGGACACTCTAGGGTTAGGGCTTGCAGTTAACAGTGTCCGATGGTGGTAGCGAGATAGAGTTAGGATTTCTAGGTAGAAGCGGGGCTGCAGACGACGACTGAAGGTAACGACAACGTCGACAGGGTGGCGATAGCAAACGGCAAGTCTTTCACTTTTTGATTTTTTGTTTGCTTACACAGAAGAATCGAATGGGGGCTTTTTCTTGTTTATGGTGTGCGATGTCTGGTGGCGATGGAGGGGACACTCTAGGGTTAGGGCTTGCAGTTAATAGTGTCCGATGGTGGCAGCGAGATAGAGTTAGGGTTTCTAGGTAGAAGCGGGGCTGCAGACGACGACTAAAGGTAACGACAACGTCGACAGGGTGGCGATAGCAAACTGCAAGTCTTTCACTTTTTGATTTTCTGTTTGCTTACACACAAGAATCGAATGGGGGCTTTTTCTTGTTTATGGTGTGCGATGTCTGGTGGCGATGGAGGGGACACTCTAGGGTTAGGGCTTGCAGTTAATAGTGTCCGATGGTGGCAACGAGATAGAGTTAGGATTTTTAGGTAGAAGCGGGGCTGCAGACGACGACTGAAGGTAACGACAACGTCGACAGGGTGGCGATAGCAAACTGCAAGTCTTTCACTTTTTGATTTTCTGTTTGCTTACACACAAGAATCGAATGGGGGCTTTTTCTTGTTTATGGTGTGCGATGTCTGGTGGCAGCGAGATAGAGTTAGGATTTCTAGGTAGAAGCGGGGCTGCAGACGACGACTGAAGGTAACGACAACGTCGACAGGGTGGCGATAGCAAACTGCAGGTCTTTCACTTTTTGATTTTCTGTTTGCTTACACACAAGAATCGAATGGGGGCTTTTTCTTGTTTATGGTGTGCGATGTCTGGTGGCGATGGAGGGGACACTCTAGGGTTAGGGCTTGCAGTTAATAGTGTCCGATGGTGGCAGCGAGATAGAGTTAGGATTTCTAGGTAGAAGCGGGGCTGCAGACGACGACTGAAGGTAACGACAACGTCGACAGGGTGGCGATAGCAAACTGCAAGTCTTTCACTTTTTGATTTTCTGTTTGCTTACACACAAGAATCGAATGAGGGCTTTTTCTTGTTTATGGTGTGCGATGTCTGGTGGCGATGGAGGGGACACTCTAGGGTTAGGGCTTGCAGTTAATAGTGTCCGATGGTGGCAGCGAGATAGAGTTAGGATTTCTAGGTAGAAGCGGGGCTGCAGACGATGACTGAAGGTAACGACAACGTCGACAGGGTGGCGATAGCAAACTGCAAGTCTTTCACTTTTTGATTTTCTGTTTGCTTACACACAAGAATCGAATGGGGGCTTTTTCTTGTTTATGGTGTGCGATGCCTGGTGGCGATGGAGGGGACACTCTAGGGTTAGGGCTTGCAGTTAATAGTGTCCGATGGTGGCAGCGAGATAGAGTTAGGATTTCTAGGTAGAAGCGGGGCTGCAGACGACGACTAAAGGTAACGACAACGTCGACAGGGTGGCGATAGCAAACGGCAAGTCTTTCACTTTTTGATTTTCTGTTTGCTTACACACAAGAATCGAATGGGGGCTTTTTCTTGTTTATGGTGTGCGATGTCTGGTGGCGGTGGAGGGGACACTCTAGGGTTAGGGCTTGCAGTTAATAGTGTCCGATGGTGGCAGCGAGATAGAGTTAGGGTTTCTAGGTTGAAGCGGGGTTGCAGACGACGACTGAAGGTAACGACAACGTCGACAGGGTGGCGATAGCAAACTGCAAGTCTTTCACTTTTTGATTTTCTGTTTGCTTACACACAAGAATCGAATGGGGGCTTTTTCTTGTTTATGGTGTGCGATGTCTGGTGGCGATGGAGGGGACACTCTAGGGTTAGGGCTTGCAGTTAACAGTGTCCGATGGTGGCAGCGAGATAGAGTTAGGATTTCTAGGTAGAAGCGGGGCTGCAGACGACGACTGAAGGTAACGACAACGTCGACAGGGTGGCGATAGCAAACGGCAAGTCTTTCACTTTTTGATTTTCTGTTTGCTTACACACAAGAATCGAATGGGGGCTTTTTCTTGTTTATGGTGTGCGATGTCTGGTGGCAGCGAGATAGAGTTAGGATTTCTAGGTAGAAGCGGGGCTGCAGACGACGACTGAAGGTAACGACAACGTCGACAGGGTGGCGATAGCAAACTGCAAGTCTTTCACTTTTTGATTTTCTGTTTGCTTACACACAAGAATCGAATGGGGGCTTTTTCTTGTTTATGGTGTGCGATGTCTGGTGGTGATGGAGGGGACACTCTAGGGTTAGGGCTTGCAGTTAATAGTGTCCGATGGTGGCAGCGAGATAAAGTTAGGGTTTCTAGGTAGAAGCGGGGCTGCAGACGACGACTGAAGGTAACGACAACGTCGACAGGGTGGCGATAGCAAACTGCAAGTCTTTCACTTTTTGATTTTCTGTTTGCTTACACACAAGAATCGAATGGGGGCTTTTTCTTGTTTATGGTGTGCGATGTCTGGTGGCGATGGAGGGGACACTCTAGGGTTAGGGCTTGCAGTTAATAGTGTCCGATGGTGGCAGCGAGATAGAGTTAGGGTTTCTAGGTAGAAGCGGGGCTGCAGACGACGACTGAAGGTAACGACAACGTCGACAGGGTGGCGATAGCAAACTGCAAGTCTTTCACTTTTCGATTTTCTGTTTGCTTACACACAAGAATCGAATGGGGGCTTTTTCTTGTTTATGGTGTGCGATGTCTGGTGGCGATGGAGGGGACACTCTAGGGTTAGGGCTTGCAGTTAATAGTGTCCGATGGTGGCAACGAGATAGAGTAAGGATTTCTAGGTAGAAGCGGGGCTGCAGACGACGACTGAAGGTAACGACAATCTCGACAGGGTGGCGATAGCAAACGGCAAGTCTTTCACTTTTTGATTTTCTGTTTGCTTACACACAAGAATCGAATGGGGGCTTTTTCTTGTTTATGGTGTGCGATGTCTGGTGGCGATGGAGGGGACACTCTAGGGTTAGGGCTTGCAGTTAGTAGTGTCCGATGGTGGCAGCGAGATAGAGTTAGGATTTCTAGGTAGAAGCGGGGCTGCAGACGACGACTGAAGGTAACGACAACGTCGACAAGGTGGCGATAGCAAACTGCAAGTCTTTCACTTTTTGATTTTCTGTTTGCTTACACACAAGAATCGAATGGGGGCTTTTTCTTGTTTATGGTGTGCGATGTCTGGTGGCAGCGAGATAGAGTTAGGATTTCTAGGTAGAAGCGGGGCTGCAGACGACGACTGAAGGTAACGACAACGTCGACAGGGTGGCGATAGCAAACTGCAAGTCTTTCACTTTTTGATTTTCTGTTTGCTTACACACAAGAATCGAATGGGGGCTTTTTCTTGTTTATGGTGTGCGATGTCTGGTGGCAGCGAGATAGAGTTAGGATTTCTAGGTAGAAGCGGGGCTGCAGACGACGACTGAAGGTAACGACAACGTCGACAGGGTGGCGATAGCAAACTGCAAGTCTTTCACTTTTTGATTTTCTGTTTGCTTACACACAAGAATCGAATGGGGGCTTTTTCTTGTTTATGGTGTGCGATGTCTGGTGGCAGCGAGATAGAGTTAGGATTTCTAGGTAGAAGCGGGGCTGCAGACGACGACTGAAGGTAACGACAACGTCGACAGGGTGACGATAGCAAACTGCAAGTCTTTCACTTTTTGATTTTCTGTTTGCTTACACACAAGAATCGAATGGGGGCTTTTTCTTGTTTATGGTGTGCGATGTCTGGTGGCGATGGAGGGGACACTCTAGGGTTAGGGCTTGCAGTTAATAGTGTCCGATGGTAGCAGCGAGATAGAGTTAGGATTTCTAGGTAGAAGCGGGGCTGCAGACGACGACTGAAGGTAACGACAACGTCGACAGGGTGGCGATAGCAAACTGCAAGTCTTTCACCTTTTGATTTTCTGTTTGCTTACACACAAGAATCGAATGAGGGCTTTTTCTTGTTTATGGTGTGCGATGTCTGGTGGCGATGGAGGGGACACTCTAGGGTTAGGGCTTGCAGTTAATAGTGTCCGATGGTGGCAGCGAGATAGAGTTAGGATTTCTAGGTAGAAGCGGGGCTGCAGACGATGACTGAAGGTAACGACAACGTCGACAGGGTGGCGATAGCAAACTGCAAGTCTTTCACTTTTTGATTTTCTGTTTGCTTACACACAAGAATCGAATGGGGGCTTTTTCTTGTTTATGGTGTGCGATGCCTGGTGGCGATGGAGGGGACACTCTAGGGTTAGGGCTTGCAGTTAATAGTGTCCGATGGTGGCAGCGAGATAGAGTTAGGATTTCTAGGTAGAAGCGGGGCTGCAGACGACGACTGAAGGTAACGACAACGTCGACAGGGTGGCGATAGCAAACGGCAAGTCTTTCACTTTTTGATTTTCTGTTTGCTTACACACAAGAATCGAATGGGGGCTTTTTCTTGTTTATGGTGTGCGATGTCTGGTGGCGGTGGAGGGGACACTCTAGGGTTAGGGCTTGCAGTTAATAGTGTCCGATGGTGGCAGCGAGATAGAGTTAGGGTATCTAGGTAGAAGCGGGGCTGCAGACGACGACTGAAGGTAACGACAACGTCGACAGGGTGGCGATAGCAAACTGCAAGTCTTTCACTTTTTGATTTTCTGTTTGCTTACACACAAGAATCGAATGGGGGCTTTTTCTTGTTTATGGTGTGCGATGTCTGGTGGCGATGGAGGGGACACTCTAGGGTTAGGGCTTGCAGTTAACAGTGTCCGATGGTGGTAGCGAGATAGAGTTAGGATTTCTAGGTAGAAGCGGGGCTGCAGACGACGACTGAAGGTAACGACAACGTCGACAGGGTGGCGATAGCAAACGGCAAGTCTTTCACTTTTTGATTTTTTGTTTGCTTACACAGAAGAATCGAATGGGGGCTTTTTCTTGTTTATGGTGTGCGATGTCTGGTGGCGATGGAGGGGACACTCTAGGGTTAGGGCTTGCAGTTAATAGTGTCCGATGGTGGCAGCGAGATAGAGTTAGGGTTTCTAGGTAGAAGCGGGGCTGCAGACGACGACTAAAGGTAACGACAACGTCGACAGGGTGGCGATAGCAAACTGCAAGTCTTTCACTTTTTGATTTTCTGTTTGCTTACACACAAGAATCGAATGGGGGCTTTTTCTTGTTTATGGTGTGCGATGTCTGGTGGCGATGGAGGGGACACTCTAGGGTTAGGGCTTGCAGTTAATAGTGTCCGATGGTGGCAACGAGATAGAGTTAGGATTTCTAGGTAGAAGCGGGGCTGCAGACGACGACTGAAGGTAACGACAACGTCGACAGGGTGGCGATAGCAAACGGCAAGTCTTTCACTTTTTGATTTTCTGTTTGCTTACACACAAGAATCGAATGGGGGCTTTTTCTTGTTTATGGTGTGCGATGTCTGGTGGCGATGGAGGGGACACTCTAGGGTTAGGGCTTGCAGTTAATAGTTTCCGATGGTGGCAGCGAGATAGAGTTAGGGTTTCTAGGTAGAAGCAGGGCTGCAGACGACGACTGAAGGTAACGACAACGTCGACAGGGTGGCGATAGCAAATTGCAAGTCTTTCACTTTTTGATTTTCTGTTTGCTTACACACAAGAATCGAATGGGGGCTTTTTCTTGTTTATGGTGTGCGATGTCTGGTGGCGATGGAGGGGACACTCTAGGGTTAGGGCTTGCAGTTAATAGTGTCCGATGGTGGCAGCGAGATAGAGTTAGGATTTCTAGGTAGAAGCGGGGCTGCAGACGACGACTGAAGGTAACGACAACGTCGACAGGGTGGCGATAGCAAACTGCAAGTCTTTCACTTTTTGATTTTCTGTTTGCTTACACACAAGAATCGAATGGGGGCTTTTTCTTGTTTATGGTGTGCGATGTCTGGTGGCGATGGAGGGGACACTCTAGGGTTAGGGCTTGCAGTTAATAGTGTCCGATGGTGGCAACGAGATAGAGTTAGGATTTCTAGGTAGAAGCGGGGCTGCAGACGACGACTGAAGGTAACGACAACGTCGACAGGGTGGCGATAGCAAACGGCAAGTCTTTCACTTTTTGATTTTCTGTTTGCTTACACATAAGAATCGAATGGGGGCTTTTTCTTGTTTATGGTGTGCGATGTCTGGTGGCGATGGAGGGGACACTCTAGGGTTAGGGCTTGCAGTTAATAGTTTCCGATGGTGGCAGCGAGATAGAGTTAGGGTTTCTAGGTAGAAGCAGGGCTGCAGACGACGACTGAAGGTAACGACAACGTCGACAGGGTGGCGATAGCAAATTGCAAGTCTTTCACTTTTTGATTTTCTGTTTGCTTACACACAAGAATCGAATGGGGGCTTTTTCTTGTTTATGGTGTGCGATGTCTGGTGGCGATGGAGGGGACACTCTAGGGTTAGGGCTTGCAGTTAATAGTGTCCGATGGTGGCAGCGAGATAGAGTTAGGATTTCTAGGTAGAAGCGGGGCTGCAGACGACGACTGAAGGTAACGACAACGTCGACAGGGTGGCGATAGCAAACGGCAAGTCTTTCACTTTTTGATTTTCTGTTTGCTTACACACAAGAATCGAATGGGGGCTTTTTCTTGTTTATGGTGTGCGATGTCTGGTGGCAGCGAGATAGAGTTAGGATTTCTAGGTAGAAGCGGGGCTGCAGACGACGACTGAAGGTAACGACAACGTCGACAGGGTGGCGATAGCAAACTGCAAGTCTTTCACTTTTTGATTTTCTGTTTGCTTACACACAAGAATCGAATGGGGGCTTTTTCTTGTTTATGGTGTGCGATGTCTGGTGGTGATGGAGGGGACACTCTAGGGTTAGGGCTTGCAGTTAATAGTGTCCGATGGTGGCAGCGAGATAGAGTTAGGGTTTCTAGGTAGAAGCGGGGCTGCAGACGACGACTGAAGGTAACGACAACGTCGACAGGGTGGCGATAGCAAACTGCAAGTCTTTCACTTTTTGATTTTCTGTTTGCTTACACACAAGAATCGAATGGGGGCTTTTTCTTGTTTATGGTGTGCGATGTCTGGTGGCGATGGAGGGGACACTCTAGGGTTAGGGCTTGCAGTTAATAGTGTCCGATGGTGGCAACGAGATAGAGTAAGGATTTCTAGGTAGAAGCGGGGCTGCAGACGACGACTGAAGGTAACGACAATGTCGACAGGGTGGCGATAGCAAACGGCAAGTCTTTCACTTTTTGATTTTCTGTTTGCTTACACACAAGAATCGAATGGGGGCTTTTTCTTGTTTATGGTGTGCGATGTCTGGTGGCGATGGAGGGGACACTCTAGGGTTAGGGCTTGCAGTTAGTAGTGTCCGATGGTGGCAGCGAGATAGAGTTAGGATTTCTAGGTAGAAGCGGGGCTGCAGACGACGACTGAAGGTAACGACAACGTCGACAAGGTGGCGATAGCAAACTGCAAGTCTTTCACTTTTTGATTTTCTGTTTGCTTACACACAAGAATCGAATGGGGGCTTTTTCTTGTTTATGGTGTGCGATGTCTGGTGGCAGCGAGATAGAGTTAGGATTTCTAGGTAGAAGCGGGGCTGCAGACGACGACTGAAGGTAACGACAACGTCGACAGGGTGGCGATAGCAAACTGCAAGTCTTTCACTTTTTGATTTTCTGTTTGCTTACACACAAGAATCGAATGGGGGCTTTTTCTTGTTTATGGTGTGCGATGTCTGGTGGCGATGGAGGGGACACTCTAGGGTTAGGGCTTGTTGCAGTTAATAGTGTCCGATGGTGGCAGCGAGATAGAGTTAGGGTTTCTAGGTAGAAGCGGGGCTGCAGACGACGACTGAAGGTAACGACAACGTCGACAGGGTGGCGATAGCAAACTGCAAGTCTTTCACTTTTCGATTTTCTGTTTGCTTACACACAAGAATCGAATGGGGGATTTTTCTTGTTTATGGTGTGCGATGTCTGGTGGCGATGGAGGGGACACTCTAGGGTTAGGGCTTGCAGTTAATAGTGTCCGATGGTGGCAACGAGATAGAGTAAGGATTTCTAGGTAGAAGCGGGGCTGCAGACGACGACTGAAGGTAACGACAATCTCGACAGGGTGGCGATAGCAAACGGCAAGTCTTTCACTTTTTGATTTTCTGTTTGCTTACACACAAGAATCGAATGGGGGCTTTTTCTTGTTTATGGTGTGCGATGTCTGGTGGCGATGGAGGGGACACTCTAGGGTTAGGGCTTGCAGTTAGTAGTGTCCGATGGTGGCAGCGAGATAGAGTTAGGATTTCTAGGTAGAAGCGGGGCTGCAGACGACGACTGAAGGTAACGACAACGTCGACAAGGTGGCGATAGCAAACTGCAAGTCTTTCACTTTTTGATTTTCTGTTTGCTTACACACAAGAATCGAATGGGGGCTTTTTCTTGTTTATGGTGTGCGATGTCTGGTGGCAGCGAGATAGAGTTAGGATTTCTAGGTAGAAGCGGGGCTGCAGACGACGACTGAAGGTAACGACAACGTCGACAGGGTGGCGATAGCAAACTGCAAGTCTTTCACTTTTTGATTTTCTGTCTGCTTACACACAAGAATCGAATGGGGGCTTTTTCTTGTTTATGGTGTGCGATGTCTGGTGGCAGCGAGATAGAGTTAGGATTTCTAGGTAGAAGCGGGGCTGCAGACGACGACTGAAGGTAACGACAACGTCGACAGGGTGGCGATAGCAAACTGCAAGTCTTTCACTTTTTGATTTTCTGTTTGCTTACACACAAGAATCGAATGGGGGCTTTTTCTTGTTTATGGTGTGCGATGTCTGGTGGCAGCGAGATAGAGTTAGGATTTCTAGGTAGAAGCGGGGCTGCAGACGACGACTGAAGGTAACGACAACGTCGACAGGGTGGCGATAGCAAACTGCAAGTCTTTCACTTTTTGATTTTCTGTTTGCTTACACACAAGAATCGAATGGGGGCTTTTTCTTGTTTATGGTGTGCGATGTCTGGTGGCGATGGAGGGGACACTCTAGGGTTAGGGCTTGTTGCAGTTAATAGTGTCCGATGGTGGCAGCGAGATAGAGTTAGGGTTTCTAGGTAGAAGCGGGGCTGCAGACGACGACTGAAGGTAACGACAACGTCGACAGGGTGGCGATAGCAAACTGCAAGTCTTTCACTTTTCGATTTTCTGTTTGCTTACACACAAGAATCGAATGGGGGCTTTTTCTTGTTTATGGTGTGCGATGTCTGGTGGCGATGGAGGGGACACTCTAGGGTTAGGGCTTGCAGTTAATAGTGTCCGATGGTGGCAACGAGATAGAGTAAGGATTTCTAGGTAGAAGCGGGGCTGCAGACGACGACTGAAGGTAACGACAATCTCGACAGGGTGGCGATAGCAAACGGCAAGTCTTTCACTTTTTGATTTTCTGTTTGCTTACACACAAGAATCGAATGGGGGCTTTTTCTTGTTTATGGTGTGCGATGTCTGGTGGCGATTGAGGGGACACTCTAGGGTTAGGGCTTGCAGTTAGTAGTGTCCGATGGTGGCAGCGAGATAGAGTTAGGATTTCTAGGTAGAAGCGGGGCTGCAGACGACGACTGAAGGTAACGACAACGTCGACAAGGTGGCGATAGCAAACTGCAAGTCTTTCACTTTTTGATTTTCTGTTTGCTTACACACAAGAATCGAATGGGGGCTTTTTCTTGTTTATGGTGTGCGATGTCTGGTGGCAGCGAGATAGAGTTAGGATTTCTAGGTAGAAGCGGGGCTGCAGACGACGACTGAAGGTAACGACAACGTCGACAGGGTGGCGATAGCAAACTGCAAGTCTTTCACTTTTTGATTTTCTGTCTGCTTACACACAAGAATCGAATGGGGGCTTTTTCTTGTTTATGGTGTGCGATGTCTGGTGGCAGCGAGATAGAGTTAGGATTTCTAGGTAGAAGCGGGGCTGCAGACGACGACTGAAGGTAACGACAACGTCGACAGGGTGGCGATAGCAAACTGCAAGTCTTTCACTTTTTGATTTTCTGTTTGCTTACACACAAGAATCGAATGGGGGCTTTTTCTTGTTTATGGTGTGCGATGTCTGGTGGCAGCGAGATAGAGTTAGGATTTCTAGGTAGAAGCGGGGCTGCAGACGACGACTGAAGGTAACGACAACGTCGACAGGGTGACGATAGCAAACTGCAAGTCTTTCACTTTTTGATTTTCTGTTTGCTTACACACAAGAATCGAATGGGGGCTTTTTCTTGTTTATGGTGTGCGATGTCTGGTGGCGATGGAGGGGACACTCTAGGGTTAGGGCTTGCAGTTAATAGTGTCCGATGGTGGCAGCGAGATAGAGTTAGGATTTCTAGGTAGAAGCGGGGCTGCAGACGACGACTGAAGGTAACGACAACGTCGACAGGGTGGCGATAGCAAACTGCAAGTCTTTCACCTTTTGATTTTCTGTTTGCTTACACACAAGAATCAAATGAGGGCTTTTTCTTGTTTATGGTGTGCGATGTCTGGTGGCGATGGAGGGGACACTCTAGGGTTAGGGCTTGCAGTTAATAGTGTCCGATGGTGGCAGCGAGATAGAGTTAGGATTTCTAGGTAGAAGCGGGGCTGCAGACGATGACTGAAGGTAACGACAACGTCGACAGGGTGGCGATAGCAAACTGCAAGTCTTTCACTTTTTGATTTTCTGTTTGCTTACACACAAGAATCGAATGGGGGCTTTTTCTTGTTTATGGTGTGCGATGCCTGGTGGCGATGGAGGGGACACTCTAGGGTTAGCGCTTGCAGTTAATAGTGTCCGATGGTGGCAGCGAGATAGAGTTAGGATTTCTAGGTAGAAGCGGGGCTGCAGACGACGACTGAAGGTAACGACAACGTCGACAGGGTGGCGATAGCAAACGGCAAGTCTTTCACTTTTTGATTTTCTGTTTGCTTACACACAAGAATCGAATGGGGGCTTTTTCTTGTTTATGGTGTGCGATGTCTGGTGGCGGTGGAGGGGACACTCTAGGGTTAGGGCTTGCAGTTAATAGTGTCCGATGGTGGCAGCGAGATAGAGTTAGGGTTTCTAGGTAGAAGCGGGGCTGCAGACGACGACTGAAGGTAACGACAACGTCGACAGGGTGGCGATAGCAAACTGCAAGTCTTTCACTTTTTGATTTTCTGTTTGCTTACACACAAGAATCGAATGGGGGCTTTTTCTTGTTTATGGTGTGCGATGTCTGGTGGCGATGGAGGGGACACTCTAGGGTTAGGGCTTGCAGTTAACAGTGTCCGATGGTGGCAGCGAGATAGAGTTAGGATTTCTAGGTAGAAGCGGGGCTGCAGACGACGACTGAAGGTAACGACAACGTCGACAGGGTGGCGATAGCAAACGGCAAGTCTTTCACTTTTTGATTTTTTGTTTGCTTACACAGAAGAATCGAATGGGGGCTTTTTCTTGTTTATGGTGTGCGATGTCTGGTGGCGATGGAGGGGACACTCTAGGGTTAGGGCTTGCAGTTAATAGTGTCCGATGGTGGCAGCGAGATAGAGTTAGGGTTTCTAGGTAGAAGCGGGGCTGCAGACGACGACTAAAGGTAACGACAACGTCGACAGGGTGGCGATAGCAAACTGCAAGTCTTTCACTTTTTGATTTTCTGTTTGCTTACACACAAGAATCGAATGGGGGCTTTTTCTTGTTTATGGTGTGCGATGTCTGGTGGCGATGGAGGGGACACTCTAGGGTTAGGGCTTGCAGTTAATAGTGTCCGATGGTGGCAACGAGATAGAGTTAGGATTTCTAGGTAGAAGCGGGGCTGCAGACGACGACTGAAGGTAACGACAACGTCGACAGGGTGGCGATAGCAAACGGCAAGTCTTTCACTTTTTGATTTTCTGTTTGCTTACACACAAGAATCGAATGGGGGCTTTTTCTTGTTTATGGTGTGCGATGTCTGGTGGCGATGGAGGGGACACTCTAGGGTTAGGGCTTGCAGTTAATAGTTTCCGATGGTGGCAGCGAGATAGAGTTAGGGTTTCTAGGTAGAAGCAGGGCTGCAGACGACGACTGAAGGTAACGACAACGTCGACAGGGTGGCGATAGCAAACTGCAAGTCTTTCACTTTTTGATTTTTTGTTTGCTTACACACAAGAATCGAATGGGGGCTTTTTCTTGTTTATGGTGTGCGATGTCTGGTGGCGATGGAGGGGACACTCTAGGGTTAGGGCTTGCAGTTAATAGTGTCCGATGGTGGCAGCGAGATAGAGTTAGGATTTCTAGGTAGAAGCGGGGCTGCAGACGACGACTGAAGGTAACGACAACGTCGACAGGGTGGCGATAGCAAACGGCAAGTCTTTCACTTTTTGATTTTCTGTTTGCTTACACACAAGAATCGAATGGGGGCTTTTTCTTGTTTATGGTGTGCGATGTCTGGTGGCAGCGAGATAGAGTTAGGATTTCTAGGTAGAAGCGGGGCTGCAGACGACGACTGAAGGTAACGACAACGTCGACAGGGTGGCGATAGCAAACTGCAAGTCTTTCACTTTTTGATTTTCTGTTTGCTTACACACAAGAATCGAATGGGGGCTTTTTCTTGTTTATGGTGTGCGATGTCTGGTGGTGATGGAGGGGACACTCTAGGGTTAGGGCTTGCAGTTAATAGTGTCCGATGGTGGCAGCGAGATAGAGTTAGGGTTTCTAGGTAGAAGCGGGGCTGCAGACGACGACTGAAGGTAACGACAATCTCGACAGGGTGGCGATAGCAAACGGCAAGTCTTTCACTTTTTGATTTTCTGTTTGCTTACACACAAGAATCGAATGGGGGCTTTTTCTTGTTTATGGTGTGCGATGTCTGGTGGCGATTGAGGGGACACTCTAGGGTTAGGGCTTGCAGTTAGTAGTGTCCGATGGTGGCAGCGAGATAGAGTTAGGATTTCTAGGTAGAAGCGGGGCTGCAGACGACGACTGAAGGTAACGACAACGTCGACAAGGTGGCGATAGCAAACTGCAAGTCTTTCACTTTTTGATTTTCTGTTTGCTTACACACAAGAATCGAATGGGGGCTTTTTCTTGTTTATGGTGTGCGATGTCTGGTGGCAGCGAGATAGAGTTAGGATTTCTAGGTAGAAGCGGGGCTGCAGACGACGACTGAAGGTAACGACAACGTCGACAGGGTGGCGATAGCAAACTGCAAGTCTTTCACTTTTTGATTTTCTGTCTGCTTACACACAAGAATCGAATGGGGGCTTTTTCTTGTTTATGGTGTGCGATGTCTGGTGGCAGCGAGATAGAGTTAGGATTTCTAGGTAGAAGCGGGGCTGCAGACGACGACTGAAGGTAACGACAACGTCGACAGGGTGGCGATAGCAAACTGCAAGTCTTTCACTTTTTGATTTTCTGTTTGCTTACACACAAGAATCGAATGGGGGCTTTTTCTTGTTTATGGTGTGCGATGTCTGGTGGCAGCGAGATAGAGTTAGGATTTCTAGGTAGAAGCGGGGCTGCAGACGACGACTGAAGGTAACGACAACGTCGACAGGGTGGCGATAGCAAACTGCAAGTCTTTCACTTTTTGATTTTCTGTTTGCTTACACACAAGAATCGAATGGGGGCTTTTTCTTGTTTATGGTGTGCGATGTCTGGTGGCGATGGAGGGGACACTCTAGGGTTAGGGCTTGTTGCAGTTAATAGTGTCCGATGGTGGCAGCGAGATAGAGTTAGGGTTTCTAGGTAGAAGCGGGGCTGCAGACGACGACTGAAGGTAACGACAACGTCGACAGGGTGGCGATAGCAAACTGCAAGTCTTTCACTTTTCGATTTTCTGTTTGCTTACACACAAGAATCGAATGGGGGCTTTTTCTTGTTTATGGTGTGCGATGTCTGGTGGCGATGGAGGGGACACTCTAGGGTTAGGGCTTGCAGTTAATAGTGTCCGATGGTGGCAACGAGATAGAGTAAGGATTTCTAGGTAGAAGCGGGGCTGCAGACGACGACTGAAGGTAACGACAATCTCGACAGGGTGGCGATAGCAAACGGCAAGTCTTTCACTTTTTGATTTTCTGTTTGCTTACACACAAGAATCGAATGGGGGCTTTTTCTTGTTTATGGTGTGCGATGTCTGGTGGCGATTGAGGGGACACTCTAGGGTTAGGGCTTGCAGTTAGTAGTGTCCGATGGTGGCAGCGAGATAGAGTTAGGATTTCTAGGTAGAAGCGGGGCTGCAGACGACGACTGAAGGTAACGACAACGTCGACAAGGTGGCGATAGCAAACTGCAAGTCTTTCACTTTTTGATTTTCTGTTTGCTTACACACAAGAATCGAATGGGGGATTTTTCTTGTTTATGGTGTGCGATGTCTGGTGGCAGCGAGATAGAGTTAGGATTTCTAGGTAGAAGCGGGGCTGCAGACGACGACTGAAGGTAACGACAACGTCGACAGGGTGGCGATAGCAAACTGCAAGTCTTTCACTTTTTGATTTTCTGTCTGCTTACACACAAGAATCGAATGGGGGCTTTTTCTTGTTTATGGTGTGCGATGTCTGGTGGCAGCGAGATAGAGTTAGGATTTCTAGGTAGAAGCGGGGCTGCAGACGACGACTGAAGGTAACGACAACGTCGACAGGGTGGCGATAGCAAACTGCAAGTCTTTCACTTTTTGATTTTCTGTTTGCTTACACACAAGAATCGAATGGGGGCTTTTTCTTGTTTATGGTGTGCGATGTCTGGTGGCAGCGAGATAGAGTTAGGATTTCTAGGTAGAAGCGGGGCTGCAGACGACGACTGAAGGTAACGACAACGTCGACAGGGTGACGATAGCAAACTGCAAGTCTTTCACTTTTTGATTTTCTGTTTGCTTACACACAAGAATCGAATGGGGGCTTTTTCTTGTTTATGGTGTGCGATGTCTGGTGGCGATGGAGGGGACACTCTAGGGTTAGGGCTTGCAGTTAATAGTGTCCGATGGTGGCAGCGAGATAGAGTTAGGATTTCTAGGTAGAAGCGGGGCTGCAGACGACGACTGAAGGTAACGACAACGTCGACAGGGTGGCGATAGCAAACTGCAAGTCTTTCACCTTTTGATTTTCTGTTTGCTTACACACAAGAATCAAATGAGGGCTTTTTCTTGTTTATGGTGTGCGATGTCTGGTGGCGATGGAGGGGACACTCTAGGGTTAGGGCTTGCAGTTAATAGTGTCCGATGGTGGCAGCGAGATAGAGTTAGGATTTCTAGGTAGAAGCGGGGCTGCAGACGATGACTGAAGGTAACGACAACGTCGACAGGGTGGCGATAGCAAACTGCAAGTCTTTCACTTTTTGATTTTCTGTTTGCTTACACACAAGAATCGAATGGGGGCTTTTTCTTGTTTATGGTGTGCGATGCCTGGTGGCGATGGAGGGGACACTCTAGGGTTAGCGCTTGCAGTTAATAGTGTCCGATGGTGGCAGCGAGATAGAGTTAGGATTTCTAGGTAGAAGCGGGGCTGCAGACGACGACTGAAGGTAACGACAACGTCGACAGGGTGGCGATAGCAAACGGCAAGTCTTTCACTTTTTGATTTTCTGTTTGCTTACACACAAGAATCGAATGGGGGCTTTTTCTTGTTTATGGTGTGCGATGTCTGGTGGCGGTGGAGGGGACACTCTAGGGTTAGGGCTTGCAGTTAATAGTGTCCGATGGTGGCAGCGAGATAGAGTTAGGGTTTCTAGGTAGAAGCGGGGCTGCAGACGACGACTGAAGGTAACGACAACGTCGACAGGGTGGCGATAGCAAACTGCAAGTCTTTCACTTTTTGATTTTCTGTTTGCTTACACACAAGAATCGAATGGGGGCTTTTTCTTGTTTATGGTGTGCGATGTCTGGTGGCGATGGAGGGGACACTCTAGGGTTAGGGCTTGCAGTTAACAGTGTCCGATGGTGGCAGCGAGATAGAGTTAGGATTTCTAGGTAGAAGCGGGGCTGCAGACGACGACTGAAGGTAACGACAACGTCGACAGAGTGGCGATAGCAAACGGCAAGTCTTTCACTTTTTGATTTTTTGTTTGCTTACACAGAAGAATCGAATGGGGGCTTTTTCTTGTTTATGGTGTGCGATGTCTGGTGGCGATGGAGGGGACACTCTAGGGTTAGGGCTTGCAGTTAATAGTGTCCGATGGTGGCAGCGAGATAGAGTTAGGGTTTCTAGGTAGAAGCGGGGCTGCAGACGACGACTAAAGGTAACGACAACGTCGACAGGGTGGCGATAGCAAACTGCAAGTCTTTCACTTTTTGATTTTCTGTTTGCTTACACACAAGAATCGAATGGGGGCTTTTTCTTGTTTATGGTGTGCGATGTCTGGTGGCGATGGAGGGGACACTCTAGGGTTAGGGCTTGCAGTTAATAGTGTCCGATGGTGGCAACGAGATAGAGTTAGGATTTCTAGGTAGAAGCGGGGCTGCAGACGACGACTGAAGGTAACGACAACGTCGACAGGGTGGCGATAGCAAACGGCAAGTCTTTCACTTTTTGATTTTCTGTTTGCTTACACACAAGAATCGAATGGGGGCTTTTTCTTGTTTATGGTGTGCGATGTCTGGTGGCGATGGAGGGGACACTCTAGGGTTAGGGCTTGCAGTTAATAGTTTCCGATGGTGGCAGCGAGATAGAGTTAGGGTTTCTAGGTAGAAGCAGGGCTGCAGACGACGACTGAAGGTAACGACAACGTCGACAGGGTGGCGATAGCAAACTGCAAGTCTTTCACTTTTTGATTTTTTGTTTGCTTACACACAAGAATCGAATGGGGGCTTTTTCTTGTTTATGGTGTGCGATGTCTGGTGGCGATGGAGGGGACACTCTAGGGTTAGGGCTTGCAGTTAATAGTGTCCGATGGTGGCAGCGAGATAGAGTTAGGATTTCTAGGTAGAAGCGGGGCTGCAGACGACGACTGAAGGTAACGACAACGTCGACAGGGTGGCGATAGCAAACGGCAAGTCTTTCACTTTTTGATTTTCTGTTTGCTTACACACAAGAATCGAATGGGGGCTTTTTCTTGTTTATGGTGTGCGATGTCTGGTGGCAGCGAGATAGAGTTAGGATTTCTAGGTAGAAGCGGGGCTGCAGACGACGACTGAAGGTAACGACAACGTCGACAGGGTGGCGATAGCAAACTGCAAGTCTTTCACTTTTTGATTTTCTGTTTGCTTACACACAAGAATCGAATGGGGGCTTTTTCTTGTTTATGGTGTGCGATGTCTGGTGGTGATGGAGGGGACACTCTAGGGTTAGGGCTTGCAGTTAATAGTGTCCGATGGTGGCAGCGAGATAGAGTTAGGGTTTCTAGGTAGAAGCGGGGCTGCAGACGACGACTGAAGGTAACGACAACGTCGACAGGGTGGCGATAGCAAACTGCAAGTCTTTCACTTTTTGATTTTCTGTTTGCTTACACACAAGAATCGAATGGGGGCTTTTTCTTGTTTATGGTGTGCGATGTCTGGTGGCGATGGAGGGGACACTCTAGGGTTAGGGCTTGCAGTTAATAGTGTCCGATGGTGGCAACGAGATAGAGTAAGGATTTCTAGGTAGAAGCGGGGCTGCAGACGACGACTGAAGGTAACGACAATGTCGACAGGGTGGCGATAGCAAACGGCAAGTCTTTCACTTTTTGATTTTCTGTTTGCTTACACACAAGAATCGAATGGGGGCTTTTTCTTGTTTATGGTGTGCGATGTCTGGTGGCGATGGAGGGGACACTCTAGGGTTAGGGCTTGCAGTTAGTAGTGTCCGATGGTGGCAGCGAGATAGAGTTAGGATTTCTAGGTAGAAGCGGGGCTGCAGACGACGATTGAAGGTAACGACAACGTCGACAAGGTGGCGATAGCAAACTGCAAGTCTTTCACTTTTTGATTTTCTGTTTGCTTACACACAAGAATCGAATGGGGGCTTTTTCTTGTTTATGGTGTGCGATGTCTGGTGGCAGCGAGATAGAGTTAGGATTTCTAGGTAGAAGCGGGGCTGCAGACGACGACTGAAGGTAACGACAACGTCGACAGGGTGGTGATAGCAAACTGCAAGTCTTTCACTTTTTGATTTTCTGTTTGCTTACACACAAGAATCGAATGGGGGCTTTTTCTTGTTTATGGTGTGCGATGTCTGGTGGCGATGGAGGGGACACTCTAGGGTTAGGGCTTGCAGTTAATAGTGTCCGATGGTGGCAGCGAGATAGAGTTAGGGTTTCTAGGTAGAAGCGGGGCTGCAGACGACGACTGAAGGTAACGACAACGTCGACAGGGTGGCGATAGCAAACTGCAAGTCTTTCACTTTTCGATTTTCTGTTTGCTTACACACAAGAATCGAATGGGGGCTTTTTCTTGTTTATGGTGTGCGATGTCTGGTGGCGATGGAGGGGACACTCTAGGGTTAGGGCTTGCAGTTAATAGTGTCCGATGGTGGCAACGAGATAGAGTAAGGATTTCTAGGTAGAAGCGGGGCTGCAGACGACGACTGAAGGTAACGACAATCTCGACAGGGTGGCGATAGCAAACGGCAAGTCTTTCACTTTTTGATTTTCTGTTTGCTTACACACAAGAATCGAATGGGGGCTTTTTCTTGTTTATGGTGTGCGATGTCTGGTGGCGATGGAGGGGACACTCTAGGGTTAGGGCTTGCAGTTAGTAGTGTCCGATGGTGGCAGCGAGATAGAGTTAGGATTTCTAGGTAGAAGCGGGGCTGCAGACGACGACTGAAGGTAACGACAACGTCGACAAGGTGGCGATAGCAAACTGCAAGTCTTTCACTTTTTGATTTTCTGTTTGCTTACACACAAGAATCGAATGGGGGCTTTTTCTTGTTTATGGTGTGCGATGTCTGGTGGCAGCGAGATAGAGTTAGGATTTCTAGGTAGAAGCGGGGCTGCAGACGACGACTGAAGGTAACGACAACGTCGACAGGGTGGCGATAGCAAACTGCAAGTCTTTCACTTTTTGATTTTCTGTTTGCTTACACACAAGAATCGAATGGGGGCTTTTTCTTGTTTATGGTGTGCGATGTCTGGTGGCAGCGAGATAGAGTTAGGATTTCTAGGTAGAAGCGGGGCTGCAGACGACGACTGAAGGTAACGACAACGTCGACAGGGTGGCGATAGCAAACTGCAAGTCTTTCACTTTTTGATTTTATGTTTGCTTACACACAAGAATCGAATGGGGGCTTTTTCTTGTTTATGGTGTGCGATGTCTGGTGGCAGCGAGATAGAGTTAGGATTTCTAGGTAGAAGCGGGGCTGCAGACGACGACTGAAGGTAACGACAACGTCGACAGGGTGACGATAGCAAACTGCAAGTCTTTCACTTTTTGATTTTCTGTTTGCTTACACACAAGAATCGAATGGGGGCTTTTTCTTGTTTATGGTGTGCGATGTCTGGTGGCGATGGAGGGGACACTCTAGGGTTAGGGCTTGCAGTTAATAGTGTCCGATGGTGGCAGCGAGATAGAGTTAGGATTTCTAGGTAGAAGCGGGGCTGCAGACGACGACTGAAGGTAACGACAACGTCGACAGGGTGGCGATAGCAAACTGCAAGTCTTTCACCTTTTGATTTTCTGTTTGCTTACACACAAGAATCGAATGAGGGCTTTTTCTTGTTTATGGTGTGCGATGTCTGGTGGCGATGGAGGGGACACTCTAGGGTTAGGGCTTGCAGTTAATAGTGTCCGATGGTGGCAGCGAGATAGAGTTAGGATTTCTAGGTAGAAGCGGGGCTGCAGACGATGACTGAAGGTAACGACAACGTCGACAGGGTGGCGATAGCAAACTGCAAGTCTTTCACTTTTTGATTTTCTGTTTGCTTACACACAAGAATCGAATGGGGGCTTTTTCTTGTTTATGGTGTGCGATGCCTGGTGGCGATGGAGGGGACACTCTAGGGTTAGCGCTTGCAGTTAATAGTGTCCGATGGTGGCAGCGAGATAGAGTTAGGATTTCTAGGTAGAAGCGGGGCTGCAGACGACGACTGAAGGTAACGACAACGTCGACAGGGTGGCGATAGCAAACGGCAAGTCTTTCACTTTTTGATTTTCTGTTTGCTTACACACAAGAATCGAATGGGGGCTTTTTCTTGTTTATGGTGTGCGATGTCTGGTGGCGGTGGAGGGGACACTCTAGGGTTAGGGCTTGCAGTTAATAGTGTCCGATGGTGGCAGCGAGATAGAGTTAGGGTTTCTAGGTAGAAGCGGGGCTGCAGACGACGACTGAAGGTAACGACAACGTCGACAGGGTGGCGATAGCAAACTGCAAGTCTTTCACTTTTTGATTTTCTGTTTGCTTACACACAAGAATCGAATGGGGGCTTTTTCTTGTTTATGGTGTGCGATGTCTGGTGGCGATGGAGGGGACACTCTAGGGTTAGGGCTTGCAGTTAACAGTGTCCGATGGTGGCAGCGAGATAGAGTTAGGATTTCTAGGTAGAAGCGGGGCTGCAGACGACGACTGAAGGTAACGACAACGTCGACAGGGTGGCGATAGCAAACGGCAAGTCTTTCACTTTTTGATTTTTTGTTTGCTTACACAGAAGAATCGAATGGGGGCTTTTTCTTGTTTATGGTGTGCGATGTCTGGTGGCGATGGAGGGGACACTCTAGGGTTAGGGCTTGCAGTTAATAGTGTCCGATGGTGGCAGCGAGATAGAGTTAGGGTTTCTAGGTAGAAGCGGGGCTGCAGACGACGACTAAAGGTAACGACAACGTCGACAGGGTGGCGATAGCAAACTGCAAGTCTTTCACTTTTTGATTTTCTGTTTGCTTACACACAAGAATCGAATGGGGGCTTTTTCTTGTTTATGGTGTGCGATGTCTGGTGGCGATGGAGGGGACACTCTAGGGTTAGGGCTTGCAGTTAATAGTGTCCGATGGTGGCAACGAGATAGAGTTAGGATTTCTAGGTAGAAGCGGGGCTGCAGACGACGACTGAAGGTAACGACAACGTCGACAGGGTGGCGATAGCAAACGGCAAGTCTTTCACTTTTTGATTTTCTGTTTGCTTACACACAAGAATCGAATGGGGGCTTTTTCTTGTTTATGGTGTGCGATGTCTGGTGGCGATGGAGGGGACACTCTAGGGTTAGGGCTTGCAGTTAATAGTTTCCGATGGTGGCAGCGAGATAGAGTTAGGGTTTCTAGGTAGAAGCAGGGCTGCAGACGACGACTGAAGGTAACGACAACGTCGACAGGGTGGCGATAGCAAACTGCAAGTCTTTCACTTTTTGATTTTCTGTTTGCTTACACACAAGAATCGAATGGGGGCTTTTTCTTGTTTATGGTGTGCGATGTCTGGTGGCGATGGAGGGGACACTCTAGGGTTAGGGCTTGCAGTTAATAGTGTCCGATGGTGGCAGCGAGATAGAGTTAGGATTTCTAGGTAGAAGCGGGGCTGCAGACGACGACTGAAGGTAACGACAACGTCGACAGGGTGGCGATAGCAAACGGCAAGTCTTTCACTTTTTGATTTTCTGTTTGCTTACACACAAGAATCGAATGGGGGCTTTTTCTTGTTTATGGTGTGCGATGTCTGGTGGCAGCGAGATAGAGTTAGGATTTCTAGGTAGAAGCGGGGCTGCAGACGACGACTGAAGGTAACGACAACGTCGACAGGGTGGCGATAGCAAACTGCAAGTCTTTCACTTTTTGATTTTCTGTTTGCTTACACACAAGAATCGAATGGGGGCTTTTTCTTGTTTATGGTGTGCGATGTCTGGTGGTGATGGAGGGGACACTCTAGGGTTAGGGCTTGCAGTTAATAGTGTCCGATGGTGGCAGCGAGATAGAGTTAGGGTTTCTAGGTAGAAGCGGGGCTGCAGACGACGACTGAAGGTAACGACAACGTCGACAGGGTGGCGATAGCAAACTGCAAGTCTTTCACTTTTTGATTTTCTGTTTGCTTACACACAAGAATCGAATGGGGGCTTTTTCTTGTTTATGGTGTGCGATGTCTGGTGGCGATGGAGGGGACACTCTAGGGTTAGGGCTTGCAGTTAATAGTGTCCGATGGTGGCAACGAGATAGAGTAAGGATTTCTAGGTAGAAGCGGGGCTGCAGACGACGACTGAAGGTAACGACAATGTCGACAGGGTGGCGATAGCAAACGGCAAGTCTTTCACTTTTTGATTTTCTGTTTGCTTACACACAAGAATCGAATGGGGGCTTTTTCTTGTTTATGGTGTGCGATGTCTGGTGGCGATGGAGGGGACACTCTAGGGTTAGGGCTTGCAGTTAGTAGTGTCCGATGGTGGCAGCGAGATAGAGTTAGGATTTCTAGGTAGAAGCGGGGCTGCAGACGACGACTGAAGGTAACGACAACGTCGACAAGGTGGCGATAGCAAACTGCAAGTCTTTCACTTTTTGATTTTCTGTTTGCTTACACACAAGAATCGAATGGGGGCTTTTTCTTGTTTATGGTGTGCGATGTCTGGTGGCAGCGAGATAGAGTTAGGATTTCTAGGTAGAAGCGGGGCTGCAGACGACGACTGAAGGTAACGACAACGTCGACAGGGTGGCGATAGCAAACTGCAAGTCTTTCACTTTTTGATTTTCTGTTTGCTTACACACAAGAATCGAATGGGGGCTTTTTCTTGTTTATGGTGTGCGATGTCTGGTGGCGATGGAGGGGACACTCTAGGGTTAGGGCTTGCAGTTAATAGTGTCCGATGGTGGCAGCGAGATAGAGTTAGGGTTTCTAGGTAGAAGCGGGGCTGCAGACGACGACTGAAGGTAACGACAACGTCGACAGGGTGGCGATAGCAAACTGCAAGTCTTTCACTTTTCGATTTTCTGTTTGCTTACACACAAGAATCGAATGGGGGCTTTTTCTTGTTTATGGTGTGCGATGTCTGGTGGCGATGGAGGGGACACTCTAGGGTTAGGGCTTGCAGTTAATAGTGTCCGATGGTGGCAACGAGATAGAGTAAGGATTTCTAGGTAGAAGCGGGGCTGCAGACGACGACTGAAGGTAACGACAATCTCGACAGGGTGGCGATAGCAAACGGCAAGTCTTTCACTTTTTGATTTTCTGTTTGCTTACACACAAGAATCGAATGGGGGCTTTTTCTTGTTTATGGTGTGCGATGTCTGGTGGCGATGGAGGGGACACTCTAGGGTTAGGGCTTGCAGTTAGTAGTGTCCGATGGTGGCAGCGAGATAGAGTTAGGATTTCTAGGTAGAAGCGGGGCTGCAGACGACGACTGAAGGTAACGACAACGTCGACAAGGTGGCGATAGCAAACTGCAAGTCTTTCACTTTTTGATTTTCTGTTTGCTTACACACAAGAATCGAATGGGGGCTTTTTCTTGTTTATGGTGTGCGATGTCTGGTGGCAGCGAGATAGAGTTAGGATTTCTAGGTAGAAGCGGGGCTGCAGACGACGACTGAAGGTAACGACAACGTCGACAGGGTGGCGATAGCAAACTGCAAGTCTTTCACTTTTTGATTTTCTGTTTGCTTACACACAAGAATCGAATGGGGGCTTTTTCTTGTTTATGGTGTGCGATGTCTGGTGGCAGCGAGATAGAGTTAGGATTTCTAGGTAGAAGCGGGGCTGCAGATGACGACTGAAGGTAACGACAACGTCGACAGGGTGGCGATAGCAAACTGCAAGTCTTTCACTTTTTGATTTTCTGTTTGCTTACACACAAGAATCGAATGGGGGCTTTTTCTTGTTTATGGTGTGCGATGTCTGGTGGCAGCGAGATAGAGTTAGGATTTCTAGGTAGAAGCGGGGCTGCAGACGACGACTGAAGGTAACGACAACGTCGACAGGGTGACGATAGCAAACTGCAAGTCTTTCACTTTTTGATTTTCTGTTTCCTTACACACAAGAATCGAATGGGGGCTTTTTCTTGTTTATGGTGTGCGATGTCTGGTGGCGATGGAGGGGACACTCTAGGGTTAGGGCTTGCAGTTAATAGTGTCCGATGGTGGCAGCGAGATAGAGTTAGGATTTCTAGGTAGAAGCGGGGCTGCAGACGACGACTGAAGGTAACGACAACGTCGACAGGGTGGCGATAGCAAACTGCAAGTCTTTCACCTTTTGATTTTCTGTTTGCTTACACACAAGAATCGAATGAGGGCTTTTTCTTGTTTATGGTGTGCGATGTCTGGTGGCGATGGAGGGGACACTCTAGGGTTAGGGCTTGCAGTTAATAGTGTCCGATGGTGGCAGCGAGATAGAGTTAGGATTTCTAGGTAGAAGCGGGGCTGCAGACGATGACTGAAGGTAACGACAACGTCGACAGGGTGGCGATAGCAAACTGCAAGTCTTTCACTTTTTGATTTTCTGTTTGCTTACACACAAGAATCGAATGGGGGCTTTTTCTTGTTTATGGTGTGCGATGCCTGGTGGCGATGGAGGGGACACTCTAGGGTTAGCGCTTGCAGTTAATAGTGTCCGATGGTGGCAGCGAGATAGAGTTAGGATTTCTAGGTAGAAGCGGGGCTGCAGACGACGACTGAAGGTAACGACAACGTCGACAGGGTGGCGATAGCAAATGGCAAGTCTTTCACTTTTTGATTTTCTGTTTGCTTACACACAAGAATCGAATGGGGGCTTTTTCTTGTTTATGGTGTGCGATGTCTGGTGGCGGTGGAGGGGACACTCTAGGGTTAGGGCTTGCAGTTAATAGTGTCCGATGGTGGCAGCGAGATAGAGTTAGGGTTTCTAGGTAGAAGCGGGGCTGCAGACGACGACTGAAGGTAACGACAACGTCGACAGGGTGGCGATAGCAAACTGCAAGTCTTTCACTTTTTGATTTTCTGTTTGCTTACACACAAGAATCGAATGGGGGCTTTTTCTTGTTTATGGTGTGCGATGTCTGGTGGCGATGGAGGGGACACTCTAGGGTTAGGGCTTGCAGTTAACAGTGTCCGATGGTGGCAGCGAGATAGAGTTAGGATTTCTAGGTAGAAGCGGGGCTGCAGACGACGACTGAAGGTAACGACAACGTCGACAGGGTGGCGATAGCAAACGGCAAGTCTTTCACTTTTTGATTTTTTGTTTGCTTACACAGAAGAATCGAATGGGGGCTTTTTCTTGTTTATGGTGTGCGATGTCTGGTGGCGATGGAGGGGACACTCTAGGGTTAGGGCTTGCAGTTAATAGTGTCCGATGGTGGCAGCGAGATAGAGTTAGGGTTTCTAGGTAGAAGCGGGGCTGCAGACGACGACTAAAGGTAACGACAACGTCGACAGGGTGGCGATAGCAAACTGCAAGTCTTTCACTTTTTGATTTTCTGTTTGCTTACACACAAGAATCGAATGGGGGCTTTTTCTTGTTTATGGTGTGCGATGTCTGGTGGCGATGGAGGGGACACTCTAGGGTTAGGGCTTGCAGTTAATAGTGTCCGATGGTGGCAACGAGATAGAGTTAGGATTTCTAGGTAGAAGCGGGGCTGCAGACGACGACTGAAGGTAACGACAACGTCGACAGGGTGGCGATAGCAAACGGCAAGTCTTTCACTTTTTGATTTTCTGTTTGCTTACACACAAGAATCGAATGGGGGCTTTTTCTTGTTTATGGTGTGCGATGTCTGGTGGCGATGGAGGGGACACTCTAGGGTTAGGGCTTGCAGTTAATAGTTTCCGATGGTGGCAGCGAGATAGAGTTAGGGTTTCTAGGTAGAAGCAGGGCTGCAGACGACGACTGAAGGTAACGACAACGTCGACAGGGTGGCGATAGCAAACTGCAAGTCTTTCACTTTTTGATTTTCTGTTTGCTTACACACAAGAATCGAATGGGGGCTTTTTCTTGTTTATGGTGTGCGATGTCTGGTGGCGATGGAGGGGACACTCTAGGGTTAGGGCTTGCAGTTAATAGTGTCCGATGGTGGCAGCGAGATAGAGTTAGGATTTCTAGGTAGAAGCGGGGCTGCAGACGACGACTGAAGGTAACGACAACGTCGACAGGGTGGCGATAGCAAACGGCAAGTCTTTCACTTTTTGATTTTCTGTTTGCTTACACACAAGAATCGAATGGGGGCTTTTTCTTGTTTATGGTGTGCGATGTCTGGTGGCAGCGAGATAGAGTTAGGATTTCTAGGTAGAAGCGGGGCTGCAGACGACGACTGAAGGTAACGACAACGTCGACAGGGTGGCGATAGCAAACTGCAAGTCTTTCACTTTTTGATTTTCTGTTTGCTTACACACAAGAATCGAATGGGGGCTTTTTCTTGTTTATGGTGTGCGATGTCTGGTGGTGATGGAGGGGACACTCTAGGGTTAGGGCTTGCAGTTAATAGTGTCCGATGGTGGCAGCGAGATAGAGTTAGGGTTTCTAGGTAGAAGCGGGGCTGCAGACGACGACTGAAGGTAACGACAACGTCGACAGGGTGGCGATAGCAAACTGCAAGTCTTTCACTTTTTGATTTTCTGTTTGCTTACACACAAGAATCGAATGGGGGCTTTTTCTTGTTTATGGTGTGCGATGTCTGGTGGCGATGGAGGGGACACTCTAGGGTTAGGGCTTGCAGTTAATAGTGTCCGATGGTGGCAACGAGATAGAGTAAGGATTTCTAGGTAGAAGCGGGGCTGCAGACGACGACTGAAGGTAACGACAATGTCGACAGGGTGGCGATAGCAAACGGCAAGTCTTTCACTTTTTGATTTTCTGTTTGCTTACACACAAGAATCGAATGGGTGCTTTTTCTTGTTTATGGTGTGCGATGTCTGGTGGCGATGGAGGGGACACTCTAGGGTTAGGGCTTGCAGTTAGTAGTGTCCGATGGTGGCAGCGAGATAGAGTTAGGATTTCTAGGTAGAAGCGGGGCTGCAGACGACGACTGAAGGTAACGACAACGTCGACAAGGTGGCGATAGCAAACTGCAAGACTTTCACTTTTTGATTTTCTGTTTGCTTACACACAAGAATCGAATGGGGGCTTTTTCTTGTTTATGGTGTGCGATGTCTGGTGGCAGCGAGATAGAGTTAGGATTTCTAGGTAGAAGCGGGGCTGCAGACGACGACTGAAGGTAACGACAACGTCGACAGGGTGGCGATAGCAAACTGCAAGTCTTTCACTTTTTGATTTTCTGTTTGCTTACACACAAGAATCGAATGGGGGCTTTTTCTTGTTTATGGTGTGCGATGTCTGGTGGCGATGGAGGGGACACTCTAGGGTTAGGGCTTGCAGTTAATAGTGTCCGATGGTGGCAGCGAGATAGAGTTAGGGTTTCTAGGTAGAAGCGGGGCTGCAGACGACGACTGAAGGTAACGACAACGTCGACAGGGTGGCGATAGCAAACTGCAAGTCTTTCACTTTTCGATTTTCTGTTTGCTTACACACAAGAATCGAATGGGGGCTTTTTCTTGTTTATGGTGTGCGATGTCTGGTGGCGATGGAGGGGACACTCTAGGGTTAGGGCTTGCAGTTAATAGTGTCCGATGGTGGCAACGAGATAGAGTAAGGATTTCTAGGTAGAAGCGGGGCTGCAGACGACGACTGAAGGTAACGACAATCTCGACAGGGTGGCGATAGCAAACGGCAAGTCTTTCACTTTTTGATTTTCTGTTTGCTTACACACAAGAATCGAATGGGGGCTTTTTCTTGTTTATGGTGTGCGATGTCTGGTGGCGATGGAGGGGACACTCTAGGGTTAGGGCTTGCTGTTAGTAGTGTCCGATGGTGGCAGCGAGATAGAGTTAGGATTTCTAGGTAGAAGCGGGGCTGCAGACGACGACTGAAGGTAACGACAACGTCGACAAGGTGGCGATAGCAAACTGCAAGTCTTTCACTTTTTGATTTTCTGTTTGCTTACACACAAGAATCGAATGGGGGCTTTTTCTTGTTTATGGTGTGCGATGTCTGGTGGCAGCGAGATAGAGTTAGGATTTCTAGGTAGAAGCGGGGCTGCAGACGACGACTGAAGGTAACGACAACGTCGACAGGGTGGCGATAGCAAACTGCAAGTCTTTAACTTTTTGATTTTCTGTTTGCTTACACACAAGAATCGAATGGGGGCTTTTTCTTGTTTATGGTGTGCGATGTCTGGTGGCAGCGAGATAGAGTTAGGATTTCTAGGTAGAAGCGGGGCTGCAGACGACGACTGAAGGTAACGACAACGTCGACAGGGTGGCGATAGCAAACTGCAAGTCTTTCACTTTTTGATTTTCTGTTTGCTTACACACAAGAATCGAATGGGGGCTTTTTCTTGTTTATGGTGTGCGATGTCTGGTGGCAGCGAGATAGAGTTAGGATTTCTAGGTAGAAGCGGGGCTGCAGACGACGACTGAAGGTAACGACAACGTCGACAGGGTGACGATAGCAAACTGCAAGTCTTTCACTTTTTGATTTTCTGTTTGCTTACACACAAGAATCGAATGGGGGCTTTTTCTTGTTTATGGTGTGCGATGTCTGGTGGCGATGGAGGGGACACTCTAGGGTTAGGGCTTGCAGTTAGTAGTGTCCGATGGTGGCAGCGAGATAGAGTTAGGATTTCTAGGTAGAAGCGGGGCTGCAGACGACGACTGAAGGTAACGACAACGTCGACAGGGTGGCGATAGCAAACTGCAAGTCTTTCACTTTTTGATTTTCTGTTTGCTTACACACAAGAATCGAATGGGGGCTTTTTCTTGTTTATGGTGTGCGATGTCTGGTGGCAGCGAGATAGAGTTAGGATTTCTAGGTAGAAGCGGGGCTGCAGACGACGACTGAAGGTAACGACAACGTCGACAGGGTGGCGATAGCAAACTGCAAGTCTTTCACTTTTTGATTTTCTGTTTGCTTACACACAAGAATCGAATGGGGGCTTTTTCTTGTTTATGGTGTGCGATGTCTGGTGGCAGCGAGATAGAGTTAGGATTTCTAGGTAGAAGCGGGGCTGCAGACGACGACTGAAGGTAACGACAACGTCGACAGGGTGGCGATAGCAAACTACAAGTCTTTCACTTTTTGATTTTCTGTTTGCTTACACACAAGAATCGAATGGGGGCTTTTTCTTGTTTATGGTGTGCGATGTCTGGTGGCAGCGAGATAGAGTTAGGATTTCTAGGTAGAAGCGGGGCTGCAGAGGACGACTGAAGGTAACGACAACGTCGACAGGGTGGCGATAGCAAACTGCAAGTCTTTCACTTTTTGATTTTCTGTTTGCTTACACACAAGAATCGAATGGGGGCTTTTTCTTGTTTATGGTGTGCGATGTCTGGTGGCGATGGAGGGGACACTCTAGGGTTAGGGCTTGCAGTTAATAGTGTCCGATGGTGGCAACGAGATAGAGTTAGGATTTCTAGGTAGAAGCGGGGCTGCAGACGACGACTGAAGGTAACGACAACGTCGACAGGGTGGCGATAGCAAACGACAAGTCTTTCACTTTTTGATTTTCTGTTTGCTTACACACAAGAATCGAATGGGGGCTTTTTCTTGTTTATGGTGTGCGATGTCTGGTGGCGATGGAGGGGACACTCTAGGCTTAGGGCTTGCAGTTAGTAGTGTCCGATGGTGGCAGCGAGATAGAGTTAGGATTTCTAGGTAGAAGCGGGGCTGCAGACGACGACTGAAGGTAACGACAACGTCGACAGGGTGGCGATAGCAAACTGCAAGTCTTTCACTTTTTGATTTTCTGTTTGCTTACACACAAGAATCGAATGGGGGCTTTTTCTTGTTTATGGTGTGCGATGTCTGGTGGCAGCGAGATAGAGTTAGGATTTCTAGGTAGAAGCGGGGCTGCAGACGACGACTGAAGGTAACGACAACATCGACGGGGTGGCGATAGCAAACTGCAAGTCTTTCACTTTTTGATTTTCTGTTTGCTTACACACAAGAATCGAATGGGGGCTTTTTCTTGTTTATGGTGTGCGATGTCTGGTGGCGATGGAGGGGACACTCTAGGGTTAGGGCTTGCAGTTAATAGTGTCCGATGGTGGCAGCGAGATAGAGTTAGGATTTCTAGGTAGAAGCGGGGCTGCAGACGACGACTGAAGGTAACTACAACGTCGACAGGGTGGCGATAGCAAACGGCAAGTCTTTCACTTTTTGATTTTCTGTTTGCTTACACACAAGAATCGAATGGGGGCTTTTTCTTGTTTATGGTGTGCGATGTCTGGTGGCGATGGAGGGGACACTCTAGGGTTAGGGCTTGCAGTTAATAGTGACCGATGGTGGCAGCGAGATAGAGTTAGGGTTTCTAGGTAGAAGCAGGGCTGCAGACGACGACTGAAGGTAACGACAACGTCGACAGGGTGGCGATAGTAAACTGCAAGTCTTTCACTTTTTGATTTTCTGTTTGCTTACACACAAGAATCGAATGGGGGCTTTTTCTTGTTTATGGTGTGCGATGTCTGGTGGCGATGGAGGGGACACTCTAGGGTTAGGGCTTGCAGTTAATAGTGTCCGATGGTGGCAGCGAGATAGAGTTAGGATTTCTAGGTAGAAGCGGGGCTGCAGACGACGACTGAAGGTAACGACAACGTCGACAGGGTGGCGATAGCAAACTGCAAGTCTTTCACTTTTTGATTTTCTGTTTGCTTACACACAAGAATCGAATGGGGGCTTTTTCTTGTTTATGGTGTGCGATGTCTGGTGGCGATGGAGGGGACACTCTAGGGTCAGGGCTTGCAGTTAATAGTGTCCGATGGTGGCAGCGAGATAGAGTTAGGATTTCTAGGTAGAAGCGGGGCTGCAAACGACGACTGAAGGTAACGACAACGTCGACAGGGTGGCAATAGCAAACTGCAAGTCTTTCACTTTTTGATTTTCTGTTTGCTTACACACAAGAATCGAATGGGGGCTTTTTCTTGTTTATGGTGTGCGATGTCTGGTGGCGATGGAGGGGACACTCTAGGGTCAGGGCTTGCAGTTAATAGTGTCCGATGGTGGCAGCGAGATAGAGTTAGGATTTCTAGGTAGAAGCGGGGCTGCAGACGACGACTGAAGGTAACGACAACGTCGACAGGGTGGCGATAGCAAACTGCAAGTCTTTCACTTTTTGATTTTCTGTTTGCTTACACACAAGAATCGAATGGGGGCTTTTTCTTGTTTATGGTGTGCGATGTCTGGTGGCAGCGAGATAGAGTTAGGATTTCTAGGTAGAAGCGGGGCTGCAGACGACGACTGAAGGTAACGACAACGTCGACAGGGTGGCGATAGCAAACTGCAAGTCTTTCACTTTTTGATTTTCTGTTTGCTTACACACAAGAATCGAATGGGGGCTTTTTCTTGTTTATGGTGTGCGATGTTTGGTGGCAGCGAGATAGAGTTAGGATTTCTAGGTAGAAGCGGGGCTGCAGACGACGACTGAAGGTAACGACAACGTCGACAGGGTGGCGATAGCAAACTACAAGTCTTTCACTTTTTGATTTTCTGTTTGCTTACACACAAGAATCGAATGGGGGCTTTTTCTTGTTTATGGTGTGCGATGTCTGGTGGCAGCGAGATAGAGTTAGGATTTCTAGGTAGAAGCGGGGCTGCAGACGACGACTGAAGGTAACGACAACGTCGACAGGGTGGCGATAGCAAACTGCAAGTCTTTCACTTTTTGATTTTCTGTTTGCTTACACACAAGAATCGAATGGGGGCTTTTTCTTGTTTATGGTGTGCGATGTCTGGTGGCGATGGAGGGGACACTCTAGGGTTAGGGCTTGCAGTTAATAGTGTCCGATGGTGGCAACGAGATAGAGTTAGGATTTCTAGGTAGAAGCGGGGCTGCAGACGACGACTGAAGGTAACGACAACGTCGACAGGGTGGCGATAGCAAACGACAAGTCTTTCACTTTTTGATTTTCTGTTTGCTTACACACAAGAATCGAATGGGGGCTTTTTCTTGTTTATGGTGTGCGATGTCTGGTGGCGATGGAGGGGACACTCTAGGGTTAGGGCTTGCAGTTAGTAGTGTCCGATGGTGGCAGCGAGATAGAGTTAGGATTTCTAGGTAGAAGCGGGGCTGCAGACGACGACTGAAGGTAACGACAACGTCGACAGGGTGGCGATAGCAAACTGCAAGTCTTTCACTTTTTGATTTTCTGTTTGCTTACACACAAGAATCGAATGGGGGCTTTTTCTTGTTTATGGTGTGCGATGTCTGGTGGCAGCGAGATAGAGTTAGGATTTCTAGGTAGAAGCGGGGCTGCAGACGACGACTGAAGGTAACGACAACATCGACGGGGTGGCGATAGCAAACTGCAAGTCTTTCACTTTTTGATTTTCTGTTTGCTTACACACAAGAATCGAATGGGGGCTTTTTCTTGTTTATGGTGTGCGATGTCTGGTGGCGATGGAGGGGACACTCTAGGGTTAGGGCTTGCAGTTAATAGTGTCCGATGGTGGCAGCGAGATAGAGTTAGGATTTCTAGGTAGAAGCGGGGCTGCAGACGACGACTGAAGGTAACTACAACGTCGACAGGGTGGCGATAGCAAACGGCAAGTCTTTCACTTTTTGATTTTCTGTTTGCTTACACACAAGAATCGAATGGGGGCTTTTTCTTGTTTATGGTGTGCGATGTCTGGTGGCGATGGAGGGGACACTCTAGGGTTAGGGCTTGCAGTTAATAGTGACCGATGGTGGCAGCGAGATAGAGTTAGGGTTTCTAGGTAGAAGCAGGGCTGCAGACGACGACTGAAGGTAACGACAACATCGACAGGGTGGCGATAGTAAACTGCAAGTCTTTCACTTTTTGATTTTCTGTTTGCTTACACACAAGAATCGAATGGGGGCTTTTTCTTGTTTATGGTGTGCGATGTCTGGTGGCGATGGAGGGGACACTCTAGGGTTAGGGCTTGCAGTTAATAGTGTCCGATGGTGGCAGCGAGATAGAGTTAGGATTTCTAGGTAGAAGCGGGGCTGCAAACGACGACTGAAGGTAACGACAACGTCGACAGGGTGGCGATAGCAAACTGCAAGTCTTTCACTTTTTGATTTTCTGTTTGCTTACACACAAGAATCGAATGGGGGCTTTTTCTTGTTTATGGTGTGCGATGTCTGGTGGCGATGGAGGGGACACTCTAGGGTCAGGGCTTGCAGTTAATAGTGTCCGATGGTGGCAGCGAGATAGAGTTAGGATTTCTAGGTAGAAGCGGGGCTGCAGACGACGACTGAAGGTAACGACAACGTCGACAGGGTGGCAATAGCAAACTGCAAGTCTTTCACTTTTTGATTTTCTGTTTGCTTACACACAAGAATCGAATGGGGGCTTTTTCTTGTTTATGGTGTGCGATTCCTGGTGGCGATGGAGGGGACACTCTAGGGTTAGGGCTTGCAGTTAATAGTGTCCGATGGTGGCAGCGAGATAGAGTTAGGATTTCTAGGTAGAAGCGGGGCTGCAGACGACGACTGAAGGTAACGACAACGTCGACAGGGTGGCGATAGCAAACGGCAAGTCTTTCACTTTTTGATTTTCTATTTGCTTACACACAAGAATCGAATGGGTGCTTTTTCTTGTTTATGGTGTGCGATGTCTGGTGGCGGTGGAGGGGACACTCTAGGGTTAGGGCTTGCAGTTAATAGTGTCCGATGGTGGCAGCGAGATAGAGTTAGGGTTTCTAGGTAGAAGCGGGGCTGCAGACGACGACTAAAGGTAACGAAAACGTCGACAGGGTGGCGATAGCAAACTGCAAGTCTTTCACTTTTTGATTTTCTGTTTGCTTACACACAAGAATCGAATGGGGGCTTTTTCTTGTTTATGGTGTGCGATGTCTGGTGGCGATGGAGGGGACACTCTAGGGTTAGGGCTTGCAGTTAATAGTGTCCGATGGTGGCAACGAGATAGAGTTAGGATTTCTAGGTAGAAGCGGGGCTGCAGACGACGACTGAAGGTAACGACAACGTCGACAGGGTGGCGATAGCAAACGGCAAGTCTTTCACTTTTTGATTTTCTGTTTGCTTACATACAAGAATCGAATGGGGGCTTTTTCTTGTTTATGGTGTGCGATGTCTGGTGGCGATGGAGAGGACACTCTAGGGTTAGGGCTTGCAGTTAATAGTGTCCGATGGTGGCAGCGAGATAGAGTTAGGGTTTCTAGGTAGAAGGAGGGCTGCAGACGACGACTGAAGGTAACGACAACGTCGACAGGGTGGCGATAGCAAACTGCAAGTCTTTCACTTTTTGATTTTCTGTTTGCTTACACACAAGAATCGAATGGGGGCTTTTTCTTGTTTATGGTGTGCGATGTCTGGTGGCGATGGAGGGGACACTCTAGGGTTAGGGCTTGCAGTTAATAGTGTCCGATGGTGGCAGCGAGATAGAGTTAGGATTTCTAGGTAGAAGCGGGGCTGCAGACGACGACTGAAGGTAACGACAACGTCGACAGGGTGGCGATAGCAAACGGCAAGTCTTTCACTTTTTGATTTTCTGTTTGCTTACACACAAGAATCGAATGGGGGCTTTTTCTTGTTTATGGTGTGCGATGTCTGGTGGCAGCGAGATAGAGTTAGGATTTCTAGGTAGAAGCGGGGCTGCAGACGACGACTGAAGGTAACGACAACGTCGACAGGGTGGCGATAGCAAACTGCAAGTCTTTCACTTTTTGATTTTCTGTTTGCTTACACACAAGAATCGAATGGGAACTTTTTCTTGTTTATGGTGTGCGAGGTCTGGTGGTGATGGAGGGGACACTCTAGGGTTAGGGTTTGCAGTTAATAGTGTCCGATGGTGGCAGCGAGATAGAGTTAGGGTTTCTAGGTAGAAGCGGGGCTGCAGACGACGACTGAAGGTAACGACAACGTCGACAGGGTGGCGATAGCAAACTGCAAGTCTTTCACTTTTTGATTTTCTGTTTGCTTACACACAAGAATCGAATGGGGGCTTTTTCTTGTTTATGGTGTGCGATGTCTGGTGGCGATGGAGGGGACACTCTAGGGTTAGGGCTTGCAGTTAATAGTGTCCGATGGTGACAGCGAGATAGAGTTAGGATTTCTAGGTAGAAGCGGGGCTGCAGACGACGACTGAAGGTAACGACAACGTCGACAGGGTGGCGATAGCAAACTGCAAGTCTTTCACTTTTTGATTTTCTGTTTGCTTACACACAAGAATCGAATGGGGGCTTTTTCTTGTTTATGGTGTGCGATGTCTGGTGGCGATGGAGGGGACACTCTAGGGTTAGGGCTTGCAGTTAATAGTGTCCGATGGTGGCAGCGAGATAGAGTTAGGATTTCTAGGTAGAAGCGGGGCTGCAGACGACAACTGAAGGTAACGACAACGCCGACAGGGTGGCGATAGCAAACTGCAAGTCTTTCACTTTTTGATTTTCTGTTTGCTTACACACAAGAATCGAATGGGGGCTTTTTCTTGTTTATGGTGTGTGATGCCTGGTGGCGATGGAGGGGACACTCTAGGGTTAGGGCTTGTAGTTAATAGTGTCCGATGGTGGCAGCGAGATAGAGTTAGGATTTCTAGGTAGAAGCGGGGCTGCAGACGACGACTGAAGGTAACGACAACGTCGACAGGGTGGCGATAGCAAACGGCAAGTCTTTCACTTTTTGATTTTCTGTTTGCTTACACACAAGAATCGAATGGGGGCTTTTTCTTGTTTATGGTGTGCGATGTCTGGTGGCAGCGAGATAGAGTTAGGATTTCTAGGTAGAAGCGGGGCTGCAGACGACGACTGAAGGTAACGACAACGTCGACAGGGTGGCGATAGCAAACTGCAAGTCTTTCACTTTTTGATTTTCTGTTTGCTTACACACAAGAATCGAATGGGGGCTTTTTCTTGTTTATGGTGTGCGATGTCTGGTGGTGATGGAGGGGACACTCTAGGGTTAGGGCTTGCAGTTAATAGTGTCTGATGGTGGCAGCGAGATAGAGTTAGGGTTTCTAGGTAGAAGCGGGGCTGCAGACGACGACTGAAGGTAACGACAACGTCGACAGGGTGGCGATAGCAAACTGCAAGTCTTTCACTTTTTGATTTTCTGTTTGCTTACACACAAGAATCGAATGGGGGCTTTTTCTTGTTTATGGTGTGCGATGTCTGGTGGCGATGGAGGGGACACTCTAGGGTTAGGGCTTGCAGTTAATAGTGTCTGATGGTGGCAGCGAGATAGAGTTAGGATTTCTAGGTAGAAGCGGGGCTGCAGACGACGACTGAAGGTAACGACAACGTCGACAGGGTGGCGATAGCAAACGGCAAGTCTTTCACTTTTTGATTTTCTGTTTGCTTACACACAAGAATCGAATGGGGGCTTTTTCTTGTTTATGGTGTGCGATGTCTGGTGGCAGCGAGATAGAGTTAGGATTTCTAGGTAGAAGCGGGGCTGCAGACGACGACTGAAGGTAACGACAACGTCGACAGGGTGGCGATAGCAAACTGCAAGTCTTTCACTTTTTGATTTTTTGTTTGCTTACACACAAGAATCGAATGGGGGCTTTTTCTTGTTTATGGTGTGCGATGTCTGGTGGTGATGGAGGGGACACTCTAGGGTTAGGGCTTGCAGTTAATAGTGTCCGATGGTGGCAGCGAGATAGAGTTAGGGTTTCTAGGTAGAAGCGGGGCTGCAGACGACGACTGAAGGTAACGACAACGTCGACAGGGTGGCGATAGCAAACTGCAAGTCTTTCACTTTTTGATTTTCTGTTTGCTTACACACAAGAATCGAATGGGGGCTTTTTCTTGTTTATGGTGTGCGATGTCTGGTGGCGATGGAGGGGACACTCTAGGGTTAGGGCTTGCAGTTAATAGTGTCCGATGGTGGCAGCGAGATAGAGTTAGGATTTCTAGATAGAAGCGGGGCTGCAGACGACGACTGAAGGTAACGACAACGTCGACAGGGTGGCGATAGCAAACTGCAAGTCTTTCACTTTTTGATTTTCTGTTTGCTTACACACAAGAATCGAATGGGAGCTTTTTCTTGTTTATGGTGTGCGATGTCTGGTGGCGATGGAGGGGACACTCTAGGGTTAGGGCTTGCAGTTAATAGTGTCCGATGGTGGCAGCGAGATAGAGTTAGGATTTCTAGGTAGAAGCGGGGCTGCAGACGACGACTGAAGGTAACGACAACGTCGACAGGGTGGCGATAGCAAACTGCAAGTCTTTCACTTTTTGATTTTCTGTTTGCTTACACACAAGAATCGAATGGGGGCTTTTTCTTGTTTATGGTGTGCGATGCCTGGTGGCGATGGAGGGGACACTCTAGGGTTAGGGCTTGCAGTTAATAGTGTCCGATGGTGGCAGCGAGATAGAGTTAGGATTTCTAGGTAGACGCGGGGCTGCAGACGACGACTGAAGGTAACGACAACGTCGACAGGGTGGCGATAGCAAACGGCAAGTCTTTCACTTTTTGATTTTCTGTTTGCTTACACACAAGAATCGAATGGGGGCTTTTTCTTGTTTATGGTGTGCGATGTCTGGTGGCAGCGAGATAGAGTTAGGATTTCTAGGTAGAAGCGGGGCTGCAGACGACGACTGAAGGTAACGACAACGTCGACAGGGTGGCGATAGCAAACTGCAAGTCTTTCACTTTTTGATTTTCTGTTTGCTTACACACAAGAATCGAATGGGGGCTTTTTCTTGTTTATGGTGTGCGATGTCTGGTGGTGATGGAGGGGACACTCTAGGGTTAGGGCTTGCAGTTAATAGTGTCCGATGGTGGCAGCGAGATAGAGTTAGGGTTTCTAGGTAGAAGCGGGGCTGCAGACGACGACTGAAGGTAACGACAACGTCGACAGGGTGGCGATAGCAAACTGCAAGTCTTTCACTTTTTGATTTTCTGTTTGCTTACACACAAGAATCGAATGGGGGCTTTTTCTTGTTTATGGTGTGCGATGTCTGGTGGCGATGGAGGGGACACTCTAGGGTTAGGGCTTGCAGTTAATAGTGTCCGATGTGGCAGCGAGATAGAGTTAGGATTTCTAGGTAGAAGCGGGGCTGCAGACGATGACTGAAGGTAACGACAACGTCGACAGGGTGGCGATAGCAAACGGCAAGTCTTTCACTTTTTGATTTTCTGTTTGCTTACACACAAGAATCGAATGGGGGCTTTTTCTTGTTTATGGTGTGCGATGTCTGGTGGCAGCGAGATAGAGTTAGGATTTCTAGGTAGAAGCGGGGCTGCAAACGACGACTGAAGGTAACGACAACGTCGACAGGGTGGCGATAGCAAACTGCAAGTCTTTCACTTTTTGATTTTCTGTTTGCTTACACACAAGAATCGAATGGGGGCTTTTTCTTGTTTATGGTGTGCGATGTCTGGTGGTGATGGAGGGGACACTCTAGGGTTAGGGCTTGCAGTTAATAGTGTCCGATGGTGGCAGCGAGATAGAGTTAGGGTTTCTAGGTAGAAGCGGGGCTGCAGACGACGACTGAAGGTAACGACAACGTCGACAGGGTGGCGATAGTAAACTGCAAGTCTTTCACTTTTTGATTTTCTGTTTGCTTACACACAAGAATCGAATGGGGGCTTTTTCTTGTTTATGGTGTGCGATGTCTGGTGGCGATGGAGGGGACACTCTAGGGTTAGGGCTTGCAGTTAATAGTGTCCGATGGTGGCAGCGAGATAGAGTTAGGATTTCTAGGTAGAAGCGGGGCTGCAGACGACGACTGAAGGTAACGACAACGTCGACAGGGTGGCGATAGCAAACTGCAAGTCTTTCACTTTTTGATTTTCTGTTTGCTTACACACAAGAATCAAATGGGGGCTTTTTCTTGTTTATGGTGTGCGATGTCTGGTGGCGATGGAGGGGACACTCTAGGGTTAGGGCTTGCAGTTAATAGTGTCCGATGGTGGCAGCGAGATAGAGTTAGGATTTCTAGGTAGAAGCAGGGCTGCAGACGACGACTGAAGGTAACGACAACGTCGACAGGGTGGCGATAGCAAACTGCAAGTCTTTCACTTTTTGATTTTCTGTTTGCTTACACACAAGAATCGAATGGGGGCTTTTTCTTGTTTATGGTGTGCGATGTCTGGTGGCGATGGAGGGGACACTCTAGGGTTAGGGCTTGCAGTTAATAGTGTCCGATGGTGGCAGCGAGATAGAGTTAGGATTTCTAGGTAGAAGCGGGGCTGCAGACGACGACTGAAGGTAACGACAACGTCGACAGGGTGGCGATAGCAAACTGCAAGTCTTTCACTTTTTGATTTTCTGTTTGCTTACACACAAGAATCGAATGGGGGCTTTTTCTTGTTTATGGTGTGCGATGCCTGGTGGCGATGGAGGGGACACTCTAGGGTTAGGGCTTGCAGTTAATAGTGTCCGATGGTGGCAGCGAGATAGAGTTAGGATTTCTAGGTAGACGCGGGGCTGCAGACGACGACTGAAGGTAACGACAACGTCGACAGGGTGGCGATAGCAAACGGCAAGTCTTTCACTTTTTGATTTTCTGTTTGCTTACACACAAGAATCGAATGGGGGCTTTTTCTTGTTTATGGTGTGCGATGTCTGGTGGCAGCGAGATAGAGTTAGGATTTCTAGGTAGAAGCGGGGCTGCAGACGACGACTGAAGGTAACGACAACGTCGACAGGGTGGCGATAGCAAACTGCAAGTCTTTCACTTTTTGATTTTCTGTTTGCTTACACACAAGAATCGAATGGGGGCTTTTTCTTGTTTATGGTGTGCGATGTCTGGTGGTGATGGAGGGGACACTCTAGGGTTAGGGCTTGCAGTTAATAGTGTCCGATGGTGGCAGCGAGATAGAGTTAGGGTTTCTAGGTAGAAGCGGGGCTGCAGACGACGACTGAAGGTAACGACAACGTCGACAGGGTGGCGATAGCAAACTGCAAGTCTTTCACTTTTTGATTTTCTGTTTGCTTACACACAAGAATCGAATGGGGGCTTTTTCTTGTTTATGGTGTGCGATGTCTGGTGGCGATGGAGGGGACACTCTAGGGTTAGGGCTTGCAGTTAATAGTGTCCGATGGTGGCAGCGAGATAGAGTTAGGATTTCTAGGTAGAAGCGGGGCTGCAGACGATGACTGAAGGTAACGACAACGTCGACAGGGTGGCGATAGCAAACGGCAAGTCTTTCACTTTTTGATTTTCTGTTTGCTTACACACAAGAATCGAATGGGGGCTTTTTCTTGTTTATGGTGTGCGATGTCTGGTGGCAGCGAGATAGAGTTAGGATTTCTAGGTAGAAGCGGGGCTGCAGACGACGACTGAAGGTAACGACAACGTCGACAGGGTGGCGATAGCAAACTGCAAGTCTTTCACTTTTTGATTTTCTGTTTGCTTACACACAAGAATCGAATGGGGGCTTTTTCTTGTTTATGGTGTGCGATGTCTGGTGGTGATGGAGGGGACACTCTAGGGTTAGGGCTTGCAGTTAATAGTGTCCGATGGTGGCAGCGAGATAGAGTTAGGATTTCTAGGTAGAAGCGGGGCTGCAGACGACGACTGAAGGTAACGACAACGTCGACAGGGTGGCGATAGCAAACTGCAAGTCTTTCACTTTTTGATTTTCTGTTTGCTTACACACAAGAATCAAATGGGGGCTTTTTCTTGTTTATGGTGTGCGATGTCTGGTGGCGATGGAGGGGACACTCTAGGGTTAGGGCTTGCAGTTAATAGTGTCCGATGGTGGCAGCGAGATAGAGTTAGGATTTCTAGGTAGAAGCGGGGCTGCAGACGACGACTGAAGGTAACGACAACGTCAACAGGGTGGCGATAGCAAACTGCAAGTCTTTCACTTTTTGATTTTCTGTTTGCTTACACACAAGAATCGAATGGGGGCTTTTTCTTGTTTATGGTGTGCGATGTCTGGTGGCGACGGAGGGGACACTCTAGGGTTAGGGCTTACAGTTAATAGTGTCCGATGGTGGCAGCGAGATAGAGTTAGGGTTTCTAGGTAGAAGCGGGGCTGCAGACGACGACTGAAGGTAACGACAACGTCGACAGAGTGGCGATAGCAAACTGCAAGTCTTTCACTTTTTGATTTTCTGTTTGCTTACACACAAGAATCGAATGGGGGCTTTTTCTTGTTTATGGTGTGCGATGTCTGGTGGCGATGGAGGGGACACTCTAGGGTTAGGGCTTGCAGTTAATAGTGTCCGATGGTGGCAGCGAGATAGAGTTAGGATTTCTAGGTAGAAGCGGGGCTGCAGACGACGACTGAAGGTAACGACAACGTCGACAGGGTTGCGATAGCAAACTGCAAGTCTTTCACTTTTTATTTTCTGTTTGCTTACACACAAGAATCGAATGGGGGCTTTTTCTTGTTTATGGTGTGCGATGCCTGGTGGCGATGGAGGGGACACTCTAGGGTTAGGGCTTGCAGTTAATAGTGTCCGATGGTGGCAGCGAGATAGAGTTAGGATTTCTAGGTAGAAGCGGGGCTGCAGACGACGACTGAAGGTAACGACAACGTCGACAGGGTGGCGATAGCAAACGGCAAGTCTTTCACTTTTTAATTTTCTGTTTGCTTACACACAAGAATCGAATGGGGGCTTTTTCTTGTTTATGGTGTGCGATGTCTGGTGGCGGTGGAGGGGACACTCTAGGGTTAGGGCTTGCAGTTAATAGTGTCCGATGGTGGCAGCGAGATAGAGTTAGGGTTTCTAGGTAGAAGCGGGGCTGCAGACGACGACTGAAGGTAACGACAACGTCGACAGGGTGGCGATAGCAAACTGCAAGTCTTTCACTTTTTGATTTTCTGTTTGCTTACACACAAGAATCGAATGGGGGCTTTTTCTTGTTTATGGTGTGCGATGTCTGGTGGCGATGGAGGGGACACTCTAGGGTTAGGGCTTTCAGTTAATAGTGTCCGATGGTGGCAGCGAGATAGAGTTAGGATTTCTAGGTAGAAGCGGGGCTGCAGACGACGACTGAAGGTAACGACAACGTCGACAGGGTGGCGATAGCAAACAGCAAGTCTTTCACTTTTTGATTTTTTGTTTGCTTACACACAAGAATCGAATGGGGGCTTTTTCTTGTTTATGGTGTGCGATGTCTGGTGGCGATGGAGGGGACACTCTAGGGTTAGGGCTTGCAGTTAATAGTGTCCGATGGTGGCAGCGAGATAGAGTTAGGGTTTCTAGGTAGAAGCGGGGCTGCAGACGACGACTGAAGGTAACGACAACGTCGACAGGGTGGCGATAGCAAACTGCAAGTTTTTCACTTTTTGATTTTCTGTTTGCTTACACACAAGAATCGAATGGGGGCTTTTTCTTGTTTATGGTGTGCGATGTCCGGTGGCGATGGAGGGGACACTCTAGGGTTAGTGCTTGCAGTTAATAGTGTCCGATGGTGGCAGCGAGATAGAGTTAGGGTTTCTAGGTAGAAGCGGGGCTGCAGACGACGACTGAAGGTAACGACAACGTCGGCAGGGTGGCGATAGCGACGACTATAGGAGGGTGGTGGTAATGGAAGCCTATCGGAGGTTGAAGAAAGTAAGGAGGTAGACGGAATAGATTTGGAAGAAGCTATTGGAAGAAACGATGGCTGATAGTGTCCGGAGGGTATTAGGGTTTTCCACGAGAAGCTACGACCGTACGTTACAATGATACGTGCGTGTATACGTATACATTGTAAGCTTAATATATTGTACATGGTGTTATAAAATGTATACCTCTTAATTTTCAAGAGGGGGCACTCTAGGGTTAGGGCTTGCAGTTAATAGTGTCCGATGGTGGCAGCGAGACAGAGTTAGGGTTTCTAGGTAGAAGCGGGGCTGCAGACGACGACTGAAGGTAACGACAACGTCGACAGGGTGGCGATAGCAAACTGCAAGTCTTTCACTTTTTGATTTTCTGTTTGCTTACACACAAGAATCGAATGGGGGCTTTTTCTTGTTTATGGTGTGCGATGTCTGGTGGCGATGGAGGGGACACTCTAGGGTTAGGGCTTGCAGTTAATAGTGTCCGATGGTGGCAGCGAGATAGAGTTAGGATTTCTAGGTAGAAGCGGGGCTGCAGACGACGACAGAAGGTAACGACAACGTCGACAGGGTGGCGATAGCAAACGACAAGTCTTTCACTTTTTGATTTTTTGTTTGCTTACACACAAGAATCGAATGGGGGCTTTTTCTTGTTTATGGTGTGCGATGTCTGGTGGCGATGGAGGGGACACTCTAGGGTTAGGGCTTGCAGTTAATAGTGTCCGATGGTGGCAGCGAGATAGAGTTAGGGTTTCTAGGTAGAAGCGGGGCTGCAGACGACGACTAAAGGTAACGACAACGTCAACAGGGTGGCGATAGCAAACTGCAAGTTTTTCACTTTTTGATTTTCTGTTTGCTTACACACAAGAATCGAATGGGGGCTTTTTCTTGTTTATGGTGTGCGATGTCCGGTGGCGATGGAGGGGACACTCTAGGGTTAGTCCTTGCAGTTAATAGTGTCCGATGGTGGCAGCGAGATAGAGTTAGGGTTTCTAGGTAGAAGCGGGGCTGCAGACGACGACTGAAGATAACGACAACGTCGGCAGGGTGGCGATAGCGACGACTATAGGAGGGTGGTGGTAATGGAAGCCTATCGGAGGTTGAAGAAAGTAAGGAGGTAGACGGAATAGATTTGGAAGAAGCTTTTGGAAGAAACGATGGCTGATAGTGTCCGGAGGGTATTAGGGTTTTCCACGAGAAGCTACGACCGTACGTTACAATGATACGTGCGTATATACGTATACATTGTAAGCTTAATATATTGTACATGGTGTTATAAAATGTATACCTCTTAATTTTCAAGAGGGGGCACTCTAGGGTTAGGGCTTGCAGTTAATAGTGTCCGATGGTGGCAGCGAGATAGAGTTAGGGTTTCTAGGTAGAAGCGGGGCTGCAGACGACGACTGAAGGTAACGACAACGTCGACAGGGTGGCGATAGCAAACTGCAAGTCTTTCACTTTTTGATTTTCTGTTTGCTTACACACAAGAATCGAATGGGGGCTTTTTCTTGTTTATGGTGTGCGATGTCTGGTGGCGATGGAGGGGACACTCTAGGGTTAGGGCTTGCAGTTAATAGTGTCCGATGGTGGCAACGAGATAGAGTTAGGATTTCTAGGTAGAAGCGGGGCTGTAGACGACGACTGAAGGTAACGACAACGTCGACAGGGTGGCGATAGCAAATGGCAAGTCTTTCACTTTTTGATTTTCTGTTTGCTTACACACAAGAATCGAATGGGGGCTTTTTCTTGTTTATGGTGTGCGATGTCTGGTGGCGATGGAGGGGACACTCTAGGGTTAGGGCTTGCAGTTAATAGTGACCGATGGTGGCAGCGAGATAGAGTTAGGGTTTCTAGGTAGAAGCAGGGCTGCAGACGACGACTGAAGGTAACGACAACGTCGACAGGGTGGCGATAGTAAACTGCAAGTCTTTCACTTTTTGATTTTCTGTTTGCTTACACACAAGAATCGAATGGGGGCTTTTTCTTGTTTATGGTGTGCGATGTCTGGTGGCGATGGAGGGGACACTCTAGGGTTAGGGCTTGCAGTTAATAGTGTCCGATGGTGGCAGCGAGATAGAGTTAGGATTTCTAGGTAGAAGCGGGGCTGCAGACGACGACTGAAGGTAACGACAACGTCGACAGGGTGGCGATAGCAAACTGCAAGTCTTTCACTTTTTGATTTTCTGTTTGCTTACACACAAGAATCAAATGGGGGCTTTTTCTTGTTTATGGTGTGCGATGTCTGGTGGCGATGGAGGGGACACTCTAGGGTTAGGGCTTGCAGTTAATAGTGTCCGATGGTGGCAGCGAGATAGAGTTAGGATTTCTAGGTAGAAGCGGGGCTGCAGACGACGACTGAAGGTAACGACAACGTCGACAGGGTGGCGATAGCAAACTGCAAGTCTTTCACTTTTTGATTTTCTGTTTGCTTACACACAAGAATCGAATGGGGGCTTTTTCTTGTTTATGGTGTGCGATGTCTGGTGGCGATGGAGGGGACACTCTAGGGTTAGGGCTTACAGTTAATAGTGTCCGATGGTGGCAGCGAGATATAGTTAGGGTTTCTAGGTAGAAGCGGGGCTGCAGACGACGACTGAAGGTAACGACAACGTCGACAGGGTGGCGATAGCAAACTGCAAGTCTTTCACTTTTTGATTTTCTGTTTGCTTACACACAAGAATCGAATGGGGGCTTTTTCTTGTTTATGGTGTGCGATGTCTGGTGGCGATGGAGGGGACACTCTAGGGTTAGGGCTTGCAGTTAATAGTGTCCGATGGTGGCAGCGAGATAGAGTTAGGATTTCTAGGTAGAAGCGGGGCTGCAGACGACGACTGAAGGTAACGACAACGTCGACAGGGTGGCGATAGCAAACTGCAAGTTTTTCACTTTTTGATTTTCTGTTTGCTTACACACAAGAATCGAATGGGGGCTTTTTCTTGTTTATGGTGTGCGATGTCCGGTGGCGATGGAGGGGACACTCTAGGGTTAGTGCTTGCAGTTAATAGTGTCCGATGGTGGCAGCGAGATAGAGTTAGGGTTTCTAGGTAGAAGCGGGGCTGCAGACGACGACTGAAGGTAACGACAACGTCGGCAGGGTGGCGATAGCGACGACTATAGGAGGGTGGTGGTAATGGAAGCCTATCGGAGGTTGAAGAAAGTAAGGAGGTAGACGGAATAGATTTGGAAGAAGCTTTTGGAAGAAACGATGGCTGATAGTGTCCGGAGGGTATTAGGGTTTTCCACGAGAAGCTACGACCGTACGTTACAATGATACGTGCGTGTATACGTATACATTGTAAGCTTAATATATTGTACATGGTGTTATAAAATGTATACCTCTTAATTTTCAAGACATGGGCAATATGTTTAATAATATATATATATATATATATATATATATATATATATATATATATATATATATATATATATACTATTCGTTTTTATGTATTATTCAATATTCATCAAACTAATTTCCATTTACTTAAATTACACTAAATGTTAATAATAAGATTAATAATTGGTTGTTATATAGTATCATTATATAACATCAAGTTATTATTTACGATTCTATAGTATACAAGATTTTAAAAACCAAAGCGGACCAACCGATTCGACCAGTTAAAACGGGAATGCTGAAAAACCGTTAATAAACGAATAAATACACACTTGCTAAGACGAAAAAAATATTCAATCGAAACGGTTCAACATATTAAAGAACCAATTAATTCAACATGTAAAAAATCTTACTATGGTAGAAATATTTAGCCTGAATTGGCCTGAACAAGCCATATGATCTTATAACGTTAAATCGCAATAACATTTTATAAGTTATAACTATTAACTATTTTTTTCTTTTTAATTTTATTAATTATTTTTCTGTAACTAATTAAGTACATATATAAGTTCGTGTTCCAAAATGTTATACATACCTTTTTGTTTCTTAGATTTTTTATTTTTCATATTTGTATTTGTATTTTATTTTTGGAGATTGTTTATATTATATAATTTTATATTTAGTTAATGATTTAATTACAACATCTTCTAATTATTATGGACTAATTTTACTAATTAAACATCGAACCGATAAAACGGCCGTTACGATTTTCAAATTATTGATATGTTAAGCTACATATAAACTAATTTTTATTTTAGATAACGAAATTACTTACATATTAACATATAATACTTTTTTATTAAAAGTTGACAAATAATATTATTTTACCAAAAAAAAAACTAAACGTACATTATCTTGTTCACACTTTACAAAATGAATTTGATGCAAATATATGTCTTCGAAAATTTAATAAATAAGAAGCATAATATTTGTAATTGATATTATTTTTTTAAAAAAAGTTTTTTTAAAGGGAACTTCCCAGCAGGGGTTTCCGGGCTAGCTTTCGCGCACCGACTAATCTCCCGCTGCGAACATGAGACTATGTCTCATGCCTTGGAGTCACTGCAGACGAACCTTCATGGCCACAATGGTTGAGTAGTGTCAGGATTTGAACATGGGTTAATAGGTTATCCACCGTATCTTCTACATGTCTTACCAAATAAGGGTTGTGGTTAAAAAAAAAAATAATCCATAAATATGATAAAGCTTTGTATATAGGGAAGTGATATATCCACTGCCAATTTTGATTCGTCCACGAATTATATAAAGAATAGACGAATGTGCCCTTTATTAGTATTTAAGTGTAATTATGGTAGATATTAGTATTTAATATCATGTTTAATCCTTTTGTAATAAATAAAATAGTAAATTGACCCATTTTTTTAATCTTTGCTACTCTTCCCCCTCACCGGATACCTTCTCCCTCATCTTTCGTACACCCAAGTCAGAGACCTGAAACTCACACCCAAACCCTCGCCGAAAACCGCTCCCTCTGCGGCCACCTGCAAAATCGACAACCACCTTTCGAAATACGATTTGTTGGTCCATGGGGTTTAAAGGTTTCAAGATTCGATTTGCAAAAGAGTTCTGATCTAGTGCTTTCTATCGGCCGAGTAAGGCTTCAGATCTAGTGCTTTCCGTCGGCCGGGATGGGAGGGTTTCTTGAAACCGGCGGATGGGCGGTGGTGGGAGGGCCTTTTGGAGAGAGCTTCATCCCCGAATGGAATCAACCAGAGATGGGTGTTTCTGTAGAAGTTCCGACGATACTTGTATTTTTTATTGGGCAAAAAGGGGAGGTTTTTTGAGGACCACAAAAGACGAAGGAGGCAAGGAGTAAGAAGATGCACTTGGGTTGCAGATCTCCGGCGTGGGTAAAGATGAAATGTGAGGGAAAGGGTATCAAATGGTGGGGGCAGATCTGGTGGGATAAAGGGTTAACTAATTAAATACTTTATTTATTGCAAAAGAATTAAAATAGATATAGTGTATCAATATAGACCATAATTACGCTCTAAATATAAAGAAGGGCATCATTGTCAATTTGTTTATAAAATCCGTGGATGAATGGAGTGCCCCGTGGTTCCTTGAGTGCCAGCCGCAGAGAGGAATGCCATCAACTAGGGCGATATCAATTCTGTCATATCTGAAAGAAATTCCTGAAATAAATAAAGAATTTTGTCACTTCAAGAAAGAATGAAGGAATTCCATCAATAATTGCCAAATCCTAAATTCAGTCTTCACTGATAGATTGATTTGGAAGACGGTCGTTGCGTTTGGTTCAAAAGGCATGGTTTTCAGTATGTCTCCAGATACTCCCCCCACTAGTCCGGCTAGCTAGTGAGTTGTTCTTTCGGGCGGGAAGCAGTTTCTCGGATGGAAAAGTTCGACCGATAGGGAGAGAAGGCGTTGGTGAGGTGCGCAATAACAAAAATGTATTGTTCTGGGGTATATCAAGGTTCAGTCTCCGATTCATATTTCGTCGACCAATCCCTCCCAATTCACATCTTTGTTGAAAGAATTTTTTTTGTAAATCCTTAGAGAAGGATTCAGAAAATACAGGATCTCCCTCTACACAAGCAAATTGTTGATAAAACTCCAAAATAACATTTTCTTTTGACCCTATTTGTTTTTTATCATTCAGAAAAGACAAAAATAGTTCAGGATAACAAACATTCTCTAGAGTTTCTCTTATATCCAACCCCATAGCTGATAATAGAACTAGAATAAATAGTTTTTGTTGCCTACTCACGCGAACCCATATCCTTGTTTTTCTATCAATCTCTAGAAAAGAACCGTGGAATTATCACCCCCTTTTATATATATATATATATATATATATATATATATATATATATATATATATATATAAAGGGTCCGGATCCGATTAAGACTCAAAAAACGTTGAGTGCTGCGAGGACAATTCTCATACAATCGTCAAATAAAAAATGTATTGGGTTGAAAAAAATGAATGAGTTGGGCTGGGCTTGGCTAAACCCTGTGGTTACATAACATACTAAGCTAAGAAAGATAGCCTAACTATGCATCATTGTCTTCTTCATTCATCAATCAAACACAAAGAAAATCTTGAAGACATTTAATTGTGATCGTTTCTATTGGAATCTTCAAAGTTTGATTCAAATCGTGCAAAATCAGGTTAGATTCGACCACTATAAAGACATTTTACAATTAATCATCACCCTCCGTTTCAAATTTACACAAAATCAGCTTCGATCATAATGAATTCGTTTATGAAATTGAAAGATGGTTTCTCAATTTTTTGTTGAAAGCGATGATTTTAGGTTAGATTCGTTAATATTTGAAGCCATATGTGTCTGTGAGAAGATTTAGTGGGAAAGAATTAAATTATAAAATTGGTTGTTAACCAATGTTTATTGATGCCTAACAGGTGCTCAATGAAATGCCTAAGAGAGTTCATCATCTCATGTAAACAAATGAAAGTTGGGGATTATTATGAGAGAATTAAAGTAGTTATATGCAACAATTTGAACAAATGTTGATTTGTTTTGTGCCAAGAAATGTGAAGACAAAAGCATAAATTTTGAAACAAAGTCATATCAAAGGTGAAGACACTCGTTTTCAAGAGGTTTGATCAATCGTCTCTCTACACTCTTTTTCTTTTCACTCCCTTTGGCTACTACTTTTAATATTCCAAATATGTATATGGTGTATCGATATCCATGTTAAATTTTTAAAATTTACACTAGAAATCAATTGGATTTTATTTATTTCTCAGCCACCAGGTAGTGACATTAAGTTGAATCTAAAGAAACATTATTTTGTAATTATTTTTTCTTAGATTTGCTGAATAAAGACCTATTTTATGGAGGATGTTGACTTTGTTTTACTGTTTTATTGACTCAACTTGTGTGGAGGCTTTGACTAACCCCTCAAGCTTTTGGTATTTTTATCATGTAAGAGTTTTGAGTATTGGTGTTGTTGGATCTTTATTAAAAATGGGTGTTGTAGATGGGGTGTTGTAGTTGATTTGATTCTTAGTGCGATATATAGATGTAGCTTTAGGATTTCCGTCACATAAATTTCAAGAAAAAATTACAAATCAACTGTGGTTTCTTATAGTGGATTCCTTTTAAAAGTTTATTTTTTCTGCAACTTCATTTATGATTAATCTTTGTGGTTGACTTTACAACTCATTGGTTTCTTCCATTACTCTCAAATATGCTTCACCTCGCTCAAGCTTCTACCGAGCTTTACATGTCTAGCTAGTGATATTGTGTAATCTTGATAGTTTTGTGATATTTATCTATTTTTATTTTTTGTTACTTTTTCTTTTCATATATGTACTTCTCCAACTGTTTTATGTTGTAATATTATGGACAAAATCTAGTTGTAATATTAATCAAAACAAGAGTGGTTCAGATTGTCGATACAAAGTTAGATTGTGATGTAATTTTATGTCATAACTTTTTTGTATCATAATAATTTGGATCATAACATTTTTTAGTCATATAACAGACTTTTGGAAACAACTCTTTATAACTTGAATGAAAAATTGAAATCATAGTATTTTATATCTTAACATTTTTATTCATGTAATTTGGATCGTAAGGTTTTTAATCATAGCATGTTGTATCATAACACTTTAGATCATAACATTTTGGATCATATTATTTTGAATCATACAACAGACTTTTGAAAACAACTTTTTATAACTTTATTTATATTATTAAAGACATATCATTTTGTATCATATAATCTTAAATCGTAGCTATCATTTTTAGTCATATCAGTTTTGAATCATCCGATTTGGATCATACGTTTTGAAGAATATCATTTTTAATCAAGTTAAAATTCTCACATAAGTCATTGTTCATAAGCGAGTTTTGGTTTTTCTAACAGGTTTTGGATAATCACTTATTAATTTGTTACATACTTTTTTTTGTATCCTTCTTTTTTGTATGTTATGAAATAAACTTGAATACACATAAAATGATTACATTCTTTGAATCATATTATTTTGAATTGTACCAATTAAAACGATATTAAATTTGAATCATATAACTTTAAATCATGTCAGTTTTTTCACATTAGTATCGGTTCATAACATGATTGGATCATAACAAATTTTGAATCATAACAACTTCTGGATCATAACAAGTTTTGGTTCATAACAATTATATTTGAAGACCGAGTAAAATGGAATAAAATGTCTATAAATTTTACAATGCGTAACTAGAGAAAAGTACAATCCATAGTTTTTACATGCTTGGATTATAGTTGATCATTCGCATCAAAACACTGGAAGTATAATGATATTTTATGTAAGTTTTGTCCATTATAATGGATGGATAAAGAACGTTTATCATTCAAAAGGTCTTTGATCTAAAAAATATATAACACGATTTATATGAACTGAAAATATAATATGAATGTTTTTTTGGATGATGACTATGATCCATAACTTAAAATGATCGATAATAATATGATCTATATATTTTCTAATTATTTATCATAGACGGTTTGTAAAATATGTATCATAAACTTTTGATCATTACCATTAATTAAGATGCGAACATTTAAGTTAAGAAAAGTCTATGATGCAAAAAAAGAAAAAATGATCTACAATTTCTATGATTAAAAAATTCGACCTGAATGTTAAACTTTTATGATTATTTAAGATGGACAATTTATATAAGATAGATTATCAACGTTAGCATCATAAAATTTAATGATTTAATCTCAATAAAATTTTATCATGATTATGATCCAAAAAATAATGATCCAAATAATATGATATGTAACTTAAGTTGATCTAAAACTTTCTTGATTGTGATGAACAATTTTTATAAAATATATAATAGAAGTTTGAAATTAATAATTTAATTTGAATATGCAAAAGCTATGAAAATAATTTAATATCCAAAATCCATATTTAATATCCAGAAGCATGAAATACTAAAAACTCAGAATGTATCTTAAAAAGGTTCTTAACCTAAATACATATCAGGCTAATATTGTTTTCTTAAAGAACCTGACACAAAAACCATTAAAAATGCAAATAGAAACAAAAAAACAAACATATCCGAGATTATTTATCAACAACCAAACGAACAACCTGTCTTCAAAATATATCCGGACCAACAATCATAAAACTCCAATTCCTGCAATCCAAACTTGAACTTTTTCAAATGTGCTTCACTGTAAATCTTCTACTTGTAACTTCACAAATTATCAAAATACTCCAAACTTGTCAGAAAGATAAGTTTTAATAGATTAAAAAATCAGATAACATCTTTGCAACATATTTCTTCCTTATCTCATCCAATTGAGTGGCTTAATCATCAAATCTAGGTTTTAAATCAACCTCAACATTATCAGGTCTGTTACCATGATACACTTCATAAGAAACAAACCATAGTCAACATGATTATTTTTCATAGGAGTGGCACAAATTTTCAAGCCATAGGAAAGTTCTTTGTCTTTTTGTGTTGGTTCTTTTAAAAGAGACAATATGTAACACTCCATTTTTTCAACACCATTATACCATATATTTAGTTCATAATATTTTCAAAGTTTAAGTGAAGCTTCAGTCCCTTTTGATAAACTTTTACAAAAGATTTGTAATTGTGTTCCGAATATAACAACTTAATTTGTTACAAAACATTTAGTTATCTGACAAATTTGTGCCTTTTCTTTGAAGAATCTACACATAGGGAAAACAATGTCAACATAAGATCCAAAATAAACAATTTGAAATTGATAAAAATAACCAAGTTAATAATATGATACACCCATAAACATATGATCCACAATAAAAAAAAGGTTTACTAAAGTCATCCAATAACAAAACAATTTATCAGAACTTATTAAACGAACTAGAAAAAACAAGTTTGATACGATGTACAATAAATAAATGATCAATAATTAGTATATGATGAAAATAACCATAAGATACAATCATCAGACTTTAATTATGAAAATAAGCAGCTTAATCATATGATCCAATTAGAAAACAAAACAAACATATCTAATAATATGAACTAGTTTTAACAAAATACATATGATCCACAATAAGAATATGCTCCAATCATAAATAGACAAACCAAAACAGGTAATTTAACAATATCATCAAGTAACAAAAATAAAATTATCATCATTGTTTAAACAAACTATGAATACAAATTTTGAGTAAAATCTACATAACAATCATGAGTTTATACAGTAACATACATTTAAAACCAAACAACATCAACACATAAAACCTTACGGTAACAAAAACAAAGAAAATATTCAATGGTTAAAAATGCCTAACAATTTAGTTTCAAGAAAAAAACATTGATTATTGTTATAAACATCTACATTAGAAACTATCACATATATATAAATGAAAACAACATGAAAAATGTTCAAGAATTCTCTTGTTTAGGATATGGTTTCTTTGAGACATTATATCGAACACCTTATGAGCATCATTATATAAAGCTTCACTTTGATGCTTTTCCCTAAATTCTTCATCCATAAATATTTCTAAAACTCAGAAACTTAAAAGAATTGTTGTCAGTATTCAATATCATATACAATGAAGCTTAAATCGACAAGAATATGAAAATTAGGGTTTCAAAAATCACAAATTGTAACTATATTTAAGGATTATCATATCAAATTACATATCATTAGATATTACATTCATTATCACCGGTAAACTTATCTACCAACAACAAATTAAAGAAAAATCAAACAACAAACATCAAAAACAACTCAGGTCGAGCAAAAAATGAAACTAAAAACACTAGAAATTAAAAACGAAAGTTTACTTTCTTTCATAACTTGAAATTGAACCAAAACGGGCCTTAAGCACAAATCAATATGAAATGTGAATAACATGGTTATTTTTAATTTTCCATAAATCAATATGAAAGTTAAGTAGATTAGTATAACTGTATAATATCAAGTCTCGAAATTATGATATAAAACTATTATTTATTTATTATACTAATTAAATTTTAAATAATAGTAATAAAATTGAAAAGTACATCAACCAAATATATACAGAATGAGACTACACTACCCACAATTGTCGTGTAACTTTTTTTCTTTTTGATAAAAAGAAAAGACAATTTAAAATTGATATTTCATAGAAAAGGATAAAAGTCATAAAACTAAGACATAGGAGAGGTGAGGTGATAAATAGACTCCGCCATTTCTATTTATTGTTTGATTATTTTGACTTTTTGACCATTATTTTGAATTTTTGACCTTGACCGGTTTGGACCTAGCTCACTTACTACCTAGACCACTCCATTTTGCCTGATTTGACCGATTTCGCAACTTCATAAACAAGGAATATCAACTTCATTACTTGGAAGAAGAAGAAGAAGAAGGAAAGAAGTAAAGCGCAACGAGGCGGAGCCGTCGCCGTCGCCGTCGAACGGAGAATTCTGCCATTAGCAACGCTTTCGCAGGTAAAAATATATCATTATCTTCTTTTTTGTTTAGGATTCACTCAAAAATTGGCCTAAAATTTTGAAAATTTGTGAAATATGTATGCTTTGTAGTTACCTTTTTAGGTATTTGTTGAGACTTACTTTGCTTCCGTTAATTATCACATCTGGTAACTTTTTGTGATTAATTGGATAGTGCATGATGTCTGAAACTACAATTTTCTGATCGGATTTGGTGTCACCGATGATTGTAGATAATGTCTTTGTAACTAATCGTATAGTGAGTGCTTAGTTATGAAGGGCACATTATATTTGTAGATGTTAAATCATGGTGTTTATGCCCTAATTAGAAGTAGGATCATGCACAATTTACAAACAGGTTTTATACAAATTGCAACTTCTTCATGAAAAATTAAAGTCATTGTTTCTTTCCATCATCTCTCTTTCATTCCTTTTTGTTATCTCTGTTTCATAAACAGAGGTATGGTTATTCCTTTTTGTCAATAAATACTGCTTAATGATCAATTTTGGTGATAAATACTTAGTTGGTTTTTAATGGTAATGTATGTTGATATTGAAATGTAAAAACAGTAGGATCACATGGATTTGCACATCCAACACACTTCAATCTTACATTGATATAGAAATTGTTATGGTTTCATACAGAGTTCATAAGGTACTTAATTGATTATCATGTAACTGATTCTTGAAGCCACACCACTTTAAGTATAGTTATCTCAGCTCATTTTTTTCATTTATACTTATAGTGGTATCTAAAAATTTTAATAACAAAAATCAGTAAGGAGAATTTACGGTTATACCCTTGAGTCATTTTATCCGAATAGTACCTGTAGCATTAGCTTAAAAACCTAACCATATGTTTTTAATAGGAAAAACCATAAATTAAAAAGTTGAAATCGTTTGATAAATTTCATCAAAAAAACTAATAAAGGAACAACAAGATAAACTATTCAATGAACTGGTGAAAAACCAATGCATTAACAAGATGAAAGTTGGGGATCAATAAAGAAATTTTTGGGAAAGTACAATGTCTTATTAGGATTTTTTTTTATAAAAATGTGAATTTTAACTTCAGTTGAAACCATAATTGTCCTAATTGAAGCTTCAATCATGTAATCTATTGATCTATTCTATCAACTATTTTATCTTATGCTCAAAATAATTTCTCCAAGTAACTTCCAGGTTTCTTATGTTTGTTTGTATTGGTCTATAAATGTTTCCCAAGTTCTTGTATCATTCAGGAATCATGTAAATGATGGATCTAGGAATGCTTCCCAATTTGAGTATCAAGCCAGAGTTTTTGAACTAAGGGTGAATAGCCATCTTTTAGTCTAATATCTTCAGTTTTTAGCTGATTGAGTACTTGGATTTGACATATTGGTTGTGTCATGTGTCAACTTGAGCCCCATTTTGACTTTTCTGCTCAAACTCAAACTAATACTTTTGTTGCTTCCTCAATGATAGTTATGGCTATGGCGTTTGCTATGTTTATCTGTTTTGTGTGTTAATAAAAGTATGTTGCTATTATTTGCATTTAACTTGTTTCGGGTTAAATGCAAGAAATAACATCATACTTCTATTCATTTGTTTGTAATATAGCATGTGTGTTTGTGATGTTTATGATGCACCATTTTTTGCTAACCCCTTTTTCTTCTTTTTTATGCAGCAAAATCATATAATTCATTGCTTGATACCTGATTACCCTCTCTGCTTATTCTCAACATGTCCGCAAATGTTATATCTCGGTTCCCGGCGTACGAAAAAAAAGAATGGAAAATCTACAAGGAATCCCAAAAACTCTTCTGGGTGGCCGATCAAATCGACATTGGTGATGTAGCATCGGATTTTACTTCCGCAACAAATGAACATCGAAACTTTTTCAGAGTTTGCCTTATATCTGGAGCAATTGACTGTGTGCATTTCAGATCAATTTCTGTTGATCTCATGAAAGATTTCAAGGATTTGGAAGCAATCTATTGCCTTGGGTATCAGATGATGGTGGATAAAAACCATCATGAATTTTATGCTCGAATACTTCATGACACTGTACAGCAGGTCCAAAGGCGGGTGCTATTCAATAAAGTTGAGCAATTTGCGTCCACCGGAGCCAAAACCACCTGGTCGACTCTCTTTTCAACCCCTGCGTGGAGGATTATCGGTTACACATGCACTAAGGGTATTTTTGGAGCCACAATTGAGAGTTGCAGCCCTGTGGTATAAGATGAACATGACCAGTGGCCATAAATGTTTTTCAGTACTTGCTGATTTGATCAGCAAGGAACTGAAGCTACAATTTCAATTTGCTTTCCACATGTACACTATAACAATGCAAAAACCTGGTCGTAGGGCTATCAGAAGTGTTGTTGATAAGGCAATTGAAATTGAGCAAACGTTTTGTGTTGAATCAAAATTCTGTGCAGTCACCTCCATAGAATTGTCAGATATGATGTCATTCATAAAATACTGTGGTGACTCGGTTTATGATGTTCTTCAAATGGAAGAGCCGGATGCACTTCCACCGGTCTTGAGATGGGCTGAAAGTGCTGTGGTGTCCAAAAGGGAGGTTCAAGACCCCATGGAATGACTATTTTCCTGTTTTTTCTTACTTTTAGATCGAACAACTATTTTCCTATATGATTTACTGTTGTGATGCATCCGAGGTGTAGTTTGTTTCTATATTTTTCAATACTAGGTATATTTTGAACTATACAAGGTATATTTTGTGAAGTAAGAATAGAGATATCATTGAATCTTTGTATGAAAATTTTAAAAATATCTTATAGCTGATGAGAAACCGATTTTATTTTTTAAGAAGATAACATATGATGCGTAGGTGGGTGAAAATAGGATAAAAGGAGAGGGTTGTGAAAAGGGGTAGACAACCTAATTAGATCAAGGATAAAGTAGTTAAACACCACCAAGGTCAACCAAATTGGCAATGATTGATGTTAATAGTGATAAAGCAATAGCACCACACTAATAACAAACAAGAATTGACCCCTTTAGTGTATGAACACTCAAAAACAGCTTCACAAGCTATGGTAAATTCATTATTCAAAAGATGATTTTTCTGCTACAACTTAGAGCTTCTTATATAGGGCTAAAAAACTAAAAGAAACATAACTCTCCATTTTCCGGTCGATTTGTTGCCTCCATCTCCGAAGAACAGTCACCGACGCTGCCTCCAGTGGACAGATCATCAACAGTCGTTGTCAGTGGACCACCCACTCTAATTCTTCATCCTCTTCTTCCTAAGTTGATTTGTAAAGGTAAAACCCTAATTTCTTTGAATATTTGAAATTGAAGTGTTTAAATATTTATTTTATGTTTAGGTTTATATGAAAGGTAAAACCTTGTTACTTTCATTTTGATTCTATTGAATTCCATAACTCGGAATCCATAACTGTTTGCTATATTCCCCTAAAAATCAATTTTATATCATGTGCTTTAGAAACTTTGTTGAAAGTAGATTGTCAAAATGGTTATAAGATGATTAATTTCAAAGGGGTTTGACAACCTAAGCAATGGTTCTTAAAAACAGGTTTGGCCATGAAAAAAATGAATCTATTTGTTGTAATAATGAAAATTTAATACGAACAATATGTTTTAGGATTTAGAGAATGTATAGAAACAACTTTTTTTAGGATTTAAAAGTTATTAGGAGGATATAAACAACATTTGGTCACTTTGTTTAGGGGATATAAACAACATTAGGTAATTTCCAAAGGCTTAAGAGTTTAAATTTTCTTATTCATGATGGATTTTACCCTTTGCAAGCTGTTTAATGCAATAAAAAATGTAAAAATGTTTGCTTCAAAGAATCTTTTGTCTATATCTTTAGGATTTAAAAGTGCTTGGAAAGAAACAAAAAGTTTAAGAGTTTTTTTTTCCTTCCTGTGTGTGCGCGCAGGGGCGTAATATGGTGTGCAAGGCGTAATATGGATCGAACTTCCTCTTTACAAATGCTTTTGATTTTCAAGAAAATACAAGTTCAAAAGGCATCATGTATGTTTTGTAGTCTTGGAAGGAAATGTGTTTTTATTTTTGAGCTAGTTAAATGAAAAATATACAAGCTTATTATAACATCCTACTTTCATTTTATCTTACTTATAGTGTTGTACTTTCAAAAAATTTCGCAATTATGGCTATAATAAACAAAAAAAATGAAAGTACATTGCTATATTTGTATATTTTTTTGTGATCATTGATTATGGTGTGCTAAAACAGGAACAATTGGTGGCCTTTGATTCAAAACTCAAATTGAAGAGCACTTGTCAGTCTTTATCGATTCAACTTATCCGATAATTTGCCAAGTAATCCATCAAATAATTCGCAATATTATTTTGTAAGCACTTATTTAAACATTTGTAGTTGACACTTTTAATGTGTATTATTAGACAATGTTCATTAGTAATATGTATTTGTATTTGATACTTTTTTAGGTTTATTAGTTTTATTATAATGTTATTTGTTTTGTAGTTGAATTTCAATATTATTGTAAGTTTAATGTAATGGGTTTTTTCAATATTTTGGACAGAAAAAACTGGATTTTTAATAATTTTTTACAGTTTTTTTTTAAAAAAATAAAAAGTAATTAGCGACGGATTACCTACAGAAAATCCGTAGCTATTCCGTAACTATCCACTTTCGTAGCTATTCCGTAGCTATTTAGTTCTGTAGTTATTCTGTAGCTAATAAATTTCGTAGCTATTCTGTAGGAAAGCCATACCTATTTATTTCCGTAGCTATCGTAGCTATGGAAAATTCCGTAGCTATTCCGTAGCTAATCCGTAGCTATAATTTAGCCACGGGCCATTATGCTACATACATTTTTCCGTAGCAATTCCGTAACTATCCGCTTATAGCTACGGATTGTACTCTAGCTATTGCACCAGTTTTCTAGTAGTGATTATGGATTGGAATCTCAAATGAATGGAATGATTGAAGTAGTCGAACAGATATCGCCCGTAATACTACTAAACCATGATCCGTGTCGTCCCTCCCAGTTGCATCCCAGCCGTCGATCTGGCATTCGATCCAACAACAGTAGTTGAGCATCGTACCATACCAATAGCGACGACTCTAATACCAGCGACAAATATCGCCGCTAATGCCCCAAAAAATTGGCCGCGAATTATTTCCTCCACTCACCACAAATTGTCGCCGCTAAATCCCCGTCGATAAAACCATCCAGTCGCGACTGTTTCTCACTTTGGACGACACCACTTACCTTTTCTGGCGATTACGATTATATTCTGGCGATTACGAGTGTCTTCAGGCTCCTCACCGCCGATTCTTTTCTCCTACGGACAGGAACTGCAGTGGGACTGTGGGGTGTTTTTCCGGCGATTTTGGGGATTTTCCGGCGATCTCCAACGTTTCCGACGATTAATTAACCACTAAACCGCCGATTTCAGTTGATTATCCACCATTATCTTTCTTATTCTGTTGTCACGAAAAGAACCAAGACTAATTTCAATTTTTTGTGTTTTCAGGCAACACCGCCATTTTGGGTTTTTTCCGGCAACACCACCGCCACTGCAGCAGCTTTTCCGACGATACACCACCATAGTATTTTGATTTCAGGTTAGGGATTGTGTTTAATTTGTATATGCATGTTTATATGTCTAATTGGGTTTTTGCATTGATGAAATGTGTACTGTATATGCATATGTTTATGAGTTTATTTTATATGATTATGTGTTCATTGTATGTGTAGTTTTTGGTATGCAATCTATAATTTATGTGTTATATTGTATACATATGTGCATTTGTATATATTTTATATGTGTAGATGTATGCAATCAAGAATATATGTGTGTATAATGTTATATGTATAATGGATGTATATGTATATTTGTATGCAATCAAAAATATATGTGTATAAGGTTATATGTGTATTTGTATATATCGTGTACTAGGTTATAACCCGTGGAAACCACGGGAGGTGCAGTTAAAAATTTTATATAGACAAAAAAAAGTAATATTTATTTTGAAATTTTGTATTGAAGTTGATTTGTTAAAAAAAATTAGAAATAAAAAAAACTCCATATGTTAAAGAGGCGTACTAAAAAGAGATCTGACATTTTTAGATTTTGTTTATTAGAATAGGTAGATTGCTATATATCTATCATTCATTCAGATTCATATTGTTGCCATTCAAAAAAATTCAAGATTTTGTTTGACAAAAAAATAATATTTAAAATACTTTTTTCAAGTATATAAAATTTTACGTTTTGTAATTTTATATAAAAAAATAGTTTGTAATTATTAAGTCAATTAAGTTAGCTGCTTAAGTTTTTTAATAGTTTTATCAACAACTCTTATTTGGTTTATCTAAACATAAATTGCATCTCACAAATTCATATCTGTATATTTAAACTTATTTGGTTTATGAATACATGAATTAATTTAACAATTAAGGGATAAAGCTAAGTAATTTACCAGATCAAACGCAAATAAAAATAATATTTCAGATTCCCAAACAGATGGCCACCACCATGGTAAAAGCATATCATTTTTGTTATTACCAACCGGATAGGATTTCAAAGCAAGAAAGCAGTTCCGAAAGAGCCTTATATAGGGTAAAGTCTTTGACATTTTGCCTGGCAAAGCCGCATGTCTCCACTGCGAGACATTTTTACAACACTCGGTGCACCCTTCAGGGTATCAGCATTCTGTGTTCAGACAAACAGTTGGCAGGTTTCAAAGAAGATAACAAATAGAACGATAAAACTTAAAACCAATATCAGTGGCACCAAGTAGGATACACAACTTACGATCACAACAAATACTTATTGTACATGAGCATTTACAATTAAAGCCAGAGATACACTATTATTATCCTATGCATCATTCATGTGTTGACTAAAGGTACAAACTGACCCCTCTGTTACATGGTTATTAGTAATTCCAACTTCAAAACACTAAAAGTTAACTTCTATAAAGGTAATCATTGTTCCTTCTCTCGCTCATAAAAAATAGATTATGAATTCACCTCAAGGTTGACTAAAAAACTTAAAACTGTTACATTGTGTCCTTCACGCCATTAACAATTGAAGGGTCTGAAGATGACAAAGCAGCATTCACGTCTACAGGGGAATAACCAGTCTTTATTTGTAGGGGAATAACATATCTTTATTTGTACAACCTAAAATGAAATATTAAAAAATAAATAAATAATTGTTTAGAAAGAATGGAGATTGAAAATTCAAAAGTCAACTTAACTTATATGGTGGTCAATATGGATCTTGGATATGAGGCTACAATCATCTATGTATACTTGAAGTGCATACATGCTCCTTTTTTGAAACTGGAATCATGTTACTCCAATCAAAAAAACGTGTTAATTTTAGATTATTGTTTCTTTTTGTGTAAAAATATGATTACAAAAATTAAAAAGATGAAATGAAGAGTACATTGATTTTACCGTGGACGTGAGAGGCTTTATATTTTGATTCAGCCCATAACTGATAAACTGGCCATATATGTGAAAGGGTTTTCAGTGTTTCTACCATAGCTAGAGATTTTGAGTGAACTAAAAGTTGAAACCCCGTTCCTAAAGAAGTAAAAGAATGGGATTTGAAGAAATTTGCTTTGAGATTAAATGACGTCTCCCTGAGATAGTGTGTGATGAAGGAAGATGTTGATGAAGTAGAGAACCCAAATGAGAAGAAGAATGGCGGCGCCGATAACTAAGATCCTGGCGAACAGGGGGTAGAAAGGTTGGTTTAGCAGCCATGACTACCATTGGAAGTGAAACACTCTAATTTCAATAACCATATAACCAAACAATAATTTACCACAAACTAAATTCACATTGATGTAGAAAGTGACTTACGCTTTCATATCTTGTACTCCTTAGACTTTGACCACTCACCCTCCCATCGTTGGTTCTAAATAACTTAATCATGGTTCTTATAGAACCATTGGCTACAAAATAATACATCAGTTAATGTTGTTTACATATGAACTAATTATTTAATTAATGCAATTTTTAAAATTATGAAATAAATGTCCTACCTGAGAGGAGGGTTGTCTTCTTCAACATGCTCTCGAGAGCAGGGAACATCTGGAGAGCCACATTGATCTTGACCAAAAGAACACTAACGAGATGCTTATGATATCCATACACAGATGCTTACTATATCCATACACAGGGAAATCACCAGTTATGAAGAAAACCATAATCGAACCCCAGTTTCCTAAAATTAACGATATCAGAGAAGTAGATGAGGGTAAGAAATCTGATGACATCTTGGGTCGTCGTAAGTTGGCTAAGGTAGTGATGATGATGTTACGGTGGTAGTGGTGGTGGTGAGGCTAGGTTAAAGAACGGTTAGAGTTAGCAGAAAGAGAGAGACGATTTTTCAATTTTAGAATTCAAATGAAAGAGAGAGAGAGAGAGAGAGAGAGAGAGAGAGAGAGAGAGACGATTAATGCATAGGTAGATGATGGGATGATTAAATGGAGTCAAATATTGCTGATTTTTTTGGGATTATAGAATGAATTTCAAATTGGGTGTTGCTAAATCCTTTAGACACCCTATAATCACTTTTATTAAAAGTCAACCTATAATAAACTATTCACAATTTATTTTTCTCAAAAAACAATGCAAATTCAACCAATAAAAAAACCTTAAAATCAAATAGGGTGTCTAAATGAAAAGTTGAGGTGTCTTTTTAGCCAACCCCATATATATATATATATATATATATATATATATATATATATATATATATATATATATATATATATATATATATATATATATATATATAGAGAGAGAGAGAGAGAGAGGAAGGATCATTTGAGAACTCAAAGTTTCCCGAGAACCCGAGAACTAAATAATAACCGTTAGATTAAAATAATAGAGGGTTAGGATGCTTCGTGGCACTTTCGTAAATATCTGAAAATAAAATGGGGTGGGGGCATCTTATTAAAATAAATCAGGGACATTTAATCACGCCAACTCTTTATGCGATCTCTCTCTCGATCCTCTCTCTCTACCCTTCATCACACCTCCGATCTCAAATCGTCGGATCTCAAATCCTGAAATCGTCGTCGAAGTGTGACAGGATGTGAGTATAGTTCATCGGAACATCTACAATGAAGCATTAGGTCGGTCGTTTTCTTCTGAATCTGATCTTGACTTGTCGATTTGGAGAAGATAGTCCTATCGAATGTCCAGTTGGAGTGGAATCGATCATCTACAATGAAGCATTAGGTTGTTTTCGTCGATCGTCTCCCTCCTCCCTTCATCGGCGACTGTCAATCCACATTTATTGATCTTCGGCGGTTGTTGCATCATCTCCACGTCCTCCGCGGATCGATCGCTTATTAACTCTCCTAATTTTCCCCAAAATAAACACCACCGTCCTCCAGATCTGGAATTTACATATGATGGTGAAAAAAGTCTGTTTACTGTTGGAGCTCTTCCAAGGAACAAACTTGAATTCACTATTGTTCTTGAAAACGCCACTTCTAATCGGTAGGTATTGAATACTGTTTTACATTACTAATCTGTTATATATATATATATATATATATATATATATATATATATATATATATATATATATGACTTAAAAAAATCTTATGAATATGATAATATTCAGTAACAATGGAAATGCAAGCCCTGGAAGCCCTGACAATGACAAGAAGAGAATCAGGCGTTCATATCAATCAAGACTTTCAAAGTGGAGCTGAGTTTTGCTGCCAAAATCCCAATGCAGGCAATCGCACAGGCTCTCAGAGGACAGGAATCTGAAAACTCCATGGAAGCCTTGAGGGTGCTTGATATCATCTTAAGACAACATGCAACTAAACAGTAAGTTGTCACTTTTATATCGACAGTTGGTTAATTTAAGTAAGAAAGGTTGAGTAACAAATAATATTTTTTACCCATGATTGTAATGTAATTGCATTTCTTTATTGATAACAGCAATGCACTTTATTCTTTAACCAATAATACTAACATACATGTATTTTTTTTACACCAAAATGGCAAAGTGGTTACATTTTGCTACAAATTTAGTCAACATGTCTTTTTTCTTATGTTTTTTACCCATAATGTAACATGCTGTTGATATTAATTTACTTTATCTTTTACCTATAGGGGGTGTCTGCTTGTTCGAAAATCTTTTTTCCACAACGATGTGAAGAATTTTGCTGATGTTGGAGGTGGTGTTCTCGGATGCAGAGGATTCCATTCCAGTTTCCGCACATCCCAGGGTGGTCTATCCCTCAACATCGGTAAATATTTCATTACTCATTTCCATTTTTACCCCTGAATTGAAGGTTATGAAATCAGAGTAAAAATGGTTTATGATTATTAGATGTGTCTACTACCATGATCATCCAGCCTGGGCCAGTGGTTGATTTTCTGATTGCTAACCAAAACGTGAAAGATCCCTATTCTGTTGACTGGGCAAAGGTAACAAACCGTCATGTTGTCATTTACTGAAGGGGTATTTTGTAAATTGTTGTTGAAAGTTTGTGTGGTGTCAATCAGGCAAAGCGTACACTGAAGAATCTGAGGGTGAAAACCAGCCCTACCAATACTGAGTACAAGATAACTGGTTTGAGTGAGAAGCCCTGCAACGAGCAGCTGTATGTTTTCTTTTTATGTTATATGTTTTTGTATGATGGAATCATAGAAGGAATGGAATGGGTGATTCCATAGGAATGAAAAAAATAACCCTTCTGTTTTCCTCAATGGAGTGGAGTTGACCATTCCTGAACTAATGTGATTCTTTCCATTTATGTTATTTTAATGACATTGTTTTTTTAAACAAAGAAAAAAATGGTTTTTATTACAGTTTGCAGATAATGAGGATCTACAAAGTGAGTGGAAAGCTGCAAAAAGTGTTGGATTAGGTGTCTAAGCCCATAACTATAATTGGTATGTACTTGAATTGATAGCAGCTCAGTCCTTTTGGGTTGCCCTCAACCTAGCAACTGGACAAGGAAATTATGAAAGGAGAGATATTAATTTATAAGATTAATAAATTAATATAAATGATTTATTAATATGTTAAAAGATTAATATATTAATTAGAAATCATTATGTTTAATTAATAGTTAGCCAGAAATTAATCAGAATTAATTTTGGGGTTAAAAGTATTAATTATAAAGTGCAGGGACTAGTTTGCAATTGTCAGATAGTTGAGTGGAAGGCTCCAGAATCTCCTTGGAAGGAGGTGGACGAAATCTATAGGGGAAACCCTAAGGATTTCGTCCAAGGGGCTTTGGATAAGGCCTTTGGATTAGCTTAGGCCCCAAGCAAAGGAGTATTAGGGTTTTCCCTAAACCCTAGATCCCTCAGCTATATAAGGAGCCTCCCAGCTCCTAAATTCGGCCACTCCTACCTTGGAAGAAACCCTAGGCCGATTTTTGCATACCCTACCCTCTCTCCTTCAAGTTTCCTTCTTGCTAGTTCTTGGGTGTGATTCCATTAGAGGCATTACATTTGTGGTGCTAGGCTTCCAAGAAGATCAAGTTCAAGAGGATTATCAATTGTTTACTATAACAATTGAAAGGTATGTAACTCTTAAACCCTAGTTAGTTATTTTCGAAAAATAGCCTCTCTCCTCTAGGGTTCTTGTTTGCAATTCAAAGTTATATGTTCAATAGTTAAAACATAGATCCAAAGTAGGTTGCATGTGAACTTAGGAATTGTTTTCTAGTTTATTTGTTTTACCTAAAACCCACCGGTGGTTTCAGAGCCATTGTTTGTTTTAAATTGAATTGCTATAATAGTTGAATTGAAAACTAGGGTTTATAGCCATTAAACCCTAAAGGCCAAATTTTTTCGTTTTTTAGGGTTTTTGGTTGAAAGGGTTTTTCGAAAAACCCTAGCCTCCATGAACCCTAATCGAAATTAGGGTTAGGGTTTTGGAAAACCCTAGCCTCCTCCCTTGAATTTCGAAATTTGCTTGTTGTTTTAGGGTTTTATCTTATTTTGGATAATTATTACTTGATTGGATAATTATTGCCTAATTGGATAATTGAGGAAAATAAGGAAATTATCCTTTACCTTAATTTTCGAAATCTAGAGGGATAAGGATTAGGATTAAATTAATTGTTTAATTTGATTAGATAATCCTTACAAGATTTAATAGATTAATTAAAAGTTAATTAATAGATAATTATTAAATCTAGTTATTTGGTTTATTTTAAATTTAAATTAATAGTTTAATTTTTCGAAATTTATATATAAACCTTAAAAGTTTTACAAAGTTTAAAACACACCTTATATATGTATTATAATTAAAAGTTTAATATTATATATGTATAAGAATATGGTCAGTCAAATCGCCAGTATGCCTCATTCACGAAGCTAGTCTATAAGGGGGGTATAAGGAAACTGCCTATAAAATGGTAGTTGAATGGGTGTCCACTCTCACCCACCGCTTCCTTGATTAGTGGAGGGTCGTTAGCAGAACGGGTTTGATAGGACAACTACATCTCATTAAAAGTATAATGTTATTAAATAAAGTACTAGAACATTATTTTACAAAATCCCAACTCTAGTTACTTTAGGAAAAATGTGAAAAGTATGCTAATCCATGAAATTGCACATTATGCTTTATTGGTCGTTAGTGGAGCGTGTGTGGATTACCAGCACACTAATAGGCACTAATAAAGAGTAGTAATGGGTATCTCATAATTATCATTTTGGTGGAGCGTGTGTGGTTTACCGGCACATCAATAGTTAATGATAAAGACAATGAGGTTACCAAGCACATTTGCATGGTTATTCACATCTTGTTTGTGATCCTCGGCATCCCAGTCACAAATAGAAGAGCATAATCTGAGATTAAAATATGTCATTGAATAGTTTCAATGTATCTCAAAAGGAATTAGGAATTTCACTTCATTTATTTCGTCTAATGGTGGAATTGGTGAATCGTCATTCACCTACCTTTATGAAATTTACTCTTGGATCTCGGCATCCCATTTCTAAGTTGTGAATCTTCATAGTTGGATCCTAACCTTGATATTATATCTTTGGGTTATTATATTGAGGTATCTTGAGATCTAACTAAAACTTTCTTTCTTTTCAGATGTCTACTCCTGGAAACACTTCTGCTTCATCATCCTCCAACCACAACTTCTCTTTGCTCAACATTTGCTCCAAAATCGTTATGGATGGCTCTAACTATAACGATTGGATGCGTAACATCAAGATGCCGCTTCTATTTGAGGACAAAGAATATGTCCTTGAAAAGGAGCTCAAAGAGCTTGATGAGTCTAAAGCTACTCCTGAAGAATATGCTGCCTACAAGAAACATTATGATGATGCTACCAAAGTGGCATGCATCATGGTCGCAACCATGTCCCAGAACTGCAGAGGTACTATGAGGACTACTGGCCCTTTGAGATGAACAAGGACCTTATGGAAAAGTACCATAAGCGAGCTCGTCAAGAAAAGTTTGAAGTAGTCAAGTCACTCATGGCTTGCAAGATGAAAGAAGGGGAGTCGGTTGTGTCTCATGTGCAAAGAATGCAACGCTACATAGAGCGTTTGGTCAAGCTCAACATTCACTTTGATGAGGAATTGGCCATTGACATGGTCTTGAACTCATTACCTGATTGTTATGGTCAGTTTATTCTAACTTACCATTTGAACAACACTGAGCAGACACTGGCCCAATTGCACAACTTGTTGCAGATAGCTGAAGCAGGGATGAAGGGTAAAAGTATAGCCTCCACTCCTGCAAGTTCCCCTGTCTTGGCTATTGGACAGGGAAAGGGGAAAAAGAGGAAAGGTCCTCCTAAGCAAAACTGGAAGAACAAGGCTTAAGCTGGGTCATCTAGTAATGGCCCAAAGGCTAAGCCCAATGCTACCATTCCCCATGTTTCTGATCCAAAAGATGCAGATTGCTTTTATTGCAATGACAAAGGGCACTGGAAGAGAAGCTGCCCAAAATATCTGCAGGATATCAAAGATGGCAAAGTGAAGCCATCTTCAGCAGGTATTTACACTCTTTCTTCTAATAACTCATTATCTTCTCGTTCATGGGTCCTTGATACAGGATGTGGTTTTCACATCTGTTCTGATTTACAGGGGCTAAAAGAAAGTGAGGAGATAGAGCGAGGAAGGATAAACTTGATCATGGGAAACAAGAAGTCTTCACCAGTGACCAAGATCGGAGTTTATCAACTTTTGCTTAGTAATGATGTTATATTAGATTTATTAAATTGTTGCTATTCGTCTGAGATGACGAGAAACATTATTTCATTTCATGCATTGTTCAGACAAGGTTTTAAATATTCTTTTAATGATTTGAATGGTTCACTTTCTGTTTATAAGAATGGTGTTTTTGTATTTGAAACTTTGCCTTGTGATGGTGTGTATGAAACAGTGACTTGTGTTGATAGCTTAGGAAATAGTGTATTTAATATTGACTTGTCTAATAGTGTAGACAAGGCATGCTTGTGGCATTGTCGTCTTGGACACATTAACAAGAAACGCATAGCCCAACTCCAAAAGGATGGAGTGTTGGAATCATTTGACCTAAAATCATATGATATGTGTGAATCTTGTCTTTTGGGAAAGATGACAAAATCACCATTCACAGGGTCTTGTGAAAGAGGTGAAGGTCTGTTGGATCTCATACAAACAGATGTGTGTGGGCCCTTTAGATCAACTACAAGGGATGCTAATCGATTCTATGTGACTTTCACTGATGATTATAGCAGATATGGCTATATCTACTTAATCAAACATAAGTCAGAAACCTTTGAAAAGTTCAAAGAGTTTAAGCATGAGGTCGAAAATCAATTGGGCAGGAAGATAAAGGTACTTAGATCCGATAGAGGCGGGGAGTATCTTAGTATCGAGTTCAACGACTATCTAAAAGAATGTGGGATAGTCTCACAATTAACTCCTCCTAGGACACCACAGTTAAATGGTGTATCTGAGAGGCGTAATCGAACCTTGTTAGACATGGTTCGTTCTATGATGAGTCGTGCTTCGCTTCCTATTCACTTCTGGGGGTATGCATTAGAGACAGCCGCCCACATCCTCAATCTTATCCCTACAAAGAAGGTTGCCAAAACACCTCACGAAATGTGGACAGGGAAAGTTCCCTCGTTAGCACATATTAAAGTCTGGGGTTGTGAAGCTTTCGTAAGACGGGAGACTCACGACAAGCTAGCATCTAGAAGTGAGAAATGTGTTTTCATTGGTTACCCAAAGCAGTCTTTTGGATGTTTATTCTACAGACCTAGTGAAAACGTGGTCTTTGTAGCACGAAGAGGAGTCTTTCTAGAAAGAGAGCTCATATTCAAAGAGGACAGTGGGAGCACCATTGGCCTTGAAGAAATTCAAGAGTTAGCCAATGAAGGAACCTTAGATGACACTAGCACTCAACCAGAGGAAACAGTTCCTGTTGAACCAGTTGATAACTCATTACCTCTTCGAAGATCCACTAGGGTGAGTGTGACACCTGAGTTGTATGGTTTTCATATTACTTCAGACGGTGACACATTCATCAGTGATAGGACACTGGTAAATTTAGATGAACCAGTCACTTATAAGGAAGCAATGGCAGGCCCAGAGGCTTCCAAGTGGAAAGAGGCAATGGACAACGAGATTAAGTCCATGTATGACAACCAAGTTTGGAATTTGGTTGATAGTGCACCAGGTCGTAAGACAGTTGGGTGCAAATGGATCTTCAAGAAGAAGACAGACATGGATGGAAATGTGCACACATTCAAGGCTCGACTGGTTGCAAAAGGTTTCACTCAAACCCCAGGGGTTGACTATGATGAGACCTTCTCGCCAGTAGCTAAGATTAAATCTATTAGGATATTGCTTGCCATAGCTGCCTTTCATGACTATGAAATCTGGCAGATGGATGTCAAGACTGCTTTCCTTAACGGGAAGTTGACTGAGGATGTTTACATGAATCAGCCAGAGGGTTTTGTTGATGCAAAGTTTCCCAATAGAGTGTGCAAGCTTGAGAAATCCATTTATGGATTGAAATAAGCATCTCGCAGCTGGAATCTTTGCTTCCATGAGAAAGTCAAAGAGTTTGGTTTCTCTAGAGTGAAGATGAGTTTTGTGTGTATATCAAGGCTAGTGGGAGTATAGTAACTTTTCTGGTGTTATATGGCGATGACATATTACTCATTGGTAACGACGTTCCAACCTTGAAAGATGTTAAGTCTTGGCTTGGAAAGTGTTTTGCCATGAAAGACCTTGGAGAAGCTACCTATATTCTTGGGATTAGAATATTGAGAGATAGAAAGAAGAGACTAATTGGACTTAGTCAGAGCACATACTTGGATAAGGTACTAAAGAGGTTTAGTATGGAAAATTCCAAGAAGGGAGAGCTACCTATCCAAAGCAATACCAAATTGAGTAAGACTCAATGCTCGAGTACAGATGAGGAAATAGCAGACATGAGTCGTGTACCTTATGCTTCCGCTGTCGGATCGATCATGTACGCTATGACATGTACTCGCCCTGATGTGGCATTTGCTTTGAGCATGGTCAGTCGCTATCAGGGAAACTCGGGTAGAGCTCATTGGATAGCGGTTAAGAATATACTCAAGTATTTGCGAAGGACAAAGGACTGGGTCCTTGTGCTTGGTGGCAATGATACTTTGAGAGTAGATGGTTACAGTGATGCCAGTTTTCAAACGGATAGAGATAACTTACGTTCTCAATCTGGCTGGGTATTTTTACTGAATGAAGGAGCGGTTACTTGGAAAAGTTCCAAGCAAGATACGGTGGCTGATTCTACTTGTGAATCAGAGTACATAGCAGCGAGTGAAGCGTCGAAAGAAGCAGCTTGGTTAAGGAACTTCATCGGAGATCTCAGAGTTGTTCCAACCATCCAGGAGCCTATGGAACTGTTCTGCAATAATGAGAGAACGGTTGCCTTAACAAAGGAACCGAGAGATCATGGTAAAACCAGACATATCGACAGAAAGTACCATTTTATCAGACATAGAGTAGAAGAAGGCCATCTTGTAGTAAATAGGGTGTCATCTGAAGATAACCCAGCAGACCCCCTCACAAAGGGTCTGAGTAGGGCTAAGCATATTCAGCATGCTCGGAGCATAGGACTGAAAGATGATATTAGTTTTAGTAGTTAGATTAGTTTTGTTCTGAAACTTGTAACAAAGTAAATGTAATTGACTTTTGGTGATTAAATAATAAAGTATTATTTATAAGTTTGGTTACTACCTTTTGTCGATTGTTTATTATTGTGTTTCATATTTTGCATGTTTTACTTCCCGAATAATAAGATTATTCAAACTCCACAATCGCTCGTACTTTTGGAAGTAAGTAGTGAATTAAGACTGTCGTGAATTGGATTGCAGATTGTCTAAGGATAGACATGGCAATAGAATTGCTGCAATGTTCATGAGTACTCAGAAATTGAGATTTGAGTATTGGATAAACCCTCACTCAGAGTATCACTTCATGGAATTCATCATGAGTAATACTGAGACGATAATATCTTATAATCTTGAAACGAAGATATATGAGTTGTAATTTACAAAGTCGGTTATACATTGGTGATACGAAAACGCATCAGTAACTTGGTGTTATAAAACGTATTGTCATGTATAATTTGATGAGTAAAAGATACAAGCATATGAGTCAACGTTTATTCGTTCCTTTTGCCCTAACCGGAAAAGCGATATATGTGGGCCCCTCGATGATTTGGTGTTGACTTATGTGCTGGGCCCAGCCAGGACTAAATTGATGTGTTCAATTAGAAGTCCTACATCATCACAAATCAGAAATCGGGAAACATAGATTCTGGACAAAGAGATTGATTACATTCCATGTCTTATGTCTGGGATATCTTGCAGAACGAAGGATTATATGATCACTTATCTCAGGACATGTAACTGACTGGGTCAGAGTTCAGCAGCAGCTTTTGGAAGCTACAATTTGCTGGTCAAATTTAGAAGGCATGCTAGCAATTATAGTTACAGACTTATCCAAGTGGGAGACTGTTGGATTAGGTGTCTAAGCCCATAACTATAATTGGTATGTACTTGAATTGATAGCAGCACAGTCCTTTTGGGTTGCCCTCAACCTAGCAACTGGACAAGGAAATTATAAAAGGAGAGATATTAATTTATAAGATTAATAAATTAATATAAATGATTTATTAATATGTTAAAAGATTAATATATTAATTAGAAATCATTATATTTAATTAATAGTTAGCCAGAAATTAATCAGAATTAATTTTGGGGTTAAAAGTATTAATTATAAAGTGCAGGGACTAGTTTGCAATTATCAGATAGTTGAGTGGAAGGCTCCAGAATCTCCTTGGAAGGAGGTGGACGAAATCTATAGGGGAAACCCTAAGGATTTCGTCCAAGGGGCTTTGGATAAGGCCTTTGGATTAGCTTAGGCCCCAAGCAAAGGAGTATTAGGGTTTTCCCTAAACCCTAGATCCCTCAGCTATATAAGGAGCCTCCCAGCTCCTAAATTCGGCCACTCATACCTTGGAAGAAACCCTAGGCCGATTTTTGCATACCCTACCCTCTCTCCTTCAAGTTTCCTTCTTGCTAGTTCTTGGGTGTGATTCCATTAGAGGCATTACATTTGTGGTGCTAGGCTTCCAAGAAGATCAAGTTCAAGAGGATTATCAATTGTTTACTATAACAATTGAAAGGTATGTAACTCTTAAACCCTAGTTAGTTATTTTCGAAAAATAGCCTCTCTCCTCTAGGGTTCTTGTTTGCAATTCAAAGTTATATGTTCAATAGTTAAAACATAGATCCAAAGTAGGTTGCATGTGAACTTAGGAATTGTTTTCTAGTTTATTTGTTTTACCTAAAACCCACCAAAAAGGAGCAACAAAATCAAGGTTGTGTCATTCCTTAAAGAGAAAACATGATATTCTGTTAGTCCTGATGCAATGTTTGCTAATTTCCTGTATTTCTTCTTGCATTTGCAGATTTGCTCTTGATATTGACCTTGATGCTCCAAAAATTAGAATTCCTATAAGATTAAATGCATCATCAAAGTATAACAGTCATTTTCGTTTGGATTTTGGTCATTTTACATTGAGGAAGGAGGTATATTTTAATTAATCTTTAAGATATTTTCTGTTCCATCATTGATTTCTGATTCGGTGACCACTAAACTAATCCACTAGTATAATATATAAATGAAAATATGATTTTATTGAAGTATTTTGGTTGCAAATTTTACATATGAATTACATGTGATTCACATGTAAATCACAAGTGAATCACATATGAATTACATATGATTCACATGTAATTTATATGTGATGTAAATCACAAGTGAATCACATATGAATTACATGTGATTCACACGTAAATAACATGTAATTCACATATGATTCACATGTGACTCACATTTTAATCACATGTAATTCATATATGATTCACTTGTGATTCACATGTAAATATGAATTACATGTGATTCACGTGTAAATCACAAGTGAATCACATATGAATTACATGTGATTCACATGTAATTCACATATGATTAATTTGTGATTCACATGTAAATTACAAGTGAATTACCTATGAATTACATGTGATTCACAAGTTAATCACATATGAATTTTATGTGATTCACATGTAAATCACATGTAATTCACATATTAATCACATGTAATTCATATATTAATCACATGTAAATCACAAGTGAATCACATATCAATTACATGTAAATCACAAGTGAATCACATATGAATTACATCTATATGCACACATGTATTTTGTGTAAGTGTTCTTCGTTAATTATTTTTTAAAATTTTCTTGTGAATTTCACATTTAAATCTTAAAAGATACAATCACATGTTAATATCACATTATATAATCACATGTGAATCTTACATGATATCTACATGTGCGTGTTCTTGCATTAATCAATTTTTTTTTATTTTCTTGTAGATTTTGAAAAAATTTTGGAAAATATTGAAGAGGTGAAAAGTGATAAATTGAAGAAAATATGGAAATCTTGATATGAAGAAATGATAACACTGTAAATCTTTGTAGTTTTTTATATTTTATTTTGTATCGAATAAAATACTTGTATTATGTTTATAGATTGATTAATAAAAATTAGATTTTTTATAATTAACTTACGAATATTATAGTATAAGAAATATGCATAGTCTCCGTCCCAAAATTATAGTCCATCTTTCATTTTTGGTTTGTCCCAAAATAATAGTCTATTTCTAAAAATAAATAACATTTTTACCAAAATAACCTCGCATTATTACTTAACCAACTAAGCATTTAACGGAACATTAAATGCAAAGTAAGGACAAAACTGTCATTTTATTGTATAAAGTTAGTGGTAATTAATGATTCATTAATCTGTGTGTTTTTTATTTGTGGACAATAATTTTGGGACGGAGGGAGTATATATTAAGACGTAAATATATAATTAATAAAAAAACAAATTGTAATACAATCTATTCTATAATGATCTAAATGCTAAATAGGTGACTATTTTTATAAAACGTTAATAGTTATTCTTTTAAAACTCTTTTCAAATTTGGTTATTTTAAAACTCTATTGATTGACTATAAAACATTTTGTTAGTATACTCATTCTTTACGATTTTTTTAGGTTTATTTTTAATGTTATGTCATTTTGGATTTAAAATTTATCTTTTGTAATTCTCGATTTCTCGGCACCCGTGTTTTGTACAAACCCTTTAAAAATAATCCTATAATATTAAGATTTTTTAATACGACAACCATGTAAATATGACCAGCCAAAAAAATGATGACGTCTCACTTCTTTGTACAAATATAGGAGCACTCCAACATGGATAGGTGGAAGTTCCAATGCTACATTTTCTTGATTGAAAAACTGTTGTACTGAGTTCATTAGCAAAAAGATTTAGCCAGTTCTAATATTTTTGTGGTTTCTTAATAAACAATCATTGATTTTCGCTTTGTTCTTCTTGAATTCTAAATTCTAATTAATGGCAAAAAAAATCACCATCTCTCGTACTTAATATTATAAGTAAAAAAGGAATGACTGAAAATGAATTTTTTAAATAAAATAATTAAGCTATAGGTTATTTGTGCAAAAAAATTCCCCAAATTACAGAGTACATTCAAGAATTTGTTAGGGTATTTTTGTAGTTTTTTAACAACAATTTAAAAAGGACTAAAAGCAATACAGGCTAATGTCTCTTTTAGAATAATTTGACACTATTTACAAGTTATTTAATTTCTTGAAATATTTATATCTTGTATAAAATAAATTCATCGTATTTAAATTATCTCAATTTGTATAGAATGCTTTCCAAATCATTTTTTAATTTGTTATACCAAATACTCCCTCCGTCCCAATATTATTGTCCACAGACAAAAAGCACACATATTAAGAAAAGCATTAATTACCACTAACTTTATTTAATAAAATGACAGTTTTGTCCTTACTTTGCATTTAATGTTCCATTAAATGCTTAGTTGGTTAAGTAATAATGAGGGAGTATTTTGGTAAAAATGTTATTTATTTTTAAAGTGGACTATTATCTTGGGACAAACCAAAAAGAAAAGATGGACTATAATTTTGGGACGGAGGGAGTATTATTTTCGATAATGAAAGGGTGTTTGTTTTAACTTTTAAAGTGACTTTTTACTTTTATCTTTTCCTAAAAGTTAAAAAGAAGGTAAAAGATTTTTGATAAAATGAAAAGGACTTTTACAATCAACTTTTTAAATAAAAGGAAATTGAGTCTTTTGAAAAGTCACGTAAACGCTGAGTTTTGTAACTTTTCAACCACTTAAAACTTAAATTACCTCTATACCCCATTTAAATTACCTTTATACCCCTAACTACCTTTTTAGTCATTTTACATATAAAAATTAAACCAATCATTTGACTTTTTTATTTGTTATTTGACTGCCAAAGTTCCGATTTATGGATCTATATCAAACACCATTACAAAATCATATTACAAAACATCGTTCCTACGTATAGGAAAAACAATCAGATCTAACAAAATATAACAACTTATATATTCAAATTTTGGTTATCCTTTACAGCTTTACTTCTTAACCGACTAAAATGTACGCATAAAACACAGTGATTCATTTACATTTATATATCTGAAAATCAAAACTAAAAAGCTAAAACATCACAAGTATAAAGTGTTCAATCCAAACAAAGTTGTTAGAGAGAGAGAGAGAGAGGTAAATCGAGGTTAAATCTAGGTTAGTTCGAAGAGATCGGTGTTTAGATCTAGGTGCCTTCGGTGGCTAACAACGACACTTGTGGAGGTAGAGGTATCAACGACATCTACAATGGCGTGTTTATCGGCTATAACAAATATACTTGATGGGTTGGTTTTGAGCCGCGATGGTGGTAAGGGAAGTTGATGGCTACGGTTGTGGCAATGGTAGCAAGGTGGCTGAAGCGATGGGGTTGTACCAGAGGTGGGGGTAGAAGATGGTGTTAGAAGGTGGAGCCATGGAGGTGGCTGAAGGATTGTCTTTCTGGAGAGATAAGAGAAAAAGTATATCGGCTATTTAAAAGAAAGTTTAACTGGTCATTTTATTTTATAGTCCTTGTATTGTTCTTCAAGTGTTTTTTGTGTTTCTTTCTTATTGGTTTAAATTTAATTCCATGGATCACCGCTAATGGATCCGTGTGACATAAGTTTGTAACCATTGGATTGAAAAGATTTATTAACATGTACAATTAGAACTCAAAGCGTTCGTCCGATGTCTGCCTTCTCCAATCCAGTTTTTGATTCATGCGTCAAATCATTGTACCTCTTGAATCTTAAATTTAAGACAGATGCATATAACCCTTATATATATATATATATATATATATATATATATATATATATATATATATATACTAGCCGTTTACCCGCGTCAAGCGACGGGTGCGGATAGTTTTTTTAGAATTTAGTTTCTAAAGATAGTTTAGTTCTTTTGCGGAAATAGTTACTACTTACTACATCTAAACTAAGTAAAAGCATCATATCATGTCCTTAGTTACCGTTACCACTACCATATAATATATAAAACAAAAAAAATATGTATGTATTAGGATATAAGTCAAGATAACTATATATGAACATGTCCGCACAAAATGCCAAATGATGATTATAAACATGAGATAGCCTATTTTCTTTTATAGATAATGTTTAATATATTGCTTATGTCCTGATTAGAAATTTTTTGTATTTAAAGAATGTGTTCGGTTTGAAGATCCCAAGTTTTATTCTATATTTTGCAACACAATAGTAAAAAAGCGTGCTATGTAAAATGGTTTTAATTTTTTTCTTCATACTTTTTTAGATGCTTACAACCGTTAGACACCAATGATTATTTATTTATTTATTTTGATGGTATAAAATAAAATTTTAAAAATGTTAATTAACTTAAATAAACAATTTTTGATATGTTGATTTCTTTAACTTATTTAAAATGTATTATAACTTATTTGAAAGTATTTATAATACGGGAAATGGATTTTACCTTTTTATCCCTATATGCAAAAGATGTAGACTAAACCAATTTCATTCCTTAACAATATGATGTTAAACCAATTACCTTTCCCTGCTAATTTCAAAATCAAAGATTTCTTTTGGAATCCTAACCACTGTAACATCAATGTCGAGCTTAAATAAGCATATATAAAAAGAAAATCAAGTTTCCTAACATAAAAACACCAACTTCAATTTTGTGGTAAATAAAAGATGTGCTGAAAATCACACAAGGTGGATGATTAATGTGTATCATAAGGTTGTATAATAAAAGAGAAATTGTGCTTCATAACTTGGAAACCTCTTGATATTCTATATACAATCCATGTTAATTGTTGCGTTTCTGGAGATTAAATCAACAACACTGAAAATTAAAAATAAATAGTTAGTTTAGAATAAAATTAGAGATATTCATGTTTCTAGATTCCTATTTCTTGACTGTCTAAAGAATGCAAGTAAAGTTGAGGTAAAGCTTCAGGGAACTTAAATAAGCTTATAATATGAAATATAAAATGAACTTCTTAAACCATTTTTTGTCATTGTTGTCTTCACATAAATAAATGCGAAGTTTTCGTAAATATAAATGCAAATATATCTAAATAGTTGAGCTATATTAGATATATACACACAAAAACTCACATATAGCAGGAAAAAACACATATAATCTCCACATATAGCTAAAAGATATCTAAGTAATTACTTTATTCTTGTGGGTTGCAGAAATATCAATTTACTTGATTGGATTACCAAAAAACCTTCAACTATTAGTATAATCTGAGATGTCCCTGTAAAGGGTAGTTGGGTGGGGGCGACACTAAGGAAGATTTTACATTCGCCCATAATAGATGAAGTTCGGGACAGGGGTAAACAAGTCCAAAAGATGGGAAAACCACCAAACTTAGGTGAAGAGTGTTCCAAAACTAACCAAAACATTGAAGATTGTACTTCAACCTTTTTTTTAACACTCAGTAGTGGCAGTGAGCAGTGAAAAATTGTTGCAAATTACCCACATATATAGCAAGGGTAAATTGGTCCATCTTGTCCCTTAACGACCAAATTGTCAATCCTTGCACCTTTTAAAGGGTTGGAACTATTACAATGCTCATGGTAGTACCCGAAAGGGGAAAAGTAAAAAATTTAAACTTGAGGTCAAGATTTTGTTGTCAAATTTGATGATTTTCCTGATTAGAAATATACTACAAAGATGAAAGTAGGATTGAACATGAAGATTGAATTTTAATATTAATTTTCACCTTCCACTTATGCTTCAACCTTATTTTCACACCTTCTGTAGCTTCCTTTTGTTTAGGTGCAGTGGCAACAGGAAGATTGAACACAAGCCTTTATTCTTAGGCACATCCCTTGATCACAAGTAGCTATCACAATAGTTGTCACCTCTGTTGTACCTAAACGTATGGCTTCCCACTTGGTAGTCATCAAACCACCATAACATAGACTGTTCACACCAAAAACTTGTCAGATTTACAGTTTATTTTCCTGTAACTTACTTTGAACAACTATAAATCCCCTGGAAGTTATAAGGGTAAATAATTAAATCATCAGAGATTGAAAAAAAAATAACTTTTATCAAGCATCATGTTGCACTGAGAGTAAGAGACAATAAATCCCAGTAAGATTTGATTTTCCTCTTCTAACCTTTCATTATTAATAACTTTAGTTACCTGACTTTTTCTTTGTTCAGTATACAGATGAGGAGAGGCAACGGTTCTGTTGAGAGCTGTCACTTGTCAGAGCCACGATGCCTATTGAAAAAAACAACAGCATCATATAGATTTTAAGAAAATAAAATAAGAATAAACATTACCTCTTTAAATTATTTCTCTTCGAACCACATCAAGATCTTCAAATGATTTTTGAGGGTTCTCAAGGTGTCTACCTGAGGAAAAAATCGTAAACCCAATGAGACTGTTATTACATGATTTTTGCTTCAGTTTTTGTTGTTTACCGGCACAAAATGAGAATAGATGAAGGTGCCTTCTTCGCTGTTCACCTGCAAATATCCGTATCAAACATCACAAAACTATGTGAGACTGTTATTACATGATTCCGTTAGGTCCATAACCTGAACAAATGAAAAGAGGCTTTTCTAGAAATGTTTGTGCCCTAGAGAAACACGAAATACTTTTACTAAACATGAACCAAATAAGAAAAAACATAAAAATCCCAAACTGGATATGTCTTCATAAAGGAAGAAAAACGAAAAAAAAAAAAAACGATCTATCACTTATCTGTGTAGATCGAGGGGAAAAAGATGGTCATGAGATGTTGTATTCTACAGCGGTGGTGATGGCAGTATGTATCTTTCCCACGCATATTTCCCATTTATGTAGTAGAGAGAGACGGACAAAGAATTGTTGCTTGGTGGTTAGGGTTCCTTACATATATGTATACTAAGAAATAGAGGGAGGTCCGGTGGAGGAGGGAAAGGCGACACCGGTGGATGGTGGTGATAATTGAAGGCGATGGTGAGATGGAGATGGTGACTGGCTTAGACCCGTTGTCCATATGACCGATATAGAGATAGATTTTGAATGGAGTTGAAAGGTCTCCTCAAATTCGGCTTCTTCTCTCTTGTACACTTCCCATAAGTGGGTAGATGTTGGTGGGAGGTTCAGATCTGTAAAAATCATAAACATAACCACAATAGAGACTTATCAAAAGCAAAAACCCAGAGAGATAGAGTCAGATGGTTTAGGTATCTTACCAATTCATGGTGGTGGTAGGAGGTTTGAAAGCTAGGGTTTATTAAAGAGAAGTGATTGAGAAAGGCGGAGGCGTTTAGCAGGGACGGTGATGTGCAGATCGAAGGAATTTAAGAAGACGCGGCCGAGATAATTGGGATTCAAGTTTGAATCTAACTGAAACTTCTCAACTTATCGTACGAATCTCTAATTCGTGACTTTTTCGCTTGACCGGATAAGTTTAACATTTCCTATGATGCATAAAAGTGTTCTATGATGTTTTAGAGGTTGTAACTCTTAAAATTCAGCATTTTATGGTAAATGCTTATTAAGGTATATATATATATATATATATATATATATATATAAATATAAAAGAGTGAGGGTCAATAAATAACCATAATTAATCAAGGAACCAATCTTTTTTTTAACTTATTTTTTATCAAAAAAAAAACTAAAACTACAGAAATTCATAACTTTTTATCATTTTTCCAATGATATCAAATTCACAATGTGAATCTTTGAAAATTCACAATGTGAATCCGGATTCACACGGTGAATCCGAAAAATATTTTTCACATTCACAATGTTAATATATGAATTTAGATATTTTTAGATTTTTTTTTCGATAAAGAATAAGCTCTAGAAATTGAGAAAAAGATTTGGTTCCTTGAAGAACCAATAATTATGTAATTATGGTTTTCTATTGAACTTTTTTTTTTTTCTCTCTCTTATATATATATATATATATATATATATATATATATATATATATATATATATATATATATATATATATATATATATATATATATATGAAAAAGTGAATATACCCTTAAGGGTATATAACTTAGGTACCTATTATTTAAAACTACGTAGTTTTGATTAGTGGGTTAATTTGCTAAATAAAATAAATCCTTAAAAAAAGTATGGTAGTTTCCTTAATCGTGATCACGTTCCAATCGTTCTATCATCAAGCAATCGAAATCTGGAATCGCAATTCAGGGAGTTCAAAAAAAATTGTCATTCACAACTAATTGAAATAAAAAGAAGATTGCAATTCACAAGGAATTGAAATTATAATCTTGCTTCCCTGTTTTTTCATTCATACGACCTCTTTCAGCAGGTAATATACAAACATTTGTTTTTTATATCTACTAATTGTGATTTTTTCAAGGTTTGTTGGAATCAATTGCAGCGTCTTTTTTTTTTTTTTAATATCTACTAATTGTGATTAGTGGGTTAATTACAAGGTTTGTTGGAATTGAAATCATAATCTTGCTTCCCTGTGTGCGGTCTTTAATGCAGGTTTTTTTTTTGGTTGAAGACATATACTTTATTAATAAAAACAGCTTGATTGGTTAGTATTTTTACCATGTTTATAAATTAAAATTTTTACCATGGTTATAGAATCTTGATTGTCATTTTGTTAAAATATTTTGAATTTTTTTTATAAATGGGGACAAAATTAGATTTTTACACTGAAATAGAGATAACGTGGGATTATCTCATATCCAAACAACTGGAAGATGCCATGCTAATTGCAAATTGAGTAGGGCCCAGGGTCATACATTCCATTAACGAAAGTGAATTTTTATTATGGGAGTGAAATTTTATTATGGGAATGAAAAGAAATTGTAAGGAAAATGTGGTTAGGGACGAATTTTGGAAAGATGAACAAAATCATGTGCCAAAAGCCTAGACATCACAAAGAATAATATTGCCTAACTTCAGCGTGGTTTTTGTTTTTTATTATTATGGGAATGAAAAAGAAATTGTGAAGAAAATGTGGTTAGGGACCAAAAGCGTGGTTTTTGTTTTTTGTTTTTTATGTATAATGTTTCCATTATATTCAATATAAAAAAATTTGGTGTTACTCTTTTATTTGGAAATATGCATGGTTGTCTATTGCAGACCACAATGAGTGAAGCAGACCACAATGAGTGAAGCTGAAGCAACTAATCAAGCTATAGAACAATATATAACCAAAGATAGTGACACAAATGATTACGTGGAAGCAACATATGAATGTGAAAAAATAAATAGTATCGGTGAGAACATTGAATTTGACGAAGATGAAGTTAACAATGAAAGTATACTTGGAAAGGTTTTTGATACACCCGATGATGCTTATACATTTTATAATGATTATTCATTTTTACATGGCTTTGGTATACGTAGAGATGACACAATTAAAAATCCTAAAACAAATGAGCCTTTTCGGAAGATATATGTATGCAACAAAGAAGGTTTCAAAAGGATGGACAAAAATGCTTCAAGTGAAAATGAGAAAAAACGTCGTAGAGATGTTAGAACCGGATGTCAAGCAAAGCTTCGAATAACAAGACAGGAGGATGGGAAATGGTTGGTGGACTCGTTTAATGACACACACAATCACGACTTGACTATGACACCTACGAAGGTTATGAAGCATCGATCTCATAACAGTTTCCACCGTTCAATAGAAGGTAAATCTCTTATGGTGCAATTTGGTCAAGCAGGGTTGAAACCTTCTCAGATTAAAAAGGCTGTTAATACAATGAAAACCTCAAATGTAGCTGATGTTACTTCAAAGCAATGTGCCGATGTCTTATCTGAGCAACGAAAGCAACATAAAGGAAAGGAGTTCTATGGACTTATAAAAACATTTTCAAGATAAAACATTAGTTGATAGTGACCAGTATTTTGTCGTGGATTTGTCTGATGATGGGTATCCTAGAAATATCTTTTGGGCTGATGGTAGATCAAGAGATGCTTATACAAAATTCAGAGATGTTGTTGTGTTTGATGTCACTTATATGACTAACAAGTTCAAGATGCCTTTTGCTCCCTTTACTGGGGTGAATCATCATGGGCAGTCTATACTTTTTGGTGGAGCATTGCTTGAAAATGAAAATGAAGAGACATTTGAATGGTTATTTAAACATTTCCTCAAATGTATGTTTAATAAGTATCCGAAGGCAATTATAACAGATCAAGACAAAGCAATGGGAAATGCAATAAAAAAAGTGTTTCCGAATACTCGACATCGTTTTTGTTCATGGCATATCATGAAGCATGAAACTGAGCACCTTCGATCGTATGTTTCCCGTTATAGTGATTTTCAAGAAACGCACAAACAATGGGTAAATAGTGACACCATTGAACAATTTGAAGCAAGATGGGAGGCTATGCGTAATAAGTATGAACTGGAAAGTAATTGTTGGATTAGTGACATGTATAACCAACGTATACATTGGGCTAAACCCTTCTTGAAGGATACTTTCTTTGCTGGTATGACAACAACCGGACGAAGTGAGAGTATCAATTCATTTTTTGATGGATTTGTTAATTCGAGGACCATGTTGAATGAATTTGTTGTACAATACAACAAAGCAGTTGAGTCTCGAAGGGCTGCCGAAGAAGATGAAGACTTCAAGACTATGAACTCGAGGCCGGTTCTTTCTTCAGTGCATCCAATTGAAGCAAAAGTAGGTCAATGGTATACTAGAAAGATGTTTGATAATTTCAAAAAAGAATGGACCGAAGCTATTACCAATTTGACTCATGAGACTATAGGAAAAACTACCGAAGAAAGCACATACCGAGTTGGGAAATTGGATGTTGATAAAAAATATTGGCGCATTGTTACCTTTCGTTCTTTGGATCAAGTCAGCGTCACATGTTCCTGTGCTAAGTATGAGACAAATGGGATTTTATGTAAACATAGCCTATATGTGATGAAGAAGAAGCATGTTAAAGAACTCCCGAGTCACTATATTTTACCACGATGGACCCTTAATGTTAGGTACAAACTGGGTAGTGCTAGTACCGGACTCGGAGAAATGAATAATGAAAATGGAGTTAGTGCCTACACACTATGGTGTGTCCGTTCAAATTTTACTAAACTAATTGAACAAGCTAGAGACTCCCCTTCAGAGATACAAAAAGTCAATACACTATTGATAAGTCTTTTGGATGATCAAATAAATCGAAAGAAATCTATGTCTTTGGAGAATGCATCTCAAGGTTCTTGTATGGGAGTTTCGCAAATAGATATGATGCCACAATTATCTGTCCGTGATCCTCTTGGTCCAACTACCACAAAAAGGCGTCCTAAAATTGCTAGTAGAATTAGGTCTTCTTTAGAAGCCCCCAAAAAACGTACATGCTCTTACTGTCAAGGATTGGGTCATTACGCTACTAGTTGTTCCAAAAGAAAGGTACTTTTAATATTAATATAATTTAATTTTAATGATTTAGAACTCTAATAATTATATTAACAATACTTTTTTTACATGTATCAGGCAGATGAATCGTTGGAAGAGACATAATGATGAGTTGCGTTGGTTTTGTGAGCAAAGGAAAATTCGATATGCTTCTTGGCATTTTTGACATTTTTTTTGGTTAACAGTATATGAATAATCTAGAATTGTTTTATGTTTCTTAACATTTTTTTTATAGTTTTTAAATGAAAATTTGTTGATTATTTATGATTTTTGTGTTTAAAATTGCATCTTGGTTGTTCTTATGTGTTTCAAAATGAAAGTAGGATGTCATTTTGGATTAAAAACTATAAGTATGTGACAATAATGGGTCAAAATTGAAAATACGTTTCAAAACTGAAATTAGGTTGCCATTGTGGGTGAAAAATAAAAATATGATGCTATTGTGGGTGAAAAATGAGAATATGGTGCTATTGTGGGTTAAAAACGAAATTATGACGGTATTGTGGGTTAAAAACGAAATTATGATGCTATTGTAGGTAAAAAACGAAAATATGATACTATTATGGGTTAAAAACGAAAATATGATACTATTGTAGGTTAAAAACGAAAATATGATGCTATTGTGGGTTAAAAACAAAATTATGATGCTATTGTGGGTGAAAAACAAAATTATTATGCTATTGTGGGTGAAAATGAAAATATGATGCTAGCATGGGTCAAAAACGAAAATATGATATTATTGTGGGTTAAAAACGAAAGTATTTATAAGTACATTGCTATTTCGAATAAATAAGAAAATTGGGTTGCAATTTCAGCTCAATCCAACAAAAGCAATACTTTTCTATACAATTTCTGTCAACATATACAATTCGTCAAAAAACCTTTACAAATTATGTCCTAACTAATACATGATTACATCATCTAATACAATCTTCAGCTGTGTCTCCGTGCAACCCAAGATCTTTGCAATGGTAATAACCTGCACATGAGAATAACTTTGCATTTATAATTTGTCAAACAGAAATGGAAATAGATACATTTTTTGTCCCCTTGACATCAGAACTTAAATGATTTCTATCACTTTTAATCATTTATTTTTTAACTTGTTCTAACAACAGAAAACTATCCCAGAATCTACACAGTTGTGAATAAAGAGGGCAGCATTGCATACGAATTTCGGGTCCCACAATTAAAGGTATGATATTTTTAGTAAACTTTGTGCTAGTGAATAGCCATTTCTGTGCAAAAGAGATAAATACCCTTCTACTCTTTGCAATAAACAATGGGAATTCAAAACATGTTGAAGCTCATGTAGCTGTGAGACAAAAAGAAGCAAAAATACAACAGTAAAAACAAATCACATTTCATCAGTTTCAAGGAACTTCTTTCAGTCCATAAGCGAAAGCCAAAAGACCAAAGTTGTAAACATCAAACTTACATGACTTAGTAGGCTCAAGTTATGATCAGGATGCTGAAATCCCTAATTTTTTTCCCATTTATTATCTCCAAAGCCAAAAGACCAAAGTTGTAAACATCAAACTTGGTAGAAAAATGGCCATTCATTATGTATTTTGGAGACATATAACCACTACACATAAGAAAGCAGTTTATATTCAATACACATAAAGTTGTGTTTTTTTTTCAAAAAAAGAGCTGGACAGAAATCTTTACACGCATATACATACTGTATTCTAATTACTCGTTTCCCCTTTCTCACTTGCAAGAATTTTTGCCAATCCAAAGTCAAAAAAATTGGGGCTCGTTTCACTGATGCATTTAATCGAACACTTGGTGGGCAGTTAGAGAATTACTCAGTAGTTTAGCCTAAAATTTTCGGTAGTGATGTTGATTCCACATTCCTCATGAAACCTAAGTCACTATATACATAGTGTACAAAGGAAAGAAGAAAAGAATATGAGATTGATTTATTTCGGATTAAGAGTGTATTTACAAACCTGGTAGGATAATCCATAGCCGTGAAATCAAGTGGATGACAAACCATTGGAACGAAAGATCAAGCTTATCAGGAAAGGTGTCCATATGGTTCAAATCGCATACTCTTATGCCATTTCGGATGACCTTGCTGGAGTAACATGGCCCGATTCCTCTCTTGCTAGTGCCAATGAACGATTTACCAAGCTCAGCTTCTCGAAGTCCATTTATTTCTTGATGATAATCAAACAATAAGTGAGCTCGATCTGAAATTAAGATCCTTCCCTTACAGTAAACCCCATTGGGTCGATATGATAACGATGATTTGGTGGCTCATTTGGTGGCTCAGTTGATAGATGCGAAGCACGAAGCAGTCAAGCAGGAGCAGCAAGTTGATCTTTTAAGAAAATTGCATTTTTTTTCTTTTAAAAGGAATCGGTAATGAAAAAGAAAAAACGACGTAGTTTTTTATCTTTTGGGTACCTAAGTTATATACCCTTAAGGGTATATTCACTTTTCCCATACACACACACATATATATATATATATATATATATATATATATATATATATATATATATATATATATATATATATATATATATATAGAGAGAGAGAGAGAGAGAGAGAGCTAGGTTCAAATGTTTCTAACAACTATTGTGTTCCTAAATGCACCAATTAGAATTCAAGAAATAATAAACAATTAAATAAATCATTTAAGGGTATTTTGGACATTTTGTACTTTTTAATTAAGGAATCATTTAATTGAAATCCTGCAATTAATGAAATAAAATCAATATTTTTGACATAGTCTCTCTCTTGCATTGTGTCTTATATTCAAGGAATTACCAAGATCAATGACCGATTCAACAAGTTTGGAACAAAGAATCGGAGCCACAGCTATGGTGATCGACACCCCACAACACAATCGATCAAGACCTCGATTTCTTCTTTCTTCTTCCAGTCGACGCACACCACAGATAGAAGGAGTCGATCGCTTCTTTCTTTTTTTTTTTCTGATGCGCACACACGAGATGGAGAAGAGAAACGCACACACCCCTTTTCTTCCCTCCTGACGATCGATACTTAATAACCCAAGTTAGTTGAGACTTCTCTTGGTCGAATGTATAAGTCCATCAAGAAGCGTATGAAGCCTAGTTGATCCTTATAATCCCATCAGACGTAACCCCAGGAAGATTTAATGAGATCTATGATCGATAAAATCGATTTGGTAAGTTTCTTTCGACATCTATGATCGACAAAATCAAATTGATTTTATCAAGTCGTCCAGACTTTATCTTGATTTTGATTCAAGATCGAGATTGTGTTCATCATCTTATTACATTTGATTTCTTCAATGTTCTATTTATGTTCGATTGAAGAAATATTCTGATACAACTTGCACTTCACAGTCATAAGTTGGAGTTTGTTTCGAAAAAGTCGAAATTGGTGTTCATATTTCTAAATCGATATTGCAAATGTGTGTTTGTTTCTTGAATTCATGACTGGGAATGGATGCAGATGTGTGTTGATGATTCAATCACAGCTCTTGAATTCTGTATTCAATCACAACTCTTGAATTCTGTATTCAATCACAGCTCTTGAATTTCGTAATGTATTCTATTAGAATTTATTTATATAAATGTATTCTGTTAGAATGTTTGAGAATAATTGTTAACAACAAGTATATTTGTTTAACTAGTAATGAATTTGTGATGCTTTATGGTTGACTTTATAGTCTCTACTACATTCTGTCAGAATTTATAGTTTTTATTTTCTACTATATTCTGTCAAACTTTATAGTCTTTAATACATTCTGTCAGAATTTATAGTTTTTATTATCTTAGAATGCATTGAATTTTTTAATTTTTGAAACTTGATTATGTTTTCTTTGTGGATTTAGGTTTTGAAGAGGCTAACATTGATGTGGAGATGGAAGAAAACATAGAGAACGAGAGTGTATTATACTAGAATGTGTTATGCTGCAATGTATAAAGTGTTGCTTAAAGATAATATTCTCTTAGAATAGATTAGTGTTTTTGTTAGATTTTGATGTTTTTTTTTCTTTTTTCTTTCAGAATGTTGTTATTATTCAATGAATCACAATCATACAATGTAATTATTTGGTATATTATTAGTTCAAGAATTGATTTTGTGTGGTCTTTTCAGAATGTATTTACTAGTTTATGGTTGGCATTCTGTCATTCTGACAGAATAAAATCGAAAAATATATTTAGTAGTTTATGGTTAACATTCTATCATTCTGACAGAATAAATATGGATTTTTAATTTTGAATTAATTTAAAATATTCAGATTTTTAAAAATAAAAGAATTAATTATCCCTAAAAATCCGAAAATTTCCTTTTTTAATATATGTTAATTGACTAAAATGCCCTTATGCTGAAATTTGTGTGATTATATGGTACATGTTATCATATTCTACTATCATAGACCCTCAAATCATGACATTTGATTATATTCCATCCAATGGTCCAGATCTGTGCATTTTGGCACACAATAGTTACTAGAAACAAAATAACCTAACCCTATATATATATATATATATATATATATATATATATATATATATATATATATATATATATATATATATATATATATATATGCAAACAAAAATGTGCGTGTGTATAATGTTATGATTTAATTAGGCAAACCTCAAAATTACAGTACTATAACTAGAAGACAAAAAAAAGTAGCATTTTATAACTAATAATTTCATTTAAAGAAAATTAGGATGTTATTTCATAATGTCATGTAAAGTTTAATGCTATTATTGAAAAAGAAAAAAAATTAAGATTATATAATTCATAATGTTATTTAAAGTAAAATGTTATAATTAAAAAAAAGAAAGTGGGATGGTATATATAGCATCCTACCTTTTTCTAATTATAACATTGTATTTTAAATGACATTTTGAATAATAGCATCCTACTTTTTTTGTTTTTAAATTATAACATTGTATTTTACATGACATTATGAATTATAATTCATTATTTATAGTGTCATTTAATAATCAATACTATAACAGGAAAAAAAATAAAAAAAAAAGTTGGATGATATAATTTACAATGTCATTTAAAATACAATGCTTTAATTAAAAAAAAATAGGATGTTATATATAGCATCTTACTTTTTTTTTAATTATAACATTGTACTTTAAATGACATTGTGAATTATAGCTTCCTACTTTTTTTGTTATAAAAAACTTAAAACAAAATCAAATACCATAAATAACAAAAATATACAAAAGTAAGATGATATAAATAACAAAAAATATCTTCCAAATTCTATTCGTTTGTGTCTTCTTTGTAATCTTTATGAGCCTAAAAATACCCGCCTGAAAGTGATTTAGAAATTAATTTCAGGTTGTGCCCGTTTTGGAAGATTTTTTTAGTACTTTATCTCATCTAGGATGTGAACATATATTACATGATTGTTTGTTTAAGACAGATGTGATTGTCATTTTCTCTTTGCTCTTCGGGTATTTTATATATATATATATATATATATATATATATATATATATATATATATATATATATATATATATATATATATATATATATATATATATATATATATATATACTTGGGAGATAAGAGGAAATGCTGCCAAATTTTTCTTAAACACACAATCATGTAATGCATATTCACATATGAGATAAGGTATTCAAAAAGTGGGTTTAGAATGCCTTGTCAATATTTTATCTGTTTCCGAATTGTTGTCCCCGTTTCAGGGGATACTTTTTCAATCATCTACTTTATGAATACTCTATATGATTTTTGTTTTCCACAGAGTAAACTCTAAACCCGAATTTTTTTTTCAGCAACATCATGTCTATTGATAAAAGTTGGACTAGCAATCCACATTGAAACTATCCCGAGTTCCAAGTAGGACTCAAAGGTTTTATTGAGAAGTCCAAGTCACACCTTGATAGTAATGGTAAATTCAGATGTGCGTTAAAAAATATGATAACCATTACTTCAAGTACCTGCCAACAGTGGAACGCCATATATTTATAAACGGTTTCAAGAAGTCGTACACGACTTGGATCTATCATGGTGAATATTTAATTCCTCCAGTCGTCTTGCCAAGTAACGAAATGGCTGATTTAATCGACAATGTGATGTGGGAGTCGAGAGAAAAAGGATACCAACCTCGATGAAGGAACCTCGAATACAAGGGGTAGCGGTGTGGATGATGATTTTGCTCAGTTGTTAGAATAAGTGGAAACTACATTGTATCATGGTTGCACCTCTTATTCCCTTGAGTTTCTAGCAAATTTAATGGATATCAAGGTGAACAACAAATGTACTGATAGTTCATTTGATCAACTCCTTGAGTTCTTGCACTCAGCAAGAGATAGCAGTGTACTTTGGTATTTCTTATATTTAAGGTTCTTTAGCACAAATAGAGTAAATTATTTAATTTCAAAGTTTCATGTATCTATAAAATGATCAATAAATGCATGTTGATTTGTTAATTGTGTTTGTAATTGTGTTTATGTTTTAAGTGCAACAAATAGAAATGTACTTTGGTTTTTTGTCTCTAGTTTAAAAATAGCAATGTACTTTGGCATCATAAAATACATGTTGATTTGGTAATTTTGGTTTGTGGTGATTATTTGTTAAAAGCTTTGGTAATTGGGTTTTTTGTCCCAAGTGCAAGAAATAGCAATGTATGTTGGTTTTTTTGTCTTAGTTTAAAAATATCAATGTATTTTGGCATCGATAAATGCATGTTGATTTGGTAATTGTGTTTTTGTGCGAAGTGCAAGAAGTAGCAATGTACTTTTGGTATATCTTGTATTTAAGTGCAACAAATAACAATGCACTTTGGTAGTTTTTGTTTATGTTTGATAATTTAACTTATAAGTTTATAGATGTTGTTATTTATTATGTAGTTGGAAAATCTTTGGGCGATGCTGAACGACCCGACATGTAGGGAGGACCTTTATGTGTTTTTTCAATCGGGGAAAGATCAAATAGGAAACGATGGGAACGAAGATGATGGTTCGTCGGATAATTAATTTGTGTTTTGTATGTTACACTTGTCGTGACACTTTGCTACTTGTTAGAATTGTAAAACTTTGGTTGTTTATTTTGGTATGAAATTAATTATAACCGTATTTGGTATTTAATCGGATGTTATTATGTAATTTTTTTGCATTTAATGTCGTTATGTATCTTGTTTTTTTTTTGTTTTTTTTTGTTTTTTGCACCAAAGTCGTTAATTAAAAGAAAAATAAAAAAATGAAAAATATTATTACTAGCGACACTATTACATGCGATAGCAGTATTACTGACGACGATAACAGTATTACCGGCAACGATAGCATTAGTGGTGACTCTTGTTATTACCGGCGAAAATAGCATTAACAGCGACAAATATTTTTACCAACAACAATTTGAGCAATAGCGACAGAATAGTAGCAACGACTTTTTACCGGCGACATGTCGCCACTATTAGCTTTACCGGCAACAATTCTGGGTTTAGCGGCAACTTTTGTCGCCGATAATTCCCTTTTTTGTTCTAGTGATTCAATGATAATTATCATGTTTGGTCGGTTCAAAGAATTGAATGAGTCATTCAAATATGTTGTTTGTTATGTAAAATATAAAACCAGATATACATAAAGACATGCTATTTTTATAAAAAATAAAAATAAACTGTGATCAAATTAAGCTACATCGCTAAACAATTTGTATATAAACAAACTAGGTTATATCCCGTGGAAACCACGACAAATTTTTTCAATTAAATTCTATATTAAAATTTTATAATTATTAATAATTTATTTTAGATAAAAAATGAATTAGAATAGTTATGTTTTTTTTATTTATGTAACACTATAATCATTGAAAACAATTGTATTGTATGATTAAATTTTAGATTAATTATAAAAAATAAAACAATAGCGACAGGTGAAGTAAATTAGAATATATATATATATATATATATATATATATATATATATATATATATATATATATATATATATATATGTCAAAAAAGAAAATTTAGTTGTTGAAACAAAAATATAACAAATTACAAATCAAAATTAAAAATAACGTTTTTTAAAAAATAAAAAAATACGTTATAATAAACAATATTCTACAAAATATTTACAAATTTCTAAAAACTTCTTTATACATAACATTAGAAGTTTTATTTGTAGTTCTATCATCATTATCAGAAAATAAGTTAATTAAGAGTGTTATAGGATTGTTATATGAGTTTATAACGGATGTATCATAAAATAAAACAAACACAAGCAATGAATTAAATGAAATATGGTATATGACAAATTACAAAATTAAGTTATTGTAATAAGAAAAAAATTTAACAAATTACTAATAAAATTAAGAATATAATTTTTTTACTAATAAAAAAAATTTAATTAAAAAATTAATAATAAATCTGTACGTTGATAATATTTAGAGTATAAAATGATAAGCACTAATTTTAGATTTGCATAACTTTATTTTTAAAATTTTGACATTTCTTTGTATACTTCATGTATTAATGATAATTTATACATGTCATACTAATTTTTTAAATACACAAGTTATTGAAGTTGTATATTTGTTCATGAATATAAAAGAACTGAATTTACATTAAAGTCTTTATTATGAAATTAACAAATTATAACAAAAAAGTAATAATAACTTTAACTATCCAAATAATCCAACCTACCCACTTATCCCTCAACTCACCCACCCGATTAATCACACCATTTTTTGCCCTAATGCAAAAGGGTTCTACTCTTCCGGTACAAAGGATTGTTCTTCTTCTCTCTACAGATTTCACAAGAACCTTTATGTGCTCCTCGTCGATCCAATATCAGAGACATCTACCGATTTCATTTCAATTATATTCGAACCGCTTTTGCACACAACTACTGTCGATTACGCATCATAAGGAACAACCTTTGAAATTGAAAGTGATATCTGCATGAACGGAGTGATGAAATGCAGGAAGTAGGAGTTGAAAGAAGATATGTACTAAACCAAACGACATACGATATGACAACGACAAGATTCAAGTTGGAAGGCCAAGTTTTGTTCGTCCTTCTTCATATACTTTTTTCAAAATATATAAGTATTTACATATAGATACTTTCCTGTTGAATTTGCAGGAATTATTGCATTGAAAATGATAGCCGGAAGACGTCCAAAGCAAGAAATTGCGAATCCTTGAGAGCAAAAGATATTATCGGGTCAGTGTCAAAATTTTCGGTGAATAAAAGTTCACATTTTAAAATTCAAAAAATGCTACATTTTAGGTGAGAAATTGATTTACCTTCCAAATTTTTTGGCGTTCATGATTGTCGTGTCAGCAGTGGGACGTTATTTGCTTGACTTACCTTTTGGAAACAATCTCTTTTTGTTAGTTTATTATCAGGTAAATTGTAATGAGGATTGATATCATCTAATCTTTCAACAACCTAGAAAAGTAACAATGAATTTAACAAACTTAATTATCAAGTACAATAATAATTTTAGGTGGGAAACACATTTAAGAAGACGTTAATCTGTAAATTTCTATACACGCACCCTGGCTATGGATCATTACAATGGCTACATTTGTGAACTTGTTCTACAATTTATTTCGATTAATGCCTGCTTTAATTTGTTGTTTCGATTAGTAATTTTGGTTACTTTGTCTCCTAACTATTACAGAAGGTGCCCATTGGATTAACCTATCACATGAATCCGATTCTTTGCTGTCCACAAAAGTGGGTCTGAAGGTCGATAATTCTTTGGCAAGACCATTGAGATCACGTGTTAGTTATTTAGAGATTTGCAACACAGGACTATTTAAATGGCTGCAACAGTCGATTCTAATTTTCTCAAAGTTAAAGTTTGTGCTGGAAAGTAAGTGTCACTTCCGTTGAATCTTAGTGATTTATATTCAGCATTTAAAGTTTCTTAATAGTCTAATAGTTGTAATCTTTTTATATGTTCAGTTGTTATCTTGCTATTGGAGAAGTTGAAAATGCAACTGTAACAACGTAAATTTTCAAAACAATTTTTCATTTTTAAATCATACTTTCAATCACACGATAACATAAAAACATAATGTATCCACTGTGTCATAACAAAAACATGTCCCAGAATCTCAATAACATAAACTCCATAAGTGTGTACGGATCATGCCGGCGTCTTCCCGCGATCCTCGCTAGTACCTGAAACACATAACACAACAACTGTAAGCATAAATGCTTAGTGAGTTCCCCAAAATACCACATACCACACATACGCCTTTCCAGGCCATAACTCTGTAAGATCTTCCAATCCATGTGTCTCAGGGGACTTCCGTCCCGAATCCTGGTAGACCTTCCGGTCCTACCCGTATCGACCTTCCGGTCCGTAACCTCGTGACCTTCCGGTCCATATCAACCTGACCTTCCGGTCCTTTCCATACATAACATACATAGCACATACATATCACATAACCGCATATAGCACATACATCATAGGATACAAGACCTTCCGGTCACACATAGGTACCCTTCCAGGTACAGTATAGTGAGAAGACTCACCTCAATGAAGTCGGATAAACTCTCGTGCTCAACGTCCCGACTTAGCCTCCTCCTATTATTCAAATAACATCCCCGATCAATATTTTCTCAAAGTCTCATCCCTAAAGATTGGGTAGAAGACCATTCTACCCTCCCCTGAACTCTCTTGAATCAGTCTTGACCAGAACCCTAAGGTCAACGAAAGTCAACGGTCAAACTTTGATCCGACTCGTCGAGTGCATAAGGGTGACTCGGCGAGTCCATGCGGGTCCTCTGAATCCTTTCAGCCTCTCTTGGCTCGTCGAGTCATCCTTCCACTGGACGGGTTACACCTGTCACGAATCGCGGGGCAACCCCGACTCGACTCGTCGAGTCCACTTATGGACTCGGCGAGTTGCTTCCATGTTCTTACTCAAATGACCTTCTAAGGTCAGATCTGCTTCCCTAACTATCAGATCTACCCTTCAAGTGTTCAAATGTCACGTAAAGGTGCAACCTTTACGTGCATGCAACCCACATCAAGTCATAAATGGAGAAATAACTCTAAAAATGGCAACCTAGTCCCCAATCTCTCATTTGCTTGCATAAAGCTGAGGGATAGTGACTCTATGGACCTCTCATGGTCCAGATATGATGCTATTAACACAAAGGGGACCTCATACTCACTAGATCTTACATAAAATGGAGGTAAAAACCCTAAAATCATGAAATCTATCATATCAACATGAAATAGAAAGGATTATACCTCCAGAGATGAACTCTCAAGATGATTAGCCCAGATCCAAGCCCCCTTCACGCTCTAGATGGGTGTTTCCTTCTTCCTTCTAGCAAAACTACACCAAAAGTGATGTATTAACCTCTTCTTGCTCTCAACTCTCCTACTGCTCTTTCTAGGGTTTCTCTGGAATGAAGTGGCCGCAAATGGAGGCCATAAAGGCCTTTAAATAGGGCACAGACCCGAGGATTTAGGGTTTCACTTAACAGCGCGGACTCGCCGAGTCCACGCATCGACTCGTCGAGTCCTTCATTAAATCAAACAAGGAATGCACGATCCTACTCGGCGAGTCTGAGCGCCTACTCGCCGAGTCCCTCCCTAAAACTCAAGATATATACTTAAAATAAGATACCTGGGAATCTGGATATTACAGCAACTCTTCAGTATATGAAGTGTTTGCAATCAGAAAACAATGTCTGTGTAGACAGAATATTGTTAGTAGATGCCTCTGAAGGTCCAGCAAAGGCATAGGTGTTTCACATTCTCTCTTTTCCATTTATTCACTCTTTATTATTATCATTATTATATGATTTTTGGTTTGAATGTTTCCAGAAAGTAACAGAATGCATTAAGCAATATACACAACTTTCACGAAGAACATCTCATGAATTAGAATCTGCATTGAGAGTTATTGATGAAGCTCTGCATATTAGCAATTTTTCAGTGCAGTTACTTCAAATGAAAGCAGATATCTTAATCATGGTTTGTATTACAAAGTAATCTAAGTTTACAATTTTTTGTACTTGATTCTTGATAACTTATATGATTCAACACTCTTTTGTTTGCTTTTCAGTTACAGATGTATGAACATGTTATTCAGATGTATGAGCAGAATCCTAACAAAAAAAAAACTGTTTGCAAATTTCTTCAAACATAACAGTTTTATGGAATAGTTTCAACATAATTAGTAATTGTGGTATACTAATTCATTGTCAAATGTAAATAACGTAAACAGTAAAACTGTATAGTTGTTAAATAGGAAGATTTAAGTACATAAACATCAAAACTATGAAAAATATATTCAGCTATCGAATTTTTACAAATGAATGAATTCAGATTGCTAACCTTGTGTAGTTGTTCTTGTCCTGGAGGATGAATATGCAGCAAACGATCAGAAAATCAAGGATTGAATAACTTGTGTTACCAACTATGTTATCAACTGAAGAAGCATACCGTTTGTTAAGCTTTCTCTGAAGCCGAATGGTGAAGCCTACCGTTTGTTAAGCTTTATCCGAAGCAGAATGGTGAAGAAAATAGAAGCGTAAAGAATGGAAAGTGGTATATATTTCGGTATGCATTTATTTGGTGCTGATTTTTTGGGATTTATTGACTGGATATTAATTAGCTTCCATTATAATAAACAATCTTCCATATTTTTTTGGATTGGATATGAACGAATTTGAAATTTGAAATTATTATTTCTGCATATTATTTTCAATTATTATTTGCAAATCTTTCATCTATATTTCCATTTTTTGAATGTATTGGATTTGATTTGATATGTGCTGAATATTGGGGGAGAATCGTAATTGTAGATGAAGAAAAGAAGCGGGAAAACACGATTTAGGGGGGCTGGGAGATTGACACGTGACCATATTCTACTTATTTATTAGGATAGGGGATTCCATGTTTTTTGAAATATATACTATATGTATTTCAAATAGCCAAGAAAACCTTATTATCACTTAAAATAACTGTTTCAAAAATAAAAAATTAAATTAAATTAAATACCATGAAATATTGGAATAGAACTGTAAACATAAAAATACTTTTAGTTACTAACATATATGGAAAGAACTGAAATCCCAAAATATAGCAACATACTCTCAGATTCCAGTGTGGACAAATCGGTACATATGCATTTAGATTATTAAAGGTGTTAAATTGTGTAAAAATATGAAAGTTTATCATGACCTTACAGTTTCATATATTTTCCAGGAAATTATTTGAGATTTGCATTATTTCGAAGGGATTTCTGAAAACTTGTAATGAGTTGTTAAATGGGTTATGTAAGAATTGACTGTTGCTCTTGAGTGGATACTCAACCATCCTCTTTTACTTGAAGATGTGTCATGTATGAAAGATGAAAATAAGAAGCATTTGAGATGGAGGTTGAAGGTGGGCCCACCGGTCAGGTATTGGAAGCCTATTAAGGCTATGTTTAGCGTATTAGCTGAAAAGCTAACTGTTAAATAAAAAGCTAGTTGATAGCTGAAAATCTAGCTAATAAAAAATAACGTTTGGTAAAACTAGCTGAAAAGGTAGCTGAAATATATAAATTTACATAAAAGGACATGTAAGAGTATGTGTTTCTATAATTAATTAAGAGATGTATTTAGAAATTTTTTAAAAAGCTCCTAAAAAGCTAGTCTAAGTGGCTTTTCAAAAAGCTAGTTTATAAGCTACTTAGCTTATCAGCTAGCTGTGGTGCGCCAAACACAGCCTAACTATTGAGTAATTAAAAAAAAAAGCAACACAAAAGAAGTACCCTACAAACAGTTAAATGAAGATAATACTTGTTGGTAGCTTTTTTTTTTTTTTTGAAATCGAATGTTATTTTTTCTATCACCTTTACGCACAAAATCCATACAAAACAAAAAATCATGCAAAATAATCCCACATTATCTCCCAAAAATCATCGTAATTTTTTAATAAAAAAAATCCACGTCAGACTTTCTCTTTACTCATCATCCTCATCCGACTGATCAGTTGTCTCTGCTGTAGAATCAACATGATCACCTCTCCACGACGCTGTCTCCGTGTGATCATCATCCTTCCACTCTGACGGTTCATCATCATCATTCAAAGTCCCTGCCGCCGCCATAAACTTTCGATCGTCCATATCGTCGTCATCATCCACCGTTGTTGCTGCCGCCGCAGCAACAAACGACAGACTAATAGCGTCATCCTCTTCACACTGCGAGTGTGCAGCTGCAACAAAGATAGCTCCGACACCAGACCCACCGTGAGAGTGTTCAATCAACACGTTATCTGATAACTCACTTCCGAGCATCTCCCATACACTGCTGTGTAAATAATTTCTGAAAACTCTGTAATGTTCGTAAAGTCCACCTTCAATTATTACAAGACTCTTTTTATCATTGATTCTTCCGCGCTTTTTCATTATTCCGACAATACACGCGCCGGCTAGACGCGCTCCTCTTTCTGCCACCACGTCACAGATTTCTGCCACCACTTCTCTTACGGCCGGACTTGTATAACCAATCTACAATTTATTAGCAAATTAAGTAAGCCCAAATTTATAAATAATAATAATAATAGGAAATGGAAAGAATTTTCTGATATGTATCACAAAAATAATTTCACAACAAATAAATATGAATACATCAACTCGCGATCGTATTTTGAGAAAAAAAAAATTTCTAAAAAAAAAAAAGGTTTTCTTTTGAGTTTTTTACTTTCATTAAATATGTTTTTACGTAATCGACTAAAATCATTTTTTAAAAATATAGGTACTAAGTATAATAAAATTGGTTAACAATATTTATTTCATTTTCGCACTCCTATAATAAATAAAATACTATTTCTTTAAAATTTAATAAAACTTATCTACGTAAATATGTGTAAAAAAATTTCTTTGAATAACTCAAATCCACGTTGTTTTGTTTGAAAAATTAAACATGTTATTTAAAAGTAAATAAATTTGTTATAAAATTTTGAAGTTATTATATTATCCAATTTTCAAAAAAAAAAAACATTATTTACCAACAAAATGAAACCCTTTCTATGGAAGAATATATAAAAAAAGAAAAAAAGAAAAAATATTATATTAGAAAAAAACAATTTTATAAATAGAAAATCTCCAATAAAGTCTTAATATTTTAAGTTATTCTACGGTTTAATCTCAACTTTTATTTTTTTAACAGAAAAACCTCAATTATTTTATATTTTGTCTAAACTAACGTAACAAACATTATTTTTTTCAACATAAAATAACTAAATATCGTATAAAATTATATAATCCGGACTTTTCTTTTAAAAAAATAAATATTAAGGTTGAACTATAAACTTATATTTAGAGTTTATCGTAGATTTGTTTTTATAAATTAATAAATAATTATTTCAAGAAAATAATTGATAATGTTATAATGGATATCATGATATATTTGAATCAACTTGGTTATTAAAAAAACTCTATAAATTAGTACTATAAAACAAGACATGATTTGAATTTGGTATTTAGTATTTACCCCAAAAACTTCCAAGAGCTTCTCGTGAACGGCGTCCCGATTTTCCGATGTATCTTGATGCATGGCAGCCATGTCCGGCGACCGCAAAGTATACGGCGTTTTGAGTTTAGCCGGAACACTTTCACCAAAAATTGCAGTTTCTCTCGCCATTTTAAGCAAAACTCTCCTCACCACTTCTCCTAGATAAATCCCTCCGATCAGTTTCTCAAACATCTGAAATCATAAATTAAACAAACAATCAAATTAACATTATTACGATATCGGAAAATCAACGTAAAGAAGAAGAAGAAGAAGAAGAAAAGTTTCGTACCCGACATCCAGGATTTGAGCTCTCAGAATCTAAAGCTGTGTCAAATTCTGTTATCGGAAGATGTGGAGTATTGAAATTGCCCCATTGCATATCGATTACCTGAAATCGATTTAGTGATTATAATTTTGTTGTAGATTATGTGAAAGAATTCAGAAATGAAGAAAAAAATGAAAAGAAACCATTTCGCCCAATTTTGATTCGCCGGCGTTAGGGCTGAGTTGAGCTGATTCGACGTAAACGGCGTTAGTAGCTAGCCCAAGAGTAACGGCGGCGACACTTTCCCGGTTGTAATACCGACCTCCGGCGAGATCCCCTAACGTAGCATCTACCTGTGATTATCCATTAATGGAAACAGATGAGATTATATAACATGAACAATGAAGATTAGTAGATTAGTAGATTACCAATGCAGAAACTCGTAAATCGATTCCATGTTTTCCCAACGCTTCATTGACTTCATGTGCTAATTCTTTTCCGACCTGGTATAATGTAAATGTTAAATTCGTAATGGAAGAAAGAAGATTTGATAAGATTGGTGTTGATTTGAGTAAAATTTGGACTCAACTGCGTCGTTAACAGAGAAGGATTTCCATCGTATAACGTTTTTGCTAGTTGCAGCTGCCGCAGGTCCTTCAAGTAATGGAAATGACACAGTGAACCCTAGTTTTCCTTTTGGAGCAATTGGATCTGTTTTTGTTTTTGTTGAAATGAACACAGCTAGCTTCAATGCTATGAAATCGAACAGTTCCTGTTACACACAGTATTCAGATCCATAATTCAAAATTTGTGGAATCAATTTCATCTATAGCATAATAAATGGTTGAAATCCGATGATAATGTACCTTTAAACTACCGGAAATGACTTCAGTGGGGATATCGACTTCTTCTCTTTGCAAATCAGTGATCGGTTCGTGTTTTCCTCTAAGCCGCGCACTCAACAATAAGAAATTATCTTCACGTAAATTCACCCCGTAATACAAACCTTCCTCATTACTACACCAAAAACGAAGAACAATGAAACACAAAATGATACAGAAACTATATAATATGTGAAGAGATTTCAATATACAATGCACAACTCAATCTAATAGTTTGTTTGATTCATGTGATTGAAACAGATACGATCGCGTTCTCAGAAATTACGATGTCGATTATTAAGTATCTGAATCGTAGGGTTAGAAGAGATTACCCGTTGGGAAGCGAGGAGGTGTAAGATGGAAGCATGACGAAATCCGTCTGAGATTGATCGGAGAGGCTCGTTTGCATATCGGAAACCAAATCGAACGCAACATGCCATAGCTTCGGCACCGGAGTGGCGCAGTCTCTAGCGAATCTACGTAGTATCCGTTGCGTCTGTCTCCACCGTCTCTCATCTCGTTTCTTCCAACGAGCCAACAGCACTCCGGCCACCACTACTGTCGCCACCGTCGCCACGGACGCTCCGACTATCACTTCTTTCCTCATCTCTACTTTTTTACGTTATCTTTGTTCAATTTGGCAACCGATTTGGTATAATTGTGCGAGGAATTTCATTAGTTTTGATCAAACATTTCAGGATCTTAGATCGATAACAGATGTGAAAAGAAATTAAGAATCAATAACAGGACAGAGGAGCGATTTTGTTGCAGTGAAGAACGAGTCTCATGGCCTTCAGTCTTCGGATTTATAGTCGGTTATATTTGACAACTGATTTTTGTTCATTCATTTGCTTAAGAGCTTCTTTGAAATTACCTTTTAACCCCTAAATACAATTTCCTTTTAGTGATATGTTAATTCACCAAGAATAATAGTCATAATTATTTGAATTGTAAAAAATGAGCAAATATAATTTTCATTAACAAATGTTATCGAAAATGTGTTGGGTTTAAATAGTAACACAAAATTGCTAATATAAAATAGAAAGCAAATTTTAGTTTTGTTTGAAACAAAGTTGTTATGATGGTGATCTTATTTAAGATCGTTTTTGTGTTTGGTAAGATTGTATCAGGTTTTGAAGATCTTTTCAAAATGAATTAGTCTTAACATTTAAGCACAAACTTTTGTTTGTGCATTATTCATTCAAAATGTGTTGATTAAGAAATCGATGATGGAATTAAGTTTAATTTTTTAAGCACTAAACATAATTCTTGGTGCTACAAAACGCAAAAACTATAAAGAAAACATCAAAAGCAGGAAATAGATAAAAGATTATTGTGATCATATACAACAAAAACATAACATGAAAGTCATGATGTTATGCATAACTCAAGGTGAATGAATGAAGTGATGATACTCAATGAGAATTTGTATGCCTCTTATGACATGCGATGCTCGATTTTAAGTTGTATGGATGATATCTAAGACTCCACTATATAATAAAGGACAAAAATCTCATCGGAGTTATTTCACAAAGACTTGCCATGGTAAGGAAGAAGGGGGGGGGGGACATGCACATTTGGAGAGCGCAGTACAACAGAGAGTTGTCTTTTGTTTGGTTCAATTAGCATGTTTTCTCTTTGTATTAATTTAGAGGTTTATATATCATTTTCCCAATGTTTTATGAAGTTTGATTTACAATTGAATTTCAATCTAAAATAGATAAAAATAAAATTTTTTATTATTTATTTCTTTGATTTCAGAAATAAGAAAAAAAATAAGAAAGTAATAATATGCTCTTTTTTTTATGTTAATGGAAAAATCTAGAAATACTACTAAGATCTGATGGGATCCAGTCAAGATTTTAAGATCAAAGTTGCGATCTTTGGATCTGATTTTGTTTCGGATAGATCCAAGTATGATCGAGATCCATTTTTGTCTGCAAGATCTTAGAATTGTATGATTTTATATATAAAGACCGAAATACTAACAACTATAGTTAAAAGTGTTAACGAGCATGCACATTGCATTACTGTAACCGTTGGGTTTTAGGTACTATAACACTCATATGGTGCACATACAACCCTAATAACTTTGGATCTAAGTTTTCTCTAGTTATACATGCAATAAAATTTCCAAAGCTTGAAACCTACAACTAGCATACAATTTGACATATGAATCATAAAAGTAAGTTAGAAGATTACCTCTTTGTTGTAGCTTGTAGGAATTCGTCTTTCAAGAGCCTAGCACCTCAAGTGTGATGTCTCAAATGGAATTATAACAAACCAAGAACAAGAGGAGGACTTTGAGAGAGAGGTTGGAGACTCAAAATCGGCTAGAGCTTCTAAGAACCCCTTAGTGAACGATTTTAGGCCATGGGATAACATATATATATATATATATATATATATATATATATATATATATATATATATATATATATATATATATATATATATATATATTGTAGGATTCCAAGGGTCATGGGTAAACCCTAATCCATATACATAGGTTATGATCCATATCTCATAACAGAGAGTGCAGTACACCAGAGAGTTGTCTTTTGTTTGGTTCAATTAGCATGTTTTCTCTTTGTATTAATTTAGAGGTTTATATATCATTTTCCCAATGTTTTATGAAGTTTGATTTACAATTGAATTTCAATCTAAAATAGATAAAAATAAAATTTTTTATTATTTATTTCTTTGATTTCAGAAATAAGAAAAAAAATAAGAAAGTAATAATATGCTCTTTTTTTTATGTTAATGGAAAAATCTAGAAATACTACTAAGATCTGATGGGATCCAGTCAAGATTTTAAGATCAAAGTTGCGATCTTTGGATCTGATCTTGTTTCGGATAGATCCAAGTATGATCGAGATCCATTTTTGTCTGCAGGATCTTAGAATTGTATGATTTTATATATAAAGACCGAAATACTAACAACTATAGTTAAAAGTGTTAACGAGCATGCACATTGCATTACTGTAACCGTTGGGTTTTAGGTACTATAACACTCATATGGTGCACATACAACCCTAATAACTTTGGATCTAAGTTTTCTCTAGTTATACATGCAATAAAATTTCCAAAGCTTGAAACCTACAACTAGCATACAATTTGACATATGAATCATAAAAGTAAGTTAGAAGATTACCTCTTTGTTGTAGCTTGTAGGAATTCGTCTTTCAAGAGCCTAGCACCTCAAGTGTGATGTCTCAAATGGAATTATAACAAACCAAGAACAAGAGGAGGACTTTGAGAGAGAGGTTGGAGACTCAAAATCGGCTAGAGCTTCTAAGAACCCCTTAGTGAACGATTTTAGGCCATGGGATAACATATATATATATATATATATATATATATATATATATATATATATATATATATATATATATTGTAGGATTCCAAGGGTCATGGGTAAACCCTAATCCATATACATAGGTTATGATCCATATCTCATATGGGCTAACTCTTCATGGATACTTACATAAACTTAGCCCATCATGGATTAATAGCCCAAACAATATATATATATATATATATATATATATATATATATATATATATATATATATATATATATATATATATATATCACTGATTTACATAATCAGTCCCCGTTAATTTAATTAGTCTCTTTTGATCACTAAATTAATTCCAAATTAATTCTTGATCAATACTAATTAAATAATATGATTTCTCAATTAATATATTATACTTATAATATATTAATAAATCACAAATAACCTATTTCTCAAATATCCATCCTATCAAATTGTTCCAGAGTGTTACAACCCAAATGGACCATGCTGTAGCGGGTCAAGTATATACCAATTATAGTTATAGGCTTAGACACATAATCCAACAATCTCCCACTTGGATAAGTCTAATAACTATAATTGCAAGTACGAATTCAAACTCTGATTGGCAATCGTAGCTCTCAAAAAGACCATTGTTGAACTCTGATCTTATTAGTAACGCGTCCATAAGATAAGGGATCATATATTCCTCCATTCTAGATATCGTATGAACTGAGACATGGATTATAATCATTCTCTCTGTTCATGTGTTGTTTCCCGATTTCTGATTTATGACGACCGACTAATTGAACAAAATCAAATCAGTCCAGGCTTGGCCAAGCGCTTAGGGTTGTCATCACTAAATCATCTAGGGGCCCACAAATATCGCTTTTGTCTCACATTGGGTAAAAGGAATGGATAAATTTCGACCCATATGTTTGCTCTATTTACTCATCAAATCACACACAATGATATGTTTTATAACAACGAGTTACCAGTGTGTTTACATATCATCAATGTGCAACCGACTTGTAAAATACAACTCACATGTCTTGGTTTCAAGAATATAAGATATTATCGTCTCATGATCACTCATGATAAAAATCCATGAAGTGATTCAAATGAGCGTGTGATGAATCCAATACTCAAATCTTATTACAAGAGTACTCATGAATACTGCAACAAACTTGTGCTATGTCTAAACACCTTTAGACAATCTACAGACCCATTCATGACAGTCTAGCTTCAATACCTACTTCCAAAGTATGATCGACTGTGGATAGTTTGAATAATCTAGTTATTCGGGAAGTCAAAACATGCAAAGTGAAACACAAGAATAATCGAATCCAATATGGTCTCAAAACTTTTGCATATAAATAAAACACCTTTTATTTAATCACCATATTGATTACACATTATCCATTGTATAATGTTTTGATTAATCAACTTAATACTTGAATTGAAACAATAGTCATCCCATGCTCCAAGCATGCATACTATGTTTACCTATGGTCCTTACTTTGTGAAATAGATCAATTGTAAACATTTCCAATGACACTCATTTCACAATTCCAAATCATTATCGTAAGTGTGAGAATACCAAGTCTTTGCCACTTACTATAATTTGTTAGATTCTAAGCTTATATGCAGTGATCCTTTTGTAATGACTATGTACACAAGTCACAAAGACTATGCCAATTTAAAAAATTTGCATTGGAGATTGTTACAAGACAATTCCATAGATACGAAGTCTCATATTCAAAGCACATTCCTTTAAACATCCTTCTTGCATAAAAGTTTCTAACTTACTCATAGATTCTTGATATCCAACTCCCATTATGGAAACCTTTCCATAATTGCCATATGACTATCCATTCTCAATGGAATCCTATCTATTCAGAATTATATCAATATGGTTCATTCATTACTATACTTCCAATTGTCCATAAGCAACCAATCTTTGGCGAACCTTAGATTGTTCTTAGCAGTTGTTTAACAACTTTAGTCATATTCAGTTCTGGTCCATTTTCCCTCTTAATGCCCTAGGCATTTGGAAAATTAGAACAGGAGAATATTATAGCATATGCAATCGATGCGATATCTAAAGCATATGGGATACGATACATAATGTTTTACATAAAGATGTGATACTTTACCAGTCCCTTGCTATAACATTTCCATATATAGAATTTCCTTATGTCGAATCTTTTCAACATAACATTCATATATGTCCTTGACTAAATTTGATTAAAATCTCAATCTAAACTTTTAGAATTGAAATGAAGTAAAAGTTCCTCTCCCTTAATTATAGCAAAACAACTTTTCAAACCCTGCAACTTTTGTGATTTGAAACCTTTGTTTTCTATAATTAACATTGCTAATTCGCAACACTTACCATAATAATTATGCTCCCACTAGCATAATAATTATATCTTAAAAGCATAACAATTATGCTCCCATTTGACATGTACCCAGAAATAAGGTGGACTTCTAGAAATCAATACTTGTTAACTTTCTTACCAAAGTTTAGATTTCTGATACAAGACGCTTCGATAAGACTTTATCTAGGCTTGTCAAACTCATACACCTTTCCTTAGATAGCTCACATGTGTGTATAAACAATTTTAGAACCTACAACAATAAGTCTCAACTGTTTAGACCTTTTGCCATTTCTCATAATTCGAACTATGAAGAGGGATGTCGTAATCATAATCGAATTTGAGAATACAAATATCACAATTTCTATCTGTTTGGTTTTGAGCATCCTAACAACCTTAAGGTTCACATACAACCCAAAATGCTTTGGATCTATGTTTTCTCTAATTATACATACAATTTGATTTTCCAAAGCATTATCCTAACTAGCATGCAAAACTTGGGTACTTGTATAACAAAACTAGTTAGAGGACATGCCTTTTCTGGTAGCTTGATTCCTTGGACCTTTAAGAGCCTAACACCCCAAATGTGATGCCTCAAATGCTTCACACACCACCACCAACAATGGATGACTTGAGAGAGGATTACTTGCACTCAAAATTCGGCTATGCTCTTCCAAAGACTACTAGTGGTCGATTTCATGTGCTAAAGGGGTTCTTATATAGTGTGGCAAGGATTAGAGTTACATCCATGTAAACCCTAATGTGAATGACCTTTCATCTTACTTAGGCTCCATGGGTTAAACCTCCATGGACTATCCATGGACTACCATGTTGGTTTAGCCCAACCAAAATAACCATAGGCCCACACTATAAGAATCATTGATTTACCAAATCAACCCCGTACATTTAATTAGTCTCTTTTGATCACAAAATTAATTCAAAATTAATTCTTGATCAATACTAATTAAATAATATGATTTCATATTAATATATTAGAACTTATAATATATTAATAAATCATAAATAACCTCTTCTCAAAAGTCCATCCTTACAAATGTTCTGGTGACATGCAACCCAAATGGACCATGCTACTCTCGGGTCAAGTACATACCAAATATAGTTATGTACTTAGACACCTTATCCAACAGTCTCCCACTTGGATAAGTCTAATAACTATAGCTGCAAGTATGACCTAAAACACCGACTAGCAATCCTATCTCTTAAAAGCCTTTGTCGAACTGCGACACGCCATTTTAGATAAGGGATCATATAATCCTCTGTTCACAAGACATCAGCCGGACAAATACATGGAACATAGTCATTCTTATTGTCCAACATTTGTTTCCCAATTTCCGGTTTGTTTGACATAGAACTTAATCGAACACATCAATTGAGTTCTGACTGGGACCGGCACATAAGTCAAAACAAAATCATCGAGGGGCCCAAGATATCGCTTTTAATCCTCCAAGGACTAAAAGGAACAAATAAAATTCAACAGTATATGCTTGTACTAACTACTTGTTAAATCATACATAATAGTGCGTTTTATAACATCAAGTTACTAATGTGTTTTCGCACTATCAATGTACAACCAAATCATAGTCAACAACTCATATATCTTGTTTTGAAGAATTATATGATATTATCGTCTCACGATCACTCGTGATAAATTCCATGAAGTGATTCAAGTGAGCGTGGGTTTAATCCAATACTCAGACCTTATGAGCACTCATGAATGTTGTAGAAAAATTTGCTATGTCTAATACACTTCAGACAATCTACAAGCCAAATTCATGACAGTCTTGCCTCAGTACCTACTTCCAAAGTATGATCACTGTGGACAGTTTGAATAATATAATTATTCTGGAAGTAAAAAACATGCAAAATGAAACAATAGTGAATGATTGACACAAGATAGTAACATTACTTATAAATAAAAAAACACATTTTATTTAATCATTAAATGTCAAATACATTTCAACTATTACAAGTTTCAAAGCTATCTAATCATTAAAATGTAGCACTCGGTTCCTGGTATGTAATTTATTTTGTTGTATTTTGCATTTTTGGCCTAGGACTCGGCGAGTTGAAGGCCCAAATCGTCGAGTAGGAGTGAGATTGGACGCGGGACTTAAGTGATGGACTCGTCGAGTCGGCGGCTAGACTCGACGAGTAGGCTCTGACTGGACAAAACCCTAATCTGAGGGTTTGCACCCTATTTAATCATCTCTTTCAGCCACCACTCGCCCCTATTGCTCCCAAAGACCCTCCATAGCAAACCCTAGCCGAGTGTGTGAAGATCTAAAGGCATTTGTGGTGATTTTGGTGGTTTTGTTCACAAGGAAGAAGGAAGAGCATAGAAGGATCAAGAGGAAACTGAAGGATTCGAGTTTGGTTCATCATTTGCAGTCTTTGAAAGGTATAAAGTCTGTACCTTGCTTACTTGTTTGTTAGATCCCGTTTTGAGGAGGATTTAGGGCTTTTAAGCCATATGAGGTGACCAACCATGAATTGCAAACATGGTTGGGGGTTAAGACTTCGGATCTAGCACTTGGGGAGAGTCACAAGGCAGATTTGGGTTGCTTTTGCACCCAAGGAAGGCCCCATGCAACAAAAGAGCCATTTTAGAGCCTTTTTGGCTCAAAAGTCCCATGCATGCACGTAAAGTTCGTAAATTTACGTGCTAGATCGAGCTTAGGGGCTTGGATCTATCATTTGGACAAATGTTGTACATCAGAAATCGAGGATTTAGGGTGTGGACGTTATCGACTCGGCGAGTCCGTTCTTGGGACTCGACGAGTCCAAGGCTTTGAGTCCCATATCTGTTGAGGGTCAAAGAACTCAGTTGGGTGTTAGAAGGGTTGTAGCAGGACATAAAGAGTGACCCAACGCATTGGACTTAGTTTTAGACCTGGAGTTCATGGGACTTGACGAGTGCTAGAACAGACTCGGCGATTCCAAGGCAATCTCCTTATGTTTGAAGATGAACTCGACGAGTTGTTCATACAACTCGGCGAGTCAAGGTCAGGACTTGTTCATCAGTTGAAGGTGAACTCGACGAGTTGTTCATACGACTCGGCGAGTCGGATGAAGGTTCATTGATGTTCATAAAGAAGGGGAACTTGTCGAGTCGTCGCCAAACTCGACGAGTCGAGTCGTGGATAAGGACGAGTAAAGGGAAGGGACTCGACGAGTTGACGGCCCAACTCAGCGAGTCGGGTCAACTGGAAGTTGACATTGACTTGGACTTGGTTGGGGGTAAAATAGTCATTTTACCCTAAGAGTAGATATCAGATTCTGACTGAGTGTTTTGTGGGGATTGTAGCCGGAGGATTTCCGGAGCAGCAGCAGACAGAGGTTTCCCACACAGATTATCAGCAGCTACTCGTACGAGGTGAGTTACCTTCCAGTAGGGGTGGGTCTAAGGCCACAATGCCGGCCCACCAAAGTGGGGTATTTAGAAGATGATTGTCTTTGTGATAATTATCTTGGTCTGGTTACGTGCTTTGGTCAGGAGTTTTATCTGTATGATATGTTACGTGTATAATAGGGATTAGTTTCCCTGACAGCGGTCCTTAGGACCGAAGGGTAGGTCAGTACCCGGATATGCCTGACTGTATGTTTATATCTTGTTGTTGTATGCTAGTGGTAGGGGGTGGAATAGTCCCCAGTTACAGGTTGAAAGATACCGATGACAGTTACCGGTTGAAAGATACCGATGATGATTACCGGTTGAAAGATACCGATGATGATTACCGGTTGAAAGATACCGATGATGATTACCGGTTGAAAGATACCGACGATGATTACCGGTTGAAAGATACCGATGATATTGTATGGTATGTGGCATGATGGGGGAACTCACTAAGCTTTGTGCTTACGGTTTCAGGTACCTCTTCGTCTAAGGGGAAGGAGCCAGCGGCGTAGCATCGCATCACACACACACATGATTCTGCATCAGACTTTCTGAGATTGTACTCTGATTTTCCTTATTTTTGATGTCATGGTTTGGGACACAACATTATGATTTTGTAATGTGTTGCTTTGTTGACAGTGTTATGGTAAAATGTTTTAAAAATTATTAATTTAAAAATGAAATTTTCGGGCTTGAATTTTGGGATGTTACAAGTTGGTATCAGAGCCCTGGTTTGAGGGATTCGGACACACCCTCGGGGGTGTCTGGACTCAAACCGAGGGACTAAAATATTTTTACAAGGAAAAATGGTTTTCTAAAATCTAAATGGAAGGATTTTAAGAAAGACGAAGTGTGTGATGCATGCGACCGGCCGGGCTCAAGTAAGTTTTCCCCAAGATACCCATACTTGCTATGTTATGCTATATGGTTTTGATTCAGAAAACTGCATGCTAGAGTAGGACTAAGGATCTAGGAGGATGCCTTGTGTGCCTGATATATGATTCTGAGAATTGCATGCTAGTTAGGGCTAAGGGTCTAGGGAGGATGCCTTATATGCCTGTTGTATGAGCTGTATGCTAGGACTGTTTAGTCAGCAGTAGGATGGCCTGTGTAGGTTATGCCTGATTTGGTTACCCAATGCACGAATGCTGCTTGCTTTTGTTAGGTTTTAAGCATTCTAACACTCCTATGGTGTACATGCAACCCTATAAACCTTGGATCAATGTTTTCTCTATTATACATGCAAATATTAACTATTCCAAGGTTTCATCCTAACTAGCATATTATGAAGCACCTATACTACAAAGTTCTAGTTAGATGACATACCTTTTGATGTAGCTTGATGTCTTCAAGCTTTAAAAGCTTAGCCCCAATAGTGTGGAAGCCTCAAATGGAATCACAAATCACCAAAACACCTTGGAAGAAGTTGAGAGAATATGTATGCACACTAAAATCGGCCCACTCTTATTTTCACACACTTGTCCAATTTTGTGAGCCAAGGACCCCTTTATATATTATGGAGGATTATGGTTACATCCATGTAAACCCTAATACCCATGACCTTTCATTTACATAGGATCCATGGGTTAAAAGCTCCATGGACCATCCATGAAAGCTTAGCCCAACCTAAATGAACTTGGCCCATTTCATATATATAAGAGTCCATATTTAATTAGTTCTTTTTGATCAATTTAATTAATTCTAAATTAATTCTTGATCATTACTAATTAAATAATATGATTCCATATTAATATATTAGAACTTATAATATATTAATATAAATCATAAATATACTATTCTCAAAAGACTATCCATATAAATTGTGCCGGTGAAGTGCAACCCAAATGGACCATGCCGGGTCGGGTCAAGGACATACCAAATATAGTTATGGACTTAGACATTAATCCAACAGTCTCCCACTTGGATAAGTCTAAAACTATTATTGGGTATGACTTCAAAACCTAACTGGCAATCGTAGCTCTTAAAGCCGCTGTCGAACTCTAACCTTGTCAATGACTTGTCCATTAGATAAGGGATCATATATTCCTCCATTCTAGACATCATATGGACTGAGACATGGATTATAATCATTCTCTCTGTCCATTTGTTGTTTCCCTATTTTTGATTTATGATGACTGACTGATTGAACAAATCAAATCAGTCCTGGCTTGGCCAAGCACTCACATGTGTCATCGCTAAATCATCGAGGGGCCCACAAATATCGCTTTTATCCCGAAGGTAAAAGGAATGGATAAACTTCGACTCATATGGCTTGTTCTACTACTTGTTGAATCATACACAAAGGCACGTTTTATAACATCGAGTTACCAATGCGTTTTCGTGCAATCAATGTATAACCAACTCATAGTAACAACTCATATCTCTAGGTTTTAAGAATATAAGATATTATCGTCTCATGATCACTCGTGATAAAATCCATGAAGTGATTCAAATGAGCGAGGGTTGAATCCAATACTCAGAACTTATGAGCACTCATGAGTGTTGTAGCACCACTTTGTCCACCAACTTGGACCTCTACAAACCAACCCATGACAGTCTTGATTCATATCTACTTCCAACGTATGACCGACTGTGGATGGTTTGAATAACTTAATCATTCAGGAAGAGCGACTTAGTTATTCTGGAAGTCAAAACATGCAAAGTGAAACACAAGAATAAATGAATCAAATATGGTATCAAACCCTATGAATATAAATAAACACTTTTATTTATCACCATACTGATTACTCATTATTCATTGTTTCGGTTTTATCAACTTTATACTTGAATTAAAAACACTAGTTGTCCCATGCTCCAAGCATGTACACTATGTTTTTCTTAAACAATAGCTTTGCCATACACCAAGTATGCACTCTATGTTTGTCTATGATCCTTACTTTGTGAAATAAACCAATTGAACATAATTTCAATGATTCTAATTTCACACTCCCAAATCCTTATCGAAAAATGTGAGAATTTCAAATTCCTATCATTTATCGAAATCTGTTTAGATTTTAAACTTATATGCACTGACCCTCCTGTAATGAATATGTACAAAGTCACAAAGACTTGTCAACAGTCATTATAAGGTATTCCAATGGAGATCAACTCCATGGAAACTAAGTCTCATATTCAAAGTACATTGCTTTGGACATGCTTCTTGCATTAAGTTTTCTAATCTTACACATATAACTTCCACCTATGGAGACAACTCGATATTCTCATTTTGACTATCACTTCTGAATAAGAGATGCCTCTTTTCAGAATATGTCAATATGGTCCTTCCAAAATTAGCAATATACTTCCAACTGTCCCTGAGAAACCAATCTTTGGTAAACCTCAGATTGTCCTCGATAATTGCTTAATCATTTTAGTCATATCCAATTCTAGACCTTTTCCCTTCTTAATGCCTCTGGGCATTTGGAAAAATTTAGAAATGACAAATATTATAGCACATGCAATCGATCCTGTATCCAAAGCAAATGGCACACAATTCATGATGTCTCACATAAAGACATGATTCTAGACCAGTCTTTTGCTACAATATTTTTATTTGCCATGTTTTCAAAATTTGACTATGAAGAGGGATGCCGTAATCATAATCGAATTTTGAGAACACAATATATAGAATTTCCTTAAGTTGAACCAATCCAACATGAAATTCATATATATATTCTTGACTAAGGATGATTAAGGTCTCAATCTAAGCCTTTAGAACTGAAATAAGTCTCAATCTAAGCCTTTAGAACTGAAATGAAGTATATCCTCTCCCTTAATTATAGCAAAACAACTTTTTCAATCCTTGCAGCCTCACGAATTGAAACTTTTGTTTTCTATAATTAACATTGCTAACTTGCAACACTAACAATAATTATCATGCTCCCACTAACATGATGATTATTAGCATAACACTTATGCTCTCACTAGCTTTGACATGTACTCAGAAATCAGCTGGACTTCTAGAAATCAATACTTTATTGACTTTCTTACCAAAGTTCAGATTTATGATACGAGATGCTTTGATAAAACTTTATCAAAATCATACACCTTTCCTTAGATAGCATGCATGTGTGTCTAAACAATTTCAGAACTATGAAAAGGGATGCCGTAATCATAGTCTCAATTGTTTAGACCTTTTTCCATCTGCTTCAAATCTACTTGGTGGAAGTGTTTCCTCACCATCATTTTCATGAATCGGAGAGAAACCTTATGACCCTTAGATTTTATGGTGTATGTGTTCTTATCCATGTGAATCGTCAAAACCATAGTCACAAGACAAGGATAATGACAAATCCAAACTCATATGGACTGAACTTATGCAATCTTAACTTCTTGCCACCTGGCAGTACAGGGCCTGCCATTGCTTCCAAGTTGTTATGCAACCAATTGAGAACTTTCAGAACTCCTATGAAAAGCCAACTTTAACTGGAATGGGCACAGAATATGTCAACACGATAGGTTTTAAACCTCAAGTCGTGTGCTAGTGAAGAACCTCAGGTTTTATTCTTGATTAGTTCTTAAAATTCTTTTTAGGATCTTTAAGACTCCCACTATCCTCTTGACATATAAGACTATCTTGCCAAATATTCAAGAGATAGTGCGGATTCTTTATCAAGACAAACACTTCACACAATTGGCCTTAGTTGGTCTTTGTTTTATCCAAAACATCACAACTTACCAATTTCAAATGTACAAGAGTAGGACACTTTTACTCTTACATTTGACAAGTGTTTTAAACCTTTCTTTAAGATATGTCACTCAAGTTACAATCTTGGAGTATGACTCTAAGAATTGTTTTGGAACGAAGTATGACTCATCTTCCTGATCTAACCATTTCAACAATTCATGACTCCTCTTCTTAGTCATAATAATGCACTAAGATGACCTTTAGAGGACTAATTGTGATATGATTTCTAAATCATTAAGATGATCACAAACATGATACTAAAGTACTCTCCCATCTTTTCAAATTTGAGAAACTTTTATCTTTCTGCCTAATTTGATTCTTCCCATTCGTTCTGCCATACATTGAGACTTTTCCAATGTTTCAGAATTATACTTAAACTTGTAAGTATAACCATATTTACTAAACTTTAGTAAATCAAATAGTCTTAACGAGCCTTGTGGTGGACATGACCAGTGCACAAGAATGTGTACTCGATCCCTTTAGTCCTTCACTTGACTCACACATCCATGTGAACAAGTAATTAGTCTTGATTTTCTAATGCTTGGAAGTTCTCATTCATCATACTATTCAACTTGCATGATTCCAAGTTTCGGTCCAATTGAAACTTGGGTGATGAGGAACTTTCCTGATTTGGTAAATTTAGACACTACCACAAATGAAAGAATCAATTCCATTTTCCAATATTGCTGTCAGTGGAATCATATAAGCAACAATTTTCCACAAATGCCATTGTAAGGATACTTCAAATAAATAAAATTAAACAATTTTCTTTTATTTTAAAACTTTGCGGAAAAACTTATCCTTACAATCCACATGGAAAATTGTTGTTATCTATTCCTTAGCAATATATCATAACTTCTTAAGCAACTGCTCAAAATTCTGATGCGATCGAAATCCACCTTCGCGATCAGAATTAGCATATACTTCCTTTAAGATTTCTCTCTATTCTTTGATTCTTAAAACATCAACATGTGACCCAGTCACATCATGTAATGAGGATCTCAGAATAGAACTTAACAGAGTTAGATAATGGGCTCTACCTGATGTAGAGTCAAACTTATTGACTTTAACATCCTTAGGTAAATTTGGCAGCTTTGCAATCAACGCCCCTTCCTTTGGCAAAATAAACATATGGACCCTTTGGTAATGGGACTATCTCAGACTTAGCCTTTCTCTTTACCATTTGGTCAACCGGGTTGACTATCGTCAATCCCTTTCCATTGGGAAGAGAATGTTTTTTCTGGATTTCCAGTGTCACCATTGTCACTGTCCATAAAGTTTTTGGGAAGTTGATCTTCTAATCAAATTTGCTTTACTATCGTTCCAAATCATTACTGATTCAGCAACACCAAGCAAATAGATATGATCATTAAGGTTCATGTCATAGTCTGTTTCATAGTAGTCCCAAAGGAACTCACTATGTGACTTAGAAAGTGATTGAACATCCAACTTTCTCAAGACTTTGACACCCAACTCTCCCGGCTTGTCAATATGTGACTTCATCTCTAAGATGTGATCACACATAGACCTTGCTTGCCATTAGGGCTTGAGTGACCTTGAACTTGTGGGTTAGGGAGAATAATTAGAGGAGGTGGAGGAAGAGAAGTATGACTTCCATGAGCCAAACTCGGGAAGTCATATTCATTAGGAAAGCTTGGTTTGGGAAGATCATTGTTGTCTAAACCAGACATCAACAATGGGAGAAATTCACGTAAAGTTGATTTAAGTCCTTAATATAACACCCAATATGATATATTAAGGCTAGGACCCAACAAACTATTTTATAACTTGGAAGATGGATGCCGTAATCCAAGCTATAAAATATTTGAAGGTAGGTGAATGACGATTCACCAATTTCCACCAAGATAAACGAAATGTATTATTAGGTTTTAATTGGTTTTGAAACTCCTAGATTCTTTTGAGATTCATTGAACTTTTCAATGGCATGTTTCAATCTCGAGTGTGCCCTTCAGGTTTTGTGACTGGGATGCCGAGGATCACAAAACAAGGTGTGAATAACCATGCAAATATACTTGGTACCCTTAATATTTACCCCTCAATCGATGTGCCGGTTAACCACACACGCTCCACCGATACTATGATAAACATTAAGTTACCCTTTGCCTACCTTGTTAAATCAAGCTAGTGTGCCGGTTAACCACACACGCTCCACTAACTGACTTAAGCAAAGTGCAAAGTGTAATTTCATGGGTTAGCACCAAATTCACATTTTCCTAAGTAACTAAGATTGGGTATTATTAAGAGTTTAGTTACTTAGTATTTATCATTAATACTTTTAATGAAGGGAGAATTATAGTCCTTGTCCTACCCGTTCGGCTAACGACCCTCCACCGGTCAAGGAAGCGGTGGGTGAGAGTAGACACCCATTAAACTGCCATTTTATAGGCAGTAACCTTATACCCCCCTTATAGACCGGCTTCGTGAATGAGGCCTACTATTGGTAAGACGACTTGCTCTTATACATATAATATATTATAATAGTATAAGGGTGTATTTTAGACATTTAAAATACTTGGTGGTTTAATCTATTAATTAAACTAAACTTTTAATTTAATTAAACTCAAACCATATCTTTATTTATGGATTTAATAATACTCTTTTAATTAAACGCTTTAATTAACTATTAATAAAGTCCATAAGAGTTAATTTGAATTATTCAATAAAACATCATAATTCCAATTATTAAATTCAAAATTAAAACCATTTAATTAATTGTTTAAGTTATGAACCCAAGAGTTTTAGAATTCAATTCTTTTTTTTCATAAAAAGCTTTTTCCAAATTCCAAAACTTGAGGGCAAGTTTTGTAACTCTTGAAAACCTTTGGATTCCATAACTTATGGAGTTAAATACTTGTTTTATGATGAAACTTTTCATGTTCCATAACTTAAGAACAAGTTATGGAATTCTTTAAAACATTAACACCAAATTTTGTAACTCCATAAAAACTTTGAATCAAAATTTTTTTTTTTAAAAAAAAACTTTCATATCCATAACTTATGGAAGTTTCAAAAACCCTTAAGATCACAACTTTAAAAAAAACTTTTGAGCTCCAAAATTTTATGACAAAATATGTAACTCCTTAAAACATTTAGATCAAACTTTTAAAACTAATAAAATAATCATATCATTTTATCTTTTACTAAATTTGACCTAATTCAACTCATATAACAAATGATTCAAATTTTATAAATAATTCGTTTTTCACAAAACAAGTAATTATCTTAAAATTTGACAAACGTCATGTTTTTTTTTCTTTTTTTTCCAACTTGAAAATAAAACATTTGCATCAATATAACAGAAAACAACCCATGGCTCTGATACCACTGTTGGGTTTTAGGCATTCTAACACTCCTATGGTGTACATGCAACCCTATAAACCTTGGATCAATGTTTTCTCTATTATACATGCAAATATTAACTATTCCAAGGTTTCATCCTAACTAGCATATTATGAAGCACTTATACTACAAAGTTCTAGTTAGATGACATACCTTTTGATGTAGCTTGATGTCTTCAAGCTTTAAGAGCTTAGCCCCAATAGTGTGGAAGCCTCAAATGGAATCACAAATCACCAAAACACCTTGGAAGAAGTTGAGAGAATATGTATGCACACTAAAATCGGCCCACTCTTATTTTCACACACTTGTCCAATTTTGTGAGCCAAGGACCCCTTTATATATTATGGAGGATTAGGGTTACATCCATGTAAACCCTAATACCCATGACCTTTCATTTACATAGGATCCATGGGTTAAAAGCTCCATGGACCATCCATGAAAGCTTAGCCCAACCTAAATGAACTTGGCCCATTCCAGATATATAAGAGTCCATATTTAATTAGTTCTTTTTGATCACTTAATTAATTCTAAATTAATTCTTGATCAATACTAATTAAATAATATGATTCCATATTAATATATTAGAACTTATAATATATTAATATAAATCATAAATATACTATTCTCAAAAGACTATCCATATAAATTGTGCCGGTGAAGTGCAACCCAAATGGACCATGCCGGGCCGGGTCAAGGACATACCAAATATAGTTATGGACTTAGACATTAATCCAACAGCTTTGTGCTATGGGGGTTCTGGCCATCTTCAACTAGCTAAGGAACGGATATGTAACAGTATCTGCAAGTTAGTTAGGGGGAAGTGGTGGGGACTCCTAGTGCAGCTGATGGCGGAGGGTAGGTCGGAGAGTGCCCTAGGGAAGCCTAGGATGAGGTCAGTGGAAAGGGTATCGGTAAAAGGGACTTGGTGAAGTCGAAGCAATCCTTGAGGAAAGTACAGGTAGATGTGGAAGGTAGTATGGGCCCGTACTACTGAAAGCAGAGGACCCATACTCGAATCAAGGAGGGCCTAGATGGAACCTGGAAACTTGGAAAGTGTGCGAGACCTTCGAAAAGTATATGTGACCCTGACATTCGTATGTTTATTTTCAGAATGGTGGTCACGCGACATGGAGCAGGAGGTTCAGGATCTGGGTCAGGATCGGGCTCGGGCGCAGGATCTGAGCATGTAGATGATGGGTTACGCGAGTTCATCGCGTCCGAGATAACGAGAGGTATCCTTGATGCGACGCCGGTTATCTTCGGGTCGATCAAGGAAGGGATTATTGAGCTGATGGAGGATCGCCTCAGGGCGTTCAGGAGTGACATGGCGGCCAGCCAGTCAGGATCACGCACACTGTACTTTAAGGACTTCAGAGGGAGTGGTGCGCCGGATTTCCATGGGGTGAAAGACCCTATTGTTGCTAGGAGATGGATCGCAGACATCGAGTCTGCGCAGCTGACGAGCTTCTGCCCGGAAGGGTCGAAGGTCCGTTTCGCTGCAGGGTGTTTCAGAGACAGGGCCAGAGATTGGTGGGAGTCGGTTGGCGACTCTATGGGAGCCTCGGCTGTTGAGGCTATGACCTGGTCAGACTTTATGACCAGATTCAGGGCGGAGTTTACGGCAGCTGTGGAGCTTCAGTAGCTGGCCAGGGAGTTTTTGGACATGAGACAGACTACGGAGACTGTGGCGGAGATCACCGCCAAGTTCTGGGAGAGGGCATTGCTGGTGCCCCAGTATGCGGGTGATGAGGACATGAAGAGGACCCGCTACCATGACATGCTACGAGCTGACATCCGGGAGCATGTCAGTTTCTCAGCTTGCCCTACCCTAGATTCCATGATCGCCAGGGCTAGGGAGAGGGAGATTGATCTAGAGCACATCCGGAAGAGGAAGGCAGCAGAGGGGCTGACGACGGGGGCTTCGGGGAAGAAGCCCAAGGGATCCGATGGTAGGCCGAAAGGCCATTCAGGGCGGGACCGCTGTGGGAAATGCGGTCAGTCACACGAGGGAGCTTGTCGCACTGGGCCGGGTTCAGGCTGCTATAAGTGTGGCAAGGTTGGGCTTTTGGCAGAGATTGTACTGCCCCTACTCCTGCGATTCAGATATCAGACCTGATTTGCTTTCATTGCAATCAGAAGGGCCATAAAAAGGCAAATTTTCCTAGATTGACAGCAGCAGCGGCGCCGACTCCAGCGACAGCACGGGTTGTGGATGGCCGGAAGGCCAAGTTGGAGGCTCCAGTGGTTCGGAGCCGAGCATTTCAGCTGACAGCCGAGGAGGCACGCGCTGCACCCGATGTGGTGATGGGTATGATTTCTTATTTTTATACTTTTATGTTATGTCACTGTGATTTTGATATATTATGTGCCTTGCTTAGGATCGTTCCATGTGAACGATATCCCAGTTCAGGTGTTGTTTGATTCGGGTGCCACACGATCGTTTGTCTCTCTTGCGCTTAGCAAGAAGTTTCCGGAGTCTTCAGGCATGTTGGATTGCCCTCTAGAGGTCGAGATTGCGGATGACCGGTCGGTACGAGCGTCAGAGGTCTACCGAGATTGTGTTTTGAGGCTGTTCGAGGAACGTTACCTGGTGGACTTGGTTCCCATACCTTTGCGGGGGAACAAGGTTGTTATTGGTATGGATTGGCTGAGCCCCAATGAGGCAGTGATTGACTGCGCGCAACAGTCAGTACGGATTAGGACCCCTAGTGGGGGAGAGCTGGTGGTTCAGGGCGAAAGGCCACAGCGAGGACCAGCTTTATGTTCGGCAGCGAGGGCTAAGCGCTACCTCCAGCAGGGTTGCGCAGGTTATGTCGCCTATGTTATGGATACCCGGGAGGCGGGTAGGGCGACGGTGGGCGATGTGCCCGTAGTATGAGAGTTTGCGGACGTATTCCCCGAGGATGTGCCTGGGATACCTCCGGAGCGACAGGTGGAGTTCAGGATCGACCTAGTCCCTGGTGCGGCTCCAATAGCCAAGGAACCGTATCGGTTGGCTCCTCCTGAGATGCAGAAGTTGTCTACACAGCTGCAGGAGTTGTTAGACAAGGGATTCATTAGACCAAGTAGTTCTCCCTGGGGAGCCCCGATTCTGTTTGTGAAGAAGAAGGACGGGTCGCATCGGATATGTATAGATTATCGGGAGCTGAATAAGGTAACGGTGAAGAACCGTTACCCATTCCCGAGGATTGATGACCTCTTTGACCAGCTACAGGGAGCGTCTTGGTTCTCCAAGATTGATCTACGTTCAGGGTATCACCAGATGAGGGTCAGAGAGGAGGATGTGCATAAGACTGCATTTCGGACCCGTTATGGTCACTATGAGTTTGTGGTGATGCCTTTCGGGCTCACCAACGCTCCTGCCGCGTTCATGGATCTCATGAATCGTGTATGCAGGCCGATGCTGGATCGGTCTGTGATAGTTTTCATCGATGACATCTTGGTCTATTCCAAGACGCAGGAGGAGCACGAGGAGCATCTGCGAGAGGTTCTGGAGACTTTGAGAAGGGACAACTTGTATGCTAAGTTCTCCAAGTGTGGGTTCTGGTTGCGCGAGGTGCAGTTTCTTGGGCACCTTGTCAACCAGAACGGGATTTCGGTAGATCCGGCCAAAGTGGAGGCCGTGGTGAGATGGGAGGTTCCGAGGTCTCCATCTGAGATTTGGAGTTTCCTAGGATTAGCCGGCTACTATCGGAGATTCATCCAGGATTTCTCCAAGATAGCCGTACCCCTGACCATGCTAACGAGGAAGGCCGTGGTCTTTCGTTGGGGGTCTGAGCAGTAGGCTGCATTCGAGACATTGAGGCAGAGATTGTGCGAGGCGCCAATCTTAGCCCTGCCAGAGGGCATGGAGGATCTCGTCGTGTACTGTGATGCGTCCATCTCGGGTTTGGGCGCAGTATTGATGCAGAGAGGGCATGTCATTGCTTACGCTTCGAGGCAGCTGAAGCCTCACGAGTCGAACTACCCGACGCATGATTTGGAGCTGGGGGCTGTTGTGTTCGCCCTCAAGATTTGGCGTCATTACCTCTATGGGGTTCGTTGTACGATTTACACGGACCACAAGAGCCTGAGGTATCTCATGGACCAGCCAAATCTGAATATGAGGCAGCGTCGGTGGCTTGATGTGGTAAAGGATTATGACTATGAGATCCTCTACCACTCGGGAAAGGCCAATGTGGTGGCCGACGCGCTTAGCCGCAAGGCAGCGCCGATCAGGGATATCTGTCTGAGGATGACAGTGGCGACTCCGCTTTTGGAGCGGATTCGGGAGGCCCAGCAGGAGGCCATGAAGGAGGAACATCGGAAGAGCGAGCGGATTATGGGACAGGTTTCCTCCTTCGACTATGACAGCTGAGGATTATTGACACTACACCGTAGGGTGTGGGTGCCGTACCACGGGGGTGTGCACCAGGTTCTGATGGAGGAGGCGCACAAATCTCGATTCTCCATTCGTCCCGGGGCGACGAAGATGTATAGGGATCTTCGCCTGGACTATTGGTGGCCCTGCATGAAGCGGGATGTAGCATGGTATGTGGAGCGGTGCTTGACTTGCAGGAAGGTCAAGGCCGAGCACCAGAGGCCACACGACAAGATGCAGCCGTTGGATATTCCGCTGTGGCAATGGGAGGACATTACGATGGATTTTATCACAAAGCTTCCCAGGACTGCGCGAGGGGTGGATTCGATTTGGGTCATCGTCGATCGATTGACCAAGAGCGCTCATTTTATTCCGATTCAGGAGAGCATCTCGGCCGAGAAGCTGGCCGACATCTATATCAGAGAGGTGGTGGCGCGGCACGGGGTGCCAATGTCGGTGATTTCAGACAAAGATGTTCGGTTCACTTCCAGGTTTTGGAAGAAGTTTCATGACGAGTTGGGTACTCGTCTGCATTTTAGCACCGCCTTCCACCCGCAGACCGATGGTCAGAGTGAGCGAACCATCCAGACTTTGGAGGACATGTTGCGGGCGTGTGACTTAGACTTCGGAGGTAGTTGGGATACTTACCTTCCGTTGGCTGAATTCTCGTACAACAATAGTTATCACGCGAGTATCGATCGTCCTCCCTTCGAGATGTTGTACGGGAGGAAGTGCAGGACCCCGATATGTTGGGGCGAGGTTGGCCAGAGGGCAATGGGAAGCACCAAAGTAGTGCTCAAGACGACATAGAGGATTCAGAAAGTCCGGAGCAGGCTTCAGACCGCTCAGAGTCGGCAGAAAAGTTATGCCGATAAGCGCCGATCAGACCTGGAGTTCCAGGTCGGGGATATGGTTCTCCTGAAGGTGTCGCCATGGAAGGGCGTCATCCGATTCAGGAAACGGGGCAAGTTGGGCCCCAGGTATATTGGACCATTCAGGGTCCTAGCCAGAGTGGGCAAGGTGGCGTATAGGTTGGATCTGCCAGCCGAACTCAGCCAGATCCACAACACTTTCCACGTCTCCCAGTTGCAGAAGTGCTTGGTGGACGACTCAGCAGTGGTACCCTTAGAGGATATTCAGGTCGATGACAGCCTGAATTATATTGAGCGGCCAGTGGCGATCCTCGACCGGAAGTCGAAGGATTTGAGGAACAAGAAGGTGGAACTAGTGAAGGTGCAATGGCAGCACCGGAAGGGCTCGGAGTGGACTTGGGAGCCGGTGGATGAGATGATGGAGCATTACCCAGAACTTTTCCAGGAACGAGCAGTAGACATCGAGGACGAAGTCTAAAATAAGTGGGGGAGATTTGTAGCACTCGGTTCCTGGTATGTAATTTATTTTGTTGTATTTTGCATTTTTGGCCTAGGACTCGGCGAGTTGAAGGCCCAACTCGTCGAGTAGGTGTGAGATTGGACGCGAGACTTAAGTGATGGACTCGTCGAGTCGGCGGCCAGACTCGACGAGTAGGCTCTGACTGGACAAAACCCTAATCTGAGGGTTTACACCCTATTTAATCATCTCTTTCAGCCACCACTCGCCCCTATTGCTCCCAAAGACCCTCCATAGCAAACCCTAGCCGATTGTGTGAAGATCTAAAGGCATTTGTGGTGATTTTGGTGGTTTTGTTCACAAGGAAGAAGGAAGAGCATAGAAGGATCAAGAGGAAACTGAAGGATTCGAGTTTGGTTCATCATTTGCAGTCTTTGAAAGGTATAAAGTCTGTACCTTGCTTACTTGTTTGTTAGATCCCTTTTTGAGGAGGATTTAGGGCTTTTAAGCCATATGAGGTGACCAACCATGAATTGCAAACATGGTTGGGGGTCAAGACTTCGGATCTAGCACTTGGGGAGAGTCACAAGGCAGATTTGGGTTGCTTTTGCACCCAAGGAAGGCCCCATGCAACAAAAGAGCCATTTTAGAGCCTTTTTGGCTCAAAAGTCCCATGCATGCACGTAAAGTTCGTAACTTTACGTGCTAGATCGAGCTTAGGGGCTTGGATCTATCATTTGAACAAGTGTTGTACATCAGAAATCGAGGATTTAGGGTGTGGACGTTATCGACTCAGCGAGTCCGTTCTTGGGACTCGACGAGTCCAAGGCTTTGAGTCCCATATCTGTTGAGGGTCAAAGAACTCAGTTGGGTGTTAGAAGGGTTGTAGCAGGACAGAAAGAGTGACCCAACGCATTGTACTTAGTTTTAGACCTGGAGTTCATGGGACTCGACGAGTGCTAGAACAGACTCGGCGAGTCCAAGGCAATCTCCTTATGTTTGAAGATGAACTCGACGAGTTGTTCATACAACTCGGCGAGTCAAGGTCAGGACTTGTTCATCAGTTGAAGGTGAAATCGACGAGTTGTTCATACGACTCGGTGAGTCGGATGAAGGTTCATTGATCTTCGTAAAGAAGGGGAACTCGTCGAGTCGTCGCCAAACTCGACGAGTCGAGTCGTGGATAAGGACGAGTAAAGGGAAGGGACTTGACGAGTTCACGACCCAACTCGGCGAGTCGGGTCAACTGGAAGTTGACTTTGACTTGGACTTGGTTGGGGGTAAAATAGTCATTTTACCCTAAGAGTAGATATCAGATTCTGACTGAGTGTTTTGTGGGGATTGTAGCCGGAGGATTTCCGAAGCAGCAGCAGACAGAGGTTTCCAGCACAGATTATCAGCAGCTACTCGTACGAGGTGAGTTACCTTCCAGTAGGGGAGGGTCTAAGGCCACAATGCCGGCCCACCAAAGAGGGGTATTTAGAAGATGATTGTCTTTGTGATAATTATCTTGGTCTGGTTATGTGCTTTGGTCAGGAGTTTTATCTGTATGATATGTTACGTGTATAATAGGGATTAGTTTCCCTGACAGCGGTCCTTAGGACCGAAGGGTAGGTCAGTACCCGGATATGCCTGACTGTATGTTTATATCTTGTTGTTGTATGCTAGTGGTAGGGGGTGGAATAGTCCCCAGTTACCGGTTGAAAGATACCGATGACAGTTACCGGTTGAAAGATACCCATGATGATTACCGATTGAAAGATACTGATGATGATTACCGGTTGAAAGATACCGATGATGATTACCGGTTGAAAGATACCGACGATGATTACCGGTTGAAAGATACCGATGATATTGTATGGTATGTGGCATGATGGGGGAACTCACTAAGCTTTGTGCTTACGGTTTCAGGTACCTCTTCGTCTAAGGGGAAGGAGCCGGCGGCGTAGCATCGCATCACACACACACACATGATTCCGCATCGGACTTTCTGGGATTGTACTCTGATTTTCCTTATTTTCGATGTCATGGTTTGGGACACAACATTATGATTTTGTAATGTGTTGCTTTGTTGACAGTGTTATGGTAAAATGTTTTAAAAATTATTAATTTAAAAATGAAATTTTCGGGCTTGAATTTTGGGATGTTACATAAAACTAATATCGCCCTTCAGCCCGATGCGCCTCGCATTGTGTAAGTGCTTAACCCTACTCTGTCCCTTCGTGAGGAGATCTGTTGGGTTCTCCTCTGACGATACCCTCTTTGCTACGAGTGGTCCTTCTTATATTCGATGTCTTATGAAGTGATATTTTCTGTCAATGTGCGTGGATCTGCCATGATCCCTTGGATCCTTGGCTAAGGCAACCGCACTCTCGCTGTCACAGAAAATCTCCATAGACTCCTTTATAGCTGGTACAACTCCAAGGTCTCTGATGAAGTTCTTCAGCCATATTTCCTCCTTCGCTGCCTCGCTCGCTGTTGTGTACTCTTATTCGCACGTTGAATCAGCTACTGTCTCCTGCTTGGAACTTTTCCAAGTTATTGATCCTCCATTCAGGGTAAATACCCAGCCCGACTGAGAGCGGAAATTATCTCTATCGGTTTGAAAGCTGGCGTCACTATACCCCACCACTCTCAAGTCGTCACTCCCACCGAGGGTAAGGACCCAGTCCTTAGTCTCCGCAGGTACTTGAGAATGTTCTTAACCGCAGTCCAATGAGCCATACCAGGATTCCCTTGATATCTGCTGACCATGCTCAAAGCAAAGTCCACATCAGGGCGAGTACAAGTCATAGCATACACGATCGAACTAACTGCGGAAGCATATGGTATATGACTCATTTCTGCTATCTCAGCCTCTGTATTCGGAGTCTGAGTTTTACTCAGTTTGGCATTGCTCTGGATCGGTAAGTCACCTTTCTTGGAATCCATCATGTTGAATCTTTTCAACACCTTTTTCAAGTAGGTACTTTGACTAAGTCCAATTAGTCTCTTACTCCTGTCTCTCAATATCCTTATCCCTAGGATGTAAGAAGCTTCTCCAAGGTCCTGCATAGCGAAACACTTCCCAAGCCAGGACTTAACTTCCTGCAAGGTTGGAATGTCATTTCCTATGAGTAGTATATCATCCAAATACAACACCAAAAAGCTAACTGTACTCCCACTAGCCTTGACATGTACACAGGACTCATCCTCGCTTCTCGAAAAGCCAAACTCTTTGATTTTCTTATCGTGTAACACTAGTCAAAATAGGTCAATAGACAATCACATGTGAGTATGCCAATCATGTAATGTGATTTTGTTAAACTAGTAATGTGATAAGAATGTTATGTAGTTCATGATAAATTCTAATACAAATATTAACTTTCTTTATGATATAACTCCAAGTATATGTCCATACGATTCCAAAAATATAGAGAATGTCTGAATCTGACTTCGCATAAAAGAAGTTATGATAAACCGAAGACTATAAATCTCGATAGTAAGAGGAATTTAAAATATACTTAGAATTAGCTATTAAAATCTAAAATAGAGTTGTAATACTTGTAAATACCTACGCGTGCATATAAAGAACGTCAAAAACGGAGTTCGTATGTGAAAGTTACGACCTTCCGAAGATTCAGCTGTCGGAAAACCCTAATCTGACTGAGCTCACGACGTGAGCACATGACTCACGACGTGAGAAGTCATTTATCCATATCTCGGAATCTAGAAGGTGTGTGACGAGGCTGCGAGGGGATAAGATCCAAACTCACGACGTGAGCAAGGATATCTCACGACGTGAGGAGTCACATGGCCACCTTCCGAAGCTAGGGACGCAAATGGCAAGTCTACGGGATGAGCATGCAGGACTCATGACGTGAGCATGTAAAACTCACGACGTGAGGTTCTAAAATCCTTACTATAAATAGCAGGTCCGACTTCAGCCATTCTTACACCTAAACTTCTTCCCTTTCTCTCCTTTGCTGAGGCCCTCTTGCATCCCGAGCCCCGACGACCTCGTACGCTGACCGTTTTTGCTTAGATAACATAAAATCACGCTACTAGGGTGAGTTTCACGGCCCCACTTTCTAATATTTCGGGGGAAAACGCATGCTAGATATTATATATATGTTATTATTATGTCTATATGATAGTATATAGTTATAATAGCCGGGGTATATTTGTTCTAAATATAATATTTTGAATATATACAACTATTATCAACTTATCAGTATGTTAATTTACTAATGTAGATCTTGAGTTATACTTAGGATTCTATATATATGTTGTGTGTGATATAGTTCCGAAGTTATATTCGGAAGTTCTATATGTTAAGTTATAAAGTATGTTGGTATTATTGGTTTTATGTCAAGATAAAACTGGATATGTTATATGTTGTTATTGTTAGTTTTATGTTAAGATAAAACTTGGTATTGTTATTGATAGTTTTATGTCAAGATAAAACTAGGAACGTTATATGTTGTTATTATTGGTTTTAGGTCAAGATAAAACCTGGTTTTACTTCAAGATATAGCTGTTATACTGCCTAAATATTATGAAGTTAGGAGTAATGTTTAAAAGCATAGTCTAGTAACTTAGGGTTTTAAACATGAAGATGCTTTTGTTGTTAGAGCTATAGGAAGCCGTCAAAGTCTACATGAGTAATTGTATTCATCAACTAAGATTGGGGATCTTAGCGGAAATCCTCTGAACTGTAACCGTTAATCCCGTGTGAGCGAGGAAGTCGTGTATAATTAGTATACGGGTTGACCACCCCACTTATGACTGTTAGCTACAGTCAACCAAAAGCAAGTGATGAATTATCCTTTTATTTGTTATTGTTCCGGCGTCGATGAAGCGTACGGTGTTGTTCTCATGATAAATCATGAGTGTGTTTGTTTCTCATGGTAAATCATGAGTGTGATTTATCAGAGGTATTATGTCACAGCCGCGGTTACAGGCTTATGGTAGCAAATTGTTAGAAACATTATACTTTGTCGTATACAAGTATTAATGTTAAGTATAAGTTTCCCCCTACTTATACCTTAGGGTTAAGGAATGTTTAGGTATAACACTTAATTGATAAGTAAGCTATTATACCTAATATACATACTAAATGTTGGAGAGTCAAAATGATACTTTCAAAACTATACTTTTGAATGTGGAAATGTATTATTTTATGGAGTCAAAACCTGTGGACTCACCAACTTTATGTTGACGTATTTTAAAATGCATGTGTTTTCAGGGACTTGAAAAGCTGGTATGTATTCGAACAGAAGAAGTTTTACTATTACCTTTCCGTTCATTAAGAAGTATGCCATAGTCGGATATTATGTAATAGGTCCTAGAAAAACAGTTATGTAACTTTCAGTTATCAATAAAGGTATGTATTTTCTTTAGTACTGTTCAATGTATGTTATATAACTGTGATACGAAGAATAACGTTACACTACCCAGTGTTTCCTCCGATGGCTGGGGGTGTGACACATCGAAACAAAGATTTCATCTGCGAGATGCTTGTTTCAATCCATAAATGGATTTCTCAAGCTTACACACTCTATTAGGGTACTTTGCATTAAGGAAAGAGGTTTTGACATCCATTTGCCATATTTCATAGTCATGAAATGCAGTTATGGCTAGCATAAGCCTAATAGACTTAATCTTCGCTACTGGTGAGAAGGTCTCATCATAGTCAACTCCCGGAGTTTGAGTAAAGCCCTTCGCAACCAGTCGCGCCTTATATGTGTGTACTTTCCCATCCATGTCGGTCTTCTTCTTGAAGATCCATTTGCACCCGACTGTCTTACGACCCAGTACATTGTCAACCAAGTTCCAAACTTGATTGTCATACATGGACTGAATCTCGCTGTCCATAGCCTCTTTCCATTTAGCAGACTCGGGGCCTGCCATGGCTTCCTTGTAGTTGTTAGGTTCATCCAAATTTACCAGTGTGCTATCACTGATAAATGTATCACCTTCAGTAGTAATATGGAAACCATAAAACTCAGGTGTATTTCTAACTCTACTGGAACGCCTCAGAGGCAAGGACTCGTCAATTGGATCAACTGGAGTTTCCTCCTCAGGTTGATTGCTAGTGTTTAAGGTTCCTTCACCGCTTGACTCTTGAAGTTCTTCAAGGTCAATTTGCCTCACACTGTCTCCTTGGCCTATGAGCTCTCTCTCATGAAAGACTCCTCTCCTCGCCACGAAGACAACATTGTCATTTGGTCTGTAGAAGAGATAACCAAAGGATTTATGCGGGTAGCCGATGAAAATACACCGCTCACTTCAAGGTTCGAGCTTATCGTGAGTCTCACGCCTCACAAAACCCTCCCAACCCCAAACCTTGATGTGTGCTAACGAGGGAACCTTCCCTGTCCACATCCCATGAGGTGTTTTGGAAACCTTCTTAGTTGGGACTAGATTAAGGATGTGGGTGGCAGTCTCTAAGGCATACCCCCATAATGAGATAGGTAACGAAGCTCGACTCATCATGGAACGAACCATGTCCAAAAAGGTTCGATTGCGCCTCTCAACCACACCATTAAGATGTGGTGTCCTAGATGGCGTCAATTGTGAAACAATCCCACATTCCTTAAGATAGTCTAGGAACTCGATACTAAGATACTCACCACCCCCGATCGGATCGGAGCATCTTTATCTTCCTGCCCAGCTGATTCTCCACTTCTTGTTTAAACTCTTTGAATTTCTCAAAGGTTTCTTATTTATGCTTGATTAAGTAGACATAGCCATATCTACTGTAATCATCAGTAAAAGTCACATAGAAGCGGTTAGCATCCCTTGTGGCGGTTCTGAAGGGCCTACACACATCGGTGTGTATGAGATCCAACAAACCTTCACCCCTTTCACAAGTACCACTGAAGGATGACTTGGTCATCTTTCCAAGTAAGCAAGATTCTCAAGTGTTATCCGACCTTAAGTCGAATGACTCCAAAACTCCAGCCTTTTGGAGTTGGCCTATGCACTTCTTGCTGACATGTCCAATACGACAATGCCACAAGCACGCCTTATCTAATTCATTGGAAGAATCAACGTGCAACAAATTATTTCCTATGTTGTCTACAACCATCACAGTTTCATATACACCATTACAAGGTAATGCTTTAAAATAAAAAACACCTTTATAAAAAGCATTAATAGCACCAATTTCATTATCAAATGAAAAACCGAAACCTTGTTTGTACAAACCATGAAAGAAAATAACATTTCTCGCCATTTCAGACGAGTAGCAATAATTACTCAAATCTAATTCTAACCGACTACTCATCAATAAAGAATAAACTCCAATCTTGGTGACAGGTGAAACCTTCCTATTCCCCATGATCAAGTTTATCTTCCCATGCTCCACATCCTTACTTCTTTTTAGTCGCTGCAAATCAGAACAAATGTGAATTCCAAAACCTGTATCAAGGACCCAAGAACAAGAATGTGATGAGTTATTAGATAGAATAGTGTAAATACCTGCATGGGTGGCCTTAACCTTCCCATCTTTGACATCCTGCAAGTATTTGGGGCAGCTTCGCTTCCAGTGCCCTTTATCATGACAGTAGAAACACTCTGCTTCCTTAGGAATGGAAGAGGGAGCAGCAGAACCAGCCTTGGTCCCACTTGAAGAGGATCCATCAAGAGACTTTCCCTTGCGGCTCTTAGAGGGAGCCTTCCTCTTCTTCCCCTTTCCTAGTCCAATTGCCAGAACAGGGGCGGAGGTAGGAGTAGTAACAACCGATTTACCTTTGAGACTACTTTCAGCAGTCCTCAAAAGCCCTTGAAGTTTGCGAAGTGTGACCTCCTCCTTGTTCATATGATAGGTCATGCGGAACTGATCATAACATGGAGGTAAGGAGTGTAGAATGATATCTATAGCCATCTCCTTATCGAAGTTCACATTTAATTTTAGCAAACGGTCCACAAACCTTTGCATTTTCTACAAGTGGGCCATGATGAATTCACCATCCTTCATCTTAGTTGTTATCATGGAAGAGATGATTTCATACCTCTCTTGACGAGAACTCTGATGGTATCTTTCCATCAGGTCCTGGTGCATCTCAAAAGGGTAGAAGTCCTCATAGGACTTTTGGAGTTTAGTTGTCATGGTGGCCAACATGATACAAGACACCTTGGTGGCATCCTTCTCATGAGTCCTAAGCTCAACGATCTCCTCAGGAGTAGCAGAAGACTCATCAATTTCCTTAAGCTCCTTGTCAAGGACATATTCCTTGTCCTCATAGCGATTGACCATCCTGATGTTCCTATTCCAGTCATTGAAATTAGTGTCATCAAAGATGACTCTCCCACACAAGTTCAAGAGAGAGAAGGAGATAGCAAGGTTTGAGCCAGAAGCAGTGTTGGAAGACATCTGAAAAGAAAGAAAAACAAAGTTTAGATTAGATAAGATTCCTTAATATAACACCCAAATGAAATATTAAGGCTAGTACCCAACACAATATTTTACAATTTAGAAGAGGGATGTCGTAATCTAACTTGCAAAATATTTGAAGGTAGGTAAATGACGATTTACCAATTTCCACCATGAAAAACGAAATTGATTATTAAGTTTTAATTGGATTGAAATTCCTAGATTCCTTTGAGATTCATTGAACTTTTCAATGACATGTTTAAATCTCGATTATGCCCTTCAAATTTGTGACTAGGATACCGGGGATCACAAAAAAGGTGTGGAGAACCATGCAAATTAACTTGGTACACTTGATGTCATTTATCACCTAATCGATGTGCCGGTTAACCATACACGCTCCACCGATCTATGACAAACACCAAGCTACCATTTGCCACCCTTACTAGTCCATGTTAGTGTGTTGGTTAACCACACACGCTCCACTAACGACTTGGCAAGGTGCAAAGTACAACCTCATGGATTAGCATCAAATTCACATTTTTCCTAAAGTAACTAAGATTGGGAATTTAATAAAAGTTTAGTTACTTTATAATTATCATTATACTTTTAACGAGAATTAATGTCCTATCCTACCCGTTCGGCTAACGACCCTCCACTAGTCAAGGAAGCGGTGGGTGAGGGTGGACACCCATTAAACCACCATTTTATAGGTAGTAACCTTATACCCCCCCTTATAGACCGACTTCGTGAATGAGGGCTACTAACGATAAGACTGAATTGTCTTATACATATATATAATTATTAAACTTATAATATTATAATAGTATAAGGGTTGAATTTTAAACTTTTAAAATTCTAGGGTTTGGAATTAAAGTGTTCATAAGTGTGACTTTACAAATTCCAACACTTGAGGGAAAATTTTGAAACTATTCAAAACCTTTCATTTCCATAACTTATGAGTTTAATGACTTTTAAAGAAAAGACTTTTGGTTTTCTATAACTTGAGGAGAAGTTATGGAGTCCATTAAAACCATTTAGATCATTAATTTAATTAACACAATAATAAAAAATACATACATGATCTAGCTAAACTCATAAGCACAAGATAATTCATATCATCAATCTTCAAGAAATTAGCCTAATCATATAAACTAATACAAATCTTGAAATTATGACAATTATCTTTTAAGTGGACAAGCATGATCATTATCTTATGAAAAAAATAGATTTCATGGTTCAAAAAACAGTTTGGGGTAATGATCCTAAACCAATTTATGGCCAAAGCTCGAAAATCTGCACACTAGACGACCAACTTGGCAAGTACATGAAATGGACTCGTTGAGTTGGTCCATTTCTGAGTGGACTCGGTGAGTCACCCAGTGGAATCGACGAGTTCACCTGTCAGAATGCAGAAATTCGATTTTTCTAACTTTGAAAACCAATAAAACATCAAGTATAATAGAAAACAATTCTAGGCTTTGATACCACTATTTGGTTTTGAGAATCCTAACAACCTTAAGATGCACATACAACCTTAAATGCTTTGGATCTATGTTTTCTCTAATTATACATGCAATTTGATTTTCCAAAGCATTATCCTAACTAGCATGCAAAACATGGGTACTTGTATAACAAAACTATTTAGATGACATACCTTTTCTTGTAGCTTGATTCCTTGGACCTTTAAGAGCCTAGCACCCCAAATGTGACGCCTCAAATGTTTCACACACCACCACCAAAAATGGAGGACTTGAGAGATGATTACTTGCACTCAAAATATTTGAAGGTAGGTAAATGACGATTTACCAATTTCCACAATAAAACGAAAATGAAGTTTAGGTTTTAAATGAATTGAAATTCCTAGATTCTATGAGATTCATTGAACTTTTCAATGGCATGTTTAAATCTCGATTATGCCCTTCAAGTTTGTGACCGGGATGCCGAGGATCACAAACAATGTGTGAATAACCATGCAAATTAGCTTGGTACACTTAATGTTACAAATTATCCAATCAATGTGCCGGTTAACCACACACGCTCCATTGATCCATCATTAACACCAAGCTACCCTTTGCCACATATTGTCAGTCGCAAATTAGTGTGCAGGTTAACCACACACGCTTCACTAACGCCTTAAGAAGGTGCAACGTTAAATTTCATGGGTTAGCACCAAATTCACATTTTTCCTAAGTAACTAAGATTGGGAATTTATAAGTGTTTCGTTACTTGGTATTTTCATTATAATTTTAATGAGAATTAATGTCGTATCCTACCCGTTCGGTTAACGACCCTCCACCAGTCAAGGAAGCGGTGGGTGAGAGTGGACACCCATTAAACCACCATTTTATAGGCAGCAACCTTATACCCCCCTTATAGACTGGCTTCGTGAATGAGGTTTACTAATGGTAAGACTAACCTTTTACTTATACATATATAATATATTAAACTTTTAATTTTATATAGTATAAGGGTGTATTTTAAACTTTTAAAATACTAGATGGTTTAATCAATGAATAAATTATACTCTTAATTTAATTTAACTTAAACCATGTCATTATGGAATTATTAATTCTCTTTTAATTAAACACTTTAATCAATTTAATAAAGTCCATAAGATGTAACTTGAACTATTCAAAAGACATTAAGGTTCTAAACATAAAATACAAAATTAAAAACTATTTAATTAATTTTAAGTTATGAACCCAAGAGTTGCACCTTTTAATTACAAGAGTTTTAGAAATTAATGTTTCATAATTTGAAACTTTTCAGATACCAAAACTTGAGGGCAAATTTTGTAACTCTTGAAAACTTTTCATTTTCATAACTTATGAGTTTAATGTCATTTTAATGGATGAGACTTTTCATGTTCCATAACTTGATGAAAAGTTATGGAAGTCATTAAAAAACATTTAGATCAATTTTAACAAATAAAATTTTCATATAATCTAGGATTGATCTAACCAAACTCATAAAACAAGATAATATCAAATCAACAATTTACAAGTAATTTTGTTTATCATTAAAACCAACAATTATCTTAAAAGTTTGACAATTATCTTTTGATTGGATGAGTATAATCACTACCATATCAGGAAAAAACAGATTTTATGATGCAAAACAGTTTGTGGTAGTGATCCCAATCCAATCTAGTCCAAAAATCCCGAAAATCTGCCAACAGACTGTCCAACTCGTCGAGTCAGTTTATGGGCTCGTCGAGTTCATGATGAACTCGTCGAGATCATGAGTGGAATCGGCGAGTCCACGCTGAGAGAATGCAGATTTTCATTTTTTCAGCTTTGAACAATTCACAAATGCAACTATATAATAGAAAACTACCCATGGCTCTGATACCACTATTGGGTTTTACGTACTATAACACTCCTATGGTGCACATACAACCCTAATAGCTTTGGATCTAAGTTTTCTCTAATTATACATGAAATAAAATTTCCAAAGCTTGAAACCTACAACGAGCGTACAATTTGACATATGAATCAAATGGAATTATAACAAACCAAGAACAAGAGGAGGACTTTGAGAGAGAGGTTGGAGACTCAAAATCGGCTAGAGCTTCTAAGAACCCCTTAGTGCATGATTTTAGGCTATGGGATAACATATATATATTGTAGGATTCCTAGGGTCATGGGTAAACCCTAATCCATACACATAGGTTATGATCCATATCTCATGTGGGCTAACTCTTCATGAATACTTACATAAACTTAGCCCATCATGGATCAATAGCCCAAACAATATATATATATATATATATATATATATATATATATATATATATATATATATATATATATATATATATATATATATATATATATATATATATATATATATATATATATATATCACTGATTTACATAATCAGTCCCCATTAATTTAATTAGTCTCTTTTGATCACTAAATTAATTCTTGATCAATACTAATTAAATAATATGATTTCTCAATTAATATATTATACTTATAATATATTAATAAATCACAAATAACCTCTTTCTCAAATATTCATCCTATCAAATTGTTCCAGAATGTTACAACCCAAATGGACCATGCTGTATCGGGTAAGTATATACCAATTATAGTTATGGGCTTAGACACATAATCCAACAGTAACGACCTATTTTTTTTAAATATCAAAATAAAGTAAGTCATTACATTTAAAAAAAACATAATTAAAGCTTTCAAGAACATTCAACCATACTTATAAAATCATAATTCTAAAAACATTGCGGAAGTAGAAAACATCCCATGTTTTAAACATAATATATTTATTTCATAAATTTTTAAGAGAATGTCGTCTGCAATCACAACAGGTAAGTGAAATGTTTAGTGAGCATACACATTACTTTACCATTATACAGACCACTTACTTACATATAGTATACATAGAACATCTATATCTATATCTATATCTATCTATATATACTTATAAAGGAAACAATTTTCCTTTCACCACATTCATTTGAAACTCCCATGCATTTTTCCTTTCACCACATTCATTTAAAACTCCATGACTTTTCAATTTCTTTCTAATAATGATTATAAGTTGGTTAATAAGATTAAATAAATACCAAACCTAAAGTATAATCATATATAAACTAAATTTTAATCTTAAAAGATTATCTTTACTTCTACTTATAAAGTTATGTTTTATAACTTTGAACATATTATACTTAATTTATTAGTTTTAATATATTTTTGGATGTAAACCATTATCATTTTAAAGCTACAACTTTTGAACAATTTGTATAAAATAATTAAATTATAAATTTAAATATAACATTACAAGATCAACTTAAATATAAATTTTAGTTGAACTTAAACAACCCAAAGAATATTTTGTAAATAGTTAAAAATGATAAATTGTACTGTCTTTCTAATAATGATTATAAGTTGATTAATAAGGTTAAATAAATATCAAACCTAAAGTGTAATGATAAATAAACTAAATTTCATGATTAAAGTATTATATTTACTTCTACTTATAAAGTTATGTCTTTAACTTTTAACATATTACACTTAATTTATTAGATTTAATATGTTGGTGTATGTAAATCAATATCAATTCAAAGCTACAACTTTTGAACAGTTTGGAAAAAATGCTTAAACTGTTAACTTAAATATAACATTACTGTGTCAACTTAAATATAAATTTCAGTTCCACTTAAAAAACCCAATGAATATTTTGTGAATAGTTAAAAGTGGTAAATTGTAGTGCTAAATGTAAAAACTAAATTATAATCTCAATTTAACTAAAATATTTCCTAAAGATATTTGTATAATCGTTAAAAGTTTTCAAATAAGTATCTTAAAATAACTTACAATACAATAGTTAAAAATAATTCTATATAAATGATTACATTGTTACCTTTAAAATCAAAAAACAATGTTTGATGTTTTAAATAATTATAATGATAGAAATTAAAACGTTAAACAAATAAATTTTAAAAAAATTAATTAACAATAATAACAACTATAAATAACATTAAACCATATATTATATTTAATTTTATTCAAGAGTAAGTCACAGGTAGAAGCCATTCAAACGCTTGAAATTATGCAGTTATAATAGATGTATATATATTATCATATAATACAAAATAATCAATATATTATATCAATTTAGTATACGAATTATTATATCAAATTTAACAACAACGTTATTGTTATATATATATATATATATATATATATATATATATATATATATATATATATATATATATATATATATATATATATTTGTAAAGATTTCAACTATATAGGTGTTTCTGCGCAACGCGCGGGCATTCACCTAGTTTCACATATAACATAACATAAACATAAACATAAACAATCCTAGCCCATATTGTTGGTATCAACCATAACATAGTTCCCCCTTTCGGGAACTAGCCAACCTTACCCCCTAATATGGAGATAAGAGATAAGAGTGCAACTTGTCTCACTAGAGATCAAACCACATTATTCATTTTCTTGTGCACTCTACTGGATTAGGGTATCCGTGAATAATAACTTACAATCAAGCAATGCCTACATAATAAAAGAGTTAGTGTAACTCACATCTCTTGATAACTTGAAACTCAACTAGTGGGAGCTAGATGGATTCTTTCCTTTCCGAGAACCTACACAACAATTATACCATTGTTTAGCTTGTGATTTCTTGTATTACCCTTATAAAACTTATGTACATATTTCCTTATTTTCCTTTTGATGGTATTGTCATGTTCGAGATCTATTTTCTTACCTTTCAACCCATTCTTAAATTCTGATAAAATTATGTTAGTGAAGTTCCCTCTTTTATCTTTTCGTAAATATAAATATCTCGCTCTAATGATTTTTGGTTGATTTTATATTAATTTTACAAGTTAGTAACTTTATGCTGTCACTTTCTAGACCACTCAACACTTTTTGAATAAACTATAAAAGTATGATAGAAATTACATCAAACCCTTGATATGGGTGAAACCAGACATCCATATCTAACTATATCCTCTAGGATTTTGGCATTTGGAGTCATAATGAATTTATTATGATTTTTAGAACATGGTGCATGAATCTATGACAGCACATGCCAGTTGTAGAAGATTAACAATTTTACCCTTCAAGGATTTGGAATTAGGCAAAGTGATTCAAAGTTCAAAGAAACTACACATCCTAACCTTTCCATAAATATAAGTTTCATGATTTTTGGGCATTTTAATAGCCTTGCATGATTTTTGAAGTTGAAGGGAAGAATTGGAAAAATCGATTATAATACCTTTTAAGTCAATTTTGATGTCCCATTAAGGACCTAATAATTAAGCTCTAGTCTTAGCACTTTAAACATAATGATTGGTTACATTTGAGGTCATCAAGTTATATTAATCACCCTTACATCAAGATCTTGATACATGAATTAATGACACATGAAACAAGGGCTTCATAATGCATATGTTCTTTTTTTTTTTGCACCTTATATGGTTAAGTTGCCATCTTAACCCATTAAGTTCTTTATGGAACCATAACTGAAAAGTGTGACATTTTACAACACCACCATTTGTTGGTGGTCTAGTGGTGGTTTATGGTGGTCAAACCACCAAGGTTCAAAGGCCATTGCTATTTATGGCATGAAAGGGACAATTTCATGTTTCATAGATAGGGCCGTTCTAAATGTATTTTGGGCTCAAGACAAGAGAGGAACAAAAAACCCTTAAAATACACAAATTTAATTAACTTGTTTTTATAATAACTCAATAACTGTAAGAAAAATTATTTATATTAGCTTTTAAATATAAGATTTTCGATTACAAAAATCCATATATTTAAAGAAAAATAATTCTTCTAGTTTTTTTAGATGTAAAATTATTAATGATATCTTCAAGATCGATATTGTCTAACATCTAATAATAAATTCCATAAAATTTTTGGGTCCCTTAAAGACGGTCGTCCCTATTGTCCACCCTCTAGAATAATAGGCATGTTCATAGGGTTGAGTCGAATACTCATTACGACAAGGGAACTCACAACCACCGCTGCATGGTGGCGTGTGGTAGTAGGTGGAGCCACACACCGGTGACATGAGGCTTCCGGTGGTGGTTCCATGGTGGTTTACGGTGGTAGCCACTAAAAAAAAGAATGAAAGATGAACTGATACCTTCACAATGCAGTCAAAGACTTCCACAGCCCCACCCTGACACTTCCCTTCTCCTTCGTTAACCCTTTCTCCGGCAGCTAGACCTCTGGCAAGCACCCAAAACCCGTCGCTGCCTTCTTTTTACCTCGTTCCTCTCTTTGACGACGCAAAACAAAAGAATGGAAGAAACGATCCTGTCACACCCCAAAACCGAGAACGGCGGAAACGTTCTGGGATGGAGGACGTCATGTACAGTATCATAACAATGCATAATAGTAAAGACAAGCAACAACATCCATTGCATTAATATAATAATTGTAATACAAGCGTGTTCCGTATAGTTTGTAACACACCAAAAGTATAATCAAAATAAAAGATGGGTCTTGTATGTGCTCCATCTTCTCAAAAGCTGCATCTGTACCTGTCTACTGATGACCTGGGAATACAAGTTATTTGAAAGCGAGTATCAACATAAAGCTGGTGAGTTCATAAGTATTTAGTGTCATTGCTTGTATAAAAATGTTCACAACAATGTAGTATAATAACTGATTTCAATGTTTGAAAAATAGTATAATCCCTAGAAAACCCTATGTTTTCCAGAAAAAGTGATCTTCTACCAAGACCCGATTGTTTACATGTTTGATCCTTTGAAGATGTAAAAGTTTTCCCAGTGAAACTATCAGTATGAAAATATAGTTTTAAACTTTGTTCATGTAAAGTACTTGGGAAAATAGTGTTTTACCCCAGCAGTATCACTGCCGGCTAATGTAATAAAAATGCAGACTCCAGGTGATATTAAATGTACAATACACCTCGGGGAGTCTGTCTTGCCTTTAATTCTTAAGGTATTAATTAAAGGTCCGAATGTGAACTCGTATGTAACCATGCTGATTGACGATCGAATCCTTGATGACCCTCCAAGTCATATGTAGTGATGTGACATTCTGTCACCCCTGGGCCTAGTCGGCTCGGACTGTAGCTAGCAGTCGAGATGTGGGAGTGTCTGTCCCGTATAGATCTATACACACAATGTCCGCTCTCCCTCCAGGAGACTCTGGTTACAAAGTGATACCACGGTGAAGTGTCGTATCGAGAAATAGTGTGTCACATTCTAATTAGAGAAATTGTATGTTTTTATAGTGTATCATAGTGTAGTGATGTTTTCTTTGTAATAATGTATAGTATTCCCTTTTGTATAGAATGTAGTGTTCTCTTTGTATAGAGTATAGTATTCTCTTTGTATAGAGTATAGTGTTCTCTTTGTATAGAGTATAGTGTTCTCTTTGTATAGAGTATAGTGTTCTCTTTGTATAGAGTATAGTGACTCATATTATACTGACTCTTGTGTAATTCTTTGTACTTAGAGATGGTGAGTAGTGTCTCCTAACTATTCCCATAATAGTTACTAGTATTTAGGTATATGAATGATAGATGTGTGCCTTTGCTACTCAACGGTACCGAACTGAAGTGAAGACTTTATATCCAACACAAATATATATGATATATATAACTTAGAATTCAACGACAGTCGGACAAATAACAGAATACCCTAAGTCCACAACCAAACAAGGACATGAAATAAAGTGAGCTATCAGTCCTAAGTCCTTCAAGTCTTACTTATATAAATATATTAGTGTAGATATGGGTTTGACTATAAGACAATTCTAAAAGAGTTTGAAAACTGTTTTAACATTTAATAAGTTTGATAAAGAGTTTGAAACACTTGAAAATTCATAGTTTGATGATAATCTGAAAAACAGTAGCAAATCTGGTAGTCTGTTCTAGTTATTAATCACATGTGATTGAGTCAATAACTATAACAGTTCAACTTGCATTTAAAAACATTTAAAAGGTTGAATTAGGGGTATGAACTCACCTGTAGTGAGTGGGTTTGATGGAAGTGCCGGGTAGGATGCTAGGTGTCAAGTGAGGACTTGAGCACACACACGGATCCTATGTAACATGTAGTGATACATAAATGTATCTAATTAGTTAATTAATCACTAATTAAGTAAGTAAGGACACTCTATTGCATGAAAACACTTTGCTTCAAGTGCTAGGAGTGCTAAGGGTTGCTTCTAAGGAGTGTATGACCTCACCATGGAGTTTACACTTCAAATGGCCACCCTATATGTGTTTACGGTTGATGGACCGTTCCCCCCATGAGTTTACGGCTGTAAACTCATGGGAATGGTGCATTTGGGTGTTTCAAGGTCTCATGTTTCACAAAGAAGTGTCCTAGGGTTGATTCAAAGGCTTAGGAAGTGGTTAGGGCTCGAAATGGCACACTTTTTGGAGTTTGCGGTCCTTGGCCAACTCCTTGGGAGTTCACGGTCGTAAACCCTTGAGTTTACGGCCGTAAACTCTTGGCCACTTCATCCCTTTCGTGTTTTGTAGTTCCTAGTTCATGCATGCAAGTTTCTAGCCTCATATCCAAGCATTAGAAGGTGTTAGGGGCACAATAACACTACTTTGTAGAGTTTACGGCCTAAGGACCATATCCTTATGTGTTTACGGCCGTAAAATCTTATGGGAAAGTGTTTTGATTGTTGTTTAAGGTCTTAAACACTTCTAGGAAGGATCAAGGCTAACATCCAAGGCTTAGGGAGGGTCTAAAGGTCCATTTATCCTCATTTAGAGGAGTTTACGGCCCAAGAACATCCCTTGGCCGTAAACTCCATTGATCATGTGGTTCTTGACGATTTTCAAGTGTAAACAAGTTCATATTAAGCACACAAGAAGCTAGGGCAAGTGTACTTACAAGATAGAAGCTTGATTGGGTGCTTAAGGTCCAAGAACACTAGTGTGTGTTCTTGGTGTTTTGAAGAACACTTGAAGATCTAGATGAAATGCAAGAATGAATGGATGAAATGATGTATAATTACTAGATGTTAGGTTATAATGACAAATCAAGTCGAGAAATACTTACGTTTTCGGAAGATCGGGTGAAGAACGGGATGTTAGTTGAGAGAGAATGGGGAGTAAGCTTGAGGGTGGAAGTGAGAAATGAGGAGTTTGGGGAGTAAACTAATGTATAAGCCATGAGTTCACGGCCACAAGGGAGTTTACGGCCCAAACTCTAAAAGTTTGGCCGTGAACTCCTTATTAGGGTGGTGTGTGCGGTTTTTGCAACTCCAAGACTCGAGACGGTACTTCCTTTCATTTGTTCGTTTGAAGAATAAATGCTAAAAACACTCAAACGGACTTTTAAATTTGTTAAAAATCATTAGAATTGTAATTGACTTTTAAATTGAAGTGATTGACTTTAGAGTTTATACAAAGGAAACTTTCGGGTTGTCACATCATCCCCCCGTTAGAGGGAATTTCGTCCCGAAAGTAGAGTTCAAGTAACTAAGTTATTACACAATAACTAAGTAAAAAGATGAGGATATTTAAGTTTCATTTGATCCTCGCGCTCCCATGTGAATTCCGGTCCTCGCTTGGCGTTCCAGCGAACCTTCACGATTGGGATGCGGCTTTGTTTCGTTCGTTTGACCTCTCGGTCCATAATCTCCACAGGTTCTTCCACGAAGTTGAGGCTCTTGTTGATCTCGATCTCATCGAGTGGGATTACAAGAGTCTCGTCGGATAGGCACTTTTTCAAGTTCGAGACGTGGAAGGTAGGATGTACGTTACTAAGCTCGCGGGGTAGATTGAGTTTGTAAGCTACGAGGCCGATTCTAGCGAGAATCTCGAAAGGCCCTATGTATCTCGGATTCAGCTTTCCACGTTTTCCGAAACGTATCAAGCCTTTCCAGGGTGAGACTTTTAAAAGGACTCGGTCTCCCACCTGGAATTCCAAAGGTTTCCTTCGTTTGTCTGCGTAGCTTTTCTGTCGGTCTCTAGAGGCCTTCAATCGTTCACGAATCTGAACGATCTTCTCTGTCGTTTCTCGAATGATTTCCGAACCCGTGAGAGTGCTGTCAGGAACTCGTCCTTTAGCTAACTGAGTGTCACCCACCTCTGCCCAGCACAGAGGGGATCTGCACTTTCGGCCGTAGAGGGCTTCGAATGGAGCAGCTTTGATGCTCGTGTGATAACTGTTGTTGTAGGAAAACTCGACAAGGGGTAAGTGGGTATCTCATGCCTTACCAAAGTCGATCACACAGGCTCGCAGCATGTCTTCCAAAGTTTGGATAGTCCTCTCACTTTATCCGTCGGTCTGCGGATGGTAGGTTGTACTCATGTCCAGCCTCGTTCCTAAGGAGCTTTGTAATGACTGCCAGAACCTCGAAGTGAATCTACTATCTCTATCTGAGATAATAGATATAGGAACACCATGCAGTCGTACGATCTCCCTAATGTAGGTTCTCGTGAGCTTCTCCATTTTGTCGGTTTCTTTGATGGGTAGGAAGTGTGCGGACTTGGTCAATCTATCGACGATGACCCATATGGTATCAAGTCCACCTGTTGTCTTGGGTAGATTGGTTACAAAGTCCATAGTGATCCGCTCCCACTTCCACTCAGGTACCTCCGGTTGTTGGAGTAGGCCTGATGGTTTCTGGTATTCGACCTTGACCTTCGCGCAAGTAAGGCATTTACTTACGAAGGTAGCAATTTCTGCTTTCATGTTAGTTCACCAGTATGATCTCTTGAGATCCAGATACATCTTATCTGAACCTGGGTGGACGGAATATCGAGTATGGTGGGCTTCCTTCATGACCAAGTCTCTGAAGCCACCGTGCTTCGGTGTCCAGATCCGGTCCATGAGATATAAGGCTCCGTCACCCTTGGCTTCCAGGTTCTTATCCATTCCTCGCAGGGATTCTCCCGCTGCATTTTCAGGTTTCAAAGCTTCGAGCTGAGCCTCCCTAATTTGTGCGGATAGATGCGAATGGATAGTCATTGTTAGTGACTTGACTCTTCGGCCAGAATATTCTTTCCGACTTAGGGCATCTGCTACTACGTTGGCTTTACCCGGATGATAACGAATTTCGCATTCGTAGTCATTGAGTAGCTCAACCCACCGTCGTTGTCTCATGTTGAGCTCTTTCTGGTTGAAGATGTGTTGGAGGCTTTTGTGGTCGGTATAGATGGTGCTCTTCGTACCGTACAGATAGTGTCTCCAGATTTTTAGGGCAAACACAACGGCTCCTAATTCGAGGTCGTGCATGGTGTAGTTGACCTCGTGTGTCTTCAGCTGTCTTGAGGCGTAGGCGATGACCTTACCTCGTTGCATTAGAATACAACCGAGCCCCTGGTTGGATGCATCGCAGTATACTACAAAATCTTCTATCCCTTCGGGGAGGGATAGTATCGGTGCGGTGCATAAGGCTCGTTTCAGGGTTTGGAATGCCTTCTCCTGTTTCTCTTCCCAGTCAAAGGCCACACCTTTCTGGGTCAATGTTGTGAGGGGTTTCGCGATTCGAGAGAAGTTTTGAATGAACCTGCGGTAGTAGCCAGCGAGGCCTAGAAATTGGCGAATTTCCGTAGGCGTCTTTGGTGCTGACCAGTTCTTAATAGCTTTAATCTTGGATGGGTCCACGTGGATTCCTTCTTCGCTAACCACGTGTCCTAAGAATTCGACTCTTCGGATCCAAAATTCGCACTTAGAGAACTTCGCGTATAGCTTCTCCGATCGTAGGGTTTTCAGGACTTGTCGCAGATGATCGTTATGCTCTTCCTTACTTCGAGAGTAGATAAGTATGTCATCTATGAAGACGATGACGAACTGATCCAAGTAAGGACGGCACACCCTATTCATTAAGTCCATGAATACTGCGGGCGCATTGGTTAGTCCGAACGGCATCACTACGAACTCGTAGTGTCCGTAACGAGTTCGGAAGGCTGTTTTCGGAACATCCTCCTCAAGTACTCGTAATTGGTGATACCCGGACCTCAGATCGATTTTGGAAAAGTAACTCGCCCCTTGGAGTTGGTCAAATAAATCGTCTATGCGAGGAAGAGGGTAACGATTTTTGACCGTGAGCTTGTTGAGTTCCCTGTAGTCGATGCACATACAGAACGATCCGTCTTTCTTCTTGACGAACAAAACCGGAGCTCCCCAGGGTGAGAAGCTTGGTCTTATGAAGCCCTTGCTGAGCAGTTCGTTAAGTTGACCGGACAGCTCTTGCATCTCAGCAGGCGCTAGACGATAGGGCGATTAGGCTACGGGGGTGGCTCCTAGGATTAAGTCGATTTGGAACTCAACTTGACGTTGGGGAGGTAATCCCGATGGCTCTTCTGGAAAGACGTCGGGGAAGTCACGTACCACGGGGAAGTCTTTCAGGTCTTTTATTTTCTGACTCGTGTCGACGATGTGTGCAAGGAACGCGCGATATTCCTTACGCAAATATTTTAGGGCTTGAATACTCGAGATGATACGGAGGCTCGTACTGGGTTTGTCTCCGTAGATCAACAAGGTTTCGTTATTTGGTAGGTTTAGACGGATGGCTTTGTCGAAACACAGGATATCGGTACGATGGAGACTCAACCAGTCCATGCCCACGATGAGATCGAAGCTCTTGATTGCTACTGGTATGAGGTCGATAGGAAATGAGTGATTATCTAGCGCGAGGGTACAACCTATGTAGATTTCGTTAGAACTCTCTGTCTTGCCGTTAGCCATTTCTATGACGAAGGTTTCTTTTAGTGGTTGCGGTGATTGTTTAAGTAAGTGTTTATAGTTCTGGTTTACAAAACTCCTCTCTGCCCCACTATCAAATAGGATACAAGCATAAGAGTTATCGAGAAGGAACGTACCCGTGACCACCGTGGGGTCTGCTACGGCTTCATTGTGGCCCATAGCAAGTAGTCTTCCCGTTCCTCCCGCATTCCCAGCTTTCGGGCAGTTTCTTTTGAAGTGTCCCGTCTCGCCGCAACCGTAGCAGGCTTGACTCACTCCGGTACCAGGAACTTGGGTGGCAGGTTTGGGTGGAGTTCTACAAAACCGGACAGTATGGCCCTTCCGGTCGCAATTGGTGCAGTGCAATTCCCAGCAGGGGCCGTTGTGATGGAAAGAGCACTTATTGCACTTGGGTAAGTTCCCTGCGTATGTTTTGGCTGGAACAGGGGCAGCAGGAGTAGTGGCAGTATGGACAGCCACTGTCTTTTGGTTCTTGGAAGAGGATCGATTTGATTTGCTCCTCCTTCGGTCCTCACGCTTCCTTTTGTTGTCGGTAGTGTGGGTTGGTGCTGTGGTAGTGGTTGTTGGAAGAGAAGGAACTTTATGATCAATCAGCCTTTGGGCCAATTCCTTGGCACTATCAAAGGTCGCAGGGTGTGATGCTAGAACATTCCCTCGATACGGGGGTACCAGACCCCAGACGTATTGTTCGATTTTTTTGCTTTCGGTGGGCACCATGTTAGGACATAGAGCCACTAGGTCGCAGAACCTGGCCGTATAAGCCACTATGTCAGAACCCTGCATTTTGAGGTTCCAGAGTTCCTCCTCGAGCTTCTGAATTTCGCCCCTCGGGCAGTATTCCCTTGTCATTAGGTCCTTCAGTGTGTCCCAGCCCATGGCGTTGGCTGTTACCAAAGAGAGTGATTTGACATGGCCATTCCACCATGTCAATGCCCTTTGGGTGAAGGTGCAAGCAGCAAATTTTATCTTGCTTCCCTCGGGGCACGAGCACATCTCGAAGATTGCTTCGGTTCTTTCGATCCATTGGGATAATGCAAGGATCCCTCCGGTTCCATTGAAGTACGTAGGTTTTCAGTTGATGAAATCTTTATATGTACACTCCCGTGCACGCGGATGGATTTCACCTTGGCTAGAGTTAGTGCCAGTCCCCGTTCCACTAACACCACCAGAATTGACTTGCGCCATGGCGGCGGTCACAGCTGCTTGAAACATCACCGGGTCGAACTGCGGTGGGGGAGGTGGTGGTGGAGTTTGATCCACAGGCGTGTTTCTGGTCGGCCGCTTGCGGGGAGGCATCTTTGACTGAAAATTTACAAAGATGATGACAATAATGAGAATCAATTGTAAGCACGACGAGAGTGTTTCATGGACTAAATCGTCATAGTCCAATTGTTAGATAGAGTTATAACAACAGAGTAGGGAAACATAAAAGTATAGACTTTCCCATAGAGTAGTCAACTGCCAAGAATACTGGTATTAATGATGTAGAATGAGTTCAGGAAAATGACCTAACAATAGGTCTTACATCAAACCATAAGGGAAAATGTTGGCAGTTTAGAAGCCTAGTTAGAGTATTTTCAAAGTTAGGAATGTTTACAGACAAGTGCTCTACCGAGCATAGAAAAGAGAAGGCTATTCCTTAATCAAAAGAGAAGGATGAGTTGACATCTTCTACGGGCGACGGGTGTCCCTTGGGCGAACCCTAAGATCAGCCAGTTGGCGTACAACTTCCTGAAGATGTCGCTCATGCGCCCTCTGACGCACTCGGAGTTCCATGACTTCAGCTCGGGATGCAGCTAGCTGTTGCTGCATACCCTCATTGGTCCTCCTAGTCCTATCCATAGCTTCTTCGAGTTGGCGGATACGGACAGTGTTAAGGTTAGAGTTGGCGTCAATTTCCACAACTCTGCCGATGGCTGCATGACTTTGTTCGACGTTCCTAGCAATCCTACGGACCATGATGGGCAGGACTCGGTCAGCTGATCCTCCCTCGCTTATATTGTAAAAACTTCGATCTCCGTTGAAGGGTAGGGGCTGACCCTGCTCATCACTCCATTGGTTCAAGGTTGTTGCCCACATGGGAGTGGGACCTTGAAATGTCGGACGGGGGTTGGGGTTTGGAGCTACAGGGGGTAGGTTGTTGACTTCTGGCTCGGATTCAGAGCTATCCGAAAAGCCTTCTGCGCGGTGATCATCCAAAGGGATCGGGTGATCGTCTTCTGGCTCCTCATCAAGCCATCCTCCAATGCCTTGGTTCGGATAGTACGGATCGCCAGGGAGATGAAAGCCAGCCATGCTATCTACGCGAGAAATGGGGAAGAATAGTTAATGGACGTACGGACTTAGGATAAATATAAGATGATCTTTCTAGTTCTCACATATGTAATTCGTAGAATGCAGAATACTCCTATAGTATTCTTGTTCTAATGTTCTTGTAGTAGTGTTGGTAAGTTTTTAGACTTGTGGCAACACCACAACCATTCTTAGGCACATGCTGGTCACTCCTTGGAAAATGTAGTTGATCAGGCTACATTCACCCAGATTTGACTATATGTCTCTAAGCCTAGTTGTGCTGTTCCACAATCTTAATACTTTTGTTCTGTTCTAGTATGATACTGACCCTTTGTATGAATGGATGTATATATATACTTAGTTAAATATTTTATTATTTAAAAGTATATATTTTTGGTCAGAGTGTTTTAATCCCGATGTGTTTATAGTTCGTATATCTTTTATGGGTTGATATACTTGATTCACTATAAACAATGCTCTGATACCAATCTGTCACACCCCAAAACCGAGAACGGCGGAAACGTTCTGGGGTGGAGGACGTCATGTACAGTATCATAACAATGCATAATAGTAAAGACAAGCAACAACATCCATTGCATTAATATAATAATTGTAATACAAGCGTGTTCCGTATAGTTTGTAAGACACCAAAATTATAATCAAAATAAAAGATGGGTCTTGTATGTGCTCCATCTTCTCAACAGCTGCATTTGTACCTGTCTACTGATGACCTGAGAATATAAGTTATTTGAAAGCGAGTATCAGCATAAAGCTGGTGAATTCATAAGTATTTAGTGTCATTGCTTGTATAAAAATGTTCACAACAATGTAGTATAATAACTGATTTCAATGTTTGAAAAATAGTATAATCCCTAGAAAACCCTATGTTTTCCAGAAAAAGTGATCTTCTACTAAGACCCGATTGTTTACATGTTTGATCCTTTGAAGATGTAAAAGTTTTCCCAGTGAAACTATCAGTATGAAAATATAGTTTTAAACTTTGTTCATGTAAAGTACTTGGGAAAATAGTGTTTTACCCCAGCAGTATCACTGCCGGCTAATGTAATAAAAATGCAGACTCCAGGTGATATTAAATGTACAATACACCTCAGGGAGTCTGTCTTGCCTTTAATTCTTAAGGTATTAACTAAAGGTCCGAATGTGAACTCGTATGTAACCATGCTGATTGACGATCGAATCCTTGATGACCCTCCGAGTCATATGTAGTGATGTGACATTCTGTCACCCCTGGGCCTAGTCGGCTCGGACTGTAGCTAGCAGTCGGGATGTGGGAGTGTCTGTCCCGTATAGATCTATACACACAATGTCCGCTCTCCCTCCAGGAGACTCTGGTTACAAAGTGATACCACGGTGAAGTGTCGTATCGAGAAATAGTGTGTTACATTCTAATTAGAGAAATTGTATGTTTCTATAGTGTATCATAGTGTAGTGATGTTTTCTTTGTAATAATGTATAGTATTCCCTTTTGTATAGAATGTAGTGTTCTCTTTGTATAGAGTATAGTATTCTCTTTGTATAGAGTATAGTGTTCTCTTTGTATAGAGTATAGTATTCTCTTTGTATAGAGTATAGTGTTCTCTTTGTATAGAGTATAGTGACTCATATTCTTTGTACTTAGAGATGGTGAGTAGTGTCTCCTAACTATTCCCATAATAGTTACTAGTATTTAGGTATATGAATGATAGATGTGTGCCTTTGCTACTCAAAGGTACCGAACTGAAGTGAAGACTTTTATATCCAACACAAATATCTATGATATATATAACTAAGAATTCAACGACAGTCGGACAAATAACAGAATACCCTAAGTTCACAACCAAACAAGGACAGGAAATAAGGTGAGCTATCAGTCCTAAGTCCTTCAAGTCTTACTTATATAAATATATTAGTGTAGATATGGGTTTGACTATAAGACAATTCTAAAAGAGTTTGAAAACTGTTTTAACATTTAATAAGTTTGATAAAGAGTTTGAAACACTTGAAAATTCACAGTTTGATGATAATCTGAAAAACAGTAGCAAATCTGGTAGTCTGTTCTAGTTATTAATCACATGTGATTGAGTCAATAACTATAACAGTTCAACTTGTATTCCCCCCATAAAAGCATTTAAAAACATTTAAAAGGTTGAATTAGGGGTATGAACTCACCTGTAGTGAGTGGGTTTGATGGAAGTGCCGGGTAGGATGCTAGGTGTCAAGTGAGGACTTGAGCACACACACAGATCCTATGTAACATGTAGTGATACATAAATGTATCTAATTAGTTAATTAATCACTAATTAAGTAAGTAAGGACACTATATTGCATGAAAACACTTTGCTTCAAGTGCTAGGAGTGCTAAGGGTTGCTTCTAAGGAGTGTATGACCTCACCATGGAGTTTACACTTCAAATGGCCACCCTATATGTGTTTACGGTTGATGGACCATTCCCCCCATGAGTTTACGGCCGTAAACTCATGGGAATGGTGTATTTGGGTGTTTCAAGGTCTCATGTTTCACAAAGAAGTGTCCTAGGGTTGATTCAAAGGCTTAGGAAGTGGTTAGGGGTCGAAATGGCACACTTTTTGGAGTTTGCGGTCCTTGGCCAACTCCTTGGGAGTTCACGGTCGTAAACCTTTGAGTTTACGGCCGTAAACTCTTGGCCACTTCATCCCTTTCGTGTTTTGTGGTTCCTAGTTCATGCATGCAAGTTTCTAGCCTCATATCCAAGCATTAGAAGGTGTTAGGGGCACAATAACACTACTTTGTAGAGTTTACGGCCTAAGGACCATATCCTTATGTGTTTACGGCCGTAAACTCTTATGGGAAAGTGTTTTTATTGTTGTTTAAGGTCTTAAACACTTCTAGGAAGGATCAAGGCTAACATCCAAGGCTTAGGGAGGGTCTAAAGGTCCATTTATCCTCATTTAGAGGAGTTTACGGCCCAATAACATCCCTTGGCCGTAAACTCCATTGATCATGTGGTTCTTGACGATTTTCAAAGTGTAAACAAATTCATATTAAGCACACAAGAAGCTAGGGCAAGTGTACTTACAAGATAGAAGCTTGATTGGGTGCTTAAGGTCCAAGAACACTAGTGTGTGTTCTTGGTGTTTTGAAGAACACTTGAAGATCTAGATGAAATGCAAGAATGAATGGATGAAATGATGTATAATTACTAGATGTTAGGTTATAATGACAAATCAAGTCGAGAAATACTTACGTTTTCGAAAGATCGGGTGAAGAACGGGATGATAGTTGAGAGAGAATGGGGAGTAAGCTTGAGGGTGGAAGTGAGAAATGATGAGTTCGGGGAGTAAACTCATGTATAAGCCATGAGTTCACGGCCACAAGGGAGTTTACGGCCCAAACTCTAAAAGTTTGGCCGTGAACTCCTTATTAGGGTGGTGTGTGCGGTTTTTGCAACTCCAAGACTCGAGACGGTACTTCGTTTCATTTGTTCGTTTGAAGAATAAATGCTAAAAACACTCAAACGGACTTTTAAATTTGTTAAAAATCATTAGAATTGTAATTGACTTTTAAATTGAAGTGATTGACTTTAGAGTTTATACAAAGGAAAATTTCGGGTTGTCACAGAGCCCAAAAACAAATCCCGTCGTTTGTAAGATTGAATTACAGATTTTAAAATTTCAGCCCCAACTTTGCCATAATGACACCTTTAACCCCAAAAACAATTTTCTTAACAAATTATAGGTTTAAATCTTGACACTTTCAGCCTTTAGTTCAACAATATCTTTTATTGTTGTTTTTAGGGTGTTATATTTTATTTTATTTATTTTAATTATTTATTTAATTCCTTGAAATACGAAAAAAAAGATGCGGAAAACAATATGAACATTACAACTACTTAAGGAAATAAATAAATGAAATGGAAGATCTTAGGCTATGTTTGGCGTACTAGCTGAAAAGCTAGCTGTTAGTTGAAAAGCTAGCTGATAGTTGAAAGGCTAGCTGATAGAAAATGACGTTTGGTAAAACTAGCTGAAAAATGTGAAATGACATACAAGGATATTTAAAATAATGTGTTTTTATAATAAATTAAGGGGTATATTTGAATTTTTTTTTTTTAAAAAAGCTCCTAAAAAGCTAGTCTAAGTAGCTTTTTAAAAAGCTAGCTTTTAAGCTACTTTTTGGCTTACCAAACACGACAACTTAAAAAAGCTCGAAAAATAAGCTAGCTTTTCAGCTAGCTGTGGCGCGCCAAACACAACCTTATTGTCATTTAATGAATTGAACATAATCAAAATGAGATGTAAAATTCATATTCAATGTACTTGAATTTCAATTCTTATTGAACTCTTTAATGTGAAAAAAACTTTATTAATTTCAAATGTTCAATTAATTTTGTTAAGTTCAATTATTATCGAAAATCAAATGCTAAATTTGTATTTCGAAAATCAAACTTTATTAATTCTTTTTCAATCCGGTGTTGGTTCTGTTCTTAACTGAAACTTAACGGATTTCAAGCAGAAACCGAAAAGCTCGGTTTTGATTTTACTTTTAGAATGATACTTTTCAGGTTTTTTTTATTGGTTTTTGGTTTGTTCACTATTCAAAATTTCTTTTGTTGTGGTTCAAGTTTTAAACTAGAGGTGAGTATAAACCGAACTGCAACTAAAAATAATCGAAAAAACAACATAAATCGAAAAACCGAAACGGATACGTAAATCGATGGTATGGTTTTTAATTTTCCAAAACCGTAAATTTGCGTTGCGTTGTGGTTTTAATTTTTCCAATAACTGTATATAACTGAACCATACCGAATTTAATATATTAAATAATTATATATAATATTTATTATTTTGTTAATATTAATAATACAAAACATAATTAATTAAGTTGTTGCTTTGTTGATGTTTTAAAATGTTTTGAACTCTTAAAACTATGGTTCGATGGTGTTTTAACTTTAATGTAAGTTATTAATAAGATGTTTTTTTTGAAGAGCTTAATGATTAAAAACCAAAACTAGCACATAACTAGGAAATTACACAAATGTTATTGGTTTTGGAGCCAAAAAAACTCATGACATAAAGTTCATATGATATTTATTTGAATACCAAAAAACGACAAATCAACAATCGAATCAAAAATAGGATCTCTTCTCCGCATAGATTCTATAAACACGACCTCATTCCTGTATTTCCATATATCACCCAATATATAGATTGAACAATAGCATCAATGATGTATTTCTTTATGTGGGATACTTGCAACGAATCTAACAACGTAATTAAATTCAGAAAATCTATATGTAACCAACGAGCCAAATTAGTCCAAGTCTTCAAAGCAATTTGGCATTCCCTAAAAACATGAGACACAGATTCCGGATGCAAGTTACACAAAGGAAAAAAAAATATTAGAAATGTTGATACCTCTATATGTCAAATTATTCGATTCAACAATTTATCTAATGATAAACGCCAAAAAAATATGTTGATTTTCGTAGGAATGAATTTGTTCCAAAAAGTCTCCCTTTCATTATCCGGCAACATAATTTCTATAATTTGTTTTCTCGTATCTTTAACATTAAAATTTCCATCATTGCTAAGATCCAAAATCCAAGAATCAACTACATCTTAAGTTTGGCATCACAAACCAAAGATATTAACACACTTAATTAATCAGTTTCCATATCCCTTTGAATGTTTCTATGCCAATCCCATCTCCATTGATTATCTAACCAACGATCTTTTAGCAAGCAATATTTATTATTCTCAAGGGAAAAAAGAGTAGAAAACCGGGTACTTAAAGGAACATTACCAATCCAAAGATCTTCTCAAAAAATAACATATTTTCCACTAACTACTTTTCTACATAAATAAGATACCAAGACAATACCTTTTCACTTATTTTAAACCAAGCCATCATGATCTTCGGCTATATGCCTTGACCTCGAGGTTTTACCCCTCCCACTATGTATGCGTTCTTCCCACGACAAGCTTTAACAACACGAACCCATAAAGCCTCTTTTTCGCACATAAAACTCCACCGTCACTTTTGGAGGAGCGCACGATTGAAGGCATCAAGACTTCCGATTCCAATGCCACCTTTTTCTTTTAAAGCAATTTTCATATCCCAACTTACCCAATGAATCTTTCTTAAACTATCGTTTCCGAGAATCTACTCGCGATACATGTCAATGAGTTTTTATCTCGTTTATCGACAGTATCGTTTCCGAGAATCCACTCGCAATACATGTCAATGGGTTTTTAGAGTACAGCTGGTGAATACACAGTTCAAATAAACACCTACAGGTTGCGAGCCTGCTAGTGTTCCACTGGACTGTCTAGAATAGTCCGTGGTTGTCATCCATACTCTGCTAGATGACGGGGCCAACACTTGGGTAAAAGGCTTCTCTCATGGTTCACCTCTCACCCTTATCTCATGGTCTATACCACCTCTCATCATTTTATTTATTTGTCACAGAGCAACTATTTCATCTACCCATGTTTTACCCAACACATTTTGTAGATATAAAATACATATAAAGTTTAAATCATTTAAAACATGTATAAAAATCCTTCACCCAGCATAGATAGCAAATATTCAGATAATATGCACACATAGCACATAGTTTATATAAAATACTTCATATCTATGTGTAAGATGAAAGTAACTATGCATTCACCTGATAAGGTGGTGACTCGGTACTCGGACAGCGCTTCGTTTACTCAAAACAACTTCTTTTGACAAAACCTAGTATCATTACCATTAGAGTTTAGTCTAATGTTTGACGAGACTAATTAATAGTCTAGCCATTATTACTATTATATAAGCGTTAACACAATACTCTTCACCCACTATGTACAGACAGGGGCCAGACATGAAACACCGGAGGGCAGTATCATTTTGGCATATAGCACTTCTGAATCCAGCAACCCAAGTGGCCCTTCATACTGGATTCCCGGTACCGCGAGTGGTTAAAAAGATATTATAACGACACTTATATAACTCATAATAGTAGCCCAAATAATTATTATAAGGTCCTAATAACATTACTATATTTAAACATAAGCTATACTAAAGATAGGGTAGGCATAACTCACTTATAGCGGGTTTTCTCGAAAATCGGGCTCCGCTGGAGCAACGTTCTCGAGCCGAAAGACTCTTTTTTTCGGAGCCGTCGGGTGCTCCGGGGCTTCCGCCTCGTGATGGGGAGGTTCCCTAGGCTTTTTGGGGGGGTTTAGGGGCTAGAGAGAAGTTCTAGAGAGAGAGAGAGAGAGAAGTGAGGGGAGGTGTGAGGAAGAATGGAGGCCTCACCTCTTATTTATAGGGTGTTGGAGGGTCACTCACGTCGTGAGTTTTATGATGCTCACGTCGTGTGCCAGCTGGAGACACCCATGCACAGCCTGGTGCTGACACGTGGCATCACAAATAGGGTGGAAATCAGCCGATTTTCAAAAATTAATAACTTTCGCATACGAGCTCCGTTTTCGACATTCTTTATATCCACGCGTAGGTAAAAATAATATCTACAACTTTCATATGACTCCGTCGGCTAATTTTCGACCGATCTTAAATTTAACAGTACGAGGAGATTATACTGTTAAATGTCCGCGTAAAATTCGTAACTTCTTCATACAGACTCCGTTTTTGTTTGTCTTTTTGTCGTTGAGTTCCCATTAATGAGATCTTCAACTCTCATTTAGGTCGTGTTGGCCAAAAACCGCTCGATCTAAAATTCGAGTTTCGGGCTGTGCACTGCTAAGCCAAATCTTAGAAAAATCATAACTTCCTCATACGAAGTCAGATTTGGGAGTTCTTTCTATGGATGTTCTCGGTTTAACGTATACTACAACTTTGGTTTAGATTACTAAGGCTAAAAATCGCTCTATCATAAATTCACTATTTACATCGCGGAGTGTCGTGCCCGTTTTGTCGCGAAACTTCGATGGGCCATAACTTCTTCGTAATAACTCGAATTCCGGTGTTCTTTATATGTACGGAACCCTTGTAACATATGCTACAACTTGGTTAAGATTACTCGTTCTAAATAATCTTCCATCAAAAACTCATTTTTGATGCTCATTGTCTCTAAATTGACTAGCCCGGATCTGCGGGCGTTACAATTATCTCCCTCTTAGGATGATTACGTCCCGGAATCATCAACGAAACAGGGCTTGTATAATGACTCCATACGTTATCTCTTCATCCTAGGTAATAACCGTAACTTCTATGTTGCTTCGAACGAGTATCTAACTCTTGGACTCCATGACTGCAGGCGGTGCTCGATCTTGCACCTGCTCCCTATCTCACGTTAGACTCCAAATTATGACCTTCAAGTCACAATCTCGATCCTTACTGGAGACTCCTTCTTCTTCTTAACAAACCTCAGATAAGTTCTTTTATTACTACAATGGATCGATGTGTCATATTCTAATGACCTATCATCGTATGTTGCAACGCTTAGACTCAGGTCTCTTAGAGTCAAATTCCAGAACAGACTATACCTTCCTTCATGTTCTAATGTGATATAATCACATCTTAAAAGGTAGCATTTCTAGCTACAAGCAACTATCGCGATACCTCTACTGATCGCTTTGATTATCTTTTATTTCAATCTTCCAGCTTAAGTCAGATGCTACATCGAACTTGGTTCTCTGAACCACATAACATACTCATCGCAGTCGGACTCAATTTGATATGACCACTAGGGTCGGAATAACAATCATCTTCTCAGTCATTACCGAAACAATGGTAACGACATACATGAACAAAACGGTATCAATTACTAGCTTCTTGGTAACCTTGTGACTTTCCCTGATCCAAGTGTGAGTCTTGTGCTTCCGGTAGTGTAGGCCTCTACTACCATTCACACCTATCCATACTCGTCCCAAGTATTGTCTCGCAGTTCTTTCCAAGTCAAAAAAATCACATAACAATCTTAACACACCGGATATCAAAACGAAGGTTTTGTATATTATTCCTTGAAAAGATTACATAGGCGTTCAAGTTCACCCTTGACTATGCCTTTAATAGGCTACTCCTACGATACTATGGCTACTTCATAACTCAATCTTTGGATATCAATCCTCACTTTTCATTGCGTTGTCAGCTGCTTCATTAGGGATTCTTTTTGGCTTTGGAGGTGCATCCGCTCTTGCTGCTGCACTTTTCTTCGGACAATCGTTTGATATATGCCCCTTGTCCCTGCATCCGTAACAGAACCTCTTGTTGGATGTACAGACATTGGCGTAATGTCCATTCTTCCCACGCTTGAAACAAGTCACCTCTTCGTAGCATCTCCCATAGTTAATCAGTAGTGCCTTTGGCTTTGTAACTCCTTTCCTCTTTGGGCAGTCTTGCTTGAGGTGCCCTTCCCCATTACATTCGTAACACACCCTGGTATTGAATGTACACTCATCGGCGTAATGCCCATGCTTTACACACTTGAAACAAGTTACTTTTTCGTAGTACCTCCCATAGTGTTTTAGCGGCACACTTGGCTTTGTAGCTCTCATCGGGCATTCTTGCTTGAAGTGTCCCTCTTTACTACACTTAAAGCAAACTTCTTCCTCGGTTGGGCATTTGTGGGCATAGTGACCAGTCTTTCCACATTTGAAGCAAGTCACTTCCTTAGGGCATCTCCCGTTGTGTTTTCTTCCATACTTGTCACACCATTTTGCTTCACCTACTCCTCCAGAATTTGAGAACATGTTGTTCTTGTCAGACCTTGAAGACCCCTCAAATTTCCTCTTCTTGCCAACTACAACCTTGTTGGCGATACTACCGTTGATCACTTCTTCGACAGACTTAGCAACCCAGATGGTCACCTCAAGAGTGGGTGTCTGGCGTACTGGCACAGTAAGTTCGTCCTTACTTTGTTGAAGTAAACGCCTTGTTTCTTCCATCTATTGATCCAACATTATCCACACCATTGCCTATACTCCTGCCATCGTGTTTGGCTCAGGTGCAACTGCTACTTCTGGTGCATTCTCAATCACTTGTGGTTCGGGCTGCGGGTTTCCACTTCCAAATCTGCTTAGTGTGCTCACCATGTCAATCTATACACCAAGTCAGACGTTTGGTGTGTAGTGACGAGAATTAAGATAAGAGAGATTTTATTTATGATTGACGCATAAATCTCCTTATCACTCTGAAAAGTTATATGCCAGTTCTAATATTGTAATTAAACGTTTAGAAACCTGAACACATAAAGTTTCCAGATCCGGTCGGCAACAGACCATAAATCCGATCATATAACGCATATCATAAATCATTTAGCACATAAAAGCATGTTAGGAATTTTCCCTACATAAGCTAGTGCTTGTATCTATTCAGGTGTATTACATAAATTTATTAGAAACACTCCTCACGATCATTGCTTAGCATTCTAAGTTTAAGTCTAGAAATAAATCCTTATTCCTAGTTCACTTAAACTAATGCTCTGATACCAACTGTGACATCCCCATTTTCACGGCCAGAAAAGACCGATTTTGTTTATGCTTTATAAAAATCAGAGTACCTTTTTTAATAAAAATGTTGCGGAATTTGTTCCCAATAAAACATGATAAATACGTTATCAAAGCATTTCCGAAGAAATGTATTTTTATTCATTTTAAAACATTTGGGATGTCATCGTTAATACATAAACATAAGCATAAACAGAACTTACATTCATTATCACTAGTGATTTATATCTCTTTAGTCTCTCAGTGTAATGTAACTACATCGACACCTGTGATACAAATAAGCTTGAGTGGGTCAGGTTGGGAAACTTGGTGAGTACATAGGGTTTTCAACCCACAATAATATAATTTTTATGTTTAAATCATCAAACAGTCAACCCTATTACCCATCCCCATTATCTTCTATATTCTACCCTAAAAATCAGCTATTCCTCGTTCATTTATTCCTAAGGGTTATCCAAAGGAATAAGCACGAAATCCATCGTTTCCAGGGTCTACTCAACAGGAACTAAATCCATAGTTGCCAGGGTTTATCTCGTTTATAGACAGTATCGTTTTCGAGAATCCACTCACAATACATGTCAATGGGTTTTTATCTTGTTTATCGACAATATCGTTTCCGAGAATCCACTTGCAATACATGTCAATGGGTTTTTATCTCGTTTATCGACAGTATCGTTTTCGAGAATCCACTAGCAATACATGTCAATGAGTTTTTAGAGTACAGCTGGTGAATACACAGTTCAAATAAACACCTACAGGTTGCGTTCCACTGGACTGTCTAGAATAGTCGGTGGTTGTCATCCATACTCTGCTAGATGAAGGGGCCAACACTTGGGTAAAAGGCTTCTCTCATGGTTCACCTCTCATCCTTATCTAATGGTCTATATCACCTCTCATCATTTTATTTTCTTGTCACACAACAACTATTTCATCTACCCATGTTTTACCCAACACATTTTGTAGATATAAAATACATATACAGTTTAAATCATTTAAAACATGTATAAAAATCCTTCACCCAGCATAGATAGCAAGTATTCAGACAATATGCACACATAGCGCGTGTTTTATATAAAATACTTCATATCTATGTGTAAGATGAAAGTAACTATGCACTCACCTGATAAGGTGGCGACTCGGTACTCGGACAACGCTTCGTTTACTCAAAACAACTTCTTTTGACAAAACCTAGTATCATTACCACTAGAGTTTAGTCTAATGTTTGACGAGACTAATTAATAGTCTAGATATTATTACTATTATATAAGCGTTAACACAATACTCTTCACCCACTATGTACAGACAGGGGCCAGACATGAAACACCGGAGGGCAAGATCATTTTGGCATATAGCACTTCTGAATTCAGCAACCCAAACGACCCTTCAAACCGGATTCCCTGTACCGCGAGTGGTTAAAAAGATATTATAACGACACTTATATAACTCATAATAATAGCCCAAATAATTATTATAAGGTCCTAATAACATTACTATATTGAAACATAAGCTATACTAAAGATAGGGTAGGCATAGCTCACTTACAGCGGGTTTTCTCGAAAACCGGGCTCCGCTGGAGCAGCGTACCCGAGCCGAAAGGCTCTTCTTTTCGGAGCCTTCGGGTGCTCCGGGGCTTCCGCCTCGTGCTAGGGAGGTTCCCTAGGCTTTTTGGGGGGTTTAGGGGCTAGAGAGAAGTTTTAGAGAGAGAGAAGTGAGGGGAGGGTGAGGAAGAATGAAGGCCTCACCTCTTATTTATAGGATGTTGGAGGATCACTCACGTCGTGAGCCAGCTGGAGACACCCAGGCACAGCCTGGTGCTGACACGTTGCATCGCACATAGGGTGGAAATCAACCGATTTTCAAAAATTCATAACTTTCGCATACGAGCTCCGTTTTTGACGTTCTTTATATCCATGCGTAGATAAAAATAATTCTTGACCGATCTTAAATTTAACAGTACGAGGAGATTATACTGTTAAATGTCCTCGTAAAATTCGTAACTTCTTCATATGGACTCCGTTTTTGTTTTTCTTTTTGTCGTTGAGTTCCTATTAATGAGATCTTCAACTCTCATTTAGGTCGTGTTGGCCAAAAACCGCTCGATCTAAAATTCGAGTTTCGGGTTGTGCACTGCTAAGCCAAATCTTAGAAAAATCATAACTTCCTCATACGAAGTCAGATTTGGGCGTTCTTTCTATGGATGTTCTCGGTTTAACGAATACTACAAATTTGGTTTAGATTACTAAGGCTAAAAATCGTTCTATCGTAAATTCACTATTTACGTCGCGCAGTGTCATGCCGGTTTTGTCGCGAAACTTCGATGAGCCATCACTTCTTCGTTATAACTCGGATTTCGGCGTTCTTTATATGTACGGAACCCTTGTAACATATGCTACAACTTGGTTAAGATTACTCCTTCTAAATAATCTTCCATCAAAAAACTCATTTTTGATGCTCTATGTCTCTAAATTGACTAGCCTGGATCTGCGAGCGTTACATCACCGCTCCAGAAAATTTTACACGCAAAGCCTCCAACTTTTGTTTTAACCTGTAAAGGCATAAAAAGGTGACATATAATATATTCGAAGAGAACCAAGAGCAGACTATAATAACAATAATATTCCTCTAATAGAGAGCACGTTTGCTTTCCATTTAGAAAGTCTCTTCTCGAATCTATCAACAATTGCTTGCCAAACTTGAATCCATGTCATATTCTTACCCATCGGGTTTCCCAAATATAAGAAAGGGAAATTGTCCGAAACACGCCCAGTCAAATTTGCCACCTGATTGACTTCATTGAAATCCACCCCTACTCCATATAACTTCAAATTTTGTATATTCATTTTCAAAACGAGATCATGTAGGAACAATTTAGAATCGTCACAATATTTGCAACATTCTCCGCATTCCAATCACCCATCATCAAAACATCATCCGCATAAAATAGATGTGAGATAGGGAACTTATTCATACCAATATTTAAACCATGAATTATACCTACAGCCTTCACATCTTCCATAGCCATATGAAGTCTCTCCGTAACTAAAATAAAAAGAAAATGTGATAATGGATCACCTTGTCTTAAGCCCCTTTCCAATCTAAATTCATCAGTCGGGCTACCATTTACCAAAACTGAAGTTGTAGCAGAGACCAAAAAGGCTTTTATCCATCCTATCCATTTGTTCCAAAAACCCATAAACATCATAATTTTGAATAAATATTCCCAACTGAGAGAGTCATAAGCCTTAGCAAAATCAACTTTTAGCAACGCCATTTCTTTTTTCCTTTTTTTATTCCATTCCACAATCTCATTAACTATTAGCGGTCCGTCACGAATTTGCTTATTCTTAACAAACACGGATTGTTCCACGCTAACAATATTATTAATAACCTTTGCAATCCAATTTGCTAATAACTTTTGATGCATAACAAAAGCAAACAATAGAGACAAACTCAAAGTATTTTATTACTGAAATTCAAGATGCCTATAAAGGCTTACAATAACCATTTATAAAGGGTGATGCTAAATTTGGTAGGTACGAAAAAATTTGGAAAACTAAAATTGACAATTTAATCTAACAATTAACCTTCTAAAGAAGAAAGGGAATTTCATAAATTAAGGAAAACATATATTCAGTCATTAAAACAAAATAAAATAAAAATGGAAATTATTCGAAAATTAAGAAAAACGGAGATTTAGGGGCCTAAAAAGTGGAATTTGAGGGTTGATTGTAGGGCATGTCGACTTTGTCTACATGTGAGGAGCACCGACCCGTCGATATCTTTTTATCGATATATTTCACGCCTCAAAACTCCTTATAGATAAAAAGTTATGCTCATTTTATGTTAGGCCTATTTTAGCCTCGTATGTCTTTTGCCCACTTGTCCTTAGACGCCTCTGCCAGATCATCTATGTGTTCCACATCAAATTTGCAATTATTTTGTATTGCAAGCCAATTAAACTAATTGGGCGTGTAACATCCCAAAAACCAGGGATAAAATTTTCATTTTTAAAATAATATAACATCCATTTTTAGTAAAGTTACAACTATTTGTTCATAAACCATTATTCTGAAATCAGACTTAATAAGAAGATAACGCGGGATCTCAAATCATAAATTTGTTGATGTGTGTGTACAGGCCCGCCTTAGCAATCCAATAAGTATCTGCAAAATATTTAATCCACAACTATAAGTAAAAAAAAAGATTAGAGAGTTCCCCAAAATATCCCATACAACACAACATAATAATAATCAGCTAAGGGTTATCAGCAACTTCGCGGACTATTAGCGGTCCCAATTGGCTAACAACACACCCTGTGGATTAACAGCACACCTTACAAGTTATCCGCACCCATGGGGACTGTCAGCAGTCCCATGGACTCACACCAGTCTAGGAGTTATCAGCAACTCAGTTCACATATAACAGAAATCAATAATTAAGAACCAGTTGGTCAACATGCATATACTACCACATAGTAAAGTATACTGAGAAGACTCACCGTGCAGTCTAGATGGTAACAGTGATGATCACAGATCCAATAACTGGCACTATAGGTCACTTATACAACAAACATGGACTAAGTCCACAAACTACGTACGCGCGGCGTACACGGCTCGTACGCCCAACGTAAACTGATGATCATCCGGAGTCGGGACACTGACCCAGTACGCGCAACGTACCCTGGAGTACGCCCAGCATACTGGCCAATCGACCCATTTTTATTCCCAAGTCTTAATCCATTTAGCCTTTACGTCCAAAACTTAGATCCAAGCTCAAAATAATGTCTTAAGCCATAAAGTTGCAAACTTTATGTTTTTGCATGCATGGATGGGGCTCAAACCATGAATTAAATCCATTAACTCACGTGGATGGTCAGTTCCACTTGCATGGTGGAGTCTTAACCACCAAGATACATTTTTTAGGAATCAAAACACTCCCAAGAGTCCAAAAGGACAGCTCAAATGGCCTGGAGTTGCTCATACTCCAGGAAACCAAGCTATGGGACCAAAAGATGCCATATTTTACCCTAAACCTAGATCTAAGCTTGCAAATGATCAAGGTTCAAACTTTATACCTTCAATGGGCTATAAATGGTGCACAAAATTTGGATCTACAAGATCCTTCTTCTCCTTTGCTTCTTCCCAAACCTCATTCTTCTTCAAAACCACCAAAGAACACCAAAACACTCAAGGTAATCTCAAAGATGCACTCAAGAAGGATAGGGTTCGAGATTGACACTAAAAGGGTAGTGGAGGCTGAGAGGGTAAAGGACTTAAGGTACTAAGGGACTTAAGGTCTTTAAATAGGGTGCAAACCCTAAAGGTTAGGGCTTTCCCCTGGCTTGATTTCGCGTAGCGTACGCCAGGGATCACCCGATGAAGCGCATGCTAGGAGCACACCGTGCGTACCAAATGTACACCCAACGTACTCACGAGTCCCCCACCACTTTTTTAATTGAATTTAAATAGAATGAATCATTAACTTATACCTGGCGACTTGGGTGCTACAGTACTCCCCCATTTGAATCATAATTCATCCTCGAAGTCTGCTGCTGGAAATAACTCTGGGTAATGCTCCTTCATCTCGTCCTCCGGCTCCCACATCCATTCTGAACCCTTGCGGTGCTGCCTCTGCACCTTAACCAATTCAACAACCTTGTTCCTTAAGGTTTTCGTCTTCTTGTCGAGGATCGCTATTGGTCTCTCAATGTAGTTCAAGCAGTCGTCCAACTGAATATCCTCCAATAGAACTACTACCGAATCATCAACCAAACATTTTCACCGTTGCGAGACATGAAAAGTACTATGAATCTGACTGAGTTTCTACGGAAGATCCAACCGATACGCTACCCTACCCACCTGGGATATAACCCTGAAAGGACCGATATACATGGGGCCCAGCTTGTCCCGCTTCCTGAATCGAATGACACCTTTCCAGGGTGACACCTTTAGGAGAACCATATCCTCAAGCTGAAACTCCAAGCCTGATCAGCGCTTGTTGGCATAGCTCTTCTGCCGACTCTAAGTTGTCTGAAGTCTACTCCGAACTTGTTGAATCAACTCGGTAGTCTTAAGTACCACCTCGGTACTCCCCATGAATTACTGACCGACCTCACCCCAGCATATCAGGGTCCTGCATTTCCTCCCATAGAGCATCTCAAAAGGAGGTCGATCAATGCTGGCGTCGTAGCTATTGTTATACGAAAATTCTGCTAATGGAAGATACGTATCCCAGCTACCACCGAAATCCAGAATACACACCTGCAGCATATCATCCAATCTTTGGATAGTCCGCTCGCTCTGACCATCCGTATGTGGGTGAAAGGTCGTGCTGAAATGCAGACAAGTACCCAACTACTCGTGAAACTTCTTCCAAAACCTGGAAGTAAACCTGACATCCCTGTCTGAGACCACCAAAACTAGCACCCCATGTCGTGCTGCAACCTCCCTGATATAAACGTCAGCTAACTTCTCCATAGAGTTACTCTACTGAATTAGAATAAAATGCGAGCTCTTGGTTAATCGGTCCACGATGACCCAGATCGAATCCACTCTGAGCGCTGTCCGAGGCAGCTTCGTAATAAAATCCATGGTAATCTCTTTCTATGTAACACCCATAAAATTCAAGCCAATTTGAAACTTTTAAAAACATTTAAAACCATTAAGTTATTACAATTTGTTTTCAAAATAGTTTAAACATCAGAGTATCCCCAGAATCAAATCATGAAAATATAAGGAGGTGAACAATCACGCATTCGCCTTCCCGCGATCATCGGAAGTACCTGAAACGTAATAAAAAACTGTAAGCCCAAAGCTTAGTGAGTTCCCCCAAAATACCAACGCCATACAGATATAACCATATCATATAAACAAACAGCATGCATAATGAGCCATCAGTCTGATTGGACCGCCTCACAGGCCATCAGTCTATCTGGACCGCTCTCCGAGCCATCGGCACGTCTGGACCGCCTCTCAGGGCCTTCAACCTATCCAGACTGCTCGCCGGGCCTTCGGCCTGACTAGTATGCCCTAACCAGGTCTGTAGTCTATCCAGTCCGCCCTGGGTATCTTGGCCTACAGCACAAATAAGGACCTGCCTCAACCCAATCCCCCAAACAAACAAACATGTGCACATACATATCATATGCTAGCTATAAAATACAGATATTCATACAGATCTAACAGATCACTAATCATGGCAACCATCCTATAACCAGGATACCGATGTAACCGATCACTAACATAGCAACCATCCTATAACCAGGATATTGATCTAACCGATCACTAACATAGCAACCATCCTATAACCAGGATACTGATCTAACCGATCACTAACATAGCAACCATCCTATAACCAGGAGACAAATCATAAAGAGCTGGCCTTGGTGCCTTAGACCCTGTTGATATATTGAGAAGAACTCTCCTCACACTGCTGAAGTCTCGCGGACAAAACCCTAGCTGCTGGATGACAGATTCCCGAACTGTCAACATCAAAACAACACCCAATTAATAATTGGGTTCCAATACATAACCATAAGTCCATGCTTGGGGTAAAATACTACTTTACCCCAACCTAGCTTGATTCAAGCCCAAGGCCCAACTCACACTCCAAAGGCCCAAAACTCAACCAATGGACCAAAGCCCAACATATGGCCAAATTTTCCAAATTGGGCCCAAACCCTTCACATGGGCCTGACCTTAAGGCCCAACCATCTATTCCCGTCCAAACACTTGGCATTCCAATGGTCCAATATCTCATAATCATTAAGGCCCAATTATGGCCCATTTATGGCTCAATTTTCCAAATTGGGCCCAAGTCCCTCACATGGGCCTTACCGTAAAGCCCATTCAAATATTTTAGTCAATTTACTTGTTCTTGGATAGCCCATCAATAGCCCAATCACCAAAGCCCAATAGAAAGGGCCAACTCAAGGCCCAAGCAAAATTAGGGCTTTCACATAAAATGACGGTTAGGGTTAAATGTTTCTTACTTAACCCATTAAGGACATAATCCATTAAGTCCATCAATCTACTAGGTCAAACATACAACGTGGTCGGGATTAATTCATGATTCCAATCCAATGGTCCAAACTTGCGGGTCCCGACAATTCCAAATTAACAAATTCCAAAATTAGGGTTTTCTAAACCCTAATTAGGGTTTCCAACCCAAACGCGTACCCATTAGTCAAATGGTTAGGTTTTTAAGTCAATTAGGGCTTCATTAGGTCAATTAGGGTTAAATAAGTCGGGCACCACCCACTACCACCTCAGGTAGTGGCGGTCAACGATGGTTCACGACGGCGGCCACCACCTCGTGGTGGTTGTTATGATTTTAGGGTAAATGTATCCAAGCATGTAAAATAACAATCCAAACATACAATGCATACCGCTACCCAACACGACGTCTGGTGGCGGCAGAGGGCGGAAGCCACCACCTCACGGTGGTGGTTATGGGTTTTTCCTTGATTATTCTGGCCGTACAATACATTTTACATTGCAATATCCGAATAACACACACACATACAGCCGCCCTGTGGCAGTAGACGGTGGTCGGAGGTGCTAGCCACCACCTCACAGTGGTGGTGGTGGATCCTCTTTTGAATTCCGGCCAAACAAATACATACCCACATGACCTTGACTGAAACACACCCAAAGATACACACACCCACACGTGCCCGGAACAGTAACACCACCACCCACCTAGTGGTGTACGACGGTGACGATGACACGAGATGGCAGCGGCTAACGGCGGCAGCTACCATGGCTGGCGGCCATGGTGGTTCTTCTCAGTTACCGGCCAACATCACACGTCAACCACTGAAACACTGACACATACACGAGCTGGAACTCACACCACAGTTGATCTTCAACCTTGGAGGAGGATGGTGACAGCGGCGGGGAGGTGGCTGTTATCCGCCACCAGAATCAACAGAAAGTGGCCCCTGTTAGACCGATCTTCCACTGCCTGGATGAACATTGGCTTCGCCATTCGTGTTTTCGTCGGTCGATAAAACAGTGATGCGTTCAGCGGTCTTCGTCTTCAACTGCGGTGGTCGCATCTCCATCGGAAAAATGACCACAACGGTTATGATTCTCGTTCGCCCCATCTTCAAGATGTCTGTCTTCAGCGATTTTGGTTTCGTCGGCATCCACCATGGTGGCATCGTCCTGGTGGTTTACGACCTTGACATCGGAGGGAGTGGGGTGTATAAGGGTGACGGCGCCAGAAATTTAAAGATGGAGGGTGGCGGCTGCACATGGCTAGGGTTAGGGTTTAGACGGGGTGACGGGTTATATACCCCGAGCCCCATAAGCATTATCCCATAACGATAGAAATGGTCCTTCCTTCTCTATTTTCTTTCAAAATGGATCCTTAATTTACCCCTTTAACCCCAGCCATCCAAAATCCTTTCAACTGAAGTCCTTATGTTACCAAATGGCCCGTCCTCTACAAAACCTTTTCAACTTTGGTCCAAAATTTACTCTTTAGTCCCTGCTTCCACAAATCCTTACATATTAAGTCCAAAAGATCTGAAACACCCCCTGGCTTCTAAAAATCTTCACAAAATAAATCTCGAATTTACACTTTAACCCCCGAATAATCCAAGTTATAACATTTGGCTCCCCAAAACCAACATTCCACTAAATATTATGGATTTTAGGGCTACTATTCATATTCATTTTATCTATTTATTTATTTAATAAACGGGGTGTTACAACTCTCCGCCACTTAAATTAGATTTCGTCCTCGAAATCATTCATTACCATCCCTTACACGCCAAACCACTCAAGTACCATGGCCACAATCCTGGGCACACCCTAGTCTTCCAAGGGTAACCGTGACCAACCTTCGCAAGGCCCTAAAATCCAAAGATGAACAAATTCCTTGCAACAATCACATTTACTCAACCTGAAATCTGTAGTCTCGAGATGGTCCGACTCCCTAACAAACCACCCATGCTGAGCTTTACCAAGCTTAATTTTTCCTCGACTGACCGACCAAATGTACACTTTCTACCTTGATTATCTCGCTGCTACCATTAGAAACAAAATCACTGACCATAGTCAACTATAGAGCACTTATACTCGGCCAAGGCTCAGATAATCCCGTTGTGAGTGGCTTAGTATGACTCAAGCAATCTGTTACCCATCCACACCTGAAATTCTAAAACACTAATACTAATACTGCCAAAACATTGAAACTGCCCGAAACAGCATGCTGCCACATGGATGCTTTCCAAAATATACCGAGACCTCCCTGGTCTCAATTCGCTCACCAGTCATCTGAAATACCGGGTTCCGACTCAGTTGCGGAGCCAAATGACTCCCACGCAGTAGCTCTACACGAATTCCGAACGAAATCCTTGTCTCTCATTAGTTGGCACAAGTTATCTTGCCACTGTGGCTCTAACGACCTTCTGATCCAACTGATCGGGTCCATACGTCAAATCCTGACGTCACCAATTCCAATGCTAAAAGTGATTGCTACCTGACTAAAAGGTATCCTTGCACCACAAACAACCTTATACGGTCCATTGCTTCCCTGGTCCCATAACTGTAGTGATGTTACTACGGTCGTATCGCTGGCTCAACCAGGTCTAATTCATCTGGGGAAACCCGTAAACCAATCTGTGGATTTGCCACGCCCTCACTGCTACACCTGAACTGGTGGGTACTATTGTTCCTTCCGCGTTCTAAGAACACGATCATGCTATCTACCAACCTAGTGAATGCTACGACTACACCCACATACTTACAACACTCTAGGACTATCTGCCAACCTTGTAAATGCTACGTCTACACCCACAGACTTTCAAAACTTCTAGCACTATCTGCCAACCTTGTGAATGCTACAGTTACACCTATACTCAAATCTTGAAGACCAAAATATAGATGCTCTAACTAATACCTCAGCAACGAGCTACTTCCATTGACGCTTTCATCTGCTAATCAATAACGGTTACTAAAACCACTGAATCCTGACAATGTTGAATAACCATCCCATGGGACCCTGTCCGCAGACCTCCCACATAATACCCCTCTTCCCAAGGTGCTCCAAAAAATATCCCGCTCTCGGGTTCAGAAATCATATCATTCAGGGTCTCGCACCCTGACTCACTCACCAGCTCAGTCGTCCACAACTGAACTGCAGTAGCTAAAGCACCATCTGCAGTCCATCCCAACGATGACCTTGTTCTCGCGCAGGGGAATCGGAACCAAATCAATTAGGTATTGCTCATTAAATAACTCCAAAGTGCATCCCGGGTGAACCCTCGACACTCGCACCGGACGGTCATCTACAATCTCAACCTCTAGTGGATAATCCAACTCTCCGGGGACATCGTCAAACCTCCTGCTAAGCATAAGGGATACAAAAGACCTGGTAGCCCCCGAATCGAATAAGACCAATGCAGGAATACCGTTTACTAGGAACGACCCTAAAAAGGAATACAAACATATAACCATGACAAAATAACATCAATAAGAAGGTAAGGAGAAGATACATACTAGTGACCACATCGGGTGTTACACGAGCCTCCTCGGTTGTTAGCTGAAATGCCCTGCTCCGAACAACTGGCGCCTCCGCCTTGCCCCGGCGGCTATCAGTGATCCTTAGAGTCGCCGGAGCAGGTGCTGCTATTGGTCCCATTGTTGCTAGACTGGGGCGGTTGTCCTTCTTATGGACCCTCTGATTGCGATGGAAGAAAATCAGATATGATATCTGGGTGGTGGTGGTAGCAGTATAATCTCTACCGAAATACCCTATCTTGCCGCACTTATAGTAGCCCGAACCACCCGCCCTACAGACCCCTGCATGTGCCTTGACACACTTGCCAAAGCGGCCCCGACCGTGCTGGACCCTCGATCTAGAATCGAAACCCTTGGGTTTCTTCGCCGAAACCCCAATCGTATGCCCATTCCCTGCCTTCCTCTTCCCTATGTGCTCCAAATCAATCTCCCATTCTCGAGCCCTGGATATCATGTTGTCCAGTGTCGGGCATGTGGAAAAAGTGACAAACTCCCGAATATCTAGTCTCAGCATGTCATGGTACCGAGTCTTCCACATCCCCTCGTCTGTGGCATACTAAGGTACCAATAAGGCTCTCTCTCTGAACTTGGTGGTGATCTCCGACACAGTCTCAGTCATCTGTCGCATATCCAGAAACTCCCATACTAGCTGCTTCACCTCAAAAGCTGGTGCAAACTCTGCTTGATATCGGGTCATAAAATCCGACCATGACATGGCCTTAATAACTGGGGCTCCCAAAGTATAGCTAAACTCCTCTCACCAATCCCGAGATCACTCCCTCAGACTTCCTGCAGCGAACCTCACCTTCGACCCCTCCAGGATGAAGCTCGTCATCTGGGCACACTCAATATCTGCTATCCAACGCCTGACGGAAATAGGGTCCTTTGCCCCAAAGAATTCTAGTGCCCTACATCCCCTGAAATCCTTGAAAGAGATAGTGTAGGCCCCAGAATGGCTAGCGGCCCGATCAGACCTGAAGATCCGACGGTGATCCTCCATCAGCTCGATGATACCCTCCTTGATCGACCCAAACATCACTGGGTCACATCAAGGATGCCTCTAGTAACCTATGACGCAATGAACTCATGTAATCCCACATCAATTGGTTCGACGCCCGTGAACCAGATCCGGATTGTGAACCCCTTACTCTACTGCGTATCACCACCATGTTGAAACATAATCACAATAACAATCAGTAAACACACGAAGAGGTTCACGCTCTCAGGTTTCCCGGATTCATCGTGGTCTTCCTTGCCATGGGTATAAATCATGTGCTTCCAGTAGTATGGGCCCAATACTACCTTCCACACTTATCTATACCCTCCTCAAGGACTATCCTGACTCCTCCAAGTCACTCCTTCCTATCTAATACTCCCTTCATACTATAGGGCGTCCTACGCGCCAACATATATTCCAGGAACTTCCTAGGATTCCTTTCCTCACCACTCTATACTATCAACTGCAGAAGGAACTCCCACTAATATCATCTAACTACCACACGAAATACAATTACATACTATCGGTACCAAATGATTCTTTGAATGAAGGGTCCCACACTACAACGGTTGGACTCAAACAAGAGCCGCGCAATAGAGTTAAACATATCCTTCTAAAATTATCTAGTCTCAATAATATGTAACCAAATTCACTCGTCCACTAGTCAGTTGGTACTAATAAAATTCCTAAAAGCACAAAGCACACAACATTCGAGCATCAAGAAATTCAAATCAGAACACAACCCAAACATGCCATCCTATTAGAAACTGATCTCATACTAGCATGCAAATCTATAAGTTCATACAATAGGCACATAAAGTCATCTCTCCTAGCATTCTATCATGCAATTTTGAGCAGATCCATAGTCCTAATCTAGCATGTGATTCTCATATCATAACATGAAACATTTAATATGCGTGGGTATCTTGGGAAGAGTTACTTGAGCTCGACTTATTGCATGCATCGCACCCCTTTCTTTTATTAAAAACCCTTATTTAAATGTTATTTTTTTGGAAAACCTACCAAAACCCCGATTTGAGTTCAGGCACACCCGAGAGTATACCCGAATCCCTCTAACCATGGCTATGATACCAACTTCTAACATCCCAAAATTTCAAGATAAAAATTTTCATTTCAAACATCCATTAGTCATGTCGAAACAACCAAAAGTGTACCATAATGAACATATTATCAGAGTACAAATCCAAAAATCACATAATGCGGAAAACGTGGGTGGATGCGGTGCGTTCAAGCCAGGCTCTTCCCTTTCAAGCTGGAAGTACCTGAAACACAAAATAAAAACCGTAAGCACAAAGCTTAGTGAGCTCCCCCAAAATAACCCATACCATACATACGTAATAGTCAAAGTATAACTGGGTCTATTTCAACCACTTCAGTCTCTTTCAACCAGTAATGGGTATGTTTCAACCCCTTCGGTCTATTTCAACTGGTACTGGGTATATTTTAACCCTTTCGGTCTCTTTAAACTGGTACTGGGTATATTTTAACCCCTTAGATCTCTTTCAACCGGTATCGAGTCTATTTCACCCCTACAACTAACACATAATCATAACAGTAAGAGTTACAAAGACAATATGCATATACAAACAATATAGGAAATTTTCACAAAGACAATTATCATCCTACCAACATAGTCTAGTGGGCCGACATTGGTGCCTTCAACCCATGAGAAAAGCAAATGAAACTCACCTTAGACTGAAGATATCAAATCACACTCGAGCTGCTAAATCGTGAAATCCTCTCACTAAATCACAAATAATAAAACCCTAATTAGAAACTAGGTCAATAACCCAACCCGAGAGTCCAAACTCTAAATCCCAACTTGAAGGGTAAAAGGCTGCTTAATGCTTGTGTTATTGGGCCTAACACACCAAGGCCAAAATACAACTAGCCCAAAGCCCAAAAGATATTCCATCCCCAAAATGGGCCCAAGTCCAAAAAGGCCCATCACAGAAAAGCTTGCAGCCCAACAAGGGCCCAAATTCATAAGCCCACGGTGGCTCGAACTAAAAACCCCAAAAACCTATGTGGTCAGTATGCTAAGCGTACCAGCAGTACATCCGGCGTACTCGGGGTGCTCCTCAGGATCGGGACTTCAGGTGCGTATGCTCAGCATACACGCACGTATGTCCAACGTATGCCCCACTTGGCCAAAACTCACTTTTAAGGTCTTAGTTCCTTAAAAATCTAACGTCCAACTTCAAATCTAAGCTCATTAAAGCGTATTAAGCCATAAAGTTGCAAACTTTATGCTTTTGCATGTCTTAATGGGACTCAAACCATGGATTTAGTATTCTATTTCCCTTAAGTGGTCACCGACTCATGCATGGTTGAGTTTTAACTTCCAAGATCCGATTTTTATGACTCCATGCACTCCTAAGTGTTAAAAAGGACAGCTCATATGGTCTGGAGTAGTCCATACTCCACAAGACCAAAGTCATGGGACCGAAACTCCTAAATCTACCAACCAAAAGAGATCTAAGCAAGGAACCATCAAGGTAGGAACTTTTTACCTCCAGCAGCTTGCATTGAAGAAGATAGTCTTGGATCTTGAAGCTCCAACTCCAACAATGCACCACCACCAAGCTCCTTCTTCTTCAAAATCACAAAAGAACACGTAAAACTCTCAATAAGCTCAAGAACACTCTCAAGATGGTTAGGGCTTCGAGATATGGCTCAAGAGACAATGGAGGCTGATAAGGTGAAGAATTTGAAGGACTTAATGTGCTTAAATAAGGTGCAAACCCTAAAAGTTAGCGTTTGCCCCTGACTAAGATACGCCCAGCGTACGCATGGATATACCCCGTGTACCTGGGTGACATCCCACCTCATGCATCATTTTAAGGACGCCCGACGTACCTTATGTATGCCCAGCATACTCGGGCCCAAATATCCAAACGAAAGGAAATTAAATACTTTAACATTTACCTGGCATATCGGGCGTTACATATTGGTTCATGGAAAAATGAATATGGTATAGGAATTTTGTGCCTACGGAATGACTTGTGTGGGTTGATGTTGAAGGTTTGCCTTTATGTGCTTGGAGTAAAGATGCTTTCAGGAAAATATTAGCTAAGTTGTGTACTATTGCTCATCTTGATGACGATCTTGGCGAATATATTTATAAGAAACGAATTTGTATTTTGACTTCTTTCCAAGGAATTATTGCGGAGATGATTAAGGTTCAGATTGATGACCGTATCTTCATGATTAATATTAAAGAGGCACCAGGGTGGGTTCCGTCTTTTTCTTCCGAGTGTCCAAAGTCTACTGTTGAAAATCGAGACACCCATGGCCCTTTTGAAGAAGATGGTGATTTATAGTCCATTTAAGATAAAGATGACGTATAGAAAGACCCGTTTGGTATTTATGACATGTTGAAAAAGATGGACAAAAATGAGGAAAAAGAAGGGGTAAATTTGAGAAAATACTTGGAAGATGATTTCATCCAATCCAACTATCATCCACCCACTGAATTTCTGCGCCAACAGCTGCCTAAAATTTCTCCTGATGCATTCATTCCCAATTCGTGCCCTTTGATAGAACCTGCTGTCATAAAAGATTTCGATGTTGATGTTGATTTCGTTCCTAATACTGTAGGACCAGATCCTTTGGCTGTTATGATCACTCTAGCTACTTCATCCATGTCACACACGGGAGATTAAAGCAAAGAAATCAAAAATGGTTCAACCCCGGTTGGTTTGTCGGGGGGGGGGGGGTGGACACTTGTCGGGGATAAGAGAATCAGAAGAATGGTTGACACATCCTCCGGGTTTCTCTAATTACATGAGAGAAGGTAGTGGATCGAAATGCTCGGTTAATAATGCGTCTTTCCTTGATGAGATTCATAATACTTTTGATATTGGAAGAGCTATCAGATATAATATAGATGGTGTTTGGATCGAGTGAAATAAATCGTTCAAGGCCACGTAAATAGACGAGTTGTCCCATAAATTGTCTTTCCATAAATATTCAAGGATCGGGGTGCAACGACAAGCGGGTGTGGATTAAAACCTTATGTTAAAAGCATAAGATTAATTTCTTAGCTATTCAAGAATCGAAAATAGAGGTTGTGGACTTATTTTCTATTAATTCCTTTTGGGGAAATGTATCATTTTCTTACACTTATTCCCTTTCTCATGGTGCTTCGGGGGGAGGGGAGTATTATTGCCATTTAGGATCCTAATTGTATTTCCAAAAAAAGATTATTATTTCTAATGAATTTGTCGCGGTTGAAGCCATTTGGGTTTGAACGAATATCGAGGTTATGTTTATTTCAGTTTATGCGCCTCAAGATGCCGAATCTAAGAGAATATTATGGGATTGGCTTCATCACATGATTTATTCATTCCAGGTAGAGTGTGTTTTAATCAGTTATTTTAATGCGGTTAGGGATGAGTTAGAGAGATTGGCTTCTTAGTTCCACCCGATGATGTCTAATTCTTTTAATCAGTTTATTGCTCAGACTAATTTGGTGGATATCCCATTATGAGGGCCTAGATTTACTTGGAGTCACTCGGGGGGGGGGGGGGGGGGTCAAAATTCAGTAAGCTAGATAGATTTTGGGTGACTGACAGTGTTATATCTACTTTTCCTCTCCTTTCTGGCATGGTGTTGGAAAAGAATGGGCCTTATCCTTCCTGTCTTTTCTATTCTTGGTTTGATACGGAAGGGTTTGATCAGATAGTTCATGAGTCTTGGGAGCAAGGAGTTGGTTCTTCCAATCCTTGGGTTATTTTTAAGAAAAAACTTCCATTTCTTAAATCGAACATTAGGGCTTGGAAATATTCTAATCAAAATAAGTTGGGTCTTAAAAGAAGGGAGCTGGAAGATTTAATTGAAGACATCAATTTACGGCTTATGGCTGATGAGGACTCAACTCTTTTACGTGAGCAACAGGTCTTAGTTTAGAAAGAGATTAAGGATCTTGATCATTTAGATTTAGTTGATATAGCCCAAAAATCTAAGGTCCGATAGGGTATTGAGGGAGAAGAGAACTCTAGTTTCTTTCATGGGAGTTTGAATAGGAATAGGAGATAGTTAGCTATTCCGGGTGTGTCTATTGATGGGGTGTGGGTAGATGACCCGAAAATGGTTAAGGAGGAGTTTCGGTGTTTTTATGAAGACCTTTTTCTCCTCAACGGGAATGGAGGCCTAAGACAGATGCTACTCATTTCTCTACTTTATCAGACTCTCAAAGCCAGTCCTTACATGCGTCTTTTACCCGTGAAGAAATCAAATGGACTGTTTATGATTGTGGGTCTTCTAAAGTGCCTGGTCCGAATGGATTTTTATTTGGGTTCTTTAAGAGGTACTGGGATCTTATTGAGGATGATGTGGTGGAGTTTGTCTCACATTTTCATAGCCATTCAGACATTCCTATAGGATGCAATGCCTCTTTCTTTAATGTTATCCCAAAGATTAGAGATCCGAAGAATGTTAATGATTTCAGGCCAATTAGTTTAATAGGATGCCAATATAAAACTATTGGTAAACTATTAGCTAATAGGTTAGTTGGGGTCATTAGTTCGGCGGTGAGTTTGGAGCAGTCTGCCTTTATTAAAGGTAGACAAATTTTAGATGGGTTGTTTTTTCTCAACGAGGTTGTTTGTTGCTGTAAGGGGTCAAAAATCCACTTCTAGTATTTAAAGTTGATTTTGAGAAGGCTTTTGATTCTCTCTCGTGGGACTGCCTTCTTGACATTATGCAGATCATGGGATTTAGCCCTAAGTGGTGTGGTTGGATTTTGGAATTATTAAGATCTGCAAGAGCTTCGGTTTTGGTCAATGGTTCCCATACTAAAGAATTCCAGATTTAGATAGGACTGAGACAGGGAGATCGTTTGTCTCATTTCCTTTGCATTTTAGATATGGAGGGCTTGCATGTGGCGCTAGAAAGGGAAAGGATGGCTAATGTCTATAGAGGGATTTCTAATGGAGGAATTGAGATTTCTCATCTTATCTTTACGGATGATGTAGTGTTACTTTCGCCTTGGAGCTCGGATAATTCGAATCATTTGGTTCGTATTTGAGGTGTTTCTATATGGCGTCCGGGCTAAAAATCAATTTCAAAAAATCAAGTTGATTGGTGTTGGGGTTCCTTCCTCCCATATTTCGAGCATGGTCTCTTGGATGAGATGTGCGATTGAGTTTATCCCTTTTATTCATATTGGAGTTCCGGTGGGTCAAAACATGTCTCGGGTTAATGGATGTTCTTCCATCTTGGATAGATTTCGCTCCAGATTAGCAGGTTGGGAGGCTAAATGCCTTTCGGTGGGTGGTCAGCTCACTTTGATTAAGGCAGTACTTGTCTCTTTGGGTAGTTATTTGATGCTGATGCACCCTACTCCGATAACGGTCATTAGATCTTTGGAATATTTGAGAGCTAGATTTTTTTGGGGTGCTGACTTGGATGAGAGACGCAGGCATTGGATTAGATGGGATATAGTTTTGGCTTCTAAAAGCAATGGAGGATTGAGAGTGGTAACCTTTTTGCTTTTAATAAAGCTATGATTTTCAAGTGGAGGTGGATATTCTTTCATTATCCAGAGTCGTTGTGGGTTGGGGATGTTAAATCTATCTATGGTTCCGATGGTGGTTGCTCTTCTTTGTCGCCTCATATTTCTAATAATGGCCCTTGGAATAGTATGATTCGTATGTTGGCTACTCTTCGTGACCGTGGTATTGACATAATGTCTATGTGTCCAATTCGAGTGGGGGATGAGGCCTTCACATCCTTTTAGAAGGATAGATGGCTGATTGATTCGCCTCTTGTAGCTATTTTTCATAGAATCTTTGCCTTGGATAATCACAGATTGGAGTCGGGCAGAGAGCGAATTTCTTTAGGATGGGGGGCTGAAAACCTTCGCCGGTTGCCTAGGGGTGGAGTTGAGCAGTCTTATTGGGATTCTCTCATGTCCTTGATGCAAGATCTTCAGCTTCAATCTATACATGATAGATTGGGTTGGCTTGGTGATGTTTCTTACACGTTTTCTGTCTCTTCAGCTCGTGACTTTATTGATAGGGGTATGATTAATGTCATTGGTTCGGAGAATACTTAGAATAATTGGGTTCCCATTAAGGTTAACATTCTTATATGGAGAATTTTGGCTTCATAGTATCCCTACCAGGCAAAGATTGTCCCATAGAGGTATGAAGGTGGAGTTGATCATGTGCCCTGTTTGTCACAATGCAGTCGAGACGATAGATCATATTTTTACGGAGTGTACAGATTTGTTGGATATTTGGAGGCGGGTTGCTATTTGGTGGAATGTGCATTTTCCTAATCAGGTTTCCATCCCATATCTTTCTACTTGGGTTGAGTCTACTTTGTTGTGTAATGGTCAATGTAAGGCCTTTGAAGCAGTTGTTTTGACGACTTTCTGGAGTTTATGGATTTTCGGAATTCCACAGTTTTTGGAACGGCTATTCCCAGGAAATACATTCTTTTTGATGATATTATTGATAGATCGTGCTTTTGGATTTCTAATAAATGTAGCAAAGCTAAGCTTAGTTGGACCTCTTGGCTTCATAATCCGCATTTAGCTTCTTCATTGTTGTAATTGTTTTGTCTAGCTCCTTGCTAGTCTTTTATTAAAAATTTTGCCGTTCAAAAAAAAGATCGTAAAACTACATTATTTAATATAAATATTACCATAAAAAGTCTAAAAAAAGCAAATTTCATGTGATGCCAATGTCAGTCTAAATTGTTTGATGCTATTAATTTTATTATCAAAGGACATAACCTTATTCAACCGACTCGATAAAAGTGTCTATTTTCGTAATGAACAAATCGTTTTTAACTACGCAATAGAGTAGCAAACAATATCAACTAATATTGTTTAAGTGACTCTATTCCCATCTATTTCAAGATTCTAATTATACATGTTATTTTTTGTGTTTATTAGTTTTGAATTATCTATTTGAATTTTCGCATAGATTGTTTCACGTATATAGTTTTTTGCAACTAGCTCTTTTTAATGATGATTTTCAATAGAGGGTTTCATGAATTTTCCATACATAGCAGTTTTGTAATTTTTCTTTTTGAAAATGGCTTGAATCAATTGATAACTTTTGATTCTATTTATGCATGAATATTGGTTTGAATTTGTAATTTAAGGTTTTTCTAATGATTGATAAAATGTAATTGAGAAAAAAAACTCTTTTAGTTAAAAAATCAGTTTATTTAAATTAAAGTTTATTTTAACGGTCTATAAATTTTAAACACAAACAATTTTTTCTTAAAGACTGTAGATGTTTATTTCTTCTTGTGTAGATGTAGTCCACCTAAAGTAGAACTTTTTACCTCTTAAAAAAACAACACTTTAGAAAACTAAAATTTGCCTAGTCCGTGTCTATAAAATAATTTGCATGAACCAAATTGATTTACAAGGACGTCAAATACCATTCTTAGCATTAAGGAAGAGAAGATCGAATAAGTGGTTTAGCTAGGAACCCATTACGAATGCATGACACTTTTGTTGAAAGACTCATATTAATTCAATTCTTATGAAAAAAAAATTTTGGTTGGTTCATGGGAAGCTTCGCATTGGTCCCGCGGACTAGGAAAACTCGAAAATTTTAGCATTAGTGAGGTGCTAGCTAAAGAAAGAAGTTTGTGGACTAGTTTGACTTGATCATTTAATTAATCTATAGTTTGATTTCAAAAGATTAACGCGCAAAGGGATGTTGAATAACCCACATAAACATAACCTTTGAAGAGTTTTGCACGGACTATGGTATTCTTGAAACGTATTTACCATTTCATAGTAATTCTAAATATAATTACCAAAAGATTGTAAACAATTTTTGATGGGGTTTGTTACTAAATTTTTTTTGTCAAACCTTGAAAAGTCATCTCATACTTCAATACATTTAGAAACAAGTTCAGTTGTTAACTCTTTCGGATAACAAAATTAGTTCTTTTAAAACATTATATTCATCCCTTTCGGATAAGAACATTATTATAAAGGACCTGTTGGACTTTATTGAGAAACTCTACAATCTTTAATACAAAGAAACCAAAAATAACAAGCGATTGTTGATTATCCATTCACGTTTTCTTTTGTTTTGTCACTTTGCATGTGACGACTTTTAAAACAACATGTCATATAGTGAAACTCTCACCTCTCAATTCTGAAAGAGGGGAACCCCTTAAATCCCCTACTATCCACCCAGAAACAAAAAACATTAGTCGGCTTGATTGTTGATCTTTCTTTCAACGGGCCGATCAAAAAAGTTCATATGTACTTCTTTTTAGCAGAAACCCGATGTGCTTAAAACATAAATAAGAACATCAATAGCTATATCATGTTAGTACTTGGACTCCACAAACTTTCTAAGATGTACAACATGCCTCCAATGAGTCCAAACGTACCTTGTGGCTTGTGATGCTTTTTGAATTTTTCCATCACCATCAGCACAACATTAAATGATAAGATTTGAATACTACTTGAAAAATAGCAAATTTCCATACAAGTTTCCAACAAAAAACAATCTGTTGCAAAAACGGACAAATTACCAATTAATTTCCAACATGATAAAAAACAACTATAACTTAATGATGGTTTTGTGACATATATATTTATTGGTGGGAAATTGTCAAATTACCGATGGGATACAGACCAAATATAGTAAGTTTTTTTAAAAGAATAATTTTTTTTGGAACCGACAAATAAATATATTAATTAGGAACCTGCTACCCGCCTAACAATGAGCTAGACGGACATAGCAGTAACAAAAGAAAACAGGTACAGGTTTAAGTTTTACAAGCATAATAAAGGGGAATTAACCCATTCAACCAATTTAATTGAACATTTCAACCTCCTATACTTTACCCAAGTAAAGACTTGTGACTCGATGATCTCAACTTTGGCTGGTGGGATATGGTTACCTTTGAAAACTCTAGTGCACCTCGCTTTCCATAACCACCATAGTGTCCCATACGCAATGCTGATGAACTTGTTCCTCCTAATGAGACAGTTCCCTCGTGAGTTTGCTAACTCGATCACCTCGCCGACTGTTTTGAATTGGTGCCTAGGAATACTGCACCACCTGTAAGTCCAATCCCAAACGTCTTTTGCGTACAGACTGGAGATGAGAATGTCCATGGGAAATAAGTTAGAGATTATCGATGAGAATAAACACAAATTTATTATTGTTTTTTAACCTTATTTTATCATCACGCGACAAGATTTTATAATTATAATTGTTGTTGTTAAATTATAGTATTGAAACACAACTGCACTTATAGTCTAAGTTTTAAATTTTTGACATGGCTCGTATCTTTGGTTTCTAAAACTTGCACCTATGGTCCCTGAGACTAACTCAGTTTCATATGCTCCGCTAAATGCTTGTGAAATGACAATTATACTCATGTTTTATTTTCTCAATTATTTTGACATTCTATGTATGAATAAGTATATGTATATGCATGTGTATGTGTGTGTGTGTATATATATATATATATATATATATATATATATATATATATGTGTGTGTGTAAGTATGTATATATATATATATGTCTATATATTTGTACAGATATCTATATGTATATGTATAGGTGTGTATAAATATATATATATATATATATATATATATATATATATATATATATATATGTACATATATGTATCTACATGTATGCGTAATATATATATATATATATATATATATATATATATATATATATATATATATATATATATATATATATCCCTATTCTAATAAATGAATAGTTTTAATCTCCATTTGCCAAGTGTCACTCTAATACAACTTCTCATTAATATTATACCATGTGTCATGTAGATATATTAGACAACTCATTTCAAAATTCAAATTTACATTTTCTAATTATATGTTAAATTTGAAGTTATAATTACTTTAGAAATTTGATATATTTCTTAATTAATAATTTATTTAAATAATTGATTAATAATTATAAATTTTTATTATGAAAGTTTAATTAATTTTATAACCTGTGGTTCCCACGGGTTTTAAACTAGTATATATATATATATATATATATATATATATATATATATATATATATATATATATATATGTGTGTGTGTGTGTGTGTGTGTATTTATATGCATGCGTATGTGTGTTGGTCTATACACAAACACATACTTATATACGTATAAAATGAAATAACCATGACTTGAGCATTAGGTTTTGATTGTGTGCACGTACATACATATATGTATAAATGTACTAGTTAGTGAAATAGAGGTTTTCCATGAACATTATCTCCAAAAATGAAAAATAAATTTTGGCCATAGGTATGCTATTTATGCCTAATGACCTACATGTATGCAAAAACCGATATATGATATTCAATGGACAATTTTCTTATCTAGATGATTGTTTTATGCCTAATGACCTACATGTATGCAGAAACCAATATTTGATATTTAATGGGCAATTTTCTTATCTAGATCATTGTTTAATATTTAATGAAAACTAATGTAAAAATAAGGGAACCAGATGCTTAATTTAGTCATAAACTACAAAATTTGGACAGTGATTTCAAATATTTTTATATTTCAAAAAAGAAGGTATGACATTTAACTTGATAGTCAGGTTATCATATACGACTTGATGCTATGATATGAACCTACAAAGTTGGAAGAAAATTATGAACCAAAGCTGATGGAAAATGGACATTTTTGAGGTGCAATGTTTAGAACTCAATAGGTCGAGATCTCGAACTCATGAGACTAAGATTTTCAAATGAATTTTGAAGTTTAGGTGACAAGGACTACATATATAAAAAAATAAGTTCAAATGGATTTTTAATGAAGTAGTTATGATAATTTGAAAATGGTATCTCTAAAGTTTAAAATGAAAAATGAGTGAACACCCATGTTCATGGATTTATAGTTTAAAATCTTGAAACATTCATCCAATGTTGAGTGAAATGAAGTTATAGTACTTATAACACGGACTCTAGAACATTAAGTATCATCGAAATCAGAAATGAAAGAAAAATTACAAGTTGAAGAAAATACGTTAGTGTTTTGGCAGCGCATGGGAACACTCCCATCTACTTCTTCGGTGCGTAAGAGAGTATGATAAGGCCACTTGGCATGAAATTTTGACATCATGTAGCTAACACCCCCTCCCCCGGTAAGTTTGATTGGTGGAGAACACTCTTTTGACCCCGACTGAACATCGATTTAACATCATTTTTGGTCATTTTGGTCATTTTGACCATTTCATCTAAAAGCATACTAGAACATTCTAGGAGTCTTGGGGAAAGCTTTCTTGGTGTTCACGAATGTCTTTTTCAATAGTGAAAAAATAATTAAAGGAATATTAAAGGGGATTTACTTTCAATCATTAATTAATGGTAATAATCCATTACCTTTCTTGTTTTACTTAATTGTGAAAGTATTGGATGGTTCACATGAAATCTAATATTGGAAATTTTTTTGCATGTTTAAATTAATGAAAGATTAGTACTTAATGAAAGTAATTAACATGCGCATAGTTAAGCATACCATACAACTCAATGGAATTAGATATCTTGAAAAATATACAAGTCTTCAGTGCATGACATGAAAAATACAACTTGCTAGATTATGGATTATGAAGCTTTGAAGTATGATTATGGAATAATTAACATATTATTAATCAATATTAGCATGAACGAGTAGTCTTGAATAAATGTACAAGCATATAAAGCACGACATGAAATATACAACTTACAAGTTTTGAGGATATGGACATGGAAACATTATTATGGATACATATCATATTATTAATCGTATATTATCATAGCCTGTGGTGGTAATGACTTATATTGGACAAAGTAAAAAACATATATGTCTAGATTGAAATGGTACATGAAAATAGAAATATGATTAGTAGGGATTGTATTTTTGAATAAAGAGTATTGCAAATTCATCAATTTGGAAGAAAACAATGATTATTTCATGTCAATATAAAAGATGATATAATGAGAGAAAAATAATTGAATATAGCGACTTTGAGAGAATTTGTCATCGTATCAAGGAATAGGACATTATAGAGAACTAATGAAAGTTCCTGGATATTATAGAGAACTAATGAAAGTTTCTGACTGATTACTTTGGAAGCTATCCAAAGATTACCCAAATAATTACAATTTATAGATAAGAAATAGATTGGAGAAGTGATGCAAAACTCAAGATTATATGGGAGGCTTAAAAAAAGAACAAAACTCCTCTATTTTTCATCCAAAATCAATAGAAAAAACTATAGCAATCTACATGGCTAAAAGTCATGCTTTGGAGATGGTTGGAAAGGCATGAATTTCTATTTTCCAACGCAAGAAACAATGTTCCATTTCGAGTTTACTATAAGGAGTTATGAAAATTTAATGAAAGCTGTCTTGTAGACAAATTGTTTCTGTTTTTGACAAAAGGCTTTTTGGGTTGCACTAGTACTTAATAATCTATGTCTACATAATGAAGTATTCACGTTTCCTAAGTTATATATGGATCTTCTAAGTTATTTATGGAGTATCATTTATCTAAGAGTATGACTTGAATTAGGTTCTTAATGATAAAAACCAAGAATCAAACTTTCATTGAGTATATCAAGTCAATATGTATGAACGAATTAACAAGATGAATTAAAAACTATTTTAAATTGATACTATTGGATTAGCTTAAGCAATGGAAAGAATGTGCATTAGAGACTTAGTGAAAAACATGCATTTAGAGAAAAGAAAAGAAAGAAGTGATTGTTCGAAATAAAGGCAAAAGAAATTGACAATTCTTTGGTAATGGCAAACAAAAACACGAAAATATGTGAAAGTATAATGCCTAAATAATACTAGATCAAGAACTAAAGAGAAAATTACAAGAATATCATATTTGTGAAAAGATATAAAAGAAAATACATTGCTTTAAGGAGAAAAACGACGAAGTATAATAGCCAAATGAGAAGGAAACAAATAAGATACTTTCTAGTGTTCTAGAAGTCTAAGAAAGTTTTCAAGACAGGTAAAATGTTATGATAAAGATCAACAAATATGGTAACGATTTCTTATGAAAATATATGACATATGAAAGTACTCTATAACTTATGTAAAGTATTTACAAGAGGAAGTGTTATAGTTAAATACTCTCTTAATGATATAGTAATTTGATGAAATGTATTACTCTAATGCATCGAGTGCGAATGGTAGAACCCTAGGAGGGAAAAAATTATGTGAAATACTCTAACATATTTCATGAGTGTGAAGAAGATATATTAGTGAAAAGTAAAAAACAATGATTCTCGGGAATTATAACAATTACCAAAAGACAATTAAAAAGGTATAAAAGTACATACCCTTAATATACTAACTACTTAGGAAGTTATAATCCCTCAACGAAGGCATATATAAGTTATATTTTATCATTATTAGATATACATTCTATCAACTTTTAGTACAATAACAACCATGTTGTTTTGGTAAATCATAGGAGACATAAGAGAGAGCCACCCCTAAGAGGTACGGGGAAGATGCGACTTAGCATCTTGGGGATGATGCCAAGTTGTAGGCATAACTCAAGGATAGAGAAATAAATGTCTATGGATCCTTATATTTTCAATTCATGTTCATAAGGACACATTCTTACGCGCATGCCCCATCCTCCATTAAGTAAAACATGTATGTATATATATATATATATATATATATATATATATATATATATATATATATATATATATATAATGAATGTATTGTGTTTTTGTTGAGAAAAAAATAAAATATGCTTTTTTTTTATTATAAGATAAATATTAGTTACATTTCCTATATTGGTAAAAAGGATTTAGTTGTTGGATTAAGGTATCTAAGCCAATAGCTAAATTGTTATATTCTTGAATTAGAAGTAAAATCATTTTTGTGTTGCCCTCGTAACTAGTAACTAAATTGAATGACTTTTAGAGAGAGAGACTGATTTATTAATTTATTATATTATTGCTATATTAATTAGAAATCAAAATAAATGATTTATTAATATGTTATATGATTAATATATTAATTAGAAATAGTATTAATTAATTAGGAATTAATAGGAAATTAATTGTAATTAACTTTGTGATTAATTAAATTAATTGAAATATAGGGACTAAAGGTGGAAATTTTAAGAAGTAACATTGAAGGATTCTAGAACCTTACCAACAAGGGGGTCGATTTTTGGAGGCTTCCTAAAGATTCTAGGAACCTTAAGGAGCAAGAAAAGGGACAAGGGTTATCTAAGGATAGTTGCCTTATTTAAGCTTCCTTATTCACCTATATAAACTCATTAAGGGTTCCTTGATTTTGTTCCGTCATATCCTGTTGGATTAAGGTGTTTAAGCCAATAACTAAATTGATATATTTTTTGAATTAGAAGCAAAGTCCTTTTGGGGCTTCCCTCAAAACTAGTATTTAAATATAATAATTTTTAGAGAGAGAGGCTGAATTGCTAATGTATTATATGATTAATAAATTGGAATAAATAGTTTATTAATATATTATATGATTAATATATTAATAGGTAATAATAATAATTACTTTGGAATTAATCAGAAATTATTTGGAATTAATTTTGGGATTAATTGAATTAATTAAAAGTGTAGGGACTGTTTGGTTATTTATAAAAAGTTGAAACAGGAATACTCTAGAACCCCATGGGATGGGGTTGAATAAAATTTGGCAAGGAATGACTTATAAATTTAGTTCATGAGGCATATGATAAGGAGATAAGGCAGTTAGATTATTATATTTATTAATTTGGGCCTTATCCCAAAAACCCTAGCTTTGGCCTCAAGTTTCCTTCAGCTATATAAACGCCTCCCTGACTCTCATTATTTCATCCACTTATTCTTGCCTTCATAGAGCCGAAATTTTGCTCAAGCCTCCTCTCTCCGCAAGTCTTCTTGCTACTAGGGTTTTGGATACAAGCTATTAGAGGCATCCATTCCTTTGGTGGTAGCTTTCCAAGATCTAGAAGAAAAATTCTACTTTGATTATTTACAATAATAATCAGAAGGGATGTAGTCTTAGTTTTGCATGAATTTTGATTTTATAGCCTCTCTCCTAGGGTTTCTTGATATTCATAGTTAGTTGTTATCAATAGAGAAAAAACTTAAGGGTTTAAGTGTTTTTCTGCCACATGTAAATTTTTTATAACCTAGAAAACTCATTAATGGTATCAGAGCCTTAGTTTTCTATTTGATTGTGCACTAAAATGAATTGATCAAAATTAGGGTTTATCGAAATTAAACCGTAAAGGCTAAAAATTTAGACTTGCCTAGGTTTTTTGGGAACCCTAGCCACCATCCACTTATTTTTGAAAATTGTATGCTTATCCCTAGGGTTTCTAGTTTACTTAATTATTATTTTAATATTATTTAAATTTTGAATAATTAAAACCTGATAAACCCTACCCTTTTTCGAAAATTAGAAGGATAAGGGATTAGGATTAATTTTGAATTATATAAATTAATTGTTTAATTGGTAAATAATTATTTAATCCATGAAATTTAATTAATTAATTAATTGTTTAATTGGTAAATAATTGTTTAATTAAGATAAAAGATTAAATCATTATTTAGTTTAAAATTAATTATTATTAATTGTTTAATTTGAAAGATTAATTTTAAACCCTAGTATTTTGAAAAGTTTTAAAATACACCTTATACGATATAAATGATTAAAGGTTTAATATATTATATGAATAAGACCAGTCAGCCAAATCGGTAGTACGTCTCATTCACGAAGTCATACTATACGGGGGTATAAGGAAGTGACCTATAAAATGGCCGTTGAATGGGTGTCCACTCTCACCCACCGCTCCCTTGTGTGGTGGGGGGTCGTTAGCTGAACAGATTTGATAGGACATAACCTCTTAAAAGTATGATGCGATTAAAGTACTAGAACCTTTTTAAATAAATCCCAACTCTAGTTACTTTAGAAAAAATGTGAAGTGTATGCTAGTCCATGGAAGCGCACATCACTCTTTATATGTCGTTAGTGGAGTGTGTGTGGTTAACCGACACACTAATTTAGGACTATAAAGTTCAGTGATGGACAAATCGAAAATTATCATTATTAATGGAGCGTGTGTGGTTTACTGACACATTAATTTGAGATGATAAATGACATCGAGGTTGTCAAGCGGGTTTACATGGTTATTCACATCTTATTTGTGATCCTTGTCATCCCAGTCACAAATTTGAAGAGCATAATCTGAGATTAAACATGTCATTGATAAGATTCAATGAATCTCAAATGATCTAGGAGTTTCATGTTAGATTAAAATTGGTAAATTTGTATTACCTACCTTGATAAATTTGCAATTAAATTACGACATCCCTCTTCTTTATAGTGAATTGTATTTTGGAACCTAGCCTTGAATATTTATTTTGGGTTAAAATATTAAGGACATATATCACTAACTAAAAACTATGTCTCTTTATATAGATGTCTGGAAATTGTGAACTCGCTACTACTCAAGTCAGCTCCTCCAACTCAAACTTCTCTCTACTCTCGATTTTATGGAAAGAGAATCTCACCGGTCCCAACTACATGGATTGGATGAGGAACTTTAAGATGAATTTTTATTATGAGGGAATGGAATATGTCCTCGAAAAGCCTCTTTTTGAATCGATGAATCCACCGCTACTCCTGAGGAAATTGCCTCTTTCAACAAACATCATGATGATGATGCCATAAAGGTCACTTGCATCATGGTGGCCACTATGGGACCTGAATTGGCCAAATTCTATGAGGACTACTGGCCATACGAGATGGCTCTCGACCTTGTTGGAAAGTTCCACAAGAAGGTAAGACAAGATCTGTTTGAAGTGGTCAAAGCTTTCATGACATGCAAGCTCAAGGAAGGAGAACATGTTTGCCCTTACATACAAAAGATGCAAAGGTACGTGGAGAAACTCTATAAGCTTAATGTGTCGTTTGATGATGAGTTGACCATTGATATGGTCCTTAACTAATTACCTCCTAGTTATGATTAGTTCATTCTGACCTATCATTTAAACAATACGGAGACGACATTGACTAAGCTTCATAATTTGTTGCAAACTACTGAATCGGTGATGAAGAAAAATCATGCCTCTACTGCAAGAAATGCTCCTGTCCTTCCCATTGGATCTGGCAAAGGGAATAAGAGGAAGGCTCCTTGCTAATATGGCGGGAAAGGGAAAAGGAGGGTCTAGTAGTGGGTCAAAGTCAAAGCCCAACTTTGATGTCCCCGCGATTAGTGATCCAAAGGAGGCCACTTGCTTCCATTGTGGTGAAAAGGACCATTGGAGAAGAAGCTGCCCTAAGTACTTGTAGGACTTGAAGGATGTCAAGATCAAGACATCCTCTTCGGGTATTTACACTATTCAAGTTAATAACACACAACTTTCTCATTATTGGGTCCTTGACACAGGATGTAGTTTTCACATTTGTTTTAATCTGCAGGGACTAAGCGAAAGTGAGGAGGTAGAGCATGAGAAGCTAAATATAATCATGGGGAATAGGCGATCTTCACTTGTTACCAATATTGGAACATATGGGCTTATGCTTAGTAGTGGTGATAGGTTAATTTGATTAATTGTTGTTATTTATCAGATATGACGTGAAATATTTTTTCATTTCATGGACTATTTAGACAAGGTTTTAGATATTCATTTGATAATAAAGTTGGTTCTATTTCTTCTTATCATAATGGTGTTTTTATGTTTGAAGCTTTACCTTGTAATGTTGTGTATGAAACTGTGACTTGTGTTCATAACCTAGGAAATAGTGTGTTTCATATTGATTCGTCCAATGGTGTGGACAAAGCATGTTTGTGGCATTGACATCTCAGGCACAAACACAATAGATGTATCGCCCAACTCCAAAAGGATGGAGTGCTGGAATCATTTGATCTTAGGACAGATAATGAATGTGAATCTTGTCTCTTGGGCTAGATGACAAAATCACATTTCACTAGAACAAGTGAAAGAGGTGAAGGATTGTTGGACCTAATCCATACGGATGTGTGTGGCCCATTTAGATCCGCCACAAAGGATGCGAATCGATACTACGTGACATTTATAGATGATTATATCAGATATGGTTATATTTATGTCACCCCCCAAAACCAGGAACGGCGGAAACGTTCTGGGGTGGAGGACGTCATGTACAGTATCACAACAATGCAAAGTAGTAAACAAGCAACAACATCATCCATTGCATTAATAATATAATTTAATACAAGTGCGTTCTGTCAAGTTATATAGACACCAAAAATATGAATCAAAATAAAAGATGAGTCTTGAACGAGCTCCATCTTCTCAAAAACCTGGCTCCGGTACCTGTCTACTGGCGACCCGAGAATACAAGTTATTTTGAAAGAGTTTATCAGCTTTAAAGCTGGTGAGAACATAAGTATATTAGTGTCTGTATTTGTATGAAAGTGTTTGTAAGTCTGTAATGTATAAGTTTGTAAAAGTTTGTAATTGTTTTGAACTCTCCTAGAAAACCCTATGTTTCCTACTAAAAGTAGCCTTCTAACAAGGCATCTAGTGTCTGTGTGTGTCTCCTGTAAGAGTGTGTATTTTCCCAAATCTGACTATCATTAACCAAAAATATAGTTTTTACATTATTGTTTATTGTGTGAATAACACAAAGTAAATGTAATGGGAAAATGAAATAGTACTGTAGTGTTGTATTAAGTAACTACCGTTGTACTAACTACCTTAAACCAATTGTTATTTAAAGTACCATGTGATCGGCCTGTATCCTGCTACCGACTCTAGAAAAACGACGATGTAGGACGTCGTAAGAAATGACGTTTGGCACCCGTAGACATGCAAGTCCCACTGTAGCGAGCAGCAAGGTGTAGGATAGTCAATCCAGTATAGATCTATACACAAACTCATACGCTCCCCAATTAAGGAGATTCTGGATACAAAACGGTCATGACAGGTAGTTCCATGCCCCGTTACGTGGCTCACATAACTGTAATAATGTATATGTAATGTATGTGCTAGCTGTATTGTGTGTTCTTTCTCTGTCTAGCATGTATGTTTGTTTCTCATCACTATGTATTATGTTTGCTTCTCATTACTATGTATTATGTTTGTTTCTCATCACTATGTATTATGTTTGTTTCTTATCACTATGTATTATGTTTGTTTCTCATCACTATGGATTATTCATGAATGAACTGACTCATTGTATGTTTCATTGTTCTAGTAATAGTATCTTCCTAAACTATACCTATTATAGCTTACTAGTAATGTTGTTTGAATGTATGAACATGTTTATGTATACCTTTGCTACCCAAAGGTATTGAACTGAATGAAAGAAGGAACTTTTATATCTATATACATATACATAATATATAACTAGGATTCAAACGACCTTCGGACAAATAACCTGAATACCCTAAGTCCACAACCAAACAAGGAACAGGAAGTAAGGTGAGCTATCAGTCCTAAGTCCTTTCAATCCTACTTATATAACTATATCTATATAGATACACAGAATATAAGTTAAAAGAGTTTAATAAAAGTATTTGATATGTAAAAGAGTTTGTAAAACAGTTTGAAGTAAAACAGTTTGATAACACGGTTTGAAAAGTAAGAAATCCACTTGTTTGGTAGTTATTAATCACATGTGATTGATATAATAACTATAATAGTTCAACTTGTATTCCCCCCCATAAAAGCATTTAAAAACATTTAAAAGGTTAATTAAGGGGTATGAACTCACCTGTAGTGAGTGGTTTGGATGAACGGACTGTATAGGATGCTAAGTGTCAAGTGAAGACTTGTACACACACAATGATCCTAGTTAACATATAATAACACATATATGTATCCAATTAGTCATTAAAAAACTAATTAACCAAGTTTAAGACATCCTAATACATGTAAAACACTTTATTTAAGTGTTATAAGTACTAAGGATTGCATCTAAGGGTGGTAGGACCTTGCCATTGAGTTTGGGGTTCAAGGGTAAACTCCTTTGGAGTTTACGGTTTTGTGACCATCACCCCTTGAGTTTACGATTGTAAACCCATGAGTTTACGGCCGTAAACTCATGGTACTTTGACCATTTTGTTTTTTGAAGCCTTAAAGGTCATTAGAAGCATTCCTACTTCATGTTTAAGCCTTAGGAAGAGATTAGGGCACCATTTCACTCCTTTGTGGAGTTTACGGTCCTTGGACCATTTCTCTTTGGGTTTACGGCCGTAAACCCAAATGGCTTATGGTCTTTTTGATGTTTCAAGTCCTAAGCACAACAAGGAAGGGGTCTAGACTAGTTTCCAAGGCTTGGTAAGGGACTGGGGCACACTTTGGCCCCTTTGTTAGGGTTTACGGTCCAAGGTGTTCTTGGACCGTAAACACCTTTGATCTTGTGTTTACTTGGTGTTTTCTAGATGATTAGAAGTGTAACAAGTCTTATAATACACTAGGGTAAGATTACTTACTATGTAGAAGCTTGAAAAGGTGCTAAAAGTCCAAGAACACTAGTGTGTGTTCTTGGTGTTCTTGGTGAAACTTGAAGATCTACACTTTTGGAATGATTTCACGGATGGAATCATGTAAGATCACTAGATTAAGTAAGATATCAACTTTTTAGGGATAGAAACACTTACAAAGTTGAAGATCAAGAAGAAAAGTTGGATGATACTTGAGAGGATTTGAGTTTTGGATCTTGAAAATGTGAAAAGTGGTAAATAATGACTAAGTGTCATATGTATACCCCCTTTTAGGGTTTATGGCCGTAAACACCTTTGTTTAGGCCGTAAACTCCAAACTCTTGGAGTTTTGGGACTTTATTGTTGCACAATAAACCCTAGGGCATCCTCTCTCCTGTTATCTCCTGAAGTACTAACTTCAAAACACTCAAACTTATTCCAAAAAGCTTGAAAATTAGCAGAAGCAGTTCTGACTCCTATTGAAGTGAATGGTTGTATAGAATAGAAATTTCGTGTTGTCACATCATCCCCCCCCCCCCTTAGAAGGATTTTCGTCCCGAAGTTAGAGTTTAAGCAAATAAGTAGTTACAAATAACTAAGTAAAAAGACGAGGATATTTCAGTTTCATCTGATCCTCTCGCTCCCAAGTGAATTCAGGTCCTCGCTTGGCGTCCCAACGAACCTTTACTATCGGGATACGGCTTTGTTTCGTTTGCTTGACCTCCCGGTCCATGATCTCTACTGGTTCTTCCACGAAGTTGAGGCTCTCGTTGATCTCGATCTCGTCGAGTGGGATTACAAGAGTCTTGTCGGACAGACACTTTTTCAAGTTCGAGACGTGGAAAGTAGAATGTACGTTACTGAGTTCGCGCGGTAAGTTAAGTTTGTAAGCTACAGGGCCGATTCTGGCAAGAATCTCGAAAGGCCCTATGTACCTTGGATTTAGCTTTCCACGCTTTCCGAAGCGTATCAAGCCCTTCCAGGGTGAGACCTTCAATAGAACACGGTCGCCCACCTGGAATTCCAACGGTTTCCTTTGTTTATCAGCGTAGCTTTTCTGTCGGTCTCTAGAGGCTTTCAATCGTTCACGAATCTGAACGATCTTCTCTATCGTTTCCCGAATGATCTCCGGACCTGTGAGAGTGCTTTCAGGAACTCGTCCTTTAGCTAACTGGGTATCACCTACCTCAGCCCAGCACAGAGGGGATCTGCACTTTCGGCCATAGAGGGCCTCGAATGGAGCAGCCTTTATGCTCGTGTGATAACTGTTGTTGTAGGAAAATTCGACAAGGGGTAAATGAGTATCCCATGCTTTCCCAAAGTCGATCACACAGGCTCGCAACATATCTTCCAAGGTTTGGATAGTCCTCTCACTTTTCCCGTCTGTCTGTGGATGGTAGGTTGTACTCATGTCCAGCTTAGTTCCTAGGGAACTTTGTAGCAACTGCCAGAACCTCGAAGTGAATCTACTATCTCTGTCCGAGATAATGGATATGGGAACACCGTGCAGTCGTACAATCTCCCTAATGTAAGTTCTTGTAAGTTTCTCCATCTTGTTTGTTTCCTTGATGGGCAGGAAGTGTGCGGACTTGGTCAATCTATCGACGATGACCCATATGGTATCAAGTCCACCCGTTGTCTTAGGCAACTTGGTTATGAAGTCCATAGTGATCCGCTCCCACTTCCATTCCGGTATCTCAGGCTATTGTAGTAGACCGGAGGGTTTCTGGTATTCGACCTTGACCTTGGCGCAAGTAAGGCATTTACTCACGAAGGTAGCAATCTCTGCTTTCATGTTAGGCCACCAGTATAGCTTTTTAAGATCCAGATACATCTTATCTGAACCTGGGTGGACGGAATAACGAGTGTTGTGCGCCTTGTTCATGACCAAGTCTCTGAAACCACCAAGTTTCGGGGTCCAGATCCGATCCATGAGATAATAAGCTCCGCCACCCTTAACCTCCAAGTTCTTATCCATCCCTCTCAGGGATTCACCCGCCACATTTTCAGGTTTCAAAGCATCGAGCTGAGCCTCCTTAATTTGTGTGGACAAGTGCGAATGGATAGTCATAGTCAATGATTTGACTCTACGACCAGAATATTCTTTCCGCCTTAGGGCGTCAGCTACTACATTGGCTTTACCCGGATGATAACAAATTTCGCATTCGTAGTCACTGAGTAGCTCGACCCACCGTCGTTGTCTCATGTTGAGCTCCTTCTGGTCGAATATATGTTGTAAGCTTTTGTGGTCTGTAAAGATAGTGCTTTTTGTACCATACAGGTAGTGTCTCCAGATCTTCAGAGCAAACACAACTGCTCCTAGTTCAAGATCGTGGGTAGTGTAATTTACCTCATGTGTTTTCAGCTGTCTCGAGGCATAGGCAATGACCTTACCTCGCTGCATCAGGACACATCCGAGCCCTTGATTTGACGCATCGCAATAGACAACGAAGTCTTCTATCCCTTCGGGGAAGGATAGTATTGGTGTGGTGCACAAGGCTCGCTTGAGCGTTTGGAATGCTCTCTCCTGCTTCTCTTCCCAGTCAAAGGCCACGCCTTTCTGGGTCAGTGTTGTAAGAGGTTTCGCAATGCGGGAAAAGTTCTGAATGAACCTGCGATAGTAGCCAGCGAGGCCTAGAAATTGACGAATTTCTGAAGGCGTCTTCGGTGCTGACCAGTTCTCAATGGCCTTGATTTTGGAAGGGTCCACGTGTGACAACCGTCAAAATTCGAGTCGGTTCTAGATTTGACTAGAATTAGTTGCACATATAGACACAACACATATTAGACTTAGTAATTAGAAGCTAAGTTATAACCTAGTAGAAACTTGGAAACAGATAGAAACAATGGATGGTGTACTTAGATTTCACATTGATATGTGAATTCTACAACTACTTAACTGTAGTGACTATCCATATACGGGTTGCCCTTTGAATCGAACACCTTTTTATGAATCATATACACACATCATGCATTTGACCTAGTGGTATAAATTAGGTCCGAGTCTCGTAGGAACTTAAGTTAAAGTTGAAGACTAGGACTAGTATACTCGATTCCTCAATTTCGCTTGAATCTCAGAATCACTACATAGAATGCCAATAAACCGATAAAAATAAATTGCAAACATTATTTATAACTATAAAAGAGTTATAATACCATAAGATAATTTAAAGTCTCAAATATTCTATTTATTTTGATATTCAAAGTTTATGAAACTCCAAAACCCTAAAAGCCCTAAAAACTCATATTTATAAACTTTAACCTTAAAAATCCTATAAAAACAATTATGAACCTTATAATATTATCTTATCATAATAATTATTATGAAATACAATTCAATGAAAAATAAAGATTTAGTTATTAACATTTACCCTTGATTTATAAGTCAAAAATCAAGAGTTTTATGCATAAAAACTAGGTTAAGGTGCACATTTTATAAAAAGTTGGATATTTTTATAAAAGATTTGAATTTTTATAAAAGAAACAAGAGAGAGAGAGAGCCTCTCCTCCTCTAAAATCGGATCCCTCTCTCCCCATATCTCTCTCTCACACTCTCATTCTCCAAACACACACATCTCTCTTCTTTCTCTCTCTAGAAAACTCTCTCTACCTTCTCTCTACTTTTTCTCTCCAAACACCACTCCATTCTCTCTTCCTCCCTCTAAGAACCAAGAAATATTCCAGAAAACAAACCCAAGAACACTCCTCAAACTCGAAATATTCATCATCTTGTGGTATTCTTGAAGGTAAAATCGATTTCTACTTCACTTTTCCTTCAAGTTTTGCTCTTTTTCTTACACTTTCTCCTTCTTCATCTTCTTCAAACTTGTTTTCTTTTTGTTAAAATGGTTTTTAGAACATGATGGATGTGTTTTAACACCATGCATGTATGATAAACAAGGTTGCATGTTCATGATCTTAGTGCAAAAATCGATTTTAAAGATTAAAACATCAAACTCAAGTTAAGAGTTTTTGAGAAACAAAATTTTCTTCATAAATGCATGTATACATTTTGATAAGTTTTAATCTTTTGATCTCTGGAAACATGACCAAAATATGAGGTTATCATGATATATTTAAAATACTTCAAAAGATTTACTCAAGGAAATGATGAAAACCCACTTTTCTAACCAATCATCATGCATGCAATCTGCCAGATTTCTTTACCTGACTTTAAACTGTCATATCTCACTCATTTCTTAGCCAAAATTCGTGATTCTTTTTCTTAAATATAATATTTTGAGTTAGCTTTCAAACCCATCTGACCTCACTAAAAAATTCCAATATTTCGATTTTTACCAATTTTTACAAAACTGTTGCTCAAACAGCACTTTCCTTATGAACATTTGTTTTGTGTTGCATGTTCAAAGGACTTATTCATCACTAAAAATCATTCAAAAATTATTTTGAACTCTTAACATCATATATTAAGAGGTACAAAAAGATCTTGATTTAAAAGTCTTTGGAACATGTTGCAAAAATTCTCAAAGTAACATCAATAATCTTTACCAAAATCACAAGAACCAAGTTTTCTCTATAATTTATTGAGCCTTTAGGCATGTTTTTCAACATCAAAAATAAGAAAACAATTTTTCATTGTTATTAAATTGTATGAAGATGTGTTCTGGAAATTTTCAGATCAATATATATTTTCTTTATTTTTACATGAAAATAATAAGAAAATAGAGTGTTAAATCATATACAATACTTAAACTAGTAAATAAATTCTGGAAAAATTCTTGGATGATCCTTTAAGTTAATAAACATCTTCCATTAAGTTTCATCGATTTTTGTTACTGTTTAATATGGTTTTGAATTTTCTTTTTGTTTAGCTCTAATAAATTATAAAACCACATTAGGGAATATAAAAATGGTATCTAATAATTTTCGCAGCTTATACTCTCTGTGGAAGACTTAGAAAAATATTTCCAGAATTTTTCATAATGTATCCCTATTTTTCTCCGATTTTTGTATTTATAATGGACTAAAAACAGGAAAAATAGTTTTACTCATCCAAAAATTATGAAAATTTACCAGAACACCTTGTAGTACATTAGGATGCTACATAAAAATTTTGATGATTTTTCTCTTCTGTATACTATTTTTCTTCTATTTTCCCAAGATTAAATACACTTAAACCCAATTTTTATTAGAATACATACACAAAAATCATAAAATTGGGATAAACAGTTTAGAAATTCATTTTTATATTTTTCCTAGCTTAATAATGACTAATAAAAGCGTTACAAAAATTTTGGGCAATTTTGGAAACTATTTTCTATTTATTTCAATTTTTATTAGAATAAATGCTCAAAAATCATAAAATTGGGTTAAATTGTCTGGAAATCTATTTTTATATTTTTTCCAGGTTAAGTACGTGTAATGACATTACTATAAAAAGTTTGGGGCATTTTCTTAACCGATTTCTATTTTTCATGAATTTTTATATATTTAGATAATTAAATATATGAAAAATGGTTATGCATATCCATAATCCATGAAAATTTATCTAGAAGTCTTTTAACATATTTAGAACCAAAATCTGAAGTTTGGTAATTTTTATTATCTGTTTAGTATTTTTCATGATTTTATGGTTATTCAAGAAACTAAAATGGTGAAAAATAGTTAGACAAATCAAAAATTCAAGAAAATTTATCTTGAGGTCTTTGACTTCAATTAAAACTGAAATGCAAAGTTTGGGAACTTTTAGAACTAAATTGATTTAGTTTTGAATATTTAATCATTGGAACACCTCTAAAATGTTAAATATTAACATTTCAATAATGGAAATTTTCCACTTAAATTGTTATATAACAATTGATTCATTGAAATTAAATTTTCATAGAAAAATGTTTGTAACTTATCTATATTAAATTTTGACACAATATTGGCATAATTCTATTGTAGTGGTATGTATACTAGTGTTAAATTTCGATTAGAGACTCATTAGTGTGTAACATCGTTGTAGGAAAACGATAGTGGTACGAGTGGAGCGTAGTTCAAGGCACCATTTGCATCATCTCAATGCATTGTGAGTTTTCACGCACTCCCCTATTTTCAGTTTTTATGTTTTGGGGTGGAAAAGCATGTCCCGAAAAACTATTATTTGAATGTTGTATTTAAATTAATTTGTATCAAACATGATTGCTATTTTATTGCTATGTCTCTATATGTATGTCTATGCAACACGGAACATGAGAACTTATCGTATTAAGGCCCTTCCCTTATCTCTAACCATTAACTCTTTGAGCCAATGGTCATTATGGATAGCGCTATTAGGAATTGACAACTCCTCACTCGCCCTATTGCTGGAGTGCATGATACCATATTCATCTATGGAACGACAAGCATAGATCTTGATAGGGCTTCAGTCATAGGTTTGGTTGAGACTCATTGTTTGCTCATACACATACAAACTCGTTACTTATTATAGCAATAAACTTGTTTATTAATTATAGCAATGAACTTTGTTTCTCATTACAACAACGAACTGTTATTACTGAAAACTTATATACATGTTTTAGCAATGAAATTGTTTGCTCCTTGTAGCAACGAAATTGATTGCTCATTTTAGCAGTGAAACTTGTTTACTCGTTTGAGTAACGAACTTTATCTTCCATGAGAATATGAATGTTGCATCTTATTTGGGCAACATACCTTATCTCTCATGATGACAAAGAACTTTGTTTTTACAAACTTATTTACTCATCTTAACAATATACTTTTATTATTGGAAACTTTTATCAAAACTTTGATTTCAATTCATGGAACCAGTATCATTTTGTTTATCTGTGAGTACTCACCAACTATTTTTATAGTTGACGCTCGTTTTACATGCTTTTTCAGGAATCATCGAGTAAGTGGCACTTAGGGACACTTCACCTTTAGGAGCATTCGCATGTGTTGTATTTCAATTTACATTGTAATTTCTTTTAAAAGTTGTTCAAACCCATTGTGAATTTGTAATGATTTTTAATACTATGGTTGGTGTTGTCTTTTAACTTTTGCGATGAAACCCTTTGTACTGCCACGCCCTGTGTTTCCGCTTTAGCGGGGTGTGACAGGAAATGGTATCAGAGCCGAAGGTTATAGAGAATACCGGTTTTCCTTTGGAGAACCACAACTATAGCAAAAAAATTTCAAAATGTTTTTAAAATACCGAACATACTACTAGTATAACTAATTCGAGTACGCATTATTGGACTTTAACTAAGTATAGCCTGGCCAACTATGCTTAATTAAGGAAACTTAATGCGAGGCTTGAAACGGTTATAGTAGAATTATTTTCAAAACAATTTTCAACTTAAACTTTTGAAAAACAAAATTTTTGGTGTACGTACGGGCATTGCATATTATAGGCATTCATCTAGATACACTTAGAAACTAAGTTCACTGTTATATCAATGCCCTTATTTAGAAATATTCTTATCCCTTATCAAGTGCTAGGTTAACCACTTAGGTAATATCACTAGCCACTCTAAGAGCAATGCACATAGTACTGATAATGGGTATTCCTCGGTAGCTATTGACTTTAGATATAAGGTTAGTAGTTAGATATACACTAGTAATAATCTTAAGTCGAAACCAATACCAATTATCCCTCAATACCTCTTCATCGTCTTCGTACTAGAGTTACAACTAGGAAAAAGCGTTTCGATACCGACACGAATGATAATTGGAGCATCGCGTAAGGATGTAGATGAGTCACCACTAAGTAATCACTTGGATACCATTGGCGGGCATTCCGGATTCGACTCACAAGGAGACACAAAGGTTTAACCTATTGCTACTAATACGTGAGACCTTATTACTACGCTACGATTTAGCTTTAGGTTGTTTCCACCTTCAGGTTAAAACTTAACATAGGATATCCCTTTGACCTCTATAAAAGGCCACGAAACTGCATTGACACCATAAAACGTTTTTCAAACAATTTTTCTTGTCTTTTATCTTGGGGGAAAAGACATCGGCACTCGCCTTGTACTCACCTTAGTATTTAGGTACGATCGGCTACACTAACATACTTATTCCTTATTTCTTAATCTTCCATCAAAAAGTTATTTCGTTTCATCGGTTTTATTTATCATCGATAAAATACTTTATAACCACTTCATACAACTTACTAGACATTTCCTAACAATGTAAGCCATATTCTCGCTAAAAATCTTTTGACAACTTGCTTTAACTTAACACTTTTCTTCAAAACTCAATTTAACCAATATTGGTTTTAACCTTGCTATTTCAATTTCATTTCAAATTCATTTCAATGGATTGATGTGCTTTTAAGGGCATATAAACCATTTTAAACATTGCTTACCATTTTGACACGTCTTCGAAAAACTAGAAACATTTTCTTTTATAATCGTGTTTAAACTCTTTACTATAAAACTTAAACATATGACGTTAAAGTTCATATTATGTGTAAAAGCTTCATCGGATCTTCAAACCACTTTTGTTTTAAGACTTTTGACTACTTCCTCATTTAGGCATTATGCTTTACTTAAATGTGTTTTCTTGAAACCCAACATGATATTTTTACAACTTTCTAATCCAAATGTGTTTACAAGACATCACTGGTTCCTACATTTAAAAACACGCCTTATTTGTTTATTTCATTTCAAATTAGTTTTATAATTTGTGTTTATAAAACTTACAACATTGCAAAACTTAGTGTTCACTTTTAAACTTTCAGTGACGTACTTTTGACAATGCACAATTATTCATCTAAATATGTTAAGTCTTTACCTTATCCGTTTTAACCATTGTTGGACCCCAGTCAAAAGATCAAAACTGTAAAATTTTCAATTACGAGTTTTAGTGTTTCTTCTTTTTCACAAATGGAGTTTAACTTAATAGATAACTCGTGGATTTTTAGCAAAACTTAGAAAACACTTTAGAACTTCTACATTTCTATTTAGTCATCAATATACATCAAATATTGAAGTTTGAAATATATCTCAACGTGGTTTTAAATCTACCTATAGGTATTGTTCTTATAATTTTAACAATAACAATCATTGTCGCTGCTACCTTCCTTTTTTCTTTCCCCCAAACTTTATTTCTCGCTCTCCTTCTGATTTTAGATCTCGCACACCATAAGATTAACATAATACATTGTCTAACTTTGTTTCTGTCTATTTTGCTTCTCGTGGTATCATGTTCGTATACATAAAGACTAGAAGTCTACCCTTTCGTTTTGAGCGATTAATACGTGTATAGTCATGAGGCATACTTTAATTTTTGTCAACTTTGATATATTCAATTACGCCTTTTACCATATATATCTTGTTTTTATTTTGAAATCTACAATAAACAAGTGATCCTTATTTACATTTACTCTTTCGTTCTAAATTCAAAAACTTGATATAAAATGCAATCTTCATTGTATTTTTCCTTATAAGTAATACACAAGATGAATACATTTATGCTTATAATTTTTCTATATCTGAAAAATATATGTGAAGGATATGTATCCTTATGTTTCTTCTTTTCTTTAAATACATCAAAAGTTTTGAATTTTACGATTATCAATTCTCTAAATGATTGTTTTGTAGAAACACTAAACTATGAATGCACTATTTTCAAAGATTGACATTTTTACACCTTTCTTAAAATAGTATTTTACTTTGCAATTTTCAGTGAGTTCCTAAAACTCTCAAACTTGTTTTCATAAGTATTCTGACTCCTCTTAAACTTGTATTTGTTTTGACTTAGACAATTAGTCAATTTTACAAAAAGCGTAATGTCAATATTTCTAAAAAAAATCCCTTAATAACGACTTAAACATTTAACTTTAATTAATCTTTATATTATTTTACTACTTCGTTTGATCGCCACACATGTATTTTCATTATCTTGGAATTATTACACATTTTGATAACAGTGAGATTTCTATCACTTCTAAACACTTAAAATGCTATCTACACAATGTGATTTAAAATATCATAAACTTTCACCGCCTTCATTAGAAACAATGACTCTCAAATTATATATATTCTTCGAGTATAGTTCCATTATTGTAAGAGTAACCGTAGTAGTAATTATAGCATCGGAGATCCTCAATCATTTCGTAACTTATTTTGTAGACGACACTTAAAAAGCCTTTACATTCGAGAGGTACCAAAACTTCGTTGCCTACCCTTAGTACGTATCTTTAGGAACTTACCCTTGATCATTTATTTTCATTCGTGCTACCCCTTCTTATTTCAAAATATATCTTTTCCAGATGTAGTAGCCAACCCGGAAGTGAACAAATTGTTCCTAATCTCTTCTTTATTAAGCGGCGAAGTTACACTTAGTGCAAATTTAGAATGCAACTTAAAGATCAATGCGGATTTAATGCTCAGTGCAGTTGGTGCATCATCGAAACTTATACCGCTCTCTTAATTCAGATAATATCTAACTAGATAATCTTTTCAACTAGGTCGCCATGGTCGGATCATGATTTCCATGATCCTAATTTCTTGCAATCTAGACTGTAGAACTCGAATTAAGGAAACATTACTTTGATTATAGATAAAGAACTGGGCTCTTCCCTTGGAGAATTAACCCAAAATAATCAAAGAGTTCCCAAAGTCACCACCTCTCCAATTATACAATTGCATCCGGTTTAGTTCTAATAGAATTCGTCACAAATTGAATTTCGGGACGAAATTCTTTCAACCGGGGGAGACTGTGACAACCGTCAAAATTCGAGTCGGTTCTAGATTTGACTAGAATTAGTTGCACATATAGACACAACACATATTAGACTTAGTAATTAGAAGCTAAGTTATAACCTAGTAGAAACTTGGAAACAGATAGAAACAATGGATGGTGTACTTAGATTTCACATTGATATGTGAATTCTACAACTACTTAACTGTAGTGACTATCCATATACGGGTCGCCCTTTGAATCGAACACCTTTTTATGAATCATATACACACATCATGCACTTGACCTAGTGGTATAAATTAGGTCCGAGTCTCGTAGGAACTTAAGTTAAAGTTGAAGACTAGGACTAGTATACTCGATTCCTCAATTTCGCTTGAATCTCGGAATCACTACATAGAATGCCAATAAACCGATAAAAATAAATTACAAACATTATTTATAACTATAAAAGAGTTATAATACCATAAGATAATTTAAAGTCTCAAATATTCTATTTATTTTGATATTCAAAGTTTATGAAACTCCAAAACCCTAAAAGCCCTAAAAACTCATATTTATAAACTTTAACCTTAAAAATCCTATAAAAACAATTATGAACCTTATAATATTATCTTATCATAATAATTATTATGAAATACAATTCAATGAAAAATAAAGATTTAGTTATTAACATTTACCCTTGATTTATAAGTCAAAAATCAAGAGTTGTATGCATAAAAACTAGGTTAAGGTGCACATTTTATAAAAAGTTGGATATTTTTATAAAAGATTTGAATTTTTATAAAAGAAACAAGAGAGAGAGAGCCTCTCCTCCTCTAAAATCGGATCCCTCTCTCCCCATATCTCTCTCTCACACTCTCATTCTCCAAACACACACATCTCTCTTCTTTCTCTCTCTAGAAAACTCTCTCTACCTTCTCTCTACTTTTTCTCTCCAAACACCACTCCATTCTCTCTTCCTCCCTCTAAGAACCAAGAAATATTCCAAAAAACAAACCCAAGAACACTCCTCAAACTCGAAATCTTCATCATCTTGTGGTATTCTTGAAGGTAAAATCGATTTCTACTTCACTTTTCCTTCAAGTTTTGCTCTTTTTCTTACACTTTCTCCTTCTTCATCTTCTTCAAACTTGTTTTCTTTTTGTTAAAATGGTTTTTAGAACATGATGGATGTGTTTTAACACCATGCATGTATGATAAACAAGGTTGCATGTTCATGATCTTAGTGCAAAAATCGATTTTAAAGATTAAAACATCAAACTCAAGTTAAGAGTTTTTGAGAAACAAAATTTTCTTCATAAATGCATGTATACATTTTGATAAGTTTTAATCTTTTGATCTCTGGAAACATGACCAAAATATGAGGTTATCATGATATATTTAAAATACTTCAAAAGATTTACTCAAGGAAATGATGAAAACCCACTTTTCTAACCAATCATCATGCATGCAATATGCCAGATTTCTTTACCTGACTTTAAACTGTCATATCTCACTCATTTCTTAGCCAAAATTCGTGATTCTTTTTCTTAAATATAATATTTTGAGTTAGCTTTCAAACCCATCTGACCTCACTAAAAAATTCCAATATTTCGATTTTTACCAATTTTTACAAAACTGTTGCTCAAACAGCACTTTCCTTATGAACATTTGTTTTGTGTTGCATGTTCAAAGGACTTATTCATCACTAAAAATCATTCAAAAATTATTTTGAACTCTTAACATCATATATTAAGAGGTACAAAAAGATCTTGATTTAAAAGTCTTTGGAACATGTTGCAAAAATTCTCAAAGTAACATCAATAATCTTTACCAAAATCACAAGAACCAAGTTTTCTCTATAATTTATTGAGCCTTTAGGCATGTTTTTCGACATCAAAAATAAGAAAACAATTTTTCATTGTTATTAAATTGTATGAAGATGTGTTCTGGAAATTTTCAACTCAATATATATTTTCTTTATTTTTACATGAAAATAATAAGAAAATAGAGTGTTAAATCATATACAATACTTAAACTAGTAAATAAATTCTGGAAACATTCTTGGATGATCCTTTAAGTTAATAAACATCTTCCATTAAGTTTCATCGATTTTTGTTACTGTTTAATATGGTTTTGAATTTTCTTTTTGTTTAGCTCTAATAAATCATAAAACCACATTAGGGAATATAAAAATGGTATCTAATAATTTTCGCAGCTTATACTCTCTGTGGAAGACTTAGAAAAATATTTCCAGGATTTTTCATAATGTATCCCTATTTTTCTCCGATTTTTGTATTTATAATGGACTAAAAACAGGAAAAATAGTTTTACTCATCCAAAAATTATGAAAATTTACCAGAACACCTTGTAGTACATTAGGATGCTACATAAAAATTTTGATGATTTTTCTCTTCTGTATACTATTTTTCTTCTATTTTCCCAAGATTAAATACACTTAAACCCAATTTTTATTAGAATACATACACAAAAATCATAAAATTGGGATAAACAGTTTAGAAATTCATTTTTATATTTTTCCTAGCTTAATAATGACTAATAAAAGCGTTACAAAAATTTTGGGCAATTTTGGAAACTATTTTCTATTTATTTCAATTTTTATTAGAATAAATGCTCAAAAATCATAAAATTGGGTTAAATTGTCTGGTAATCTATTTTTATATTTTTCACAGGTTAAGTACGTGTAATGACATTACTATAAAAAGTTTGGGGCATTTTCTTAACTGATTTCTATTTTTCATGAATTTTTATATATTTAGAGAATTAAATATATGAAAAATGGTTATGAATATCCATAATCCATGAAAATTTATCTAGAAGTCTTTTAATATATTTAGAACCAAAATCTGAAGTTTGGTAATTTTTATTATCTGTTTAGTATTTTTCATGATTTTATGGTTATTCAAGAAACTAAAATGGTGAAAAATAGTTAGACAAATCAAAAATTCAAGAAAATTTATCTTGAGGTCTTTGACTTCAATTAAAACTGAAATGCAAAGTTTGGGAACTTTTAGAACTAAATTGATATAGTTTTGAATATTTAATCATTGGAACACCTTTAAAATGTTAAATATTAACATTTCAATAATGGAAATTTTCCACTTAAATTGTTATATAACAATTGATTCATTGAAATTAAATTTTCATAGAAAAATGTTTGTAACTTATCTATATTAAATTTTGACACAATATTGGCATAATTCTATTGTAGTAGTATGTATACTAGTGTTAGATTTCGATTAGAGACTCATTAGTGTGTAACATCGTTGTAGGAAAACGATAGTGGTACAAGTGGAGCGTAGTTCAAGGCACCATTTGCATCATCTCAATGCACTGTGAGTTTTCACGCACTCCCCTATTTTCAGTTTTTATGTTTTGGGGTGGAAAAGCATGTCCCGAAAAACTATTATTTGAATGTTGTATTTAAATTGATTTGTATCAAACATGATTGCTATTTTATTGCTATGTCTCTATATGTATGTCTATGCAACACGGAACATGAGAACTTATCGTATTAAGGCCCTTCCCTTATCTCTAACCATTAACTCTTTGAGCCAATGGTCATTATGGATAGCGCTATTAGGAATTGACAACTCCTCACTCGCCCTATTGCTGGAGTGCATGATACCATATTCATCTATGGAACGATAAGCATAGATCTTGATAGGGCTTCAGTCATAGGTTTGGTTGAGACTCATTGTTTGCTCATACACATACAAACTCGTTACTTATTATAGCAATAAACTTGTTTATTAATTATAGCAATGAACTTTGTTTCTCATTACAACAACGAACTGTTATTACTGAAAACTTATATACATGTTTTAGCAATAAAATTGTTTGCTCCTTGTAGCAACGAAATTGATTGCTCATTTTAGCAGTGAAACTTGTTTACTCGTTTGAGTAACGAACTTTATCTTCCATGAGAATATGAATGTTGCATCTTATTTGGGCAACATACCTTATCTCTCATGATGACAAAGAACTTTGTTTTTACAAACTTATTTACTCATCTTAACAATATACTTTTATTATTGGAAACTTTTATCAAAACTTTGATTTCAATTCATGGAACCAGTATCATTTTGTTTATCTGTGAGTACTCACCAACTATTTTTATAGTTGACGCTCGTTTTACATGCTTTTTCAGGAATCATCGAGTAAGTGGCACTTAGGGACATTTCACCTTTAGGAGCATTCGCATGTGTTGTATTTCAATTTACATTGTAATTTCTTTTAAAAGTTGTTCAAATCCATTGTGAATTTGTAATGATTTTTAATACTATGGTTGGTGTTGTCTTTTAACTTTTGCGATGAAACCCTTTGTACTGCCACGCCCTGTGTTTCCGCTTTAGCGGGGTGTGACAGGAAATGGTATCAGAGCCGAAGGTTATAGAGAATACCGGTTTTCCTTTGGAGAACCACAACTATAGCAAAAAAATTTCAAAATGTTTTTAAAATACCGAACATACTACTAGTATAACTAATTCGAGTACGCATTATTGGACTTTAACTAAGTATAGCCTGGCCAACTATGCTTAATTAAGGAAACTTAATGCGAGGCTTGAAACGGTTATAGTAGAATTATGTTCAAAACAATTTTCAACTTAAACTTTTGAAAAACAAAATTTTTGGTGTACGTACGGGCATTGCATATTATAGGCATTCATCTAGATACACTTAGAAACTAAGTTCACTGTTATATCAATGCCCTTATTTAGAAATATTCTTATCCCTTATCAAGTGCTAGGTTAACCACTTAGGTAATATCACTAGCCACTCTAAGAGCAATGCACATAGTACTGATAATGGGTATTCCTCGGTAGCTATTGACTTTAGATATAAGGTTAGTAGTTAGATATACACTAGTAATAATCTTAAGTCGAAACCAATACCAATTATCCCTCAATACCTCTTCATCGTCTTCGTACTAGAGTTACAACTAGGAAAAAGCGTTTCGATACCGACACGAATGATAATTGGAGCATCGCGTAAGGATGTAGATGAGTCACCACTAAGTAATCACTTGGATACCATTGGCGGGCGTTCCGGATTCGACTCACAAGGAGACACAAAGGTTTAACCTATTGCTACTAATACGTGAGACCTTATTACTACGCTACGATTTAGCTTTAGGTTGTTTCCACCTTCAGGTTAAAACTTAACATAGGATATCCCTTTGACCTCTATAAAAGGCCACGAAACTGCATTGACACCATAAAACGTTTTTCAAACAATTTTTCTTGTCTTTTATCTTGGGGGAAAAGACATCGGCACTCGCCTTGTACTCACCTTAGTATTTAGGTACGATCGGCTACACTAACATACTTATTCCTTATTTCTTAATCTTCCATCAAAAAGTTATTTCGTTTCATCGGTTTTATTTATCATCGATAAAATACTTTATAACCACTTCATACAACTTACTAGACATTTCCTAACAATGTAAGCCATATTCTCGCTAAAAATCTTTTGACAACTTGCTTTAACTTAACACTTTTCTTCAAAACTCAATTTAACCAATATTGGTTTTAACCTTGCTATTTCAATTTCATTTCAAATTCATTTCAATGGATTGATGTGCTTTTAAGGGCATATAAACCATTTTAAACATTGCTTACCATTTTGACACGTCTTCGAAAAACTAGAAACATTTTCTTTTATAATCGTGTTTAAACTCTTTACTATAAAACTTAAACATATGACGTTAAAGTTCATATTATGTGTAAAAGCTTCATCGGATCTTCAAACCACTTTTGTTTTAAGACTTTTGACTACTTCCTCATTTAGGCATTATGCTTTACTTAAATGTGTTTTCTTGAAACCCAACATGATATTTTTACAACTTTCTAATCCAAATGTGTTTACAAGACATCACTGGTTCCTACATTTAAAAACACGCCTTATTTGTTTATTTCATTTCAAATTAGTTTTATAATTTGTGTTTATAAAACTTACAACATTGCAAAACTTAGTGTTCACTTTTAAACTTTCAGTGACGTACTTTTGACAATGCACAATTATTCATCTAAATATGTTAAGTCTTTACCTTATCCGTTTTAACCATTGTTGGACCCCAGTCAAAAGATCAAAACTGTAAAATTTTCAATTACGAGTTTTAGTGTTTCTTCTTTTTCACAAATGGAGTTTAACTTAATAGATAACTCGTGGATTTTTAGCAAAACTTAGAAAACACTTTAGAACTTCTACATTTCTATTTAGTCATCAATATACATCAAATATTGAAGTTTGAAATATATCTCAACGTGGTTTTAAATCTACCTATAGGTATTGTTCTTATAATTTTAACAATAACAATCATTGTCGCTGCTACCTTCCTTTTTTCTTTCCCCCAAACTTTATTTCTCGCTCTCCTTCTGATTTTAGATCTCGCACACCATAAGATTAACATAATACATTGTCTAACTTTGTTTCTGTCTATTTTGCTTCTCGTGGTATCATGTTCGTATACATAAAGACTAGAAGTCTACCCTTTCGTTTTGAGCGATTAATACGTGTATAGTCATGAGGCATACTTTAATTTTTGTCAACTTTGATATATTCAATTACGCCTTTTACCATATATATCTTGTTTTTATTTTGAAATCTACAATAAACAAGTGATCCTTATTTACATTTACTCTTTCGTTCTAAATTCAAAAACTTGATATAAAATGCAATCTTCATTGTATTTTTCCTTATAAGTAATACACAAGATGAATACATTTATGCTTATAATTTTTCTATATCTGAAAAATATATATGAAGGATATGTATCCTTATGTTTCTTCTTTTCTTTAAATACATCAAAAGTTTTGAATTTTACGATTATCAATTCTCTAAATGATTGTTTTGTAGAAACACTAAACTATGAATGCACTATTTTCAAAGATTGACATTTTTTACACCTTTCTTAAAATAGTATTTTACTTTGCAATTTTCAGTGAGTTCCTAAAACTCTCAAACTTGTTTTCATAAGTATTCTGACTCCTCTTAAACTTGTATTTGTTTTGACTTAGACAATTAGTCAATTTTACAAAAAGCGTAATGTCAATATTTCTAAAAAAAAATCCCTTAATAACGACTTAAACATTTAACTTTAATTAATCTTTATATTATTTTACTACTTCGTTTGATCGCCACACATGTATTTTCATTATCTTGGAATTATTACACATTTTGATAACAGTGAGATTTCTATCACTTCTAAACACTTAAAATGCTATCTACACAATGTGATTTAAAATATCATAAACTTTCACCGCCTTCATTAGAAACAATGACTCTCAAATTATATATATTCTTCGAGTATAGTTCCATTATTGTAAGAGTAACCGTAGTAGTAATTATAGCATCGGAGATCCTCAATCATTTCGTAACTTATTTTATAGACGACACTTAAAAAGCCTTTACATTCGAGAGGTACCAAAACTTCGTTGCCTACCCTTAGTACGTATCTTTAGGAACTTACCCTTGATCATTTATTTTCATTCGTGCTACCCCTTCTTATTTCAAAATATATCTTTTCCAGATGTAGTAGCCAACCCGGAAGTGAACAAATTGTTCCTAATCTCTTCTTTATTAAGCGGCGAAGTTACACTTAGTGCAAATTTAGAATGCAACTTAAAGATCAATGCGGATTTAATGCTCAGTGCAGTTGGTGCATCATCGAAACTTATACCGCTCTCTTAATTCAGATAATATCTAACTAGATAATCTTTTCAACTAGGTCGCCATGGTCGGATCATGATTTCCATGATCCTAATTTCTTGCAATCTAGACTGTAGAACTCGAATTAAGGAAACATTACTTTGATTATAGATAAAGAACTGGGCTCTTCCCTTGGAGAATTAACCCAAAATAATCAAAGAGTTCCCAAAGTCACCACCTCTCCAATTATACAATTGCATCCGGTTTAGTTCTAATAGAATTCGTCACAAATTGAATTTCGGGACGAAATTCTTTCAACCGGGGGAGACTGTGACAACCGTCAAAATTCGAGTCGGTTCTAGATTTGACTAGAATTAGTTGCACATATAGACACAACACATATTAGACTTAGTAATTAGAAGCTAAGTTATAACCTAGTAGAAACTTGGAAACAGATAGAAACAATGGATGGTGTACTTAGATTTCACATTGATATGTGAATTCTACAACTACTTAACTGTAGTGACTATCCATATACGGGTCGCCCTTTGAATCGAACACCTTTTTATGAATCATATACACACATCATGCACTTGATCTAGTGGTATAAATTAGGTCCGAGTCTCGTAGGAACTTAAGTTAAAGTTGAAGACTAGGACTAGTATACTCGATTCCTCAATTTCGCTTGAATCTCGGAATCACTACATAGAATGCCAATAAACCGATAAAAATAAATTACAAACATTATTTATAACTATAAAAGAGTTATAATACCATACGATAATTTAAAGTCTCAAATATTCTATTTATTTTGATATTCAAAGTTTATGAAACTCCAAAACCCTAAAAGCCCTAAAAACTCATATTTATAAACTTTAACCTTAAAAATCCTATAAAAACAATTATGAACCTTATAATATTATCTTATCATAATAATTATTATGAAATACAATTCAATGAAAAATAAAGATTTAGTTATTAACATTTACCCTTGATTTATAAGTCAAAAATCAAGAGTTTTATGCATAAAAACTAGGTTAAGGTGCACATTTTATAAAAAGTTGGGTATTTTTATAAAAGATTTGAATTTTTATAAAAGAAACAAGAGAGAGAGAGCCTCTCCTCCTCTAAAATCGGATCCCTCTCTCCCCATATCTCTCTCTCACACTCTCATTCTCCAAACACACACATCTCTCTTCTTTCTCTCTCTAGAAAACTCTCTCTACCTTCTCTCTACTTTTTCTCTCCAAACACCACTCCATTCTCTCTTCCTCCCTCTAAGAACCAAGAAATATTCCAGAAAACAAACCCAAGAACACTCCTCAAACTCGAAATCTTCATCATCTTGTGGTATTCTTGAAGGTAAAATCGATTTCTACTTCACTTTTCCTTCAAGTTTTGCTCTTTTTCTTACACTTTCTCCTTCTTCATCTTCTTCAAACTTGTTTTCTTTTTGTTAAAATGGTTTTTAGAACATGATGGATGTGTTTTAACACCATGCATGTATGATAAACAAGGTTGCATGTTCATGATCTTAGTGCAAAAATCGATTTTAAAGATTAAAACATCAAACTCAAGTTAAGAGTTTTTGAGAAACAAAATTTTCTTCATAAATGCATGTATACATTTTGATAAGTTTTAATCTTTTGATCTCTGGAAACATGACCAAAATATGAGGTTATCATGATATATTTAAAATACTTCAAAAGATTTACTCAAGGAAATGATGAAAACCCACTTTTCTAACCAATCATCATGCATGCAATATGCCAGATTTCTTTACCTGACTTTAAACTGTCATATCTCACTCATTTCTTAGCCAATATTCGTAATTCTTTTTCTGAAATATAATATTTTGAGTTAGCTTTCAAACCCATCTGACCTCACTAAAAAATTCCAATATTTCGATTTTTACCAATTGTTACAAAACTGTTGCTCAAACAGCACTTTCCTTATGAACATTTGTTTTGTGTTGCATGTTCAAAGGACTTATTCATCACTAAAAATCATTCAAAAATTATTTTGAACTCTTAACATCATATATTAAGAGGTACAAAAAGATCTTGATTTAAAAGTCTTTGGAACATGTTGCAAAAATTCTCAAAGTAACATCAATAATCTTTACCAAAATCACAAGAACCAAGTTTTCTCTATAATTTATTGAGCCTTTAGGCATGTTTTTCAACATCAAAAATAAGAAAACAATTTTTCATTGTTATTAAATTGTATGAAGATGTGTTCTGGAAATTTTCAGATCAATATATATTTTCTTTATTTTTACATGAAAATAATAAGAAAATAGAGTGTTAAATCATATACAATACTTAAACTAGTAAATAAATTCTGGAAAAATTCTTGGATGATCCTTTAAGTTAATAAACATCTTTCATTAAGTTTCATCGATTTTTGTTACTGTTTAATATGGTTTTGAATTTTCTTTTTGTTTAGCTCTAATAAATTATAAAACCACATTAGGGAATATAAAAATGGTATCTAATAATTTTCGCAGCTTATACTCTCTGTGGAAGACTTAGAAAAATATTTCCAGAATTTTTCATAATGTATCCCTATTTTTCTCCGATTTTTGTATTTATAATGGACTAAAAACAGGAAAAATAGTTTTACTCATCCAAAAATTATGAAAATTTACCAACACCTTGTAGTACATTAGGATGCTACATAAAAATTTTGATGATTTTTCTCTTCTGTATACTATTTTTCTTCTATTTTCCCAAGATTAAATACACGTAAACCCAATTTTTATTAGAATACATACACAAAAATCATAAAATTGGGATAAACAGTTTAGAAATTCATTTTTATATTTTTCCTAGCTTAATAATGACTAATAAAAGCGTTACAAAAATTTTGGGCAATTTTGGAAACTATTTTCTATTTATTTCAATTTTTATTAGAATAAATGCTCAAAAATCATAAAATTGGGTTAAATTGTCTGGAAATCTATTTTTATATTTTTTCCAGGTTAAGTACGTGTAATGACATTACTATAAAAAGTTTGGGGCATTTTCTTAACCGATTTCTATTTTTCATGAATTTTTATATATTTAGATAATTAAATATATGAAAAATGGTTATGCATATCCATAATCCATGAAAATTTATCTAGAAGTCTTTTAACATATTTAGAACCAAAATCTGAAGTTTGGTAATTTTTATTATCTGTTTAGTATTTTTCATGATTTTATGGTTATTCAAGAAACTAAAATGGTGAAAAATAGTTAGACAAATCAAAAATTCAAGAAAATTTATCTTGAGGTCTTTGACTTCAATTAAAACTGAAATGCAAAGTTTGGGAACTTTTAGAACTAAATTGATTTAGTTTTGAATATTTAATCATTGGAACACCTCTAAAATGTTAAATATTAACATTTCAATAATGGAAATTTTCCACTTAAATTGTTATATAACAATTGATTCATTGAAATTAAATTTTCATAGAAAAATGTTTGTAACTTATCTATATTAAATTTTGACACAATATTGGCATAATTCTATTGTAGTGGTATGTATACTAGTGTTAAATTTCGATTAGAGACTCATTGGTGTGTAACATCGTTGTAGGAAAACGATAGTGGTACGAGTGGAGCGTAGTTCAAGGCACCATTTGCATCATCTCAATGCATTGTGAGTTTTCACGCACTCCCCTATTTTCAGTTTTTATGTTTTGGGGTGGAAAAGCATGTCCCGAAAAACTATTATTTGAATGTTGTATTTAAATTAATTTGTATCAAACATGATTGCTATTTTATTGCTATGTCTCTATATGTATGTCTATGCAACACGGAACATGAGAACTTATCGTATTAAGGCCCTTCCCTTATCTCTAACCATTAACTCTTTGAGCCAATGGTCATTATGGATAGCGCTATTAGGAATTGACAACTCCTCACTCGCCCTATTGCTGGAGTGCATGATACCATATTCATCTATGGAACGACAAGCATAGATCTTGATAGGGCTTCAGTCATAGGTTTGGTTGAGACTCATTGTTTGCTCATACACATACAAACTCGTTACTTATTATAGCAATAAACTTGTTTATTAATTATAGCAATGAACTTTGTTTCTCATTACAACAACGAACTGTTATTACTGAAAACTTATATACATGTTTTAGCAATGAAATTGTTTGCTCCTTGTAGCAACGAAATTGATTGCTCATTTTAGCAGTGAAACTTGTTTACTCGTTTGAGTAACGAACTTTATCTTCCATGAGAATATGAATGTTGCATCTTATTTGGGCAACATACCTTATCTCTCATGATGACAAAGAACTTTGTTTTTACAAACTTATTTACTCATCTTAACAATATACTTTTATTATTGGAAACTTTTATCAAAACTTTGATTTCAATTCATGGAACCAGTATCATTTTGTTTATCTGTGAGTACTCACCAACTATTTTTATAGTTGACGCTCGTTTTACATGCTTTTTCAGGAATCATCGAGTAAGTGGCACTTAGGGACACTTCACCTTTAGGAGCATTCGCATGTGTTGTATTTCAATTTACATTGTAATTTCTTTTAAAAGTTGTTCAAACCCATTGTGAATTTGTAATGATTTTTAATACTATGGTTGGTGTTGTCTTTTAACTTTTGCGATGAAACCCTTTGTACTGCCACACCCTGTGTTTCCGCTTTAGCGGGGTGTGACACCACGTGTATTCCCTCTTCGCTAACCACGTGTCCTAAGAATTCGACTCTTCGGATCCAAAATTCGCATTTCGAGAACTTCGCATAGAGCTTCTCCGAACGCAGCATTTCTAAGACTTGACGAAGATGTTGGCTATGTTCCTCTTTACTACGAGAGTAGATAAGTATGTCATCGATGAAGACGATGACGAACTGATCCAAGTAAGGACGACACACCTTATTCATTAAATCCATGAATACTGCGGGCGCGTTTGTTAATCCGAACGGCATCACTACGAATTCGTAGTGCCCATAACGAGTTCGGAAGGCTGTCTTCGGAACATCCTCCCCTAGCACTCGTAATTGGTGATATCCGGATCTTAAGTCGATTTTTGAAAAGAAGTTCGACCCTTGAAGTTGGTCAAATAAATCGTCAATACGAGGCAGAGGGTAACAATTTTTGACGGTTAGTTTGTTGAGCTCCCTGTAGTCGATGCACATACGAAACGATCCGTCTTTCTTCTTGACGAACAAGACTGGAGCTCCCCAGGGTGAGAAGCTTGGTCTTATAAAGCCCTTGCTGAGCAGTTCGTTAAGTTGACAGGACAGTTCTTGCATCTGTGCAGGTGCTAGGCGATAGGGCGATTTGGCTACGGGGGTAGCCCCTGGAACCAAGTCGATTCTGAACTCGACTTGACGTTGCAGAGGTAATCCTGGGAGTTCTTCTGGAAAGATGTCGGGAAAGTCGCGTACTACTGGAATGTTCTGAATGTCTTTCGTTTCTTGGCTCACATCGACCACATGAGCAAGGATTGCGTGACATTCCTTTCGCAAGAATTTCTGAGCTTGAATGCTCGAGATGATACGAAGGTTTGAGCCGGGTTTGTCGCCATATACTACTAGAGTTTCGCCAGACGACAGATTAAGGCGTACAGCCTTTTCGTAACACATGATGTCGGCACGATGAAGACTCAACCAATCCATGCCGATAATGACGTCGAAACTTTTAATAGAGACCGCCATGAGGTCGATCGAAAATGAATGGCTATCTAGAGTTAGGGTACACCCTATGAATATACTGCTAGTGCTCTCCGTCTTTCCATTAGGCATTTCTACGGTGAACGGTTCTTTAAGTGCTCGTGATTTTTGCTTAAGTAAATGAGCAAACTTTTGGTTCACGAAACTCCTCTCCGCTCCACTATCAAACAGAATGCATGCATAAGAGTTATCGAGGAGAAACGTACCCGTGACCACTGTGGGGTCGGCAACCGCTTCATCGTGGCCTATGGCCAGAACTCTTCCCACTCCACCGGCATTCCCTGCCTTTGGGCAGTTCCTTTTGTAGTGGCCCACCTCACCACAACCGTAGCAAGCTTGGCCCACACCAGCGCCGGGGACTTGGGTGACCGGCCTCGCCGGAGCTTTGCAAAAACGGGCAGTGTGCCCCTTCCTGTTGCAGTTCAAACACTGCATTTCCCGGCAGGCTCCTACGTGATGGAAGTTGCACTTGTTGCACTTGGGCAAACTTCCGACGTACTGCTTTACCGGAGCAGCAGCAGTGGCAGGTGCTATCGCACTATGAACTGCCACGATCTGCTGCTTTTTAGCAGCCTTCTTCTTCTTCTTGTCATCCCAGAACTTCCGCTTGGAATCAGCGGTTCTGACGGGTTCTGAGATGGCCAGGGTCGTTGTTGCGGTTGGGGTACGAATCCCGTGGTCTATAAGCCGCTGTGCCAATCGCTTGGCACTATCGAATGTAGTGGGGTTTGAAGCCAAAACATTTCCCTGGAATGGAGGCACCAGCCCCCATATGAATCTCTCTATCTTTTTCCCCTCTGTATGAACCATGTTGGGACAGAGGGCCACCAGCTCACAGAATCTGGCGGTATAAGAGACTATGTCGGAGCCCTTCATGGTTAGGCTCCACAGTTCTTCCTCCAATTTTTGAATTTCGCCCCTCGGGCAGTACTCTTCGATCATCAGCTCTCTCAGAGCTTCCCAGCCCATAGCATTAGCCACTATTAGAGATAGTGACTTGACATGGCTATTCTACCATGTTAGGGCTTTATCCTCAAAGGTGCAAGCAGCGAACTTGACCTTGCTCCCCTCTAGACAGGAGCAGATTTCGAAAACCGATTCGGTCTTTTCGAACCATTGCGAAAGGGCAATGACTCCGCCAGTCCCTCTAAAGGACTTGGGCTTGCAGTTGGTGAAGTCCTTGTAGGAGCACTCTCTCAAGCGCACAGGGATTTCACCGTGAGTAGATTGAACAGGAGTTCCCCCTCCAGTGGAACCAGATGAATGATATTGTGCCATGGCTGTAGCCACAGCCGCAGCTACAGCAGCATTTAGGGCTGCTGTATCGATTTGAGGAGCAGGTGGTGTTGCAGTTATCGGAGGATCGCGTCTTGTTGATCGACGTGGAGGCATCTTTTAACTATAAGTTTAGAAAGATGAAGACATTGATAAGAATTTAATAGGAAAATTGATGAGAATGACTCATGGACTAACTCTCCATAGCCCAACAACACAATTGAATAACACGATTGAATGTAGATCTAGAACTAACAGATGATAGCATTTGGATAATAATTTCCATGAGATTAGATATCTGTCAATAATACTGGAATTACAGATGTAATGAGTTTAGGAAAAATGAACTAGAAGTAGGTCTTACATCAACCAAGACGAGAAAATGTTTACAGAACTACGACCTAATCAAGACCTAATAGGTCTAGGATTTACAAAGATAGGAAATTAGACTAGCGTTTTTACATAAACTAAGTTATACCCAAAAGAGAAGTCGATGAGACTCTATCGGCGACGAGAACTACTAGAGTGAGTTCTTGAATCCGACAGAAGACGTTCTATGTCCCTCATACGCCTTTCAGACCTTGCTTGCTGAGCTCGAAGTTCCCTGACTTCAGCTTGGGTTTCAACAAGTTCCCTCTGTAGGACTGCGTTGCGGACCTGAGTCCTTTCATGAGCAAACTCTAGTTGGTGAATGCGGACCGTGTTAACGCCAGAGTTGGCGTCAATCTCTATGACTCGGTCGATAGTCGCTCGACGTTGTTCCGTGTTCCGAGAAATCCTACGAACCATGATGGGTAGGACTCTGTCAGCTGAACCTCCCTCGGTGAGGTTGTAGAAGCTTCTATCTCCATTGTAGGGCATGGGTTGCCCCTGTTCCTGACTCCATCTATTCAAGTTTGTGGCCCACAGAGGTGTGGGTCCTTGAAATGTTGGACGAGGGTTTGGGTTTGGGTCTTGAGCAGCTGGGGGTAGGTTGTTGACTTCTGGCTCTGAGTCAGAATCATCAGAAAAGCCTTCAGCTTCGTGATCATCCAAAGGGATTGGGTAATCACCTGCTGGCTCTTCTCCAAGCCATCCAGCATTGCCGTGGTTGGGAAAGTACGGGTCTCCGGGAAGATGGAATCCAGCCATTATATCTACGCGAGAAAAGGGATTAAGAAATAATTAATAGACGACTAACTAGATAATTATAAGATGATCTTTATCAGTTACTTCAATACTTGCATAGTGCATACCAGTCATATGTAACCAAGACAGGATAGACCTTCGAATAAGTGAGCCTAACTCTAAGCCCACAACCAAACAAGGAACAGGAAATAAAGCAAAGATCACAGATTCTAAGTCTATGACATCCTAGCACATATAACCTTAGTGTATCCACTAAACAACCATTGACATACTAATAAAGACCTTTAGTTCTCAGATAAGTAATTATAGTAACACAAAATACTCCTATAGTATTTTAAGTTTATGTTCTGTTCTACTGTTCTCATTGTAGTAGTGTTGGTAAGTTTTTAGACTTGTTGCAACCTCACAACCATACTTAGGCACATGCTAATCACTCCTCGGATAATGTAGTTGATTAGGCTACATCTTCCCAGGGTTGACCATATGTCTCTAAGTCTACTTGTGCTGCCCAACAATCGTAATACTTTTGTTCTGTCCTAGTGACACTAATTTTAGTATGAATGCAGGTATGTATACTTAGTTAAATATTTTATTATTTAAAAGTATAAACTCTTTATCAGAGTATTTTAATCCCGCTGTGTTTATAGTTCGTATATCTTTTATGGGTTGATACACTCGATTCACTATAAACAATGCTCTGATACCAATCTGTCACACCCCAAAACCAGGAACGGCAGAAACGTTCTGGGGTGGAGGACGTCATGTACAGTATCACAACAATGCAAAGTAGTAAACAAGCAACAACATCATCCATTGCATTAATAATATAATTTAATACAAGTGTGTTCTGTCAAGTTATATAGACACCAAAAATATGAATCAAAATAAAAGATGAGTCTTGAACGAGCTCCATCTTCTCAAAAACCTGGCTCCGGTACCTGTCTACTGGCGACCTGAGAATACAAGTTATTTTGAAAGAGTTTATCAGCTTTAAAGCTGGTGAGAACATAAGTATATTAGTGTCTGTATTTATATGAAAGTGTTTGTAAGTCTGTAATGTATAAGTTTGTAATTGTTTTGAACTCTCCTAGAAAACCCTATGTTTCCTACTAAAAGTAGCCTTCTAACAAGGCATCTAGTGTCTGTGTGTGTCTCCTGTAAGAGTGTGTATTTTCCCAAATCTGACTATCATTAACCAAAAATATAGTTTTTACATTATTGTTTATTGTGTGAATAACACAAAGTAAATGTAATGGGAAAATGAAATAGTACTGTAGTGTTGTATTAAGTAACTACCGTTGTACTAACTACCTTAAACCAATTGTTATTTAAAGTACCATGTGATCAGCCTGTATCCTGCTACCGACTCTAGAAAAACGACGATGTAGGACGTCGTAAGAAATGACGTTTGGCACCCGTAGACATGCAAGTCCCACTGTAGCGAGCAGCAAGGTGTAGGATAGTCAATCCAGTATAGATCTATACACAAACTCATACGCTCCCCAATTAAGGAGATTCTGGATACAAAATGGTCATGACAGGTAGTTCCATGCCCCGTTACGTGGCTCACATAACTGTAATAATGTATATGTAATGTATGTGCTAGCTGTATTGTGTGTTCTTTCTCTGTCTAGCATGTATGTTTGTTTCTCATCACTATGTATTATGTTTGTTTCTCATCACTATGTATTATGTTTGTTTCTCATCACTATGTATTATGTTTGTTTCTCATCACTATGGATTATTCATGAATGAACTGACTCATTGTATGTTTCATTGTTCTAGTAATAGTATCTTCCTAAACTATACCTATTATAGCTTACTAGTAATGTTGTTTGAATGTATGAACATGTTTATGTATACCTTTGCTACCCAAAGGTATTGAACTGAATGAAAGAAGGAACTTTTATATCTATATACATATACATAATATATAACTAGGATTCAAACGACCTTCGGACAAATAACCTGAATACCCTAAGTCAACAACCAAACAAGGAACAGGAAGTAAGGTGAGCTATCAGTCCTAATTCCTTTCAATCCTACTTATATAACTATATCTATATAGATACACAGAATATAAGTTAAAAGAGTTTAATAAAAGTATTTGATATGTAAAAGAGTTTGTAAAACAGTTTGAAGTAAAACAGTTTGATAACACGGTTTGAAAAGTAAGAAATCCACTTGTTTGGTAGTTATTAATCACATGTGATTGATATAATAACTATAATAGTTCAACTTGTATTCCCCCCCCCCCATAAAAGCATTTAAAAACATTTAAAAGGTTAATTAAGGGGTATGAACTCACCTGTAGTGAGTGGTTTGGATGAACGGACTGTATAGGATGCTAAGTGTCAAGTGAAGACTTGTACACACACAATGATCCTAGTTAACATATAATAACACATATATGTATCCAATTAGTCATTAAACAACTAATTAACCAAGTTTAAGACATCCTAATACATGTAAAACACTTTATTTAAGTGTCATAAGTACTAAGGATTGCATCTAAGGGTGGTAGGACCATGCCATTGAGTTTGGGGTTCAAGGGTAAACTCCTTTGGAGTTTACGGTTTTGTGACCATCACCCCTTGAGTTTACGGTCGTAAACCCATGAGTTTACGGCCGTAAACTCATGGTACTTTGACCATTTTGTGTTTTGAAGCCTTAAAGGTCATTAGAAGCATTCCTACTTCATGTTTAAGCCTTAGGAAGAGATTAGGGCACCATTTCACTCCTTTGTGGAGTTTACGGTCCTTGGACCATTTCTCTTTGGGTTTACGGCCGTAAACCCAAATGGTTTATGGTCTTTTTGATGTTTCAAGTCCTAAGCACAACAAGGAAGGGGTCTAGACTAGTTTCCAAGGCTTGGTAAGGGACTAGGGCACACTTTGGCCCCTTTGTTAGGGTTTACGGTCCAAGGTGTTCTTGACCGTAAACACCTTTGATCTTGTGTTTACTTGGTGTTTTCTAGATGATTAGAAGTGTAACAAGTCTTATAATACACTAGGGTAAGAGTAATTACTATGTTGAAGCTTGAAAAGGTGCTAAAAGTCCAAGAACACTAGTGTGTGTTCTTGGTGTTCTTTGTGAAACTTGAAGATCTACACTTTTGGAATGATTTCACGGATGGAATCATGTAAGATCACTAGATTAAGTAAGATATCAACTTTTTAGGGATAGAAACACTTACAAAGTTGAAGATCAAGAAGAAAAGTTGGATGATACTTGAGAGGATTTGAGTTTTGGATCTTGAAAATGTGAAAAGTGGTAAATAATGACTAAGTGTCATATTTATACCCCCTTTTAGGGTTTACGGCCGTAAACACCTTTGTTTAGGCCGTAAACTCCAAACTCTTGGAGTTTTGGGACTTTATTGTTGCACAATAAACCCTAGGGCATCCTCTCTCCTGTTATCTCCTGAAGTACTAACTTCAAAACACTCAAACTTATTCCAAAAAGCTTGAAAATTAGCAGAAGCAGTTCTGACTCCTATTGAAGTGAATGGTTGTACATAATAGAAATTTCGGGTTGTCACAATTTACTTGATCAAACACAGATCAAAAACCTTTGAAAAGTTCAAAGAATTTAAGCATGAGGTCGAGAATCAATTAGGCAGGAAGATAAAGATGCCCAAATCTGACAGAGGTGGTGAGTATCTTAATATCGAATTCATCGAATATCTCAAGGAATGTGGAATCGTTTCATAATTGACTACTCCCAGAACACCACAACTTAATGGTGTGGCTAAGAGGCGTAATCGAACCTTACCAGACATGGTTCATTTCATGATGAGTCGATATTCTCTTCCTATTCATTTATGGGGGTATGTCTTAGAGACATCCGCCTATATCATGAATCTTGTTCCAAAAAAGAAGGTTGCCAAAACACCTCATGAAATGTGGACAGGGAAAGCTCCCTCGCTCGCATATATCAAGTTTTAGGGTTGTGAAGAACTCATAAGATGAAAGATGCATGACAAACTTGAACTCAGAGCCGAGAAGTGTTATTTCATTGGCTACCCACATAAGTCGTTTGGATACTTGTTTTATAGACCTAATGATAACGTGGTCTTTGTAGCTCAAAGAGGAGTCTTTCACGAGAGAGAGCTCATATTTAAAGAGGACAGTAGGAGTACTATTGATTTTGAAGAAATTCATGAGTCATCCAATGAAGGAACCTCAGACAACACTAACACTCAAAATGAGGAGGAGGTTCCAGTTAAGCAAGTTGACAGCTCATTACTCCTTATAGGAAACGACATTCCAACCTTGCAAGAAGTTAAGTCTTGTCTTGGGAAGTGTTTCGCTATCAAGGATCTAGGGGAAGCATCATATATTCTGGGAATAAGGATTCATCGGGATAGAAAGAATCGTCTTATTGGTCTTAGCCATAGTACATATTTGCATAAAATACCGAAGCATTTCAGTATGGAGAATTCAAAGAAAGGGGAATTTCCATTCATAGTACTATCAAGTTGAGTAAGACTTAAAGTCCAAGTATTGATGAAGAGATAGCTGACATGTGTCGAGTCCCATATGCTTCGGCTGTAGGATAGATCATGTATGCAATGACTTCTACTCACCCTGATGTGTCGTATGCTCTGAGCATGGTTAGTCGATTTCAGGGAAATGCTGGAAGAGCCCATTGGATTGTGGTGAAGAATATTCTTAAGTATCTACGAAGAATGAAAGACATTTTCCTAGTTCTTTGTGGCAGTGATACATTAAGAGTAATTGGTTATAGTGATGCCATATTTGAAACAGACTAGGACAACTTTTGTTCGCAGTCTAGCTGGGTATTCTTACTTAATTGAGGAGTGGTTACTTGGAGAAGTTCCAAGCAAGATACAGTGCTTGATTCCACATATGCGTCTGAGTACATTGCAGCGAGTGAAGCATCGAAGGAAGCGGCTTGGCTGAAGAACTTTATCGGAGATCTCAAAGTTGTTCCAATTATTCAGGAACCTATGGAACTGTTTTGTGATAATGAAGGTGCGATTGCTTTGACAAAAGAACCAAATGATCATGGCAGATACAAGCATATCGACAGAAAGTACCATTACATTCGACATCGGGTAGAATAAGGACACCTTCTGGTGAGGAGAGTATCATCAGAAGATAATGTTGTAATCCTTTCACAAAGGCTCTAAGCAGAGTCAAATACTACCAACATGCTAGGAGCATTGGCCTCAAATACGATATTAGTTTTAGTAGTTAGGTGATATGTTTGAAATTTGTAACAAAATAAATGTAATTGATTTAGTGAATGAATAATAGAGAATTATTTATGAGTGTCGTACTGTCATATTCAATTATTTTTTCTTGTTTTTCTTTTTGAATGTTTACAGTTCCTAAGTAATTTGAATTATTCAAACTTCCATAGTCTTTCATACTTCTGGAAGTAAGTAGTGAATTAAGACTGTTATGAATTGATTGTAGATTGCCGATTGAGGTTAAGACATTATAATTTGAATTGATGCAATATTCATGAGTACTTTGAAAATAGGGATTTTAAGTATTGGATAAACCCATTCTTAGAGATTACTTCATGGATATTGTCACAAGTAACTCTAAGACGATAATATCTTCTATTCTTAAACAAAGATATATAGCTCATTGGTTACAGATCAGTTATGCATTGGTTTACTCAAACGCATCTCGTAATTGGGTATTATAAAGGGTTATTCAATGTGTGATTGGATGTGTGAATTGTATGACTATATAGTCAAAGTAATTCATTCCTTTTCCAGAACAGAAAAGCGATATCATTGGGCCCCTCGATGATTAGATGTTGACTATATAGTGTTGGGCCCAGCCAGGACTAATTGACGTGTTCAACTTGAAGTCCAATCAAGTCTTTACAAATTAGGAAATTGGGAAACATAATTTTGGACAACGAGATTGATTTTGATCCATGTCTCGTGTGCATACGATATCTTGAAGAATGAATGAATAACTTATCACTTATCTTTAATTGCTGATTTGAATCAAAGTTCGAAAGTGGTTTTGGAAAGCACTTTTTGCTGTTTATTTCAAGGTCTATACTTGCAATTGAAGTGACAGACGTATCCAAGTGGGAAACTGTTGGATTAAGGTGTCTAAGCCAATAACTAAATTGGTATATTCTTGAATTGGAAGCAAAGTCCTCTTTGGGTTGTCCTCAAAACTAGTATTTGAATAGAATGACTTTTAGGGAGAGTGCATGAATTGCTAATTTAGTATATGATTAATAAATTGGAATAAATTGTTTATTAATATATTATATAATATATTAATAGGAAATAATAATAATTAATTTCGAATTAATCAGAAATTAATTTGAATTAATTTTGGGATTAATTGAATTAATTAAAAGTGTAGGGTTTGTTTGGTTATTTATTGAAAGTTGAAGCAGGAAGACTCTAGAACCCCATGGGATGGGGTTGAACTAAATTTGGCTAGGAATGATATAGAAATTTTGTTCATTAGACTTAGGATAAGGAGATAAGACCGCTTGATTATTATATTAATTAATCTGAGCCTTATCCCAAAAACCCTAGCTTTGGCCTCAAGTTTCCTTTAACTATATAAACCCTCCCTGACTCTCTTTATTTCTTCCACTTCTTCTTGCCTTCGTAGATTCAAAATTTTGCTCAAGCGTCCTCTCTCCTCAAGTCTTCCTGCTACTAGGGTTTTGGGTACAAGTTATTAGAGACAGGAAAGGTTATCGCTTATATGCAGTTGCCTTAGGAAGGCCATCGATTGCGCAGGGTAATGGTTGGACCTCAGGAGGTCAAGTGTAGCGGTCCTTTTGGGGATCAGACTGAGCAGACAAGATTAAGCGTTGTATAAGAATGGTTGTGAGCATTCAGGCTAGTTTGGAGTGGCTACTGTGACCCATGATAAGTACCCGAGATAAGTATCCGTAGAAGACTTCGAGGATGAAGTCTAGTTTAAGTGGTGGAGAGTTGTAACACCCAGTTTTGAAAGTACTCGGTTGTGGTCTCGGAGACCAAAGGGTAGGGGCGATTCGGTCTTTTATGGGTCTCGGGTTTATTCGTAAGGTTTTAGGTTTGGGGGCATGACTAAGAGTGTAGGGCTTTCCGCCACCTTTTCGTGGATATAAAGTTCGTCGGAAACGAACTTAGAACGAAGAAGTTATAACACTTTGAAGTTATTGGCATAAATGGTCCTTAATGGAAATGTTTGGCAAGCAAGTCCCATACATGCAAGGGAGGCATGCACGTATCCGGATGGGTACGCCCAGCGTATAAGGCCGTTTGGTCACGGGTGTGGAGAGGCGTACGCCCAGCGTACGCTCAGAGTCACTAAACCCTAATTTTTAGGGCATGTCACTATATAAAGAACATTATGCCCTAGATATCATCCTCCCTCTCATCTTTAGATAGCCACCACGAAACCCTAATCCTCCATTGAGTGTTCTTGGAGCTTTGGAGGCCATTAGAGAGAATTTTGCTGTTGTAAAGACATTTTCCAAGCAAGGAAAGAGCAAAGCAAGGTGGTGGTTCAAAGGAGAAGTTGTACATCCGAGATTGTTGCTTCATTTCAGGTAATCTTGAGGTATAAAGTCTGGAACTTTCCTCAAGTATGCTTATATCTAGTGTAGTTTGGTTTTAAAATCCTTTTGGTCCTAAGTATGGAGCTTCATGGTTCAAATCTGACTCCTAGGCTTAGGGTTGCCACTCTCAGCTCTAAATGAGTCCCTAAGGTAGAAAGTTGCCATCTTGAATGTCTTTTTAGGTTCATGCATGAGTTAAGATCATTTCTATGAGAATAGAATGCCATTTTAGAGTTTCGGCTTATTAGGGTCATGTAAAGTCACCAAGTCAATGACTATTGATTAAGACATTGAAGAGAACCTGGATCTGTGTTTATAGCCGGTGGAATAGATTATTAAGCACTTAATGGGAAAAGTGGCATAACAGAGGAGTACGTTGGGCGTACATGAAGGTACGTGCAACGTACACCCCATTCAGCCAGTACGCTTAGCGTACAGAGGAGTACGCCCCGCGTACTCATTAGTTATGGGCTTGGCGAGTTTTGGGCCTCGGGTTGGGCCATGCTTTGGACTTTGGGTCTTTGGGCTATAGTGGGACATCAGAAGTCATAAAATTTGGGCCAAGAATATGTTTGGGCTTAGGTTAAGGCCCATTGGAGGGATTGGGCCCAATTTAGAAAATTGGGCCATTAGTGGGCCACTAGTAGGCTTGGGAAGCCTACCTAGTGTTGGGCCTTTTATATTATGGTAATGGGCCTTAGTTATGGACCGAGTTGGACTAGGGGGTAAAATGGTCATTTTACCCTAAGGAGGATTATTGACTTGAACTAAGTGTCATTTTGGTATTGATAGCTCGGGGAGCCGAAGGAGCAGCAGTTCGGGGAATTGCCAGTTAGCAGCCAGAGGTTTATCTGCGAGATTTCATCAGTGCGAGGTGAGTCTCCTCGCTGTGTGCAGGGGTCTACGGCCACAATGTCGGCCCATTATGTTTGTGTATAGTAGGAAGACCCAGGGGTTAGCCCTAGGCATTTTTATGAATACTTCCTCCTGCTATATCCCGGTGCCGAACACCCCTCCCAATGAATGGATCAGATAATCCTTCGAGTAAAAGATTCATCCCTACAACGGTTAGACTCATACAAGAGCTGCACAACAGAGTCAAATCATTCCCTCTGGAATTATTTAATCCTGCTGTGAGTGACTTAGCGCCTCCCGATCAACTGGTTGCGACACGCAAGAATCTCTTTTCACTACTCCTGACCGAAGATCCCACTATCTCTTATTCGCTTTCCGGATAAACTGAGACCATTCAGGTCCCCACTGATCTATATTTATCTGGGTTACCGGACTCCTACCGGTTACTGAACTCAAGCACAATCTCTCAATTGCTTCCAGTGACTTCCGAAAAGAGCATCAACTATCGAAACTACTCTATCCTCATTGCCGCTCATGGCTTCAGCATTCCTGCTGATCCTCCCGATCGCACTGTCTGACCACTCCTTGCCAGCATAATCTACTACAAAAGGTGAATGCTACCCGAATTGTTGTAGTCTTACATCGTACCTGGTCCCCAACAACCTACCACTTTCCGACCAAACATATTGTGGCCTACTCACATCTGTGTGGCTGGCCCATCCTATCTTAGTCCATCTGAAGAATTTTGTGAGTGAATCACACATCTGTCGCATTCTCACTGCCGAATAGGGTCCGACGAATGCTACAGGCCACCCCAAAGTCTTATGCTCCCATACTAATTGACCGCTAATGAATGCTACGGGCCACCCCACAGTCTTAATATACCCATATATCAATGGCTAACCAACAAATGCTACGGGCCACCCCGCGGTCTTACTATACCCTTCCTGCCAACTCGTGAATGCTATGGGCCACCCCCATAGTCTTACAACACTTATACATTATCCGCCAACTAATGTTATGGGCCACCTCGCAGTCTTACCACATTTCTCATACTATCTGACCACTGGTGAATGCTACGGCTATCCCGTAGACTGTCAACACCTTCCACACTGATTGGCTACTAGTGAATGCTACATCTAACCCGCTGTCTTACAACACTTTCCACACTGACTGGCTGCTAGTGAATGCTATGGCTAACCCGCAGTCTTACAACACCTTGCCAAAGTCGGGCATATGCACACGACCTAATAATCCAGCTGAACTCCTATCCTGACTGAAATTCTCAACCGGATTTCCTAAAACCGGTCATTAAACATTCCGAGGACGCGATCTCATCATTGACAAGTTTTCTAAACTTCCAATTTACACTACACCCAATCCATATAGCCGCTTGATCCGTTCTTCCCCTTGACAAGGATGAAAAACTCATCCTGGTTTCACAACCGCTTCTGCTTCTAAATCCCTGGACGATTCTCCCCCACTTGGATTCTACTAAGTCTTCATAGTACTTGATAACTGAAGGATTCCCATTCCCTCACTCTTACGAGCTAGACGCGCCGTTTACCAATACTCATCCTGGTTAGTGATCGACTACTAGCCCACTTCCAAAGGTCGCACAATTATTGAAAACCGGATGAACGCTTTCTGAATCTCTCTACCGATGATCCCATATGCTCGATCTGACGTCCCACTCAAACCTTAAGGTCCAATTAACCAATGCTCAAAGCAACCTTTTCAGTGATAAACCACTTCCCTTGATGCTTCCGAAATCCATCCCAAACACCAAGACTAAGACCACCGAATACTGATGATGGTAGGTAACCACCCTGCGGACCCTGACCCCAGACTTTCACATGATGCTCCTGAACTGATCTCGGCCGTAACCGAGATAACACTGAACACTTCGAACCAGAAAAGGGAAATGACCTTACACTCGCTACTAATAATTTCCGGTATGCAATTTGCATATGACATTTTTCACAAATATAGTCCGAATACAAGCAGGGAGATAACTCATACATACTCTTACCTGAGACCGAGGCAAGGACAACCATAATACGGATAGAATCAAAAAGAGCAATTTATACATACCTGAAACATTGCCTGCTGTAATCCGGATCTTTCCTGCATGTCACTGCAAAGTCTGACTCCTCTCTACTGGGGCTCCTGTCCTTCCCTCTCGTCCATTAGTTATCCTCAAAGTGTCCGGAGCAAACGTGCTTACTACCCCTCCCCTCATCGTCGGACAGTCGGCCTTCTTGTCCCATCCCTTCATCGTTGGACAGTTAGCCTTCTTGTGGCCCACCTGATCGCAGTGAAAACATAGTGGGCTTGCCCCCTGTGGGCAGTCCCTGCTGACGTGACCATCCATGCCACACTTGTAGCAGCCTGAACCCCTGGAACGACAAACTCCATCGTGCAGTTTCCCGCACGTCCTGCACTGACTTCGGCCCTGCTGGCCTACCAATCGCTGATCTGAAGTCTTGGTCCTCTTTCCGGGACCCTCCAAAGTATACATCTGATCTGACCTCCTCTTCTCAATGTGCTCCAAATCAATCTCGCGCTCTCGGGCTCTAGAGATCATATCGTTCAGGGTCTCGCACCCTAAAATACTCACGAACTTCCTAATGTCATCTTGCAGCATGTCGTGATACCTCACTTTCTTCATCTCCTCATCTGCCACATACTGCGGTACCAATAAAGCCCTCTCCCGAAACTTGGCAGTGATCTCTGCCACAGTCTCCGTGGTTTAGCGGAGATCCAAAAAATCTCGCGCCAACTGTTGCACCTCAATCTTTGGTGCAAACTCAGCTCGGAATCTAGTCGAGAAGTCATCCCATGACATGACATCGACTGCATCATCACCTAACTCACTTCCGGTCTCTTCCCACCAATCACGTGCCCGATCCTTCAACAGCCAGGAAGCATATCTGACCTTCGCCTCCTCGGGGCAGAAACTCGTCCTGAATGCGTTACCCATATCTTCTAACCACCTCCTACTAACAATGGCGTCCCTCTCCCCATGAAACGCAGGAGCCCCACAAGCACGGAACTCCCGGAAAGTTAATGTGCGAGCTCCAATGATAGCCATAACCTCCGTACGAAATGCACCCAAGCGCTCATCCACTATCTCTAAAACACAGCGAGAAATCTCTGATGAAATGAACTCTCGCAACTGCTCACTAATCGGCTCAGCGTCTGCACCTGAGCCAGAACATGATCCTGGACCATCTCCTTAAGAGCTCATCTCCAACTGAAATACAACATTCCAAAAGTCAAAACATAACCAAGGGTCCTTTCCCCATAAGCTTTTTAGATTATCCAAGACTTTCACCGATTCGATTATGGATCCTGTGCTTTCAGTAGTACGGGCCCAATACTACCTTCCACACCTATCCATACTTTCCTCAGCAATCATCCCGAATCCTCTAAGTCACTTTCTCAACACAAGCACCAAAACTCACTATACCGCACCGCTAGGCTCACTGAAACATATCCTAGGCTTTCCTAGGTTCCCGAACCTACCCAGTCCTCAGCTGCTGAAAGATTCCCAGTAATGACAACTAGCTACCTCATGAATATAGCCACATGCAACAGAGAACAGATAATCCTTCGAGTAAAAGACTCATCCGTAGAACAGTTAGACTCCAACAAGATCTGCACAATAGGGTCAAGTCCATCACTCTGAGATTATCCGGCCTGTGTCCCATGTGACTTAGCATATTCACTTAGTAGCTAACTCATATCACTAAGAGTCCCACGAGGCACAAAGCAAACAACATTCAGACAATGGTAAATCTAACCATCATACCCCAATCAAACCATTCTATCCTCTAACCAAGAATCTGTACTAGCATATAATTCAAGGCTCATACAATCAGGCATAACCTAACAGGCTATCCTACCACTGGATGATTAGTTCTAGCATGCAATTCTACAAGCTTATATAAACATACAAAGGCATCTTTCCTAGATCCTTATCTCTAATCTAGCATGCGAATCACATAATCATATCATATCACATAAAAAACATGTATTGGTATTTTTGGTTCAGACACACCCGAAAGTATGTCCGAATCCCTTAAACTAAGGCACTGATACCAACTTGTAACATCCCAAAATTCAAGACCAAAAATTTCGTTTTTAATATAAGAAAACACTTAATAACTTTGTCCCAAACATTGAAAACATTTCATTGTAAACAAATATCAGAGTCTAATCCCAAAGATCACATAATGCGGAATAATATGGGTGAATGTGTTGCGATCGTCCCGAGCTCCTTATCTGTAAACTGAAGGTACCTGAAACCAAAATTGTAAATCGTAAGCACGAAGCTTAGTGAGTTCCCCAAATACCACATACCATACATATCAACTGGGCCATACATGCCACACATACTGTGATCCATACATATCAATCACATATCAAATAAGGTGCTATGTGCCGCACATAGTCTTGTTGTTATGCCACGGGCCGCCACGTGGTCTTTCTTGCCAAGCCGGGGGCCACCACGTGGTCTTTCTTGCCAAGCCTGGGGCCACCACCTGGGTCTTACAGACAAGTGTCAAGAGCCGCCTCCTGGTCTTTCATGCAAGTATCACAAAGACAACTAGCATACATATTACTCTACTTAGCTATTGAGCATACAGTGGACAGGAGCCACCTCCTGGTCTTTCGTGCATATTGCCTCAGGCTAACCCCCGAGTCTTCCTGTCATACATAATAGCATACTGTGTGCCAGGAGCCACCCCCTGGTCTTTCATACATAGTGCCTAGGGCTAACCCCCGGGTCTTCCTATCATACATAATAACATATTGTGTGCCAGGAGCCACCCCCTGGTCTTTCCTACATAGTGCCTAGGGCTAACCCCCGGGGCTTCCTACCATACATAAACCAAATGGGCCGGCATTGTGGCCGTAGACCCATACAAACAGTGAGGAGACTCACCTCACAAGCTGACTGCTGAATCCCATGAATAAACCCCTCACTGCTAGCTGGCATATCCCCAAACTGCTGATCTCTCGACTCCCCGAGCTACCGATCATCATACAAATTAGATAAGTCGGGTTTCTTGTAACTTAACCGTAAGTCCTCGATGGGGTAGAAGACCATTCCACCCCTCACATACTCTTGTCCAAAGGTCTTCAAAAGTCAAACTAGGTCAACCTTGGTCAAATTCAAAGTCAACGACCAAAGTCAATGCTCCGAGTTGACTCAAGTCATCGAGTCACCCCCTGATTCGCCGAGTTCCCATACTACTCGTAGTCACGAAACCACGAACCAACTCGTCGAGTCCCTTCATAGACTCATCGATTTCCTTTTGTACATATTCGGGACATTACCAACTTAACTCGTCGAGTCCTTCCCTGGACTCGGCGAGTTCTTCAGTCTGTTAAGCCTTTCTTAATGGATTAAGCCACTATTCTTCATATCTAAGCTCCAAACTTCGAATACACTCTAGAAATGACCTTAGGAGGGCAAAGTTTCCAACTTTACCCGTTAATACCCTGACTTAATGGATATAACTCAAACCCTAACTCTTAAGGGCCTAGATCTTGGTTCACAAGCCAACCATACACCAAACTAATGCATCCAAACATAGATCTGGACCCAAACATCTCATAACCATGCGAAGCTCTTGCCTTTTTCCTTCCATACGTGGCCTTTTGAGCTAAAAAGACCAAAATAACACTCTATTGCTTGCATGGGGACTCCTATGGCATAAAGTTTGCATCTTTATGCCATAACAGCCCTTAATGGTTCTAGATCTGAAAATGTAAGCCTTTGGGACATCTATTCTTCACATGCTAGGATACTTGGACATAAAACCCCCCATAAAGTGACAAAGAAGAGATCTAAGTGCATAATGATCAAGGTTGGAACTTTCTTACCAGGAAATGATGAAGAGTGCAAGGGGTTTCTGGATCTACTAGTCTCTTCTTGTATCCCCAAGGCTTCTCCTTCTTCTTCAAGCTTCCAAGCACTCAAGAACACTCATAAATGGCTCACAAGCTTATGCAAGGCACTAGGGTTTTATGGGTTAGGGTTTGGGCAGTGTAGGCTGGAAATGAGGCTGATGGGAGGAGAATAAGATGCTTAAATAGGGAAAAAAGCCTGAATTTAGGGTTTCCCAAACCCAGACCAACTCGTCGAGTTGGTATTCCAACTCGTCGAGTAGGTCACTTAACCCACGTCCCAAAACTCTCTCCTACTCGTCGAGTCATCCCCCTGTACTCGTCGAGTAGACCTCTTGACTTGGGGTTTTTCTTTCCTTAATTCTCCTTCTGGATTCCGGGTGTTACAGGACTGGTCATTTTTGCAGAGATTGTACAGCTACCACCACCCAGGGATCAGACCTGATCTTCTTCCATTGCAGTCCGCGGGGCCACAAGAAGGCCCAGTGTCCGAGTTTGGTTACCACGGGATAGGTGATAGCGCCTGCCCCTGCGATGTTGAGGATCACCGACAGCCTTCAGGGCTGGGCAGAGACGCCTACGGTGAGGAGCAGGGCTTTCCAGCTAACCATAGAGGAGGCGCGGGCAGCTTCCGATGTTGTAGGTGTGTATATTTTTCTTTCCTATAAGCTTTTATTTATGATTTTATTGTTATGGTGCTGCATCGATATTATTAATTGTATTTCAGAATTATGTTTCCTGCTTAGGATTGAGGTATATGCCATCTGCATACCTTGGATTTTAGAATAGTAGTTAGAGGTCGTTCCCTTTTAGAGAAGGTTCTCAGGATGCAGTAACTGTACCAAGCGTGACTAGAACTCAGGATATGTGTCACTAGTAGAGAGGTATTGATTGGTACTGGTCAATTAGATCATTAGCAGTGGTGAGCGTCAGATTACGAGCGAATCGATCGTTGGACGGTAAGAAGGATGGGGAATCCTTTCCAAGGCTGTGAGCTGTAAGGAGTTAGTTGAATCGAAGTGGGGGAGAACTATCCAAGTATTCAAGAGCAGAAGTAAGTGCGAGCCGGGATAAGTTCGCATCTTGTTGGATAGGGAAGCAGCCCGAATGACCATTTAGATAGAGGAGTGCAGGAAATGGAAGTTTGGGAAACTTCCCGACGTAGAGTTCATGTATTCACGATAGTAGATAGCTGGTTTGAGAAACCAGGTCGGAGAATTCCCGACAGGACGCGGGTTTAGCCCGGATGTAAGACTACGAGATAGCCGTAGCATCCACCAACAGTCAGACAGTCAGAAAAGGGTTGTAAGTCTACGGGTTAGCTGTAGCATTCATTAGCAGCCTAGGTAGCGGAGTGTGGGCGAGGGCACATATCTCCTAGTTAGCGGAGTGTGGGCGAGGGCCCGTATCTCCTAGTTAGCGTAGTGTAGGCGAGGCCCGTATCTCCTTGTCAGCATGATAAGTGTCAGGAAAGGATAGCAAGCTGAGATTCGAGGAGGAGTGGGCCTGCATAGCCCTAGAAAGGTGAGACCTGTGGGCGAGGCCGCTCTGAGATATAGTTTGGGTGGGACCCGTGGGCGAGGCCCGTGTACTTATAGCAGCGTAGGTGGGACCTGGTAGAGGCCGTAGGGTCAAGGTAGGGGATCGAGGATCCTAGGACTTATAGAGCAAGAGTGGCAAGGTAGATAGAACAGGTTTAGATAGCCGAGGTTTCTTCAGAAGTCGCTGGGAGCGACTGAGAGATTGAGCTTGGGTTCAGTAACTGGTGGGAGTCTGGTAACCCAGATGATGGCAGACCAGTTGGGACCAGGGTGGTCCCGGTTCATCCGGAAAGCAGATAAGAAACAACAGAATCTTCGGACAGGTAGTGATAAGAAAATTTTGGAGTAGAGCAGCTAGTTTACCGAGAGGTGCTAAGTCACTCACAGCTGGAATAGATAATCTCAGAGTAAAGGGTTTGACTATGTTGCGCAGCTCTCGTATGAGTCTAACCATTGCAGGGATGAATCTTCTACTTGAAGGATTATCTGATGTTCACACTAAGTTGAGCGTTCAGCATCTGGATATAGTAAGTGGAAGCATTCAGTGGGTAACAGCGAAGGGACCAACATTGGGAGTGGCTGGATACTAGTTACAGTGAAGGATCTATCCTTCGCAGAGACAGGAAATGTTGTCGCTTATGTGCAGTTGCCTTGGGAAGGCCATCGATTGCGCAAGGTAATGGTTGGACCTCAGGAGGTCAAGTGTAGCGGTCCTTTCGGGGATTAGACTGAGCAGACAAGATTAAGCATTGTATAAGAATGGTTGTGAGCATTCAGGCTAGTTTGGAGTAGCTACTGTAACCCATGAGAAGTACCCGAGATAAGTATCCGTAGAAGACTTCGAGGACGAAGTCTAGTTTAAGTGGGGGAGAGCTGTAACACCCAGTTTTGAAAGTACTCGGTTGTGGTCTCGGAGACCAAAGGGTAGGGGCGATTCGGTCTTTTATGGGTCTCGGGTTTATGCATAAGGTTTTAGGTTTGGGGGCATGACTAAGAGTGTAGGGCTTTCCACCATCTTTTCACGGATATAAAGTTCGTCGGAAACGGCTTAGAACGAAGAAGTTATAGCACTTTGAAGTTATTGGCATAAATGATCCCTAATGGAAATGTTTGGCAAGCAAGTCCCATGCATGTAAGGGAGGCATGCATGTGTCCGGCTGGGTACGCCCAGCGTAAGCTGGGTTACGCACAGCGTATAAGGGCGTTTGGTCGCGGGTGCCGAGAGGTGTACGCCCAACGTATGGTCAAAGTCACTAAACCCTAATTTTTAGGGCATGTTACTATATAAAGAACATTATGCCCTAGATATCAGCCTCCCTCTCATCTTTAGACAGCCACCACGAAACCCTAATCCTCCCTTGAGTGTTCTTGGAGCTTTGGAGGCCATTAGAGAGCATTTTGGTGTGGTGAAGACATTTTCCAAGCAAGCAAAGAGCAAAGCAAGGTGGTGGTTCAAAGGAGAAGCTGTAGATCCGAGATTGTTGCTTCATTTCAGATCATCTTGAGCTATAAAGTCTGGAACTTTCCTCAAGTATGTTTAGATCTAGTGTAGTTTGGTTTTAAAGTCCTTTTGGTCCTAAGTATGGAGCTTCATGGTTCAAATCCGACTCCTAGGCTTAGAGTTGCCACTCTCAACTCTAATTGAGTCCCTAAGGCAGAAAGTTGCGATCTTGGATGTCTTATTAGGTTCATGTATGAGTTAAGATCATTTCTATGAGAATAGAATTCCATTTTAGAGTTTGGAATAGAGTATTAAGCACTTAAAGGGAAAAGTGGCTTAACAGAGGAGTACGTTGGGCGTACGTGCAGGTACGCGTAACGTACACCCCATTCAGCCAGTACGCTTAGCGTACAGAGGAGTACGCCCCGCGTAGTCATCCGTTATGGGCTTTGCAAGTTTTGGGCCTCGGGTTGGGCCATGCTTTGGACTTTGGGTCTTTGGGTCGTAGTTGGCCATCAAAGTCCGATAATTTGGGCCAAGAATATGTTTGGGATTAGGGTAAGGCCCATTAGAAGGATTGGGCCCAATTTAGCAAATTGGGCCATTAGTGGGCCACTAGTGGGCTTGGGAAGCCTACCTAGTGTTGGGTCTTTTATATTATGGTTTTGGGCGTTAGTTATGGACCGCATTGGACTAGGGGATAAAATAGTCATTTTACCCTAAGGAGGATTATTGACTTCGACTAAGTGTCATTTTGGTATTGATAGCTCAGGGAGCCGAAGGACCAGCAGTTCGGGGAATTGCCAGTTAGCAGCCAGAGGTTTATCTGGGAGATTTCAGCAGTGCGAGGTGAGTCTCCTCACTGTGTGCATAGGTCTACGGCCACAATGCCGACCCATTATGTTTGTGTATAGTAGGAAGACCCGGGGGTTAGCCCTAGGCATTTTTATGATATATGTTCCGGATTACGACTCGATGCCGGTCGAGGCCCGAGGTACGTTAGTATGCTAGAGGTATTTGTGATTCTTGCATGTATTGGTAGTATGTTTCCGGACTAGGGTTCGATGTCGGGGTAAGCCCGTGGAATGTTATATGTAGCATAGTAGCTTATACTTGTTGTCTTTTGTGATACATGTATGTGCCTGGTAGGGAGGTGAGTGCGGGCGAGGTTCCGTATCTCAGCACTAGCTGAGTGTGGACGGGGTTCCATATCTCATCATTTAGCAGAGTAGGGGCGAGGCCCGTGATAGGAAGGAAGTGAGTGTGGGCGGGGGCCCGTATCTCACTATCAGCAGGAGTGTGGACGGGGTTCCACGACACATTAGTAGCAGAACATGGGCGAGGCCCAAGCTAGGCGAGGCCTTAGAATAGGGATACAGTAGAGTATGTTTGCTTTATGTGCTAGTATGTTTATGTGATTGTATATGTATAGCGGGCGGGGCCCGGAGACAGGCGAGGCCTAAAAGAGACAGATCTGTATACCGAGCGAGACTCGATGCCAGGCAGGGCCTGATGCCGGGCGGGGCCCGATTCTGGAGCGAGTCCGATGCCGGTCAAGTCCCGATGCAGCGGGCGGAGGCCCAGTATGTGGTTATGTGTATGGTATGTGGTAGGTTGGGGAACTCACTAAGCTTCGTGCTTACGGTTTTTAGTTTTGGTTTCAGGTACTTCCGGTAGCGGAGGGAAGAGCTCGGGATGATTGCATCGCACACACCATGATGTTTAGCCTGGGATGTTTTACTCTGATATAATGAATATGTGTTTTGAAAAGATACTCTGATTTGATAACTATGGTTTATTAATGAATTAAAATGAAATTTTTGGTCTTGATTTTTGGGATGTTACAAGTTTTTTTATAACCTAGAAAACCCATCATATCCCTCCTACAAGAGACAAAAATTTGCTCTCCTCTCCCTTCTGTAAAAAGTCTTCTAGTTTCTAGGGTTGTGGGTACAAGCCATTAGAGGCGTCCAAGCTTTTGGTGCTTACTTTCCAAGGAACTCAAAGGAGATTTTTGTTGATTAATTGCTATATTAATCAAAAGGTATGTAACCCTAAACGTTTTGTAATTTCGATTATACTTTGGTTTCCTAAGGTTTCTTAATATTCATGGTTAGTTGCGATCAATAGAGATAACATAGATCCTTTTTAGGTTGCATGTGAATTATTTAATTAATTGTTTAATTGTTAAATAACTATTTAAAACTTTCAACCCTTACCATTTTTTAAAAAATTAGAAGGCTAAGGTATTAGGATTAAATTTATATTATTTAATTAATTGTTTAATTGTTAAATAACTATTTAACCCATATGATTTAATTAATTGTTAAATTGGTAAATAATTTGAATTAATTTAACTAAGTAATTGTTTAATTAAGATAAAAGATTAAATCATCATTTAGTTTAAAATTTATTATTAATTGTTTAATTTGAAAATAAATTTTAAACCCTAGTATTTTGAAAAGCTTTAAAACACACCTTGTACTATATATGATTATAAGATAAATATATTATATGTATAAGACAAGTCAGTTAAATCGCTAGTACGCCTCATTCACGAAGCCATACTCTAAGAGGGTTATAAGGAAGCGACCTATAAAATGACCGTTAAATGGGTGCCCACTCTCACCTACCGCTCCTTTGTATGGTGGAGGGTCGTTAGCCGAATGGATTTGATAGGACATAACCTCTTAAAATTATGATGCTATTAAAGTACTAGAACCTTTTTAAATAAATCCCAACTCTAGTTACTTTAGGAAAAAATGTGAAGTGTATGTTAATCCATCAAAGCTTACATCACTCTTTTTATGTAGTTAGTGGAGTGTATGTGGTTAACCAGCACACTAATTTGGGACTATAAAGTTGAGTGATGTACAAATTGAAAATTATCATTTTTAATGGAGCGTGTGTGGTTTACCGACACATTTCTTTGAGATGATAAATGACATCGAGGTTTTCAAACGGGTTTTCATGGTTATTCACATCTTATTGGTGATCCTTGGCATCCCAATCATAAATTTGAAGAGAATAATCTGAGATTAAACATGCCATTGATAAGATTCAACAAATCTCTAACGATCTAGGAGTTTCATACTAGATTGAAATTGGTAAATTTGTATTACCTACCTTGATAAATTCTCAATTTAATTACGACATCCCTCTTCTTTATTGTGAATTGTATTTGGATGAGCCTTAAATATTAATTTTGGTTTAAAATATTAAGGATTTATATCACTAACTAAAAAGTATGTCTCTTTATGTAGATGTCTGGAAACGGTGATCTTGCTACTACTCAATATGCCCCCTCCAACTCAAATTTGTCACTACTATCAATTCCGTCAGAAGAGAAGCTCAATGGTCCAACTACATGGACTGGATGAGGAATTAGAAGATGCCTCTTCGATACAAGGGAAAATAATATGTCCTCGAAAAGCCTCTTATTGAAATCGTTCATTCCACCGCTACTCCTGAGGATATTGCCTCATATAACAAACACTTTGATGATGTCACAAAGGTCGTTTGCATTATGTTGGCCACTATGGAACCTGAGCTAGACAAGTTCTATGAATAATATTGGCCATATGAGATGGCTCTCGAACTTGCTGGAAAGTTCCATAAGAAGGCGAGACAAGAGCGCTTCGAAGTGGTCAAGTCTTTCATGGCATGCAAGATCAAGGAATGAGAATCTGTTTTTCCTCACGTACAAAAGATGCAAAGGTACGTGGAGCAAATACAAAGGGACAATGTGTTGTTTGGCGAGGAGTTAGCCATTGACCGTGTCCTTAACTCCTTACCTCCTAGTTATGATCACTTCGTTCTGACTTATCATTTGAACAACACGGAGACGACATTGACCTAGCTACATAACTTGTTGCAAACTACTGAGTCGGGAATGAAGAAAAGTCATACTCATTCAATAAGTTCTCCTGTCATGGATGTTGGATCTGGAAAAGGGAAAAATAGGAAGGCTCCTTCCCAATCCAATAGGAAATGGAAGGCCCATGCTGGAGGGTCTAGCAGTGGGTCCAAGTCGAAGCCCAACTTTGACGTCCCTGCAATCAGTGATCCAAAAGAGGCCACTTGCTTCCATTGTGGTGAAAAGGGTCATTGGAGAAGAAGCTGCCCGAAATACTTACATGACTTGAAGGATGGTAAAGTCAAAACGTCATCTTCATGTATTTACACTATTCATGTTAATAACACACAACTTTCTCATTCTTGGATCCTTGACACGGGATGTGGTTTCCATATTTGTTCTAATTTATGGGGACTAAGAGAAAGTGAAGAAGTGGAGCATGGAAGGCTAAACCTGATCATGGGGAATCGACGATCTTCACCTATTACCAAGATTGGGACTTATGAACTTATGCTCAGTAGTGATGTTAGGGTTAATTTGGTTAATTGCTGTTATTTACCGGATATGACGCGAAACATTATTTCATTTCATGCATTGTTCAGATAGGGCTTTAGATATTATTTGATAATGATATTGGATTTATTTCTACTTTTCATAATGGTGTTTTTATGTTTAAAGTTTTACCTTGTAATGGTGTGTACGGAACTGTGACTTGTGTTGATAATCTTGGCAATAATGTGTTTCATATTGATTCGTCTAATGGTGTGGACAAGGCATGCTTATGTCATTGTCATCTTGGGCACAAAAATAAGAAACACATCACGTTTCACTGGATCATGTGAAAGAGGTGAAGGATTATTGGACCTAATCCATACGGATATATGTGGCCAATTTAGATCCACCACAAAGGATGTTAATCGATATTACGTGACATTTACGGATGATTATAGTAGATATGGTTATATCTACTTAATCAAACATAAATCGAAAACTTTTGAAAAGTTCAAATGGTTTAAGCACAAAGTCGAGAATCAATTAGGCAGGAAGATAAATATGCTCAGATATGATAGAGGTGGTGAGTATCTTAGTATCAAGTTCCACGACTATCTTAAGAAATGTGGAATCGTTTCACAATTGACTCCTCCCAAAACACCAAAACTAAATGGTGTTGCTGAGAGGCGTAATCGAACCCTACTAGATTTGGTTTGTTCCATGATGAGTCGAGATTTTCTTCCTATTCATTTGTGGGTGTACGCCTAAGAGACAACCACCCATATCGTGAATCTTGTTCCAACAAAGAAGGTTGCCAAAAAACCATATGAGATATGGACAGGAAAGGATCCCTTGCTCACACGTATAAAGGTCTAGGGTTGTGAAGCACTTGTAAGACGAGAGACGCATGACAAAGTTAAAACCAGAGCCAAGATGTATTATTTCATTGGCTACCCACAAAAGTCCTTTGGATACTTGTTCTACAAACCTAGTGAGAACATGGTCTTCGTAACTTGAAGAGGAGTCTTTCGTGAGAGAGAGCTCACATTCAAAGAGAAAATGGGAGTGCTATTGATCTTGAAGAAATTCATGAGTCATCCAATGAAGGAACATCAGAAAACACTAGCACTCAACATGAGGAAGAAGTTTCAGTTGAACCAGTTGACAACTCATTACCCCTTCATTGTTCTAGTAGACTTAGCATGCCACCTCTGTTCCATGGTTTCCATATTACGTCAGATGGTGATACATTTATTAGTGGTAAAACTCTGGTAAATTTGGACGAACCAGCTAACTACAAAGAAGAAATGGAAGGCCCTGAGGCTGCTAAATGGAAGGAGGCAATAGACAGTGAGATTCAGTCCATGTATGATAACCAAGTGTGGAACTTGGTTGATCATGTACCCGGTCGAAAGACAATCGGGTGCAAATGGATCTTCCAGAAGAATGCCGACATGGATGGGAAAGTGCATACCTATAAATCTAGGATCGTTGTGAACGACTTTACTCAAACCCACAAGATTGACTATGATGAGACCTCACCAATAGCTAAGATAAAGTCTGTCAGGATTATGCTTGCTATAGCTGCATTTCATGATTATGAAATTTGGCAGATGGATTGTAACGACGTGAATTTTCAAAACAATTTTTTCATTTTTAAATCATACTTTCAATCATATGATAATCACAAAACATAATGTATCACTGTATCACAACAAAACATGTCCCCAGAATCTCAATAACATAAACCCTATAAGTGTGTACGGATCATGGCGGCGCCTTCCCGCGATCCTCGCTCGTACCTGAAACACATAACATAACAACTGTAAGCATAAATGCTTAGTGAGTTCCCCAAAATACCACATACCACACATACGCCTTTCCAGGCCATAACCCTGTAGGATCCTCCGATCCATGTGTCTCAGGGGACTTTCGTCCCGAACCCTGGTAGACCTTTCGGTCCTACCCGCATCGACCTTCCGGTCCGTAACCTCTTGACCTTCCGGCCCATATCATCTTGACCTTCCGGTCCATATCATCTTGACCTTCCGGCCCATATCATCTTGACCTTCTGGTCCATATCATCTTGACCTTCCGGTCCATACCATCTTGACCTTCCGGTCCATACCATACATAGCACATACATATCACATAACCACATATAGCACATACATCTCATAGCATACAAGACCTTCCGGTCACACATATCACATAACCGCATACAGCACATACATCATATCATACAAGACCTTCCGGTCACACATAGGTACCTTTCTAGGTACAGTATAGTGAGAAGACTCACCTCAATGAAGTCGGATAAACTCTCATGCTCAACGTCCCGACTTAGCCTCCTCCTATTATTCAAATAGCATCCCAGATCAATATTCTCTCATGATCTCATCTCTACAGGTTGGGTAGAAGGCCATTCTACCCTTCCCTGAACTCTCCTGAATCAGTCTTGACCAGAACCCTAAAGTCAACGAAAGTCAACGGTCAAACTTTGACCCGACTCGTCGAGTGCACAAAGGCGACTCGGCGAGTCCATGCGGGTCCTCTGAATCCTTTCAGTCTCTCTTGGCTCGTCGAGTCATCCTTCCACTCGACGGGTTACACCTGTCACGAATCGCGGGGCAACCCCGACTCTACTCGTCGAGTCCACTTATGGACTCGACGAGTTGCCTCCATGCTCATACTCAGATGACCTTCTGAGGTCAGATCTGTTCCTCTAATCCATAGATCTGACCTTCCCAAGCTCAATAAACACGTAAAGGTTCGATCTTGATGCTCATGTAACGTCCAAATAACTCTACTTGATGAATTAGCCCCAAATACAACATCCTAAGTCCATTTCTTCCATAACTCATCATAAACCAAGATGGATAAGGCTCTCTGGACCACTATGGGTCCAGATCCGAAGTCTAAACATGATAAGGGACCATATCCCAAACAAATCATCCCAATCAAGGGTATAGAAAACCCTAGATCCATGAATTCTTCAACAAAACAGAAAAAGGATCGATATGCTACCTCAAGGATGATGTCCTCTGCTTGAAATCCACAGATATGCAACCTCCTTGGCCTCCTCTAAGCTGGAACCACCTTCTTCTTTCAAAACCAACCCACAAAGATCAAAAAAATGACTTCTTCCCTCTCACAAACGCTCAAGCACTTCTAGGGTTTCTCTCAAGGGTCTGGTAGCCGCAAATGGTGGCCATAAAGGCCAGGGGAATTACGGTTTCACTTAACAGCGCGGACTCGCCGAGTCCACGAATCGACTCGTCGAGGCCTTCATTAAATCAGACCAGAAATGCGCGTTCCCACTCGGCGAGTCTGAGCGCCTACTCGCCGAGTCCTTCTCTAAAATTCAATATAAATACTTAAAATAAGATACCTGGGAATCCGGATGTTACAATTCTCCCCCACTAGAATCAGACTTCGCCCTAGAAGTCCTGCTCAGCAAACAACTCTGGATGCTGCACCCGCATCTCCAACTCCGGCTCCCAGGTTAGCTCGGACCCTTTCCGATGTCGCCACTGGACCTGCACCAGGGACACTTCCTTGTTCCTCCGAACCTTGATCTTCCGATCCCGGATCGCGATTGGTCTCTCAGCATAATTCAAGCTCGCATCCACCTGAATATCCTCCAGTGGTACCACCGCCGACTCGTCGGCTATACACTTCCTTAACTGAGACACGTGGAAGGTATCATGAATCTGGCTCAACTCCGCAGGTAGCTCCAATCGATATGCTACCCTGCCCACCCTCGCGGTCACCCTGAACGGACCGATGTATCGGGGCCCCAGCTTGCCCCACTTCCTGAATCGGATCACTCCTTTCCAAGGGGACACTTTCAGGAGTACGAAGTCCCCCACTTGGAACTCCAGCTCGGATCGTCGTCGATCCACATAACTCTTCTGACGACTCTGAGCCGTCAGTAACCTCTGTCTAACCTGCTGCATCTGCTCTGTCGTCTGAAGCACTATCTCAGTGCTACCCATCACGTGCTGCCCTACCTCTCCCTAGCAAACGGGAGTCCGACACCTCCTCCCATACAACAACTACCTCGGCCCAGTGACACTCAAGTCACGAAGTTCGCTTAACCCTAAGCAAATGCTACCTTCCCAAATGGAGATCGACTCAACCCCGACCTCTATCATCTGATACCCATCGTTCCATGCAACTTGCGGTACCGCCCGTACCCGAGTACTGACCGACACAGGTCTAAGACATCATATGACAAACAATATTCCTCAACATGGAACCCACCTCAGAATCCAGAATCTCATCTCGCCTATCCAACGCACCACCAGAGCCAAACTCAACTCGAGAGTTTGGTCCGACCAAGAGTTGGAACCATTCGTCCCAACGAAGCACTCAACTCAGAACTCATTTCTCGTAACCCATGCGTACCTCACTTATCCCATTCTTTCGGATTGCGATGACCACACCTCACTCAGACCATAATGACTCCCTATCATTGAGGAGACCCCGGTCTCGCCCCTGGTCCAACCACCAGGTTCCCAAAAACTCATAAATTAGGGCCACCCCATGCCCAAAACTCTTCTGCGCCATGCTCTGATCAAAGAGTACTTTATAATGACAACTTCTCGCTGACTGGTGAGTACTACGGCTTCCCGCGGCATCACCACAACCTCTCACTGACTGGTGAGTACTACGGCTTCCCGCGGTATCACAACAACCCCTGACTAGTGAGTACTACGGCTTCCCGTAGCATCACAACAACCTCTGACTAGTGAGTACTACGGCTTCCCGTAGCATCACAACAACCTCTGACTAGTGAGTACTACGGCTTCCTGTAGCATGACAACAACCTCTGACTAGTGAGTACTATGGCTTCCCATAGCATCACAACAACCTCTGACTAGTGAGTACTACGGCTTCCCGTAGCATCACAACAACCTCTGACGGCAATCGTCATAACAAAACACCCTTCCCCAGCAGCTCCTGAAGCTGCGAGGATAACTCATGCGTCTCTGGTGGCGCAAGGCGATAAGGCGCCTTGGCGATAGGCGCTGCCTCCAGAATCAAATCAATACGAAACTCCACCTGCCTCGCGGGAGGCACACCCGACAACTCCTCGGGAAAACACATCCGAGAACTCACGCACTATCGGCACATCATCAATCGAATTTGGCCCCTCGGCGGCCCCTCGTGAATCCATCACGTATTCCACAAACCCGCTACAGCCCTGCTGTAGACTCCGCCTCGCTCTAGCAGCCGACCAAAATGCTGACCCAAAACGGGTACCCTCGCCGTACACCGTAAGAACTCCCCCACTAGGGTCTCGTATCATCACCAACTATCGCTCGCAGTCTATGACAGCCCCAAATCGACTCAACCAATCCATATCCACTATGACACCCACGTCCCTCATCGCTATCAGGACCAGATCTATCGGGAACTCAACACCGAAGATCTCGAGTACACATCCTCGAATCACATCCGTAGCATACACCGCTCGCTTATCAGCTATGGAAACTCGTAGAGGTCGACTCAACGCCTCTCGTCGGCTACTGATGTGTCGACCAAACGCAATCGACACAAATGATCGACTCGCTCCCGAGTCAACTAAAGCAGGTACAGAATTCACAAGAAAAGTACCAGCCACGACATCGGGCGTTGCGCAGACCTCCTCCGCTATCAACTGGAAGGCTCTCCTGCGAGCCTTGGGTGCCTCGGCCCTCGCTGGCCTGATCTCGGTAACTCTAGCAGCAGGTGCGGATTCCCTCAAATAGAATACTCGGTTCTTCCCTGCTTAGGGTTCGAACCATCCCCAATTGGCGTACCAACAATCTATCACACCGACTGTTCCCACCAGTAATCATCGCACCTACTCTTGGAAGGTGTTACGCAACGCTCGATGATCTCCCGACAGAGACCGAACAGCTCCAAATGCCCTGAAACTCAGGTGAAATCCTCAGAACTTCCCACCATGACTGCCTCTTAGTCATTCAAAATCTCGCATCACCCAATCACCGGACTTCTCAATTGTCCATAATTAACCCTGACTCTTAGTCTGGAAGTAATAATCTACCGTAATCCTCATCATCGACTCCTCGACCAACGTTCCATCACGTCACTTATCATAAGAATAGAAACCATATTTCCACTCTTAATACCCCGTCGCGGACAATAAGGGTCACCGCCCTGATATACTGCTCTTGATCATCCGACGCTGCAGCTAACACATGCCCTACTATACTCAATTAGGGTGTATCCTGGTCCTTGACCATCTCAGTCCCTACTGACGACCTGTTCAAGCTATATCTTTACCTCGCGACAGACCTACTTCCGTATACTCTGATTGGAGATCACCATTCGTGCAATCCCACAGGTCTCACCCCCAAACTCAAAAACCGAAATCTCATTACCTCTTACGTCTCCCCCACGAAACGGAAATAGCACCACTCGGGTCACAGAAAGTGACATCTCCACTATTGGCCGGTCGCCCAGCCCAGACCGTATTCTCTCATAATGCACCATCCCTGCTCATCCCTGAGTCTTGCGACTCCAACTGGCATATCACCCACAATCCCTCGGAGGTCACTCGATTTTCCTTTTTCAAAGGATGCTTCACTAAAACTTGTTCATCAAGGTCTTCACCTCTGACCTCAGTCTAGAAAATCCCCATGGAACAACCGGTAAAAACCAGAAATACTAACCGCCACATGTCATGGTACTCAAACCGCATGGCCACCTCTCGATCTGCTATATATCATGGTACCCGCACCATGTTATCTCCTCTTACTCTTCTACGAATCATGGTACTCGAACCATGTTCCCTCTTCTCATTCCACCTCACATCATGGCACTCGAACCATGACATCACCTCTCGACCTGCTACAACTCACGGTACTCGAACCATTTCATCACTTCTCAACCCGCTACTTATCATGGTACTCGAACCATGACATTACTTCTCAATTCGCTACTTATCATAGTACTCGAACCATGACATTACTTCTCAATCCGCTACTTATCATGGTACTCGAACCATGACATTTCTTCTCAATCCGCTACTCAAACTCCTCCGGATTAGCCTTCCGGATCATCGCGGTCATCTCGTCATGAATCATACGACGAACCTCATCATCGCTAATACCGCTGCTCTCCGGCGTGTGTGGTGTACCAACCATGATGTCTCTGAAACACAACATGAAGATACCAGAGACTCAACCGAGTATACTCGCACTCGATCGCCCAACCCCACTTGTTCCTTGGTACCCTAAGGATTCTTACTTGGACTGCTCACTGATCCGGTGTCTACAGTAGTACGGGGCCTATACTACCGTCCACACCGCATCAGTATTCACCCCAAGTCCTCCTCCTTGGATCCCAGATCACAAGTACTCTACATTCCGCTAGCATAGGCTACCCTTCGGTAGACCTCTCATAAGCTCCTCACTGCTACCTACCCGCTCTCAAGCATCTCATGGCAGCAGAAACCTTCCTAGGCTAAGGCATCACAAATCAGGCCACTCTAGTCCTAATATGAATACCTAGCCTACTCTAGCATGCATAACATATCTCATAACACATAATGTAAGGGTATTTTGGGAAATCACCGTTCGGGCGCTGGCTGATCGTACACACTGCTCCGTTCTGCCTTTCTCAAAATCTTTTACTCTCTTAGAAAAATTGTTTATTTTATGAAAACTTTCTCAAATCCTCAGTTTGAGTTCAGGTACATCCGAAGTTGCACCCGAATCCCTCAAACCAAGGCTCTGATACCAACTTGTAACGACGTGAATTTTCAAAACAATTTTTTCATTTTTAAATCATACTTTCAATCATATGATAATCACAAAACATAATGTATCACTGTATCACAACAAAACATGTCCCCAGAATCTCAATAACATAAACCCTACAAGTGTGTACGGATCATGTCGGCGCCTTCCCGCGATCCTCGCTCGTACCTGAAACACATAACATAACAACTGTAAGCATAAATGCTTAGTGAGTTCCCCAAAATACCACATACCACACATACGCCTTTCCAGACCATAACCCTGTAGGATCCTCCGATCCATGTGTCTCAGGGGACTTCCGTCCCGAACCCTGGTAGACCTTCCGGTCCTACCCGCATCGACCTTCCGGTCCGTAACCTCTTGACCTTCCGGCCCATATCATCTTGACCTTCCGGTCCATATCATCTTGACCTTCCGGTCCATACCATCTTGACCTTCCGGTCCATACCATACATAGCACATACATATCACATAACCGCATATAGCACATACATCTCATAGCATACAAGACCTTCCGGTCACACATATCACATAACCGCATACCGCACATACATCATATCATACAAGACCTTCCGGTCACACATAGGTACCTTTCCAGGTACAGTATAGTGAGAAGACTCACCTCAATGAAGTCGGATAAACTCTCGTGCTCAACGTCCCGACTTAGCCTCCTCCTATTATTCAAATAGCATCCCAGATCAATATTCTCTCATGATCTCATCTCTACAGGTTGGGTAGAAGGCCATTCTACCCTTCCCTGAACTCTCCTGAATCAGTCTTGACCAGAACTCTAAAGTCAACGAAAGTCAACGGTCAAACTTTGACCCGACTCGTCGAGTGCAAAAAGGCGACTCGGCGAGTCCATGCGGGTCCTCTGAATCCTTTCAGTCTCTCTTGGCTCGTCGAGTCATCCTTCCACTCGACGGGTTACACCTGTCACGAATCGCGGGGCAACCCCGACTCTACTCGTCGAGTCCACTTATGGACTCGGCGAGTTGCCTCCATGCTCATACTCAGATGACCTTCTGAGGTCAGATCTGTTCCTCTAATCCATAGATCTGACCTTCCCAAGCTCAATAAACACGTAAAGGTTCGATCTTGATGCTCATGTAACGTCCAAATAACTCTACTTGATGAATTAGCCCCAAATACAACATCCTAAGTCCATTTCTTCCATAACTCATCATAAACCAAGATGGATAAGGCTCTCTGGACCACTATGGGTCCAGATCCGAAGTCTAAACATGATAAGGGACCATATCCCAAACAAATCATCCCAATAGAGGGTATAGAAAACCCTAGATCCATGAATTCTTCAACAAAACAGAAAAAGGATCGATATGCTACCTCAAGGATGATGTCCTCTGCTTGAAATCCATAGATATGCAACCTCCTTGGCCTCCTCTAAGCTGGAACCACCTTCTTCTTGCAAAACCAACCCACAAAGATAAAAAAATGACTTCTTCCCTCTCACAAACGCTCAAGCACTTCTAGGGTTTCTCTCAAGGGTCTGGTAGCTGCAAATGGTGGCCATAAAGGCCTTTAAATAGGGCACAGGCCCGGGGAATTAGGGTTTCACTTAACAGCGCGGACTCGCCGAGTCCACGAATCGACTCGTTGAGTCCTTCATTAAATCAGACCAGAAATGCGCGATCCCACTCGGCGAGTCTGAGCGCCTACTCGTCGAGTCCTTCTCTAAAATTCAATATAAATACTTAAAATAAGATACCTGGGAATCCGGATGTTACATGGATGTTAAAACCACTTTCCTTAATGGGAAGTTATCTGAGGACGTCTACATGAGTCAGCCAGAGGGTTTTGTACATGCCAAGTTTCCTGATAGAGTGTGTAAGCTTGAGAAATCCATTTATGTATTAAAACAAGCATCTTGCAGTTGGAGTCTTTGCTTCCATGAGAAAGTCAAAGAGTTTGGGTTCTTTAGAAGTGAAGATGAGTCCTATGTATATCTCAAAGCTAGTGGGAGTATAGTGACTTTCCCAGTCTTGTATGTTAATGAGATATTCCTCATAGGAAACAACGTTCCAACTTTGCAAAAAGTTAAGGCTTGGTTTGGAAAGTGTATCGCTATGAAGGATCTAGGGGAAGCGTCCTTAATTCTGGGAATAAGGATTCATCGGTATAGAAAGATTCGTCTTATTGGTCTTAGCCAGAGTACATATTTGGATAGAATATTGAAGCTTTTTAGTATGGAAATTTCAAAAACAGGGATTTCCCTATAATAGTAATATCAAGTTGAGTAAGACTCAAAGTCCAAGTACTGATGAAGAGAGAGCTGGCATGAGTCGAGTCCCATATGCCTCGACTGTAGGATCGATCGTGTATGAAATGAAATGTACTCGCCCTGATGTTTCTTATGCTTTGAGCATGGTTAGTCGATTTTAAGGAAAACTTGGCAGATCTCATTGGATTGCGGTGAAGAATATTCTTAAGTATCTGTGAAGAACGAAAGACATGTTCATAGTTCTTGGCGGTCGTATTACGTTAAGAGTGACTGGTTAAAGTGACGCCAATTTTCAAACAGACCGAGAAAACTTTTGATTACAGTCTGACTGGGTATTCTTGTTTAATGGAGGAGCGGTTATTTGGAAGAGTTCCAAGCAAGACACAGTGGTCGATTCAACCTGTGAGTCGGAGTACGTTGCGGCGAGTGAAGCATCTAAGGAAGCGGCTTGGCTGAAGAACTTTATCGGGGATCTCGGAGTTGTTCTGAGTATTCAAGAACCAATAGAACCGTTTTGCGATAATGAAGGTGTGGTTGCTTTGATGAAAGAACCAAAGGATCATGGTAGATCCAAGAATATCGATAGAAAGTACCATTATATTTGACATCAGTTAAAAGAAGGACACCTTCTGGTGAAGCAAGTATCATTAGAAGATAATGATGCAGATCCTTTCACAAAGGCTTTGAGCAGAGTAAAAAACTTCCAGAATGCTAGGAGCATAGGTTTAATTGATGATATAAGTTTTAATAGTTAGGTGATATTTTGAAACTTGTAACAAAATAAATGTACTGGATTTGGTGATTGAACAATAGAGAATTATTTATGAGTATTGTAATGCCTTATTCAATTATTTATTCATGTGTTTCTTTCTGCATGTTTATACTTACTGAGTAATTTGAATTATTCAAACTTCCACAATCGTTTATAGTTTTGAAAGTAAGTAGTGAATTAAGACTGTCATGAATGGATTTTAGATTGTCGATTGAGGTTAAGACATGGCAATTTGAAATGCTAAAATATTCATGAGTACTTTGAAAATAAGGATTTTAAGTATTGGATAAACCTATGCTTAGAGATTACTTCATGGATTTTGTCACAAGTAATTCTAAGACAATAATATCTACTATTCTTAAATTAAAGATATATAGTTCATAGTTTACATATCAATTTTGCATTGGCTTACTCAAACACATCTCATAATTGGTTGTTATAAAGGGTTATTCCAAGTGTGATTTGGTATATAAATTGTATGACTATATAGTCAAAGTAATTCATTCCTTTTCCGTAATAGGAAAAACAATAACATTGGGCCCCTCGATAATTTGATGTTGACTATATAGTGTTGGGCCCAGCCAGAACTAACTTTTATGTTCAATTTGAAGTCCAATAAAGTCTTTATAAATCGGGAAATCGTGAAACAGAATCTTGGAAAATGAGATTAATTATGATCCATGTCACGTGTCTATACGATATCTTGTAGAACGAAGGAGTAGCTGATGACTTATCTTAGGGCGAATAGCTGATTTGAATCAAAGTTTGGCAGTTGCTTTGGAAAGCACTCTTTGTTGTTTACTTCAAGGTCTATACTTGCAATTGTAGTTACAGACCTATCCAAGTGGGAGACTGTTGGATTAAGGTGTCTAAGCCAATAACTAAATTGATATATTTTTGAATTAGAAGCAAAGTTCTTTTTGGGTTGCGCTTATAACTAGTAAATGATGTTGCAATTATGGATAAGAATAGTAATATGGTGCTATTGTGAATGAAAAATATAAGTACATTCATTGTATTGATAAAAAAAGGATTTTGTTATTACTCAATATTAGATAAAAAAATGTTATTATATATAGTTTGTTTATGAAATATATGTTTTTTTTCTAATTATATATGTTTGTTTTAACAATTTTTATGTATCTAAGTTACGAACCAAAATGTAAATGGAACAACAAACAAGATACGATATAAAAGCTCATATGAAAGTGGGAAAAACAATGCTAACGACAATCAAGCAATATGACTTCTCTCGGGGGACTGATAGCTGGAAGTCTAAGTTGTCAAGAGATGGTTGTTTCTACGTTCATGATCTTAGTGCCGTTATCAAGGGTAAAATTACTTTGCAGGTGAATAACCCTACGATTTGACTGTGAATCGTACCCCTTAAGGTCATTTTTTTTTGCGTGGCGTGCTTGTTTGGACCAGATTGCGCCTGCTTTAGCTCTTATGAAAAGAGGTATCTATGTTCATGATACTTCTTGTGATCTATGCAATGGTGAATTCGATGAGGTTGATCACATCCTCTTGAAGTGTCACACTGTGTGTGATGCTTTGAGTTGGATTCTCAACTGGTGTAAGATCCCTTCGCAACATTTCGATTCGGTGGTTGAGTTTGTTAACTACGCAAGGATGTGGAGTCAATGTCCCAAAAAGAGAAATTCTTCTTGCCATTGTTTATGGTTTTCTCTGGTGCATGTGGAAGATGAGAAATGATAAAAGATTCAACATGACGCAAATTTCTGCTCATACAATGTCTTTACTTTGGTGTTCGATTGAGTTAAGCATAAGGATAATTTTGGTAATTGTAATTGGGTGGATTGGTGTTGCTGCCATTTCCATATTTTGTAACTTTATTTTTTCTTGTCATGGCTTTTCCTTTTAGAGAGTGGCTTTAATAATAATATTTCTCCACCGTTTCTAGAAAACACAAATAGAAATACAAATATGGAAGTTATGAAATGAATCGGTAACCCTCCTAAAAGTCCACCAAGCTCATTCTAGCCATAAATGTTTGTTGTTTAGATGGTTAAACTTATTTTTATCTTTATTTATTGTGTAGGTTAAAATGTTTGCTGTATTGTACATATTTTAGATTTATGTTTATTATCTATAGTTCTAAAATATAATTCCAATTTTAATTTTTTTGTGCATTTTAAAAATTTGGTAGAAAAATATAATTTTTTTCTCGTAGTTTTGCTATTCCTTTTAAACTACAATTTTACCGACGGACAAAAACGCCAATAAATACCGTTTCTAAAAACTGTTGATGAAGATATCCGACATTATGTCGTCTGAATTGGGCAAAATAAAAGCCGTCGATAATCTATCGGTAGAATTTTTCACTAAATAAATCATTTTGGAAGAGTCAAACATCAATTCAGTTGGTAATCCTTAGGTTAAGAATGATACATGATTGATACCAAACCAATACCGACACAAGAACATCGAGTACCGAAATGGGTCAAAACACGATGTCAAGTACTAAACCGAACAAAAGTTAATAGTACCATGTATGGTATTAATTTTCGGTACTAACATCGGTACCCAGTACTGTACCGTATCTCGAGTTTCTTGATTTATAGTACCGAGTACCAATGATGGATCCATATATTTTTTTTGTTAGGGATACTAGATCAACTATATGATCAGATCATATCAGTTTGGTTAAAATAATCAGGTCAAAATTGTCTACTATCATTCCAATAAAAAAAATACAAAATCCACATAATATTTAAAAAAAAAAAAAAAAAAAAAAAACTTCCATGTAATATACAAGAATGTACTTCCCTATTTTTAATTTAACAACATCCCATACAATATATTCAAAGTTCAAACATTTATAAAATTTCACAAATTAAAAAAAAAACACATAAAAAATACTACAAAATTTACATATAATATTTCTTTAAACATTTATAATACTCCTTTTAAAAACTTATATGAATAACATTCAAAATTATTTTTTATAACCCCTAAATTATACGATGTAAAGAATATTATAAATAACAAAATGAAATGAAATAATCACAATAGCTGCAATTACATAAAATAATAAAAAAAAATTGAAATGTTGGTAAAAAAAAACTTAATTCCTGTCGTAGGTTCATACTAGAAACCTAACCTTCTGCGACGGAATTAGCGACGGAACCCTTCTGGTAGCTAATTAGTGTATGTTTTCCGAGGGATCAGCTACGGATTTCATGAAATCCTTCAACTTAAATAATTTTAGAAATTTAGTGATGGGTTATCGAGGGCTTAGCGACGGATTGATCTAATTTTTTTGGACAAAAAGAAATCCCTTGCTAATCTGTCGCAAGCTAAAGATTTTTAGCTAGGGAACAGCGGCATATTTCTTAAAACCATGAGTTTTTTTTATTGGGCCTCGCCAATCGATCGCTGAAAGGCCCACACTTTTTATTTTCATTCCGCTCTCTTTTCTTTTTACGTTCACTCATTTTAATTTCATTCCGTCTGAAAGCCTAAACACGATTTCCTCCCAAAGCCCTAAATCGCAATGCATTGACTCAATTCCATCCTCCGCCATGAAAATCACCTTCACCACTGTCCACCTTCATCGCCTCTCTTACCTTTATCGCCTCTCTTACCTGTATCGCCTCTCACTCAAGTTTACTTGAAGCAACGCCAAAGAACATCCGCGTGGCTTTCCTCTCGGTCTGTCTCCCTTCCTCGTTGACTCGTGGTTTACTGCCAACACCATTTGATCTGTTGGTTGCTAGAAAACTATGGTGGTTATCCCATTCAAGCTCTTATTCTTACAAATCTGATTAACTTTGAGGTAATTTTGAAGTTTTGTGGATGAATTGCACAAATTTAGGCCATTGTTTTGTGTTATATGTGTTAGATGATAGTAGTAGCTGTGAATTGATGTTACAATTGATGAAATTTGATTAAGTTTAAGTTAATTTTGGATGAAATTGTTATGAATATAATTTGGGGACCACAGAAGAAGGTGCGACTTCCTGAAAGGGTAAAAGTCTATCCCCTTTCAATTGAAGTCTTAATTCTATCGATTAAAATAATAGTGTTATATAGCCTAACACTTTATATGATTAGATATCTGGTTGTGTCATCAAGGATTGTATTTTTGCTAATATTTAATGACTTGATTCTTGAGTATTTTAATAGTTTTTTATCCTATCTGATGGATTTTATTGTTTGTTCTACCTTTATAGACTCTCTTACATTGTTTTTCAAGGATTTAGATGTTTAAAATCAAGCATGTGTTTATTGGTTTATACACAGTGTTTTTGGATTTTGGTTTCATATTCTCTTCAAAATATGTACAACTTTTTTAATCTAACAATTGATTACTTTTAGCTGTTATTGAGTATCAAAAAATGAAGTTTTCAGTATATGAACAATATATGTGGATTGAAGTCTCATTGTTCTTCTGCTTGTTTTTCCAAATATTGTTCTTTATAGTCTTTTGGATTATGTTTTGAGTACTTTTAGTTACACAAAGCATTTGTTTCTATACGGGTCTTTTGTAGCTTAATTTTTCAAAACTATCTTTCATTCTGTAAATGCTTTTGACTTTTATCAACAACAGGTCCAACTTGACAGTTGCCCATCATATAAGATTAAGAGAAAACTTGAAAAGGGAGGTTTTGGGCAGGTATTAGAATAGGTGTCATGGATGGGCTCAACCTCAAGAATGATGATAATCCAACATCAACTGCTCCAAGAACTTTTATCAATCAACTGCCTGATTGGAGCATGCTATTTGCTTCTATCACAACCATTTTCTTGGCTGCTGAGAAGCAATGGATGACGCTAGATTGGAAAACTAACTAAACGCCCTGACATGCTTTCGGATCTTGATCCTTTTGGGTTAGGTAGAATGGTTGAAGATGGGTTTGTTTTTCGTCAAAACTTTTCTATTAGATCTTATGAAACAGGGGCTGATCGAACTGCATCATTAGAAACTTTAATGAATCATTTGCAGGTATCCTCATACTTCATGGAGTTTTCTTTTTGGTTTGGTATGTGTTTGCGTGTGTGATTTTACTAAACTACCCTTTGTGTTGATTTGGCAGGAAACAACTCTTAATCATATGTAAAACATGTTGGACTCTTGGGTTATGGGTTTGGTTCAATGCCTGAGATGTGAAAAAAGAATTTATTTTGGGTGGTGACAAAGATGCAAGTTCTGGTAGATCGTTATCCCACTTGGTAAGCTATAAATTATAATTCTATTCATCTTTGTGATGATTTTGACACTTGTACCCTTATCTATTTTTACACATTCAAATTAATTTCAGGGGCGATATGGTCCAAGTAGATACATGGGTAGCTGCTTCTGGGAAAAACGGTATGCGACGTGATTGGATGATACACAATTATAAAACCGGAGAAATACTAACAAGAGCTTCAATGTTGGAACTTTAACAAACTTTCCCCCCCTTTTTTGGCTTTTGTAAATTTGGTTAATGATTTTAATTAAAAGGGTGTCTTCTTTTATATTTTTTAGCAACTGGGTGATGATGAATAAAGTTACAAGGAGCTGAGGTTATCTAAAATACCTGATGAAGTCCGAGCTGAAATTGTGCAATTCATTGTAGACACACGAAATAACACATCTGAATTGTTCCTAATGGTCTAACTGTAAGTAATGGTTTCTATCTGTGGTAAGAAAATTCATCCACCAAATAACACATCTGAATTGTTCGTAATGGTCTAACTTGTATCTCTTCTCATTGAAGGCATAGTTCAAAATACAACTGACAGTGTATTTTTATATGAGGTAAATTCGTTAAGAATTTATTTATCTTAAAAATATTTTTTTATAATTGTTTGTAACTTTTGATATAGAGTGGTGGAAATGTGGAGGTACCATTTACTCATATATTATTTTATTTTATAAATTTTGATTTTTTTTCGTCATGATATATTATTAATATATGCAGCTTGGAATGAATTTTGATGATGCCAGGTCAGCATCTTCAGTAGTTCTTGCATCCTCATTCAAATCAGAGAAAAAAGGAGGCGAGGTTGCAGGCAAACCGGTAAAATCATATTTTTATTTGTATTTTATTATAATAATTTTTATTTAATTGTTTTTAGTATTTGTTATTATACTTGTTCTAACATTTTATTTATAATATCCTACTTTTGTGTTTCTTAATCTATGTATTTCATGTTTACCTTTTCTATAATAGGAGGCTTATGGAAGAATATTTGGATTGCATCTAGTACAATAATGTCCTACGAGGTTTGTTTAATTTTGTCTATTAAAGTATCCTACTTTCACAACATTGTACTTTATAGTTTTTCCTATCATGACATTCTACTAACAAAATCTATCTAACATCTTATAATCATGTTTCAATTGTAGGTTGTGTATGAACACATGAAATGTGTGGGGAGATGGATATTAAAGATGTAGAAATTGAGGCTAAACATCAACAAATGTGAAAGTTGTGGAAATGGATACAAAAATTGCAACAATAGATCCCAAACATCAGGGGGAGTTAAGAATTAAGGTACTTTGAAATCAAATATCGGTTAATGTTAAACTTTGATATTTGATTTTTTAGGATTTTTTGGTAAAATTTGATAGTTGATTCTTTTGATAGTTTAAGGTTAATGGTTGGTTTTTTAGTGTCTAAATATTTATGTTTAAATATTAATGTTTGTTTTGGGATCGTATAATTTATTTGATGTTTTTTGGTATTTTTGTTTTATATTGGTAATAAAAAAACAAAAAAAAAATCTTATTATGTTATTAAATTTTCAAGGGTTCAACAATCGACTAAAAAAAATTGTATCATACATTTGCGAGGGATCAATGATGGATCACAAAAATCTGATATCATACATTTGCGACGGATCAGCAACGGACTACAAAACAAATATGGAGATCTGAGACGGATCAGCGACAGAATATTGTTACTAAGTTTTGTCGCTAGATGACCTAAATAAGTGTAGTAAGTAACCATTTGCGATGGATAATCTGTCGCTAAATCGTCGCAAGGAAAAACCAATCTGTCGCAAAATCCCTGGCTGGCACATTAGCCATGCTTAAATTAGCTAAGGAGTTTGTCTGTTGCTGATCCGTTGCAAACAATCATTAGCAACAGATTAGCGACGGATTGGTCTGTCGCTGAAACTCTTGTTTCTAGTAGTGGATATAACTTCATACATTTTTCTTAAATATTATGTTTTCGTTTTCCACTCCATAAACATACATACACGTGAAACATTCATCATTTAGTTATAGGAGGATACATTAATCGCAGGGGAATTGTAATATGCGTCAAAGTGGACCTTAGTTTAGTTGTCATTATTTCTTTTAGCCTAAAGTGCTCTTAAACTACATTTTGTGAATATCCTAACCCAATTTTAATTGGAGAAAATTGCAAATTTAGCCAAATACATTAATTATTTTGTGGAAAATAGCAAAAAAAAAAAAAAACCAAAATTGCATTTTTAACCATTAAAATCGTAGATGGATATAAGCCATCTGCGATTTCGCATTCCCATCTGCGAACGTACAAGTGGCTAAAGCATGTCTGTGCTTTAGCCACTTGTACGTTCGCAGGTGGTTTTTTTTTTAATTTTTTCGCTGTATATATATCTCCTCTCGTTTTCACCTGCGATTTTTCGAATTTTTTTTGTTTTTTTTATACTACGAAATTGGTAGGGTTTGACTACGAAACAACCTTATTATATATAAACTTTTTCAAAAAATTATCATTTTTGTTGTTATTTCTTTGGAAATTTTGTTTAAAATGTTGTTTCGGGATTGTTGAAGAAATCGTCAATGATGGCTCTAAGAAAATCGCAGGGAGAGAGTTTCTCTAAAAAAGATAGTGAAAAATGAAGAAAAAAAAACTTTTTTGTACTAAATCTCTACGAAATCGCAGATGGAATACACAAAATCGCAGATGGACTGTTCCATCTGCGAACGTACAAGTGCATTAAGCACATTTGTGCTCTAGGCACTTGTACGTTCGCAGATGGAAATGCGAAATCGCAGATGGGTTTAATCCATCTGCGATTTTAAGGGCTAATTTTGTAATTTGGGTTTTTTTGGCTATTTTCCACAAAATATTTAATGTATTTGGCTAAATTTGCAATTTTCTCTTTTAATTGGAGCCATGCTATTATATATATAATGTTTTTAATTAAATTAACCTATAAATTATATATAGGAAATCAGATCATTGGGGGCACATGCTGCCCCTCAAAATGCATTGCATCCGTCCCCGCCGAGTACCGTTTCATATTAACATAAATGGTACCGGTTCGGTAAGTGAGACTTTTGCTCGCCTTAAAATATAGTCAAATCCTACTTTTGTCTGACATGCATCGATAATTTTATAGGAAAATTGACTAACAATCTGTCGGAAGTCCGTCGGTTCTGAATTTCCACGACTTAAAGCCCAATGGATATGTTTGTTTCGGTAAATGCTGTCACGAGTTATACTTACTTAGGTAAATGCTGTCACGAGTTATACTTACTAAAAGAATTATAATTTTGGTTCAACATGTCTCCGGTTTGAACCTCGTACGTGTTATCATCAATATATTTCGAGTTATACTTGAGACTAATTAAGAGAATTATATATACTTTGCGCACTTCATGTGTAAAAGATAATTTGCATGAACAAAATGGATTTACAAGGATGTCAAATGACGTTATTATTATTGAGAAGAGAAGAAAAAGTGGTTTTATTAGGAACCCATATTTCTTCTAATGGAAAAGAAGAAATATGCTTGGTTCATGGGTAAAGAAGCTTCGCATTAGCCATTTAGCACCGTGGAATGTTGATTCGGAAAACCCAACAATATTAACATTACCGTGGTGCTAAACAAAGAAACTAAAGTAAACACTTTGACTTAATCTAATTATATTTAGAAAAACCAAATGTCCTTTTCTTGCAACACGTGAGAATTTTTATTAATCTATCATTTGATTTCAAAAGATTAACGCGCAAAGGGGTGTTGGATTACCCAGTTAAGCATAACCTTCGAATGTAACATTCTTATGTATAAATTACTAATACGTTCAATTAACGAATACATGACCTAATTTTCTGGGAATAAAATCGGCCCATGGATAATATATTTTATCTGGTTGGTGACTATATATGACATGGCCAATTGGTCATCGTGAAATAAATGAATAAACAACATATTAAATAATCACAAAACCCACTTAAAAATAAAATTTAGAGTAAATTATAGAAGTAGTCCCTATGGTTTACTCAAATTCACAGGTTTGGTCCAACCTTTGAAAATTTGACATGGACAATCCTTATGGTTTGAAGAAGTTACAATGATGGTCCTTTCATGATAACATTGTCAGAAATCAAATGTTAAGTATGACTAAAGTGACAAATATACCCTTCTTTTTAGTTTATAATTTTATTTTATTTTATAAACTTTAGGGACCGAAAATGAAACATGATAATGATAAGTACTAAACCAAAGATCCCCTCAACATTCACTATTTGGTCCTCACACCCTGTACTCTTTGTTTCTCCCTCTCTTTACTCCAGCACCAACGTCGGACACCACTGCCAGCTACAGTTGTTGACTACACCACCACCTGCATCTCCACCATTAGCTCTAACCTTGTCTCCCTTTTATATGCCTTCATCAATGTTGTCTCCCTTATCTCTCACCCCAATCCCCACCCCTACCGCTATTTCCACCCATCCCCTTTTTCTTTACCCTTTCTCATCTGATAGCTCTAACCACCACTACCACCCAAAGAAACTAAAGCTCCTCCAACCAGATTAACAAGCAACAACTTGTTCAACCTCCTAAAAGTCAAAACATGTTAAAAGAGGGCTCAATCAAACCTAAAATCAACTTGAAAATATGAAAATTAGATGAACCTGTTGGACTTTCATTCATTTGATTTATTTATAAAACCAAGAAGGTGGATTTTTGGTCCGTTGATCTCATGTTCGTCTTCAATAATATCTTGTGCATTTATGTCTTTTTTTTTTCTTCTTGATTCTTTTCTGATCCTTTGAAATTGAATGGTGAGTGAGGGTGTTTGGATGTGCTTTTGATGTGTAGAATCAGAATCGATTACAATGATCTATGTCAATTAGTTTCACTTGAAATGGGTAAAGGAGCAAACCAATTCAGAGTAAAAGAATGAAACAAAATGATACTCTACAGTTTCATTAGCTTTGATGATGGCTAGTGACATGCCATATGAACCCTAGAAAACAAGCATATATACAAATCGATGGTACACCAGAGAAGTAGAGAACCAACTAGATCCTAACAAGTGGATGATTCATGATACACCAGATTGACAACCATCATTGAGGGAGACAACAAGTGGTGGTGGTGTTGTGGTGAAGAGAAGACTGGAACAATCCGTGTATACGATTACAAGTGATAGCAACACCGAGATAGCACCGATGCAATGGCAACAAGTGGTGATGGTGTTGTGGTGCAAAAAAAGAGGAGAAAAGAGAGATGGGTGAGGGGGATCAAACGATGATGCAAATTTCTTTCAATTGAAATTGATTTTTAGACTGAGTCGACGATGGTCAGATGATGGGTGGGAAAGAGGTTCATCGAACCTCAATATGGAGTGGGACGATAGGTTAAATTTAGGTCTTTTATTCCTTTAATTTTTTATTACATAATTGGCACTTATACTTTGTGAAATAAAAAAATAAAAAAATTAATAAATAGGGGTATTTTGGTCTTTTACTCAGACTTAACATCTTATTCTTATTGACATCAGCCAAGAGGGACCCGTAGTGTAATTTTTCCGAACCATAGGGACACAACCTATTAAATTTTCAAAGGTTAAACTAAACCTTCTGTAACATCCCGACGATGAGGTATTTCCAAATTTAACCCTTAAGTATGAGGGTATATGATTTTTAGCCCGTGTGTATGAGAAATCTCGCAAAATGGCCCATTGTGGCATTTTGGTAATTTTGGGTCGAGGTTTAGTACGTTGCGCGTACTTGCACATGTCTAGTACGCTGGGCATACATCGCGTACGCAAGGCGTACGTGCGAGAGTTTCAAACCCTAAAATTTAGGGTTTGGACCTTATTTAAATATCTTTATGGCCTCCAACCTCATATCTCATCAGCCTCCAACAACTTCATACGATTTTAGCAAACCCTAGCCCCCTTCTTAAGCATTCTTAACCCTTGCGTGTGTTTTTGGTGGTCTTGAAGGAGGAAGAAGGAAGTAGAACCACCTTGGAAGCTTGGAGAAGCTTTGGATCTGGGATCTTCACCTCTCTAGAAACCTCCAATAGGTATAAAGTTTCAAACTTGGCTTATAATTCCTTAGATCTAGCTAAGTTCTTGTTTCATGAGCATTTTGTCCCAAGTCTTGACCTTTTTGGAGTATGGTATGTTGTAGTCCATTCTAGCTGTCGTTTCAGATATTTTGAGGGGTTTGGAATCATAAAAATAGGATCTTAGCTCTTAATCCTTCTCCATGCATGTGTTTGTTTGTCTTAATGGTTAAGAGGATTGGGTTTTTAGCATTTAGCACTTATTGGCCATGCAAGACCATAAAGTTGGAAAGTTTATGGTCAAGGATGATATTTGGGTCTTGCATCTGAATTTTGGCCTTTATATTTTAAGTATTAAGCTCTTAAGTCGTTAAGAAGGAACCTGTTGCATATGCTGGGCGTACCAAATGGTACGCTGCACATACGTAGTTTGAGCCCCGACGCTTCAGACCATGTGTCACAACTAGCATTTTGGCTAGGAAATTTCGTCCTCATAGAAGCAATGACTATGGTGAGACTTGTGCTAGCACATTTAAGTGTATAATATGAGTTCTTAATGATCCATGTAGTGTTAGAATGCAAATCTCTCCAAGAATATGAAATCTCTCCCAAATCTCTCCAAGAATATGAAATCTCTCCCAAATCTCTCTAAGAATATGAAATCTCTCCCAAATCTCTCCAAGAATATAAAATCTCTCCAAGTAAATCGAATCTCTCGATATCGTCAGACCAAGGAGGTGTAGGGCCGTTGTAGCCCATCCTATGCGGTGGTACCCTTGCCATGTAGGGAGGGTTGATAACTTCAGACTCTGCGTCCGATTCCTCGTCCTCCTCAACCTCTTCCTCGTCATCTTCCTCGAATTCTTCATCGATGTCTTCTTCTTCAAACTCCACCGGTTCTTCAGGATCCTCCATGGGTTCCTCGGGGTCTTCTTCTGGGTCTTCCTCAATCCAACCCCCATTCCCCTGATTGGGAAAGTAAGGGTCTCCGGGGAGGTGAAAGCCTGCCATGTCGTCTGTGCAAGATTATATGAGTACGAGAAAATAGATAGAATGTCAAAATACTCCTATAATATTTTAGGTATCTTAGGTTTGGTCTTTAAAACTTTTGGATAATGAGTTGGAAATTTTTTGACTTGACCAGAGGATTGTCGGTTGTCACATCATCCCCCGCTTGAGGGAATTTCGTCCCAAAATTTTGCTTTGAAGTAGCCTTCAAGGGTTAGCAAATAGGTGGGGGTATCTCTGTATCATTTATATTCCATTGTTATGATACTGCACAATGAAGTCACCCACCTCCGGACGTTTCCGCCGTCTGGTCCGGGGGTGTGACACCATGAGTACGCCCTGCGTACATCCTAAGTACGCCCCGCGTATGAGGCTTGAGTTGACTTGGTTGATTTTGACCAAGGGTCTTTTGGGAAAATTGTTATTAGAATGGGAAATGTTTTGATTATTAGGAGTCGGGTAGAGCCGGTTGTCGGAGCAGAGTTTCATTCAGATTGTATTCGGACTGAGAGGTGAGTTTTCCTTACTATACTTATGGGTCGAAGGCACCAAGGCCGACCCATTAGATTAGATATCTTGTTTTGCTGTATGTTGTTATGATGAGATATGTGTTTACTGGTTTTGTGATTAGACTGGTAGATTTGTAGGACTACATGTGTTGCTGATTATTATGATAATGTTTATATCGATATGTTATGGTTGTGGTTTATTGGGTTGTGGCGGACCAACTGATTAGACTGGTAGATTTGTAGGCCAAGACACCCAGGGCGGTCTGGATAAACTGAAGGCCTACGAGGCGGTCCAGTCATGTCGAACGCCCAAAGAGCGGTCCAGATAGGCTGAAGGCCCGGTGAGACGGTCCAGTCATGCTGAAGGCTCTGTATGCATGTTGTTGTTTGTGATGTTATGTGGTGGTACTTTGGGGGAACTCACTAAGCGTTGGCTTACAATTTTAGTTTTGTTTCAAGTACTTCTGAGGATCGTGGCAAGGCAAAGGTGTGATCATGCATATCCTTTGCTTTTATGTTATTTGGATTTTTGGGACACTCTGATTATTGGGAAATCACTTTTGATACAATGGTTTTGTAAACATTATGGATTAAAATGGTGTTTTTGAAAAGTTAATTTTTTTTGTGATTTTTGAGATGTTTCAAGTTGGTATCAGAACCTTGGTTTGGGTCAATTGGAAGAGCATTTGTGTAAATCTAGACTCAAACTAAGGAACTGCAAAAGTTTTAAAACGGTTTTCAAAAATTGTTTTCAAAAGTGACCAAGGATGGATGTGATGTGTATGATCAGCCGAAGCCAGAAAGGATACCCCAAGTTACCACATGGTTATTTGAAATGATGTTTATGATAGAACAACATGCTAATGATAGGCTAGGTATCTTCAGAAATTGCATGATAGAATTGTCTGATGTATGATGCCTGATAGCCTAGGGTTATTCTTGTATGGAATTGACATCATTACTGTAGGTTCCAAGTGTATGCATCACAATTATACATAACTAAGATTTTATAGCCTGATAATGTTTGGTTTGGTCTTATTTCCTATTCCTTGTTTGGCTGTGCGCTTAGGGTAGAATCAAGTATTCGATTGTCTATAGGATCCAATGTTATGTATGATTAGCATACACGAGTGCTACAGGGTTGGTGGAAGTTTCATGGGTGAGTATTTGCGTGGGCAGCCAGTTAGAGGAGAATGTTTAGCCACCCTTGAGAGGGCGAGGATAGGATGTATGTGTATCCTAGTTGTTGTATCTGTTTGAGCGATTGTGTATATCGTTAAGACAAATACAGGTAGGTGTGGAAGGTAGTATCGGCCTGTACTACTCAAAGCACAAGACCCGTACGCGTCACAAGGAAGTCACAAACATCGAGGGATTCGTCTGTATGGATAGGTTGTGATTAGATGAATTGTGGAATTCTGATATGGTCTGCTTTATTTTCAGTATGGTGTTCATGCGGGGATCGGGTTCCGGATCTAGAGCGAGTGGCCAGGATGGGCCGGGGATGACTGATGACCAGATTCGGGAGGTCATTGCCACTGAGGTGGTTGCTGACGTCTGAAGATCTATGCCGAAGACGTTTAGGTCTATCAAGACCGCTATGAACGAGATTTTTAATGAGCAATACACTGCTCTTACTGGGGCTACCGCTGCTGCAGCTACCATAGTTGTTGCTGCTACGAGGATTGGTGGGGGGAGAGCCTTCCAGTATCGGGAGTTCGACAATACGAAGCCCCCAGATTTTGATGGAATTCAGGATCCGATTGTTGCGATGAGATAGTTATCTGATGTTGAGGGTTTTTTCTTCACATTCTCTTGTCCTACTGACCAGAAGGTCAAGTGCGCCCTGGACCTTCTTCAGTGCAGCTTTCATGGATTTGATGAATCGGGTGTGCAGGATGATGCTCGATCGATCCGTTATCGTTTTAATTTATGATATCTTGGTGTATTCCAAGACTAGGGAGCAGGATGATGAGCACCTTCGAGAGCTTCTAGGGGTTTTGAGGTGAGAACGGTTTTATGCCAACTTCTCGAAGTGTGAGTTTTGGTTACGAGAGGTCTAGTTCTTAGGACACCTCGTTAACCAGGATAAGATTTTGGTCGATCCGGCCAAAATCAAGGCGATTATGCAGTGGGAGGTCCCGAAGTCTCCTTCGGTGTTCAAGAGTTTCTTGGGATTAGCAGGGTATTATCGTAGATTTATTCAGGACTTCTCCAAGATTGAAGTACCCCTCACTCGTGTGATGAGGAAGGGATGGATTTTCCGTTGGGGGCGTGAGTAGCAGGATACGTTTGAGACACTGAGAAAGAAGCTGTGTGAGGCACCAGTGCTGACCCTTCCTGAGGATGTTGAGGACTTTGTGGTATTTTGTGATGCATCAATCACCGGCCTGGGAGCGGTTCTTATGCAGCGTGGGAGGGTTATTGCTTATGCTTCTCGGTAGCTAACGCCACATGAGGTCCGTTATCTGACTCGTGATTTGGAGTTGGGAGTAGTGGTGTTCGCTTTCAAGATTTGGCGACATTATTTGTATGGGGTCCAGTGTACTATTTACACGGATCACAAGAGTTTGAGATATCTTATGGATCAGCCGAATCTGAATATGAGGCAACGTTGGTGGCTTGACGTGGTCAAGAATTATGACTGTGACATTCTATATCACCCTAGGAAAGCGAATGTGGTCATTGACACTTTGAGCCGCAAGACGGCTTGTTCTTCCATTGAGAGACTGTGTATGAGAATACCGATTTATTCTCCGCTTCTTGATCTGATTAGGGAAGCTCAAGCCGAGGGAGTCAAGAAGGAGAATTGGAAATATGAGAGACTCATGGGTGAGGTTGATAGGTTCGCCACTGACAGTCGTGGATTATTGACCCGGTATGGACATGTTTGCGTGCTAGATTATGGTGGGGTCAGGCAGACTGTGTGTTGGAGGAGGTGCACAAGTCCAGGTTTTCGATACACCCCGGAGCCACCAAGATGTTTCAGGATTTGAGGCTTAGTTATTGGTAGCGGTGCATGTTGAGAGAAATAACACGGTATGTTGAGAGGTGTTTGACCTGTCGGATGGTCAAGGCCGAGCACCAGAGGCAACATGGAAAGTTGCAGCCATTGGAGGTTCCCATGTGGAAGTGGGAACATATCACTATGGATTTCATCACCAAGTTTCCTCGGACGGCTAGGGGATTTGACTTGATATGGGTTATTTTGGATCGTCTGACGAAGAGCGCCCACTTTCTAGCCATTCGAGAGAGTTCTTCGGCCGAGAAATTGGCCGATTTGTATGTGTGCGAGATTGTTGCTTGACACGGTATTCCAGTATCCATTGTATATGATCAAGATGTTCGGTTCACATCTTGTTTTTGGCAGAAGTTCCACGAGGAACTGGGTACGAGGTTGCATCTCAACACTGCTTATCATCTACAGACTGACGGTCAGAATGAGCGGACCATTCAAAAACTTGAGGACATGTTGAGAGCATGTGTCATACACTTCGGTGGGAGCTGGGACTCCTGCCTTCCCTTAGCAGAGTTTTCTTACAATAACAGCTATCACTCCAGTGTCGGTTCCCTGCCTTTCGAGTTTCTTTTTGGGAGGAAGTGGCGTACCCCAGTGTGTTGGGGAGAGATTGGTCAAAGAGTATTGGGAAGGACTGAGGTATTCCTTCAGACGTCAGAGCTCATTCAACAAATTAGACAGAGGTTGTAGACAACTCAGAGATGGTAGGAGAGTTACACCGACAAGTGTCGATCTGATTTGGAGTTGCAAGTTGGTGACATGGTTTTGCTGAAAGTGTCACCCTGGAAGGGTGTAATATGCTTAAGGAAGAGGGTAAAATTAGGGCCCTAGTATATCGGGCCATTTCGGGTGATTTCCAGGGTTGGCAAGGTAGCTTATAGGTTGGACCTGCTTGAGGAGCTCAGTCAGATTCACAACACCTTCCATGTTTTGCAGCTGCGGAAGTGTGTGACTGATGAATCATCGATTATTCCTTTGGCTAATGTTCAGGTTGATGATCGCCTGAATTTCATTGAGAGACCAGTGGCAATTTTAGATTGGAAGACGAAGGCCTTGCACAATAAGGTGGTATCTTTGGTCAAGGTTTAGTGGCATCATCAGAAAGGTTCTGAATTGATATGGGAACCCAAGTCTGAGATGCGGGAGCATTACCCGAAGATGTTTGCAGCAGCAGACTTTGAGGACGAAGTCTAGTTCAAGTGGGGGAGAATTGTAACATCCCGTCGATGAGGTATTTCCAAATTTAACCCTTAAGTATGAAGGTTTATGATTTTTAGCCCTTGTGTATGAGAAAGCTCGTAAAATGGCCCATAGTGGCATTTTTGTTATTTGGGGTCGAGGTTTAGTACGTTGGGTGTACGTTGTGATATTCGGTTGTTGACCGAGGATGATCTTTATTTTGTGATATTCGGTTTGTGGGGTTGATCAGTGCAAGGAAGTAAGAGTGTTTTTGTGCTTCTCCAGTTTTACGATTCAGACGTGTCTTCTAACTATGTCATGTATGACATTGTATGTCCTTTGTATGATAGGATATAGGTACTGTTAGAGTACGATCATGCTTGTTTCCTGGGATAACTCCTTGTATTGTATGTTCAATGTATGACACTTAGTGTCATTGTATGCTAGACTGGTAGAGTCTTGCCTATGTATTGTATGATACTGTTAGGTGTCACGATTGGTTAGGGTAAGGATAGTAATGAGTGTATGTGGTTAAGTTAGATGGATTGAGAACTCTTGATCCAAAGCCTTATTGCATCGTTATTATTGGATTTATTTCTTTCGGGATCATCTTTTCGACTATCTATCTGATCCATGACTACATATGACTTTATGTATTGTATGAAGGAACATGATTTGGTCCCTAACATATCTATGAAATACTAGGATTTAGTCACTGACATATCTATGAAATACCAGAATTTGGTTATTGAAAAGTGTATGAAAGACCAGGATTTTCCCTTAGCACTTGTATGTAAGACCAGGATGTGGCCCTTGGCATTGCAAGGAAAGACCATGATTTGGCCCATGACAAAAAGTAACTATAAGACTATGATTTGGCACATGTAATTCACTTGGGGTTGGAATAGACACGTTATTTTATGAATGATTGTTATGTATGGTATATGTATGTTGATAGGAGAGTTGGCAGGTCGACGCTAGAGTGGAGAATTCATTACACTTTATGCTTACTGTTGTGGATAAAATGTTTTGCACATTATTCATGAGAAGAGATCGGTAGAAATGTACATACACATCAAAGATTTTGGTTTTCGTTGCTTTTGTAATTCGACTCTAATAATAATGTCGTTTCAAACAAATGAATGTTACATATTGTTTTTAAGTAAAAATGTTTTAATTAGTTAATCTATTTTTAAAATGAAAAATCTCATTTTAATTTTCGGGATGTTACAAGTTGGTATTAGAACCTTAGTTTGAAGGATTTGGGCGCGCCTTACAGTGTGTCTGAACTCAAACTAAGGACTGAGAGATTTTCTGAACTATGTTTTGAAAGTGAATGCTTTTATTCAAAATATATTAATAACATGGTTGAATCTGAAACATGAGCTCGAACTTTTGATATGTTCTTGTTTAGTTATTGGCTTGAGATCGTGAACATGGTTTCCTGATTTTACTTCAAGACATAAAGAAGGATGTGATGCGTACGGTCCTCCGAAGCTCAGGAAGTAAGTGATTCCCAATATATCCATATAGTTATGTATTTGTGCTATGGATTGTATACAAGCTAGATTGTAGGCTAAGGATCTATTTAGGAATTGTATTCTATAATTTCTTGATTTGTATAGATTCTTTGTATTCCTTATATATGTTAATTATTGTTTGAGTTTTGGAATCTTTGTATGATATTGTTGAATTGTTAATAGAATGCCATAAGGGTTGTACATAACTGGAATCTTATAGCCTTATAATTTCTATTTTGAACTTATTACTTATTCGGATTGCAGGTTTGTGGGAAGGGAAGAATCCTAGAGAGAGTTTAGGAAGTGTAGTATTATGCATATGGATAGACATATTCATGCATGCCATGAGTTTAGAGGAGTGACACAAAGTGACTTGGGAGTCTTGGAACAATCCTTGGAATAGTTATGGATAGGTGTGGAAAATAGTATTGGTCCCATAAAAATGACAACACAAGATCCATACTTCGGTCAAGGAAGTGTCACAGAAATACCACGGAGCTTGTAGGTGGGCATGCATAGTGTGGGTTAGCACTGTGCATTGATTTTTATTGTTCTTGTCATTTTTCAGATTCAAGATGGCGGGTTTTCCTATTGGAGATTCAAGTATGAGTGAGAGGGATGTATGCGACTTCATCGCTGCAGAGGTTTCGAGGTTCATGATATAGAATTTTCCTGGTATGATCAGTTCTTTCAGGGATGAGTTGATTTCAGTGTTCAACGAGTGCCTTAGGATTTTACGGGTCGAGTTGGAGGCCGGTCAACCATGGGCCTATAGGGTTACCTTCAAGGAGTTTACTACTTGTGGAGCTCCTCATTTCATGGGGAAGATGGAGCCTGTCATTGGTATTCATTGGATCGTCGAAGTGGAGAGTGCTTTCCTCACCAGCTTTTGTTCGGCGGAAGCCAAGGTCAGGTTTACAGCATGTCTACTGCGAGATGGAGTGAGGGATTGATGGAATGAGGTTGTTCATGACATTGAACCGAGGATGGTCGATTCTATGACCTAGGATGATTTTGTTACTAGATTCAAAGGAGAATTTGTGTCGACGATTGAGGTTCAACAGTTTTCTCGAGAGTATCTAACGCTTCAGTAGACTATAGAGATGGTGGCTGAGATCACCGCTAAGTTCAGAGAGAGAGAGAGAGAGAGATAGAGAGAGAGATAGATAGATAGATAGAGAGCGAGAGAGAGAGAGAGAGAGCGAGTTTTCTTTTATACTCAGTATGTGGTGACAGAGGAGATGAAGATGACTTACTATCATGATATGTTAGGGTCGGATATCCGTGAGTTCATAAGCATTTTTAGTTGTGAGACCCTTTTCGATTAAGTGAAGGCAACCAAGGATAAAGAACTAGAGTTGGAGACCCAACGACAGAACCAGAAGTAGAATCAGGTTAACACATCAGTATCAACCATCAAGAGGACCAGGGTGAGTGACGTTTGGTCTAGAGATAATAGGATTCATGTATTTTGTGGCAGGTGGGGTTTGGCACATTGACGTATTTATCATGTGCTGGTTTTTAGGTTTTTCAGATGCGGTTAAGAGGGTCACTATAGTCGTGACTATAGTCAGAGGGAGTCGAGGGTATGCTTCTTTTATTGTCACCCAAGCCATGTTAAGACTGATTGTCCACATATGGTAGATGGGATGGTTTTGGATCCAGCACCGTTAACTTGGTGGTTACTGGATGAACGTAATGGGACAACTGGAGTGAGAGGGATGTATGAAACCTCATCATTGTAGAGGTTTCGAGGTTCATGATATAGAATTTGTCTGGTATGATAAGTTCTTTTAGGGATGAGTTGATTTCAGTGTTTGACGAGTTCCTTAGGATTCTACGGGTCGAGTTGGAGGTCGGTCGATCATGGGCTCAAGAGATTACCTTCAAGGAGTTTGCTGCTTGTGGAGCTCCTCATTCATGGGGAAGAAGGAGCCTGTCATTTCCATTCGTTGGATCATCGATGTGGAGAGTTCTTTCCTTGCCAACTTTTGTCCGGCAGAGGCCAAGGTCAGGTTTGCAGCATGTCTACCGGGAGATCGAGCGAGGGATTGGTGGCACGAGGGTGTTCGTGACCTAGAACCAGGTATGTTCGAGTCTATGACCTAGGAGGATTTTGTTACCAGATTCAAGAGAGGATTTGAGTTATCATTTGCTTCAGTTCGGTCGGGTACAACGCTCTTTAGTGCCATCAATATACTTCTATTTATGTTTTCTATTTTATTGTAATCCTTGATGATCCTTTGAATGATAATTAGTCTATCGACTCTGGCCATTCATTGAATGATTGTGTGTGGTTGGATTTCTTTTTTTTTTATTTATGAATTGGCCTTGAAATTTTTGGAATGATTATGAATTCTAGTTAACTCCAAGTGGGGGAAGGTTGTTTATTCAGGCTACAAGATTGCAAAGTTGTAGGATATCTTGAAGTTTTATAATGTAGGATGGCGGGTAGAAGATTCATATTGTCGTCAGGGATATAACTCAGTGAGAGGAATTTTGTTCAGCATACAGTTTGTGTGACCGAAGAAGAATATGTAGAGGGTTCAATGTCATCTTGTTTGGAAGATGGAAGCATCGGTGGCGACTTAGGATAGGATTAGTGGTTAGGATCAGGTCGAGGCTTGTGTTGAGAGCCTCTCTACCTGTTCTTGTTTGATGAAGGAGTTAGGGTTCGAAATACGATCCAATCACCTGATAGGGTATAGTAGATTAGGGGTCTGCTTCATGTTAGTGTATGCTAGGTTCTCTTTATGATTCTTGTATGAAAGACTATGAGGGATCCCATAACAATTGTGAGAGTGTTGTAAGACTATGGTTTTGCCGTAGCATTCACTTGGGTTGAAATAGAACCGTCGGCTGAAATAGACCACTGTAGGAGTATTGTAGGACTAGAGTTTTGCCATAGCATTCACTTGGGTTGAAATAGACCCATTGGCTGAAATAGGCCGTTGCAGGCATGTTGTAAGACTACGGTTCAGTCGTAGCATTCACTTGGGTTGAGATAAACTCATTGGTTGAAATAGGTTGTAGTAGGGGTGATTGGAAGACTACGATTTGGCCAGCAACGATCACTTGGGTTGAAGTGGGCCCCTTATTGTTTGTTTAGTTATTCCTATGATTAGACGAGATGGCAGTTCGAGCTGAATAAAAGTGTAGAATAGGTTAGTCCTTGCTTGAAAGTTTATTGTTAGGAATTTTCGTCGTTAAGTTTGTATGCGAAGTTATCGACAACATCGGTTAGCCATGGATTATTTTATTTGGTTATCAGTAGGATGACGTGAGATTGGGGAGATCTTGGATGGAATGAATCTGTGACTTTTGATCAGCATGTTGACGTATGGAATGGTTTCGTCCAGTTTAACATCCGGAACCCTAAGGTACTAAATTTATTCATTTATAGCATTTTGAGGGTCCTTACGACGTGAGATCTTAGGGGACACTTCGGGAGTGGGCGTTGACCCATTCACCCGTAATTTGGAATCTCACGATGTGAGACATAAGGTCTCACGACGTGAGCGTGGCTTAATGACCCTAACTCTATGTTTTTGGGTATTTAATGGAATGAGAGGCTAGGGTTTCCCTATCCTCAGCCTCTCTCACCCCCTAAGCCTCTGGAAACCCTAGTTTTCATGTCACCTTGAGTTGTTGAGCATTTTGCTTGTAGAAAGGAAGGAAAAAGGAAGAAGAAGAAGTATCTTGGGAAGGAATTTGTTTGGAATCATCGTCGGCTTTCATCTTGTTTGGACCCTTGTAAGTATAAAGACTCAAGCTTTATTACATTTCATGGCTAGATTCAGGCTTTTAGCCCATTTTCTTATGATTGGGCTTGGTTAGAATGGAGTAAATCCATAAAGTTAGCAAATTTATGGATTTAAATAGCCTTTTGAGTCTTATATCCTTCAGATCTAGGTTTTGGTGGAGTATTAGAGTTTGCTTGAGAATTTGAGGCCATATTTGCACCTTTTGACCATAAATGGTGAAAGGACATGTATTGTGCATGCATGTACATAAAGCAAGCATTTTATGGACCATTAGGGTCCCCTTTAGCTTTTGGAAGGGGTGAGGTTAAGGGCTGAATGGATTAAGACCGTTCAAATAGTGGTTTTGGCTTAAGACCATTCTCACGACGTAAGACATAAGGTCTCATGACGTGAGGATAGGTCACCGTCCCCGCTGAGTCGTCTGAGTTAGGAGTGAGGCATAAATTTGGATCGGGCACGTCTCACAATGTAACCAAGGATTGGTCACGGCGTGAGGCGTTATTTTAGGCTTTTGGGCCTTATTGGGCCTTATTGGGCCACTAGTTTCTGACTTTGGGCCTTACAGTGTTCGGGCCTATTTGGAGCCTTTTGTGTCATTCAGGGAATTGGGCCTTTTCGAGATTAGGCCCATGATGGGTTTCAGGCCCATTTAGGAAGATGGGTTGCTAGTCGGCTTTTTGTGTTAATGGACTGGGCCTTAGATTTGGACCAAGTGAGGAGGAGGGTAAAAGGGTCTTTTACCCTAAGCATTGGGCCAGTAACTTAGATTCTTGATTATGGGTTGAGATCCAATTATTAATTGGATATTTATTTGATGATGTCAGCACAGGGATTTTCTGGACCAGCAGTCTGAGATTTTAGCGGGTCGAAGGCACCAATGTCGCCCCATGATTTGTTATGTTTAGGATGCTAGATATCTGCGTGACTCTCGCATGTGATATATGTTTATATGTATACCGGGCGGGGCCCGATGACCATTCTGTATGCTATGTATCTTTTTGATTATTGCATGTGTTATGTGCTTATGTGTTTATATGTTTTTATGTGTACCGGGCATGGCCTATTATGAGATTATTATGTATGGTATGTGGTAGTTTGGGGAAGTCACTAAGCTTTGTGCTTACGGTTTTCAGTTTATGTTTCAGGTACTTCTGGTTTAAAAGGGAAGAACACGGGATGATTGCAGTGCACACACCACCTTGTTCCGCGTTTGATGATTACTCCGATGTTTCATGATGTATTTGGCACACTTTGTTCTATCTTGATTTTATGATGATGTTTGGATTACAATTTTATTAATTTAAAAACAAAAATTTTTGGTCTTAATTTTTGGGACGTTACATTCCACTAGAAAGTAAGCAAACTCTAGGAGTCTTCGACCTATGACTAATGAATTAGTTCCTCTCAATGTTTGTCATTGTGTTGGGCATTCGTTTCTTTTTAGATTCACGTGTTTCTCGCTAAGAATTGAATTGATACCTGTGTCGATGGGCGGTCGTCTATATTGAATGTCGTTCCAGTGATCCAGGCGATGGAATTCAGTTAGAGTTTTCTCTTAAGAATGGATCATGCGTCTGCCTATGGAAACTTTAATTACTATTTGAAAACCTTAGTAAAGGGAGATTTGTCTGCTACTGCAGAAAAGTTTAACGTCCTAAAAATAATAGTAGAATTCTTCATTCCAAACCATCAAAACCATACAACCATTTGTTCAAAAGGTAACCAATGTTTTGTTGGATTAGTGTCTAAGTCCATAACTATAATTGGTATGTACATGTCCCAAGACTAGCATGGTCCATTTGGGTTGCATGGCACCGGAACAATCTGAAGGATGGATAATTGAGAAGATGTTGTTTATGGTTTATTAATATATTATAAGTTCTAATATATTAATGTGAAATCATATTATTTAATTAGTATTGATCAAGAATTAATTTGGAATTAATTTTGTGATCAAAAGAGACTAATTAAATATATGGGGATTGATTATGTAAATCATTCATTCTTATAATGTGGGCTTATGATCCATAGCTCTTTGTGTTGGGCTAAACCCATGTGGTGAACCATGGATAGTCCATGGAGGTTTAAACCCATGGAGCATGAGGAATATGGAAGGTCAAGAACATTAGGGTTTGCATGGTGTAACCCTAATTAAGCCACACTATATAAGAACCCCTCTAGCTCATGAAATCGGACCTAAGTACGCTTACAAGAGGGCAAGCCGATTTTATGAATTGCAAGTAACCTCCTCTCAAGTTCCTCCATTGTTGGTGGTGTTGTGTGGTTCCATTTGAGGTGCAACACTTAGGGCACTAAGTCCTTAAAGGTCCAAGGTTTCCAACTACAACAAAAGGTATGTCATCAAACTAGATTTTGTAGTAAAGATACTCCATTGTATGCTAGTTAGGATGATGCTTTGGAAAAATAAAATTTTGCATGTATATTAGAGAAAACATAGATCCAAAGAATCTAGGGTTGCATGTACACCATAGGAGTGTTAGAATTCTCAAAACCCTTCAGTGGTATCAGAGCCTAGGGTTGTTTTCCTATATACTTGGTGCTCCTGGATGCAGAATTTCGAGTTTTAAGGCTGGAATTAGACTAGGATCATTACCCTAAACTGATTTTGAACTTATAAACCTATTTTTGATGTGGTAATGATCATGCTTATCCAATTTAAAAGATAAATGTCAAAGTTTCATGTTTTGTATTGGTTTATATGGTTAGGCTAATTACATGAAATTTGTTTGATATGAATTGTCTTGTTCTTATGAGTTTAATCTAGATCATAGGCAAATTGTTTGATTTTCTTGTTAGAATTTTTTGATCTAAATGGTTTTGATGAATTCTATAACTTGTCCTCAAGTTATGGAAAATGAAAAGTTTTTTTTTAAATAGATCATTAAAATCATAGGTTATGAACTTCAAGAGTTTTTTCCCCCATAAATGGTTTTATGAACTCCATAACTTGTCCTCAAGTTATGGAATGTCAATACTCTTTTCATAAAACCTATATTAAATTCATAAGTTATGGATACCAAAAGTTTTTGAATAGTTCAAAACTTGCCCTCAAGTTTTGGAATTTGTAAATGTAAAAGTCTAACTTTTGAAACATTTAATTCCAAACCCTAGAATTTTAAAAGTTTAAAATTCAACCCTTATACTATTATAATATTATAGGTTTAATATTTATATATATATATGTATAAGAACAAAGTTAGTCTTACCGTTATTAGGCCTCATTCATGAAGCCGGTCTATAAGGGGGGTATAAGGTTAGTGCCTATAAAATGGCAGTTTAATGGGTGTCCACTCTCACCCACTGCTTCCTTGACTGGTGGAGGGTCGTTAGCCGAACGGGTAGGATAAGACTCTAATTCTCCCTTCACTAAAAGTATAATGATAAATATGAAGTAACTAAACACTTATAAATTCCCAAATCTTAGTTACTTAGGAAAATGTGAATTTGGTGCTAACCCATGAAATTGCACTTTGCACCTTGTTAAGTCGTTAGTGGAGCGTGTGTGGTTAACCGACACACTAATCTGGACTGACAGTGCATGAAAAAGGGTAGCTTGATGTTAATCATAGATCAATGGAGCGTGTGTGGTTAACCGACACATTGATTAGATGGTTGTAACATTGGGTGTACCAAGCTAATTTGCATGGTTATTCACACCTTGTTTGTGATCCTCGACATCCCAGTCACAAACATGAAGGGCACAATTGAGATTTAAACATACCATTGAAATTTTCAATGATTCTCAAAGGATCTAGGAATTTCAATTCACTTAAAATCTAAAATTCTTTTTTCGTTTTTCGTGATGGAAATTGGTAAATATTCATTTACCTACCTTCAAATATTTTGCAATTGGATTACAGCATCCCTCTTCCAAATTATAAAATATTGTGTTGGGTCCTAGCCTTAATATTTCATTTGGGTGTTATATTAAGGACTTAAATCAACTAACTTGAATTTCTCCCATTGTAGATGTCTGGTTCAGACAACTATGGTCTTCCCAAATCATTTGGAACAAGCTTTCCTCCCTCTTGAAGATGATATCCCGCGGTTGGATTGTAGAAGTCATACTTCACTTCCTCCACCCCCTCCAATAATTATCCCTAACCCACAAGTTCAAAGACTTGAAGAAATCAAGGTCACTCAAGCCCTACTTGCAATGAAACATCAAGATGGAAGGCCTGTGTGTACTCACGTCCTGGAGATGAAGTCATATATTGACAGGTTGATAGTATTGGGTGTCGTTGTCTCGAGGAAGTTTGCTGTTGACTGGGTTATTCAATCACTTCTTGAGTCATATAGTGAGTTCATTAAGGACTACTATGTGACAGACCACGACATGTCCCTTATTGATCTTACCTATTTGCTTGTTGCTGCTTAATCAGCAATGATTTGGCGCACTGGAAAAGCAAAATTGATTGGAAGATCTACTTTCCAAACTTCCATGGATATTGAAAATGGAAACATTGGAAGTCCAGAAAAGATTTCTCTTTACAAGGGAAAGAGAAAGGCTAAGTCTGAGATTGTCCCGTGTACCATTCCCAAAGAGTCTATATGTTTCTATTGCCAAGAGAAGGGGCATTGGTTGCGAAGCTGCCCTGACTACCTGAAAGATCTGAGAAAAGGTAGAATCGAAAAGTTTGACTCTGCTTAAGGTAAGTCTACTGTCTAACTCTATTAAGTTCCTAATTGTTGATTCTTAATACATGATGTGACAAGGTTGCATCTTGATGTTTTGTAGGATCATGCAAAGGGAATGAAGCTTAAAGGAAGAGTATGCTGAATCTAATCGCGAAGATGGATTTCAATCGCATGGTTCGAAGATCGGATTTTTGAGCTGCTACTTAGGAGTTATGATAAATTGCTAGGAAATGTGTAATAACATAGTTTTCATTTGTAATTGCATTGTAAGGAAAGGTTTTTTTTCCATATTTTATATATAAATAATTTTTTTTATTTTTATTATATCTCCTTGCAATGGCATTTGTGAAAATTTATGTTTGTATGTTTCTATGTTAGCAATATGAATTTGATTCTTTCATTTGTGGTAGTGTCGAGTATTTGCCAAATAAGGAAAGATTCTCATCACCCAAGTTCAATTGGACAGAAACTTGGAATCATGCAAGTTGTATTGTATGGTGAATGAGAATTTTCATCTTTGGTAAATTAAGACTAATTCCTTGTTCACATGTATATATGAGTCAAATGAAGGACTAGGCGATCGGGTACACTGGGCGTGCGTTGGTCAAGATCCACCACAAAGATCAATAAGACTATTCGTCATGATTTGCTAATGTTTAGTAAACATGGTTATTCTTACAAGTTTAAGTATAATTCTGAAACATTGGAAAAGGTTCAATATATGGCAGAACGAATGAGAAGAATCAAATTAGGCAGAAAGATAAAACTTTCTCCAATCTGAAAAGATAGGAGAGTACTTTAGTATCATGTTTTATGATCATCTTAATGTTTATGGAAAAACCATATCACAATTGATCCTCTAAATACATCTTAGTGCATTTGTATGGCTAAGAAGAGGAATCGTGAATTGTTGAAATAGTTTAAATCAAGAAGATGAGTCATACTTCGTTCCCAAAACAAGTATTAGAGTCATACTCCAATATTGTAACCTTGAGTGACATAATCTTAAGAAAAGGTTTAAAACACTTATCAAATGTAGAGTAAAAAGTTTTCTACTCTTGTACATTTGAAAATGGTAAGTTGTGATGTTTTGGATAAAACACACACGAACTAAGGCTAATTGTGTGAAGTGTTTGTCTTAATAAGAATCCGCACTAACTCTTGAATATTTGTTTTGTCAAGGAATGATTCATGACAAGAGAATCTTATATGTCAAGAGGGCAGTAGGAGTCTTAAAAATCTTGGAAAAGCTTCAAGAAATAATCAAGAATAAAACCTATTGTTTATCACTAGCACACGACTTGAGGTTCATAACCTATCGTGTTGACATATTCTTGTTTCTGTGTCCATTCCAGTTAAAGTTGACTATGCATGTGAGTTCTGAGAGTTCTCAATTGGTTGCATTACAACCTGGAAGCAATGGTAGGCCCTTGTGCTGCCAGGTGGCAAGAAGTTGAGATTGAACAAGTTTAGTCCATATGAGTTTGGATTTGTCACTAACCATGTCTTGTGATTATGGTCATGACAAATTCACATGGATAGGAACACATACACCATAAAATCTAAGTGTCATAAGGTTTCTCTCCGATTCATGAAAATGATTGTGAGGAAACGCTTTCACTAAGTATATTTTAAGGAGATAGAAATTATGATATTTGCATTCTCAAATTCGATTATGATTACGGCATCCCTCTTCATAATTCGAATTGTGAGAAATGGCAAAGGTATAAACATTTTAGACTTATGGATGTAAGTTCTACAATTGTTAAGACACACATGTGAACTATCTATGGAAATGTGTATGATTTTGAGAAGCCTAGATAAAGTCTTATCGAAGCATCTCGTATCAGATGTCTGAACTTTGGTAATGAAAGTCAATAAGTATTGATTTCTAGAAGTCCAGCTGATATCTGAATACATGTCAAAGCTAGTGGGAGTGTAAGTGTTATGCTAATAATAATTATTATGCTAGTGGGAGCATAATTATTATGGCAAGTGTTGCAAGTTAGCAATGTTAGTTTTAGAAAACAAAGGTTTCAATTCGCAAAGTTGCATGGTTTGAAAAGTTGTTTTACTATAATTAAGGGAGAGGAATTTATACTTCATTTCAATTCTAAAAGCTTAGATTGAGATTTTAATCAAATTTTGTCAAATATATATATGAATGTTATGTTGGAATGGTTCAACATAAGGAAATTCTATATATGGAAATGTTAATTGCGTTCTCAAAATTTGATTATGATTACGACATCCCTCTTCATAGTCAAAATTATGAGAACTTGGCAAATAGAAATGTTATAGCAAAAGACTGATCAAATATCATGTCTTTATGTTAGACATTATGAATCGTGTCCTACATGGTTCAGGTATAGGATCGATTCATATGCTATAATATTCTCGTGTTCTAATTTTCCGAATGCCTAGGGCATTTGGAGGGAAAAAGGAATAGAACCGGATATGACTAAAGTGGTTAAACAAATGTTAAGGACAATATAAGGTTCGCCAAAGATTGGTCGCTTAAGGACAGTTGGAAGTATAGTAATGGATGGACCGTATTGACATTATTATGAATAGACAATATTTTACTGATAATGAGTTGTCGTGTGGCAAATATGGAATGTTTCCATATTGGGAGTTGAGGAATAGATGAAAAAGTTAGAAACTTTTATTCAAGAAGGATGTTCAAAGGAATGTACTTTGAATTTGAGACTTCATTTCCATGGAATTGTCTTGTAACAATCTCCAATGGAATATTTTGTAATATCATTGGTCAAGTCTCTGTGACTTTTGGCACCTAGACATTACAAAAGAATCATTGCATGATAGTTTAGAATCTAACACTTTCTAGCAGTGACAAGAATTTGGAATTCTTACACTTGCAATAAGGATTTGGAATTTTGAGATGAGCATCATTGAAATGTTTTTCAATTGATCTATTTCACAAAGTAAGAACCATAGAAAAACATAGTGTGCATGCTTGGTGCATGGCTTAACTATTTTTTAGACAAACATAGTGTGCATGCTTGGAGCATGGCATAACTATTGTTTTAATTCAAGTATTAAGTTGATTATTCGACACATTATACAATGAATTATAAGTAATCAATATGGGTCAAAAGTTTTGGGGCCATATAGGATTAGTATTATTCTTGTGTTTCACTTTGCATGTTTTGACTTCCCAAATAACTAGGTTATTCAAACCATCCACAGTCGATCATACTTTGGAAGTAGGTATTGAGGCAAGACTGTCATGAATGGGTCTGCAGTTTGTCTAGGACAAGGTGGCTGCAGTGTTCATGAGTACTTCTGAATCACTTCATGGATTTTATCACGAGTGATCATGAGACGATAATATCTTATATTCTTGAAACGGAGACATATGAGTTGTAGTTGCGAGTCGGTTGCACATTGACATATGTAAACGCACCAGTAACTTGGATGTTATAAAACATATTGTTGTGTGTAATTTGATGAGTAAGTACAAGCGAGCATTTGGTTTGAAGTTTATCCGTTCCTTTTACCCCATGTGGATAAAAGCGATATATGTGGGCCCCTTGATGATTTAGTGATGACACCAGGCCTGGACTGATTTGATTTGTTCAATTAGTCGGTCGTCATAAATCGAAAATCGGGAAACAACAGATGGACAGAGAGAATGATTATAATCCATGTCTCAGTCCATATGATATCTAGAATGGAGGAATATATGATCCCTTATCTAATGGACGTGTCATTGACTAGGTCAGAGTTCGACAATGGCTTTTAAGAGCTACGATTGCTAGTCAGGTTGTGGAGTCGTACTTGAAATAATACTTATTAGACTTATCCAAGTGGGAGACTGTTGAATTACTGTCTAATTCCATAACTATAATTGGTATGTACTTGACCCGAGAGTAGCATGGTCCAGTTGGGTTGCATGGCACAAGAACAATCTGAAGGATGGATAATTGAGAAGAGGTTGTTTATGGTTTATTAATATATTATAAGTTCTAATATATTAATATGAAATGATATTATTTAATTAGTATTGATCAAGAATTAATTTGGAATTAATTTTGTGATCAAAAGAGACTAATTAAATATATGGGGATTGATTATGTAAATCATTCATTCTTATAATGTGGGCTTATGATCAACAATTCTTTGTGTTGGGCTAAACCCATGGAGGTTGAAACCCATGGAGCATGAGGAATATGGAAGGTCATGCACATTAGGGTTTGCATGGTGTAACCCTAATTAAGCCACACTATATAAGAACCCCTCTAGCTCATGAAATCAGACCTAAGTAAGTTTACAAGAGCGCAAGCCGATTTTATGAAGTGCCAGTAACCCCCTCTCAAGTTCCTCCATTGTTGGTGGTGTTGTGTGATTCCATTTGAGGTGAAACACTTGGGGCACTAAGTCCTTAAAGGTCCAAGGTTTCCAACTACAACAAAAGGTATGTCATCTAACTAGATTTTGTAGTAAAGATACTCCATTGTATGCTAGTTAGGATGATGCTTTGGAAAAATAAAAGTTTGCATGTATATTAGAGAAAACATAGATCCAAATCATCTAGGGTTGCATGTACACCATAGGAGTGTTAGAATGCTCAAAACCCTTCATGTTTAATGTATTATCAAATATCAGAGCAAATCAAAAATAGATTAATTGGAAATAAACTCCAAGGGATGCAGTGTGATCATGCAAGGCCCTTCCCTCTGGAACCAGAAGTAACTGAAATGCTTAAACCACAAACTTGTAAGCATAAATCTTAGCGAGTTCCTTAAAATACCACACACCATACATAACATTGAACCCTACTCACATATCATGTAACATCCGGATCGTAGGTAATCCTCTTTAAAGATTTTATGCATATTTTATTTTAGATGGGAGGGCCGTACGCCGGGTGTAACCACGTTTTATGCGGGGCGTAACTCATTAATACTTGGTCACGATATTTTGGAGAACTGTTGGTTGGCTTGGAGCTTATATATCTAGATCTTGTTCATCCTTCTGGAGGTATAAAGTCTCAACCTTTATGGTTCATATCTTAGATCTAATTTAACTTAAGGTATTGGCATATTTTGGTCCCATTATGTTGATTCTTGTGAGTAAAAGCAACTCCATGAGCTTAGGTTATCATTTCTTGATGTTCCGAGGTCCCTTGTGCATAAAAAACATATCTTGATGGCTTTGTTTCAACCATTCAAGATTTGTTGTTCATAATATGAGGTTAGTAAGTTAGAGTTTGGTTTTGGGCCGCCTTGATCCATGCAAAGGCATAAAGTTGACGACTTTATCAGTTAAGACATTCCCAAGAGCTAGATATGTGAATTGGACGTTTAGACTTTAGGTATTAAGTGCTTAATATGAATTTTGGGCATTAGGGGAGTATGCTGGGCATATCCTCTAGGTACGCTCAGCGTAACGTGTTCAACCCCGAATTCGTTTTTTGTTAAGACTAGTACGTAGTGCGTAATGGGGTGGTACGCTTCGCGTACTTTCCAGAAGAGCTTTTGGGCTTTTTTTGGGCCTTGGGTCATATTGGGTTTTGGGCCATAGTGGGTAGGCCAAGTATGAGAAGGGTAACATGGTCTTCTACCCTTAGTATGATAGATTATGACTTGGACCTTTATTTGTGGGTTATCACCATAAATAGTAATTAGGGTTGGTTTGAATGTGTTAAGTGTGAGGGGCCATTGTAACAAAACTTGTGTGTGTTTGTGACTGTTTATCATCAGATTGAGGTGAGTCTCTTCACTGTACTCGTGGGTCAAAGACACCAATGCCAGCCCACTGGATTATGTTTGTAGGATGCAAGTTGTGTATTTGATACTTGCATGTTTTATATGTTGGGCGAGGCCCATTATTCGAGTTAGGGCGAGGCCCATTATACTCATTGGGCGGGGCTCATTATACAGTTAGGGCGAGGCTCGTTATACTTAGTGGGCGGGGCCCGTTATGTGATTTAGGGGGAGGTAGTTTATACTCACTGGGTAGGGCCCATTATGCGAGTTAGGGTGAGGCCCATTATACTCATTGGGCGAGGCTTGTTGCTTGTATGGCATGTGGTATTTTGGGGAACTGACTAAGCTTTATGCTTATGTTTTATGCTCATGTTTCCGGTACTTCGAGTTCGAAATGGACGGACCCGGCGTAATCGCAATGCATCCACCCGTGTCCAACATTTTATGATTTTGGGATTGTACTCTGATAACTATTTTCGACTATGACATACATTGATTGTTTTTGAGATATATGGTTGATGGTTTTGTTTATTTAAAAATAAAAATTTTTCCTTAGTATTTTTAGGATGTTACACGTTGGTATCAGAGGCATGGTTTGAAGGATTCAGGAACACTCTCGGGTGTGTCTGAACTCAAACTAGGGAATTGGTAAAAGGAAAAAGATTTTTCAATAAGATTTTTATGAAATGGGTTGTGATGCGTGCAATTGGCCAAGCTCAAGTAAGTGTTCCCAAAATACCCATACATGCTAGTTTGGATCACATATGAGATGTTAGGATGGCATGTTTGGCAGTGTTCTGGTTAGAACGCGCTGCTCGAATGTTGCTTGCTTTGTGCTTTTAGGAACCACTCCTAATACTAGTTAACTATCAAGAAAATATGCTAGGTTACATGTTACAAAAATGAGATAATTTTAAAAGGTCAGGTTTAACTCTATTGTGCAGCTCTTGTTTGAGTCCAAGAATTATCTAGTGTCTGTTGCATGTAGTTATATTTGTAAGGTAGTTAATGGGTGTTCATGGGTGTTTCTTCTGTAGTTGATGGCGGAGAATGGTAGGGAAGAAAATCCTAGGAGAACCTAGGAAGCATGTTAACATTAGCATATGCGTTGTTTAGCGGGAATGTAGAATGTTGGGAATTAAGGGACTCACTTAGGGGAATCGTGTAACATTCCGTTTAAAAATAAAATAAATAAAATAAAATAAGTAAATAAATAAATAAGAATAATAATAGTAATAAATAAATAAATAAATAATAAGCCCTAAAAAACCCGGGATGTATTTTATATTTTATTTTATTTTAGCCCTAAATCCGTAATAATTTATCAGTGTTAGCGATGAGGAGTTAAATGATATAAATTCCCGAATTGGGGGTCTATATTGTAACAATAGGACCTGAAATGTGAAATATTTTGTAGAGGAAGGGCTGTTACGTAATTATTGGATTTAAATTGAAAAGAAAAGAAAGGGAGGGGCCGGAAGTGTTAAATTGGTTAGAAGTTTGATTTTGGGGACGGGGACTTAAAGCCGTCACCCCTCCTTTCCCCTCGTCTCATATTCGCCCTAAACCCTAACCCTAGAATCGTTTTTAGCAGCGACCTTTATCACTCGACCTCTCCAGCCGCCACCTCCTTGTCACCACCGAAGCAGCCATCATCATTGTTCTGCTGTCAGCGAAGACGAAGAGTCACGAACTCGACATTGAGTCAGTCGAGGAGATCGGAAGATCGAGGATCGTGGATGCTGCTGTTGTTCGTGGTTGGGTCGCATACATTCTCTTCCCCATTTCTTCTGTCGCTACGCCTCAGCCCACGTCCGCCGTCGCCATTCCACGCGTTTGTCACGTTGTTGTTGCCTGCGGCCATCGTTCACCGCCGAAAAGGTGGTTGCGGTCGTGTGTTTATTACATGTGTGTTGTGATTGCGACTTTGTGAGGCATTTGTGTGTGCATATTTTGGCTGGCCGTAATTCGAAAAGAACCACCATGACCGCCAACCATGGTGGCTGCCGCCCTTGTTTCCTTTTCTGCCACCACCAGCCACCATGCGGAGGTGGCTATGTGTGTTTGATATAGTGTGTGTGTGCGTTTTTTGTTTTGTATGGTGTAAGGTTGTATAATCAGTTCTTAGCCGGAGATTTAAGAAAACCCACCATGACCGTGAGGTGGTGGCTGCCGTCGTTCTGCCGCCACTGACCACCACCTTGGGTAGTTGTGTGTTTGTGTTGGATGGATGTTTTGTGTGTACCAAAATGCCTTGATAATTTTTTGGCCTAAAAATTATAAATTACCACGATTAAAAATGGTGGTTGCCGCCTCCCGCCGCCATGGACCGTCGCCGACCACCACTGCCCGAGGTGGCAGTGGGTGGTGCCTGATTTATTACACATATATTTGTTTAGTTAACTAATCTAACTTTAGGAGTTGGAAACCCTAATTTGGGTTTAGAAAACCCTAATGTCAACAAACCCTAGTTTTTGGAGTTACTCGGGACTCGTGTTAAAGCTGTTAATTAAACTTTAAATAACACTTACTAATGCCCTACAATTAACTTAATGCAATATGGGACTTCATGAATTAAGTCTTTAGGGGGTTTAGTGTGGAAAATGAACCTTGGTTATCATTTTATATGACAAACCCTAGAATCGGGGTGCTCTATTTTAGACAATGATCGGGCACGTATCCGGGCTATTGATTGGATTATTAGTACACCCGAGAATGACTAAGTCAAACCTTAATCAATCCTACACTTAGGTGATTAAGTCCTTAATGGGTTAAGTGTTCCTACTTAACCCTAATCGTCATTTTATGTGAAACCCTAATCGTCATTTCATGTGAGGTGGTCATTGTTGCAAATGACTATGACATGTGATCGGGTAATTACTCAAGTATCTTCCTGTAGGTGATTGGAAGTGAGTTGAAGTTGGTAGAGTCCTTCATTGCTATAGTGGTTATCTATACGTATATCGAGGTGATTTTTGCCTCACTATACTCGTGGGTCGAAGACACCAATGTCGGCCCACTAGTTTTGGTTATCTGTTACTAGAGGGGTACCTTAGGGACTGTATATACTCATGTAGGATAGACTGAGGACTTTTGATCTAAGCTCTCTCAGATGTTCCTTGTTTGGTTATGGTTCTAAAGTAGAATCACCTGTCCAGGTGACTATCTCACCTGTGAATATATTCGGCCATGTATTCCTTGGATTGTTGATATTTAGTATGCTGCTATGCTATAGTGATCTGGTAGATCTGTGTTATGGTATCGAGTATGCTGCTATGATGTAGTGATCTGTTAGATCTGTGTTATGGTATCGAGTACTACTAGAAGCACAGGATCCGTACTCGAGTGAAGGGAGTCACGAGGATACTAAAGTACCCGCTCGGTGTGAGATCCTTCTAGTGTTTTATGATGGTTTTGATTGTTTATTTTCAATATGGTGGTCACTCGAGGTGGTTCAGGTCCTGGTGAGGGATCGGGTTCGGGATCTGGAGCCGAACCCTTGGATGATCAGATGCGGGAGTTTGTTTCGTCACACACAACATTCTGGAGTAGACTCTTGTGATCTTTGGTACGATAGAGGAGGGCATCATGGAGATTTTGGATGAGCGTTTGGGTGCATTTAACACAAAGATGGTGGCTCTGGTGGGTGCCTGCTCTCTGAATTTTGAACGTTTTGTGCATGTAGGGCTCCTAAGTTCTTTAAAATGAAGGACGCCATTGCTAGCAGATGGTGGTTGGCGGACAGCAAGAACGCCTTCCAGACTAGCTTCTGCCCCGAGGGGTCGAAGGTCATATTTGCATCTTTTCTTTTGAAAGGCAGAGCCAATGATTGGTGGGAGGAGGTGGACTATGATTGGGAGGCGAGGCTGTTGAGGTGATGTCTTGGGATGACTTTGTTATGAGATTCAGGGCTGAGTCTGTGCCCGTGATTGAGGTTCAGCAGTTGGCGAGAGATATTTAGGACCTTCGCCAACCTACCAAGATTGTTGCGGAGATCACTGCCATGTTCCGTGAGAGGGCCTTATTGGTTATGCAAGTATGTGGCGGACAAGGAGATGAGGAAGGCCCGTTACCATGATATGTTAAAGGATGATATACGAGAGTTTGTGAGTATGTATAGCTGCAAGACATTGGATGATATGATTGCTCGGGCTTCCAAGCGAGAGATAGATCTGGAGACAGTGAGGAAGAGGAAGCCAGTTTAGGCTCATGTATTTAAGGGCTCGGGGAAGAAGTCTAAGGTTGTAGATTCGAGATCGAGGGGCCAGCAACACTGGGGTCGATGCGGACGGTGTGGCCGGACGCACGAGGGAGCTTGTAGGGCGGGTTGTTCCGGCTGCAACAAGTTTGGCAAGACTGATCACTTCAACATGGATTTTGCTGTCACTACCATCACCCAGGCATCGGGTCTGATTTGCTTTCATTGCAATCATAGTGGCCACAAGAAGGCCGATTGTTCGAGTTTAGTATCAGCGGGAGGGTTAGTAGCACCAGCTCCGACGATATTGAGGATCACCGAAGGCCGTCGGGGCAAGGCGGAGGCGCCAGTAGTAAGGAGCCGAGCTTTCCAACTGACAGCCAATGAGGCTTTCACAATGCTAGATGTAGTTACGGGTATGTATTTTATCCATTCTTCAGTTATTACTTTGATGTTTATGCTTATTATATAGGATTGATGTGATATATGGATGTCCTAATTAATGGTGTTCCAACTTTAGTTTTATTTGATTTGGGCACCGCCCGAGCGTTTGTATCTATTACGTTTAGCAAGAGATTCGGTGACGCTCTAAGGAAGCTTGATTATCTATTAGAGGTATAGATTGCCGATGATCATCCAGTTTGGGTGTCGAGGGTTCATCGGGGTTGTGTTCTGGAGTTATGTAGTGAGCGTTATTTGATTGATTTGGTTCCTATTCTTTTGCGCGAGAGCAAGGTGATTGTAGGGATAGATTGGTTGAGCCCTAATGGGGAGATGCTTGACTGTGGGACCTGTTAGGTCGGGTTCGAACCCCAAGGAGAACTAGTTATTCATGGCGAGGGTGCTCAGCATGGATCGACTATATGTTTAGCTGCGAGAGCTAGGAGATATCTACAACAGGGTTGTTCTGGTTTTGCGTCTTATGTATTGGATAACAGGGAGGAGAAAAAGAGGACGATTGATGATGTGTTGGTTGTTTGAGAGTACGCAGATGTGTTCCCGGAGGAATTTCCTGGAGTGCCTCCGGAGAGGCAGGTGGAGTTCCTTATTGATCTGGTTCATGGTGTGGTTCCGATAGCCAAGGCACCCTATCGGTTAGCATCATCAGAGATAAAGAAGCTGTCTACAAAGCTGCAGGAGATGCTAGAGAAGGGGTTTATTAGACCGAGTAGATCACCCTGGGGAGCCCCGATTCTGTTTGTGAAGAAGAAATATGGCTCGTACAAGATGTGCATTGATTATCAGGAGGTGAACAAGTTGACAGTGAAGAATCGTTATCTGCTCCCAAGGATTGATGATTTGTTCGAACAGTTGTAGGGCGCGTCTTGGTTCTCCAAGATTAATTTGTGTTCATGCTATCATCAAATGAGGGTTCGGTTGGATTAGGTGTCTAAGCTCATAACTATAATTGGTATGTACGTGACCCGATAGTAGCATGGTCCTTTTGGGTTGCCTTCACCGGAGCAATTTGAATAGGATGGATTTTTGAGAAAGAGGTTATTTGTGATTTATTAATATATTATATGAATAATATATTAATTGAGAAATCATATTATTTAATTGGTATTGATCAAGAATTAATTTGAAATTAATTTAGTGATCAAAAGAGACTGACTAAATTTACAGGAACTGATTAGGTAAATCAGTAATACTTATAGTTTGTGCTAATGATCCATGTTGATTAGGGATGGACTAAATCTATGTGAGAGTCCATGAAGATTTAGTCCAAAGGGCCTATCATATGGATTATTGGAATACTTAAAGGCTTGAGTAGATTAGGGTTTTATTTAAGAAACCCTAAGGATTCCACACTAAAATTGAACCCCTAGCCTTCCCAAAATCGGCCAATTATTCCAAGGTGAAACCCTAGCCGATTTTGGTGCTTCCTAACCTGTCTCTCATAAGCCTCCTTGTGCTTTTGGTGTTTGTGACTTATTAGAGGTATCGCATTTGATGTATTAAGCTTTTGAAAGTGCAAGAACTACAAGCTACAAAAAAGAGGTATTCATCTAACTAGATTTATGTTGTAAATCTCCAACTGTATGCTACCTAGGGTTTATGCTTTGGATAAAATGAAATTGCATGTATAACTTGAGAAAACTTAGATCCAAAGCATTTAGGGTTGTATGTGCACCATAGGATTGTTATAATGCTCAAAACCCATCAGGTTCGAGATAAGGATGTTCAGAAGACGGCCTTCAGGACTCGTTATAGTCATTACAAGTTCGTGGTGACATTTTTTGGGCTCATCGATGCAACAAAAACGTTCATGTATCTCATGAACTGGTTTCAGACCGATGTTGGATCAGTCAGTCATCGTGTTTATTGACCATATCTTGGTCTATTCTAAGACCAAGGGGAAACATGAGGATCATCTGCGAGAGGTTATGAAGACTCTGGGGGAGGGAGAGGCTATATGCCAAATTCTCCAAGTGCGAGTTGTGGTTACACGAGGTGCAGTTTCTAGGGCATCTAGTCAATCAAAAGGGTATATTGGCTAATCTTTCCTAGATCGAGGCCATGATACAGTGGGAAGTTTTGAGGTCTCCCTTTGAGAATCGGAGTTTCCTTGGTCTAGCTGGGTATTATCGGAGGTTTATCGAGAATGTCTCCAGGATCGCAGTTCCGTTGACTTGGTTGATGAAGAAGTCTGCTAGTTTCCATTGGGGGCCTAAGCAGAGGGGTCGTGTGATAGCTTATGCTTCGAGGGATTTGAAGCCTCATGAGGCAAATTATCCCCTTCTTGATTTGGAGTTGGGGGTGGTGGTGTTCGCCATCAAGATTTGGCATCATTACTTGTATGGGGTTCCTTGTATAATTTACAAGGACCATAAGCGTTTGAGGTATTTGATGGATCAGCCAAATCTGAACATGAGGCAGTGTAGGTGGCTAGATGTGGTGAATGATTATGATTGTGAGATCCTTTATCATCCAGGGAAGCCCAACGTGGTGGTTGATGCTCTTAGTCATAAGTCGACTGATACTCCCATCATGGATGTTTTTTTGAGGATGACAGTGATTACCCCACTCTTGGAGCAGATTCGAGAGGCTCAGGTGGAGGCTTTGAAAGAGGAGCACCGAAAGAGTGAGAGTATAGTGGGCCAGGTTTCCTCTTTTGATTATGATAGCTAAGGATTATTGACCATTCAACGGAGAGTTTGGGTTCCATATTTTGAGGGTACACATGAGATTTTGATGGAGGAGGGGCATAAGTTGAGGTTTTCTATTCATCCGGGAGGTTTCCTATTCAACTGGGAACAAAGATGTATAGAGACCTCTGGCTTGATTATTGGTGGCCCTACATGAAGTAGGATGTGGTCTGGTATGTGGAGAGTCGCTTGACTTGTAGGAAAGTCAAGGCTGAGCATCAGTGACCTCACGGAAAGATGGAGCCACTGGGTGTTCCTGTTTGGAAATGGGAAGAGATTACGATAGAATTTATCACGAAGATACCGCGAACCACATGAGGGGTAGATTCGATTTGGGTCATCATGGATTTATTGACCAAGAATGTGCATTTCATTCCTATTTAGGAGAGCATCTCTACAGAGAAGTTGGAGAATGTCTACATCTGGGAGGTTATGGCACGACATGGGGTTCCCTTCTCAGTAGTTTCTGATCGGGATGCTTGGTTCACTTCCAGATTCTTGAAGAGATTTCATGAGGAGTTGGGTACGTAAGTACACTTCAACACGACTTTTCATCCACAGACCGATGGTCAGAGTGAGAAGACTATCCGTACTTTGGAGGATATGATACGGGCATGTGTACTTGATTTTGGCGGTAGCTGACATACATATCTCTTATTCGCTGATTTTTCTTACAACAACATCTACCACACTAGTATTGATCGACCTCCTTTCGAGATGCTTTACGGGAGAACTTTTCGAACCCCGATTTGCTAGGGTGAGGTCAGTCAGCAAGTCTTGGGCATCACAGAGGTGGTGCTACAGACTACCGAGTTGATCCAGCGGGTACTCAGGAGGTCGCAGACTTCAACGAGCCACCAGAAGAGCTATGTTGATAGTCGCTGACCGGATGTGGAGTTTCAAGTCGTAGACATGGTACTCCAGAAGGTGTCACCCTGGAAGGGTGTCATCCGGTTCAGGAAGTGGGGCAAGCTGAGCCCTAGGTACATAAGTCCCTTCAGGGTTACCGTCCAGTTGAGCAGGGTAGCATATCGTTTGGAGCTACCCGAGGAGCTCAATCAAATCCACAACACTTTTCACATCTCTCAGTTGCGAAGGTGCTTGATTGATGATTCTACACTAGTTCTTTTGGAGGATATCCAGGTGGATGAGCGTCTGCATTACATAGAGAGACCGATTGTGATTCTAGACAAGAAGACAAAGACTTTACGAAACAAGGTTGTGGGTCTTGTGAAGGTGCAATGGCAACACCGGAAGGGTTCAAAATGGACAAGGGAGCCTGAGGAGGTGATGAGGGAACATTACCCATAGTTGTTTGCATCGACGGACTTCGAGGACGATGTATGATTCAAGTAGGGGAGAATTGTAACATCCGAATCACAGGTAAACTTCTTTAAAGATTTTATGGATATTTTATTATAGATCGGATGGACGTACGTCGTGCGTAACCAAGTGGTTCGCGGGGAGTAGCTCATTAAAACATGGTCACAATATTTTTCGAGTACGCTGGGCGTACTCATGGCTGATGCAAACCCTAAATTTTGGGGTTTGGACCCTATACAACATCATTATCTCCCTTGAGGCTAAACTTATCTTCATCCTCCATCCTCTAAAGTAGTCCCCTTGAAACCTTATCCCCATTTGTGAGATTCTTGAGGCCTTTGAGTGATTTGGTGTATTTTTGGTGCATATTGAAGAAGAAGGATCTCATTGGAGAAGTGTTGGTTGACTTGGAGCTTGTAGATCCAGACCTTGTTCATCTTGATCATCCTTCTAGAGGTATACAGTATCAACCTTTATGGTTCATTTATTAGATCTAGTTTAACTTAGGGTTTTGGCATATTTTGGTCCCATGGGTTGATTCTTGTGAGTAAAAGCTACTCCAGGAGCTTAGGTTAGCATTTCTTGATGTTCAGAGGTCCCTTGTGCATAAAAATCATATCTTTATGGATTTGTTTCAACCGTGCATGAGTTGTTGTTCATAATGTGAAGTAAGTAAGTTAGAGTTTGGTTTTGGGCCTCTTTGAGCCATGCAAAGGCATCAATTTGACGACTTTATCAGTTAAGACATTCCCAAGAGCTAGATCTGTGAATTGGACGTTTAGAGTTTAGCAATTAAGTGCATAATATTATTTTTGGGCATCAGTGGAGTATGTTGGGCGTACCCTCTAGGTACGCTCAGCGTAACGTGTTCAATCCCGACTTCGTTTTCTATTAAGACTAGTACGTTGTGTGCAATGGGGTGGTAGGCTTGACGTACTCACCAGAAGAGATTTTTGGCCATTTTTGGGCCTTGGGCCATATTGTGTTTTGGGCCATAGTGGGCATGCCAAGAATGAGAAGGGTAAAATGGTCTTCTACCCGTAGTATTGAAGATTATGACTTGGACCTTTATTTGTTGGTTATCACCCTAAATAGTAATTAGGGTTGGTTTGAATGTGTTTAGTGTGAGGAGCCATTGTAGTAGCAACTTGTGTGTGTGACTGTTTATGATTGGATTAAGGTGAGCCACTTCACTGTACTCGTGGGTCGAAGACAACAATGTCGGACCACTCGATTATGTTTGAAGGATGCTAGTTGTCTATGTGATACTTGCGTGTTTTGTATGTTGGGCGAGGCCCATTATGCAAGTTAGGGTGAGGCCCTTTTTATTCATTAGGCGGGGCCCATTAAGCGAGTTAAGGCGAGGCTCGTTATACTCAGTGGGCGGGGCCCGTTATGCGAGTTAGGGCATGGCCTGTTATGCAAGTTAGGGTGAGACTCATTATACGCATTTGTCACACCCCCAAACTGGAACGGCGGAAATGTTCGGGGGCGGATGACTTCATGTATATTATCACAACAATTGTATAATAGTAATAAAAGTACAACAACCATTCATTGATAAAGTATAATTTTTTACATATGTGTTCAAATCATTGTATATTGACACCAAAAATGTATACCAAAAGTTAAAAGACATGAGTCTATAATGCTCCGTCTTCTTAAAAACTCGTGGATGTACCTGTTTACCGATACAAGTAGTTTTGAAAAGAGTGTCAACAATTAAGTTGGTGAGTTCATAAGCATGTTTGTAACTGAAATCTGATATTTGTTCCTTGTAGATGTAAGTATGTTTTTCCCAGAAAATCCTATATTTTCTGTTGTAATATACTGTACTCAAATCATATAAATGATTTTGTACTCTGAGATAGTAAAATGTAGTTTTAGTTCACATAAAACCATGAAAAATTATGTTTTCTCTATACTGGAATAGTGTTTTGTACTTGTGTTTGTATGAAAACGGTGTAATTGTAAATATATGATTTTACCAACTTACTTGTAAAATACTATATTATAGTTTTATTATTAAATAAAACTATGTGAAGTTGTTTACTCATACAGTAATCGTATTCTTCAATACCAAATTGTGAGTTATCATAACCATGCTTGATGACCTAAGATGGCATGAACACGACGTTCTTCAGGCGTCACAATCGGTACGACATTTGTCACCTCAGGCCTGCCGGCCTAGCTGTTGCAAGCAGCTCAGGTGCAGGATTGTCAGTCCCATATAGATCTATACACAAGTGTCACGCTCTCCCTCCAGGAGACTCTAGTTATAATTTCAGGACTTGGTTGGTACTCAAATAAGTACTTGAAGTGTGTCTCACAAATGCTATATTGATGATTATGTATAGAATAATGAAAAGTTACTTTGTAATGAATAAACTGTAAGTATATCTCATAATTATTTTTTATATATTTTATATGTTTGTTACAGTATTGTAACCTGAACTTGTAAAATAGTACGTTTGTTCCATAAACTATCCCTATTATAGTTTATATGTTCGTTTCTATATGAAATCCCAAACTAGTAAAGCAGTATGTTTATCCTAGTAAAAACGACAGCTGAAAATTATTTGAATAGTTTTGTTATTACAACAAGATTTCCTTGTGTTTTACTTGTATTTCCCCCCTTAAAATATAAAAAGATAGTGAAAAATTAGGGTTATGAACTCACTTAATAAAAGTGGTGATTTGGATAGCACTTCGCTTCTAGAAATGATTTTTCTTGACGAAACCGGGATTTTTTGTTGAGAACCGGGCTTTGCGAGGGTCGAGTTTCAAACCGAATAGACTCTTTTCTCGGGGACTTCGGGTGCTTCGGGGCTTTCTTCGGGTGTTAGGGAGGTTCCCGAGGCTTCGAGGGGTTGTAGAATGGCTTAAGAAGGTAAAAAGTGTGTAAACTAGCAACCAAAACCGGGAAGATTCGCACCCCTTATATAGGGGGTCTGAAGTCTCACAGCCAGCACACGCGTCGGATCCTCGCAGGCGGCTCACTTTGGACGTGGCTCGGCTAGGGACACGCGTTGGACATGCGAAGGTATAGGCGACGTGGCTGATTCCGGACCTTGTATATGCGAAGGGCTTCAGATTTTGTGCCTTGAACTTCAAAAATTCATAACTTTCGCATACAAGCTCTGTTTTTGACATTCTTAATATCCACGCATAGGTGAGACCGTACTCTACGAATTTTGTTTAGAATCCGTCGGCTAATTTTGAATTTATTTTTAATATTATATTTTTAAGGGGTCGGGACAGGAAAAGTCCGTTAAAAATTCATAACTTCTTCATCCGACATCCGTTTTTGTCTGTCTTTTTACCGTTGAGCTACTATTTCCGAGATCTTCGATTCTCGTTTAGGTTGTGTTGGCTTAAATTCGCTCGATCTATGATTCGAATTTCGGGTTGTACACTGCTGTGCCGATTCTTAGAAAAATCATAACTTCCTCATACGAAGTCAGATTTGGATGTTCTTTTTACGCACACTCTCGGTTTAACGTATTCTACAAATTTTATTTAGATTGTTAACGCTAAAATGTATTTAATCGTAAATTCACTTTTTACGTCACACAGCGTCGTGTCGGTTCCGTCGCGAAACTTCGATAGATCATAACTTCTTCGTTATAACTCAGATTTCAGTGTTCTTTATATCTCCGGAACCCTTGTCACGACCACTACAAGTTTCTTCATAGAGATCAAGTTTATCTAAAATTTTATTTTTGACGATCATTTTTGTCTTAATTTATTACATCTTTATAAATAATTAAATGCACATAATATTCAAATAATTTTTCTTTATTACTTTAAAACTAGTTACAATGGTTGACCTAGACTATTACATTGAATTGAAATATCGGTTTGTTACATTATCCCCCCGTTAGAGGGAATTTCGTCCTGAAATTGTTTCTAAAGTGGGACTCATGAACTAGGGAAAAGATGTGGATACTTTTGTTTTATCTGATCTTGCCGTTCCCAAGTGAATTCAGTTCCCTGCTTGGCATTCCAGCGAACCTTCATTATTGGTATATGGATTTGTTTTGTTCTTTTTATTTCCCTATCCATGATTTCCACTGGTTCTTCTACGAAGTGTAGACTCTCGTTTACCTCGATTTCGTCAAGTGGAATTACAAGAGTCTCGTCAGAAAGACACTTTTTGAGATTAGAGACGTGAAAAGTGGGATGAATGTTACTGAGTTCATGCGGTAGTTTGAGTTTGTAAGCAACCGGACCAATTCTAGCAAGAATCGCGAATGGTCCGATGTAGCTTGGATTTAGTTTTCCACTTTTGCCAAAATGTATCCTTCCTTTCCAGGGTGAGACCTTTAATAAGACGCGGTCACCAACCTAGAATTCCAAGCGTTTTCGTCGTTTGTCCGCATAACTCTTCTATCTGTCTCTAGAAGCTTTCAATCGTTCCCGAATTTGTATGATCTTTTCTGTGGTTTCTCAAATGATCTTGGGACCGGTTAGAGTGCTATCAGGTATTTGGTTTATGGCTAGTTGTGTATCACCCACTTCAGCCCAACACAGAGGAGATCTGCACTTGCGGCAATAGAGGGCTTCAAATGGAGCAACTTTGATGCTAGTGTGATAGCTGTTGTTGTACGAGAATTCGACGAGCGGTAAATGGGTATCCCAAGCTTTACCAAAATCTACAAGCTCTCAACATGTCTTCCAGCGTTTGTATGGTTCTCTCGCTTTGCCCATCCGTCTGAGGATGGTACGCTGTACTCATCTCAAGATTGGTTCCCAAGGACTTTTGCAGTGATTTTCTTAACCGCGAGGTAAATCTACTATCTCAGTCAGAGATAATAGATTTTGGCACACCATGCAATCGTACTATGTCTTTAATGTATGTCCTTGTTAACTTCTCCATTTTATCAGTTTCTTTTATTGGCAGGAAGTGTGCGGATTTGGTTAGTCTGTCGACGATTACCCAAATGGTATCCTAACCACTCGTTGTTCTGGGTAACTTGGTTATGAAATCCATTATAATCCGCTCCCACTTCCACTAAGGTATTTCTAGTTATTGTAGTAGACCTGAGGGCTTTTGATATTCTACCTTGACTTTGGCGCAAGTCAGGCAGCAATCTCAACTTTCATGTTCGGCCACCAATAGAATTTCTTGAGGTCTAGATACATCTTGCATGAAATTGGGTGAACGGAGTATCGAGTTTTATAGCCTTCATTCATGACAATATCTCTGTAGCCACCATACTTCAGTGTCCAGATTCGATTCATGAGATAACGAAATCCGTCACCTTTGACTTCCAAGTTCTTTTCCATTTCTCTTAGGGATTCACTTGTTACGTTTTCAGGTTTCAAGGCTTCCAACTGAGCCTCCTTGATCTGTGTGGATAGGTGGGAATGGATAGTCATAGTTAGAGACTTTACTCGGCGGCCCGGGTACTCTTTACGACTAAGGGCATCTGCTACTACATTAGCTTTGTCGGGATGATAGCGAATCTCACATTCATAATCATTGAGTAGTTCTACCCATAGCCGTTCTCTCATGTTAAGTTCCTTCTGATCGAATATGTGCTGGAGGCTTTTATGATCAGTAAAGACTGTGCATTTTGTACCGTAGAGGTAATGTCTCCAGATTTTTAGAGCAAAAACCACTGCTCCCAGTTCGAGATCGTGTGTAGTATAGTTGACTTCGTAGTTCTTAAGTTGTCTCGAAGCATAGGATATGACCTTTCCTCGCTGCATAAGAACGCATCCTATCCTTTGCTTGGACACGTCGCAGTAAACTACAAAATCTTCTGTCCCTTCTGGGAGGGACAAGATTGGTGCGCTGCAGAGGGCTTGCTTTAGTGTATGGAAAGCAGTTTCTTGTTTCTCCTCCCAATTGAAAATTACACCCTTCTGGGTCAAGGTGGTGAGTGGCTTCGCGATCTATGAGAAGTTTTGGATGAACCTCCTGTAATAGCCAGAAAGACCTAGAAACTGACGAATCTCTGTTGGGGTTCGTGGGGTCGCCCACTTTTCAATAGCTTTGATCTTGGAAGGATAAATATGTATCCCTTCCTTGCTGACTACATGACCCAAGAATTCTACCTTCCGGATCCAGAATTCACACTTTGAGAACTTCACATACAATTTCTCTGCCCTTAAGGTTTCCAAGACTTGTCGTAAGTGTTGGCTGTGTTCTTCCTTACTTCGGGAATAAACTAGTATATCGTCGATGAAAACTATAACGAACTTGTCTAAGTAAGGTCGACACACACGGTTCATTAGGTCCATGAACATTACAGGTGCGTTTGTTAAACCAAAGGGCATCACTACAAATTCATAGTGGCCGTAGCGAGTTCTAAAAGTGGTCTTTGGAATATCGGTCTCCTGGACTCGTAGTTGGTGGTATCCCGATCTCAGGTCAATCTTTGAGAAGAAACTTGCCCCTTGAAGTTGGTCAAAAAGGTCGTTGATTCGAGGCAAAGGGTATTGGTTTTTGATAGTAAGTTTATCCAATTTCCGGTAGTCTATGCACATTCGGAACGATCCATCCTTTTTTTTCACGAACAAGACCGGTGCTCCCCAGGGTGAGAAGCTTGGTCTAATGAATCCTTTACTGAGAAGTTCATTCAATTGGCTGGACAGTTCCTGCATCTCTGACGGTGCAAGACGATACAGAGATTTAGCTACAGGGGTTGCTCCAGGAATTAAGTCAATTCGGAATTCGACTTGATGTTAAGGAGGAACTCCTGATAGATCTTCAGGAAATACATCAGGGAAATCACATACTTCAGGAATATCCTTGATGTTTTTCACTTCTTGTGTCTTATCTACTACATGATATAAAAAGGCGCAGTAATCTTTGCGAAGATACTTCTTGGCCTTGATGCAATGATTTGAAGATTGGCACCGGATTTATCGCCATAGATAACGAGAGATTCGTTACTTGTCAGATTAAGAAGAATGGCTCTTTCAAAACATAGGATATCAGCACGATGAAGACGTAACCAATCCATGCCGATTATAATGTCAAAGCTTTTAATTGAGACCGACATCAGGTCAATTTGAAATGAACGGTTGTTTAGAAGTGTGCATCCTATGTATATGCCATTTGTGCTCTCGGTCTTTCCATTTTCCATCTTTACTGTGAATGTGTCTTTTAATGTTTTGGGATTTTGTTTTAGTAGATGTTTGTATTTATGCCTCACGAAGCTTTTCTCCGCGACACTATCGAAAAGAATGCATGCATAAGAATTGTTGAGAAGAAACGCACCAGTAAGAACGTTAGGATCTGCCATCGCTTCTTCATGGCCAATTGCTAGAATTCTCCTTACACCACCAACATTATTTAACTTTGGGCAGTTTCTCTTGAAGTGCCCAGTTTCGCCACACTCATAACAAGCTTGACTGACTCCGGCGAGGGGGACTTGAGAGATGGGTTGAGCTGACATTTTACAAAAACGGGCGGTATGCCCCTTCTTGTTACAGTTTCTACAGTTTATTTCCCTGCAAACTCCCATGTGATGGAAGTTACACTTATCGCACTTTGTTAAAGTTCCAGCATATAGATTTGGGGTTGCTGGAGTAGTGGAAACAGTGGTAGGAATAGAAATAGGAACAACAGCAGGAATAATAGTAGTGTGTACTGCCATAGTTTGCTACTTTTTAGAAGGATCTTGCGATTATTGCCCTTTTCATTTATTCCATAATTTCTTTTTACTGCCTCCTTCTTTGGGATTTTCAGGAACGGCTGGCATGGAGCCTCGACGAACTCCATGATCTACAAGTGTCTGAGCCAGACACTTGGCACTGTCGAATGTAAGTGGATTGGCGGCAATAATGTTTCCTTGAGTCAGGAGAGTTAACCCCCAGATGTATGTTTTTACTTTCTTACTCTCCGGGGTGACCATCCCGGGACACAGTAAAGCTAGGTCACTAAATCTGGTAGTATATGCAGCAATATCGGAGTCATTCATCTTCTGACTCCAGAGCTCCTGCTCTAGTTTTTGTATCTCGCCTCTGGGATAATATGTTACCAGCATCAGAACCTTTAAGTCTTCCCAGTTCATGGCATTGGCGACTGAGAGAGATAACGACTTAACGTAGTCATTCCACCAAGAAAGAGCTCGGTCCAAGAAGGTGCATGCTGCAAACTTTACTTTGCTTGCTTCACGGCAAGCACAAATTTCAAGCACTGATTCGATTTTCTCGAACCAGCGTGTCAGAGTAATGACACCTACGGTGCCATCGAAAGTATTGGGTTTAGCATTTGTAAAGTCTTTATAAGAACACTCCCTTGGGTGTCCAAGACTTTCTCCGTTATTTAAGGGATGAGCACCACTACCGACTCCACAAGTACCACTGGCGTTTATTTTCGTCATGGCAGCAGCCACGGCGGCGGTTACTGCTGCTTGGAAGACAGCAGGATCATACTGTGGAGGTGGCGGCGGTAGTGGAATAGGTGGATTATTGTTGAAACGCCTATTTGATTTACGTGGCAACATCTTTTTCTACAAAGTTTGAAGAGGAAAAAAAATATTAAGCTCTCTATAGTAGTTACAAGTCGGGTGGTATTGAACAAGACATATCTTAGTTTTAAACATATCATATCCTGACTTTCATAGTGTTCTGCGATTTACAATAGAGTCTACTAATATAAGTAATCGCCGATGCTATTATAGCAATACTTGTAATAGATTTATATTGTATATTCTATACCAGGTCTCTCTAAAATTCACTCGGTGTATACAAGTTATATGTAATTAAGACTGAATAGATTGTTGAACATAATGTGTCTGCCTTGAGTCCACACCCAAACAAGGAACATGGCCTAAAGCGGACCTACCATTTCTAAGTCAATAGAATCTTAATTACATAATATACTAAATAATTATAAATTTACTATAAGTAAAAAAAATGTTATGAAAATTGTGGTAAGTCCCAATGAAATAAAATGCTTGTCATTTTCATTGATATATAGTTTTGTACCTACAGTTGGGAAAATTTGACCATGATATAGGTCTATATTATATCAACATAAGGGAAAATTTGACAGCATTACGTCCTACGAGTAGTATATTTACTTAATCGTAGGGTGGATTTTTACATATTGATAAAAGTAGTATACATATCCGAGGTCCTAGTCTATATCAAAAGTGGGAGTATTGTAGAAACTACTTGCATCAGGTACGACTCTGAGCAATAGACTCTACCACATGGTGCTCTTTTCCCATCAAATGCCTCTCTAATATAGTTTGATGCTCCCGAAGTGTTCTAATTTCGACTTGAGCAGCAACCATCTCTTCTTGAAGTGTTTCATTGTGGTGTATGGTTTGATCATGATCTCCGTCCAGACGACGAAGATTAACAGCGTTAACTTGGTAGGTAGCATTAACTTCCAGAATTCGGTTGATCGATATACGTGATTGATCAGTCTGGCGAGAGATGAGGCGTATTATGACAGGGAGGGCCCTGTCGGCCGAACTTCCTCCTTCGAGGTTATAGAAATTTCTGTCCATACCGAAAGGAGGGCATTGGCCCTGTTCTCGACCCCATAGCCTCAATTCTTCAGCCCATTGGGGCGTCGGGTACTGAAAGTGTCGGGGAGGTGGATTGCACACCTCGGGCTCCTCGTCGAAATCTTCACTCATCTCCTCTTCATCCTCGTCCTCCTCAGGATCCTCTTTGGGATCATCTTCAACTAAACCACCATGCCTTTGGTCAGGGAAGTAGGGATCTCCATGTGGGTGATATCCTGCCATAATGTCTATACGAGAATTTAGAGGTAAAATGCATAGAAGAATTTAAGTATGTTGTTGTATGGTATTACAAAATACTCCTATAGAATTTCAAGTCTGTATGGTTTGTTGGTAAGTTTTAGACTTGTTGCAACACCATAATCACTCCCAAACACATGTTGGTCATATCTCAAATAAATATAGTTGATTAGGCTATATTTATCCCAGATATGATTACATAACTGTCTAGGTTTGATTGTAGTGTTCAACATCTAAATACTTCTGTTTTGTCCTTCTTGTGATACTTGTCCTAGTATGTCAACATGTATGTATACTTTTATAAAAATATTTTTATCTTTTAAAAGTATAACTCTTGGTCAGAGTACTTTAGCCCCATTGTATTTTATAGTTGTATATCTTTTATGGTTTGATATACTTAGTTCACTATAAAGAATGCTCTGATACCAATCTGTCACAACTAGGAATTCTAAGGTTTTGTAAACATTAACAAGGGTAACATTTGTGGCTAAAACTTGAAAGTATGCATGATGTTTATTCAATGACAACAAAATTCCATCAAACACCCTATACAAACACTTCAAATGGTCAACAAAAGATTGGAAACCCTAAAAATCCCGGTTTAAGTCCATTATGGACTAGGATTTCCTTATTGGGCCTAATGGACCAATAAGCTTCCAATTTAACTATTTTGGGCTTAGGACCCTTAAATGGGCCCTAATTGGACCCACTTCCATGAAACTTAACATTTTGGGCCATAACGGATCCAAAATGATTTGGTTTACCTTAATGGGCCTTATTGGGCCATAACAAACCTAATAAACTTCAATGGGCCGTGAAACCCATTCTTTCATTCTAATTGGGCCGTAAACCCTCCTAAGGGCCCAATGGGCCGAAAACCATCAAAATGGGCCTCCTATTATTAGAACCAAGCATTAAAGGCCCATTCCATCTCTCTTCTTTCTCCCTCTCGGCCCAACATATAAAAAAAAGAAAAGAGAATAATGGAGATAATAATGCCTTGACACCTCATTTTTGTTTAAGGGATAATTAGGAGATTACACACCATGTATCCATACAATCTCACATTCCCATGCATCCATCACTTCACCTCTTTCTCTCCTCTCTCCTCTCTTATTCACGGCCGAAGGAAGGAACACACACACAAACCATTTCAAAACTCTCTCTAAGTATAACACATTCAAGAACACCTCTCCCCTCTCATCAAGAATTTTCGAGAACTAGAAGCATTGCAAGGAGGTTTCAACCAAAAATCACATCAAGTTGCACTCTAGTGGTAAGATCTCACGAATCTAAGTAGCATACTTTCTTTTGAACTCATTCATCCTCCTTACCACCCTAATTTCGTGATCATGCCCTCTAGTGAACCCATCCAAGTTCGAAATCCACTCAAGGTGTTGCTAGGACCAAAAATCTTCGTTACATCTTCTTCAAAACCGAAACAATTAAGCAAGGTGAGTTCATACCCCCTTGTTTTCGGGTTTTACTTGTTTTTGGGGGAGAATACAAGTATTATGTGATGATCTATGTGTGTTTACATGTTATGTGTGTTTTCTTTAGTTTTTCGTTGTGATAATATGTAATACTTGCGATATTTCGAGATCTATAGCAAAAAGGGTGAAATAATCATAAACAAAAACATAATAAACAACATACATCATAGATCTAAGGGTCCTTAAGTTTAAAAAGTGAAAAACAAAGCCAAAGAACTTTACAAGTGTCATTTTTGCAAAAATAACAAAGATTGGGTGTAAATTGATAATTATCGATTTTATGAGGGCTATAAAGTATTTATTTGTATAAAAGCTTATTTTTATGAAAATAATACTTCTCAAAGGGTCAAATACATAAATTTTAGCTTATTGGGATTTAAATTGGGCCTCACGAGTTTTTGGGCCCAAGGTTGTGAAAAAAATGAAGTTTTGAGGGGCTGAAATGTAAAACTTAACAAAATATGAGTCTAAAACGTAAATAAACTATTTCAGGGGTTGAAAATGATTTTATTACTAAATTGGACTAAAAATGCAAAGTTTTTGATTTTGGGGTCAAAATTGTAAAACTTACGGAAATTGGGCCAAAAATGTAAAATTTTTACAAATAAAGGCTCGAAATGACAAATGCAATAGTTTTGGACTGAAATTACTATTCAAATAAAGTTTGGGTGGAAAATGTCAAGAAAAATGGTTTAAAGGCCAAAAATGTCAATTTTCATAAAAAGGGACTAAAAGTGCCATTTTTAAAGAAAAAGGGGCCAAAATGGTCAATCTAAATGTTTTTGGGCCAAATAAACAATTAGGAATGTTTGGGTTAAAAATATCATGTTTATAACGCATGATTTCAAATATATATATATATATATATATATATATATATATATATATATATATATATATATATATATATATATATATATATATATATATATATATATATATAACTAAAGTTTCGTTATAAATCAAACGTTAAGATATTTTTTTACATTGTGAATAAACATTTAGCATACAACAAATACCAACAATACTAACTTAAACTTGATAAAACATAAGCAATTCAATGGTTGGGCTCAAATACCTTCTATTCGTGCTATTGGGCTTTTGTAGCCCAATATCATGATTATTGGGCCCAATATAATTACACATGTTTATTGGGCCTCAGGTGACCCAATTAGATGCCTAATGGACCCTCAATGGCTTTTACATGCTATTGGGCAGTAGTGGCCCATTTGCATTGCTAGTAAGGTCCAAATCAATCATATGCGTGATGAGCTAACGTGTCCGTCGCATACTCGACAGCCTATAATAACATACGTGATTAGTGGGACCCCGTAGTCCTCTTCTCTTCGTCTGTTAGGCTTACATTTTATTCAAGTAAACATAAATCAGGTTGTTAAACAATGTTAGTCTATTTCATTTGGATTTAGTGAGTAATAACGGGTGACACCAATAAGTGTCGGTCGTAGTCTGTAGTTATAATCAAAGTCTTCTAGAGGGAGAGCGAGAGTTTGTGTATAGATCTATACGGGGGTGACTCCCCCACACCTAAGCTGTTCGCTACAGTTAGACTCGGCCAGTCTAGGGTGACAAAATCTTAATTCAATACCGGCTTTCACTAGAATGCCAAGACAGACAAAATAGTCATTATTATGCATGGTTATAACGACTCACATAGAGATCCAATACCATCTAAGTAACCATGGGAAATCATATTCATTCATTGTGACGATACAATAATATAAAACGATCATACTATTTATATCGGAGAACATCGGGTTTTCCGGGGGAACAACATTATTCACTTTTACTTTCGATAACTATAATACAAGAATTCATTATGAGAAACATACTACTTTTACACGTTTTGAAATCATTCACGCATATACTTATGGATCATCACACTTATTTCGTAAACAATTGCCGTTTCAGAAAATATCGGATTTTCTGGGTTCTACAAACTACACAAAACATTTTCATATCAAACCTGCTTATGAACTCACCAACATTATATGCGTTGACCGTTTTCAAAATAACTTGTATTCTCAGGTAACAGATAAGCTGAAGAAAATTACCAAGTGTGTTAGGATGTTATGTTTTGTGACTCTCAAACAATTTATGCTATGGATAGGTTATATTTAGACAATGTACTTGATGTGAACAATGACGGTTGTAATGTATTAATACATGGTGATGTTTATGTTATGTTTCATGTATATTCATTATGATGATATTTCAATTTAAGTCACACGAGCCCTCGGACGTTTCCGCCGTCTGGTTCGGGGGTGTAACAGGTTGCTATCAGAGCTCTGTTTATAGTGAACTGAGATATCTAACCACACATTGATATGCAACTATAAACCCAAAGAGGGACTAAATAATTCTGAAAAAACGAATAAAACATAATAATAAACACTCTTACTTGTGCGACTTAGAAAAATGAACATAATAACAATTCACATAAGACATTGGGAAAAATCCTGACATCTCGGTTAAGCCAGGACTGTTTACAATTGTATTAGGGATGAATGTAGCCTGATCAACTACATTTCTTCAAAATACAACTATCACATGTCCTGGAGCGATCGCGATGGTTAGTAAACCTAAGGCATACCCTTTTGTTAAACAAGAGGAGAACATCAAACCAATTTCAATAACAACAAAAATATCTTAGGATTAATAATGGTTTAATTATATACCCTCTTCCAGACAGTATGGCTGGTTTCCATCTTCCTGGAGATCCGTATTTCCCTAATCAGGGGAATAACGGATGGCTTGAGTAGGAACCTGAGGAGGAACCTGAAGAGGAGCCTGAAGAGGAGTCTGAGGAGGAACAAGAGGTTGGGATCGAAGACGGGCCTGCAGAGCCTGTGGCCGACTCTGGAGGGGAAGAATCTAGCGACAGTAGTGACGATGACTCGGACGCAAAGTTTGTAGTCATCAACCCACCATTTCCAGATAGGGTGCCAGCACATCGGATGGGCCCTAATGGCTCTACACCCCCATGGGGAGTTGACATTTGGAGATGGAGTAGGCAGCAAGGTCAGCGACCCCCGTACGACATGGCGAGGGAATTCTATGATCTGAGGGATGGAGGGCCGGCTGACCGAGCACTTCCTGTTATGGTGAGGAGGTTGCGAAACACCGACGACCTAGCCCAGGACACAGCCGAGCAGCTGAACCAGATGCAAGCCGCAGTGGCAAGAGCGGAACGAGAAACTCAAGAAGTAATCCATAACTTTCATGTAGGTCAAGCAATTTGGGAGGATCGACTACGAGCCACAGAACAACAAGTGACGCGTCTTCAGGGCGCATCCACATCTTCAGCCCCACCACCCGACACATCTCGGAGCACTCCGGATCAGTAGACCCCCTACTAGTGCTATGTTCTCTTATGCTTACCATGTTATGTACTACCGACTCCATGTTTAAGTGATTACACTACTCATAGAGTCGTTATGCTGCCGAACTTTGTACCCTTATGTATGCTCTTTAGAGCAAATTTTCATGTATCAAAGTGCGGATATCATTAGTGGAAAATAGTATGTGTTTATTCGTGATGTGGTTATCTGCTATGTGTTTTATACTCTTATTGTTTGGTGTAAATATATGGAATCACTTAAATGCAAAATCGACTCACAAAATTCCCAACTTAATACAATACGTACTCAACATCTTATTGTTCCATAACAGCAAGATGCCGCAAAGACCAAACCGTGGAAACAATCAACCACCGACACCACCGGAAATCAACTCAGTTGCGTTTCAAGCAGCTGTATCTGCTGCAGTCACAGCAGCACTGACACAGATCCACAATGGGAACAATGGTGGAGGAAACGGGCAGGGGGCCGGAAGTTCAAACAACGGGATAAATCAAGGACCTACCAAGACATGCTCTTACAAAAAATTCACCAACGCTAAGCCACAAACCTTTAATGGCACAGGGGGAGTGATAACCCTGAAAAGATGGATTGAAAAGGTGGAATCGATGTTCGAGATATGCAGATGCCCTGAAGAAGTCAAGGTGAAGTTTGCAGCATGTACATTTGTTGATCAAGCTCTCACCTGGTGGAATGGACATGTGGAGGCTATGAATCTTCCGATCGCTAATGCCATGCCATGGACGGAACTGAAGGAAATGCTAATGGCTGAATACTGACCGCGTGACGAGGTTCAGAAAATGGAGCAAGAGTTATGGAACCTCACTGTCCGAAACTCCGACATCAATGCCTACATATCAAGGTTTAGCGAACTGTCTCTGTTGTGCCCTGGCATGATTACTTCGGAAGGGATGAAAATCGAACGATTCATCTGGGGATTAACTCCCCCAATTCAAGGAAACGTGATAGCCACAAATCCTGAAACCTTTGGCAGTGCCAAGAGGTTGGCCAAAAAGTTGTACGACCACAACAATAAGAGGGGCGAGAAGGCAGGGGAAACTGAAAGCAAGAAGGAGAGTGACAACAAGAAAGGAAAGAATAACAAGAGGAAGGGACGACAAGGCTCAGAGTCGTCAAAGAACCAACAAACAGTGACAGTTCATGCAGCAACCACCCAAGTTCCCTCCACACCACATGCTCCAGCCTCATCCACCCCAAGTGCCGTAAGTAGTATTCCGGGAATCTCCCAAAGTGCAACAAGTGCAATCTCCATCACAATGGTGAATGCAGGGAGATGCATTGTACTAGTTGCAACCGAAAGGGTCACACGGGAAAATACTGTAGGACCTATTCTCCCCAGAACCAGCAACAAGGAAACAACAACAACAACCGCAACAACAACAACAACAACAACACCAACAACAACGACAACAACGTTGGGGCTAGCCACACCTGTTATGGATGTGGAAGGACTGGGCATTTCCGTCGAAACTGATCCAATGTCAACAACCAAGGGAATGGAGGAGCAGGGAGAGTGCTGACCATGGGTCAAGGAGAAGCGGTTCAGGATCCCGCTGTTGTCACTGGTACGTTTCTCCTTAACAACTCATATGCATGCATCCTTTTTGATACCGGGGCAGAGTGGAGTTTTGTGAGTAATAAGTTCAAACCTTTGCTAAAACAACAACCCCAGAAGCTTAATGAAACCTTTACGGTGGAAATGGCTAATGGGAAAACAGAATCAACTAGGGAAATCTACGTAGGATGTACCCTAACCTTAAATCACCACGCATTTCAAATAAACTTGATGCCTGTAACTATTAGGAGTTTTGATGTGATTATCGGCATGGATTGCTTGAGCCCCCATCATGCCGAAATTATGTGTCGCGAGAAGGCCGTTCGCCTTCATCTCCCAAACCATGAAACCCTAATTATATACGAAGACAAACCCAATACGAACCTTCGTCTGATCTCATGTATTAAGGCACAGAAGTGTCTACAGAAGAAGGACTTTGCATTTCTGGCTCACATCGTGGATAAATCCAAGGAAGAGATCAATATCCAAGACATCCCAGTGGTTTGCGATTTCCCTGACATCTATCCTGAAGATCTTCCGGGGATACCTCCAGAGAGACAAGTCGAATTCCGAATCGACCTTGTGCCAGGCGCTACACCCATCGCCAAATCGCCCTATAGGTTGGCTCCTGCGGAGATGCAAGAATTGTCAAGCCAACTCAGCGAAATCTTGAGCAAAGGATTCATCCGACCTAGCTTCTCACCCTGGGGAGCTCCGGTCCTTTTCGTTAAGAAGAAGGACAGATCCTTTAGGATGTGTATCGATTATAGAGAACTGAATAAGCTCACTATCAAGAATTGCTACCCACTTCCACGAATCGACGATCTATTCGACCAGCTTCAAGGAGAAAATTACTTGTCTAAGATAGATCTGCGATCCGGCTATCATCAACTCAAGGTCCGGGAAGAGGATATCCCCAAGACCGCTTTCCGAACCCGCTATGGACATTATGAATTTATTGTAATGCCCTTCGGTCTAACGAATGCCCCTGCCGCATTTATGGACCTGATGAATCGCGTTTGCCGACCATTCCTTGACAACTTTGTAATCGTTTTCATCGACGATATCCTGGTCTATTCTCGAAGCGAAGAGGAACATAGTCGACATCTCCGACAAATCCTGGAAACCCTGTGAGCTGAAAAGTTATACGCAAAACTCTCTAACTGTGAGTTCTGGCTCCGTAGCGTAAACTTTTTAGGGCATGTCGTCAGCCAAGAAGGGATACATGTGGACCCTTCTAAGATCAAAGCCATTGAAGGATGGGCAGTCCCAACGACACCCATAGAAATTCGTCAATTTCTGGGTCTCGCAGGCTATTATAGAAGATTCATTCAGAACTTCTCCAGAACAGCCAAGCCACTTACCATGCTTACACAAAAAGGCGTACCATTTGAATGGACAGAAAAGCGGGAGGTTGCCTTCCGGACCCTGAAATGAGCTCTCTGTAGTGCGCCAGTACTATCATTAGCAGAGGGAACTGAGGACTTCGTAGTTTACTGCGATGCTTCGAATCAGGGTTTAGGCTGTGTACTCATGCAGCGTGGGAAGGTGATAGCTTATGCATCCCGGCAACTAAAGACACATGAGGTGAATTATACCACCCATGATCTCGAATTGGGAGCTGTGGTCTTTGCTTTGAAGATTTGGAGGCACTACCTTTATGGTACGAAGTGCACCATTTTGACTAACCACAAGAGTCTCCAACACATTTTAAATCAAAAGGAGTTAAACATGAGGCAGCGAAGATGGGTTGAGCTGCTAAACGATTATGAGTGCGAAATCAAGTACCACCCATGCAAGGCTAACGTGGTAGCTGATGCCTTGAGTCAGAAAGAATAATCAAATCGTCGTGTGAAAAATCTTTCAATAACCATTCAATCCCACCTATTCTCGCAAATCAAAGAAGCCCAGTCTGATGCCATGAAGACAGAAAACAGAATCAACGAAGCGTTACATGGAATGGAAAAGAACTTCGAAGTCAAGGAGGAAGGAACATATTATTTCATGAACTGAATTTGGGTCCCTAAAGTTCGGGGATTCAGAGAGGTAGTCATGAATGAGGCTCATAAGACACGATACTCCATCCACCCAGGTTCAGATAAGATGTACCTGGATATCAAGCAATATTATTGGTGGCCTAACATGAAGGCAGAGATTGCCACTTACGTTAGTAAGTGCCTCACTTGTGCTAAAGTGAAGGTAGAGTATCAAAAGCCCTCAGGACTATTACAACAGCCGGTAATACCCGAGTGGAAATGGAAAAGGATTACCATGGGCTTTATGACCAAATTACCCAAGACAACTGATGGAATGGATGCCATATGGGTAATAGTTGATAAGTTGACAAAATCCGCCCATTTCCTGCCAATAAAGGAGACATACAAGATGGAGCAACTAACAAGAATCTACATCAAGGAAATTGTGAAACTCCATGGAGTGCCAATATCTATCATCTCAGATCGGGATAGTAGGTTCACTTCACGCTTTTGGCAATCACTTCAAAAGGCTATGGGAACACAACTCGACATGAGCACTGCTTACCACCCACAAACGGATGGTCAAAGAGAGCGAACCATTCAAACGCTTGAAGATATGCTTCGAGCATGTGTGATAGACTTTGGAAGGTCGTGGGATACCCACTTGCCTTTAATTGAGTTTTCATACAACAACAGTTATCACACAAGCATCAAAGTTGCTCCTTTTGAAGCATTATATGGGCGTAAATGTAGATCACCGTTGTGTTGGGCTGAGGTAGGTGACACTCAGCTAGCAAGATGACAGACACCAAACAATGCATTAACAGGACCAGAAATCATACGCAAAACGACAGAGAAGATAGTTCAAATCAGAGCTCGACTTCAAGCATCACGAGACCGACAGAAGAGCTACGTTGATAAACGGCGAAAGCCATTGGAATTTCAAGTCGGGGATCGGGTGTTGTTAAAAGTCTCTCCCTGGGAAGGGGTGATTCGTTTCGGGAAATGGGGAAAACAAAACCCACGATACATTGGACCATTCGAGATTCTTGCCCGAATCGGTCCAGCGGCCTATAAGATTCAGCTACCTGATGAGCTCAGCAGTGTACACCCCGTGTTCCATGTTTCCAATTTGAAGAAGTTCTTATCCGACGAAACTCTTGTCATCCCATTGGAAGAAACCGAAATCAGCGAGAATCTCCTGTTCATCGAGGAACCAGTTGAAATCATGGACAGGGAAGTGAAGCGTACTAAGCAAAGTCGCATTCCGATTGTGAAAGTTCGGTGGAACGCAACACGTGGACTGGAATTCACATGGGAACGCGAAGACCAGATGAAGCAAAAGTACCCTCACCTATTCTCGCATTCTCAAATCTAGCTTCAAAAAGAATTTCGGGACGAAATTTCCTCTAACGGGGGGATGATGTCACAACTAGGAATTTTAAGGTTTTGTAAACATTAACAAGGGTAACATTTGTGGCTAAAACTTGAAAGTATGCATGATGTTTATTCAATGACAACAAAATTCCATCAAACACCCTATACAAACACTTCAAATGGTCAACAAAAGATTTGAAACCCTAAAAATCCCGGTTTAAGTCCATTATGGACTAGGATATCCTTATTGGGCCTAATGGACCAATAAGCTTCCAATTTGACTATTTTGGGCTTAGGACCCTTAAATGGGCCCTAATTGGACCCACTTCCATGAAACTTAACATTTTAGGCCATAATGGATCCAAAATGAATTGGTTTACCGTAATAGGCCTTATTGGGCCATAACAAACCTAATAAACTTCAATGGGCCGTGAAACCCATTCTTTCATTCTATATGGGCCGTAAACCCTCCTAAGGGCCCAATGGGCCGAAAACCATCAAAATGGGCCTCCTATTATTAGAACCAAGCATTAAAGGCCCATTCCATCTCTCTTCTTTCTCCCTCTCGGCCCAACATATAAAAAAAAGAAAAGAGAATAATAGAGATAATAATACCTTGACACCTCATTTTTGTTTAAGGGATAATTAGGAGATTACACACCATGTATCCATACAATCTCACATTCCCATGCATCCATCACTTCACCTCTTTCTCTCCTCTCTCCTCTCTTATTCACGGCCGAAGGAAGGAACACACACACAAACCATTTCAAAACTCTCTCTAAGTATAACACATTTAAGAACACCTCTCCCTTCTCATGAAGAATTTTCGAGAAGTAGAAGCATTTCAAGGAGGTTTCAACCAAAAATCACATCAAGTTGCACTCTAGTGGTAAGATCTCACAAATCTAAGTAGCATACTTTCTTTTGAACTCATTCATCCTCCTTACCACCCTAATTTCGTGATCATGCCCTCTAGTGAACCCATCCAAGTTCGAAATCCACTCAAGGTCTTGCTAAGACCAAAAATCTTCTTCACATCTTCTTCAAAACCGAAACAACTAAGCAAGGTGAGTTCATACCCCCTTGTTTTCGGTTTTTACTTATTTTTGGGGGAGAATACTGATGAGTTGAAAAACACTTAGATCGATTAGATCTTCAACAGGCTAAGCAATAAAAGCAACCAAACACAATAAACACGATATAGAATCAAGTAATGCTTAGTGATTCAAATGTAGTCACGCCTCAGCAGAGCTCGACGAAGAACTTCCACTGTAGAGGCGAGCTAGGGTTTGTAGTACAATGATCAGAATAATAATTAAAGCGCTACTGACAAAGGATGCATGCATGCAACTTAAATACTAAACCCTAATAAAATAAATACGGTTGGACAGGCCCAAACCGGATAACAAAATTGGGCTAAGGACCTAGCCCAATGACGCAACACTACTAGAACCAACAATCTCCCCCTTTGCATCAAATGGGGTGAGACTTCACTTCGGTGGAGGTTGAGGAGTTCGCTTCACATCCTTGAACAATTTTGGAATGAGAGCAAGAAGAGTTTGTCTGAAAGCCATATACCACCGAAGCCTATCTGAGAACAGCTTCTTGTCTGCTTCTCTATTTTGATCACGCCCATGGATAAGCTCAAGAATGTGCTCCAAACAGGAATTGGAGAATAGATGTTTGTTAGCCAGAGCAAATAAGCATCTTTGACCTTCGCCTCTAAGAAACATGACGGTGTGAGACTGTGGATCAAATTTTCCTTTCACCATCAGCTTAGTGTCACCAGCCTTCCCAACAGGCTTGATTAAGGGCCTCTTGCGTATAGAAGTGGCAATCTCCTGATCCATCTTTGCCACTTCATGAATGTAACACACTAGCATACGTATGATGTGATCAATGATGGGCTCATATTCTTTCTGATTGGAGAGAAGGATGTTGTTCAGAAGAATCCAATCGTGTAGATTCAGATTTGGCAGATCAGCAAGGGAGATCATATGGACCGAACCATCTGATCCTCGGGTCACATTGAACCTGATGTTAATGAACTTCCCTGCTGCAGTAGGTTTCGGCACCTTAATTGTTGTGATCTTCTTGTTGCTCCAGGTAAGGTACCGAGGTTGAGAGAATTCATGATAATATTCAAGCAAGTCTTGATCAACCTTTGGGTCAGGAGAAGGAACCGCCACTGTAGACTCGAAGCAGTGAAAGATGAAGGTTCTACGAGTGATTGGTATGTCAAATTGAGAATCTTTAGAATTCTCGACATTAAATGAAAGAACAGGCTCCAGCCAATGTGAACTTGGAGTTTCAATAACCTCCTTTCGTAGCCTTTTCAACGTCCACAGGGGAAACATCGATTTCCTCTGGTTAAGCAGATTCGCTTCTCTCTTCTCATTCTCCTTATTAATGGCAACAATGACTTTTTCCTTAATCTCCTGAGCAGTGGGCTTGGTTTTGAGAGAACTTGGTTTAGGAACCGTTTCTTCAATATCAACATCATCCTCATCATCAATATCATCAGCAACTCCTTTTCCCGTATCCTTCATGCCCGAACCAGAAGCTTCTTCCCCTTCGGTTCAGCAACCACCTTCGGTTGTTGTGGTTTCGGTTTCGGTTGTTGAGGGTTCGGTTGATGTGGTTTCGGTGGTTGAGATGAAGACTTTGTCTCTTCTCCCCCTTGTTGCGGAGATACAACGGCCTCCGGAACACCCTCTATCCGACTTAGAATATCCAGAGCAGGCCGTAACTTCTCAGCCAAATGACGTCGAACCGAGATGGTAAGAACGAAATCGTAGGCTTCAAGAAGATGAAGGAGAATAAAGTGAACATTACCAACAGAGCTTTTAACCATAGACTGCTCCGAACGCAGTGCTTCAAGTTCCTTGTTCGCTTGAGTAAGCTTGAGAGTCTGGGTTTTGAGTTGAGTGGTCCTCAGAGCAAGTTCATCCATCACTCTGTTTTCCAAGGCAAGATCTGTCTGAAGTTGATTTAAACGTTCATTGACAGAAGCTTGATGTTTGATGTGATCAGAGGTCAGGTTCTTGCGAAGCACCTCAAATAGCTCTTTCTCTTGTTGAAGAGATTGAATGAGAGTCTGAACTGAGGCATTGACCTTGTTAGCATTCTGCTCTGCAGTGCCCTGTAAAGATTTAATGAAAATGTTTGCGTTAGAAATTAGTTTATTGACTTTTTCGGTCGCCTCCGTGCAAACTTTTATTGAAGCATCAATAGCGAAAGTGGCTTTGGTGATGGAAGCTTTGTGTTCCTTGACCCAGGTGTCCATCAAGCCTTTTATAGCAGACTCAGAAGAGGAATCCTGAGTAGAGGAGGAGGCCATCAGCTTATCTAGCTTCTCATTCAACTCCTTGAGATGGCGCTTGGTGACAGGGGCATCATCATCGTCGTCGCTTTGCACCCTGTAGGGACTATAGTAGAAGGTGTCATAATCAACATTTTCACCACCAAGTACGGGATTGGTCTCTGTCGATTGGGTAGGTGATGGAGGTTTGGTAGTAACAGGGGTTTCGGGTGCTGAAGTACAAACCCCCGTATTAGATACGTTAGTCTGAACTCCAGTGGTGGTTGTTGTTGTAGCTTCAGAGAAAATAGGTGTAGGAATGGGAATGGTAGAGGAAGGTTGAGAGGTGATTATGGGGAAAGTGTGAGGTAAGGAAATAGGAATGGAAACAGGTGGAGGAGAAGGTGCTTGGGAGCGAACATGTACCTCTGGTGTAGGCGAACGAGGTGGTGTACCACCACGAGCCGAACCTTCATCATCTGAGCTTTCGCTCTCAGATTCGCTAGGAATGGTAGGTTGATGACCAGTAGGCACGTACTCGGAGTCAGAGTCGCTTGATGATTGAAGAATAAGCTTCCGAGCAGGTTTCTTGACCTTATTCTGCTTGGGTTGGGAAGGTGCTGCCTTCTCAGACTTTCGCTTCTTTGGAGTCTGAACCTTTGATACTTGACCTCCTTTATCCCCCTTTTTCGCTTCTTGCTTCTTGCCCCGCTTAGCAGGTTTGTCTGCTTCCTCAATAGATTTTACCATTTCAGGAGTAAGTTCCCTTAGACCAGAAGACGGGAGCTTCTTGTACTCCTAAATAAGCTTGCTCGCAGGGGACACACAAGCATATATTGACTCAGGAATTAAGCCAACGAAGATAAACTTCGACGGATGAGAGATAATGATGTTTGTGGTATGAAATGTAGCAATGGAGGAGAGCAGTGAGTCTGCCATGATAGGAACATGATAATGCTCCATAATCCATTGAGTGATAATGGTCCAAAACCGGGCACATGGAATTTCTGTGTGGCGAGAAGTAGATGACAAACTTTGGACAAGTTGAAGCCACAAAACCGAACCATAATCAAAGTTGACACCATGGTACAACCCATAAAGCAGAGTCATGAAAGACTTGCTAGCACCATCAGATCCTGCACTTCGTTCGGAAAGTACTTTGAAGAGAAGGGTGAAGAGGCCATTCCATTGAGGAGTAAGGCATGATTTCTTGAACTTGGTCACAGTAGTTAGGGTTTCAATGTACCCCATGTTGTAGAACATCGAGAAAAGCTGACCTGTGGAGATGGAATCAGGATTCACCATGGATTCGTCATAAGTGAGCCCTAGCAACGAGCAAAATCGACTCTTGGAGATTGAAGCTTTCTGGTTGAGAATGTCGAAGTAAATCTTCTCTGCACCTTTTTCGTACGTAGCAGTGGAATAGATTTGTGAGAGGCATGCCATTGGTACGACTTCCACCGTTGAGAGAGCTTTGATGAGTGGGGAATACTTTAGACATTCCACCACTTGATACATGTAAGTATCGTAGAGGAATGGTGTAATATCGATCAACAAGTTCTGGTTGGGCTTGATTGCGAGAAGAGTGGAGCGTGCAGTGGTTTCTTGAAAAGAGGAAGATTCTTCCATTGTTGAAGCTTGATAAAGAAGAAGATGAACAGTGAATACCAAATCGCCTTCTTTTGCTTGAGAGAGGTGAAGTGTGGTAGAGAAGAATCCCACAGAAATCAATCCCTTATATACGATTATGAAGAGAGAGAAAAATCGTGAGCAATGATTCCATTAATTTGGGAAACGACGCCTAAATGGCGTGATTTGACAACTAGCAACCCCGATAAAACAGCCGATGACGCATGATTAGGTAACGATTCAAATTCACACGCATTTCCATACTTATCCTCTTTCCAAATCACCAATCGATTAGACTTCCTGCTGTGTCATCGCTTGAACCTTCAATCGAATCTTTATTACCATAATTTCCAAAGGCTTTATACCGACCCATCCCTTCTTTTGGAAATAACTGCATTACATGGTTAGGAACCGAAGCTATATATTTATGAATAGCTTATGAATAACCAAACAAGACTTTTGGAAAATTCAAGATTTTCGTGCAAGATAGTGTCAAAGATAAAGAAATAAATCAAACTATTTGTGGGAATTTGTGATGTCATTTAAGACATAAAGCAGTGGATCCCGGGCACGAATCTCTTCCTTCAAAGTCAAGAGAGACTTCAAAGTGCTTGTTTGGATTCCCGTTGAATTACGATCAAGTACTTGTTGAGAAGCATTGAAAGGCATCTTTTATATATAAGGCTTTTAAGGGTGGCTTTCGCTTCAATTCTGGTTTCCGATACTTGATATAAGACCGAAATAGAACGAAGTACTTGTGAGACCGATGTGGCCTGTTAAACAAGTAGGTTTGGAACATATTCAGTGACTTGTTGATAAATGTTAATTAGAAACCTCAAAAAAAAAATTGGATCCTTTGGGAAGAAAAGTCTTGGTGAAAGACATTTTCATAAGGATCTCTCAAAAATAAAAGGAGATTTCATGGTACTTTCATAAAAGTGGTTTCGTAAATTCAAAGGGTGAAATCTAGAACATTGAATTGATCACCGTCAATGCTTTAAAGGTTTTGAATTTTAGGTTTCACTTAGCACGTAGTGGCACGAAACTAAGATCATTAACACAGAAGTTGTGTAACCGTAAACCTCAGTGGTAATGCTGAGAGTCTCAAGGGTTACATTTATGAGATGAAGTATGATGGAGCATAAATAAAAGATGGTTAAAGAACCGAATGTACCTCTGCTATAAAAGATAGACTAAGCAGAAAAACTCTTAACTCAATTTGAGAAGAGTAAGGTAGCTCATGATTAGAGTGAATTTGACAGCCTGATTGGGAAGACATGATTTGTATATATCAAGTCATTAAGGCTTCACTCAAAATCTTTTGAGGCTTGGGTCAACATGCAGCAGCATGCTTCTAGGGACACTTAGCTAGTACATAGATAAAGAATTATACCTGCCCCAACTCCATCATTGAGAATAGTCCTTATACACAAATTATATTAAGAGTGAAGCAAATTGCAATAAAATGAAAGAAAATATTTTTGAGTTTTGAAGTTTCTGAAAAGAAATAAAACAAAAAAAATATTTTTGGATTTTATAAGATTTTCTGAAAAAGAATGAAAACAGAAAGAAAAATATTTTTGAATTTTATTAGATTTTCTGAAAAGGAATTAAAACAGAAAAAAATATTTTTGAATTTTATGAAAATAAAAGGAAAAACATAAAATAAATTGCGAGAAAAGAGTATACATACTATACAACTGAAACCATCATTTAGAGATGAGAGGAGAACCGAGCCCGGTGACACCGAACCCGAAATAGGCCGAGCGTTCGGTATTTCGGTTCCCGGAAGAACCGAACCCGAAATGGACCGAGCGTTCGCTCTATTTCGCTTCCAACTTTTATTGAGACAAAAGAGATTTCGGTACAGATCCAGTTTCCATCATTCCTAAGCCTTGTAGGATTTTATTAAAACTTGCTTCTGGCAAGGCCTTAGTAAAGATGTCAGCCAATTGATCAGTGGTTCATACGAAATGAATTTCAACGTTACCATCTTCCACATGATCTTTGATAAAGTGATACCTCAGTGCTATGTGTTTCGTCTTTGAGTGTTGCACTGGGTTATGACAAATCCTAATTGCACTCTCTGAGTCACAATATGGTGGGATTTTCTTCATGTTCAGGCCGTAGTCTCGAAGTTGACTTTCTATCCAAATGACCTGAGATGTGCATGATGCTGCGACTATATATTCTGCTTCGGCAGTGGAGAGAGACACACAAGTTTGTTTCTTGGATTGCCAGCTAACAAGTTTGCCGTCCAGAAATTGGCATCCTCCAGTGGTACTCTTTCGGTCCAATCCACATCCCCCAAGATCAGCATCTGAGAATGCTTGGACAAAGTACCCTGATTTGGCTGGGTAACACAAACCGAGAGAAGAGATTCGCATCAGGTACCGAAAGATGTTCTTCACAGCTAGCAGGTGAGGTTCACGTGGATTATCTTGAAACCTGGCACAATAATAAACAGAGAACATTATATCTGGTCGACTTGCTGTTAGATACATTAGAGACCCTATCATCTGACGATAAAGGGTCATGTCAGCAGCCGGTTTGTCCAGAGAACGTGTTAGCTTTGTGCTAAACGCCATAGGAACCTTTACTTTCGAATCTCCCATCATTCCAAACTTGGCAAGCAAGGTCTTCGTGTAAGCCTCTTGATTAATGAAAATGCCTTCGGGTCCCTGTCTTATATTCAAGCCAAGGAAAAAGTTAATAGGACCCATTGAGCTCATTTCAAATTTAGTCACCATCAACTTCCTAAATTCAGCTGTTAAGCTAGGATTTGTGGAACCGAAGATGATATCATCAACGTAAATCTGAACGATCATAAGGTGGTCACCCTCTTTCTTACGAAAGAAGGTTGGGTCAAGCGAACCTTGTTTAAACTAAGACATTTTGAGAAATCTAGTTAGATTTTCATACCATGCCCTTGGTGCTTGCTTGAGACCATAGACTGCCTTGTCCAGAATGTAGCAGTGATATGGATACTTCTCGTTCACGAAACCCGGTGGTTGCTCTACATACACCGTCTCTTCCAGTTCTCCATTTCGGAAGGCACACTTCACATCCATTTGGAATACTTCAAAGTTCTTGTTTTCAGCATAGGCGAGAAAAATACGAACCAATTCTAGCCTTGCTACTGGAGCAAAGGTCTCTTCGTAATCTATGCCTTCTTCTTGACAGTAACCTTTCACAACCAATCTTGCCTTGTTGCGTATCATATTTCCTTCCTTGTCCATATTGTTCCTAAAAACCCACTTTAATCCAACCACGGAAGCATCCTTTGGTGTTGGAATCAGTCTCCACACTTTATTTCGCTCGAGCTCATTGAGTTCGTCCTGCATCGCCTGTACCCAATCAGAGTGATCGAGTGCAGTCTTGATCGTCTTTGGTTCGACTTTGGAGACGAACGAATTAAACATGCAAAATTCTACTTTAGAGAAAAGTGCAGTTTGTTTCGCTTTCAGTTGTGATCGTGTGAGAACCTTTTTTCGAATCACCAATAATTTGTGTGTGTGGATGATCTTTGGTCCATTTGATGAGTGGAGGGTAATTAGGATCATATGAGGGATCCAGTTCAGCATTCACTTCTTCTTCAAATTCTGACTGAGTATCATCATCGTTTGTATTCGCATTCTCCCCTCGAATGATGATACTTCCTCAGTTTCAGGCTCAGAATTCTCCCCCTGGACTCGACTTTCGGTTGGAATGAATGATGGTGAGCTCTCCCCCTGGAATGGTGAATCTTGGTTATGTTGAAAAGATGAACCCTCCCCCTGAATATGAGAACTATCTTTTGGAGGTTCGCTTGTGTCTGGCTGTTCAGTTGTTACCGGTTGTTCTTCGGCCATTTTCTTCGCAGCATTATCGATTATCTTCTTCAAGTTATCTACCTTGTTGTCTGCAGCTTCAGATTCAGAGAGAATAGCCTTTTATGGTTCGTCAAATAGCAGCATGTACTGCTCAAAGAGGTTTGAAATGGGTACCGTGACTTGACCAGAGATTGGAAATATTTCCTCCACAGAGCCTTCGGTTGTCTTCGGTTTCTTGACGTAGTTATCATCGAAGGTAACATAATAGGTCTCCTCTATTTTCTTTGAATGCTTGTTGAGAACCCTATATGCTTTGGAGGTTAAGGAATAACCCAGAAAGATTCCTTCGTCTGCTTTGACATCAAACTTGTTTCGGTGCTCCTTTGAATTGAAGATGAAACATTTTGAACCGAACACGTGGAAAAACATTACATTAGGCTTTTGGTTGTTCAAGATCTCATAGGGAGTGATAGAGAAACGCTTGTTGAGATAAGATCTATTCTGTGTGAAACAAGCAGCAACAATGGCATCAGCCCAGAAATATAGAGGTAGAGAAGCGAAGCTCAGCATGGTTCGGGCTGCTTCACATAAAGATCGGTTTCGCCTTTCGACAATTCCATTCTGTTGTGGAGTATATGGAGCCGAGAAGTTGTGAGTTGTCCCCTTCTCTGCAAGAAAATCTTCAAAGTCTTTGTTCTTGAACTCCAACCCGTTGTCGCTTCTTATGTTTCGAACTATCTTCCGTAGTTGAACTTCTATCTGCTTGATAAAGAGTTTAAGCTTGGGAGTGGCCTCTGATTTCTGCTTCAAAAAGAACACCCAAGTAAACCGAGAGAAGTCATCCACTATTACAAGTATATACCTGTTACCACCAATGCTCTCGATTGAAGATGGACCACATAAATCAATATGAAGTACTTCTAGTGGTTCAATAAATTTCGTATTGACTCGAGAAGGATGACTTTGTCGACTTTGCTTTCCCATTTCACACGCAGCACACAAATGTTCTTTGTCGAACTTCAGAACAGGAAGACCTCGAACATGATCCCCAAGCACCAGTTTGTTGATGTCTTTGAAATTGAGATGGGATAGTCTTTGATGCCAAAGCCAGCTTTCGTTTGAGTGAGCTTTTGTTAGCAAGCAAACTACTCGTTTCCCTCGTATGGGATTGAGATTCAGAGGGTACATCTCTCCTTTTCGCTTCGATTTCAGCAGAATATTGTTCGTCTTCTTTTCAATAATCTCCGAACCATCGTCATCGAATGAGACTTTTAACCCGGTACCAACCACTAGTTGAGAAACACTGATAAGGTTGTGTTGTAAACCTTCAACGTACGCCACTTTTCATATCAAGAAATCGCCATTGGTGATCATACCATAACCTTTAATCGTGCCAAAAGAATTATTACCATACTTGACACTTCCACCATTTGTAAGGGACCGAAACTCTCTCAGCTCTTCCCTTCTTCCTATCATGTGACGCGAGCAGCCACTGTCTATGTACCATTCATCGTCAAACTGCTCGTCACGTATAACCTCCAAAAATTAAGCAGATTTAGGAACCCAAAGTTTCTTGGGTCCTTGTGAGCCTTTTACAGAACAGGGAATTGTAAGAGAAACATTGATTAAAAAGGTTCTTTTTATTAAGGTTGTTTCATCTTTTCTTTTTAAGGTGAAAACTTTGATTTTATCTGATTTGAGTACTTTAGGTTGAGTTTTTGAATTTGAGATTTTGACGTTGGCAGACTTTTGGTTCTCAAAATCAGGTTTAAACGACGTCTTCTTTTTGTTTTCCGGAAAGAGCTTTCCTTTTCCCTTTCGATCATTCTGTGAGTGAGAGTGAGATTGAGAAAGATGAGACTTGGGAGCAGAGTTAAGCTTTCGGTCATTGCTCTTACTTGGTTGAGAGCCGAAACTACTTTCCCCTCGGTTCCATTCATTGGTTGGTCTAGGACCGAAACCACCCTTTTGGTTTCTCTCATCTTGAGGACCGAAACTTCTTTTTCGGTTGTTGTCCGTCTGAGGACCGAAACCCTGTTTTCGGTTGTTTTGAGTTTGGGGACCAAAACTCTTCTTTCGGTTGTTTTCATTATGTTGAGCGCGAGAAGCTGAGTTTGCTTTTGCTTCTTCCTTTGACTTAGAGGGCTTTTCATAGAGAACGTAATTAGGGTTTTGAGAACGCCAAAACTGTTTCCTTTCAGTGAGATTCTTCTTGTATCTCAAAGTTCGTTGATGCTTTCGTTCTAACACATGTTTTGGATTTTTGTGGATGTTGGCCTTTTTCTTTGGTCTTTGAGCATGAGTTTCGCTCTTTAGCGAAGAGGTTTCGCTTGACACCATGACCGGTTCGCCTGAAGGAGTTTTGGTACCACTTGTGCTTGGCACATCAAAGCGTGTAGGATCATTAATTGGTTCTGCCACATACCTACCTTTTACTCTCCATGATGTTTTCTTAGATAGACCTTCTGTTTCATCAGCGTTATCAATCGGTGCTGACCAGAAAAACTCATCACAGCCATCAGCATTATCTTCTGCTACTAATGCTGTCAGTTCGGCTGTCTGTTGCTGAGTAACTCCTTGAACTGCATAAACTTGATTTGAAGTCGTTTGGACCTTTTGATATACAACAGCCTTTTCCTTTAGGACTTTGGTCTTTTCTTTGGATAAACGAGCGAACTCAACTGAATTTTCAGAAATAAGATTTTTGTTGATTTCGGGTTCGCTCTTGACAAATTCGGAACAATCAACCTCATCTTCTACAGATATTACACTCATATCATCATCCTCATTGAATTCAGAAGTGTTTTCAATATCAATTTTATTTTCTGAACTCAACTTGGCATTCAAAGAGTCAAATTTCTGTACAGTTTCGGTTTTGATTTTTAATTTGTCATTTTCATCCAACAAATTTTTGAGCATGTCCTTATGGTCTTTTGACTTTATGAAGGACTCTATTTTGTCAAGACCAATTTTGTAAGCGGGAGAAATGTCATCAGAAGAAACAACGTTTTCACAGTTATATGCATCGGCATCGATTTCATCCTCCTTTAACTCAAGGAAGGGTAAAATCATACGATGTATCTTCTTCCCTATTTCACAATCAAGATGCAATTGAGTAATGTTGGAATATAATCATTTAGAAATTAAACAAAAAACATTTCGTTGTTTTAAAAGCTTTAAATTATCTCTTTGCAAATAAATTGTTTCATTCCTAGACCTAATCAACTCCTTCTCCTTCTTCTCAATCCACATACGCCTCTCTTCACTCTTCGATGATACCCTACTGATTTGATCAGTTAGGTTAGAGCTTGTGACGCGAATTTGAGTTAAACTACCACTTATACTACAAAATTTAGATTTTAATCCATTTAGTTCTTTTTCATAGTTTGTGATTGGAATTTGTAAGGAAACAAGAATCGATTGTACCTTCTTGATCAACTCATCACATTCGTTGATCTGCTCACTGACAGGTTTCGCTGCAAAACACCTGTCTTCTCGCTCCTTTGCTTCATCCAGTCCCCCATCAGTGGTATAGCCTCTCATTTGTGACACCCCAGAAGTCACCATTAGACACTTTCCTGCAACGTCCTCTTCTTTCACCAACAATGCCCTACCATGAGTGGGCTTCCTCACTTCTTCATCTTCTGAATCAGTAGACCAAACTTCAACACCTCCGAACTCATCGCCAATAATATTTCCCTGTACAATAAGAGCATTCATAGTGTTATTAGATCCAGCTTTCTTCTTCTTGATTTCTTCCAATCGTCGTGTGAGGTTCTCTTCCTCGTCCTCATCTTCATTCTTTTCTGACATCTTTCTCAGCATACAATCTTTGGCGAAGTGATTTTTGCCTCCGCAGTAGTGACAATTAATGCCCGAGTCACCACCAAGTTTTACTTCCTTCTTTGGTTCTTCGGTTTGAGAAAAACTCTTCGGTTCCTCCTTTGCTTTCTCGGCACTGTAGCTACCTTTCCAGTTTCGGGTCTTATTTTTTGGGAACCTTCTTTTGATGAACTTCTTGGGATTTGACACCATCAAAGCATACTCTTCACTTGTTAGATCATATTCAGAAAGATCCAAATCTTCTTCTTCTTCAACATCATTCTTTCATTTGGAGATTAGGGCCAAGGAACCCATGCCAGATACCACATTCGTTTCTTTAGTCACGACACTCTCATGTGACTTTAATATTCCCACCAGTTTTGCTAGAGAATAAGTCTTAAATTATTCATGAGCCTTCACAGTAGACACCACAGCCATCCATTCGGGTCTAAGGCCATTCATGAACGTCACCTTCTATTTAATGACTTTCCTTTCAATCCCATGCTTTATCATCTTACTAAGGAGATGATTGAAGCGATCGAAGGCTTGAATAAGCTTCTCTTCGGGCTTCTGATTGAAGTCACCAAACTCTGAGAGCAACAATGTTTGGATTGAATGCTCAAGATCTTCATCCGTAGAATACAATTCGTTCAATCTGTTCCATTTTCTTTTGCCGTTGTGCATGAGCTAACTAAACGAAACATGTCCGATTGTAAAGCAAACCTAATCATTCTCAAAGCTTTGATGTTGCACTGAAACTTTTCCTTCTCATCTTGGGGAATGTTTTTCACATCACTGACGAGTTGATTGTACTCCTTTTGAGTTTTAACAATTCTTGAAGTGCTTGAGTGAGCGAATGGACCTACAGTAATCGACTCCCAGATCAAGTATCCATTGTCTTCTAAGCCGATCACGTAGTCTTCAAAGTGATGCGTCCAGACCTCATAATCCTGAGTGTACAGTATAGGAATACTTGTCGTCGATCCTATGCTGTTGGAGATATTGATTGGGTTAGACTGAGAATCATCCATGGACATGACGATGTTTGTTCAAAAACCTGCTTAAGATTAGACTTGTAAATAACGTTAGGGTAAGATCGAATATTTAAAGAACTACGTCAATAAAAAATGACAGCTCTAACAATATCAATCAAAGCGGAAAACCCTAAGATCTTCTTCAACAGAAGAGATGTGTATAAATTACACAGTCTCCTGCTCTGATACCAATTGATGAGTTGAAAAACTCTTAGATCGATTAGATCTTCAACAGGCTAAACAATAAAAGCAAACAAACACAATAAACACGTTATAGAATCAAGTAATGCTTAATGATTCAAATGTAGTCATGCCTCAGCAGAGCTCGACGAAGAAGTTCCACTGTAGAGGCGAGCTAGGGTTTGTAGTACAATGATCAGAATAATAATTAAAGCGCTACTGACAAAGGATGCATGCATGCACCTTAAATACTAAACCCTAATAAAACAAATATGGCTGGACAGGCCCAAACCGGATAACAAAACTGGGCTAAGGACCGAGCCCAATGACGCAACACTACTAGACCCAACAAATACAAGTATTATGTGATGATCTATGTGCGTTTGCATGTTATGTGTGTTTTCTTTAGTTTTTGGTTGTGATAATATGTAATACTTGTGATATTTCGAGATCTATAGCAAAAAGGGTAAAAGAATCATAAACAAAAACATAATAAACAACATACATCATAGATCTAAGGGTCCTTAAGTTTAAAAAGTGAAAAACAAAGCAAAAGAACTTTACAAGTGTCATTTTTGCAAAAATAACAAAGATTGGGTGTAAATTGATAATTATCGGTTTTATGAAGGCTATAAGGTATTTATTTGTATAAAAGCTGATTTTTATGAAAATAATACTTCTCAAAGGGTCAAATACATAAATTTTAGCTTATTGGGCTTTAAATTTGGCCTCACGAGTTTTTGGGCCCAAGGTTGCGAAAAAATGAAGTTTTGAGGGGCTGAAATGTAAAACTTAACAAACTATGAGTCTAAAACGTAAATAAACTACTTCAGGGGTTGAAAATGATTTTATTACTAAATTGGACTAAAAATGCAAAGTTTTTGATTTTGGGGTCAAAATTGTAAAACTTACGGAAATTGGGCCAAAAATGTAAACTTTTTACAAATAAAGGCTGGAAATGACAAATGCAATACTTTTGGACTGAAATTACTATTCAAATAAAGTTTGGGTGGAAAATGTCAAGAAAAATGGTTTAAGGACCAAAAAGGTCAATTTTCATAAAAAGAGACTAAAAGTGCCATTTTTAAAGAAAAAGGGGCCAAAATGGTCAATCTAAATGTTTTTGGGCCAAATAAACAATTAGGAATGTTTGGGTTAAAAATATCAAGTTTATAACGCATGATTTCAAATATATATATATATATATATATATATATATATATATATATATATATATATATATATATATATAACTAAAGCTTCGTTATAAATCAAACGTTAAGATATTTTTTTACATTGTGAATAAACATTTAGCATACAACAAATACCAACAATACTAACTTAAACTTGATAAAACATAAGCAATTCAATGGTTGGGCTCAAATACCTTCTATTCGTGCTAGTGGGCTTTTGTGGCCCAATATCATGATTATTGGGCCCAATATAATTGAACATGTTTATTGGGCCTCAGGTGACCCAATTACATGCCTAATGGACCCTCAATGGCTTTTACATGCTATGGGGCCGTAGTGGCCCATTTGCATTGCTAGTAAGGTCCAAATCAATCATATGCGTGATGGGCTAACGTGTCCGTCGCCTACTCGACAGCCTATAATAACATACGTGATTAGTGGGCCCCTGTAGTTCTCTTCTCTTCGTCTGTTAGGCTTACCTTTTATTCAAGTAAACATAAATCAGGTTGTTAAACAATGTTATTCAATTTCATTTGGATTTAGTGAGTAATAACGGGTGACACCAATAAGTGTCGGTCGTAGTCTGTAGTTATAATCAAAGTCACCTGGAGGGAAAGCGAGAGTTTGTGTATAGATCTATATGGGGGTGACTCCCCCACACCTAAGGTGTTCGCTACAGTTAGACTCGGCCAGTCTAGGGTGACAAAATCTTAATTCAATACCGGCTTTCACTAGAATGCCAAGACAGACAAAATAGTCATTATTATGCATGGTTATAACGACTCACATAGAGATCCAATACCATCTAAGTAATCATGGGAAATCATATTCATTCGTTGTGACGATACAATAATACAAAACGATCATACTATTTATATCGAAGAACATCGGGTTTTCCGGGGGAACAACATTATTCACTTTTACTTTTGATAACTATAATACAAGAATTCATTATGAGAAACATACTACTTTTACACGTTTTGAAATCATTCACGCATACACTTATGGATCATCACACTTATTTCGTAAACAATTGCCGTTTCAGAAAATATCAGATTTTCTGGGTTCTACAAACTACACAAAACATTTTCATATTAAACCTGCTTATGAACTCACCAACATTATATGTGTTGACCGTTTTTAAAATAACTTGTATTCTCAGGTAACAGATAAGCTGAAGAAAATTACCAAGTGTGTTAGGATGTTATGTTTTGTGACTCTCAAACAATTTATGCTATGGATAGGTAATATTTAGACAATGTACTTGATGTGAACAATAACGGTTGTAATGTATTAATGCATGGTGATGTTTATGTTATGTTTCATGTATATTCATTGTGATGATATTTCAATTTAAGTCACACGAGCCCTCGGACGTTTCCGTCGTCTGGTTCGGGGGTGTGACACAATCTGTCACACCCCCAAACCGGAGTGGCGGAAATGTTCGGGAGCGGATGACTTCATGTATAGTATCACAACAATTGCATAATAGTAATCAAAGTACAACAACCATGCATTGAAAAGTATAACTTTTTACATATGTGTTCATATCATTGTATATTGACACCAAAAATATATAACAAAAGTTAGAAGACATGAGTCTATAATGCTCCGTCTTCTCAAAAACTCGTGGATGTACTTGTTACCGATTTCCTGAGAATACAAGTAGTTTTGAAAAGAGTGTCAACAATTAAGATGGTGAGTTGATAAGCATGTTTGTAACTGAAATCTGATATTTGTTCCTTGTAGATGTAAGTATGTTTTTCCCAGAAAATCCTATATTTTTTGTTGTAATATACTGTACTAAAATCATATAAATGTTTTTGTACTCGGAGATAGTAAAATGTAGTTTTAGTTCATATAAAACCATGAAAAGTATGTTTTCTCTATACTGGAATAGTGTTCTGTACTTGTGTTTGTATGAAAACGGTGTAATTGTAAATATCTGACTTTACAAACTGTACTTGTAAAATACTGTATTATAGTTTTATTATTAAATAAAACTATGTGAAGTTGTTTACTTATGATGGGTTTTGAGCATCCTAACAACCTTAAGGTGCACATACAACCCTAGAAGCTTTGGAACTATGTTTTCTCTATGATACATGCAAAATGATTTCCAAAGCTTTATCATATCTAACATGCAATCCTAGGTACATGAATAACAAAGTTCTAGATAGAATTACATACCTTTTGCTTGTAGTAGAATGCATGGAGTTTGAGAGCCTAGCACCAATGATGCGGATGCCTCAAGTGGTGTCACAAATCACCATAAACAAGTTCGATTCTTGAGAGAATAATCACACTCTTAGAAATCGGCTCACACCTTTATGCCCTCACACTAGTGCCAATTTCAAGTGCCAAAGACTCCTTTATATAGTATGGAGGATTAGGGTTACTGATGGGTTTGATCCATAAGAAATTTCCTATGTGCACATGCAAACCCTAATGCTTGGATCTAGGTTTCCCTATTGAACATGCAAATATATCCAAGTCTTGCAAACCCTAGATCTAGTGTATACAATTCGAATCTGACATAAGAAACTCAGATCTAGATGATTACCTCTTGTTCCTTGCTTGAATCTTCTTGTTCTTGGAGCTTAGAGTCACAAGTGTCACTCCTCTAATGGCTTACAAACACCAATTGGCAAGAGGGCAATATGAGAGAGGATAATGACTTATGATTTTCGGCTCTAGGGTTTCCAGGAGAACAAGTGGCCGAAAATCATATCCCAAGGGTCCTATTTATACTGTGAGCAGTTAGGGTTTCAGTCAAAACCCTAATGGACAACTTATTCACCAAGCAGCCCATGGAACCTTCTAGAATAAGGCCTTAGACGAAATCTAGATGGGTTCCTGCCCACAATTTCGTCCACCACTTAACCATAAAGGCTTCCCAGCCCAAAATGCAACTATCACACATTTGACAGTTTAAGCCCCTTTATTCAATTAATCTCTTTTAGTCACCAAATTAATTCTCAATTAATTTATGACTAATATCAAATAAATAATATTATTATTCCTTTTAATATATTATTCTCATAATATATTAATATAATCATAATATCTTCTCTCTCTGCATAAATTACCATGTCATGTTGATATGGTGAAGGCAACCCAAAAGGACCATGCACAACCGGGTCAAGTACTTACCAAATATAGTTACGGGCTTAGACACTAATCCAACAGTTACATCCATGTAAACCCTAATACCCATGACCTTCCATTTACATTGGATCCATGGGTTAAAAGCTCCATGGACTATCCATGGACTTCCATATACTCTTAGCCCATCCTAAATAAACCTTGGCTCATTCCATGTATATATATAAGATTCCATATCTAATTAGCCTCTTATGACCATTAAATTAATTTCAAATTAATTTGTGATCAATACTAATTAAATAATATGATTTCATATTAATATATTATAACTTATAATATATTAATTAATCATAATTATCTTATTCTCAAAAATATATCCGTACAAATTGTTAGGTGAAGTGCAACCCAAATGGACCATGCCGGGTCGGGTCAAGTACATACCAAATATAGTTATGGACTTAGACACCTTATCCAACAGTCTCCCACTTGGATAAGTCTTATAACTATAGTTGCAAGTATGACTTCAGGAACCAACCAGCAATCGTAGCTCTTTGAAACTATATTGAACTATGAAGTGCCATTTTAGATAAGTGATCATACAATCCTCTGTTCAAGATATCAGTTGGTCAAATACATGGAACCACGTCGTACTTATTGCCCAGCAGTTTGTTTCCCGATTTCCGATTTGTCTGACATAGAACTAAATTGAACACATCAATTAGGTTCTGACCGGGCCCGATACATGGGTCAAAATAAAATCATCAAGGGGCCCAAATATCGCTTTTAATCCTCCAAGGACTAAAAGGAACAGATAAACTTCGACTCATATGCTTGTACTAACTACTTGTCAAATCATACACAAAGATACGTTTTATAACATCAAGTTACTGATGCATTTTCATACAACTAATGTACAACCAACTTATATCTCTAGGTTTGAAGATTTATATGATATTACCCTCTCACGATCACTCGAGATGAATTCCATGAAGTGATACAAGTGAGCGTGGGTTTAATACAATACTCAGAACTTATGAGCACTCATGAATGTTGCAGCAACATTTGCTATGTCTAAACACCTTAGACATCTACAAGCCCAATTCATGACAGTCTTGATTCATACCTACTTCCAAAGTATGATTGACTGTGGAGTGTCTGAATAAAGTAATTATTCTGGAAGTCAAAACATGCAAAGTTGAAACAATAGTAAACGATTGACACAAGATAGTAACACTTTACTCATAAACTAATAACAACTTTTATTTAATCACCAAATGTCAATTACATTTTACAAGTTTCAGAAATAGCTATCTAATTATTAAAACTAATATCTTTCTTCAGCCTGATGCTCCTTGCATGCTGCAAATGCTTAACCCTAGTTAGTCCCTTCGTGAGGGGATCTGCTGGGTTATGTTCAGACGATACCCTCTTTGCCACGAGGAGTCCTTCTTCTATCTTGTCTCTTATGAAGTGATATTTCCTGTCAATGTGTCTGGAAATGGCCATGATCTCTCGGTTCCTTGGCTAAGGCCACTGCACTATTGTTGTCACAGAAAATCTCCATAGACTCCTTTATAGCTAGTACAACTCCAAGGTCTCCAATGAAGTTCTTCAGCCATATCGTCTCCTTCGCCGCTTCACTCGCTGCTATGTACTCTGATTCACATGTCGAATCAGCCATTGTCTCCTGTTTGGAACTTTTCCAAGTGATTGCACCTCCATTCAGGGTAAAGACCCATCCCGACTGAGAGCGGAAATTATCTTTGTCGGTTTGAAAACTGGCGTCACTATACCCTGCCACTCTTAAGCCATCACTCCTACCAAAGTTAAGAACCCAGTCCTTAGTCCTTCGCAGGTACTTGAGAACTTCTTTACCGCAGTCCAGTGAGTTTTGCCAGGGTTTCCCTGATATCTGCTGACCATGCTGTAGTTGAATTGTATATGAGAAATCGATTAAGAACAAGATCAATCAATGTAATGAACTCAGAAAGTAAATAAGACTTTGAAGTTTCTATTACTCTCAATAAGCTTGATTACAAAAGTAGACTACGAAATTTGGAAAACTCGTTAGTCTAAACCAAAGCTCAGTCCCTATTTATAGGAAACATGAGAGTACAAAAAATACTAAGTCTGGAACCATTATGCTTCGTACAAAAGTGACTTAGTAAATACATTATATACGAAATAGACTAAACACAATTCGACTCTTTACAAGACATCGACCCTTACAATCTCCCCCTTTGTAAACGAGTCGAACTACTCAATTCGTGAGAATCTGAGCAGCTAAGTGCATCATCCTTTGTATCTCAGAATACCATGTTAATACCTTCTTTAACTCCTTCTTGTCACCATCATTGTTTTTCGAGCAGTTGTTCATATGAACAATAAAGTTCGTATATTGTGACGTTGTATATCTTTCGATCTCAGCAACTTGAAAGAGAAATCTCTTAGCCTTTCCTATAGTGTCCTTCCCAGCAAACACTAAACCAAACGGTTTTAAACATATCTCTCCATCAGCATACTTTTTCCACTCAGCCTGTGTCTTTGAAAGTTCCATTGCAATAGAGACTTTCTTATCCATACTCGAAGCCAACTCTTCGTCAGTCAGGGCAAGACAATCATAATAATTGTCAATGAAGATTTTAATGTGAGCAAGCCCTAGTCTGAACACTTCTTTGTCTGTACCCTTGAGTTGTGATGCCTCCATTTCTTTTAAAAGTAATGCAACTTGAATAAGATCATTCAAATTCATTAGAGGGAAGTCTGCAATACTGAAATCGATTTCTTGATTGTTTGCACGAATCACATGATACCTGAAATTTTGTATCATGTCTTCGAACAAGACATCTTTCTTAATAGCAACAACTTTCTTGATCTTGATCAGAGACCACACTTCATCTTGCTCTTTTCCAAGTACAGAATGAAAACGAATTTTCATGTGTGTATGATCATCTGGGTTTTTGAATTTCTCAATAATCTTGTATTGAGCAGTTATAAACATCATTTCGTTTATCGGAAAGTCCAACTGACAAAAACCAGTGTTAGCAATCGAATAGCTTTTCCTTGGTTTCTTTTCGAAAGCATACATATGATTGAATGTAACTCTCGATTCGATTGATTCATACGAATACAAATTTTTGGGATCACCTTTGTCCATTCCAGGTGGATCATTTTCTCTCAACCTCAGAATACTTTGAATATGCCTTTGAAGTTCGATTTCAGCCTCCACCTCTGCTTTCTTTTCTTCTTTAGACTTTTCGACTAGCACACCTTTCCCTTTGTCTTTCGAATCTGAATTTGGTTTTAAGGAACTTGAACTACGCCCTTCTGTAGCTGAATCAATCACAATTTTTTTTGGTTTTGTAAAAGGTTTTGTGGTAACAATTGTTGTTGAGATAGTATCAGACTTCACTGGAATTGAAACAGGAATTTGTGTAGAGAACACCTTTCAAACAACTTTCGAATCTCCAGTTGTTATCTTCTCTCCTTCTCCCTTTCTATTCACATTCACTCCTTTGCTCACTTTCGTTTTTCCCCCTTGCACCCCTGTGATAACAGGTGGGGCATTCTGTGGCAACATTTGAGCAAACTTGGAAATGGGAGCAACCGCCTTCTGAATAACCTGCTCAAGTAAATTCAACTTCTGAGTAAGGAACTCAGGAGTTAAAAACGAAGTTGGAGTAGGATTCGAAACAACTTCTTTTAACTCTTCAAGAAGAGACTGCAATTTCGCAAGCTGCTTGTTGTCTTCAGTTGCTTTAGATTCAAACTTCGGCATTGCATCTTGAAAAGTTTGACAAAATTTGTAACTGCCCCATCAATTATATCAACCTTCTCTTGAAGTGAATTGTACTGAGAATTCATATTCATGAGTTCCTGAGAGACTTCCTTCTTCAACTCTTCGAGTTTCAAATTGACATCTTCACGAACCTTTTTGACATCTTGTACGAAGAGAATATGACGTTCCTTCGCAACAGCCTTCAAATCCTTTAAGGTCCCTTCAAAATTTCCTGTCTGAGTCTTGATACGAAGCTCATTATTTTGATCAGAAAGATCTATCTTCTCATGAAGTCTTTGTTCAGCAGCCTTTATCATTAATTCAACTTCAAGACCCGAAACCGAATGTTTTGCTCCTGAATCAGCTTGAGACTGAAGAAGTGAGTTTAACTTCCTGTTCAAGATTTTGAACTGTTTTCCTGACATTAACATATGATCAGGAATCTCGTCCTCTTCCGAATCAAAATGCAATTCGTCGAACGTTCCTCCAAAACCTCCTCCTTCGGTTTCATCATCAGAATGATGTTTGGGTGTGTCTGTGGATTGTGATGGAAAAAGAGTAGTAATTGGTTGTTGAAGGATAGTTTCAAACAGTGGAGATGAAGTAGAAGTTGAGATGGGTGGTGGTAATGAAACAAACGAAGTTGAAGTAATAGGTGGTAATGATGAAGAGAGAATAATAGGTTGTGAAGACTTGGTTACCAATTTTTCGAGTGGAATGGTTGGAGTAGGAGAAATGATAGAAACATTCGAAATTGAAGAGATTATAGGTGTTGAGGTTACCATAGAAGTCGACAATAGGAGTATCAGGAACAACTTCGTTGTCTGAGGAATCATCTCTTATTACAAGCTTTCGCTTGTACCGTTTTTGTGTGATGTGCTTCGCAACATCATGAGCACGTCTCTTTTTGGAAAATGGTGAAACAGGAGCAGGTATTTCACGAACTACCACTCCTTTACTGCTAACCTGAGTCTTACGAACCATCGAAGAGTCATCAGACGAAGTTCGTTTAGATGATTTCATACGAATCCATTCAAGAATTCCTGATTTTGAAGGAACAACTTCTTTCGAAGGCTGAGCTTCATTCTATTCTACTTTCTTCTTCTCATCACCCTCAAATTTCTTGGGCGAAGATTTATTAGACTTTGTTTTCTTTGATGGCTTGGAAGAGCCAGCTTCGATTTCAAGTAACACCCCAGTTTCAACATCAGGGTTCACCGTCTGCAAATACTTTACAAGAATCTTGTTCGTAGGATTCACCTTCTTGAGCATTGCATCTGGAATTCTTGCACCACTTGTAAAAATTTTCTCATCATCTTGAACATTCTTTGGAAATTGAAACTTCGTAAACTCAACAATTTCTTCACCCTGAGGAACTTGAATTCCTTCTTTCTCATACACCTTCTCCAAAATTAAACTCCAGTATCTAGCACAAGAAATTCCCTTAGCCACACTTGTACTTTCTAAGCTTTTCGTGAATTCGATCCACAACTGAGTGGCATAATCCACACTCAAGTCGTAATATAAACCCATGACCATAGCATAAACTTCTTGTCTTCCCTTGTCAAGACCCACTTTTCTTCCTGTTAAACATCGTAGAAAAATCCCAAACAAGAAATTCCAGATACAGGGAAGCCTAGACTTTTTGAAATCACTTATCTTTTCGAGTGGTGGCTGGTGACCCATCTCGTTGAACATATGTACAATCTGAGGGTTAGAAGGTTTGAAAAAGGGTGGTGAATTAGGAAGCTCCAAGAACTGTGAGAACATCTTCTTGGTGAGACGAATGCGTTTCTCATTTACTAAGTTGAAAGTGATTACATCAGTTCCTTTATTGAATGAAGCAGTAGATGCAGCCATAGACAACCAAGTTAGTGGAACTGCGAAAGATTTGAACATAGCGGTGGCAATAACTGATCTTTTCAATGCAACTATCAGCATCTTGAGGTCTTCTGGATACAACGAGACATTTGATTCAACCTGATAGTTTGTGCTTTGTATCGTCATCAGAGGTTGGGATGCAATTTCGTCGTTAGTGGAATTCTGAACAGCAGCCATTTGAATGTTGATTGGAAGCTTTCAAAAAGATATTAGGGCTTTTTGATCTTTTGTGAATTCTTGAACGCGTGATTTCAAAAAGAAAGAAGATTTTCCTTTTATAAGAAAGCCCAAAGTAATGTGAACTGTTTGTCATTAAGAAGTAGATCACCTCATCCCTTGAAACGCGCACCAGTAGCCGTTATTGTAGCTATGTCAGATAAAGTTCCTTGAAACTAGGGCCAAGGTAACAAACGGTTACTTTGAGACTGTTCATGAGTACTTGTGGATAAGATCAAACGTTTCGGATTTGAGGTTGGGCTCATTTGTTTTTGGGATTCGAAACGAAGTCATTTTCCAGTCTTGTGAAATCATCAGCCTAAGTTGGTATTACTTAGAACCTCAAGGATTTCGTGAGTGCAGTGATTCAATGAAAAAGGATAAGAAGCAAATTAAAAAAAATTTGGATCTGTGATGTCAAATATGTTGACACAAAAGAAGTTAAACCCCAGGCAAAGGTTGCTTCGTTAATTATCAAGAGAGATAACTAACAACTTGTGCATTTTCCCGTGAATTACAATCGAATACTTTTAAAGAAGTATCAAAGGGCTTCTTTATCAAGGCTTCAATGGGTGGCTTATGAATTTCATTACATATCAACGTAAACATAAGGTGAGAAATTGTAAACGAAATTACTTGTTTGACCAGTGTAGTCAGTGACAAGTGGCTTTGTAAAATTTGTGAAAGTGACTAGAGAAAAGAATTGATACTCACACTGAAATCACATTCAAAGAAAAATAGTTAAGCTGGATTTCGTTGGGAAACAAATGTCGTGGGTTTCGAACATTTGATCAAAACCACTCATACGAAAGAATGTGATATGGAGTATACGAAACTTGGGTACAGAAACAAGTGTTTCGTAAGAATCTGGAACAAAGTTCCCCGTCAATTCCTTATTAAGTTCGGATATTTGGGTTTCACTTGCATCACGGTCTCATGATTTAAGATCATTAACACGGATTTTTGACATGTTTAAGTCACAACTGGTTTGACCAATGACCTCTTGAACATGTGTCTTTGTGTGTGAAAAGTGTTAAGAAATTTTGTGATGAAAAAGATTGGTTAACATTCGAATGTACCTCTGTTATATATGGACCAAACAGATAACTCTTAACTCATTTGAGAAGAGTAAGGTAGCTCATTGCACTAATGCAAATGTAAGCCTAATTAGGAAGAAACTTTCGTATGAAAAATTTCATTAAGGCTTTCGTAACACACATAGAGTCAGTTGAGGCTTGGGTCGACATGCAACAGTATGCTTCTAGGGACATCTTAACTAGTACAAAGATTTAAGAGAATTACCTTCCTATAGAAACACAAGCATGACCCTTTGAAGAATTGTCGTGAAAATTATTCTTGAAGACCTGAAAAAAATAACAAAGTAACCAAAAGTCTTTTTGAATTTTCTATTTAAAAAAATATTTTTGTGATTTTGAATTTTTCGAAAAATAAAACAAGCAATAAAAGAAAATCTTTTTGATATTTTTGATTTTTCGAAAATTAATGCAAAGAAATAAAAATATTTTTGGTTTTTCAGTTGAACAAAATTTTAAACAAATGAAAAGAAATGATAGTATCAAACACGCGAAAAGTTTTAGTTTCAATATATGAAAACGAAGCGTGTCGAAGCCTCTTAACCCACACTAACCTCTGAATGGTTAGGACAACAAGCCTCTGAATCGATACCTTTTTCACCAACAACATTTCGTTAATTTTGAGTATTTGATCCTGGTACCGAATTCGCATCTAACATTCTCGAACCTGCTAAAATTCTCACAAAAGATTTTTCATCAAGTGGTTTAGTGAAAATTTCAGCAAGTTGATTAGTAGTTTTGACAAAATGAACTTCAATGTTACCATCTTCCACATGATCTTTTATAAAATGATAACGAAGATCAATGTGTTTCGTTTTCGAATGTTGTACTGGATTATGACAAATGCGAATAGCACTTTGTGAATCACAGTACAAAGGAATCTTTTTCATATTAATTGCATAATCACGCAATTGACTTTGAATCCATATAATTTGTGATGTGCAAGCAGCAGCAGCTACATATTCTGCTTCAGCTGTTGAAATTGATACACATCTTTGCTTTTTCGACTGCCAGATCACCAACTTGCCATCGAGAAATTGACATCCGCCACTTGTACTTTTTCTGTCGAGAGTACATCCACCAAGGTCTAAATCCGAAAAGGCTTGAATGAAAAATCCAGATTTTGAAGGATACCATAATCCCAACGAAACTGTTCCTTTAAGATAACGAAAAATATTCTTTACAGCTGTTAAATGTGGTTCTCTTGGATTTGCTTGATACCTTGCACAATTGCACATAGAAAACATGATATCAAGTCTACTTGTAGTTAAATAAAGTAAAGAACCTATCATGCTTCGAAACAAAGTAAGATCAACAGCAGGTGAATCTAACGAAGGTGTTAACTTTGTTCCTACTGCCATTGGTACTCTTAGCTTAGTGCTATTAGTCATTCCAAACTTTTCAAGCAAATTCTTCATGTATTTTTCTTGGTTAATGAAAATTCTTTCTCTGCTTTGACGTATATTTAACCCAAGAAAATTGTGGATTTTACCCATCATGCTCATTTCGAATTTACTCTTCATCAAATTTTCGAATTCTCTAGATAAGGCAGGGTCAGTTGATCCAAAAATAATATCATCAACATAAATTTCAACAAGCATTAGATGATCCCCAACTTTCTTTCGAAATAATGTGGGATCAACAGATCCTTGTTTAAATTTAGATTGTTTCAAAAATGAAGTAAGAGTTGCATACCATGCTCGTGGTGCTTGTTTTAACCCATAAACTGCCTTATCTAAAATATAAACATGATCAGGATATTCTTCTTTAGTAAAACCTGGGGGTTGTTCCACATAAACTGTTTCTTCAAGCTCTCCATTTAAAAATGCACACTTCACGTCCATTTGATAAACATCAAAGTCTTTGTGAGCTGCATAAGCCAGAAATATACGAACAACCTCGAGTCTTGCGACAGGGGCAAAAGTTTTTTCATAGTCGATTCCTTCTTGTTGTGAATATCCTTTAACAACAAGTCTGGCTTTGTTTCGAATAATATTGCCATCTTTGTCGGATTTATTTTTGAAAATCCATTTTAGCCCGATAATCGAAACATCATCAGGTTTTGGAACAAGTCTCCAAACCTTGTTTCGTTCGAATTCAGCAAGTTCAGATTGCATAGCAACAACCCAATCTGAGTGTTCCATAGCATTCTTAACTGTTTTTGGCTCTATTTTCGAAATAAAAACATTAAACATGCAAAATTCTTGATTCGTATTCAGTACCTCATTTTTCGCACGAATTTGAGCTCTTGTTAAAACTCCATCTTGTGGATTTCCTATAACTTGCTCTTTTGGATCATTCTTTGTCCATTTCTCAAGTGGTGGATATGCTGGATCAAATTCCAATGGTGCATCTTCGTACATTTCTTCATTTTCAGTAACTACCACAGAAAAATTATCATCAAATTCATGAAATTCATCATTTTGATCAATATTAATTGCATCTGTATCATCATGCTCCCCCTCAACATGATTATCGTTTTGATCAATATTAATTGCATCTGTATCATCATGCTCCCCCTCAACATGATTATCGTTTTGATGCTCCCCCTCAAATTCATGATTCATACTACACTTCTCCCCCTCGAAAGGATGCTCCCCCTCAACATTTAGAGGAATAGACGTATGCTCCCCATCCATACGAACATTTAGCATACTTTCGCCATTTTTAGTTGTATCCGAAGTGAGTGTTGAATCATCATTATGTTTTGATGATTTGGGTGTTTGATTATCATCAGCATGAACTTCAACATCAATTGCCCTATCTGGAACACCAAAAATGAGATCATAATCAAAATCAATTGTATTATTATTCTCAGTTTGATTGTTTGATTCAGCAAGAATTGGTATTTGGTCAAACTTTCTTTCGACTTGTTTAACATAGTAATCATCAAAGGTGAGATTAAAAGTTTCTTCAACTTTGCGAGTTCGTTTGTTCAACACTCGATATGCAACAGAAGTATGCGAATATCCCAAAAATATGCCCTCATCAGCTTTAGCTTGAAACTTTGAAAGATTATCTTTAAGATTCATGATGAAACATCTGCAACCACAAACATGAAAAAATTTGACATTAGGTTTCCGATTATTTATTATTTCATAAGGAGTGATATTAAATCTTTTATGAATAAAAGAACGATTCTGAGTAAAACATGCTGTTGAAACGGCTTCAGCCCATAGATATTGAGGAAGATTCGCATATGTCAACATTGTTCTTGCTACCTCACACAATGATCTGTTTCTTCTTTCAACAACACCATCTTGTTGTGGTGTATATGGTGATGAGAAATTATGCAAAATTCCTTTTTCAGTTAAGAACGAATCCAACATCTTATTCTTAAACTCAGTGCCATTATCACTCTTTATTCGACGAACATTCTTTTTCAGACTCATCTCTATCTTTTTGATAAAATCAATCATTGTTTGAGCTACTTCAGATTTTAACCTGAGAAAAAATACCCATGTGAACCATGAAAAATCATCAACTATAACCAAAATGTACCGTTTCTTGTTAATTGTTTCAACAGTCGAAGGTCCACAAAGGTCAATATGAAGAAGTTCCAATGGTTCAACAATTTTTGATTCTATCACGATAGGATGTCCTTTGCGATGTTGTTTTCCTTGTTCGCAAGCTGCACAAAGAGTATTATTATCAAATTTTAACACAGGAAGACCACGAACTAAATCTTCTGTAACCAGCTTGTTTAGATTTCGAAAGTTTAAATGTGATAAACGTCTATGCCATAACCAACTGACATCACTTGAAGCTTTCGAAGTAGACAAACAGATGGTTTGGCCATTATTGGTTTAATATCGAGTGTGAACATATCGCCATATCGTTTCGATTTTAGCAATACTTCATTCGTCTTGACTTTTGAGATTATACTCCCTTCTTCGTTAAACACCACTTGATTTCCAGTGCCCACAACTAATTGTGAAACACTAATCAAGTTATGTTGAAGACCTTCCACATATGCAACGCGATTTACTGTGAATTGCCCATTCGTTACTTTTTCAAGACTTCGAAAATCTCTTAAGTTCTCCTTCCTTCCAGTCATGTGACGTGAGCAACCACTACCAATATACCACTTCGTATCATATTGCTCGTCACAAAGTACCTGCATTTAATTAAAGAATTTAGGTACCCAAGGCTTTTTGGGTCCTTGGTTATTAGTTTGAAACAAGGAGTGAATTTTAGAACTAAAAGCCTAAGTTCGAATTTTTGCAGTTATACTATCAATTAAATCAACATCATTATCTAAAGATATTGAAATATAATTTTTTGATAGTTTTGGACTTTCATTAGATTGCACCTCAGGCTTCTCAATTCTTGTTAATTTGTTGATTGGTTTCCATCTCTGTTTCGGAATTTCTGAATCTTGAGAAGATAAATTCTAGTTGTTGACTCATTCAAATACTTCTCATAAGCTGTTTTGATATGAACTTGAGAAAACCTCCCAGACTGATACCTTTTGCCTTGTCCTTCAAGCCAATTGTTGATAGAATGAATTTTTGATTTTTCATTTGAACACGAAACTCTTGTTGGTTTTGTGATTGAAGGATTTGGAAAATTTGGGTTTTGTGGAGTAAATGTAACTTTTGATTTGAAAGTTTTGTTTGGAACTTGTTGACTATTCGTTGATTTTCGAACATTGTTAAGTTTTTGATCATTCACAATTTGGTGTGATTTCTCATACTTTCGAATGTTATCAAATTTTCGAATATGTGCAACCTTTTGATTTATTGGAAATTTGTCTATTACACGTGTCTTTTTGTTTTTCTGTGACAATTGGTTTTTGAGAACTCTTGGTTTTTGAAGAATTTGAGAAATTAGATTTTGAAACACTAACTGTCTCATACGAAACTTTGGATTTAGTTAGAGCGGGTTTTTCGTTAGACACTACTTGCCAAAAAATTACTTTTCGTGCCTTTCTTTTTGAAACTTTGTGTTCTTTTGAAAAATTGTTAACAAGCACCTTGAATTCGTTTGAATTGAGTTTCACAATTGGAGTTGAATAAACAACTTCTTTTGTAACAACATCTTTTTCTTTTTCTGATTTAACAACCCATTTTTGTTTTGAGTTTTGTTTTTGAAAAATATACGAATTCTTAGTGAGATTGTTTTCAACAGTGTTTTGATTTGCAAAGAATCCTTCATCAGTGGAACGCTTATTGTCTTCTTCGACCAATTTGTTGAATTCGGGCTTGACGTTCTCAACATTCCCAGTTGTGACAAATACTTGATTTGGAAAAACTACATCATCTTTGCATGTAAAATTCGGATACACGACAGTATGAGTTTCCAAATAGTGAGCACCTTTGTCATTCATCACCTTGTCAAATTTTTCAGTTTCTCCATAAACTTGTTCAACAACAACTCTTGGAATTGAAGTTTCAGTTGAAACTTTCTTTTCTGTTTTACAAACATTCGAAGCTTTGATTTCATCCTCCTCATCATCACTACTATCTGTCTGACTGTCTCGAACTTCCACTTCATCAAAGTCAAATAATTTCGAAGTAGAGGGTTTTCCAATGTCATCCTCAACCATCGAATCATTAACAATTTCTTTACCTTTGGCCTTAGATGTGATGTTAATGATAGACAACTGAGAACAATCAATACTTTCTTCTTCTTCAATTTCACTGATTTCGCTAAGATTATCCGAATTCTCATCGACATCAGCAAAATTGAGTTGTGAATCAAGTTTCGAATGTTCAGTTCTTTTCAAAATTTTCACTTGTTCATCTTTTGTCAAACTTTCATTAACAATATTAACCAATTCATCAGCATTTAAAAACTCATCTATCTTAATAACGCCATATGCAAACCTATCGTCTGGTACTTTGTTAAAATCAGCTATTGTGTTTTCACAATCATATGACATGACATCAACTTTTTCTCTTTCGAATGCAAGAAAAGGCAATAGTTTTCGATGTTGTTCTTTGCTAATATCAGAAGAATGATGTAATGCTGTTAATTTTGCATATAACCATTTTGCAGAATTATAATAGATGTTACGTTGAGCCAACAACATTCTTACATCTTTATCTAGATTCTCTCGATCACAATTGACATTTTCTAATTGCAACTCTAGATACTCTACCCTGCAACGTTTCGTGTCTAGCATCTTTTGAGTCTCAAGTAATTGATTATTAAGTTTCTTTGCCTCATTACGAGCAGACACAACAATAGCATCAAAGTAAGCAACAGTATCATCAAAAGCAATTATTTCAGAATCATATGCATGTAAAGGAATATTAAATGATTCGAGTATAGAGCGTACCTTTTTTGTCATTGGATATTTGTCACTTGACTTCGAAACAAAACAATGTCCAGATATCTCTTCTTCTTCTCCATCCTCGAATTCTGCATACATGGCACCATGAGTAGGATGTCTCATTTCCTCATCATCAGACCCGGATGACCAAATCTGATAAGTACCGCTTTCTTCATCTTCATTCTCTCCTCTTGCCACAAGAGACAATCCCTTGGCCTTCTCATGAACTTCCTCCAGTTTTTCAGCATAGTATGCTTCGTCCTTCACTCTATTCTTCTTTTCCTCTTTCTTACGAAGCATACAATCAATTGCAAAATGATTCGCACCTTTGCAGTAATGAAAATCTACACCAGAATCTCCTTTCAATTTCTTTTCTGCCTTAAACTCTTTCACCTTTTTATCATCCTTCTCAGACTTTTCAAATTTCTTTTTCTCTTCTACACCAGACTTCGTAAGATTTCCTTTCAACTCACTCTGCTTTCCCTTAGAATTAAAAGGCCTTTTGAAAAACTTCTTAACTCGATTATTCGAATAAAAAGCTATAGCTTCATCATCCGAATTCAAGAGGAAACCTTCTTCATCTGAATTCTCTTTTTCAGCAGATTCCACCTCAGATACTTTCGAAACCAGAGCTAGTGGTCCTCCTAAACTCTGTTTCGCTTCTTCCATTATCTCAGACACTTCACTTTCGTGTGTCTTCAGCTGATTGTAAACATTATTCAATGAAGAAGTATCAAAGCTCTGTTGATTTTTGATCATCATACTAACACTCCTCCACTCCTTCCTAAGTCCCATAACAAAAGTAAGATTATACTCCATTAGAGACCTTGTGATTCCATAGCGATTGCATCTGTATATCAACTCATTCAGACGATCATAGTAAACTTCAATTGTTTCAGTTTCCTTCTGTTTGAACTCTTTCAGCTCAACCAAACATTGCTTAACAGAATTGATCTTAGTCTTCTCGCTTCCTTGATACTTTTCCTTGAGAGTATTCCAGATATCCTTATCAGTTTTACAACCACGAATGTAGTTATAAACAACAGGTGGCAAAGCACCTCTTAATTCTCTCATATAACGCTTTTCGTGTTTCTCCAGTCTTGTTTGTTGTTCTCCAACAGCAGAAGTAGTTCCAGATGAACCAATATTTTGAACATTCGGTGGAGGTTGAACTGTTCCATTGATGCAATTCCACAACTCTTCATCCAGACCATTCAAGTAGTCTTCCATACGATCAGCCCACTGATCATAGTATTCTGGAATCAACATTGGAATTTTTGTTGATGATCCGAGCATATGAGAATAAGAAGTTATTGTGTTCATGTTGAAGTTCGCCATTGATGAACACACGAAAAAAAATTCAGAAATCACAGAAAACTTGATGAATTTGATATTTGATCAAACGAATTGATCAGAAACTTATAATCGATCACTCGATTATACAATTTGAATGCAGGATCTAATCAAATCTGTAGATCAGATGTGATTTTTAGAACCAAAAGTGCGGAAACTTTTGAGACAAAAAAAAAAGACTCAAAATCAGATGATTCAGAAAGAAAATTAGATCAATGCAAGTTGATTCCTGCTCTAATACCAATTGTAGTTGAATTGTATATGAGAAATCGATTAAGAACAAGATTAATCAATGTAATGAACTCAGAAAGTAAATAAGACTTTGAAGTTTCTATTACTCTCAATAAGCTTGATTACAAAAGTAGACTACGAAATCTGGAAAACTCGTTAGTCTAAACCAAAGCTCAGTCCCTATTTATAGGAAACATGAGAGTACAAAAAATACTAAGTCTGGAACCATTATGCTTCGTACAAAAGTGACTTAGTAAATACATTATATACGAAATAGACTAAACACAATTTGACTCTTTGATGAACCAATGAATCGAGTAATGAATTAATCAGAGTATGAATTCAAGTAAGAATACAAGATTTGAACACAGGATGTAAATATGATCTTGTTATGCTCTATTATGCTTTCGAATTCTTTACAGAGTACAGTAGACAAGTCTGTAAAAGTTCTTATCTAACTCTAGTAAATAACCCTATTTATAGGGAACTGAAAGCATACAAAAAATATACTAAGGCATTGACTCTAAAGCTTCGAATAAAAGCGCCCTAGTAAAATACATTACAAAACATTTGAAGAGTCCAAAACATACTTCGACTAATTACAACAATTCGACCCTTACAATCTCCCCCTTTGTAATCATAGTCGAAGTCTTTAATTTGTAAGAAGTGTGATGGAATACAGTAACACTCTTCGAATCTCCGTGTACCAGGAGATAATCTTCTTCAGCTCTTTCTTGTCACCTTCATTGTTCTTCTTGCAATGATTCATACGAACATTTAAATTCGTATACTGAGACGTTGAATATCTCTCCACTTCGCTTGCCTGGAACAAGAATCGTTTAGCTTTTCCAGCTTTGTCTTTTCCTGCGAAGACCATTCCAAAAGGCTTCAGGCAAATTTCACCATCAGCATACTTCTTCAATTCCGCCTGTGTCTTCGTAGGAGCCATCGGAGCTTTAATTTCCATTCCTTTGGCAGTAGTTAATTCAACATCTGTTAGTGCCAAGCACTCATAATAGTTTTCGATAAAAATCTTGATGTGAGCTACTCCAAGCTTCAATTCATCCGGTTCTGTGTTTTGAAGGTATGAGAATGATTTGTCTTTCAAAAGTAATGCAACTTGTATAAGATCATACAAGTTCATTAATGGAAAATCTGCAACAGTGAATTCGCAAATATTTCCATTTGCCCTGGCAACCACATACTTAACATTCTGGACCGTGTTTTCGAAAAGCACATCCTTTTTCATACTTATGACCTTCTTGATTTTTATTACAGACCAAACTTCCTCAGGGGCTTTTCCAAGAACAGCATGAAAACGAATTTTCATGTGTGTACCTTCATCCTTATTTTTAAAATTCCCTTCTGCTTTGAACTGAGGCATGATAAACATCATTTCATTTATCGGAAAATCCAGCTGGCTTGCATCAGTATTCGTGACCAAATAACTCTGCTTTGGTTTCTTCTCGAATGTATACATGTGATTATAAGCAACCTTGGCCTCAATTGTTTCGTAATTATAGTGTTTGGCTGGATCACCTTTATCCATTCCCTTCGGATCACCAGCACGCTGAGCCATAATGCTTTGAATAATCCTCAATTTTTCAAGTTCAGCTTCTGCTGCAGCCTTCTTTTCTTCTTTCGATTTTTCCACTACAATTGATTTCCCTTTATCTTTCAAGGCTGGATTGTCAATTGTCTCTTTTGGATTCGAACCATTCTCACCAGTCTCCGAAGATTTACCAATCACAATTCCTTTCGAAATTGGTCTTGCAATTGGCATTGTTATTACAACAGTTGAAGTAACAAGTTCAGCAGAAACTATTACTGGTTTTGTTGTTGGGATTTTTGAAGAAAAGACTTTTCCCACCACTTTCGCATCTTCTCCACTAGTCTTCGACTCACTAGTTTTTCTTTCTCCCCCTTGCACCCCTGTGAAAAAAGGTGGGGCAATCGTTGTTGGAAGAAGACTTGATATGCGAAAGAGAGGAGCAAGTTGTTTGTTGAGAATTACTTCGAAGTGGAAAAACTTTTGTGACAAAAATTCAGGTGTAATCAAGGAATAAAACACCGGCCTGTCAGAAATTTCTTTTAACTCCTTGAGTAAAGTAATCACTTCCTTAAAGTTTGCACTTTGAGTTGATGAAATTTGAGTAAGTTGTGGACTCAAACTTTCATATAATTTGACAAATTTGGTGACAGCGTCACAAATTATATCAACCTTTTGATTCAATGATGCATAGTCTTGTTGAACAATAGCTATTTCTCTTTTCATATCTTCACGAAGTTCGTGAATTTGCAAGTTTACATCCTCTCAAACTTTATTCACATCTTGAATAAAAAGAACATGTCTTTCCATTGCAACATTCTTCAACTCTCTCAGATCACCAGCAAATTTCGAATTTTGAGAATTGATTCGAATTTCATTGTTTTGATCATTGAGATCAACTTTCTCCAAAATTCGTGATTCAGAGTCTGTAAGCATTCCAGAGACTTTGCTCACCAATCTGGCTTCGAACATCTTCAACATCGAATCAATCTCCAAACTTGAAACAGATGAACCACCCCCCAGATCAGCTTGGGATTGAAGTATCGAATTCAACTTCTGATTCAGGATTTTAAATTGTTTCATGGTCATCAGCATATGATCAGGAAACTGTTCTTCTTCTTCATGAAATTCCAATTCATCAAACATACCACAAAACCCCTCATTAGCAGTCTCTGTCTCCATAAAAACGGTTTCTTGAACAGGTGAAGTGGGTTTGGGTGGCTCAGTAGATTGAGAAGAAAAAATAGAAGTAAATGGTTGATCAAGAATGTGTTCGAATGTTGGGGAATATGTGGTTGAAGTAAGAGGAGTAGTGGATAATGGTAAGGAAACAATACTTGCAAAAGGAGCAGAAGTAGATGGACCTGTAGCTTCATTTTTCGAACCTCCTTCACCCATATCGACATTTGCATCCGTATCAGATACATGTGCAGGGATGCCTGAAGTTCGAACCGCCTCAGGAACTGATTTGGCAATCGAATCTTCGGGTGGTATGACAACTGTCTTCGCAGGAGTGGAACTTTCTGTGAAAAGAGTAAACGCTGGAGTTTCTGGAATTCTTTCACTATCATCTTATGTTGACTCAGTAGAGATTACAAGTTTTCGAGTCTTCTTCTTCTTTTTCTTTGACAAATGCTTTGCCATATCTTCAGCCCTTCGTTTCTTGGACACTGGTGAAACAGGTGCGGGCACTTCGCTAATTAAAACGCCTTGATGAGTGATTTGAGGTTTTCGAATCACTTTTTGTGTGGGAGACTTGCATTTATGGGTTGACTTCATTTTGATTCTTCGAAACATTCCAGTCTTCGAAGGAATGATAACATTTTCTTGGGTTTCTTCAAGAATAGGCTCAATCACTTGAGTCTTAGCAACGGACACTACAACGGTTTCAGGCTTCTTCTTTGGAGATTTCGAAGGTTTTGACTCAGTTTCATTCTTCTTCATCTTCTTGGATTTCATATCATCTCTATCCAAGAGTATGCCAGTTTCAATTGTAGAATCGATGGTCTGCAAATATGCCACCAAGACAAAGTTCGAAGGATAAACTCTTTTAAGCATAGCATCTGGAATACGAGCAACTGATGGAAAAGCTTCAGCATTATCTGTGACATCCTTCGGATAGTGGTATGATTGAAAAACTGCTTTGTCTTCATCATTGGGTACCAAAATCCCTTCCTTATTGTAAAAGTATTGCAAGATCAAACTCCAATATCTTGCACACGAAATACCATGAATAACATTCGTGTGTTCTACACCTTTTTGAAATTCTTTCCACAACTGTGTACAATAATCTACTTGAAGATCATAATAAATGCCAGCAACCATGGCATAAACCTCCATTCTTCCTTTATCAAGACCAGCAGATCTCCCAGTCAAACATCGTAGAAAAATACCAAATAAGAAATTCCATAGGCGTGGAAGAAAAGACTTCTTAAAATCATTAATCTTGGACAATGGTGGCTGATATCCCATCTCATTAAACATGTGAACGATTTGTGGAAAAGTAAATGAAACATATGGAGGCGAATTCGGAATATCAAGAATTTGGCAAAAGAGTTTCTTGGTTAGCCTGACCTTTTTGTCGTTCACCAGATGAAAAGTAATCGTATCAGATGCTTTGTTGTAAGTCGCAGTTGATCCTGCTTGCGAAAGCCAGGACAATGGAACAGAGAAACAATTGAACATCGCCTTAGCCAAAACCGAGTTCTTCAAAGCAACTATTAGCATCTTCAATTCTTCCGGGTACTGAGAAACTTCACCCTCCAAGTATTAGTTTGTTGCTTGAATCTTCATTATTGGTAATGAAGAGGCATCTTCAGTGGTATGAGAATCAACATGAGCAGAAGTCGCCATTGTTAGGGTTTGAAGATGATGATGAACAAAGAATTTGGGAAATTTGCTTTTTGATCGCGTAAACTGACAATGAACCCCTTGAATTCCCTTTTATATGTAACCCTTAAATTTGAATTTGAAGCGGGATATGTATTTAATGATATCCGACGTGCGACCTTGAAAATCGGACCATTACTGCGTAAAAGTAGCCATGCGTCAAAAAGTAGCTGTCACATCTCCTTGAAAAATGGACAGAATACCATACGTCATTTATAAACAGCCTGTCTTGTAATCCCCAAGAAAATTGTAACCGTCAGAACTCTTCGAATGGAAGCAAGGCTCTTTCACTTTTGGGATGAAAAGCGAAGTCATATGCCAAAAGTTCGAAATCATCAGCCTGAGTTGGTATTACTCAGAACCTCAAGGATTTCGTGAGTGCTGTGTTCCAAAGAATATAGACGAGAAACAAAGATAAGAAAAATATGGGATATTGTGATGTCAAACCATTGACACAAAAGCAAATGAAATCCCGGGTAAAGATTACTTCATTAATCATTAAGAGAAATGATCAATAGCTTGTGTGGGTTCCCGTGAATTACAATCGAATACTTGTTGATAAGTATCGAAGGGCTTATTTTATAATGCTTCGTGGATAGTTCAAAAATTTTGTTACATGTCATCCTAAACATAAGGTGAGAAATTATAACAGAAATTACTTGTTTGACTAGTATAGTCAGTGACAAGTTGATTTAGATAAATTTTGAAATGACAAGGACATTCGAATGAAACTCACACGGAAATCATATTCAAGAAAAAAATTTGTGTGCTGGATCTTGTTGGGTAACAAACATCGTGGGTTTTGAATGTTTGATCAAGACCACTCATTCGAAATGAATATGATTTGGAGTTTCGAATTTTGGTACAGAAACAAAAGTTTCGTGAAAATCTAGAACTTAGTTCCCCGTCAATTCCTTAAAAAAAAAGGTAATGAAAATTGGGTTTCACTTTCATCACGGTCTCATGATGTCAGATCATAAACACAGAGTTTTGATATATCTAACTCTCGATGGGTTTGATCAGAGACCTCTCGGACATATGTCTTCGTGTGTGATCGTGTAAGAACTTTACGGATGAAAAAGATTGAAGTAATACACGAAAAGTACCTCTGTTATTTTTGGACCAAACAGTAAACTCTTAACTCATTTTGAGAAGAGTAAGGTAGCTCAGAGACGAATGTGAATATAAGACTGATTGGGAAGAAATATTCGTATGAATAATTTCATTAAGGCTTTCGTACACACACATTGAGTCATGGAGGCTTTGGTCAACATACAACAGCATGCTTCTAGGGACATCCTAACTAGTTCGAATGATGAAAAATTTATCGATTCATACGAAAAATGTACCTTACCCGAGTACTGCAAGCATAATCTCCTCTGTATCTTCATGAGAATCTGCAACAAAATACTAAAAAGAAATAAGAATCAAAATATTTTTGTTGTTTTGATTTTTCGAAAATAAAGACAGAACAAACGAAAATCTTTTTGAAATTTTGAAAATTTTGAAAATTAAATGACAAAACAAACGAAAATCTTTTTGGATTTTTGAATTTTCGAAAATTAAATGACAAAACAAACGAAAATCTTTTTGGATTTTTGAATTTTTGAAAATTAAATGACAAAACAAACGAAAATCTTTTTGGATTTTTGAATTTTCGAAAATTGAAATAGTACTTGATGCAAATATGCAAAATTTTATCATCCCCTTATAAGTAACAAATGTACGAATTCGAAGGGGTCGAAGCGTTGACTATGAACAGTAACATCTGAATCAACCCTTAAAATAAGTAACAAATGTGCGAATTCGAAGGGGTCGAAGCGTTGACTATGAACAGTAACCTCTGAATGCTGAATGACTTTGCCTTGTCTTTTATTAAGCGCCTCTGATTCATTCCTTATCATGCATCATTCTTCTTTTTCGCATGGAACAAAATTTCCATCGATCATTCCAAGTCCCTCTATAATTCTCACAAAAGATTTTTCATCTAAAGGTTTCGTCAAAATATCAGCTAACTGATAAGTTGTTTTCACGAAATGTACTTTAATATTCCCATCCTCCACGTGATCTTTGATAAAATGATAATGAAGAGCTATATGTTTAGTCTTCGAATGCTGCACAGGATTATGACAAATTGTTATTGCACTTTGAGAATCACAATATAATGGAATCTTTTTCATATTTATTGCATAATCACGCAATTGACTTTGGATCCATATTATTTGTGAAGTGCAAGCAGCAGCAGCCACATATTCTGCTTCAGCTGTTGAAATTGATACGCATGTTTGCTTTTTCGACTGCCAGCTCACCAATTTGCCATCAAGAAATTGACATCCACCACTTGTGCTTTTTCGATCAAGATTACTGTTGGATAAGGTGTCTAAGTCCATAACTATTTCTGGTATGTACTTGACCCGACCCGGCATGGTCCATTTGTGTTGCATGGCACCATGCAATTGGATAAACTAAAATGAGAGAAATAACACTTATGGTTTATTAATATATTATAAGTTCTAATATATTAATAATATTATTTAATTAGTTTGATCAAGAATTAATTTAGAATTAATTAAGTGATCAAAAGATAACTAATTAAATATATGGGTAGATTATGTAAATCTTCCATATCTTATATAGTGGGCTAAGAGGCTCCATGGATTATCAAGTTGGGTTCCACCCATAGGATGCTCCATGGATGCTCCATGGGAGTTACAAACCCATGGGTCATGTAAATGAAGAGTCATGACACATTAGGGTTTACATGGTGTAACCCTAGATGTGTCAACACTATATAAGAAACCCATTCTCCACCAAAATCAGCTACACATAAGAAACAAGAGGGCTAGACCGATTTTAGAAGTGTGTATTCTCTCTAAAGTCATTCCAAAAGCATTTGGTGTTGTGTGAAGCATTTGAGGCATCACACTTGGGGTGCTAGGCTCACAAGGTTTCAATGATCATAAGCAACAACAAGGTAAGTTATTCTATCTTTCATGCAAGTTAAAATTTGTTCCCCATGTATGCTAGATAGGAATATAACCTTGGAATTCAACTTTGCATGATAATTAGACAAACATAGATCCAAGGTTATTAGGGTTGCATGTACACTTAGGAAGTGTTAGAATGCTCAAAACCCATCAGTGGTATCAGAGCCAGGTTCGTTTGTTGTTTTTTTTTTTTTGTGTGCAAACAGCTTGGAAAAAAATCGTTTTTCTGTTTTCTGCTCGTATGAAAGTTTGCACATTTGTTGCTGGAAATGGACTAGAAACATTACCCTAAACTGTTTTGATGTTTTAAAGCTTGTTTTAGATGGTGTAATGTTTATGCTAATCCATTTACAATGGCAATTATTAAAATTACAAGTTTTTTTTAAGTGTAATTTTTGATTCTTGAAAGTGTTCATATTCATGTTCTTGAACTTATGAAGATTAGATGATCATAGGAATTGTTTGTAACCTTCATGGTAGTTTAATTCATGATCATAATGTGTTTTAATGGAGTCCATAACTTGTCCTCAAGTTATGGAAAACCAAAAGTCTCACTTTTATTAAAGCCATTAAAAGAACACAAGAGTTATAAAAATGAAGAGTCTTCATTTTTATTACTCAATTAATTCATAAGTTATAAGAAATGAAAAGTTTTGGAAGTTTACAAAACTTGCCCTCAAGTTTTGGAACATGTAAAGTCTTGATTAAAACTTTAGTTCCAACCCTTAGAATTTTAAAAGTTAAAATTCAACCCTTATACTTTATAATATTATAAGTTACTAATATATATATGTATAACAAGTCGTCTTACCGCTAGTACGCCTCATTCACGAAGCCAGTCTATAAGGGGGGTATAAGGTTGTTGCCTATAAAATGGCAACTTAATGGGTGTCCACTCTCACCCACCGCTTCCTTGATCGGTGGAGGGTCGTTAGCCGAACGGGTAAGACAAGGACTTATAAATTCTCATTAAAAGTATGATGAATATTATAAAGTAACTAAATGCTTTTATTAAATTCCCAATCTTAGTTACTTTAGGAAAATGTGAATAAGGTGCTAATCCATGAAATTACACTTTACACTTTGTTTAAGTCGTTGGTGGAGCGTGTGTGGTTAACCGGCACACTAACTTGGACTTAACAAGGTAGGTAAAGGGTGACTTAAGGTTTACCATAGCATCGGTGGAGCGTGTGTCGTTTACCGGCACATCGATTGAGTGATAAACCTTGAGGGTACCAAGTGATTTGCATGGTTACTTCACACCTCGTTTTGTGATCCTCGGTATCCGAGTCACAAAACTTGGAGGGCACACTCGAGATTGAAACATGCCTTTGAAAAGTTCATTGAATCTCAAAAGAATCTAGGAATTTCTAAGAACCAATTAAAAACCTAATATTTATATTTCGTTTTTCATGGTGGAAATTGGTGAATCGTCATTCACCTACCTTTCAAATATGTTATAGCTTGGATTACGGCATACCTCTTCTAAGTTATAATATATTGTGATTGGATCGTAGCCTTAATATTACATTTGGGTGTTTTATTAAGGACTCTCTTAATATCTAAACTAATCTTGTTCTCTTCTTTCAGATGTCTTCAAACAATGTTGCTTTTGGCTCTAATCCTAATGGCTCCTTTACCCTTATGAACTTGTGTGGGAAAGTCACTTTTGATGGATCCAACTTCAATGAATGGATCAGAAACATCAGGATGATTACCCGCTACGAGGACAAAGAATATGTCCTTGACAAGGAGCTTAAGGAGATTGATGAGACCACTGCAACTCCCCAGGAGATCGCTGACTTCCGGGCACATGAAAGGGATGCTACAAAGTGGCATGCATCATGTTGGCCACCATGACAGCGGAACTCCAAAAGTCCTATAAGGACTTCTCCCCTTTTGAAATGCACCAAGATCTGATGGAAAGATACCATCAAAGTGCACGACAAGAGAGGTATGAAATCATATGCTCTATCATAACAACCATGATGAAGGACGGGGAATCCGTCACGAGCCACATGCAGAAAATGCAAAGGTATGTGGATCGGTTGCTGAAGCTTAATGTGAACTTCCCTGAGAAGCTTGCAATAGATATCATTTTGCACTCCTTACCATCGTGCTATGATCAATTCCGCATGACATATCACATGAATAAGGAAGAGGTCACACTCAGCAAACTTCAGGGACTCCTCAAGACCGCAGAAACAGGTCTTAAGGGTAAGTCGGTTGTTAACACTCCTACTCCAAACTCTGCCGCGGTTTTCGCAATCGGGAAAGGTAGAGGGAAGAAGAGGAAGAGCTCTTCGAAGGGTACCAAGGCTAGGACCCTTGATGGCTCTTCTTCAAGTGGAACCAAGAAAGGTTTTGTCACTCCTTCTTCTGACCCTAAAGAGGCTGAATGCTTCTATTGCCATGAAAAGTCACATTGGAAGCGGAACTGCCCAAAGTACCAGCAAGATGTGAAGGATGGGAAAGTTAAACCCAACCATGCAGGTATTTACACTATCTTATCTAATAACTCACCCCATTCTAACTCTTGGGTCCTTGATACCGGTTGTAGTATTCATATCTGTTCTGATTTGCAGGGACTAAGAAGAAGTGAGAATGTGGAGCATGGAAGAATAAACTTAATCATGGGGAATAGGAAAGCTTACCTGTCACCAAGATTGGAGTTTATACTTTATCGCTAAGTAGTTGGTTTAGTTTAGATTTGAATAAATGTTGTTATTCGCCAGAAATGGCAAGAAATATTATTTCCTTTCATGCATTGTATAAACAAGGTTTCACCTTTTCATTTGATAATGAAGTTGGTTCGATTAATGCTTTCTTTAATAATGTTCTTTATTTTAAAGCATTACATTGTGATGGTGTGTATGAAACTGTATCTGTGGTTGATAACTTAGGAAATAATGTATTGTGTATTGATTATGTTAATGATAATAACTTGGATAAAGCATCATTATGGCATTGTCGTCTTGGACATATAAGCAAGAAACGCATAGGCCTACTCCAAAAGGATGGAGTATTGGAGTCATTTGACCTAAAGTCAGATGATAGTTGCGAATCATGCTTACTTGGAAAAATGACAAAGTCACCCTTCACAGGTTCTTGTGAGAGGGGTGAAGGTTTGTTGGATCTTATACACACGGATGTGTGTGGGCCCTTCAAACATGCCACAAGGGATGCTAATCGTTATTATTTGACTTTTACTGATGATTACAGTAGATATGGATATGTCTACTTAATCGAGCATAAGTCAGAGACTTTTGAGAGGTTTAAAGAGTTTAAACAGGAAGTCGAGAATCAATTGGGAAGGAACATTAAGATGCTTCGATCCGATCGAGGTGGTGAGTATCTTAGTTCAGAGTTCCTCGACTATCTTAGGGAATGTGGGATTGTCTCACAATTGACACCTCCCAGGACACCGCAGTTGAATGGTGTAGCTGAGAGGCGTAATCGAACCTTGTTGGATATGGTTCGTTCCATGATGAGTCGAGCTTCGCTACCAATCTCATTTTGGGGGTATGCCTTAGAGACTGCCGTCCATATCCTTAATCTAGTTCCCAAAAAGAAAGTTGCCAAAACTCCTCATGAGACGTGGACTGGTAAAGTACCCAAACTATACCACATTAAGATTTGGGGTTGCGAGGCTTTCGTGAGACGCGAGACTCATGATAAGCTCGAACCTCGAAGTGAGAGGTGTATTTTCATCGGCTACCCACATAAATCCTTTGGTTACCTCTTCTATAGACCTAGTGAGAATGTGGTCTTTGTAGCTAGGAGGGCTTTCTTTCGAGAGAGAGAGAGTTCATAAGCCAAGGAGACAGTGGGAGGCAAGTTGACCTTGAAGAAATTCAAGAGTCAAGTGGTGAAGGAACTTCAAACCCTAGCACTCAACTTGAGGAGGAAACTTCTGTTGAGCCAATTGACAAGTCTGTACCTCTGAGGCGTTCCACAAGGGTTAGGAATGCACCTGAACATTACTATGGATTCCATATTACTGCGGAAGGTGATACACTTATCAGTGATGAGACACTGATAGGTCTGGATGAACCTAACAGTTACGCGGAAGCCATGGCAGGCCCTGAGTCAGCCAAGTGGAAAGAGGCAATGGACAGCGAGATACAGTCCATGTATGACAATCAAGTTTGGAACTTGGTTGAGAATGTACCAGGTCGTAAGACTGTAGGGTGCAAATGGATCTTCAACAAGAAGACCAACATGGATGGTAATGTACACACTTATAAGGCACGACTGGTTGCAAAGGGTTTCTCACAAACTCTGGGAGTTGATTATGATGAGACCTTTTCTCCAGTGGCCAAGATTAAGTCTATTAGGGTTCTGTTAGCCATAGCCGCATTTCATGACTATGAAATATGGCAAATGGATGTCAAAACCGCTTTCGTTAATGGAAAGTTGGCTGAGGATGTTTACATGAGTCAGCCAGAGGGTTTTGTCAACACAGAGTACCCTAATAGAGTGTGTAAGCTTGAGAAATCCATTTATGGGTTAAAGCAAGCACCTCGCAGATGGAATCTTTGCTTTGATGAGAAATTCAAGGAATTTGGCTTTTCTAGGAGTGAAGATGAATCTTGTGTATATGTCAAGGCTAGTGGGAGTATAGTTAGCTTTTTGGATGTCAAGGCTAGTGGATGACATACTACTCATAGGAAATGACATCCCAACTCTGCAGGAAGTTAAGTCCTGGCTTGGGAAGTGTTTCTCTATGAAGGACCTAGGAGAAGCTGCCTATATTCTAGGGATAAGGATCTTGAGAGACCGGAGTAAAAGACTAATTGGACTTAGTCAGAGTACTTACTTGGATATGGTGTTGAAGAGATTCGGCATGCAGGACTCCAAGAAAGGAGAGTTACCCATCCAGAGTAATGCCAGATTGAGTAAGACACAAAGCCCTAGTACTGAGGCTGAGATAGCAGAAATGAGTCGAATACCTTATGCTTCGGCTGTAGGATCGATCATGTATGCTATGACGTGTACTCGACCTGATGTAGCCTTTGCTTTGAGCATGGTTAGCAGGTATCAGGGGAACCCTGGCAAGGCACACTGGACTGCGGTAAAGAATATCCTCAAGTACCTACGGAGGACTAAGGACTGGGTCCTTACCCTCGATGGGAGTGAAGACTTGAGAGTTGTAGGGTATAGTGATGCTAGCTTTCAGACTGATAGGGATAATTTCCGCTCTCAGTCAGGCTGGGTCTTTACCTTAAATGGAGGAGCAATTTCTTGGAAGAGTTCCAAGCAAGAGACAGTGGCTGATTCAACTTGCGAATCAGAGTATATAGCAGCTAGCGAGGCAGCAAAGGAGGCGATATGGCTGAAGAACTTCATTGGAGACCTTGGAGTTGTACCAGCTATTAAAGAGCCAATGGAAATTTTCTGTGATAGTGAAAGTGCAGTTGCCTTAGCCAAGGAACCAAGGGATCACGGGAGATCCAGACACATCGACAGAAAATACCATTTCATCAGACATCAAATAGAAGAAGGACTCCTCGTGGCAAAGAGGGTATCATCGGATTAGAATCCAGCAGATCCCCTCACGAAGGGACTGACTCGGATTAAGCATCTCCAGCATGCTCGGAGCATAGGGCTGAAGGATGATATTAGATTTAGTAGTTAGATAACCTTGAAATTTGTAAAGTGTAATTGACATTAGATGATGAATAAAAGGTGTTTTATTTATGAGTAAAGTGTTGCTATCTCTTGTCGATCGTTTACTATATTTCTTTTGCATGTTTTGACTTCCAGAATAATTATGTTTGGTATATCATATTATTCGAACCTCCACAGTCGGTCATATGTCGGAAGTAGGTATGAATCAAGACTGTCATGATTGGTTGCAGAGGTCTAAGTTGTTGGACATGGCTACAACACTCATGAGTGCTCATAAGTTCTGAGCATTGGACTCAACCCACGCTCACTGGAATCACTTCATGGAATTTATCTCGAGTGATCGTGAGACGGTAATATCATATAAGTCTTCAAACCTAGAGATATGATTTGTTACTTATGAGTTGGTTATGCATTGATTGTACGTTAACGCATTGGTAACTCGATGTTATAAAACGTGCTTTTGTGTATAATTCAATGAGTGGTAGAACAAACATATGAGTCGAAGTTTATCTGTTCCTTCTTGGATTAGAAGCTGATATCTGGGCCCCTCGATGATTTTGTTTTGACCTATGTACCCGGCCCGGTAAGAACTAAGTTGATGTGTTCAATTAAGTTCTTTGTCAAACAAATCGGGAATCGGGAAATAAACTGCTGGACAATAAGTAAGACATTGTTCCATGTATTTGTCCGGCTGATATCTAGAACAGAGGATTATATGATCACTTATCTTAAAATGGCGTATCATCATCTTCTCAGTTCCGAGAGACCTTGAAAGAGCTACGATTGCCGATCGGTTCTTGAAGTATTGCAGTTATAGTTATTAGACTTATCCAAGTGGGAGACTGTTGGATAAGGTGTCTAAGTCCATAACTATTTCTGGTATGTACTTGACCCGACCCGGCATGGTCCATTTGGGTTGCATGGCACCATGCAATTGGATAAACTAAAATGAGAGAAATAACACTGATGGTTTATTAATATATTATAAGTTCTAATATATTAATAATATTATTTAATTAGTTTGATCAAGAATTAATATAGAATTAATTAAGTGATCAAAAGATAACTAATTAAATATATGGGTAGATTATGTAAATCTTCCATATCTTATATAGTGGGCTAAGAGGCTCCATGGATTATCAAGTTGGGTTCCACCCATAGGATGCTCCATGGGAGTTACAAACCCATGGGTCATGGAAATGAAGAGTCATGACACATTAGGGTTTACATGGTGTAACCCTAGATGTGTCAACACTATATAAGAAACCCATTCTCCACCAAAATCGGCTACACATAAGAAACAAGAGGGCTAGGGCGATTTTAGAAGTGTGTATTCTCTCTAAAGTCATTCCAAAAGCATTTGGTGTTGTGTGAAGCATTTGAGGCATCACACTTGGGGTGCTAGGCTCACAAGGTTTCAAGGATCATAAGCAACAACAAGGTAAGTTATTCTATCTTTCATGCAAGTTAAAATTTGTTCCCCATGTATGCTAGATAGGAATATAACCTTGGAATTCAACTTTGCATGATAATTAGACAAACATAGATCCAAGGTTATTAGGGTTGCATGTACACTTAGGAAGTGTTAGAATGCTCAAAACCCATCAATTACAACCACCCAAGTCAGCATCCGAATATGTTTGTACAAAGAACCCAGTGTTCGAAGTATACCCCAATCCTAACGAAATTGTTCCTTTAAGATAACGAAAGATATTCTTCACAGCAGTGAGATGTGGTTCTCGTGGATTAGACTGATACCTAGCACAATTACACACAGAAAACATGATATCAGGTCTACTTGCTGTGAAATAAAGTAATGAACCACTCATGCTCCTATATAAAGTTATGTCAACAGCAGGTTTATCTAACGATGGTGTTAGTATGCCCGTTGCCATTGGAACTCGTAACTTCGTGCTATTCGTCAATCCAAACTTTTCCAACAGATTCTTCGTATATTTTTCTTGATTAATAAAAATTCCTTCTCTGTTTTGACGAATATTCAAACCAAGAAAATTATTGATTTTTCCCATCATGCTCATTTCGAACTTACTTTTCATCAAATCTTCGAATTCTCTAGACAAAGCAGGGTCAGTTGAGCCAAAAATAATATCATCAACATAAATTTAAACAAGCATTAGATGATTCCCCACTTTCTTTCGAAATAATGTGGGATCAACTGATCCTTGTTTAAATTTAGATTGTTTCAAAAATGAGGTAAGAGTTGCATACCATGCTTGTGGTGCTTGTTTCAAACCATAAACTGCCTTATCTAAAATATAAACATGATTTGGAAATTCTTCGTTAATAAAACCTGGGGGTTGTTCCACGTAAACAGTTTCTTCAAGCTCTCCATTTAGAAATGCACACTTCACGTCCATTTGATAAACATCAAAATCTTTGTGAGCTGCATAAGCCAGAAATATACGAACCGCCTCGAGTCTTGCGACAGGGGCAAAAGTTTCTTCATAGTCGATTCCTTCTTGTTGTGAATATCCTTTAACAACAAGTCTGGCTTTGTTTCGAACAATATTTCCATCTTTGTCGGTTTTATTTTTAAAAATCCATTTTAACCCGACAATCGAAACATTTTCAGGTTTAGGAATTAATCTCCAAACCTTGTTTCGTTCAAATTCATACAATTCAGATTGCATTGCAACAACCCAATCTGAGTGTTCCATTGCAATCTTAACTGTTTTTGGTTCAATTTTAGAGATGAAAACATTGAACATGCAAAATTCTTGATGAGTATTCAATACCTCATTCTTTGCACGAATTTGAGCTCTTGTTAAAACTCCCTCTTGTGGATTCCCAATTACTTGATCCTTCGGATGATCTTTTGTCCATTTTTCCATTGGCGGATATGCTGGATCAAATTCCAAAGGTGCATCTTCGTATATATCATCGTTGTCTGAGCCTACAATCGAACAAACATCATCAAAATCATTATTATTCTCAATGTTTTCTAAATTCTCCCCCTCAACATTATGCTCCTCCTCAACATTGGCATTCACTCTTCCATTCTCCCCCTCGAAATAATGCTCTTCCTCAACTAGAATATTCGAATCCAATTGCTCCCCCTCCACTGGCTTGTTTTGCATACTTTCGCTTTTCTCTGGAGAAGTTGATGTTGAATCATCAGTAAGCTTTGTGAGTTCAGAGATATGATTATCATTTGCATGTATTTCAGCATTAACAGCATGATCTGAAACTCCAAAAATTAAATCATAATCAACATCTAATGTTTGTCAGGATTCAGATTCATCTTGTGTTTTTGTCAGAATAGGATGATTTTCAAACTGTGATGTTGTTTGTTTAATGTAGTAATCATCAAATGTAAGATTAAAAGTTTCTTCAACTCTTCGTGTTCTTTTGTTCAACACACGATATGCGACTGAATTATGCGAATATCCCAAGAAAATCCCTTCATCTGCTTTAGCTTGAAATTTCGTAAGACTATCCTTGAGATTCATAATGAAGCATCTGCATCTGAAAACATGAAAAAATTTGACATTAGGTTTTCGATTGTTGAGAATTTCATATGGAGTAATGTTAAAACGAAGATGAATGAACGATCTGTTTTGAGTGAAACATGCGGTTGATACTGCTTCAGCCCAAAGATATTGTGGAAGATTCGCATATGCCAACATAGTCCTTGCGGCTTCGCATAGAGACCTATTTCTTCATTCAACAACACCGTTTTGTTGTGGTGTGTATGGAGATGAAAAATTATGTGAAATCCCCTTGTGCACCAAAAATGAATCAAGAACATTGTTCTTAAATTCAGTTCCATGATCACTCTTAATTTTTCGAACAATCTTCTTCAATGTTGTTTCCATCTTTTTGATAAAGTCAATCATGATTTGTGCAACTTCAGATTTAAGCCTGAGAAAAGAAACCCACGTAAATCTGGAAAAATCATCAACAATCACTAAAATGTACCGTTTCTTGTTGAGAGTTGAAACTGTCGAAGGTCCACACAAATCAATATGTAAGAGCTCCAGAGGTGAAACTATTTTCGAATCAATCGTAATTGGATGACCTTGTTTATGTTGCTTGCCAACTTCACAAGCTGCACATAAAGAATCATTGTCAAATTTAAGTACAGGTAAACCTCTTACCAGATCTTGTACCACAAGTTTATTGATGTTTCAAAAATTAAGATGAGAAAGTCTTCGATGCCAAAGCCAACTTAAGTCTGATGTTGCTTTCGAAAGAAGACATATAGCAGGTTTCCCTACTATCAGATTGATGTCCAAAGTGAACATGTCACCTTTCCTTTTGGATTTCAGTAACACCTCTTTTGTTTTGACATTCGAAATAATACTTCCTTCTTCATTAAAAAGAACTTGATTGCCAATGCCCACAACAAGTTGAGAAACACTTATCAAGTTATGTTGAAGACCTTTAACATACGCCACACGATTCACTGTGAATTGTCCATTCGTGATCTTCCCATATCCTTTGACTTGACATTTTTGATTGTTCCCAAACTTTACTACTCCAGCATTTTTGAGACTTCGAAAATCACGTAAATTCTCCTTCTTCCCAGTCATGTGACGAGAGCAACCACTATCGATGTACCACTTGTTATCATATTGCTCGTCACATGGTACCTACATTCAATGGAAAAATTCAGGTACCCAAGGCTTTTTGGGTCCTTGGAAATTAGATTTCAATTTCTAATGCAATGAAGAACTTTTAACCCAATCACAAACTTTTGTTTTGAGACTATCAATTAAGTTTACATCTTCATTTATAGGAACCGAAACATAAGTTTTTGATGGTTTCAAATGTTCACTGACATTACCCTTCGAATTCTGAGTTTGTGAATGAACATTCTTTGCTTTTATTACTGGTTTCCAAGCTTTGACTGAAATGTTCGAATCCTTAGACAATGAACTGCCATTTGATGAATTATTCACATACTTTTCATATGCTTTGTGAATTTGCTCCTTTGAAAATGTATTTGACTGATACATCTTTCCTTTGCCTTCAAGCCAATGATCAATGTTCTTCCTTGACGTTATTCCTTTTTCTCGTGAAGTTTTCATAGTTTCTTTCTTCGTTTGATTTGGAAAATTTGGCTTTTTAGGAACAAAATCAACTTTTGGATTTGTTATAAAAGATTTTGCAGATGATGTATCAACTGTTGATTTAAAATGTTGACGTTGAAAGAATTTTTTATTTGGATTTGAGTTATTTGAAAATTTTCTTGGAATATTAGTTTCTGAAACTTTCGAAAACCTTGGTTGATTAATCTCTTCAGACTTTGAATGATTTGATTGATATGAATGTTGAGGTTTTGTTGAAAAAGATGAATTTTTAGCTTTGAAAACATTTTTGGGTGATTGTGATTCAGACACCTTTTGAGACTCAACATTTTGCCAAAATATTTTCTTTCTTGCTTGTCTTTTCGAAATGTTGTTTTCCTTCGAAAATTTGTCAATTTGATATTTGAATTCCTTGAAGTTTAATTTGACAACTTTTTCACATTCCTTTTCAACTTGTTTTGAATTCACTTTTTCAATTTTTGATTTTTCAACCCATTGTCTGTGTGGTTTTTGACGTTGGAAAACATACAGATTCTTTGTTAAGTTCTTTTCAACTGTGCTTTGATTTGCGAAAAAGCCTTAATCAATTGTTTTTGAATTATCCTCTTCAACTAACTTCTTTAATTTTGGTTTGATATTCTCAACATTTCCAGTAGTTACGAAAACTTGATTTGGAAAAATGACATCATCTGTACATTTGAAATTTGGATAAACCACTGAATTCGTTTCAAGATAGTGTTCACCTTTTTCATTCATTACTTTTTCGAACTTTTGTGTATCACCATACACCTGATCAACCACTATTCGTGGATTTTCTTCTTCCTTTGAAGATTTCTTTTCCTTCGAAATTTTCTCTTCACCTTCATCATCACTATCATCAGTTTGACTGTCTTTGATATCCACGAAGTTCACATCACTAACTTTCGAAGTTGAGGGTATATCAGTTTCATTTTCAACCATCAAATCCTTAATTTTTTCTTTCCCTTTAGATGTTGATGCAACATTAATAACAGACAACTGAGAACAATTAACATCTTCAAGTTCACTAATTTCACTAATATTGTCAGAATTATCTTCAATATCAGCAAAATTAGATTGAGAATCAGATGTTGAATTCTTAGTCTTTTTCAAAATTTGAATTTGTTCATATTTAGTCAAAGTATCATTCACGATGTTAACTAATTCTTTAGCATCAAGACATTCATCAATTTTGACAATTCCATATTTATATCTATCATCAGGAACTTTGTCAAAATCAGCTATTATTTGCTCACAATCATACGAAATATTATCAACCTTAGCTCTTTCAAATGCTAGAAAAGGTAGTAATTTTCTATGTTGCTCTTTACTTATGTCACTTGAATGATGTAAATCAGTTAATTTGCTATAAAGTATTTTCATAGAATTACAGTAAATGTTTCTTTGTGCTAGCAAAAGTTTAACATCACTCGATAACATATCCCTATCACACATAATATTTGTCATTTGTAATTCCAAACATTCAATTTTGCTTATTTTCAAGTCTAATCTCTTTTTGACCTCTAACAACTCCATTGACAACTTGTTGGCCTCATTGCTAGCAGACACAACAATTGAATCAAAATAAGTAACCGTCTCATCAAAAGAAATTAGTTCAGAGTCATAAGCATGTGTAGGAATATTAAAGGATTCGAGAATTTTACGTACCTTTGTTATCATTGGAGATTTGTCTGCCATTTTAGATACGAAGCATCGTCCTTTCACTTCGAATTCTTCGTCATATGAATCCTCCTCCATTTTCGCATACATCGCTCCATGCGTTGGATTCCTCATTTCTTCATCGTCTGACCCGGATGACCAGATTTGATAAGTTCCATCTTCATCCTCATGCTCACCCTTTGCAACCAATGACAAATTCTTAGCTTTCGTACGAACCTCTTCCAGCTTCTCTCCATAATACGCCTCATCCTTGACTTTATTCTTCCGCTCATCCTTCTTCCGAAGCATACAATCATTCGCAAGATGATTAGCACCGTTGCAGTAATGACAATCTATTCCGGCATCACCTTTCAGCTTCTTCTCACCCTTTTCATCAGCCATCTTCGAATCTTTCTTCTCAACTTTCTTTTTCTCCTCAACAACATTTTTACTTACAGAACTTCCTTTCACCTCAGCAAGCTTGGTCTTCGAATTGAACGGCTTTTTGAAAAATTTCTTAACACGATTATTCGAGTAAAATGCTATTGCTTCATCATCCGAATTCATGATGAATCCTTCTTCTTCCTCAGAATCACCATTTTCAGCTTCTTTCTCAGAGATCTTTGACACAAGAGCTAATGGACCTCCCAAATTCAACTTCGATTCATCAGCAATTTCATTTACCTCAATTTCGTGTGTTTTCAACTGATTGTATAGATCATTAAGAGTTGACGAATCAAAACTTTGCTGATTCTTCACCATCATACTCACACTCCTCCATTCTTTTCGAAGCCCCATCACAAAGATAAGATTGAATTCCATTGAAATCCTTGTAATTCCATAGCGATTACAACGATAGATTTACTCGTTCAGTCGATCATAGTAGACTTCAATTGTTTCACCTTCCTTTTGTCTTAAATCTTTCAGCTCAACCAAACATTGTTTGACTGAATTGATTTTCGTTTTCTCACTTCCTTGAAACTTATCTTTTAGATTGCTCCAGACCTCCTTTGCAGCTGTACAACTCTTAACGTAATTGTACACAACTGGAGGTAAAGCACCTCGCAGTTCCCTCATACACCTTTTCTCCAGTTTCTTCAGACGATCAGTTTGATTATCAACACCAGAATTTGTGGAAGAAGATCCGATTGGTTGAACATTCACTGGAGCATTAACACTTCCAGTGATACATGTCCATAATTCTTCATCAAGACCATTCAGATAATCCTGCATCCGATCAGCCCACTGATCATAATATTCAGGAATTAGCATTGGAATTTTAGTCGATGATCCTAACAGATAAGAGAATGAGGTCATTGAATTGAGATTGAAACTCGCCATTGTTGTACGGAAGATGATTTTGAGAAGTTTGAAAAGATTTGAGAATTTGAAAACAAACTAGATGAATCAAATCGAATTGATGAGAATAACACTCGATTCAACAATTCAAATGCAGAATCGAATCACAGACTAAGATCTAGACAATTTTTCACTTTCAAAAAGTGCGGAAACTTTTGAATCAAAAAGTTGATTCAAAAACCTTTTGAACAGCGTGAAAATCAGATCAGAGATATGATTCCTGCTCTGATACCAATTGATGAACCAATGAATCGAGTAATGAATTAATCAGAGTATGAATTCAAGTAAGAATACAAGATTTGAACACAGGATGTAAATATGATCTTGTTATGCTCTATTATGCTATCGAATTCTTTACAGAGTACAGTAGACAAGTTTGTAAAAGTTCTTATCTAACTCTAGTAAATAACCCTATTTATAGGGAACTGAAAGCATACAAAAAATATACTAAGGCATTGACTCTAAAGCTTCGAATAAAAGCGCCCTAGTAAAATACATTACAAAACATTCAAAGAGTCCAAAACATACTTTGACTAATTACAACAATTCGACCCTTACACTCTTTACAAGACATCGACCCTTACACATGCTCAAAGCAAAGGCCACATCAGGGCGAGTACAAGTCATTGCATACATGATCGATCCAACAGCGAAAGCATATGGTAATCGACTCATCTCAGCTATCTCATCCTCTGTACTCGGGCTCTGAGCCTTGCTCAGTTTGGCATTATGTTGGATCAGTAAGTCACCTTTCTTGTAATTTTGCATGTTGAACCTCTTCAACACCTTATCCAAGTAGGTACTCTGACTATGTCCAATTAGTCTCTTACTCTTGTCTCTCAATATCCTTATCCCTAGGATATAGGCAGCTTCTTCAAGGTCCTTCATAGCGAAACATTTCCCAAGCCAGGAATTAACCTCCTGCAAGGTTGGGATGTCATTTCCTATGAGTAGTATGTCATCCACATACAGTACCAAAAAGCTAACTATACTCCCACTAGCCCTAACATATACACATGACTCATCCTCACTCCTTGAAAAGCCAAACTGTTTGACTTTCTCATTGAAACAAAGATTCCATCTGCGAGATGCTTGTTTCATCCCATAAATGGATATCTCAAGTTTACACACTCTATTAGGGTACTTTGCATCGAAAAAACCCTCTGGCAGAGCCATGTAAAAATCCTCAGCCAACTTTCCATTAAGGAAAGCGGTTTTGACATCCATTTGCCATATTTCATAATCATGAAATACAGAAATGGCTAGCACAACCCTAATAGATTTAATCTTCGCTACTGGTGAGAAGGTCTCATCATAGTCAACTCCCGGAGTTTGAGTAAAGCCCTTCGCAACCAGTCGCGCCATATAAGTGTGTACCTTTCCATCCATGTTCGTCTTCTTCTTGAAGATCCATTTGCACCCGACTGTCTTACGACCCAGTACATTGTCAACCAAGCTCCAAACTTGATTGTCATACATGGACTGAATCTCGCTGTCCATAGCCTCTTTCCATTTAGCAGACTTGAGGCCTGCCATGGCTTCCCTATAGCTGTTAGGTTCATCTAGATTTACCAGTGTACTATCACTGATAAATGTATCACCTTCCGCAGTAATATGGAAACCATAGTAATGCTCATGTGCATTCCTAACTCTAGTGGAACGCCTCAAAGGTATGGGCTCGTCAGTTAATTCAACAGGAGTTTCCTCCTTAGGTTGATTTCTAGGGTTTGAGGTTCCTTCACCACTTGACTCTTGAAGCTCTTCAAGGTCAATTTGCCTCCCACTGTTTCCTTGGCTTATAAATTCTCTTTCGCGAAAGACCCGTCTCCTTGCCACAAAGACCACATTCTCACTGGGTCTGTAGAAGAGGCAACCAAAGGATTTCTGTGGGTAGCCGATGAAGATACATCGCTCACTTCGAGGTTCGAGCTTGTCATGAGTCTCGCGTCTCACGAAAGCCTCACAACCCCAAATCTTGATGTGGTCTAAATTGGGAACGTTCCCAGTCCACGTGAGGTGTTTTGGCAACCTTCTTGGTAGGGACTAGATTAAGCATATGGGCGGCAGTCTCTAAGGCATACCCCAAGAATGAGATTGGTAACGAAGCTTGACTCATCATGGAACGAACCATGTCTAACAAGGTTCGATTACGCCTCTCAGCCACACCATTAAGTTGTGGTGTCCTAGGAGGTGTCAATTGTGAAACAATTCCACATTCCTTAACATAGTCAAGGAACTCTGTACTAAGATACTCTCCTCCTCGATCAGATCGAAGCATCTTAATGTTCCTGCCCAGCTGATTCTCCACTTCCTGTTTAAACTCTTTGAACTTTTCACAGGTTTCTGACTTATGCTTGATTAAGTAGATATAACCATATCTACTATAATCATTAGTAAAAGTCACATAGAAGCGGTGAGCATCCCTTGTGGCGGTTTTGAAAGGTCCACACACATCTGTATGTATGAGATCCAACAAACCTTCACCCCTTGTACAAGTACCAGTGAAGGGTGACTTTGTCATTTTTCCAAGTAAACAAGACTCGCAACTATCATCCGACTTTAAGTCAAATGATTCCAAAATTCCAGCCTTCTGGAGTTGGCCTATGCGCTTCTTGTTGACATGTCCAAGATGACAATGCCACAAAGATGCCTTATCCAAACTAGTGGAAGAATCAATATGCAACACATTATTTCCTAAGTTATCTACAACATTCACAGCTTCATATACACCATTGCAAGGTAATGCTTTAAAATAAACCACATCATTATAAAAAACATTAATAGCACCACATTCATTATCAAATGAAAAACTATAACCTTGTGTGTACAAGCCATGAAAAGAAATAATATTTCTCGCCATTTCAGACGAGTAACCACATTTATTCAAATCTAATGTTAACCCACTACTTAGCAATAAATAATAAACTCCAATCTTGGTGACAGGTGATGCTTTCCTATTCCCCATGATTAAGTTTATCTTCCCGTGCTCCACTTCCTCACTTCTTCTTAGTCCCTACAAATCAGAACAAATGTAAATTCCACACCCTGTATCAAGGACCCAAGAATTAGTATATTGTGAGTTATTAGACAATATAGTGTAAATACCTGCAAAGGAGGGCTTGATCTTCCCATCCTTTATATACTGCAAGTACTTGGGGCAGCTTCGCTTCCAGTGCCCCTTTTCCTGACAATAGAAGCATTGTGCTTCTTTTGGGTTGGAAGTGGGAGTAGTAGAACCACCTTTGGTTCCACTTGAAGAGGAGCCTTCAAGAGACTTTCCATTGGTACCCTTCAAAGGGGTCTTCCTCTTCTTCCCTTTTCCATGCCCGATTGCCAGAATAGGGGCAGTGGTAGGAGTAGAAACAACATTTTTCCCTTTAAGGTTGCTTTCAGCAGTCCTCAAAAGTCCTTGAAGCTTGCTCAAGGTGACCTCCTCCTTATTCATATGATAGGTAATGCGGAACTGATCATAATAGGGAGGTAAGGAGTGCAGTATGATGTCAATAGCCAGATCCTCATCAAAGTTCACATTCAGTTTGAGCAAACGGTCCACGAATCTTTTAATTTTTTGTAGGTGGCCCGTGATGGACTCTCCATCCTTCATCTTAGTTGTTATCATGGAGGTGATAATTTCATACCTCTCTTGACGTGCACTCTGATGGTACCTTTCCATCAGATCCTGGTGCATCTTAAAAGGGTAAAAGTCCTCATAGGACTTTTGGAGTTCAGGTGCCATAGTGGAAAGCATGATACCAGCCACCTTGGTGGCATATTTCTCATGTGCCCTAAAATCAGCAACCTCCTGTGGAGTAGCAGAAAACTCGTCAACTTCCTTAAGCTCCTTGTCAAGGACATATTCCTTGTCCTCATAGCGTGTGACCATTCTGATGTTCCTAATCCAGTCATTGAAATTAGTCCCATCAAAAATGACCATCCCACAAAGGTTCATGAGAGAGAAGGAGCCGGTAGGGTTTGAGCCTGAAGCATTGTTGGAAGACATCTGAAAAGAAAGAAAGACAAGTTTAGATTAGATAAGGAATCCTTAACAAGACACCCAAATCTAATATTAAGACTAGGATCCAACACAATACTTTATAACCTGGAAGAGGGATGACGTAATCCAAGCTATAAAATATTTGAAGGTAGGTGAATGACGATTCACTAATTTCCACCATGAAAAACGAAATAAATTATTAAGTTTTAATGAATTGAAATTCCTAGATTCTTTTGAGATTCATTGAACTTTTCAATGGCATGTTTAAATCTCGATTGAGCCCTTCAAGTTTGTGACTGGGATGCCGAGGATCACAAAACAAGGTGTGAATAACCATACAAATTAAATTGGTACCCTTAATTTTATCACCTAATCGATGTGCCGGTTAACCACACACGCTCCACCGATCTATGACAAACATTAAGTTACCCTTTGTCACACTTACTAGTCCATATTAGCGTGTCGGTTAACCACACACACTCCACTAATGACTTGGTAAGGTACAAAGTGTAATTTCATGGGTTAGCACCAAATTCACATTTTCCTAAAGTAACTAAGATTGGGAATTTTATAAAAGGTTTAGTTACTTCATATTTATCATTATACTTTTAACGAGAATTATAGTCCTTCTTCTACCCGTTCGGCTAATGACTCTCCACTAGTCAAGGAAGCGGTGGGTGAGAGTGGACACCCATTAAGCTATCATTTTATAGGCGACAACCTTATACCCCCCTTATAGACCGGCTTCGTGAATGAGGCCTACTAACGGTAAAACTGACTTGATCTTATACATATATATATATATATATATATATATATATATATATATATATATATATATATATATATATATATATATATTATTAACTTATAATATTATAAAGTATAAGGGTTGAATTTTAACTTTTAAAACTCAAAGGCTTAATTTGGAATTTAAAGTATTAATATGTGAGACTTTACAAATTCCAAAACTTGAGGGCAAGTCTTGAAACTCTTCAAAACTTTTCAACTCCATTACTTATGAGTTAATGGCCAATAAATTGAAGACTCTTCATTTTATGTAACCTATGAGTTCTTTTAATGGTTTTAATAAGAAATGACTTTTGGTAATCCATAACTTGAGGACAAATTATGGACTCCATTAAAACATATAGATCATGGATTTAACTAATCATAATAATCAAATAACACAAGCATGATCATATTCAAACTCATAGTGCAAGGTAATTCATATCATCAAATTCAAGACATTTAGCATAATCATATTAACACTAATCTTGAAAATATGAAAATTACCTTGTAATTAGATTAGGATAATCATTACCTATAAAAAACAGTTTAATGATTCAAAACAGTTATAGGTAATGATCCTAACCCAATTCTGGCCAAAAAACCCGAACAACATGTTGTCTGCACACTAAACTCGTCGAGTTCCTTGAGGAACTCGTCGAGTTCATGCCTAAAATCATGAACTCATCGAGTTTTTTTTTCATAAACTCGTCGAGTTTTGTAGTCTGTGCAATTTCCAGCTTTGCAAAATCACATAAGCAACAATATAACAGAAAACAAGCCTAGGCTCTGATACCACTGATGGGTTTTGAGCATCCTAACAACCTTAAGCTGCACATACAACCCTAGAATCTTTGGAACTATGTTTTCTCTATTATACATGAAAAAATCATTTCCAAAGCTTTCTCTATTGTGGGTTGAAAACCCTATATGCTCACCAGGCTTCCAAGCCTGACCCACTCAACTTTTTATATTACAGGTAGTGGACCCCGAGCATAGTCGGATGATAATGATGAGTGATTTTTGGATTATAGGCCAGTAGTTATAAATAACTGTTGTAAGGCTTATAATGTCTTGTTTATGCTTTTGATCTGTATCGGAACATGACATCCCGAGGTTTTGATATGAAATGAAACTATACATTTCTTAAAGAAAGGTTTTGATAAACTTTTATCATGTTTTGTTTTGGGGACCAATTCTGCAACATCTTTTAAAATGATTTCTCTGATTTTATTGTAAAAAGCATAAGTTGAATCGGTCTTTTCTGGCCGAGAAATTAGGGGATGTCACAGTTGGTATCAGAGCATTAGTTTAAGCGAACTAAGAAATTGTAGGATTTATAGACTTAAACATAAAATGCTAAGTGATGATTGTGAGATGAGTGTCTACCATATTTTAGACACGAGCACTAGTTTATTTTAGGAAAGATGCCTAAAATGCTTTTATGTGCTAAATGTTATATGTTTGCCATATATGATATTAATTGTGCGGATCTATGGTCTGTTGCCGACCGGATCTGGAAACCTTATGTGTGTAGGATTCTAAGCGTATGATTACGGAACTAACATATAATGTTTCGGAGTGATAAGGAGAATTTGAATACCTGTCGTGGATAAAGGTTTAAATTCACCTAATTTGGCGTAGAGATCATAATGGCAAGAACCCGAAGTGGAGCTGGAAATGTAAATAGAAATCAGCAACCTCAACCCCAAGTGATGGAACAGGTGCCTATAGTAGGAGCTGCACCCGAACCCATCACCATGGCTGGAGTACAAACTATGATTCAGACCATGATGGTTGAACAGAGGGAGGATTTGAGGCAAATGTTGTTGAACAACAGGGATGAACCTTCAGTTCCTGTTGAACAATGCGAATTGAATGACGATCGATCTGAAGAAGGAAACAACAGTAGATCGGTTGGTCATAGTGAACCGCTTGTGGTTGGGAGAAATAACCACGAGGTTAGAGTGGAGAGAAATGGGTGCAAGTATAAGGACTTTATGACTTGCAAGCCATCGACCTTCACTGGAAAAGAAGATCCTGTCAGAGTAATGGATTGGATCTCAGAAATGGAATTGGCTTTCATGACTTGTGATTGCCAAGGCAAGTTACAAACCACATTTGCAGTACGTCCGTTCAGGGGTAGTGTTGCTCGTTGGTGGAACACTCTGGGGAAAACCCTAAGCCCTAATGAGCCACTACAACTGACTTGGGCAGAGTTCTTGGTGCACTTCAAGCGCAAGTACTGCTCAGCCCAAAACGTGCTTGAGTTAGAAAACCAATTTCTAACGTTGAAGAAGGGGAGTATGACCGTTGACGAATATACGAATAACTTCACATACAAAATGGAGTTTGCTTTGCGTATTGTCCCAAATGAGCTGGCGAAAATTGATAGGTACGCAAAGGGACTTCCATGGGAGTATGCGGTGCCTGTACATCAGGCACTTACTTTGGAGGCAGCTATCTGGGCTGCCAAGTCTGTTGAAGATATTATTAAAGGGAGAGCCACCAGCAAGGTTGAAGTTGGCGAGAAAAGAAAGTTTGAAAGGACTTCAGGGTCTAACGAGAAAAGAAAATTCTCGAAGTCTGGAGGAGGAGAAGGCGAAGCAAAATGGTGCGAGAAGTGCAAAAAGAGGCACTTCGGGAAATGTAGCGAAGAGGTGACCTGCTACAAGTGTGGGAAGACTGGGCATTATGCCAACAAGTGTCCGTCCAACAAGAGGATGTGCTATCGATGTAACGAGGAAGGGCACATTTTGAAAGACTGCCCAAAGAAGAAAGAGGCAGCAATGCCCAATGTTCCACTAAAACCAAAACCAAAGGCATTCCAAATGATCCTTAATCAAGCAGATGGAAATACAAAGTATCAGGAGTAAGGACCTTATATTCCCAAAGCCAAGATATAAAGTAGCAATGCAGTTAGTAACTTGTGGTGTAGCCTATTAGAGGCGTAGTATAGGGTAAACTCGAACCTCTGTGTAATTATTTTAAGAAATAATATAAACCCTGGTTTTGTCATCTGATGAATTGAATGACTATGTGAATTCTTGTATGGTGACTTGGAGAACTGCGAGACAATACTTGGGACGAGTAGGAGTAGGTGTGAATGGTAGTAGAGGCCTATACTACCGGAAGCACAGGACTCGTACTTGTATCAAGGAAAGTCACAAGGTTACCAAGAAGCTAGAAATTGATTCCGTTATTGTTCGAGTATTTCATTACCTTCGTTTCGATAATGACTAAGAAGATGATTGTTATTCCGACCCTAGAGGTCATATTAAATTGAGTCCGACTAAGATAGGAATGTTACGTGGTTCGGGAAAGTTGAGTCCAAGGTTTATTAGACCGTTTAAAGTTCTTCAGAGGATCGGGAATCAAGCTTACAAGCTAGAATTACCAGAAGAACTAGAGGGTATTCATAACACCTTTCATGTGTGTTATTTGAGGAAGTTCACGGCAGCTGTGCCCGACATAATTCCATGTCTGAATTAAGGTTGGATGAAAACAAGAGGTTAATTGAAGAACCTGAGGCAATCATTGACCGTAAGACTAAGAAGTTGTAATGCAAGATGGTCGATTTATTGCTTGAGCGTTGGAAACATACGAATGGGCCAAATCTCACCTGGGAAACGGAGAGTGACATTAAGAGTCGCTACCCGTAGTTGTTTGTCGATGTGTGATTCCGGGGACGGAATCATCCTACGAGGGAGAGAATTGTAATGCCCGTGTTTCTAGGCTAGGCATTAATATTTGACATGATAGTCTAGGTTAACCTTTGTGACTCATTTTGAAGAAATGAAAAGGAATTATGTGAATATTATGTGTTTTATGTGTTTTATGCTTCATTATTAGGGTTTAATTAATTAAGACTAAAAATGAGCGTCGAAAATAAATATTAGATAAAGCCGATATTTATTAAGAAAGTTGTAGTGGTCGTGACAAGGATTACGGATATATAAAGAATGCCGAAATCCGAGTTATAACGAAGAAGTTATGACCTGTCGAAGTTTCACAACAAACCGGCACGGTGCCGAATGTCGTAAAAAGTGAGTTTTTGATAAACTAATTTTTAGCCTTGGTGATCTAAACTAAAGTCGTAGTGTTCGTTAAACCGAGAGTATGTATAAAAAGAACGCCCAAATCTGACTTTGTATGAGGAAGTTATGATTTTTCGAAGTTTCAGCTTAGCAGTAGACAGCTAAAAACTCGAATTTTAGATCGAGTGATTTTTAGCCGACACGACCTAAACGAGAATCGAAGGTCTCGTAAATAGTAGCACAACGGTAAAAAGACAGACGAAAACGGACGTCGGATGAAGAAGTTATGAATTTTTAACGGATTTCCTATCCCGGTCTGTTAAAAATAATAATATAAAAATTAAAGTCAAAATTAGCCGACGAAGTCTAAACAAAAGTTGTAGAGCATAATTTTACCTACGCGTGCATATAAAGAACGTCAAAAACGGAGCTCGTATGCGAAAGTTATGGATTTTAGAAGTTTTGGCGCGAAAATCGAGAAAAATCCCCAAAACCGAGAAATCTCGCATACGTGGACTTCGGCCACATGTCCTCGCCTCGCACCCGACGCGTGTCCGAAATATTGCTGAGTCATCCGAACCGGAGAGCTAATCCGAAGTGGTCCAATGAAGCTGCGACGCGTGCCCCTTTCCTTGATCCATCCGAGCTTCGCAGGAGCCACGAGCCACCCACCTCGGACTCGGACTTTGGTCCAATCAGGACCCTCCAGCGAGGCCCTCGCATGCGCAGCCCATGTGCGAGCCAGGTGCTGCCCCCTTCAGATCTGCTGCCGCGTGGCCTGCTCCTCTCAACCATCTGATCAGCAGCTCGCATGCCATAAATAGGAGGGTGCAAACCCTCCCGGCTAGAATTTAAGAATTGGCAAATTTGGCCCCTTTTTCAATATTTTGGCTATTTTCACATCCCCGAAGCCCCGATATAAATTATAACCCCCGGAATACGCCACGAAGTGCCCGAGAAGCCCGGAAAATTTATCTTTTCGGTTTCGAAGCCCGACCCTTGCAGAGCCCGGTTTCTCAATAAAACTCTCGGTTTTATTAGAAACGATCGTTTTAGGAAACGAATTGCTGCCCGATTTTCATTAAATCAGGTGAGTGTATAGTCACTTTCATCTTACACATAGATATGAAGTATTTTATATAAAATACGTGTTATGTGTATATATGTTGTTTGTTTATTTGAGATGGATGTTGAATGAATGTTTTATACATGTTTAAAATGATTTAAAATGTAAAAATATTTTATCTTCAAATATGTTGGGTAAAACATGAGTAGATAAAGAATGAGGGATAAAAATACAGTATAGATGTACGTTGGTAGCTATGAATTTAGTACAATATAGATGTACGTTGGTAGCTACGAATTTAGTACGTTGGCAGCTATGGACTTAGTGCCTTTTGTATAAACCTTGGCGACGATGTGACTTCGTGCCTATTTGACATAAATTGCTGAGGGAAAGCAATGTTGTCACCCCGATGTTTGTTTTATTTGACATAAATTGCTGAGGAAAGCAGTGTTGTCACCACATTGGTTGTTTTATTTGACATAAATTGCTGAGGAAAGCAATGTTGTCACCTTATTGGTTGTTTTATGTCAGGTTGTCCTATTTGACATAAATTGTTGAGGAAAGCAATGTTGTCACCCCATTGGTTGTCTTATTTGACATAAATTGCTGAGGAAAGCAGTGTTGTCACCCCGATGGTTGCCTTATTTGACATAGATAGCTGAGGAACCCCCGAAGCAATGTTGTCCCCCCCCCTAATGAAAATCCTTAGGCTAGGTCCCTTGTGATAGTTGTTTTAGGGACATAAAGTAAGGATATCGGGAATGGGTAATTAGGGTAATTTGGTTGATTGATTGATGTTTGAGTATAATAAATTTAATTATTGTGGGTTGAAAACCCTATATGCTCACCAGGCTTCCAAGCCTGACCCACTCAGCTTTTTATATTACAGGTAGTGGACCCCGAGCATAGTCGGATGATGATGATGAGTGATTTTTGGATTATAGGCCAGTAGTTATAAATAACTGTTGTAAGGCTTATAATGTCTAGTTCCGCAACATCTTCTAAAATGATTTCTCTGATTTTATTTTAAAAAGCATAAATTGAATCGGTCTTTTCTGGCCGAGAAATTAGGGGATGTCACATTATAACTTATAATATATTAATTAATCAGAATTATCTTATTCTCAAAAATATATCCGTACAAATTGTTAGGTGAAGTGCAACCCAAATGGACCATGTCGGTCGGGTCAAGTACATACCAAATATAGTTATGGACTTAGACACCTTATCCAAAAACTTAATCATACACTAATCGTATTGTTCAATAAAAAATTGTGAGTTATCATAACCATGCTTGATGACCTAAGATGGCCTGAACACGACGTTCTTCAAGCGTCGCAATTGGTACGACATTTGTCACATCAGGCCTGTCGGCCTAGCTGTTGCAAGAAGCTCAGGTGCGGGATTGTCAGTCCCGTATAGATCTATACAAAAGTGTCATGCTGTCCCTCCAGGAGACTCTGGTTATAATTCAGGAATTGGTTGGTACTCAAATAAGTACTTGAATTGTGTCTCACAAATGCTATATTGATGATTATGTATAGAATGATGAAAAGTTACTTTGTAATGAATAAACTATAAGTATATCTCATAACTATATTTAATATAGTTTATATGTTTGTTTCTGTATTGTAACCAGAACTTGTAAAATAGTACGTTTATTCCATAAACTATACCTATTATAGTTTATACGTTTGTTTCTGTATGAAATCCCAAACTAGTAAAGTAGTATGTTTATCCTAGTAAAAACGACAGTTGAAAATTATTTGAATACTTTTGTTATTAACACATGATTTCCTTGTGTTTTACTTGTATTTCCCCCCTTAAAATATAAAAAGATAGTGAAAACGTAGGGGTATGAACTCACTTGATAAAGGTGGTGATTTGGATAGCACCTCGCTTCTAGAAATGATTTTTCTTGACGAAACCGAGAGTTTTTGTTAAAAACCGGGCTTTGCGAGGGTCAAGTTTAAAACTGAATGGACTCTTTTCTCGGGGACATCGGGTGCTTCGGGGCTTTCTTCGGGTGTTAGTGAGGTTCCCGAGGCTTTGGGGGGTTGTAGAATGGCATAAGAAGGCAAAAAGTGTGAAAAAGTGTGTAAAGTAGCAACCAAAACCAGGAAGATTCGCACCCCTTAGATAGGGGTCCGAAGTCTCACAGCCAGCACACACATCGGACTCTCGCAGGTGCTACGTGGCTCGCTTGGGACGTGCCATGGCTTGGAACACGCTTTGGATCCTCGTAGGCGGCTCGCTTCGGACGTGGCTCGGCTAGGGACACGCGTCGGACATGCGAAGGTATAGGCGACGTGGCTGATTCCGGACCTTGTATATGCGAAGGGCTTCGGATTTTGTGCCCCGAACTTCAAAAATTCATAACTTTCGCATAAGAGCTCCATTTTCGACGTTCTTTATATCCACGCATAGGTGAGACCGTACTCTACGACTTTCGTTTAGACTCCGTGGGTTGAATACCATATGTGCTCACCAAGCTCGCAAGCCTGAACCACTTAGTTTCCATGTATCACAGGTAGCGGTGCGAATGTGCATGGACAATCATATTTGGATTGATGAAAGATTCGACGAGATTTAGTCCATTAGTATAATAAGATGTTGTAAGGTCCGTTAAGACAAGTTTATGCTTATGTTTTGTATCAACTATAACACCCCAATGTAACACCCAAATCCCGAGGTAATTCAATAATTTAAGCATTTAAGGTCTCCACGGCGTAGGGGAAGGAACCATGACGTGGCGTTTCAAGAAAAATAACGAGCTCATTTAACGCCACCGCAGCATGGTAGCTGGCAAATAACAAACCCTATTTCCAGGTTTTTGTCCCTATTTAAAGGAATGAGGAGGCTTGGGTTTTCTCACCCTCAGCCTCCATCTGCCTCCTTTGAGATTTTCTAAAGCCTAATCCTTTCCTCATTTGTTTGAACCTTGTTTTGGTGATTTTTGAAGACATTGAAGAAAGGAAGAAGAAGAAGTGAGCTTAGAATCTGCAAGCAAGCTATGATCCTTGTTGTATCAACCTCCTAGACTTTTGTAAGTCCTCAAAAATCAAAACTTTATGCTTTATGTGACAAGATCTAGCTATTTTATCCTTTAATCTTCATGTTCTTGATTATCACATGGTGAGATCTCATAAATTTTTCAACTTTATGAATCTCCATGCCATTTAGGGCATGTGGTGCCTTGGATCTGAAGTTTAGTGAACTTTGGTGCCATGCATGGATATTCGGGTCAAAAACCCTCATTTTGACCTAATAAGGGTCCAAGACATGCATTGGACATGTATATCCGGAAAGTAAGGGTTTTTATTTGGTTATAAGATGCTAGGAACGTTAAGCATGGACCGAGTAGTCTTCAAGATAAAGTGCTTAATGGGTTAATCCAAGTTATGTTTTTGCCCTATTTAAACCTAGAAGTGAGATCTCTATCTCTTGGAAGGTCTAAAGGAAAAAAGTTGGAAACTTTATCCACTTGGACCTTAGAATGGACCAGGTATGAGCTTTGGAGCTCTTGAAGTTGGAAAAAAATTACTTAAGTTGTCTAGACTAGTCCCCACGACGTGGCCTAGGTTGCCACAGCGTGGCAACTGGGTCGAGACCCGTCTGTTTTGTCGACTAGCAGCCATGGCGTGACGACTAGCTGGAGTTGACTTTGACTTTGACCATTGACCGTTGACTTTAACAAAGTTTGACTTAGGGGAATTATGGGTACATTGAGCTGTAGTTTAAGTTTAAGTCATTGTATGTTGTTTAAGTGACCTGTAGAGTTGCCATTTAGAAGCAATGTTCTTTTCTACTATCTGTTTAGACTGTAAGGTGAGTTCCTCACTGTAGTCGTGGGTCAAAGGCACCAATGCCGACCCAATAGATTGCTATTATGGTTTAGAATATTACTATGCTGTGGTGATATGTTAAGATCTGTATGATTATCTGTTTATTGTTTTATCTGATGCATATGTCGACATAGTACGGTTTGGGTTGAGGCTTCACTGCTATGTGTGTAAGCCAATAGATCGGGGCATTCCAGTCCGATGACTTATTGGGCCGAGGCAATCCAATTCGATGACTGTGGGCTGTGGGTAATTTAGACCGATGGTTGTGAACCCGAGGGTAATCCAGTCTGATGATTGTGGACCCAACATGCATGTTTGTATATGATCTGTTACGTGGGATATTTTGGGGAGACTCACTAAGCTTTGACTTATAGTTTATGTTTTATATTTCATGTACTTCATAGGATCGGGGTAAAGCATACTTCGGGCCCCGCCCGAGATCGGACTGTAACCCGGTAACATACTAACATTCCTCGGGACCGCCCCGACATCGGACCGAAGTCGAAACATACAATACAACACATACAAGAATCACAAAGACATCAAGCATACAAACATTCCTCGAGACCGCCTCGGCATCAGATCGAAATCCGGAAAACATATAAACCTACATCGGGCGCCGCCCGACATCATACCATAGTCCGGTGCTACTACTAGCTATATGGGCCGGCCTTGGTGCCTTAGACATGTTCCTACTCGAGGAAACTCACCTCGAATGCTAGATGTGAAATCTCGTGTGAGGAATCTCTGACGGCTGCTCCAACGACTCCCCGGCTATCAATTTCACAATAACACTTAATCAAAATCTGATAATCCTTCTTAGGATAAAATGACCATTTTACCCCTGGTCAAAGTCAGCATCCTGGTCAAAGTCAAAGTCAAGGTCAACTCCCAGTCAACCTAGCTCGTCGATTTATCTCCCAACTCGGCGAGTTCCTGTACTACTCAGACTTGTGGTCAACCGAGTCAACTCGTCGAGTCCCTTCACAGACTCGTCGAGTTCTACATGGCATACTATCGGGACAACCTGACTTCAACTCATCGAGTCTCTTACTGGACTCGCCGAGTTCTCCTGTCTGTTTGGTAGGGGTGTGCAAAAAAACTGCCAAACCGCAAAACCGAGCCGATCCGGCCAATCCGAAATCGAAAAAACCGGAGCCGAAATAAACCAAAATCGAAAAAAAAAACTGAAACCGAAAAAATCGACTATCAACGAGTCGGTTACGGTTTAGATATTTCGATATCCGCGGATACTCGAACCGAACCGTCATATATATATATATATATATATATATATATATATATATATATATATATATATATATATATATATATATATATATATATATATATATATATATATATATATATATATATATATAAGTTAATGTAAAAGTAATTAAATAGACATAATAAAATAAGAAACTGGATGATATATGTTTTCTCATCTAACATGCTCGTTTTATGTCTATGGTATTTGTCTATTAGAAGTATTGATTATAATCGTTTATATCAGCTTCATAAATTGTGTGTCTGTATGTTTTCTTATAAACAGTATGGTATATGTTTTTTGTGCGTGTATTGTTATTGCTGAGAAATTGTTTTTATATTCATCATGTTTTATGGTTAATTTTATTATTGTATTTATTATATAAATTATAATGTATAATTTGAACATCAACAAGTTTTCTTACTTCTAAGATGTGGTTTGTATTTTTTATTATGATTCCTATTTGTTATATTTAGTGGGTACCCGTGAACCGAACCGTGGTTACCTGCCTTCAAACGGTTCGGTTCGGTTCGGGTTTTTACACAATTCGGTTCGGTTTAGGTTAGTGCACATTAGATATCCGCCCCGTGGTCACGGTTGACAATTTTATCAATATCCGATCCGAACTGCTCCGTGAACACCCCTACTGTTTGGGCTATCTTAATGGATTAATCCCCTACACTTCAGATCCAAGCTCCATACATCACATAAACCATTAAAATGTCCTTTTAAGGGTAAAGTTTCTAACTTTACCCCTTAATAACACTTATTAAAGGGTTTAGCTCAAACCCTAATTCCTTGGGACCTAAAACTTGGTCCTTAAGCCTTCCTTACACCAAACTCAAGCTTACAACCTCAGATCTAAACCCCTAACATTACTTAGACATGTAAAGTTCCCACCTTTTCCCCACATGCATGGCCTTTTGGGCTAAAAAGGCCAATATGATACTCTATGGCTTGCATGGGGGCTCCAATGGCATAAAGTTTGCACCTTTATGCCATAACAGCCCCTCTAGGTCGTAGATCTGGAAGATTATCCACTTGGGTCGTCCATTCTCCAAAGGTTATCATTCTTGGGCCAAAACCTTAATAAAAAGGGAAGGAAGAGATCTAATGAACAAGAGGTCAAGATAGAAACTTGATTACCAGAAAATGTAGCCAAAGAAGTGTAGTTTCTGGATCTACTCTCTTCCTCTTGAGCCTTCTAACTCATTCTTCTTCTTCAAGCTTCAAGAAAACAAAAGATTTCTTACAAATGGCTCACACACTCACAAGATGGTCTAGAGTTTCATGGATTATGGTTTGGGATAAGGAGGCTATAAATGAGGCTAAGGGGTAGGGGTTAAGGAGCTTAAATAGCGTGCAAATCCCAGAAATTTGGGTTTCACTCTGTCAGGCCTAGTCGCCGAGTCGAGGGCTCTTGACTCGTCGAGTAGGTGGCTGAAATCCCGCGCATAATCGGCCTTCTACTCGACGAGTTAGGGCCACCAACTCGTCGAGTTCCTCTCTTAAAATGAATAAATAAATGAATTAAATGCATACCAGGAACCAGGCGTTACAATTCTCCCCCACTTGTCTTAGACTTCGTCCTCAAAGTCTGTTGCATCTGAAAACAAATTTGGGTAGTGCTCCCTCATCTCCTCCTCGGGCTCCCATGTCTACTCTGAACCCTTGCGGTGTTGCCACTGCACCTTCACTAACTGAACAACCTTGTTCCTCAAGGTTTTCGTGTTGCGATCCAGGATCACCACCAATCTCTCGATGTAGTTCAGGCTGTCGTCAACCTGAATGTCCTCCAAGGGCATAATCGTTGTATCATCCACTAAGCACTTCTGCTACTGGGAAACATGGAAAGTGTTGTGGATCTGACTGAGCTCTGTCGGTAGATCCAACCGATAAGCCACCTTGCCTACCCGGGTTGTAACCCTAAAAGGACCAATGTAACTGGGGCCCAGCTTGCCCCGCTTTCGGAAACGGATGACACCTTTCCAAGGTGACACCTTCAGGAGGACCATGTTGCCCACTTGAAACTCCAAGTCTGAGCGCCGCTTGTCGGCGTAGCTCTTTTGCCGACTCTGAGCAGTCTGGAGCCTGCTCCGGACCTGCTGGATCCGCTCTGTAGTCTTGAGTACTACCTCAGTACTCCCCATGACTCTCTGACCGACCTCACCCCAACAGATTGGGTTCCTACACTTCCTCTCGTAGAGCATCTCGAAGGGAGGTCAATCTATGCTAGCATGGTAACTGTTGTTATACGAAAATTCCGCTAACGGAAGATATGTATCCCAAATGCCACCGAAATCCAAAACACATGCACGAAGCATGTCCTTGAGAGTCTGTATCGTCCTCTCACTCTGTCCATCTGTCTAAGGGTGGAAAGCGGTGATGAAGTGGAGACGAGTACCCATCTCCTTGTGAAACCGATTCCAAAATATGGAAGTGAAACGGACATCTCGGTCTGACACCACCTGGACAGGCACCCCATGACATGCCACTATCTCACGTACGTATATCTCGGACAACTTATCGGCCGATATGCTCTCCAGGATAGGGATAAAATGAGCGCTCTTGGTCAAACGATCCACGATGACGCATATCGAATCTACCCTACGTGCTGTCCTGGGAAGCTTGGTAATGAAATCCATAATGATATCTTCCCATTTCCACACGGGGATATCCAACGGCTGCATCTTGTCGTATGGTCTCTGGTGCTCAGCCTTGACCTTCCTGCAGGTCAAGCACCGCTACACGTACCAAGCAACGTCCCGCTTCATGCAGGGCCACCAGTAGTCAGGCCGAATATCTCGATACATCTTCGTCGCCCCAGGATGGATGGAGAACCTCGACTAATGGGCCTCATCCATCAGAAGATGTCGTACTCTGCCCTAGCACGGAACCCAAACCCTCCCATGCAGGGTCAACAACCCTCGGTTGTCATAACCAAACGAGGCCACCCGGCCTACGATCTGCTCACACTTCTGGAACTCTTCCTTCAGGCCCTCAACCTGCGCCTCTCTAATCTGCTCCAGAAATGGAGTAATCACTGTCATCCTCAAACATATATCTTTAATCGGAGCCCCCACCGGCTTGCGGCTCAGGGTGTCGGCCACCACATTGGCCTTTCCCGGGTGGTAAAGGATCTCACAGTCATAATCCTTTACCACATCTAACCACCGACGCTGCCTCATGTTTAGATTCAGCTGATCCATTAGGTACCTCAAACTCTTGTGGTCCGTGTAAATGGTACAACAGACTCCGTAGAGGTAATGCCGCCAAATCTTGAAGGCGAAAACCACAGCCCCCAACTCTAAATCATGCGTCGGATAGTTAGCCTCATGAGGCTTCATCTGCCTCGACGCGTAAGCTATCACATGACCCCTCTGCATCAAAATTGCACCCACACCCATAATCGAAGCGTCACAATAAACTACGAAGTCATCAAATCCCTCGGGCAGAGTCAAAATCGGTGCCTCGCATAACCGCTGTCTAAGAGTCTCGAAGGCTGCCTTCTGCTCAGGCCCCCAGCGGAATGTCATCGACTTCTTGGTCAGTCGGGTCAGAGGAACAAAAATCTTGGAGAAATCTGTTGGATAAGGTGTCTAAGTCCATAACTTATTTGGTATATACTTGACCCGACCCGGCATGGTCCATTTGGGTTGCACTTCACCCAAACTATTTATGGATAATCTTATGAGAATTGTATACTTACGATTTATTAATATATTATAAGTTATAATATATTAATATAAAGTCATGTTATTTAATTAGTTTTAATCTTGAATTAATTATGAATTAATTTAGTGATTAAAAGGAAGACTAATTAAATCATGGGCTATTATATTTATATGGTGTGGGCTAATACTCATTTGTTAATGGGCTAAGCTTATATGGAAGTCCATGGATGATCCATGGAGCTTTTAACCCATGGATCCTTGGAAAGGAAAAGACATGGGTTATTAGGGTTTCACCCTAACCATGCACACTATATAAACAAGCTCATGTTGCATGAAATAAAACCCTAGTGTGTGTGTAATAGTGGTGGCCGATTTCTAAGTGTTAGTATACTCTCTCATACATTTTTCCAAGTTTGTGGTGATTTGTGATTTCCATTTGAGGCATTCACATTATTGGTGCTTGGCTCTCAAACTCCAAGGAATCAACAATCAACAAAAGGTATGTAATTCATCTAGTCCTTTTATGTTTAAAAGTACCCCATGCCATGCTAGATAGGTTATAAACCTTGGAAAATAATATTTTGCATGTACCTTAGACAAACATAGATCCAAGGTTTATTAGGGTTGCATGTACACTTAGGAAGTGTTAGAATGCTCAAAACCCAACAGTGGTGTCAGAGCCTAGGCTTGTTTGTTTGATACTTGATGCAAAATAGTGATAAAAAGTCGATTTTTTGCTGTCTGACTGATGAACTCGCCGAGTCCATGGGGGGACTCGCCGAGTTCATGTGTAAACTCATCCTACTCGCCGAGTAGGTTCGTGCACTCGGCGAGTAGGAGCTTCAGAATGCAGATTTTCGACTTTTGCTGCTGGAAATGGACTAGAAACATTACTCTAAACTGTTTTGGTGTTTTAAAACTTGTTTTAGTTGGTGTAATGGTTGTTCTAATCCATTTACAATAGCTTATATCAAAAGTTCATGCTTTGTATATGTTCATATAATTCTTGAAACTTTGATGATCATGTTCATGTTCTTATGAATTTAGAAGATGATAGGAATTATTTGCTGAATTGTTTAGGATTAATTCTTGATCATTTATGTGTTTTAATGGAATCCATAATTTGTGCTCAAGTTATGGATTTCCAAAGGTCACTTCTTTTAAACACACATTTAAAACACATAAGTTACATAAAATGCAGAGTCTTCATTTTTATGAACCTTTAATTCATAAGTTATGAAATGAAAAGTTTTGGATAGTTACAAAACTTGCCCTCAAGTTTTGGAATTTGTAAAGTTTCACACACTTTAATAAACTTTAATTCCAAACCCTTAGAGTTTTAAAAGTTAAAATTCAACCCTTATACTATTTATAACATTAATGGTTAATTATTATATATATGTATAAGATCAAGTGGTTTACCGTTAGTAGGCCTCATTCACGAAGCCGGTCTATAAGGGGGGGTATAAGGTTGTTGCCTATAAAATGGCAACTTAATGGGTGTCCATTCTCACCCACCGCTTCCTTGATCGGTGGAGGGCCGTTAGCCGAACGGGTAGGACAATGACTTTAAATTCTCATTAAAAGTATAATGAATATTATAAAGTAACTAAACCTTTTATAAATTCCCAATCTTAGTTACTTTAGGAAAATGTGAATATGGTGCTAACCCATGAAATTCACACTTTGTACCTTACCAAGTCGTTGGTGGAGCGTGTGTGGTTAACCGGCACACTAACATGGACTAGTAAGGATCACGAAGGGTGACTTAATGTTTATCATAGATCGGTGGAGCGTGTGTGGTTAACCGGCACATCGATTAGGTGATAATATTAAGGGTACCAAGTGAGTTTGCATGGTTATTCACACCTTGTTTTGTGATCCTCGGCATCCCAGTCACAAAACTTGAAGGGCACAATCGAGATTGAAACATGCCATTGAAAAGTTCAATGAATCTCAAAAGATCTAGGAGTTTCAAATCCAATTAAAACCTAATAAATTATTTCTGTTTTCATGGTGGAAATTGGTGAATCGTCATTCACCTACCTTCAAATATTTTATAGCTTGGATTACGGCATCCCTCTTCCAAGTTATAAAATATTGTGTTGGATCCTAGCCTTAATATTTCATATTGGGTGTTATATTAAGGACTTGAATCAACTAACTTGATTTTCTCCCATTGTAGATGTCTGGTTCAGACAACTATGATCTTCCCAAATCGCTTGAAACAAGCTTTCCTCCTGAAGATGATGTCCCTCAACATCATGCTTCACTCCCCCCACCTCCCCCATTTATTCTCCCTGACCCACAAGCCCGAAGACTTGAAAGGTTCAAGATCACTCAAGCTCTACTAGAAATGAAACATAAAGATGGAAGACCTGTGTGCACTCATGTCTTAGGAATGAAGTCACACATAGACAGGTTGAGAATGTTGGGTGCTGTTATTTCAAGGAAGTTCGCTGTTGACTGGGTTCTTCAGTCACTTCCTGAGTCATATAGTGAGTTTATTAAGGACTACCATATGACAGATCTCGACATAACCCTAATAGATCTTTCTTATTTGCTTGTTGCTGCTGAATCAACAATGATTTGGCGCAATGGTCAAGCAAATATTGATGGAAAATCTATTTCTCAAACTTCCATGGACATGGACAATGGTAACATTGGAAGTCCAGAAAAGCTTTCTCGTTCCAATGGAAGGGGATCGGCCTTGGTCAACCCGGTTGACCAAAAGGTAAAGGGAAAGGCTAAGTCTGTGATTGTCTCGTGTACCATTCCCAAAGAGTCTATATGTTTTTATTGTCATGAGAAGGGACATTGGAAGCGAAGCTGCCCTGAATACCTGAAATATTTGAAAGCAAGTAGAGACAAAATGTTTGACTCGGCTTCAGGTAAGTCCACTATCTAACTTTGTTAAAGTTCCTAATTGTTGATTCTTATTACATGATGTGACTAGGTTGCATCTTGATGTTTAGCAGGATCGAGCAAAAGGAAGGTTAAAATAAGAGTGTGCTGAATCTGATCACGAAGATGGATTTCTATCGTATGGTTCGAGGATCGGATTTTTGAGCTACTACTTAAAAGTTGTGATAGATTGCTAGGAAATATGTAATAGCATAGTTTTCATTTGAAGATGCATTGTAAGGAATATTTTTCCGCATTTTATAAAGAAATAAAAGTTTTGTTTAGTTTATTTTATATTATATCCCCTTACAATGGCATTTATGGAAAATTGATGTTTGTATGTTTCTAGCAATATTGGAAATATGAGTTTGATTCTCTCATATGTGGTAGTGTCTGAATTTACCAAATAAGGAAAGGTTTTCATCACCCAAGCTTCAGTTAGACAGAAACTTGGAATCATACAAGTTGTATTGTATGATGAATGAGAATTTTCATCTTTGTAAAATTGAGACTAATTCATTGATCACATGCATATGTGAGTCAATTGAAGGACTAAGGAATTAGGTACACTGGGTGTGTGCTGGTCAAGGTCCACCACAAAGATCAATTCATCATGATTTACTAAAGATTAGTAAATATGGTTATACTTATAAGGTTAAGTATAATTCTGTAACATTGGAAAAGTTTCAATGTATGGCAGAACGGATGAGAAGAATCAAATTTGGCAGAAAGATAAAAGTTTCTCAAATCTGAAAAGATGGGAGAGTACTTTAGTATCATGTTTTTATGATCATCTTAATGATTATGAAACCATATCACAAATTCATACTCTAAGGACATCTTAGTGCATTGTTATGACTAAGATGAGGGGTCATGAATTGTTGGAATGGTTAAAATCAAGAAGATGGATCATACATGTTTTTTATGATCAATGATTATGAAACCATATCACAAATTCATACTCTAAGGACATCTTAGTACATTGTTATGACTAAGATGAGAGGTCATGAATTGTTGGGATGGTTAAAATCAAGAAGATGGATCATACATGTTTTTTATGATCAATGATTATGAAACCATATCACAAATTCATACTCTAAGGACATCTTAGTACATTGTTATGACTAAGATGAGGGGTCATGAATTGTTGGAATGGTTAAAATTAAGAAGATGGATCATACTTCGTTCCAAAACAACTCTTAGAGTCATAATCCAATATTGTAACATTTAGTGACATAAAGTAAGGTTTAAAACACTTATCAAATGTAGTGTAAAATGTTTTCTACTCCTGTACATTTGAAATTGGTAAGTTGTGATGTCTTGGATAAGACAAAGACCAACTAAGACCAATTGTGTGAAGTGTTTATCTTGATAAGAATCTGCACTATCCCTTGAATATTTGTTTTGTCAAGGAATGGTTCTTGACTAGGGAAACTTATATGTCAAGAGGACAGTGGGAGTCTTAAAGATGCTGAAAGGATTTCAAGATTTAATCAAGAGTAAAACCTGAGTTTTATCACAAGCACACGACTTAAGGTTTGAAACCTATTAAGTTGACATAATTCTTGTTTCTGTGTCTGTTCCTATTAAGTTGTCTATGCATATGAGTTTTGTTAGTTCTAAACTGTGTGCATAACAGCTTGGAAGCATTGGTGGGCCTTGTGCTACCAGATGACAAGAAATTAAGATTGAACAAGTTCAATCCATGTAAGGCTGAATTTATTACTAACCTTGTCTTGTGATTATGGTTTTGACAAATTCACATGGATAGAAACTCATACACTATAAAATCTAAGTGTCATAAGGTTTCTCTCCGATTCATGAAAATGATGGTGAGGAAATGCTTTCACTAAGAAGATTTTAAGTAGATAGCAATTGTGATGTTTGCATTCTCAAAGTCGTTAGTGGAGCGTGTGTGGTTAACCGGCATACTAACATGGACTTGTGAGAAATGGCAAAGGTCTAAACAATTAAGACTATGATTACGGCATCCCTTTTCATAGTTCTGGAAATTGTTTAGACACACATGTGAGCTATCTAAGAAAGGGTGTACGAATCTAAATTTCAGAAGTCCAGCTGATTTCTGGAAATATGTCAGAGCTAGTGGGAGCATAAGTGTTATGCTGATAATCATCATGTTAGTGGGAGCATGATTATTATGTTTAGTGTTGCAAGTTAGCAATGTTAATTATAGAAAAACAAAAGTTTCAATTCGTAAAGTTGTAGGGGTTGAAAAAGTTGTTTTGCTATAATTAAGGGAGAGGAAATTATACTTCATTTCAATTCTAAAAGCTTAGATTGAGTTCTTAATCATCTTTAGTCAAGGATATATATATGAATTTTATGTTGGAATGGTTCAACATAAGGAAATTCTATTGCGTTCTCAAGTTCGATTATGATCACGACATCCCTCTTCATAGTCAATTTTTGAAAACATGGAAAATAAAAAATATTGTAGCAAAAGACTGATCCAGTATCAGGTCTTTATGTGATACATCGTGAATCGTGTCCCATATGCTTCGGGTATGGATCGGTCACATGTGCTATAGTATTCATCCTTTCTAAATTTTCCAAATGCTCAGAGCATTAAGAAGGGAAAAGTCTAGAATTGGATAAGACTAAAATGATTAAGCAATTGTCGAGGACTATCTAAGGCTCACCAAAGATTGGTTGCTCAGGGGCAGTTGGAAGTATAGTGTTAAATTTTGGAAGGACCATATGGATATATTCTGAAAAGAGGTAGCTCTTGTTCAGATATGATAATCAAAATAGGAATATGGAAAATTTCCATATTGGGAGTTGGATATTAAGAATCTATGAGAAAGTTTGAAACTTTTATGCAAGAAGAATGTTCAAAGCAATGTACTTTGAATATGAGAGTTCGTTTCCATAGAGTTGATCTCCTTTGGAATCCTCTGTAATGACTGATGACAAGGTTTTGGTGACCTTGTGCATAATCATTACGAGAGGATCAGTGCATATAAGTTTAAAATCTAACAGATTTTTGGTAAATGGTAGGAATTAGGAATTCTTACATTTACAATAAGGATTTGGGATTGTGAAATGAGCATCATTGAAATCATGTTCAATTGATCTATTTCACAAATTAAAGATCATAGACAAACATAGTGTGCATACTTGGAGTATGACATAACTATTGTTTAGAAAAACAAAGTGTACATGCTAGGAGCATGGGACGACTGTTGTTTTTGTTCAAGTATTAAGTTGATTATTTGAAACATTATACAATGAATAATGTGTAATCAATATGGTGATAAATAAAAGGTGGTTTTATTTATATTCAAAAGGGTTCTGAGACCATATTGGATTCGATTATTATTGTGTTTCACTTTGCATGTTTTGACTTCCAGAATAGCTAGGTTATTCTTTCCGAATGACTAAGTTATTTAAACACTCCACAGTCGTTCATATGTTGGAAGTAGGTATGAATTAAGACTGTCATGAATCGAGTTTGTAGATGGCTAAACGTGTTTAGACATAGCAATGGTTGCTACAACATTCATGAGTACTCATAAGTTATGAGTATTGGAATTAACCCACGCTCACTTGTATCACTTCATGGAATTTATCTCGAGTGATCGTGAGACGGTAATATCATATAAGTCTTCAAACCTAGAGATATGAGTTGTTACCTATGAGTTGGTTGTGCATTGATTGCACGTAAACGCATCAGTAACTTGATGTTATAAAACGTGCATTTGTATATAATTCAACAAGTAGTAGAAACAAGTATATGAGTCGAAGTTTATCTGTTCCTTCTAGTCCTTGGAGGATTAGAAGCGATATCTGGGCCCCTCGATGATTTTGTTTTGACCTATGTACCGGGCCCGCTCAGAACCTAATTGATGTGTTCAATTTAGTTCTTTGTCAAACAAATCGGAAATCGGGAAACAAACAGCTGGACAATAAGTACGACGTTGTTCCATGTATTTGTCCGGCTGATATCATGAGAATAGAGGATTATATGATCACTTATCTAAAATGGCGCTTCATAGTTCAACAGAGTTTTCGAGAGCTACGATTGCTGGTTGGTTCCTGAAGTAACATACGCAAATACAGTTATTAGACTTATCCAAGTGGGAGACTGTTGGATAAGGTGTCTAAGTCCATAACTTATTTGGTATATACTTGACCCGACCCGGCATGGTCCATTTGGGTTGCACTTCACCCAAACTGTTTATGGATAATCTTATGAGAATTGTATACTTGCGATTTATTAATATATTATAAGTTATAATATATTAATATAAAGTCATGTTATTTAATTAGTTTTAATCTTGAATTAATTATGAATTAATTTAGTGATTAAAAGGAAGACTAATTAAATCATGGGCTATTATATTTATATGGTGTGGGCTAATACTCATTTGTTAATGGGCTAAGCTTATATGGAAGTCCATGGATGATCCATGGAGCTTTTAACCCATGGATTCTTGGAAAGGAAAAGACATGGGTTATTAGGGTTTCACCCTAACCATGCACACTATATAAACAAGCTCATGTTGCATGAAATAAAACCCTAGTGTGTGTGTAATAGTGGTGGCCGATTTCTAAGTGTTAGTATACTCTCTCATACATTTTTCCAAGTTTGTGGTGATTTGTGATTTCCATTTGAGGCATTCACATTATTGGTGCTTGGCTCTCAAACTCCAAGGAATCAACAATCAACAAAAGGTATGTAATTCATCTAGTCCTTTTATGTTTAAAAGTACCCCATGCCATGCTAGATAGGTTATAAACCTTGGAAAATAATATTTTGCATGTACCTTAGACAAACATAGATCCAAGGTTTATTAGGGTTGCATGTACACTTAGGAAGTGTTAGAATGCTCAAAACCCAACAAAATCATGGATGAATCTCCTGAAATAACCCGCCAGACAAAGAAAACTCTGAATCTCAGATGAAGACCTCGGAACCTCCCACTACATCACGGCCTCTATCTTGGCCGGATCGACCAGAATACCTTTCTGGTTGACAAGGTGCCCCAGAAACTGCACCTCGCGCAACCAGAACTCACACTTGGAGAACTTTGCAAAAAGTCTCTCCCTCCTCAGTGTCTCCAGCGCCCCCCTCAGGTTCTCCTCATGCTGCTCATGCATCTTGGAATAGACCAAGATATCATCAATGAAAACAATCACATAACGATCCAGCATCGGTATGCACACTCAGTTCATGAGGTCCATGAACGCGGCTGGAGCATTGGTGAGCCCAAACGGCATCACCACGAACTCATAGTGCCCATAGCGAGTCCTAAAAGTTATCTTCTGGACATCCTCATCCCTGAGTCGCATCTGGTGATAACCTGATCACAGATCAATCTTGGAGAACCAATATGCATCCTATAGCTGGTCAAACAAATCATCGATCCTCGGGAGGGGATAATGGTTCTTCACCGTTACCTTATTATGCTCCCCGTAATATATGCACATCCGATGCGACCCACTTGTTTTCTTCACAAATAGGATCGGGTCTCCCCATGGTGAACTACTCAGCCTGATAAATCCCTTGTATAGCAGCTCTTGCAGCTGCGTAGACAACTCCTTCATCTCAGGAGAACCAACCGATATGGTGCCTTGGCTATCGGAGCCACACCAGGGACTAAGTCGATCCTGAACTCAACCAGCTTCTCTAGAGGTATCCCATGCAAATCCTCCGGGAATACATCCAAGTACTCTCGCACGACCGGTACATCATCCACTGTGACCTTAGCCTTATCCCATGTATCCATCACATAAGCGACATAACCTGCACAACCCTGCTGAAGGTAACGCCTCGCCCTCGCTGTTGAACATAAAACCGGTCCGCGTTGTGGCCTCTCGCCCTTAATCACTAACCCTCCCCCACTTGGAGTCCAAACCCTCACTAGTTGTTGCTCGCAGTCGATCACTGACCCATTGGGGCTCAACCAATCCATACCCACTATAACCTTATTCCCTCGCAGGGGAATAGGAACCAAATCGACTGAAAAACTGCTCATCGAATAACTGTAGTGTACAACCTCTGTTAACCCTCACAACCCTAACAGTCCTATCATCTGCTATCTCCACATCCAGTGGGCATTCTAGCTCCCCCGGAGCTCCTACAAATCGCTTGCTGAGTGTGAGCGACACAAAAGATCGGGTAGCACCCGAATCAAATAGTACCAATGCTGATATACCATTCACTAAGAACGATCCTATAACACACACATAAACATAAGCAATAATCAATACAAAATAAGGAAATAAGGAGAGAATACATACCCGTCACAACATCGGGAGCCGCACGTGCCTCCTCTACAGTAAGCTGGAAAGCCCTGCTCCTCGCCGTAGGCGCCTCTGCTCGGCCCTGACGGCCATCTGTAATCCTCAATGTGGCAGGATCGGGTGTCGCCACCTGTCTTGCTGCTACTAGACTCGGACACGGGACCTTCTTGTGCCCTTCTGATTGCAATGGAAGCAAATCAGATCCGAAACTGCTGTAGTGGTGGTGGTAGCTGTACAATCCCTACTCATATGTCCAGTTCGGCCGCACTTGAAGCAACCCAAACTCCCCGCCCTGCACGCCCCCTCATGCATCTTGACGCACTTGCCACACCGGTTGCGGCCCTGCTGGCTCCTCGATCTGTGATCTGATAACTTGGGCTTCTTGCCCGAACTGCCTGTCTGAACCCCATATGGTTTCCTCTTCCTCTCCGAGTTCTCCTGTCTGTTTGGGCTATCTTAATGGATTAAGCCCCTACACTTCAGATCCAAGCTCCTGCCTTCACATAAACACTGAAAATGTCCTTTTAAGGGTAAAGTTTCTGACTTTACCCCTTAATAACACTTCTTAAAGGGTTTAGCTCAAACCCTAATTCCTTGGGACCTAAAACTTGGTCCTTATGCCTCCCTTACACCAAACTCAAGCTTACAACCTCAGATCGAAAACCCTAACACTACTTAGACACATAAAGTTCCCAGCTTTTCCCCACATGCATGGCCTTTTGGGCTAAAAAGGCCAATATGATACTCTATGGCTTGCATGGGGGCTCCAATGGCATAAAGTTTGCACCTTTATGCCATAACAGCCCCTCTAGGTCCTAGATCTGGAAGATTATACACTTGGGTCATCCATTCTCCAAAGGTTACCATTCTTGGGCCAAAACCTTAATAAAAGGGGAAGGAAGAGATCTAATGAACTAGAGGTCAAGACAAAAACTTGATTACCAGAAAATATAGCCAAAGAAGTGTAGTTTATGGATCTACTCTCTTCCTCTTAAGCCTTCTAACTCCTTCTTCTTCTTCAAGCTTCAAGAACACAAAAGATTGCTTTCAAATGGCTCACACACTCACAAGATGGTCTAGGGTTTCGTAGATTAGCTTTTGGGACAAGGAGGCTGTAAATGAGGCTAAGGGGTGGGGGTTAAGGAGCTTAAATAGGGTACACAACCCTGAAATTAGGGTTTCACTCTGCCAGGCCTACTCACCGAGTCGAGGGCTCTTGACTCGTTGAGTAGGTGGCTGAAATCCCGCGCTTAATATACCTTCTACTCGAAGAGTTAGGGCCACCAAATCGTCGAGTTTCTCTCTTAAAATGAATAAATAAATGAACTCAATGCATAACAGGAACCAAGCGTTACAGTTACCTTGACACCCCTCTAGCTAGATCTCTCTATGCTTAAGTTTAGGGCCATTTTGGCATATATGTGACCCATTTGGTATATTGGTCATGATCTGAAGTTGGGACTTCACATCTTGACTTCTCTAAGTCCCTATAGGCCATAAATTTATCTGATTTAGCAAGCTTGGGCCTTTCTATTTGTGTTAAACCTTTCCTTAAGCTAGTTTTTGGCATTTAGGACCATGCATGTATGTAAAGTTTGCCACTTTACGTGGAAACCATGCCCTAAGAGGTTAGATCTGCAATATGGAGCTTTAGGGTGGCTTAAAAATGTCTGAATAAGAAATGGATTGTATGAACTGGACGAGTCGCATAGCCGACTCGGCGAGTCAAATGAAGATTACCTGTATTTGACTCTGCCTGAACTCGGCAAGTCAATAAGAGGACTCGGCGAGTCAGTTAGGGTTTTCCCCGACATCTGGACATGCATGGACTCGACGAGTTGGTTTGACACTCAACGAGTCAATTACGGTTTTTGGTGATTTCTGAGTTCTTAAGGAAATCGACGAGTAGCTAGCTACACTCGACGAGTCGGGTCAACATGGATTGTTTATTTTGACTGTTGACTTTGACTTTGACCAAGGGTTGACCAGTTTGACTTCTGGGGGTATTTTGGTAATTTGGGAATTTATGGAAGTGGATCATTGGTGGATGTAGGTGTTGGACTTGGAGCTACATTTGGTGGAGTTTAACTTTATCACTTCGAGCTACTTGTGAGGTGAGTTCTTCTCACTATATCAACACGGTCTACGGCACCAATGTCGGTCCTTTTTCGGATTTGTATCCAAGTTATTGTATGATATGCTTATTGATTTACATCCTGGTAGTTAGGATAGTGATATGCTTAGTGACCTGGGATATAGGATCATGCTATGTTAGTGATCGGTTTGGTCTGTATCTTGGTTATAAGATGCTGCTATGATTAGTGATCTGATAGATCGGTTTGATTGTTATATATGCTAGCGTATGATATTTATGTGCACATGATTGTTTGATTGGGGGTTGGGTTGAGGCGGTCCTGCTTTGTGATGAAGGTCAACATACCTAGGGCGATTCGGATAGACTGTAGTTCCTGCGAGATGGTCCAGTCAGGCCGAAGGCCCGAGGAGCGGTCCAGATAGGCTGTAGGCCCTGCGAGGCAGTCCAGACGTGCCGAAGGCTCGGAGAGCGGTCCAAATAGGCTGAAGGCCTGCGAGGCGGTCCAGTCAAGCTGAAGGCTCATTATGCATGCTGTTTGTTTATATGATATGATTATGATTGTATGATGTAGGTATTTTAGGGGAACTCACTAAGATTCGGGCTTACAGTTGTTGATTTTGTTTCAGGTACTTCTGATGATCGCGGGAATGCGAAGGCGTGATTGTACACCTCCTTATGTTTTCATGATTTGATTCTGGGATACTCATACATTATATTATTTTGGAAACAAGTTTTGTAATACTCATTGGTTTTGAAATGTTTTAAAAAGTTTAAATTTTGCATGATTTTTATGTTTGTTACAAGTTGGTATCAGAGCCTTGGTTTGAGTGAGTTGGAGGAAATACTCGTGTGTATCCAATCTCAAACTGAGGACAAGAATTTTAAAATGATTTTCAAACGGTTTTCAAAATAATAAAGAAGGATGCAAGTGTACGATCAGCCGGAGCCAGTAACTAGACCCCAAAATACCTTACAGATTATTTGATTTATGTGATATGTTAGAATAACATGCTAGTACTAGGCTAGGGACCTTCAGGAATTGCATGATAGAATTGACTGATTATATGATGTCTGATAGCCTAGGGTTTTTCCTTATATGAAATTGACATCATTACTATAGTTGCTTAGTGTATGCATCACGGTTGTACATAATTAAGATCTTATAGCCTGAGAATGTTTGTTTTGGCCTTATTTCCTGTTCTTGTTTGATGAAGGGCTTAGGGTAGGATCAGGTATTCGAAAGTCTATAGGGTCCAGCGTTATGTATGGCTAGCATACACTACTGCTGCAGGGTTGGTGGAACTTTCATGGATGGGTTATTAGGGATTAGTCCGCCAGTTATGAGATACTTAGCCTTTCTCTAGGGGTGAGGATTGAGTCCATGCCATGCTTACGTATAGTGTTAGGGCATTGTGATGATACTTGAGACAAATATGGGTAGGTGTGGAAGGTAGTATGGGTCCGTACGATTGAAAGCACAAGACCCATACGCGTAACAAGGAAGTCACAACCCCTAGGGTTTTGTTGAGAGTTGGTTCCCGGATTATTATATGGAATATCTGATATCTTCCTGGTATATTTTCAGCATGGTGGTTACTCGAAGATTTGTGACTGGATCCGGGTCAGGATCAGGAGGCGGCGGACAGGAGGCACCAGCAGTGCTTAAGACTATCGACCATATGGGGCCAGACCAGATGGATGCCAGGATCCAGGAGACCATGCATGATGAGGTTGCTGCGATGTTTCGGGCTCAGTTACTGGAGATGTTTGGGTCTATCAAGGCTGCCATGGTGGAGTATTTCGATGAGCGTTATGCAGCCCTCACTGAGGCGGATGCCGCATCAGCTACAGCAGCTGTAATGGCTGCAGGGGGAGGAACCAGTCAGGATTTTCAGTATCGGAACTTCGACAACACGAAGCCCCCTACTTTTGATGGGACTCAGGACCCCATCAAAGCCATGAGGTGGATATCTGACGTGGAGGGGTGTTTCTTCACGTGTTCATATCCTACTGAACAGAAGGTCAGATGTGCCCTAAACCTACTGAGGTCTGGGGCAAAGGACCGGTGGAGATTGATGACTAGATCGTATTCTGATGATTAGAGAGCTGAAGTTACTTGGGAGTAGTTCAGGGATATCTTCCGCACTCGCTACATTCCACGGGTCAAGCGAGAGCGGCTAGCTCATGAGTTTTTGGATTTGAGACAGGATGGTGAGACGGTGGTGGAGATCACCTGCATGTTCATGGAGAAGGCGATGTTCTGACCGGAGTTTGCTTATGAGCAGGCTCAATGACACGTTATCTGAGCATGCTCAAGACTGACATTCGACAGTTCGTGGCGACCCAACGTTGTGATACACTTATGGATTTGTAGGAGGCCACTAGGCGGCGTGAGTTAGAGATTGAGTTGTAGTTGAGGGAGCAGCAGCTGGCCCCAACACAGTCATAGCCGCTTCCAAAGCGGTCTAAGATCGCTGATTCCAGGTCAGGGGGAGAGCAGGGACGCACTTGTGGCAAGTACGGGAAGGGTCACTCGAGGGTTTGCAGATTGAGCAGCGCGTTCCGCAAATGCGGCAGGGAGGGGCATTATGCGAAGCATTGTCGCCAGACAGTCCCAGTTCAGGATATGAGGATCTGCTACCACTGTCATCAGGTTGGTCACGTGAAGACCAACTGTTCACAGGTCACGGCCAGGCCGGAGCAGGCTCCAACTCCGGCTACACTGAGGATTATTGACGGGAGTCAGGGTCGAGCATTGCTCCCTAGGGCTTAGGGACACGCCTTCTAGCTTACAGCAGAGGAGGCCAGGGCAGCACCAGACATGGTTGCTGGTATGTTTCTATCTGTTATCTTACTGATTATATCTGTTTTATGCTTATATATTTGAACCTGTGATTAGGTACGTTTTTAGTGAACTCCTTACCTGCTTTGGTATTATTTGACTCGGGGGCGATTTGGTCGTTTGTCTCTCAGACATTTATTAAGGGGGTTTAGTGTGCTAGTAGGAGAGCTAGAGTGTTCGTTGCGAGTCTCTACCGCAAACGAACACGGGGTTTCCGTTTCTTCAGTCTATCGGGGTTGCGTGTTGGAGATCTTCGGGGTATCTTTCCCGATAGACTTGATTCTGATTCCTGTGGGAGATGTGTGTGTGATTATGGGTATGGACTGGGTTAGTCGCTTCGGTGCCATGATTGACTACGAGGATCAGCGAGTGGTAGTTCGAACCCCAAGTGGGGGAGAATTGATTGTCTACGGCGAGGGCACCACATTGGGATCAGGGTTTTGTTTAGCTGCCAGGGCTCGGCAGTACATTCAGCACGTGTGTGCGGGTTATCTAGCGTATGTGGTGGATACGCGGGTCAGGGATCAGGTTTCAGTATCAGAGGTTCCAATGGTTAGGGAGTTTGCTGAAATGTTCCCAGAGGAGTTACCTGGAGTGCCTCTGAAGAGGCATGTCGAGTTTAGGAGCGACCTAGTGCTAGTTGCGGCCCCTATCGCCAAGGCGTCGTACCGGTTGGCACCATTAGAGATGCAGGAGCTATCATCACAGCTGCAGGAACTACTGGGCAAGTAGTTTATTCGTCAGAGCAGTTCTCGTCAGGAAGAAGGATGGTTCACACCAGATGTGCATTGAGTACCGGGAGTTGAACAAGTTGACGGTGAAAAACTATTATCCACTCCCGAGGATAGATGATCTTTTCGATCAGTTGCAGGGAGCATCTTGGTTCTCCAAGATAGACTTGAGGTCCAGGTACCATCAGGTCAGGTTTAGAGAGGAGGACGTAGAGAAGACCGCGTTCCGGACTCGTTATGGACATCACAAGTTCGTGGTGATACCGTTTGGGCTCACCAACACGCCAGCAATATTTATGGATCTGAGGAATCGGGTCTGCAGGCTGATGCTCGATCGCTCAGTCATCGTGTTCATAGATGATATCTTGGTGTACTCTAAGACCCGAGAGCAGTATGAGGAGCATCTACGGGAGCTATTGGGAGTTTTGAGATGAGAACGGCTTTATACCAAGTTCTCGAAGTGCGAGTTTTGGTTACGAGAGGTTCAGTTCCTTGGACACCTCGTTAACCAAGAGGGGATTTTGGTCGATCCGGCCAAAATCGAGGCGGTTATGCAGTAGGAGGTTTCGAAATCTCCCTCGGATATCAGGAGATTCTTGGGATTGGCATGGTACTACCGGAGATTCATACATGATTTCTCCAAGATTGCAGTACCCCTCACTCGTCTGGCGAGGAAGGGGGTAGATTTCCGGTGGGGCCCCAAGCAGCAGAGGGCGTTTGAGACCCTCGAACAGCGACTATGCGAAGCTCCAGTCTTGACTCTCCCAGAAGGAGTTGAGGATTTTGTAGTGTTATGTGATGCATCCATCATGGGACTGGGAGCGGTCCTCATTCAGAGAGGACAAGTGATAGCCTATGTATCGCGACAGTTGAAGCTGCATGAGACGAGATACCCTACTCATGATCTGGAGTTGGGAGTGGTGGTATTCACTCTCAAGATTTGGAGACATTACCTCTATGGGGTCCGTTGTACCATCTACACGGACCACAAGAGTATGAGGCACATCATGGATCAGCCAAACCTGAACATGAGGCAGTGCATGTGGCTTGACATGGTCATGTTGGGTTATGAGCATTCTAACACTCCTAAGTGTACATGCAACCCTAAATACCTTGGATCTATGTTTTCTCTATTATACATACAATTATGAACATCCAAGGTATTATCCTAATCTAGCATACAAAATAATAAATATAATAAGATAGAATACATACCTCTTTGATGTAGAATGTCTTCATGAAGCTTGAGTGCCTAGTGCCCCAAGTGTGACACCTCAAATGGTTCACACAACACCAAATACACTTGGAATAACTTGAGAGAAACTTGAACACTCCTTGAAATCGTCTAGCCCTCACACTCACACATTAGTGCACGATTTCTTGAGCCATGGGATTCTTTTATATGGTGGCTATTAGGGTTACACCATGTAACTCATAACTTTACCCATTCCTTATGCTCCATGGATTTTAACCTCCATGGAGTATCCATGGGTCACCCCATGGACTTAGTCCAACATAAGGAATCTTGGATCACATGCCCACATATATAAGAATGAATGATTTACACAATCAACCCATATATTTAATTAGTCTCCTTTTGATCACTTAATTAATTCTTGATCAATACTAATTAAATAACCTTATTAATATATTAGAACTTAGAATATATTAACCAACCTTAAGTGTTATTTCTCTCATTATAGTCTATCCAAATGCATGATGCCATGCAACCCAAATGGACCATGCCGGGTCGGGTCAAGTCTTACCAATTATAGTTATGGACTTAGACATTAATCTAACAGTCTCCCACTTGGATAAGTCAAAAAATATTTGCGTATGACTTCAGGAACCGATCAGCAATCGTAGCTCTCAAAAGCTTCTGTCGAACTCTGACCTTGTCGATGAACTCTGACCTTTGTCAATGACTTGTCCATTAGATAAGGGATCATATATTCCTCCATTCTAGATATCATATGGACTGAGACATGGATTATCAATCATTCTCTCTGTCCATTTGTTGTTTCCCGATTTCCGATTCATGATGACTGACTGATTGAACAAATCAAATCAGTCCTGGCTTGGCCAAGCACTCACATGTATCATCTTTAAATCATCGAGGGGCCCACAGATATCGCTTTTATCCCGAAGGTAAAAGGAATGGATAAACTTCGACTCATATGGCTTGTTCTACTACTTGTTGAATCATACACAAAGGCACGTTTTATAACATCGAGTTACCAATGCGTTTTCGTGCAATCAATGTATAACCAACTCATAGTAACAACTCATATCTCTAGGTTTGAAGAATATAAGATATTATCGTCTCATGATCACTCGTGATAAAATCCATGAAGTGATTCAAATGAGCGCGGGTTGAATCTAATACTCAGAACTTATGAGCACTCATGAGTGTTGTAGCACCACTTTGTCCACCAACTTGGACCACTACAAACCAACCCATGACAGTCTTGATTCATATCTACTTCCAACATATGACCGACTGTGGATGGTTTGAATAACTTAATCATTCAGGAAGAGCGACTTAGTTATTCTGGAAGTCAAAACATGCAAAGTGAAACACAAGAATAAATGAATCAAATATGGTATCAAACCCTATGAATATAAACAAACACTTTTATTTATCACCATACTGATTACTCATTATTCATTGTTTCGGTTTTATCAACTTTATACTTGAATTAAAAACACTAGTTGTCCCATGCTCCAAGCATGTACACTATGTTTTTCTTAAACAATAGCTTTGCCATACACCAAGTATGCACTCTATGTTTGTCTATAATCCTTACTTTATGAAATAAACCAATTGAACATAATTTCAATGATTCTAATTTCATACTCCCAAATCCTTATCGAAAAATGTGAGAATTTCAAATTCCTATCATTTATCGAAATCTGTTTAGATTTTAAACTTATATGCACTGACCCTCCTGTAATGAATATGCACGAAGTCAGAAAGACTTGACAACAATCATTACAGAGCATTCCAAAGGAGATCAGCTCCTTGGAAACATCCTTGTTTCATTAAGTTTCCTAATCTTACACAGATTGAATAATTTCTAACTTTGAAACATTTCCATATTCCATTTTGACTATCACTTCTGAACAAGAGTTGCCTCCTTACAGATTATGTCAATATGGTCCTTCCAGAATTAACATTATACTTCCAACTGTCCTTGAGCAACCAATCTTTGGTAAACCTTAGATTGTCCTCGACAATTGCTTAATCATTTTAGTCATATCCAATTCTAGACCGTTTCCCTTCATAATGCCCCAGGCATTTGGAAAATTTTAGAAAGGATGAATATATCACATGTAATCGATCCTATATCCGAAGCATATGGGACACGATTGATGATGTCTCACATAAAGACTAAACCAGTCTTTTGCTATAATATTTCCATTTCAATTTGCCAAGTTCTCAAAATTCAGATTATGAAAAGGGATGCCGTAATCATAATCGAATTTTAGAACGCAAATAATGGACCCATATATAGAATTTCCTTATGTTGAGCCATTCCAACATGAAATTCATATATATATCCTTGATTAAATACGATTAAAATCTCAATCTAAGCTTTTTAGAATTGAAATGAAGTATAATTTCCTCTCCCTTAATTATAGCAAAACAACTTTTTCAACCCCTGCAACCTCACGAATTGAAACTTTTGTTTTCTATAATTAACATTGCTAACTTGCAACCTTTGTCATAATTATCATGCTCCCACTAACTTGATGATTATTAGCATAACACTTATGCTCCCACTAGCTTTGACATGTACTCAGAAATCATCTGATACTAGATTGTTTTGATAAAACTTTATCAAAATCATACACCTCTCTTAGATAGCTCACATGTGTGTCTAAACAATTTTAGAACTATGAAAAGGGATGCCGTAATCATAGTCTCAATTGTTTAGACCTTTTCCACTTCTCACAAGTCCATGTTAGTGTGCCGGTAAACCACACACGCTCCACTAACGACTTTGAGAATGCAAATATCACAATTGCTATCTAGCTAAAATCTACTTAGTGAAAGTGTTTCCTCACCATCATTTTCATGAATCGGAGAGAAACCTTATGACACTTAGATTTAATAGTGTATGTGTTCTTATCCATGTGAATTTGTCAAAACCATAATCACAAGACAAGGTTAGTGACAAATCCAAACTCATATTGATTAAACTTGTGCAATCTTAAATTCTTGCCACTTGGCAGCTCAGGTTCCTGCCATTGCTTCCAAGTAGTTGTGCAACCAATTGAGAACTCTCAGAACTCCTATGCAAAGCCAACTTGAATAGGCACAAAAATTTCAACACGATAGGTTATAAACCTCAAGTCGTGTGCTAGTGAAGGACTTTAGGTTTTATTCTTGATTAAGTCTTGAAACTTTCAAGAGCTTTAAGACTCCCACTGTCCTCTTGACATATAAGACTCCCTTGTCAAATATTCAAGAGATAGTGCGGATTCTTTATCAAGACTAACACTTTACACAATTGGCCTAAGTTGGTCTCTGTTTTATCCGAAACATCACAACTTACCAATTTCAAATGTACAAGAGTAAATAACCTTTTACTCTTACATTTGACTAGTGTTTACAAACCCTCTTTAAGATATATCACTCAAGTTACAATCTTGGAGTATGACTCTAAGAATTGTTTTGGAACGAAGTATGACTCATCTTTTTGATTTAACCATTTCAACAATTCATGACTCCTCTTCTTGACTTTAGAGGACCAATTGTGATATGGTATCTTAATCATTAAGATGATCATAAACATGATACTAAAGTACTCTCCCATCTTTTTAGATTTGAGAAACTTTTATCTTTCTGCATACTTTGATTCTTCTTATTCGTTCTGTCTCACATTGAAACTTCTCCAATGCTACAGACTTATACTTAAACTTATAAGTATAACCATATTTACTGAACTTAAGTAAATCATGACGAATAGTCTTCTTGATCTTTTGTGGTGGACTTGACCAGTGCACAAGAATGTGTACTCGATCCCTTAGTCCTTTCCTTATTCACATAAGGAATTAGTCTTAATTTTCCAAGCTGAAAGTTCTCATTCATCATACTATACAACTTGCATGATTCCAAGTTTCGGTCCAATTGAACCTTGGGTGATGAGAATCTTTCCTTATTTGGTAATATTAGACACTACCACAACCGAAAGAATCAAATCCATTTTTCCAATATTGCTATCAATGGAATCTTATAAGCAACAACTTTTCACAAATGCCATTGTAAGGATACTTAAAATAAATAAAATCAAAACCTTTTTTATTTTATTTTAAAACTTTGCGGAAAAACTTATCCTTACAATCCATATGAAAACCTTGTTGTTATCTATTCCTAAGCAATATAAATATCATAACTCTTAAGTAATAGCCCAAAATTCTGATCACCGAACCATGCGATTGAAATCCATCTTCGCGATCAGAATCTGCATGTACTTAATAGAGTTAGACAATGGACTTTACCTGAAGTAGAGCCAAACTTATTGACTTTAACATCCTTAGGTAAATTTGGCAGCTTCGTAACCAATGCCCCTTCCTTTGGCAATAGTTACCTATGGATCCTTGATAATGGGACTATCTCAGACTTCACCTCTCTCTTTACCATTGGGTCAACAGAGTTGACTATGGCCGATCCCTTTCCATTGGGAAGAGAGAGCTTTACTGGATATCCAATGGCATCATTGTCAATGTCCATAGCGTTTTAGGAAGTTGATCTTAGCAAATAGATAAGATCATTAAGGGTCTTGTCTTAGTCTGTTTCATAGGATTCCCAAAAGAACTCACTATGTGACTTAGAAAGTAGTTGAGCCACCAACTTTCTCAAGACTTTGACACCCAACTCTCCCGGCTTGTCAATATGTGACTACATCTCCAAGATGTGATCACACCTAGACCTTGCCTTGCCAATAAGGCTTGAGTACCCTTAATATTTACCCCTTAATCAGGTGTGAATAACCATACAAATATACTTGGTACCCTTAATATTTACCCCTTAATCAGAGTGCCGGTTAACCACACACGCTCCACCGATACTATGATAAATATTAAGTTACCCTTTGCCTACCTTGTTAAGTCCAGGTTAGTGTGCCGGTTAACCACACACGCTCCAGTAACGACTTAAGCAAAGTGCAAAGTGTAATTTCATGGGTTAGCACCAAATTCACATTTTCCTAAGTAACTAAGATTGGGTATTAATAAGAGTTTAGTTACTTAGTATTTATCATTAATACTTTTAATGAAAGGAGAATTATAGTCCTTGTCCTACCCGTTCGGCTAACGACCCTCCACCAGTCAAGGAAGCGGTGGGTGAGAGTGGACACCCATTAAACTGCCATTTTATAGGCAGTAACCTTATACCCCCCTTATAGACCGGCGCCGTGAATGAGGCCTACTAACGGTAAGACTGACTTTACTCTTATACATATATATAAATATTATTAACTTATAATATTATAAAGTATAAGGGTTGAATTTTAACTTTTAAAATTCTAAGGGCTAACTTGGAATTAAAGTATTCATAAGTGAAAACTTTTCAAATTCCAAAACTTGAGGGCAAGTTTTGAAACTATTCAAAACTAATTAATTTCATAACTTATGAGTTTAAAGTAGTTTTAATTAAAAAAAAAAAAAAACTCTTCAAGTTCCATAACTTGAGGACAAGTTATGGAAGACTTTAAACTAATTAATAAAAAAAATAACCTTTTTTTTATTGTAACTTATGGAACTAATTAAGGTTACACTTTTTTTTTTAATTTAATGAAGAGACTCTTCATTTTGTAACCTTTGCCAACTTTTATGAGTTTTATGATTCTTAAATGTGACTTTTCATATAACTCGAGGACAAGTTACAAAAACACACTTTGGAATCAACTCTTAGATTAAAATGGATTGAAAACAACTATTTCACACAACTTTTCTATTAATCTAAGTACCTCATAAGCACAAGATAATTCAAATCATCAATCTTCAAGAAATTAGCATGAACATACAAACTAATAAAAATCTTGAAATTATGACAATTATCTTAGAAATTGGATTAGCATGAACATTACCACATCAAAAACAAGTTTATAAGTCAAAAAACATCTTAGGGTAATGTTCCTAGTCCAATTCCAGCCAAAACAATCGAATATATGCATCCAACTCGATTTTTCAGCTACTTTTGCAAGTATAACAAGAAAACAAGCCTAGGCTCTGATACCACTGTTGGGTTATGAGCATTCTAACACTCCTAAGTGTACATGCAACCCTAAATACCTTGGATCTATGTTTTCTCTATTATACATACAATTATGAACATCCAAGGTATTATCCTAATCTAGCATACAAAATAATAAATATAACAAGATAGAATACATACCTCTTTGATGTAGAATGTCTTCATGAAGCTTGAGTGCCTAGTGCCCCAAGTGTGACACCTCAAATGGTTCACACAACACCAAATACACTTGGAATAACTTGAGAGAAACTTGAACACTCCTTGAAATCGTCTAGCCCTCACACTCACACATTAGTGCACGATTTCTTGAGCCATGGGATTCTTTTATATGGTGGCTATTAGGGTTACACCATGTAACTCATAACTTTACCCATTCCTTATGCTCCATGGATTTTAACCTCCATGGAGTATCCATGGGTCACCCCATGGACTTAGTCCAACATAAGGAATCTTGGAGCACAAGCCCACATATAAAAGAATGAATGATTTACACAATCAACCCATATATTTAATTAGTCTCCTTTTGATCACTTAATTAATTCCAAATTAATTCTTGATCAATACTAATTAAATAACCTTATTAATATATTAGAACTTATAATATATTAACCAACCTTAAGTGTTATTTCTCTCATTATAGTCTATCCAAATGCATGATGCCATGCAACCCAAATGGACCATGCCGGGTCGGGTCAAGTCTTACCAATTATAGTTATGGACTTAGACATTAATCCAACAGGTCAAGGACTACAACTGTGAGATCATTTACCACCGAGGTAAATCGAACGTGGTTACGGACGCTTTGACCCAGAAGTCAGCTGGATCTTCTACCCCAGTGACATGTATGGGGATATCTGTGGATTCTCCACTTGTGAGCTTGATCAGGGAAGCTCAGGCAGAGGGTATGCGTCAGGAGAACTGGAAGCTTGAGAGGATCAGGGGTGAGAACCCCCAGTTTGTGCAGGATAGTTGCAGATTATTGACCCGTTGTGGTTGCGTCTGGGTTCCGATGTCTGGTGGGGTCAGACAGACTATATTGGAGGAGGCTCATAAGTCTCGCTTCTCTATTCATCCGCGGGCCACCAAGATGTACCGGGATTTGCGATTGATTTACTGGTGGCCGTGCATGAATCAGGAGATCGGTTGGTACGTGGAGAGGTGCTTGACATGTAGGATGGTCAAGGCCTCGCACCAGAGGACGCATGGCAACCTGCAACCTCTAGAGATTCCCATGTGGAAATGAGAGCAGATCACGATAGACTTCATCACCAAATTGTCGAGAGCGGAAAAGGGGTTCGATGTCATATGGGTCATCGTGGATAGATTGACCAAGAGTGCTCATTTTCTGCCCATTCGGGAAAGCTCATCGGCCAAGAAGCTGGCCGATGTGTATATACGCAAGATTGTCGCTCGCCATGGGGTTCCAGTCTCTATCGTTTCAGACCGTGATGTTCGGTTCACCTCCCGTTTCTGGCAGAAGTTCCACGAGGAGCTGGGCATGCGGCTACACTTCAGTACAGTCTATCATCTGCAGACAGATGGCCAGAGCGAGCGGACCATACAGACTCTCGAGGATATGTTGAGAGCTTGCGTTATTGACTTCGGTGGGAGCTGGGACTCTTACCTACCCATTGAAGAGTTCTCCTATAACAACAGCTTTCATTCCAGTATTAGTGCTCCACCTTATGATCTGTTGTATGGACGGAGATTCCACACCCTAGTCTGTTAGGGCGAGATTGGTCACAGGGTGATGGGTCAATCCGAGGTAGTCCTGCAGATCAGATAGCAGTTGCAGACTGCACAGAGTCAGTAGAAGAGTTACGCCGACCGGCGCCGATCTGAGTTGGAGTTTCAGGTCGATGACATGGTACTCCTAAAGGTCTCACCCTGGAAAGGTGTGATTCGCTTCAGGAAGAGGGGGAAGTTAGGTCCCCGATACATCGGGCCATTCAGGATCACTACCATGGTTGGCAAGGTGGCGTATAGACTAGATCTTCCTGAGGAGCTTAGTCATATCCACAACACTTTCCACGTTTCACAGTTACGGAAGTGCATTCTGGATGAGGAGGCGGTAGTGTCGTTAGATGACATTCAGGTTGAGGAGCGCCTGAATTACATGGAGAGGTCGGTGGCCGTTCTTGAGAGGAAGGTAAAGGTTCTACGGATTAAGGAAGTACCTCTGGTAAAGATACAGTGGGAGCACAAGAGGGGATCCGAGTGGACGTGGGAGCCGGAGGCAGAGATGCGGGAGCACTCACTACTAGAAAAACAACCTTTTACGAAAAACAACACGCTTTTGCGTGTCATAAAACGCTCAGACGACACGCAAATGCGTGTCATAAAACGCGTGTCAAGGAAGGCCCTGTCATAACGAAAAACAACACGCTTTTGCGTGTCGTCTATTTACGACGCGCATTTACGACACACATTTACGACGTTCATTTATGACACACAATGCGTATCAAGGAAAGCCCTGTCATAAAGAAAGATGACACGCATTTGTGAGTCGTAACCTTACGACGCGTGTTTAGGACACGCATTGTGTATCATTAAAGCCCCTGTCATAAATGAAGATGACACACATTTGCGTGTCATAAACTTCAGCAACCATTTACGATATGCATATACGACGTGCCTTTACGATACTCTTTTACGCATAATACAAAAATATAGAAACAAATATATACCAAAACAATCTATTTCATCCAATAGCATCATGTCGAAAAATTGTAATACATTGATATTAAAGGGATCTGATTGTACATTATTATTAAGAGGTTTTCCCTAACTATATAACCTAATACTACATTGCTATAAAGGGGAACCTTCTTGTTTCAGTAACTCATCATTAAGCTGTCTGAAGAAGCTCTGAAACGTTTCCAATTTCCGTTGTGTCTTTTCCTATTTACTTAGTTTGTGTACATTGTTGTAAGCAAGTGTGTATTGAAGTCCCCGAATTTGCATACATAAGCCTTAAAATCTGAAATACAACAAATGAAGTACGGTGGTGCTAATATGTTTGTTGTTGTTAATGGAAACTTTTCATAGAAAAAAAAATCAAAGCGTTAAGATTCCAAAGTAGTTATAGAGAAAAAAAGATAGATTTAACATGTTACCTCTGTTTCCATTTTAAAAGAAACTAGGCGTCCTATGACTAAGGCATGCAGCTGCTTCTTGGTCAAACCCAACAACCAAATCCTAGAAAATGCAAAAACCAAGTTTGAATTTCGGTTAATCAATAATTAATAATTAATATATCAACATTTGAATCACTAGAAAAATGGTTACAATGGAAGTTGGGAAGAAAGGATGTGAAAAAACTACTATAGAAACACAGAGAAAGTGCAAAATTATCGCCAGATTGTTAAAAGGAGCAGACAATCCTGTTGTTACAGTTAAAGTTGCCTTGTAACATTGTGCAACAGCAGTCATCATATTTTAGAGTCATTTTAGACGTTTTACTACTTTATGTAAATATGTAATACAGTTGTCAAAAAGTATATCACAATTCACAAATAAACTTGTATACATAATTTTATAACCATACCATTCCATGTATATATTTCCAAGACTAGTGAGAGCCTGAGGATGCCTAGGTTGCAAAGAAAGGCATTACTAGAATGCAAAACAAGACTTTGGTCACAACTAAGCCAATAAAAGGTTTCATGACAAACCTGTTGTGATAGCCTTCTGATTTCTTGGTTAAGGATTATAATGAAAAGAACCAAATCTTCATTGTTTCTCTTATTAATGAACTTCAGTTCCACTTCATCAGCTTCCCCAAATATAGACTTACGAAATAATCTGAATATTAAAAGAAACAAGAAAATATAAGCTCACCTGTCATCCCATCGTGCAAGCCGGCTGGCTAAAAGTGTTATCACCTCTTGTATTGTCCTTGGTATATTATTACCACCAGCAAAAAGAAGTTCCTAGATAAAGGGTAAGTTGTTAGTTAGATAAAAAAACAAATAAAATATGAAGACAAAAACAGAAAGGCAAATAGGTAAAGGGTTAATGTCTTGATTCAAAAAAACGAAACTTAACATGGGTCCCTGAGACAACATCAATACCATTTCTGGCATGATAAAGTGACTACAGAATAGTAATAAAGGCAGAGTGAGCATCATCTTCCTCAAAAACACTGGTGCAATAGGCATGCATTTCGATGACTATTTAATAATAATCTAAATGAATATGACATACATCAAACAAAATGAAGTATCAGATGAATTATATTTTATGCCTAAACAACTAATGATAATCTGAGTATTATTAACAAAAAGATGAGATGACTACCTCAGTTATTTTCACCTTCTTAAGTCCATCGCTAAAGCCTAAATCAACATTAGGAGTCATTGGGCCCCTACAGAAATCGGTAGCATCAAAATTGGAGCATAATATCATTACAAAATATATAAAAGGAAAAAGGCTCTTATTACTTAACATGAATGGAAACATTAAAACAATAACCAAAACATTATTAGTCTTAGATTTCAAGAAAAGAATCAGTACACTACAATTAAAGGATGTAACATCTTTAGTAAATATGGGACAGCTAAGCATAAGCCATTTAAAAAATATAATTTGATCCCATGATGGACATGTTTATTGGTTAAATATACAATTATAGTCAGTCAATACACAAAAACACCTTGAATCATGCCAACTAAGAAATAACCATCTCATCATTATAAAAAATGAACACAGTATAGAACATGTGTTCACATAAGTCATGAAATAAACAATGCATCAAAAGATATTTATGAAAAAACAGAGAATTGACACAAGACACCAACTTAAACATTAAACATTGAGCAAACATCTCATCATAATGGAAGAGGAGTAGCATGTTTATGCTCCCCATATTTCAACAAGAAAGCCAACAAAGGAAACACTTACTAACGAATAAATCCAAATTTATCAAACAAAAGAAATTATATTAATATGGGATAGATAAGCCATTTAAAGAAGATCGATTTTGCATATAAATGTAAAAGCTGTAAAACAGGAAGGGGATGAACAGAGGACAAACCAGATAAAATGCAGATTAACACCAAGCATCTGTTGACAAGAACTGAATTTCATTAAAAATATGTGTATTTTCCTCCATTATAGGAACTGTAGAAAAAACGAGATGATATTAAGATTCATACAAGAAAGTTAATAAAGAAAAAAAATCATTCCACTGCTATCTTTTGTTTTTGCTTCAACAACCTAAATAAGGTTCCATTGTCACCAACAGATTAATTCTTGATTACAATAACAGATTAAAAAGAAAGAAATAAGTTCCAAGAAAGTAAATTATGTGGACAGATAAGAATATCCAAATAAGAAGGCGATGTATAAAAAGCATGAATAACGAGGCCTTATGGCATAAAATGTAGAAAAAATTACATGGATGAAGGAATAACCCCCAAAATTTAGTAACATATGAGGGAATAACTCAGAAAAACCCGTAACAACTTTCATTATCACTATGAAAGAAACAAGGTCAATGTGGATCGCTTTCACAAATTCAAAACCTTTCAACTACAAAATTAAAATTAAAGATTACTAATTCACGGAAGCAGATAAGGGATAAAATAGTTAGTCATTAATTAGTTAAAAAGAAAAAAGAAAAAAAATGAACCTTGTTATCTTTTCCGACTTTAGTGAGATCTCCTAATACATACTCTTTAATTTTGGGATTTTCATATAAAGCTTCAAAATCCCCAAAAATGTTATGTGCTTCGGCATAATGTTCAATGGCTTGCTTATTTGGATTCGCAACCGCAACAAGACAAGACTCAAAGTTGTTCCCATAGATCCATATCTAAAATACCAAGCATAAATTAAATAACGTCTTAAATGGATTTTTAGGTGAATAAGTTGAAATTGTGAGTATTTTACGTAATATATCAAATCAAGATCAGAAACAAGTCCAAATACATTCTCAAGATATTCAACAGCCACATATTCTCCTTGTGAGAGCTTGAATATGTTTTTCTTTCGATCAATAATTTTCATGCTTCCATCAGGTTGCCACTCACCAATATCACCTAAACCATAAAATAATATAAGTTAAGATTTTTTTTTGTAAATAATATACCTGTATGGAACCAGCCATCAACAAGGACTTCTCCTGTAAGGTCTTCTCGTTTATAATAGCCTGCAAATAAAACATCTCCTCGAATACATATCTGTCATTGTGGTTTACTTGAAAGGAACATAAAAAAGAAATTTAAATGAATAAAATCAAAAGATCACTATGATTCGCTGTGTTATGTATCTTCTTAGTTCTAAATAGTTCACCAAGAAAGTCGAGCAATGAACTTAAGCAAGAGCAGGATCAAGAATCAAACACAAAAACAATAAATAAATAAAAGATGTTTATAATCACTCAGTTGTATCTTAGAACTGAATATAATTGATCTGAATTCCAAAAAGAATGTGCTAACTTTGACCCTTATACCCAAAATGGGTCGAGTTTTGTTACATAAAAATAACATAGAATTGCTCCTTTAAAAAAACACACTTGTAGATGAACACATTCGAAGGGTTACTACTAAAAATTATAATTTTGTGGGAAGTATGAGCCATATAACAAAGGGTTAAGAAACAAGACACATCTCAACTATTTTGAGAAAAAAATTTCAAAATCTGTTTGTTCTAAATAATTGACCAATATAATGAACTTAAAGATCAAGATCAATCAACTACTAAAGCAGGATCAATAACATGATAAATGGACTGGCCAAAATAACTTCAATTTGATAAAAACCTCAAAATGATAGGCCCTCCATAATTCATATAAGAACAAACAGATTCACAGCAACAAACACTCAATAATAGAAGTACCATGAAATTGGTCTGCAAACTTGATTAATTTAAGTAGTCCTTCTAAAATATCATCACCTACATTACATACTAACAAGGTTAAAAAAGACATTTACCACAATAAATTGAGTATAATCAATAAATTCAATCATACCAGTTGCTTCAATCGAATCCAAATATACAAGGAAAACAGAAAATCAATAGCAAAACTAGTAGATTTTGAGACCAATTAGACAAAACAGTGGCAACAGGGTACCAAATCGGGGTTCCAAAAACGCAAAATTGACGACCCAAACTCCAAATTGGCGATCCTAATCATGTACTGGACCAATTCCGCTCGCTAAAAACATTTTCCAACAATCGATTTTGCCATTCAGTGGGTTCATGGAGTTTCCGTACCGAAGTACGTTTCCGCCAACATCTGAACGATAACGTACCGCGATTGGGAACGAAATGTTCAGAACGTGAATCGTGGCTGATAGAGCGATCCCTGTGACTATGATATTAGCGCATATTGAAGTTATAATCCATCAAGGGAGAAGAAGTTAGGGTTTGGGGAAGAGAAGAAGAAGAAGCTCATTACCTTGATAATTAAAGAACTGAAGCAGGTCAAAACTCAGATTTCCGACGATTCCCATCGTTGACTTCTTATTGTTCTTGTCCAAGCAATCCGAAATCGAGACATAAACATAAGTATCAAAGATATGGATTTCACCCTTTAAACCTAATTTTCGATACCAAGAAGAAAAAGTGTAGATTTCATTCCTTGTTGCTAAGGATTTTGCATGTATGTCGACACCATCATCGAAATTGACAACGCCATCTCCGAAATTGACCGGAAAGCACCTCCATTCATCATCACCGGTGGATCTATACCAGTCTCCCTTCTTTGCATCACTTCTCATAATAGAGAAACAAAAGGGGAGAAGTCGATTGAAAAGATGAAAGATAGAAAGAAGGCAGGTTTTCAAAATTTTGGGGATTTCGTTTCCCCCGTATATACTAAGCGTACATTTCATTAAAATTATAAAGCGACAATTATAGAGGACGTGCGTTTAAGACAAAGCGCCCTCCGTGTTTTTATTTTTTCTCTTGAGACACTAATTTAAGGACACGCAATAATGCGTGACCTAAATCCTTAAAATTTTTAGAGAGATGACACTATTTTAAGGTCACTCTCTTTTGCGTAATATAAATCAGTGCGCGTCATGGTTTGCACGTCGTAAAAGGCTGTTTTTCTAGTAGTGACTATCCAGAATTGTTGGCTGCAGCACACTTTGAGGACGAAGTCTACTTCAAGTGGGGTAGAACTATAACAGGTATAAGTTTTAAAACTTTATATACATGTTTATGGACCTACTCGACGAGTTGGTTTCCCCAACTCGTCGTGTAGAGGCGGGTTAGCCCGCGTGGATTATTCAACCTACTCGGCGAGTCGGAGGACCCCGACTCGACGAGTAGGAGCTGGAAAATGAAACCCTAATTTCTAGGGTTTTGCACCCTATTTAAAGGGTCATTAGCCTCCTTCAGCCTCCCTTACCGTCCCCCGTGAGTCCAGAAAACCCTAATCTTGAATACCCTCCATTTGTGTGTGAAAAAGCTTGGAAAGTGGTTCTTGTGAAGAAGGCTTGAAGTCTAAGGAGCTTGGAGCAAAGGAAGGCTTGTGGATCTAACTCTACTTCATCTTGGCATCATTTTGAAGGTAACAAGTCATTACCTTGACTTCCCTCTAGCTAGATCTCTACATGCTTAAGTTTAGGGCCATTTTGGCATATATGTGAACCATTTCGGGTATTGGTCATGATCTGAAGTTGTAACTTCAGATCTGGATTTCTCTAAGTCCCTCTATCCATAAAGTTGTCTCATTTAGCAAGCTTGGGCCTTTTTATTTGGGTTAAACCTTTCCTTAAGCTAGGTTTTGGCATTTAGGACCATGCATGTACGTAAAGTTTTCAACTTTACGTGGAAACCATGCCCTAGGAGGTTAGATCTGCAATATGGAGCTTTAGGGTGGCTTAAAACTGTCTGAATAAGAAATGAACTGCATGAACTCGACGAGTCGCATAGCCGACTCGGCGAGTCTGATGAAGATTGCTCGTATTTGACTCTACATGAACTCGACGAGTTAGTAAGAGGACTCGACGAGTCAGTTAGGGTTTTCCCCGACATCTGGACACGCATGGACTCGACGAGTTGGTTGGAAACTCGATGAGTCAATTAGGGTTTTTGGTGATTTCTGAGTTCTTAAGGAACTCGACGAGTTGCTAGCTGCACTCTACGACTCGGGTCAACATGGACTGTTGACTTTGACCGTTGACTTTGACTTTGACCAAGAGTTGACCAGTTTGACTTCTAGGGGAATTTTGGTAATTTGGGAATTTATGGAAGTGGATCATTGGTGGATGTAGGTGTTGGACTTGGAGGTGCATTTGGTGGAGTTTTGTCACACCCCAAAACCGGAACGGCGGAATCGTTCGGGGGTGGAGGACATCATGTTTAGTATCACGAGATATGTATATGGTAAGCAAGTAATGAACAACCATTTCATTTCGAAAGAAATTTTTTACAATGTGTGTGTTCACAAAACATAGAATTCATACACAAATAACAAAACAAGACTTGAAGCTATAATGCTCCATCTTCTAAATCCCCAGCACGAGCACCTGTCTAATAGTCTCCTGAGAATACAAGTTATTTGAAAGAGTTGATCAGCAATTAAGCTGGTGAGTTCATAAGATTTTAGTGATGTGAGTAAGTTGTAAGATGTTGTTAAAAATGTATATGTAAAAATGGTGTAAGTTGTAAGTTCTGTTTTGAAAAGTTCGCCTGTTCCTCTAGAAAATCATATATTTCCTACTTTGATGGAAGTTTAAGTAAAATGACACTACAACCCATTCTATGGGTACTAAGTGGGTACAAGTTATATAAGACTCAGAGTAAACAAACAATCGATTGTGCGCATCTGCCTCAAGCTCACAACCAAACGAGGAACAAAAATTAAGGCGGATAGCACACATTCCATTGTTGTTAGATCATCGTCATATATAACCCTGGTGTAATCACTTGTTACTCATGGAGTTAATTGTAATATTTCCTTTATATCTAATGAAGAAGTTCTTTAAGAAAATCCTTATTTCTTATAGTAAAATAGTGACCACAGTGACTACTTTTATAATAGCTTAGTTTATACTGCTATATATAATCTAATATCGGATAGAAAGTTAATTGAGCGAATCTGCCCTAAGCCCACAACCAAACAAGGAACAGGAAGTAAGGCGGAAAGCACACATCCAACTACCTACTGGGTATTAGTTTTATATATAAACTTGATGTATAAACTAAGGTATTATAGAGTTACTCACCTAAGGTCTTTTAAATTGTACTGGTTTAATAAAATGGATTAAACCCTTTACTGGGAAGTTTCTAGTTTTGTATACCAAAAGTACTGAAAGTATGTTTTGTACTAGAAAGAATGTGCTTTGACTCTGTGTCCTATAACCTGACCCATACCTGGTACCCTTATGATGACTTAATGTATACTAAGCATACATATATATACAATCTGATAGAAAATAGATTGGGTGAATTCGTTCCAAGCCCACAACCAAACAAGGAACAGGAAATGAAGTGGAGAGCACACATCCTATTACCTGTCGGACCCTATTAGTATATATATATCCTGTGGTGTATACAATAAGGAATCATAAGGCTAGCATTATGGTCCTATCTTTTAATCGTATCCTTCTACCAAGGCATCTTCTGTTATGTGCTAGACTCGACTGTTCCGTTTGTCGTTTGTAAGAATGTATATTTTCCCTAGTTTATAACTATCTTGACTCGAAAATAGTTTGAATTGGACTTTCAAGTGGTACCGTCACTTTATGAAAGAAAGGGAAGTGTAAGTACACAGTTGTCGTTTATAATGACATGCGGATGTACTAATAACCTAAAAACATATTTGTTTTATTACGGTTATAATATGAAGGCTAGAACCCTTACTATACGCTCTCCCTATCAGGAGATTAGGGGAACTAAACACGACCTCTGCAAATTCTTGCAAGCCATGTAATTCACATTAAAGTATATGATCATGTATACCCAATATAACTATCACCTTTTGTTTAAAACAATGAGTTAGTGATTCATTGGTATAATTAGATCCTGTATGTGTGTTCTCATGCTATAGCAACCTAACTTGTTTGTTTTGTACTGTATATTGTACGTTCTCTCTGTATGGTATTGTTTGATTCTCTTCACTTTATGTTCTGTATGGTATTGTTTGATTCATGTAAGAACTGGCTCTTTATGTGCTTCATTGTTCACAGACAACTATATGAAAGGAAACACCTTCCGGGACTTAGGAAACACCTTGATTAAGTGTCATAAGTACTAAGGATTGCATCTAAGGGTGGTAGGACCTTGTAATTGAGTTTAGGGTTCAAGGGTAAACTCCTTTGGAGTTTACGGTTTTGTTACCATCACCCCTTGAGTTTACAGTCGTAAACCCATGAGTTTACGGCCGTAAACTCATGGTACTTTTACCATGTTGTGTTTTGAAGCTTTACAAGTCATTAGAAGCATTTCTACTTCATGCCTAAGTCTTTGGAAGGGATTAGGGCACCATTTCACTCCTTTGTGGAGTTTACGGTCCTTGGACCATTTCTCTTTGGGTTTACGGCCGTAAACCCAAATGGTTTATGGTCTTTTTGTTGTTTTAAGTCCTATGCACATCAAGGAAGGGATCTAGACTAGTTTCCATCGCTAGTTAAGGGACTAGGGCACACTTTGGCCCCTTTGTTAGGGTTTACGGTCCAAGAACATCTTGGACCGTAAACACCTTTGATCTTGTGTTTCATTGGTGTTTTCTTGATGATTAGAAGTGTAACAAGTCTTATAATACACTAGGGGAGGAGTACTTACTAGGTAGAAGCTTGAAAAGGTGCTAAAAGTCCAAGAACACTAGTGTGTGTTCTTGGTGAAACTTGAAGATCTACACTTTTGGAATGATTTCACGGATGGAATCATGTAAGATCACTAGATTAAGTAAGATATCAAATTTTTAGGGCTAGAAACACTTACAAAGTTGAAGATCAAGAAGAAAAGTCGGATGATACTTGAGAGGATTTGAGTTTGGATCTTGAAAATGTGAAAAAGTGGTAAATAATGACTAAGTGTCATATTTATACCCCCCCCCTTTAGGGTTTACGGCCGTAAACACCTTTGTTTAGGCCGTAAACTCCAAACTCTTGGAGTTTTGGGACTTTATTGTTCCACAATAAACCCTAGGTCATCCTCTCTCCAGTTATCTCTTGAAGTACTAACTTTAAAACACTCAAACTGATTCCTAAAACCTTGAAAGTTAGCAAAACAGTTCTGACTTCCATTGGAGTTGCGAAATTAGCTTTCTTAAAAGGAATTTCGTTAGAAGGAATTTCGTCCCGAAATTAGCTTTCTTAGCGTTACTACTGGGGTTGCGCTCTTCTGATTGGCAGAATACCCACTCGTAGACTTGGCAACTTTGCCCTTCTGTTCAGGATAGGATTCGTACTTGGTCCATCTATCATTACCTCGTGTATACAAGTCGTATATAATTAGGGTTAGTAAGACGGTCGGATGTGTGACTCTGCCCCAGGTCCACAACCAAACAAGGAACAGGAGATAGGGCGGAAACACACATACTAAATCTGCGTAATCATAATCATATACCACCATCGCGTATACACTGAATAGTAATAGGTGGACTGTATTCGTCCTTAGCCTATGTGCTCGAACTTGGTCTGCTGGACGGGTGGTATTTCGTGACGGTCTGCAGACGTCTGACGATAAGGCTTGGGAGGGCAAAGTACTCTTCGCACGAGTAGTTCGGGGTTTTAGAATACGAAAGATAAAATTTAGGTTTAGGTCGGACCTTCGATACGAATGACAAAAGTTTCGAGAACTTGCCGATCGAGGCGATAGAAACATATGAACTTAGTATGGTGAGGACCACGCCAACTCATGACGACTGAAAGAAACGGACTCTTTACCGAACTAAGTTTTTGGGCCAAATGAAAGAAACGTATGATATACGACGATGTATCCCTTGTATGTTCGATACTGTACTCCTAATATTTTCGACAATGTACTCTTGTAAATGTTCCCGTGTTTCCTGTTTTCTCTTTGAAGTTAACACTCCTACGTATCGTACCGCTATGTGCGCATACATACAAACAAAAGTGCTCCACTAACTGGTGGGGATACTTTATATCATAATCCTCTTTGGTACCACTACAATCGTCTACCATATATAAGTTATGAATATTTAAGATGAACAAGGCAGTCGACTGAGTAACTCTGCCTCAAATCCTCAACCAATTAAGGATTGGGGACCAAAGCGGAGTCACTCACTCTAAGTCTGCAACATCTTAGTTGTGCACAACCCTGATGTATATGGTAAGCCATAATAGATTCTCTAAGGGATCTTTTAGTTCTCTTGAATACTGTGACCTATTTCAACATGTGAGTTGTTATAGTTACTTTTAAGTGTTATCCCCAAATTTTAATCTTATATGAATAAAAATTAATTTTAAAAGTAATTACTATTTCGAATACGTACCACTACTCGTTGACAACTCCGGGGTAGATTCTCCTGCGGTGATCATCAGAATGCGTCCATCCGCGCCTGAGTTCCTTTGTATCGGGCAGTCCCTCTGAAAATGTCCAGTCTCACCACAGCCATAGCAGGCTTGGTTTTCTTTAGCTCTGAGGACTTGGGAGATCGGTTGAGCCGGTGCCCTGCAGAAACGGACTGTGTGTCCCTTCCTGTGGCAGTTCAGACACTACATTTCCTGGCATACTCCGGTGTGGTGAAAGTTGCACTTTCCACACTTCGGAAGGTTTCCAGCATATCGACTGGCAGGTGCTGAAGCAATAGGCGTCGTAGCGGCGTACATAGTACTCGCTCGTTGCTCTTGCAGGGTATCTTGTGTTGTTCGCTTCTTCTTCCTCTTGTTCCCCGACTTCTGATTATAGTCCTCGTCCCTCGATGGCTCGGGAATAGGGACTTTTACACCATGGCGGACTCCATGGTCGATGAGTCGCTGTGCCATGCGTTTAGCACTATCGAACGTGGTTGGGTTAAAAGACAACACATTTCCTTGGGTCGGAGCAGTCAGACCCCAAATGTATCTTTCTATCTTCTTGCTCTCCGAGGTAATCATCCCGGGGCATAGAGCTGCTAGTTCGCTGAATCAGTCAGTGTAGGTCACTATGTCTGAGCCGACCATAGTGAGATCCCACAGCTCTTGTTCCAGTTTTTGAATTTCGCCTAACGGGCAGTATTCCTCCCGCTTTAACTCTTTTAGGTTTTCCCAGCCTATTGAATTAGCCACTAATAGGGTCAGTGACTTAACATGGCTGTTCCACCATGTTAGGGCCTTGCCAGAGAAGGTGCAGGCAGCAAACTTCACTTTGGTTCCTTCTGGGCATAAACAGATTTCGAAGATCGACTCTGTTTTCTCGAACCATTGCATAAGGGCAATGACTCCTTCAGTCCCGTTAAAGGACAATGGCTGGAAATTGGTGAAGTCCTTGTAGGAGAACTCTCTCGAGCGCACGAGGACCTCACCTCGAGTAGAATCTGTAGGCGTTTCACCTCCACTGGTACTGATGGGGTGATATTGAGCCATGACTGTTGCCACAGCCGCAGCCACTACAACGTTTATAACTGCCATATCGATGTGCGAAGGAGGCGGTATTGGAGTTATTGGGGTAGTGCGTATGATAGATCTGCGAGGAGGCATTTTTACTAAAAGAACACAAATATGAGACAGAATAAGTCTAAAGCAATGGACACAAGCCAAAAGCTGAAAAGACAAGGTTATCCTAGTTCTGGATGTATCGGGTCCTAACTTCCACAGGGTTCTAAAAACAATTCATAAAAGAGTCTATACCTAATAAACTCTATGAATTTGAAATAACTATCCTCGAATGAATATCTGTTTCCTGAATAACTGTTACCAGCTGCATGTGAGAAAATAATCTTAACAAATAATGTGAGCAGTGTTTCCACTCGCTCATTAAATTAACCAGATTTTTATTTATTAGCGTGACGTGTAAGACGTTTTTGGTTACTTCGGTTGATCCCTCTTTGAAAACTTCTCATGTACTTGTTCTTGTTCCTCCTGGACTCTTCTGTTGTCTACTATGAGGCAGTGGTTACATCTATCTGGTCTTGTCGTGTGAGAATGAAAGTGACTAAAGAATCTATGAGCTTTAAGGTAACTTTTATGGGGTGATCCTTATGGAGTCTTCCTGTAATTGTACAAGGTACACAAGTTTGTATATAATTGAAGATTAAATAGACCTTCGAATAAGTGATCCTACTCCAAAGCTACACCCTTAAGAGGAATGGATAGCGAAGCGTAGACCACAAATTCTAAGTCTATAAGATCTTGATTATATATACGACTTTTAGGAATATGCCTTGCAAGATTATAGACCTATCCGTAAGGGTGTTTTAAGTTCTTACATAAGTTATTTATATGGACTAAAATACTCCTATAGTATTCTAACTCTGAATGTACTTGTTCTGGTGTTCTCTTGACTGGGATCAGGTAAGTTTTAACACTGTTGCAACACCACATCATTCCCAAACACATGTCGGTCACATCTCGAATGAATACAGTTGATCAGGCTATATTGATCCTAGCTATGATTACATAACTGTTCAGGGTGACGACAGTGCCCAACCCTTAAATACTTTAGTTCTGTTCTCCTCGTGACACTAGTTCTATTATGTATATGTATAAGCAAGTAGGTATATTTTTATAACCTATAGTTATATTCTAAAAATATATCATTATCCAGAGCACTTAAGCCCCATTGTATTTATAGTTGTATATCTTTTATTGGCAGATATACTTAGTTCACTATAAACAATGCTCTGATACCAATCTGTCAAACCCCAAAACCGGAACGGCGGAATCGTTCGGGGGTGGAGGACGTCATGTTTAGTATCACGAGATATGTATATGGTAAGCAAGTAATGAACAACCATTTCATTTCGAAAGAAATTGTTTACAATGTGTGTGTTCACAAAACATAGAATTCATACACAAATAACAAAAGAAGACTTGAAGCTATAATGCTCCATCTTCTGAATCCCCAGCACGAGCACCTGTCTAATAGTCTCCTGAGAATACAAGTTATTTGAAAGAGTTGATCAGCAATTAAGCTGGTGAGTTCATAAGATTTTAGTGATGTGAGTAAGTTGTAAGGTGTTGTTAAAATGTATATGTAAAAATGGTGTAAGTTGTAAGTTCTGTTTTGAAAAGTTCGCCTGTTCCTCTAGAAAATCATATATTTCCTACTTTGATGGAAGTTTAAGTAAAATGACACTACAACCCATTCTATGGGTACTAAGTGGGTACAAGTTATATAAGACTCAGAGTAAACAAACAATCGATTGTGCGCATCTGCCTCAAGCTCACAACCAAACGAGGAATAGAAATTAAGGAGGATAGCACACATTTCATTGGTTGTTAGATCATCGTCATATATAACCCTGGTGTAATCACTTGTTACTCATGGAGTTAATTGTAATGTTTCCTTTATATCTAATGAAGAAGTTCTTTAAGAAAATCCTTATTTCTTATAGTAAAATAGTGACCACAGTGACTACTTTTATAATAGCTTAGTTTATACTGCTATATATAATCTAATATCGGATAGAAAGTTAATTGAGCGAATCTGCCCTAAGCCCACAACCAAACAAGGAACATGAAGTAAGGTGGAAAGCACACATCCAACTACCAACTGGGTATTAGTTTTATATATAAACATGATGTATAAACTAAGGTATTATAGAGTTACTCACCTAAGGTCTTTTAAATTGTACTGGTTTAATAAAATGGATTAAACCCTTTACTGGGAAGTTTCTAGTTTTGTATACCAAAAGTACTGAAAGTATGTTTTGTACTAGAAAGAATGTGCTTTGACTCTGTGTCCTATAACCTGACCCATACCTGGTACCCTTATGATGACTTAATGTATACTAAGCATACATATATATACAATCGGATAGAAAATAGATTGGGTGAATTCGTTCCAAGCCCACAACCAAACAAGGAACTGGAAATGAAGCGGAGAGCACACATCCTATTACCTCTTGGACCCTATTAGTATATATATATATATATCCTGTGGTGTATACATTAAGGAATCATAAGGCTAGCATTATGGTCCTATCTTTTAATCGTATCCTTCTACCAAGGCATCTTCTGTTATGTGCTAGACTCGACTGTTCCGTTTGTCGTTTGTAAGAATGTATATTTTCCCTAGTTTATAACTATCTTGACTCGAAAATAGTTTGAATTGGACTTTCAAGTTGTACCGTCAATTTATGAAAGAAAGGGAAGTGTAAGTACACAGTTGTCGTTTATAATGACATGCGGATGTACTAATAACCTAAAAACATATTTGTTTTATTACGATTATAATGTGAAGGCTAGAACCCTTACTATACGCTCTCCCTATCAGGAGATTAGGGAAACTAAACACGACCTCTGCAAATTCTAGCAAGCCATGTAATTCACATTAAAGTATATGATCATGTATACCCAATATGACTATCACCTTTTGTTTAAAACAATGAGTTAGTGATTCATTGGTATAATTAGATCCTGTATGTGTGTTCTCATGCTATAGCAACCTAACTTGTTTGTTTTGTACTGTATATTGTACGTTCTCTCTTTATGGTATTGTTTGGTTCTCTTCACTTTATGTTCTGTATGGTATTGTTTGATTCGTGTAAGAACTGACTCTTTATGTGCTTCATTGTACTAGAAGTAATGAATAGCATTCTCCTAAACTATACCTATTATAGTTTACTAATGTTCTACTTGGACTGTTACTGAAAAGACTCGTTTATCTACTAAGTTATGCTTGTACTTTAAAAACAGACTTTTGTATAACTAAAAAGTAACATAACTTTAAAAGAGTTTTTGAAATGTTTTGAAAACTTATAAATAACATAAGTAACATTTTGAAAGATGTTTATAACAAACATTTACACAATTATCATTGTGTTCAACTTGTATTCCCCCCCCCCCCCTTAAATAGTTAAAACAGTATAAAAGATTCATTTCGGGGTATGAACTCACCTGATGTGGGTGATTTAATCGGGTATGTGTGTAAGGATGAGAAGTTCCACGAATGAAGTCCTGAGACACTATAAGGCCTAAATGACATATAAGGACCCATACTGACATGAATATAGTGTTCACAGACAACTATATGAAAGGAAACACCTTCTGGGACTTAGGAAACACCTTGATTAAGTGTCATAAGTACTAAGGATTGCATCTAAGGGTGGTAGGACCTTGTAATTGAGTTTAGGGTTCAAGGGTAAACTCCTTTGGAGTTTACGGTTTTGTGACCATCACCCCTTGAGTTTACGGTCGTAAACCCATGAGTTTACGGCCGTAAACTCATGGTACTTTTACCATGTTGTGTTTTGAAGCTTTACAAGTCATTAGAAGCATTTCTACTTCATGCCTAAGTCTTTGGAAGGGATTAGGGCATCATTTCACTCCTTTGTGGAGTTTACGGTCCTTGGACCATTTCTCTTTGGGTTTACGGCCGTAAACCCAAATGGTTTATGGTCTTTTTGTTGTTTTAAGTCCTATGCACATCAAGGAAGGGATCTAGACTAGTTTCCATGGCTTGGTAAGGGACTAGGGCACACTTTGGCCCCTTTGTTAGGGTTTATGGTCCAAGAACATCTTGGACCGTAAACACCTTTGATCTTGTGTTTCATTGGTGTTTTCTTGATGATTAGAAGTGTAACAAGTCTTATAATACACTAGGGTAGGAGTACTTACTAGGTAGAAGCTTGAAAAGGTGCTAAAAGTCCAAGAACACTAGTGTGTGTTCTTGGTGAAACTTGAAGATCTACACTTTTGGAATGATTTCACGGATGGAATCATGTAAGATCACTAGATTAAGTAAGATATCAACTGTTTAGGGCTAGAAACACTTACAAAGTTGAAGATCAAGAAGAAAAGTCGGATGATACTTGAGAGGATTTGAGTTTGGATCTTGAAAATGTGAAAAAGTGGTAAATAATGACTAAGTGTCATATTTATACCCCCCCCCCCCTTTAGGGTTTACGGCCGTAAACACCTTTGTTTAGGCCGTAAACTCCAAACTCTTGGAGTTTTGGGACTTTATTGTTGCACAATAAACCCTAGGGCATCCTCTCTCCAGGTATCTCTTGAAGTACTAACTTTAAAACACTCAAACTGATTCCTAAAAGCTTGAAAGTTAGCAAAAACAATTCTGACTTCTATTGGAGTGAATGGTTGTACATAATAGAAATTTCAGGTTGTCACAAGTTTGACTTTATCACTTCGAGCTACTTGTGAGGTGAGTTCTTCTCACTATATCAACAGGGTCTAAGGCACCAATGCCGACCCTTTTTCGAATTTGTATCCGGGTTATTGTATGATATGCTTATTGATTTACATCCTGGTAGTTAGGATGGTGATATGCTTAGTGACCTGGTTAGGTCGGTATCATGGTATATAGGATGATGCTATGTTAGTGACCGGTTAACTCTGTATCCTGGTTATAGGATGTTGCTATGACTAGTGATTTGATAGCTCGGTTTGACTGTTATATATGCTAGCGTAAGATATTTATGTTCACCTGATTATTTGATTGGGGGTTGGGTTGAGGCGGTCCTCATTTATGCTGAAGGCCAACACACCCAGGACGGTCCGGATAGACGGTAGGCCCTGCGAGGAGTTCCAGTCAGGCCGAAGGCCCGGTGATGTGATTTATGAGCTTTGGTTTGGCATGCGGAATTAAAGATCACACAATGAACACGGTGATTTCGGTGTTTAAGAGATGTATTCGAATATGTATGGTGTTACAAAAAGGGACATATATCTACATCTACATAAATAACACACACTTACACACTCACTTTTACACCTCTCAAGCACACCTCTACATGTGGAATAAACCCACCGTATATAGAGGTGTTTACATGTCTCTCTCTCACTCACTATCTCATAAGTCAAAAGGCTAATGCACCACATGCAAGTGGGTTTTACAAAAGTCAACACATTACAAAGTCATACATGGATAACTTTGCACCCCAACACTCGACGAGCGGTCCGGATAGGTTGTAGGCCCTGCGGGGTGGTCCAAACGTGTCGAAGGCTCGGAGAGCGGTCCAGATAGGCTGAAGGCATGCGAGGCGATCTAGTCAGGCTGAAGGCTCATTATGCATGCTGTTTATTTATATTATATGATTATGATTGTATGGCGTTGGTATTTTGGGGGAACTCACTAAGCTTCGGGGTTACAGTTGTTGATTTTGTTTCAGGTACTTTTGATGATCATGGGAAGGAGAAGGCGTGATCGTACCCCTCCTTATGTTTTCATGATTTGATTCTGGGATACTCTGACATTATAGTATTTTGGAAACGGGATTTGTAATAATCATTGGTTTTAAAATGTTTTAAAAAGTTTTAATTTTGCATGATTTTTGTGGATATTATAAAAGTTCATTCCTTTACCATCTCAATGGAATTAATTCCTTCCTAACATGGAAAGCAACAGACTACGATTTCGCCCTCACTAAACATTACCATACCCTTCATCAGTTAACCTAGATCGTTCATCTCATTCTCGTTGATCCATCCATCATCTTCACATCTCTCCACTTCGTCATAGGGGTTGTCCGATGACCTTCATTCCATGTGATCTCTCTCTCTCTCTCTCTCTCTCTCTCTCTCTCTCTCTCCATGTCCATCTCTGTAACATCTGGATTTTCAGAGGTATAATGGTGTAGGTTAATCTTGTGATTAAAGGAGAGACTCGACGAGTTGAGGGTCCAACTCGCCGAGTCGAGTCGGGTTTTTCCCTTGGATTTAATGAGTGGACTCGACGAGTCCGAGGAGGGACTCGCCGAGTAGGTGCTGGGCAGAGATACCCTAATCTTCGGGGTTTGGGACCTATTTAAAGGCACTTATAGCCTTCTTGGCCCCTTCCCAACAGTGTCTTCGTCCCCTGAGAGAAACCCTAGAGTTATTTATGAGCTAGAGAGGAAAGAGGCTTCTTGGAGGTTATTTCTTTGAGAAGAAGATCAAGGGAGTTGCAACGATCTCAGAGGAGAGTTGGTGGATCAGTCTCATCTTCATTTCAAGCTTCAGATCTAGTACAACTCTTGCCTCCCTTGTGTTTGAGTAGATTTCCTTGGTTGTAAAGTTGGGCTTGTATCCTTATTGATGGGGTTTTGGGTGCATCCAAAACCTTTTTCGAGTCAATTGTAGATCTGGACCTTGTGAGGTCCAGAGATCCAGAAAGTAGGCATCCATGAGTGAGTAACCTTGGAGCTTTGAAGCTATGGAGCTTCAATGGAGTCAAAATGGTGTATAGAGCAAAATACACCATGCATGAGCCTCAAGTTCAGACCTTTGCGTGACTTTTGGGTAGTAGGAGGTTAGATCTATGAGTTTGGGTTGTAGATCTGACCTCAAATGGCTGAATGAGAAATCTGTGGGAGCCAACTCGCTGAGTCCAGGGGTGACTTGACGAGTCGTAGCGGGTTTGACCGAGTAGTCTTAACCCAGTGTTGGCTCGCCGATTTGGGAGTCAACTCGACGAGCTGAGTGATTCCTAGGTAGAGTTCAGTTGATGCGAGGGGACTCGACGAGTCGCATGGGTGCACTCGACGAGTAGGGTCAAATGTGGACGGTTGACTTGAGCTTGACTTCTGTAGACTTTGGGGTTTTGGTCAACATAAGTAATAGAGGCCTTGGAAGGGTAAAATAGTCTTTTACCCACTTTAGAGAGTTAGAAAGAGAAGGAACCGCCTTCGATTATCTGAGTACTGAAAAAGAGTTATTATAAGAGATATTCATCCTATGTGTTAGGCGGTGGCAAGTTCGAGGTTCAAGTATGAGGATAGCTGCTTTCTGCTTGCCAAGTGAGTCTTCTCACTATACTTTACCTAGAGTGGTAATTAGAGTTATGTGACAGAGTATTTTGTATGCTATTTATGTGATGTGATGCACTGCATTATTTCTATGTGATTTATGTTGTGTGTGTGTTCCAGAGTTTATAGAGTTAGGACCGAAAGGTCCACAGAGTTAGGACCAGAGGGTCCACAGAGTTAGGACCAGAGGGTCCACAGAGTTATAGCCTCGAGTGGCTAATATGTGTTTTATGTGGTATTTTGGGGAACTCACTAAGCTTCGTGCTTACCGTGTTATGTGTTATGTGTTTTAGGTTCTCAAGATCGCGGGACGACACCGGTTGATTGTACACACCAGAGAAAGAGTCATGAGGATCCTGGATTATTAATTTCTAAAACATGGAGTTATGTTTTGTGAATTGAACAAATGAGATTTTAATAAAATGTGTCATGAGGATTTATATGATTTTAAATGAAAAATTTCTTTTGAAAATTTACGTTGTTACAATCTCCATCTCCCTTTCTCTTTACATTCAAACCAAATAGCCATCTGTAAAGCAATAGTTAATCGATTCAAGATTTCAAGTTAATCGATTTTTGAAATCTAGTTAATCGATTTCTTCACATTCTTTTCTGGTTTTCTGAATTCGTCTACAACAACTGTTAGTGAAATTAATCAAGTTCTCCTTCTTTTTTGATTTTTTGATTTTCTAAATTCTCCTTCTTTTCACAATTTTAGAGAAATCGAAATTCTGTTCTTTTCCTTCTTGTTTTGATTTCCTTTGTCAGATATAGACTTAGGAAGTTAATCAAGTTATTTGACTTAATTTTGGAATCTGACCTAGAGACTAGAATTGAGAGTTACAGTCACTAATTGTGATTCCTTGTACGTTCTAGTGTTTTTGAAATTTTTTTTATGAAGTTGTGATATAGCTGCTATGAGAAATTGAACAAATTAAACATGTTTTGGTTTCTTGCAAAATCGTTAGAATAGAAAGCCTGTTGTGGTTTCAATGGTGTTTTTCTGTTTTGTTGTTTTGCTATCAATATATGTCATTTTGTTGTTTTCCTATCAATGGTATGAGAAATCAGAATATGTATACCGTTTTTCTGTTTTATAAGAAAATGTCCCGACTTAATGTTTAGAATTTTTGGGGAATTCAAGAAGGTGAGAGAGAGGCTTGGGTAAAATACATTTTGGAACGGTAGTATTATCAATTGGGATGTTCATTGGATGTTGATCGTTATTTTGGATTTGTAAGTTTTTGGTTCCTTCGATTTGGATGCATCGAAATATTTTACGGTATGTTTTTTTTGTAACAATATTAGGATAGTAGTGAAGAAGGTGATATCTTTTAAGTTATGTTTTTTTTTGTAACATTATTGGGATGTGTATTTAAAGGATTTTAAGTTATGAAGTCTTTTGCATGATTTTCGCATTATTGACACGAACGCTCAATCAATTAAATAAAATTTTATTGCTTTTATAATTTATATAATGTATGTTTACTTATAAGTTAATAAAAGTAAAATTAAGCAAAATAGACAAAAAGGACAATTCTATCATTTTACATGGATTCCAATTACAATTCCTGCGAACCAAACAAAATCTAGAATTAATTTCAATTCAATTTCCTGCTAACCAAACAAGATATGGAGTTGGATTATGACATATTTGTTTTCCAATTCCAAATGCAATTCATTCAGCAGCATTGTGCGAACCAAAGAACACCTAAGTTGTTAGAGCATGTCCAATAACAAGCAATAAACCCTTTAGAGATCTTCAATGAACAATATTCTCCAAGTGTATATTCAAAACTCTTATCATCAAAGACTCTAAGGGATATCATATTTCTCTTTATCATAGGAATAAGTTTGTCAAAGTAAGAATTGCTTTTGTCAAATAACTTGATGTGAATATAACCAATGCCTTCACTTTTGTATTTGAAATCATCAAATATAAGAATTGACCCAAAATTGTTAATCGGTTCAAAATCAGTGAACCAATATTTTTTTGTACACATGTGATATCTATAAGCCAATTTAAGTACCCAAAGGTTGTTGATGTTAGCATCACCGACAACTATAAGGACTTCACTATTAGAATTGTGTTGTCATAAGTCCCATTAATAGAGTTGTTATAATTGCCATTCTATGAATTGTTTCTTTTTTCTTTATTTTGTATTCTATAAAACTCAAAAATCACCTGATAATATTTCTTGCAATTGATTTAAATAATTATTTTGCATATCTATTTCATTTCTTTATATCGACCACAAATAGATAACTCTTCAGCTTGAGAATTACTTGATATGTGAGTAGAAAACATTTGTTTTTATCTTTTACTTAGGGTATAAAGGTTTATAAACATCATTCGAAGTGAAATGTAGAATCATGAGTACGACTTGATAAGAGAACATAAAAGGTTGAACAAATTACTGAAATCGTCCCTATGGTTTGGCTAAATTTACGTGTTTGGTCCCAAACTTTTATTTTGCAATCAGACGGTCCTCATAGTATGATTTTGTTGCGTGTTTCATCCCTCCCCGATATGAAAAGACTATTGTGTCCTTTGTATTATTTTTATTTTTATTATTTTCTTTACTAGTTATTAATTAAGGAAAAACAATTAATGATGTATAAGCATGTGAGACCTACTCATACACTTTTTTGCATCACAAACACCATAGATCATCGACAACCAGCACATGCCACTAAAAACCACCACTTGCAACCGACAACCCCCCCCCCCAACCCAATTCCAAAATCACCACCATCCACCGATTTCAGCTCCAATATGTATCACATCAAAAATTCCAAAATCGACAACCCCCCCCCCCATTCCAAAATCACCATCATCCACCGATTTCAGCTCCAATATGTACCACATCAAAAATTTCATCAGGTCACACCCAAGCAGTGGCGGAACTACTAAGGGGCTAGGAGAGGCCATGGCCCCCCAGCTTTTTGCCTTCTAAGTTGTGAGTTATCTGAATCAAATGATAGAAGAATATAAGCAAGCAGTAGGTGAAGGGCGTTGATGAAGAAGAGAAATAGACTGTATTTTTGTTGGGTTTAACCACGGATAAGTCCATTAAAAAAATTAGAGAGACGGTGATTGCATTGAAATTGGTCCAGCCCATTTGTAAGGATTAAACAAAAAAGTATGGTAACTCTCAACTAGCTAAATCCGGACACCAAAAAAAAAATCAAGATTTAAAAATATTTGAAATCCTTTAATCAAAAGGAAGGAACGAAAGTTTAAATTTTTTTAACAATTGAAACGATATCGACAATCATGTTGAGAACTAAATCCAAGATTTTTGTTTAGAAAAACATATACTTAGAAACCCTTGTTCAAGGTATACACCGATGGAGCAAATAACATTCAACTGCCACCAATGCAACTCTCTTCTAGGTCACTTGTCTCATCGTTAGGTTGGAGGGAGTGGTGCCACCGAAACCGCACTCCCTTCGTTGCCACGTAAGCGCCACGTCATTTTTACCACAAAAGTGCGGTTCTTTGCCACACCCAAGGAGTGGTGCCACACTTTATTTAAAAAATAAATAAATAAAAACATTAATTTCTCCCCACCCAATCACAAAACAGTAAAATTATCTACATCCAATCACAAGCCGCGACCATTTTTTGCCTCACTGCGGTTTGAACCGCACCAAACCGCACCCAGGGGGCGGTGTTCGCTGCTTATGTGGCGAAACCGCACTCCCTGGAACCGCACCACTCCCTGCAGCCTTACATCCCACTCTCGTTGACTTTCTATCACCGGAGTCGCCTAGAGTTCAGATCAACCGCCACTCTCCGCTTGGACTATGATTATCCTCTTCAACCATCATTTGTTCTATCGTAAGATACCCTCTTCTATTCTCGTCATGGATCTTGATTGTTGATTGATTACACGTAAAGATTTTATGTTTCTAGTTTCCCTTTGTGTTTTCTTCGTATTTAATGGAGGTATGCTCTCACCGTACCTATGACGGCCATGGAGCTCATGGCTCTGTTGCTATGTCTTTTCAAGTTTTCATTCCCCTTTAGGGCTTAATATTGTTATTATTTTCTTTTTTTATCTATGAATATGATAAATAAAAAAAAGAACCAATAAAAAGAACCATTGTAAAATATGGTATATTAATCTATTTTAAGATAACTATATCCCTTTTTAGTTTACTATTATTGAAAATTAGTCATATGATATTTTGATTTGGGAATAGTTAGATTATTTTCTAATTTGCTGCTAGGCGGATTTATTAAAAAAAAATGAGTATGGTCGTGACACTATTGGAAGTCTTGAGTTTTTGGCCCCCCTAACTTTTGTACTCGTGTTCCGCCCCTGCACCCAAGATCAAATTGCGGAAATCAAATTTGAACAGATAAATCAAAATCAAAACAAGATCAAATTCTGAAATAAAAAATCTAACCAAAGTCAAATCCCAATATCCCGAAATCAGAACCTAATCTAAAATCAAAACCAGATGTGGAAATCAAAATCTAAAATGAAAAACCTAAACTCAAATCGATGATGAAAGTAAAAACTGATGAAATCCCAGAAATCATAGACGGTTTCTAGAAGAAAAGGGGTTAAAATAGAACGACACTCAGTAAAGGAAATGGTGGTGGTCGGGGGATTTTGGCGTACACGATGCTCCACCTGAGACAAACTACAGAAAACCACCGATCTCTCCTAAACCCTTTTTTAGAACCGATGGCAATGACGATCACCTGCATCATCGTCAGAAGGGGAAATTTTACAAATCTATGCATATAGATGGCAAAGTGGGAGAAGCTAAGGGCGGAAAAAAGAAGAGAAGGGACTAATGATGCAGATCGATGGTGGCCGGTGGTTTCCTAGTGTCTTTCGATGACTTTTCCTGGTGTTTATCGGTAATATTTCCGGGGACGGTGACTATGGGCTTCAATAGTGATTATGGCTTCCGGTGAGAAAAGGAGAGGACGAGGTCGAGATTGAGCGAGTATTGTGAGGCAATTGAGGGTAACAAGTGTTGGGTTATGAGCATTCTAACACTCCTAAGTGTACATGCAACCCTAAATACCTTGGATCTATGTTTTCTCTATTATACATACAATTATGAACATCCAAGGTATTATCCTAATCTAGCATACAAAATAATAAATATAACAAGATAGAATACATACCTCTTTGATGTAGAATGTCTTCATGAAGCTTGAGTGCCTAGTGCCCCAAGTGTGACACCTCAAATGGTTCACACAACACCAAATACACTTGGAATAACTTGAGAGAAACTTGAACACTCCTTGAAATCGTCTAGCCCTCACACTCACACATTAGTGCACGATTCCTTGATCCATGGGATTCTTTTATATGGTGGCTATTAGGGTTACACCATGTAACTCATAACTTTACCCATTCCTTATGCTCCATGGATTTTAACCTCCATGGAGTATCCATGGGTCACCCCATGGACTTAGTCCAACATAAGGAATCTTGGATCACAAGCCCACATATATAAGAATGAATGATTTACACAATCAACCCATATATTTAATTAGTCTCCTTTTGATCACTTAATTAATTCCAAATTAATTTTTGATCAATACTAATTATATAACTTTATTAATATATTAGAACTTATAATATATTAACCAACCTTAAGTGTTATTTCTCTCATTATAGTCTATCCAAATGCATGATGCCATGCAACCCAAATAGACCATGCCGGGTCGGGTCAAGTCTTACCAATTATAGTTATGGACTTAGACATTAATCCAACAGTCTCCCACTTGGATAAGTCTAAAACTATTATTGCGTATGACTTCAGGAACCGATCAGCAATCGTAGCTCTCAAAAGCTTATGTCGAACTCTGACCTTGTCGATGAACTCTGACCTTTATCAATGACTTGTCCATTAGATAAGGGATTATCATATGGACTGAGACATGGATTATCAATCATTCTCTCTGTCCATTTGTTGTTTCCCGATTTCCGATTCATGATGACTGACTGATTGAACAAATCAAATCAGTCCTGGCTTGGCCAAGCACTCACATGTATCATCTTTAAATCATCGAGGGGCCCACAGATATCGCTTTTATCCCGAAGGTAAAAGGAATGGATAAACTTCGACTCATATGGCTTGTTCTACTACTTGTTGAATCATACACAAAGGCACGTTTTATAACATCGAGTTACCAATGCGTTTTCGTGCAATCAATGTATAACCAACTCATAGTAACAACTCATATCTCTAGGTTTGAAGAATATAAGATATTATCGTCTCATGATCACTCGTGATAAAATCCATGAAGTGATTCAAATGAGTGCAGGTTGAATCCAATACTCAGAACTTATGAGCACTCATGAGTGTTGTAGCACCACTTTTGTCCACCAACTTGGACCTCTACAAACCAACCCATGACAGTCTTGATTCATATCTACTTCCAACATATGACCGACTGTGGATGGTTTGAATAACTTAATCATTCAGGAAGAGCGACTTAGTTATTCTGGAAGTCAAAACATGCAAAGTGAAACACAAGAATAAATGAATCAAATATGGTATCAAACCCTATGAATATAAATAAACACTTTTATTTATCACCATACTGATTACTCATTATTCATCGTTTTGGTTTTATCAACTTTATACTTGAATTTAAAACAATAGTTGTCCCATGCTCCAAGCATGTACACTATGTTTTCTAAACACTAGTCATGCCATACACCAAGGATGCATACTATGTTTGTCTATGATCTTTACTTTGTAAAATAGATCAATTGAACATCACTCCAATGATCCTCTTTTCACAGTCCCAAATCCTTACTGCAAATGCAAGAATTCCAAATTCATGCCATTTACTGAAATCTGTTAGATTCTAAACTTATATGCATTGATCCTCTTAATGATTATGCACGAAGTCAGAAAGACTTGACAACAATCATTACAGAGCATTCCAAAGGAGATCAGCTCCTTGGAAACATCCTTCTTTCAGTAAGTTTCCTAATCTTACACAGATTGAATAATTTCTAACTTTGAAACATTTCCATATTCCATTTTGACTATCACTTCTGAACAAGAGTTGCCTCCTTACAGATTATGTCAATATGGTCCTTCCAGAATTAACATTATACTTCCAACTGTCCTTGAGCAACCAATCTTTGGTAAACCTTAGATTGTCCTTGACAATTGCTTAATCATTTTAGTCATATCCAATTCTAGACCTTTTCCCTTCATAATGCCCCAGGCATTTGGAAAATTTTAGAAAGGATGAATATAGCACATGTAATCGATCCTATATCTGAACCATATGGGACACGATTCATGATGTCTCACATAAAGACTAAACCAGTCTTTTGCTATAATATTTCCATTTCAATTTGCCAAGTTCTCAAAATTCAGATTATGAAAAGGGATGCCGTAATCATAATCGAATTTTAGAACGTAAATAATGGACCCATATATAGAATTTCCTTATGTTGAGCCATTCCAACATGAAATTCATATATATATCCTTGATTAAATATGATTAAAATCTCAATCTAAGCTTTTAGAATTGAAATGAAGTATAATTTCCTCTCCCTTAATTATAGCAAAACAACTTTTTCTCCCACTAACATGATGATTATTAGCATAACACTTATGCTCCCACTAGCTTTGACATGTACTCAGAAATCAGCTGACTTTCTTACCAAAGTTCAGATTTCTGATACTAGATTGTTTTGATAAAACTTTATCAAAATCATACACCTCTCTTAGATAGCTCACATGTGTGTCTAAACAATTTTAGAACTATGAAAAGGGATGACGTAATCATAGTCTCAATTGTTTAGACCTTTGCCACTTCTCACAAGTCCATGTTAGTGTGCCGGTAAACCACACACGCTCCACTAACGACTTTGAGAATGCAAATATCACAATTGCTATCTAGCTAAAATCTACTTAGTGAAAGTGTTTCCTCACCATCATTTTCATGAATCGGAGAGAAACCTTATGACACTTAGATTTAATAGTGTATGTGTTCTTATCCATGTGAATTTGTCAAAACCATAATCACAAGACAAGGTTAGTGACAAATCCAAACTCATATTGATTAAACTTGTGCAATCTTAAATTCTTGCCATTTGGCAGCTCAGGTGCATGTCATTGCTTCCAAGTAGTTGTGCAACCAATTGAGAACTCTCAGAACTCCTATGCAAAGCCAACTTGAATAGGCACAAAAATTTCAACTCGATAGGTTATAAACCTCAAATCGTGTGCTAGTGAAGGACTTTAGGTTTTATTCTTGATTAAGTCTTGAAACTTTCAAGAGCTTTAAGACTCCCACTGTCCTCTTGACATATAAGACTCCCTTGTCAAATATTCAAGAGATAGTGCGGATTCTTTATCAAGACTAACACTTTACACAATTGGCCTAAGTTGGTCTCTGTTTTATCCAAAACATCACAACTTACCAATTTCAAATGTACAAGAGTAGATAACCTTTTACTCTTACATTTGACTAGTGTTAACAAACCCTCTTTAAGATATGTCACTCAAGTTACAATCTTGGAGTATGACTCTAAGAATTGTTTTGGAACGAAGTATGACTCATCTTTTTGATTTAACCATTTCAACAATTCATGACTCCTCTTCTTAGTCATAAGAATGCACTAAGATGACTTTAGAGGACCAATTGTGATATGGTATCTTAATCATTAAGATGATCATAAACATGATACTCAAGTACTCTCCCATCTTTTCAGATTTGAGAAACTTTTATCTTTCTGCCATACTTTGATTCTTCTTATTCGTTCTGTCTCACATTGAAACTTCTCCAATGCTACAGACTTATACTTAAACTTATAAGTATAACCATATTTACTGAACTTAAGTAAATCATGACGAATAGTCTTCTTGATCTTTTGTGGTGGGCTTGACCAATGCACAAGAATGTGTACTCGATCCCTTAGTCATTTCCTTATTCACATAAGGAATTAGTCTTAATTTTCCAAGCTGAAAGTTCTCATTCATCATACTATACAACTTGGATGATTCCAAGTTTCGGTCCAATTGAACCTTGGGTGATGAGAATCTTTCCTTATTTGGTAATATTAGACACTACCACAACCGAAAGAATCAAATCCATTTTTCCAATATTGCTATCAATGGAATCTTATAAGCAACAACTTTTCACAAATGCCATTGTAAGGATACTTAAAATAAATAAAATCAAAACCTTTTTCTTTTATTTTAAAACTTTGCGGAAAAACTTATCCTTACAATCCATATGAAAACCTTGTTGTTAGCTATTCCTAAGCAATATAAATATCATAACTCTTAAGTAATAGCCCAAAATTCTGATCACCGAACCATGCGATTGAAATCCATCTTCGCGATCAGAATCAGCATGTACTTAATAGAGTTAGACAATGGACTTTACCTGAAGTAGAGCCAAACTTATTGACTTTAACATCCTTAGGTAAATTTGGCAGCTTCGTAACCAATGCCCTTCCTTTGGCAATAGTTACCTATGGACCCTTGATAATGGGACTATCTCAGACTTCGCCTCTCTCTTCACCATTGGGTCAACCGAGTTGACTATGGCCGATCCCTTTCCATTGGGAAGAGAGAGCTTTACTGGATATCCAATGTCATCATTGTCAATGTCCATAGCGTTTTAGGAAGTTGATCTTAGCAAATAGATAAGATCATTAAGGGTCTTGTCTTAGTCTGTTTCATAGGATTCCCAAAAGAACTCACTATGTGACTTAGAAAGTAGTTGAGCCACCAACTTTCTCAAGACTTTGACACCCAACTCTCCCGGCTTGTCAATATGTGACTACATCTCCAAGATGTGATCACACCTAGACCTTGCCTTGCCAATAGGGCTTGAGTGACCTTAAACTTTTTAGGAACTTGTGGGTTAGGGAGAATAATTGGAGGAGGTGAAAGAAGTATGATATCCATGGGACATCATCTTCATTTAGGAAAGCTTGTTTCAAGAGATTTGGGAAGATCATAAATGTCTAGACCAGACATCTTTTTGGGAGATATTCAAGATAGTTGATTTAAAGTCCTTAATATGACACCCAATATGAAATATTAAGGCTAGGACCCAACAAACTATTTTATAACTTAGAAGAGGGATGTCGTAATCCAAGCTATAAAATATTTGAAGGTAGGTGAATGACGATTCACCAATTTCCACCATGAAAAATGAAATAATTTATTAGGTTTTAATTGGATTTGAAAGTCCTAGATCTTTGAGATTCATTGAACTGTTCAAAGGCATGTTTCAATCTCGAGTGTGCCCTTCAGGTTTTGTGGCTGGGATGCCGAGGATCACAAAACAAGGTGTGAATAACCATGCAAATATACTTGGTACCCTTAATATTTACCCCTTAATCAGTGTGCCGGTTAACCACACACGCTCCACCGATACTATGATAAATATTAAGTTACCCTTTGCCTACCTTGTTAAGTCCAGGTTAGTGTGCCGGTTAACCACACACGCTCCACTAACGACTTAAGCAAAGTGCAAAGTGTAATTTCATGGGTTAGCACCAAATTCACATTTTCCTAAGTAACTAAGATTGGGTATTAATAAGAGTTTAGTTACTTAGTATTTATCATTAATACTTTTAATGAAAGGAGAATTATAGTCCTTGTCCTACCCGTTCGGCTAACGACCCTCTACCAGTCAAGGAAGCGGTGGGTGAGAGTGGACACCCATTAAACTGCCATTTTATAGGCAGTAACCTTATACCCCCCTTATAGACCGGCTTCGTGAATGAGGCCTACTAACGGTAAGACTGACTTTACTCTTATACATATATATAAATATTATTAACTTATAATATTATAAAGTATAAGGGTTGAATTTTAACTTTTAAAATTCTAAGGGCTAACTTGGAATTAAAGTATTCATAAGTGAAAACTTTTCAAATTCCAAAACTTGAGGGCAAGTTTTGAAACTATTCAAAACTAATTAATTCCATAACTTATGAGTTTAAAGTAGTTTTAATTAAAAAAAAAAACTCTTCAAGTTCCATAACTTGAGGACAAGTTATGGAAGACTTTAAACTAATTAATAAAACAAATAACTTTTTTTTATTGTAACTTATGGAACTAATTAAGGTTACACTTTTTTTTAATTTAATGAAGAGACTCTTGAACCTCCATAACTTGAGGACAAGTTATGGAGTCATAAAACCATTTAATTACAACTAGACTCTTCATTTTGTAACCTTTGCCAACTTTTATGAGTTTTATGATTCTTAAATGTGACTTTTCATATAACTTGAGGACAAGTTACAAAAACACACTTTGGAATCAACTCTTAGATTAAAATGGATTGAAAACAACTATTTCACACAACTTTTCTATTAATCTAAGAACCTCATAAGAACAAGATAATTCAAATCATCAATCTTCAAGAAATTAGCATGAACATACAAACTAATACAAATCTTGAAATTATGAAATTATCTTAGAAATTGGATTAGCATGAACATTACCACATCAAAAACAAGTTTATAAGTCCAAAAACATCTTAGGGTAATGTTCCTAGTCCAATTCCAGCCAAAACAATCGAATATATGCATCCAACTCGATTTTTCAGCTACTTTTGCAAGTATAACAAGAAAACAAGCCTAGGCTCTGATACCACTGTTGGGTTATGAGCATTCTAACACTCCTAAGTGTACATGCAACCCTAAATACCTTGGATCTATGTTTTCTCTATTATACATACAATTATGAACATCCAAGGTATTATCCTAATCTAGCATACAAAATAATAAATATAACAAGATAGAATACATACCTCTTTGATGTAGAATGTCTTCATGAAGCTTGAGTGCCTAGTGCCCCAAGTGTGACACCTCAAATGGTTCACACAACACCAAATACACTTGGAATAACTTGAGAGAAACTTGAACACTCCTTGAAATCGTCTAGCCCTCACACTCACACATTAGTGCACGATTCCTTGAGCCATGGGATTCTTTTATATGGTGGCTATTACGGTTACACCATGTAACTCATAACTTTCCCATTCCTTATGCTCCATGGATTTTAACCTCCATGGAGTATCCATGGGTCACCCCATGGACTTAGTCCAACATAAGGAATCTTGGATCATAAGCCCACATATATAAGAATGAATGATTTACACAATCAACCCATATATTTAATTAGTCTCCTTTTGATCACTTAATTAATTCCAAATTAATTCTTGATCAATACTAATTAAATAACCTTATTAATATATTAGAACTTATAATATATTAACCAACCTTAAGTGTTATTTCTCTCATTATAGTCTATCCAAATGCATGATGCCATGCAACCCAAATGGACCATGCCGGGTCGGGTCAAGTCTTACCAATTATAGTTATGGACTTAGACATTAATCCAACAACAAGTGATAACATGGGAAGAGAAAATTTGATGAGTGGCCCACTTTTTCTATTTTTAATAATATTCTTTTATAGGTTAATATATATTTTTTTTAAAGATAAAATAATATGCAATTTAGAAAATTTTAATTGTCATCGTACTATGAGTGAGATGGCAAACGGGCAACAAGCTGTGCCGCTAAGCCTTTTTGAATGGTAAAGCTAATTCTTTTAAAGACTACATCCGAAGATCTAGGGGATATAACATTACTATGCATGATTCATTGTACTCTTTTAAGAAGCTCTACCGCATCCGGTGCGAGGAAACCAAACGTATCAAATGCAAATGGTATGAACACGTGTTGATTTTCCATGCACGATTTCTCATGTTTGGTGACTTTGCCTGTAGCTGCCTTTAAAGCAGCATGTCCCGCCATGAAACCCCCAGCCCTCAGGCCCACGAGAGGGGATACCCCTGTAAGATCCACACATGCGTGTTTCCCTCCGACCCATCCAAAAATCAAAATGTCAGCCGGTCTGAGGGTTGACCTTCCTTCTGTCGGGTCAGTCAAGAAATTAACAGGTGACTCTTTCTTAGCGGAAACCCCGGCACTCTTAAATATGTCAAACAAAACGTCCCTAACCATATCGTGCCTGTATTTAAACCCCGGGAGTTCTTTACAGTGAACTGCATGCTCTCCAAAAGAGTCCAAACATGCCTTGCGACACACAGGACATATCTCGTCAGCTGGGAATATGGGAATCATGAGTCGATATTTGAGAATACTACGATACTCCACAGGAGACATGTGTTGGCCAAGCCCATCTATAGGGATAGCCAGAAGAAAATCTTGAGCATGTGGTGCACGTAAGCACTGGAAAACCGCTTTCTGCCGAGCCGTCATGTCGAGATGCACTTCCATATCTTGGACAATTTTACGAAAAAGGGCACTCGCCAGTGTATTCTGGGATTTAGGGGGGGGGGGCGGTGTCTTTAGTAGTAAAATTGTTAAGGTCAAAATCTGGAAGCTTGTTGCGAAGGGATGCCAAGGCACAGTCATAATCAGAATCCATACCATGTATACCGCTATCCCGTAAGATGTGGTCTTGCAATACCCAAGATTGGGCCCTTGAGGCAACAAAAGCATAGGAGGTAGCCTCTACTGCCGAGTATAAACTCAAACCCCCAAACCTAATGGGTAAGGAAGCAATTCGCCATTGTATGTCACCAAAGAAAGGGCCCCCACAAACCACAATGTCCTCAATCGCCCCGCGCAATCAATTGTCAAAGAATATTGTCGCCTCCTCCATGTGAACGGGTTGGCACATCCTCAACCCAAAGAAAAGCTTAGCAATACCCATACAAGACCGAAGAAGAAGGAGCTCACTCTGGGGGTCAGACAATTGTGGAAGAAGGCGCATCAAATTCACAGCGTTTTCGGCTCTCTTTATGGCTAAGCTGCGAATGAAACTAGCATATCTACTAACAGCTCCCCCAAGAAGTTTCACCCCCAAATGCGGCCTCCCGATGTCCGCCGGAAATAGCCCCTCCCGTAACTTCCTACCATCACACGAGGGCCAAAAGAGCTCGGTTTTCTTGATATTCAACTGAAGGCCCAATTTTGGGCCAATCACCGTAATGATGTCCAATGCTTTGGCCACCTCCTCTGAATCTCCGATAAGTGTGCCATCATCCAAGTACCATGCATGGAGAAGAAGCTTGCAATTGTCTCTAATCTTATGCAAGAGCGGGTGCAACACAATGGCAAAGAGAAGTGGTCCCAAGGGGTCTCCTTGCTGAACCCCAGTAGAAGACCGAATATGTGTGTTGCCTAGATATAACCTTGCTGCTTGACCATATAGGAATTCTACCCACAAGGAAATAGAGGGACACCTCAATCTGACCTCATGAAGTAATGCGGATGTGTCAACAAGGTTAAAGGCATTAGAGAAGTCCACGGCAAGCATGGAGAGAGATTTGTCATTGTGGCGCTCACTCAACAACTTATTGGCGCTATGTAAAACGGCCTCAGCGCCACCCGACACCCCGACTCCGAACTGAAAATCATTGAGATATTTGGCCATTTCTTTACCAACCCCCTTCATGGCCAACTTGGAAACCAAACGTCTCCATATAGTACCTACTGCAATAGGTCGTATTCCCTTGTCAGGTTTTAAGAGCGGCGTGAGAGGAGCAGAGGCAACAAATTCTGCCAAGTTCGAAGGGCATCTTCCCCCTAGCCATAGATTAAAAATACCAAAAAGAAATGGCCAAGGGTAATATAGTCTTTTTCTTTGTCTATGAGAGATAAAAAAAATGCAACCAAATAAAACAGCAGTGACAATCCGAGTGTAAAAAAGCAATTACGGACCAAACACATATATTTGAACAAACCATAGAGGCAATTTCTAATATAAGATCTTTATCCTCATAAATGATTTCGGTAGTAGACAAGTCTAACATGATTTATGATATTATTATAAATGTATGTGTGTGTGTGTGTGTGTGTATATATATATATATATATATATATATATATATATATATATATATATATATATATATATATATATAGGGTGAGGTTCAATACAGAACCATAATTAACCAAGGAACCAATCTTTTTTTCAACTTTTAGAACTTATTTTTTATCAAAAAAAAAAAAACAAAAAATACAGAAATTCATAACTTTTTATCATTTTTCCAATGATATCAAATTCGATTTTTTTTACGTCAAATTCACAATGTGAATCTTTGAAAATTCACAATGTGAATCCGGATTCACACGGTGAATCTGAAAAATATTTTTCACATTCACAATGTTAATATATGAATTTAGATATCTTTAGATTTTTTTTCGATAAAAAATAAGCTCTAGAAATTGAAAAAAAGATTTGGTTCCTTGAATAACCAATAATTATGGTTCTCTATTGAACTTTTCCCTATATATATATATATATATATATATATATATATATATATATATATATATATATATATATATATATATATATATATATCCGTTAAGAAATTGTTTTTAGTAGAAAGGTAAGAAGTTTTTTATCGACATATTTTTTTGGTGAACAAAAGAAATGAATCACTAGATGAATAAAAAAACATGATTCACAAAAAAAATCCTGAAAAAATATCTCGATGATTAATTTTTACGATGATTTTGTTGATATTCATAAAATTATCATAAAAGTGAATTTTTTTCTTGATTTACTTAAAAATGAATCATGAAGATGTTTTCTTTTCGGAATTTTTTCTTGTGAATCATCTTAATTTTGAATCATCTAAAGATTCATTTTGTTTGTTTGCTAAAAAAAAGTGTGTGTTTGTGTGTGTGTGTGTGTGTCTATATATATATATATATATATATATATATATATATATATATATATATATATATATATATATATATATATATATATATATATATATATATCAGGGATGAGCATTAGGACCGCCGGAACCGGAATCGGAACAGGAATTGGTAACAAGGTCCGGTTACCGGTTCTCCATTTTTATGAAAACCGGAACCGGTTTGACAATTTTTCCATTTTTTAAAATATGCATAACTCACTCATATAAAGTAGGAATTGTTTGATTTTTTTGCAACATGTAATTTAGAGTTTTAATTCATATTTGACTGTACAAACAAATGTTTTGGTTAGATATTGAATCAGACACATGCCCCGAAAGAAAGAATATTGATGTTGCGTTTTCTCTATTTCAACATTTTTTTGTTTTTTTGAATCTGTCACATTTTTTTAAATGTGCATAACTCATTCATATGATGTCGGAATTACTTAATTTTTTCCAGCATGTAATTTGATGTTTGTGCTTCATTTTAGACTACAAAAACATATATTTCTGTTAGATATTAAATCAGTCATAGACCTTGGAAGACAGCATGTCAATGCTGCGTATTTTCTGTTTCAACATTTTTTTTGGGAATTTGTCCCGCTTTTAAAATGTGCATAACTCACTCATATGAATTCAGAATTACTTGATTCTTTTTTCATCGTGTAATTTAGTGTTTGTACTTCAATTTAGAATGTAAAAAGTCATGATTTGGTTAAATAGTGAATCATTTACAAGCTCCGGAAGATAACATATCATCTATAATATTTCAACAGGTTCGAGTTTGAAAAATAACCGAAAAACATGGACCGGAACCGGAACCGATGCTAGAACCGGTGGTCCGGTTCCTGGTTCTTATAATATAGGAAAACCGATTCCGGTTCCGAACCGGTCCGGTTCTAAAGCTCATCTCTAATATATATATATATATATATATATATATATATATATATATATATATATATATATATATATATATATATATATATATATATATATATATATATATATATATATATATTGCATAATATCATATTTGAGTTTAAAATTGATATAAATTATGATAAATGATATTGATTGAGCTTGGAAATATGTTTATTAGCTAAAAGATACATCTGGAACAAAAATGAATTGAAATGGATCTGATAAAGATAAAACAAAGAAAACGTGTTGGGCAGGCAGTGTATGATTAAAACGAACATTTATATACGTATGTACCACGTCCATCAAGCCTACACACCGGCTAAATAAGTCGACAAAAATTATATATAAGGCGTTTATCCTTCGATCTAAATATGAAGCCCCTAAAACATAAACTTATTTTGATGACCAGAAACCCGTCTGGAATGATTTCGAAGTTGGTGATCTATGATTTTGGGATACTCTGATTATGATTATGACTTTTTGAAACTATGTTTTGAATAATTTATGGATTTGATATCAACCAGTCCATCCCCACAATCACACACACATTCCTCATAGGGATGGAAATCAAATCAATCAGGTAAGACACCCCGAATATCTCAAAAGTATAATCTCGAAAAACATTCGAAGCAGCAACCTCATGTTCGTTGGTGATGGAGACTCGCAACAAACATTCCAACTCCCCAATAGTGATGAAAAAATCTCTACTGAAGGACTGAGATACAAAAGATCGACTCGCACTCGAGTCGAAAAGCACATGAGAAGGCAAAGAATTCATTAAGAAGGTACCTATCAGAGATACAAGCATAATTATACATAAAATAACTAAAAAAATAAATGAATACATACTAGTAACGACGTCAGGCGTCGCCCTAGCCTCCTCTGCTGTGACCTGAAAAACGCGACCCTTGTCCCGCGGGGCCTCTGCTCTCCCTCGGCGTCCATCCGTGATCCGAAGAGTCGATGGGGCTGGTTTGTGCACTGGCCTAGAAGCAAGTAAAGGACATTGGGCCTTTACATGGCCCACCTGATCATAATGATAACAAATACGAGCTACTGACGATGAGGCCTGCTGCAGCTGACGACACTCCCTCGCAAAATAGCCCTCCCTGCCATAATTTTGGCACCAAGTCGTTGATTGACATGCACCCTCATAAACATTTCCACACTTGCCACAACTGTGGCCCTTCTACCCTCTGAGTCATGAATCAGCGGGTTTGAATGACTTCGTTGTTGGTTGTGTCTGAACTGGGGTTTGCCTCTTCTCTCTAGTTTGGGTCTCGATCTTAATCTCTCTCCTCTGAGCAAAAGATTGGCATTCGGAGAGAGAGTTATACATCTGTATCGATACAAATTTGTGGATCTCCGTCTTGAGCATGCTCAACTAACGGAACATATGGGCCTGCTCCGAGGTAGCATACTCGGGGCAGAAAAGACCGCCATTGGAGCAAGGATTTCGAGAATCAAATATTGAAATCATTAGAATTTCAATTGGCTTTCTTAGTTATCAAGTCTAGCATACTTTTGATTGTTTCTTTTTGCTTTCTAATCATATATTTCTTGTTTAGATGTAGAGAAACCCCTTATTTTATGGATTGATTTCTAAGATTGGATATATTAGTTTCCTATCTTATTATGTTTTCTTGTTCGAATACCCTTATGTGTTAAAGTTTATTTTTTTACCACCTATTGTTGAGTCTTACATAATCTAGAGGACTAATATGATTGTATTGAGTTGAATCATAATTGATGATGACCAATGACACTTGTGACTAGTGGCGGGCCAAATCCTTGATTAGGTAATACATTATTTATCTTTAATGTGTAAGATTACATTATATGACCATTTTGTGTACCAATTAATTATCATGAGAATTAAGACTAATTACAAGATCAAGTCTTGAATAATACGAACTGAATATTGATTATTTGGATAGTTAATTACATAACCATTATGTTAGTTGTCCTTATAGTTATTTGAGTTATTTATCGGACCAAGATAACTAAAAAATCTAGAAAATGGTAAATAACGAATTAAATCCATTGCATTTCTAGGAAATTAACCAAAATTGAGGAAGGGTGGGATTAAATCTTAGTGAAATTACATTCAATATGTTGTTTTTTTAATTTAATCTCTAGTTTCGCTCGCTTTGTTTTAATTTTTTTAAACACGATTCCCTTTTTACTTTTTTGTCTTGTTAGTTTAACTAGTATTATATATTATGTATTTAATCATACATGTTCCTCAAGAGTTCAACAATGTGGCCGGTCTTACCCTACCTATACTATCATATGGTTGGGTACAATTACATGTTATGTGTTAGTCCCTAGTTTTGGTAGAACCATTTATAAATTAAAAACTTACTAGAAATAACACAGTAATTTCTTTAAAGTCAAAGATACAAGTAACCAAAATTTTAATGTTGTATAGTTTGTGTAAGAACATATTTTCAAATGCAACTTACTAGTGTCTTTATTCTTCATGCAAATCGACTCAAGCTTTAACCATAAAGGGATCTCATTCATTTCTTTGGCAATTTCTTAAATCAACAATGTCACTTTCTTTGAATACTTCTAGAAGGATGTTGCAGTCTAGGTTAAGCTAAATTCGAGGTAAGACTTTTGGATCTTTCCTATTCTTATCAAACATTAAAGTAGTTTGAGATTTTGCACCAAATGAATCCTATGTATCATCATAATAATCAAAATCAAAAGAGCTTTCATCTAGAGAAAACATTGTGTCGTGATCCGAAAAACAAAAATAATACCTAAATGAAATTGATTGTAACTCATAGAAGTCGACTAGGTTAAATCTTTAAGAGTGCAAGTTTATGGGATCAAATCGATTAGAACTTAGAAAAGTCCAATGATGAAATTGAGAGAGAGAGAGAGAGAGAGAGAGAGAGAGAGACTATATAGGAATATACTCTTTGTATGGTTTATAAAATCCACAAAAGAACTATGTGAAAGGGTTTAGGAAAAATTGACTATTGTAATAGGTTTTTGGAAAGAGAGATTTCAATACCACTTATTGTAATGTGATGCACACTAAGAAAACATAAAATCACAAGCAAAACAACAAGGAAATAACTAGAAACCTTTTTTGTGGGGAAAACCATAGAGACTAATATTAATTTTGATAATATTAAAAAATTGTAGATTTATTTCTCAAGGAATAAAATGGACGGGGAAGAAAGAGATGTAAAGGAATTAAAGGAATAATATATATATATATATATATATATATATATATATATATATATATATATATATATAATATTTTATTTCTAGTAAATATCTTTGTAAATCTCTGTGATTATTTTTTTTCTTTTTCACCATGTATTTTATGTATGTATTTAAACCCTTCAAGAATGAGATTAGTTTTCGTTTGGTGAAATCATTCTACCCTAATATGGTATCAGCCTAAATACGATCCCCTCTTCTCAACCCTAACTTTCCGCCATCTTCCCTCTCAAAATTCTTCAGAGACCTTCCTCATGTCGACTTCCAGTGACTTTATCCTACCTATGGAAACCCTTGTCCACATGGTTACTCTCAAATTAACCTTACATAACTATCTTCTATACTAAAATCAGGTTGTTCCTATCTTAACTATTCAGAAGTGGCTTTCTGTAACATCCCGAAAATGCAGAGTACAAATTCCCAAAATAGTCAAAAGTGTATCATAGGTACATGTTATCAGAGTACAAATTCCTAAAATCTCAAAATGTCGAAACCATAGAGTGATTCGGTGCGATCAGGTCGGGCACTTCCCCTTCGAACTGGAAGTACCTGAAACATAAACTGAAAACTGTAAGCACAAAGCTTAATGAGTTTCCCCAAAATACTACATACCATACAAACTTACAGCCAAGCGTATATGGGTGCTTGCAATCCCCTTTGGTCTATTTCAACCAGATAATGTCAAGCATATCGGGGTGCTTGCAATTCCCCTTCGGTCTATTTCAACCAGATACTGTCAAGCACATCAAGGTGCTTGTAATCCCCTTTGGTCTATTTCAACCGGATATCGGGTATATTTCACCCCTACCACTACCATATAATATCATAACAAAGAATCAAAGAGTCATCAAGAAAATACAGGCATAACTGACAGTTGTCATGAAGACAATCATCATACTACATCATGAACTAGTAGACCGATAATCAACTACTGGTGCTCACATGATGCCACACCAAAACTCAGATCCAAGGACTCAAATATAGAAGATGTATCAATGATCCATAAAGTTGCCAACTTTATGGATCTCATGCATGTTCAACAACCCAACCATGGAAAGAAAGGTTCCAAAGCTTAGATCTTGCATGCTTAAGGAAAAAAGATAAGAGCTTTATGAATTACAAATGCTCAAAAGCTCAACAAATCCAAGAGGTAGAAGCTAGATTGCCAAAATTAAGCACCACAAGAGCCTTCTTCCACTTCAAAAAACCAAAAACCTCCAAGTAAGGTATTCAAAATCACCAACAATGGACCAAAGTCACAAGGAGGTCGAAGTTACGGTTTTCATGGGGCTAGAGAGTCAGAGAGGCTAAGGATGGGCAATCCTAGCCCTCTTATTCCATTAAATACTCGAAAATTAGGGTTTTGGGTCATCAGACCTGGCTCACGTCGTAAGACCTTATGCCTTACGTCGTGAGGTTCGAGAATATGGGTTAAATGGTAAATAAGCATTGTCACGTCGTGCCCACTATGGATCACGTCGTGAGCCTCCTCCAAAATGAAAAAATTCAATAATTCAAGTACCTCAAGGATTCGGATGCTACAAATATCCCCCACTTGAATCAAACTTCGTCCTTGAAGTCCGCCACTACAAATAACTCTGGGTAATGTTCCGTCATCTCATCCTCAGACTCCCACATCCATTCTGATCCCTTTCGGTGCTGCCACTGCACCTTCACCAAATCTACGACTTTGTTCCTCAAGGCCTTTGTCTTTCTTTCTAGGATCACTACTGGTTTCTCAAGGTAGTTCGGGCGGTCATCCACTTGTATATCCTCCAATGGAACCATTGCGGAATCATCAACCAAACACTTCCGCAAATGAGAGACGTGAAAAGTACTGTGAATCTGACTGAGTTCCTCCGGGAGATCGAACCGATATGCTACACTACCCACCCGATCTATAACCCTGAAAGGACTGATGTACATGGGGCACAACTTGCCCCGCTTCCTGAATCGGATGACACCTTTCCAAGGTGACACCTTCAGGAGAACCATATCCCCAACCTGAAACTGTAGGTCTGATCTGCTCTTGTCGGCATAGCTCTTCTGCAAACTCTGACCTGTCTGAAGTCTACTCCGAACCTACTGAATCAAGTCGGTGGTCTTGAGTACCACTTTGGTACTCCCCATGACTCGCTGACCGACCTCACCCCAACATATCGGGGTCTTGCATTTCCTCCTATAGAACATCTCAAAAGGAGGTTGATCGATGTTGGTGTGATAGTTATTGTTATACGAAAATTCCACCAAAATCCAAAACACACGCCCGCGGCATATCCCCTGATGTATGGATGGTCCGGTCGCTCTGACCATCCATATGTGGGTGAAAGGTCATGCTTAAATGCAGGCGGGTACCCAACTCCTCGTGAAACCTCTTCCAAAACCTGGAAGTGAACCGAACACCCTGTCTGATTCTATTGAAACTGGCACCCCATGTCATGCCACAACCTCCCTGATATAAATGTCAGCCAACTTCTCCGTAGAGATACTCTCCTGAATCGGAATAGAGTGCGTGCTCTTGATCAATCAATCAACGATGACCCAAATCGAATCCACTATGCACGTTGTCCAAGGAAACTTTGTAATGAAATCCATGGTAATCTCTTCCCATTTCCAAACGGGAATGTCTAACGGTTGCTTCTTGTCACGAGGTTGCTGATGTTCGACCTTGAATTTCCTCCAAGGCAAGCACCTCTCCACATACTAGGAAACATCCTGCTTCATACAGGGCCACCAATAATCAGGACGGAGATCTATATACATCTTCGTAGTCCCGGGATGAATGGAGAATCTCAACTTGTGCGCCTTCTCCATCAGAACCTGATGTGCACCTCCCCAATAAGGACCCCACACTCTCCGATGGAGAGTTAATAAACCCTGGCTATCATAATCGAAGGAAGCCACCTAACCCACTATGGATTCACTCTTTCAGTGCTCTTCCTTCATAGCTTCGACCCGAGCCTCCTGAATCAGATCCAAGAGTGGAGTAATCACTGTCATCATCATAATGATATCCCTGATCAGAGCCGCGACCGCCTTGCAGTTGAGAGCATTGGCCACCACATTGGTCTTCCCCGGATGGTAAAGGATCTCACAATCATAATCCTTCACCACATCCAACCACCGACGATGTCTCATATTCAGATTTGGCTGATCCATCAAGTGCCTCAGGCTCTTGTGATCCATGTAGATAGTACAACGAACCCCATAGAGGTAATTTCGCAAAATGTTGAGGGCGAAAATCATAGCCCCCAGCTCAAAATTATGCGTCGGATAATTCGCCTCATGAGGCTTCAACTGCGTCGAAGCGTAAGCAATAACACGACCCATATGCATCAAAACCATGCCTAATCCTATGATAGATGCATCACAATAAACCACGAAATCCTCAACACCATCCGACAGGGTCAGAATCAGTTCCTCGCACAATCTCGGTCTCAGGGTCACAAATGCAACCTACTGCTCAGGCCCCCAACAAAAAGTGGAAGTCTTCTTCGTCAGTCGAATCAGAGGAACCGCTATGTTGGAGAAATCCTGAATGAATCTCCAGTAATAACCTGGCAACCCAAGGAAACTCCGAATCTCAGATGGAGACCTCGGAACCTCCCACCTCATCACGGCCTCGACCTTGGTCGAATCGACCAGAATGCCATTCTGGTTGACAAGGTGCCCCAGAAACTGCACCTCGCGCAACCAGAACTCACACTTAGAGAGCTTCGCAAACAGTCTGTTCCTCCTCAAGGTCTCCAACACCTCCCTCAAGTGCTCCTCATGCAGCTCCTGGGTCTTGGAATAGACCAGGATGTCGTCGATGACTAAAATCACAAACCAATCCAACATCGGTCGACACACGTGGTTCATGAGGTCCATGAACGTGGCTGGAACATTGGTGAGACTAAAGGGCATCACCACGAACTCATAATGACCATAACAAGTCTTGAAGGCCGTCTTCTGCACATCATCCTCTCTGACCCATGTAACAACCCTATTTTTCAAATAAAAAATTTCATTTAAATAATAATCCATGTTCCTTAATTGTAAATTCAAACCACAAAGTATTTTTCAAAAATCCATTACATTGATTAAATTATTCAAAAGATTAGACTGTCCATAACAAAACGCTAGAGAGTACATGTTGCGCCATCATGCCAGGCCCTTGCCATTAGATCCCGAAGTACCTGAAACAACCAACAAACTGTAAGCTAATGCTTAGTGAGTTCCCTATACATACCACACATACAATCATATAAGTCCACATACGCCATGCATACCAACAAACATATAAGGATTCCATGAAAACCCTCCTTGGTCATACTCCAGATGCCATGGGAACCCCCACATGGTCTTAATCAACTGCCATGGGAACCCCCACATGGTCTTAACCAACTGCCATTGGAACCCCCACATGACCTTAATCAACTGACATGGGAACTCCTACATGGTCTTAACCAAATACCATGGGAACCCCCACATGGTCTTCACATGAGTACATATCACATAGATAGCGCATACACAAATAATCATTACAACTAAATAATATGGGCCGGCCTTGCTGATGGGTTTTATACAAAAGAACATCCTATGTGCTCATGCAAACCCTAATGCTTGGATCTAGGTTTCTCTATTGTACATGCAATTCATCCAAGGCTCAAGAACCCTAATCGAGCATATGCATTTCGAAATTATCACATAAGAGCATATCTAGATGATTACCTCTTGTAGAATGGCTTGAATCTCTTCAATCTTCTTTCTTTGGAGCTTCGAGTCACAAGTGTCACTCCTCTAATGGTTTACAAACACCAAGAGCAAGAGAATGACTTATGAGAAAGAGGAAGATCACCAAAAATATCCTAAGGTTCTTCCAAAAGAGTTCAACACGTTTTGGGGGCCATAGGGGGTCATTATATAGTGAGGCTATTAGGTTTTTCAACTAGGTAACCCTAATTTGACTGCTTAGGCCCTAAGCAGCCCATGGACTCCCTTTAGAACACCCCTTGGATGAATTCCTTATGGCTTCCCATAGAATTCGTCCAGCCTATGTTCCAAGGTGATCCATAGCCTAATTGCAATTATCTTATAATTACAATTCCAATCCCCTAAGTTTAGTTAATGTCTTTTAGTCACAAAACTAACTATTAATTAATTCTTGACTAATATTAATCAAACAATATGATTTCTCCTTTAATATATTATTCATATAATATATTAATAAATCATAATTAATCCTCTTTCTCCATAAATCTTCCTATCAAGTTGCTTTGGTGAAGGCAACCCAAAAGGACCATGCACAACCGGGTCAAGTACATACCAAATATAGTTACGGGCTTAGACACTAATCCAACAGTCTCCCACTTCGATAAGTCTAGTAACTATAATGTAAGTACAATCTGATTAGCAATCGTAGCTCTCAAAGACGCTGTCGAACTCTGATCTTATTAGTAACCTGTCCTTTAGATAAGGGATCATATATTCCTCCATTCTAGATATCGTATGAACTGAGACATGGATTTCAATCATACTCTCTGTTCACGTGTTGTTTCCTGATTTCCGATTTATGCCGACTGACAAGAGAATACAGTTGAACACATCAACTTAGTCCCGGCTTGGCCAAGCGCTTAGGGTGTCATCACTAAATCATCGAAGGGCCCACAGATATCGTTTTTATCCCACTTTGGGTAAAAGGAACAGATAAACTTCGACTCAATGATCGCTTGTACTCACTCACCGAATCACACACAACAATACGTTTTATAACACCAAGTTACTGGTGCGTGTACGTATTATCAATGTGTAGCCGACTCGCAAGATACAACTCACACATCTCGGTTTCAAGAATATAAGATATTATCGTCTCACCAATCACTCGTGATAAAATCCATGAAGCGATCCAAGTGAGCGTGGGTTTAATCCAATACTCTAATCTTATAGCAGCACTCATGAACTCTGCAGCAAACTTGTGCTATGTCTAAACACTTTAGGCAATCTACAGACGGATTCATGACAGTCTTCTTTCATACCTACTTCCAAAGTATGAGCGATTGTGGAGGGTTTGAATAATCTTATTATTCGGGAAGTCAAAACATGCAAAGTGAAACACAAGAATAATACTAATACTATATGGCCTCAAACTTTTGAGTATAAATAAAACACTTTTATTTAATCACCATATTGATTACTCATTATTTGTTGTTTCGGGTAATCAACTTCTTACTTGAATTATGACAATAATTCTCCCATGCTCTTGGCATGCACACTATGTTTTCCTATGGTCTTTACTTTGAGAAAAAGTATAATTGAATAACATTTTCAATCACTCATTTCATAATTCCCAATCCTTACCACAAGTGTGAGAATACCAAATTCTTGCCACTTATAGAATATGTTAGATTCTAACATTTTATGCAATGGTCCTTTCGTAATATCACAGCGCCAGAGTCACCAAGACTTTGCCAATGAAATTACAAAGTGCTCTATTGGATATTGTTACAAGACAATTCCATAGTCATGAAGTCTTCATATTCAAAGTACATTCCTTTGAACATCCTTCCTGCATAAAAGTTTCTAATCTAGACATTGATTCTCGGTATCCAACTCCAAATATAGAAACATTTCCATATTTTCCATATGACAACTCATTCTAATTAGAAACTTATCTATTCATGATAATGTCAATATGGTCCATCCATGACTATACTTCCAACTGTCCACAAGTGAATAATCCTTGGCGAACCTTAGATTGTTCTTGACAGTTGTTTAAATATTTTAGTCAAATTCGGTTCTATTCCCTTTTTCCCTCTAAATGCCCTAGGCATTTGGAAAATTTTAGAATGGTTGAATATTACATCATATGCAATCGATCCTATACCCGAAGTGTATGGGATACGATTCATAATGAAAAATGTGATACTTTACCAGTTTCTTACTATAATATTGTCATAATATTTCTATTTGCCGTGTTCTCAAAATTCGAACTATGAAGAGGGATGCCGTAATCATAATCGAACTTTGAGAATGCAAATAATAAATATATCCTTGACTAAATTCAATTAAAATTTCCCGATCTAAGCTTTTAGATTGGAAACAAAGTACACCATTCTCTCCCTTAATTATGGCAAAAACAACTTTTCAACCCCTGCAACTTTGCAAAGTGAAACTTTTGTTTCTTCTATAATTAATATTGCCAACTTGCAATACTTTAAAATAATAATAATCATGCTCCCACTAACATGATGATTATATGCATTCCAGCATAACATTTATACTCCCACTAGCTTTGACACGTATTCAGAAAACAGTTGGACTTCTAAAAGACAATACTTATTGACTTCCAAAGTTCATATTTCCAATACGATGTGCTTCGATAAGCCTTTATCTAAGCTTCTCAAACTCACACACCTTTCCTTAGACAGCTCACATGTGTGTCTAAACTAATTCATAACTTATATTACTAAGTTTTAAATGTTCAGACTAATTGCCAAATCTCACAATTCGAACTATGAAGAGGGATGCCGTAATCATAATCGAATTTGAGAATGCAATTTACATAATCTCTATCTCCTTAAAATCTATCTTAGTGAAAGCTTTTCCTCACAATCATTTTCATGAAGGAGAGAAACCTTATGACACTTAGATATTATGGTGCATGTGTTCCTATCCATGTGAATTTGTCATAACCGTAATCATAAGATAATGTTTGTGACAAATCCAAACTCTTATGGACAGAACTTGTTCATACTTGATTCTTTGCCATCAAGGGTCCCACCATTGCTTCCAAGTTATTTAGCAGCTCACCTATGCCAGTCAATGTACTTTCATCAAACTGGGTGCTTGCCTTATGCAGTCATTTGAGAACTTGTAGAACTCATATGCATAATCAACTCAACTGGATTGGCACAGAAACAAGAATACGTCAACACAATAGGTTACAATCCTCAAGTCGTGTGCTAGTTTTTAATAGGTTTACTTCTTGATTTGTTCTTGAAAGTTTTCAAGATCTTTAGACTCCCACTGACCTCTTGACATATTAGATTCTATTATCAAGATACATTTCTTGACAAAAACAAATATATAAGAGTTAGTGTGTTTCTATATCAAGACAAAACCTACACGCAATTCGGTACTAGTTGGTCTTTGTCTTATTCAAGACATCACAACTTACCAAAATGTGCAAGTGTAAGAACATTCCTACTTAAGATTATGTCACTCAATTCACAATCTTGGAGTATGATTCTAAGACTTGATTTTGGAACGAAGTACGATACATCTTATTGACTTAACCATTACAACAATTCTCCATTCCTCTTCTTAGCCAAACTAGTGCACTTAGGTATCCTTAGAGGATGAATTGTAATATGGTTCTTACGATTACCAAGACGATCACAAAACACGATACAAAAGTACTCTCCCTTCTTCTTAGATTGGAGAAACTTTTTATCTTTCTGCCTTCATTGATTCTACTTATTCGGTCTGCCATTCATTGAAACTTTTCAATGATTCAGAATTACACTTAATCTTGTAAGTATAACCACATTTACTAGACCTTTAGTAAATCATGACGAATAATGTTATTATTATTTATCGTGGAGTTGACTAGTGCACAACATTGTGTACTAGTTCCTTTTCACTTGACTCACATACTTATGTGAACAAGGAATTAGTCTTAATTACTTAAGTACCAAGATTTCCATACATCACACAATACAAGTTGTAAGATTCCAAGTTTCTATCCAATTGAAACTTGGGCGATGGAATCTTTCCTTACTTAGAAAATATTGACATTACCATAAATAATATAACTAAGAATCACATCCATTTCAACATTCCTAATAATAGAAATACACAAACATCAATTTTTCATACATGTCGTTGCAAGGATAAATAAATAAAACAAAATCAAAATTTATTTTATTGCAGAAAAATTTGTCCTTACAACACAACTAATTGAAAAACTATGCTATTACATTTTTTAGCAATCTATCCTAACTATAAAGTAGCAGCTCAAAAAATCCGATCTTTGAATGCATGCGATCGAAATACATTTCTTCACGATCAGATTCAACATGCTTCTTTCTTTAAGCTTCCTTTCTTTTCTTTGATTCTACAAAACATCAAAAAAATGTAATCTTATCACATAATGTATCAAGAATAAAAAATTAGGAACTTATAGAGTTAGTTAATGCTTTTTACCTGAAGCAGAGCCAAACGTCTTGACTCTCCCATTTCTTAGATCTTTCAGGTAGATAGGACAACTTTGTCTCCAATGCCCCTTCTCTTGGCAATAAAAGCAAATTGACTCTTTTAGAACAGCACACGGAACTACTTCAGACTTTGCCTTTCTCTTATGATCAAACTTTTCGACCATGACATGCCTTTCGTTGCCATTGCCTATGTCCATGGAGGTTTGGAAGGCAGATCCACCAATCAACTTTGCTTCTCTAGAGCGCCAAATCATTGCTGATTCATCAGCAACAAGAAAATAGGTGAGATCGATGAGGGTCACGTCCTGGTCCATCATATAATGACTGAAGAACCCAGTCAACAGCCAGCTTCTCACAGACAACGACTCCCAACATTCTTAACCTATCAATGTGTGACTTCATGTCTAAGACGTGTGCACACACTGACTTTCCTTCTTCATGTTTACTTGCCAAAAGGGCTTGAGTGAGCTTGAACTTTTCAAGCCTTTGAACTTGTAGGTTAGGGAGAACAATATGAGGAGGTGGAGGAAGTGAAGCATGATCTCGTGTTCTTCGATCGAATCGTGGAATATCATCTTCATGTGGAAAGCTTGTCCCATGGGATTTGGGAAGACCATAGTTGTCATACTTTGACATCTATAAAACGGGAGAAAAATCCAAGTTAGATGATTGATTGATTGAGTCCTTAATAAAACACCCAAATGAGATATTAAGGCTAGGATCCAACACAATACTCTACAACTTAGGAGAGGGATGCCATAACCCAAATTGCAGAACATTTGAAGGTAAGTGAATGACGATTCACTAATTTTCCATCATGAAAAACGAAAAAGAGATTAAGTTTTAAATGTATTGAAAACTCCTAGATCCTTTGAGATTCATTGAACTTTTCAATGGCATGTTTAAATCTCGATATGCCCCTCGATTTGTGACTGGGATGCCGAGGATCACAAAACAAGGTGTGAATAACCATGCAAACTTACATGGTGCCCCCAATGCTACAGTCATCTATTCGATGTGCCGGTTAACCACACACGCTCAACGAACTATGACAAACATCGAGTCACCCTTTGCTACCTTTGCTTAGAAACCATTTAGTGTGCCGGTTAACCACACACGCTCCACTAACGTCTTAGCAAGGGTACAAAGTGTAATTTCATGGAATTGCATCAATTCACTTTTGCCTAAAGTAACTAAGATTGAGAATTTTTTGTAAAACATTTAGTTACTTTTTCATTCATTATACTTTTAATGAGGAGAGGGTTTGCCCTATCCTACCCGTTCGGCAAACGACCCTCCACCAATCAAGGAAGCGGTGGGTGAGAGTGGACACCCATTAAACCGCCATTTTATAGGCCATAACCTTATACCCCCCCTTATAGATCGGCTTCGTGAATGAGGCCTACTAACGGCAAGACTAGCAGTTTAAGTTATACATATATAATATTAGACTTTTAATGTTATACATAGTATAAGGATGTATTTTACACTTTTAAAATACTATGTGGTCTAATTTAACAAATTACACTTTTAATTTAATTAAATGTAAACCATATCATTATGGATTTATTAACTCTCTTTTAATTATACACTTAATTAATTTAATAAAACCATAAGGGTGCAATTTGAACTTTTTCAAAAAATTAGGGGTTTAGAATTTACATTTTAAAGTTAAACTTTTAATTAAAATTTAAATTCCAAAACTTGAGGGCAAGTTTTGAAACATTTCAAAGAATAGGGTTTAGAATTTAAATATTTCAAAATTAACTTTTAATCAAAATTCAAATTCCAAAACTTGAGGGAAAGTTTTGAAACTTTTCAAAACTATCTAGATCAAAATACAAATAAGGCAATTAAACAATTAATTGGTGATTATCTATTTTGACCTAATCCAATTTCATGCAAGATAACTGTCTAAAGAATTCAAATAATTTAACATTTATCAAATAAGGTAACAATTATCTAATTAGATGACAAAAATCTTTAATTTTGACAAAGATAATCATAAGGAACCAATAAAATTCGTATTTTATTAATTTGAAACAATTATGGCAATTATCCTAAGTCAAAATAGGCAAAAAATCCCGAAAATCCGTCTGTCTGACAGCCAGACTCGCCGAGTCACCATATGGACTCGCCGAGTTCATCCTACTCGACGAGTCCACATTGGGACTCGACGAGTTTGTCAGGCAGATGGCCAAAAACTCGACATTGCAATCAAGGATGAAACACTAAACATCAACACAATAGAAACCAATCAACGCTCTGATACCACTGATGGGTTTTATACAAAAGAACATCCTATATGCTCATGCAAACCCTAATGCTTGGATCTAGGTTTCTCTATTGTACATGCAATTCATCGAAGGCTCAAGAACACTAATCTAGCATATGCATTTCGAAATTATCACATAAGAGTAGATCTAGATGATTACCTCTTGTAAAATGGCTTGAATCTCTTCAATCTTCTTTCTTTGGAGCTTAGAGTCACAAGTGTCACTCCTCTAATGGTTTACAAACACCAAGAGCAAGAATGACTTATGAGAAAGAGGAAGATCACCAAAAACGTCCTATGGTTCTTCCAAAAGAGTTCACCACGTTTTTGGGGCCATATGGGTCTTTATATAGTGAGGCTATTAGGGTTTTCAACTAGGAAACCCTAATTTGACTGCTTAGGCCCTAAGTAGCCCATGGACTCCCTTTAGAACACCCCTTGGATGAATTCCTTATGGGCTTCCCATAGAATTCGTCCAGCCTATGTTCCAAGGTGATCCATAGCCCAATTGCACTTATCTTATAATTACAATTCCAGTCCCCTAAGTTTAATTAATGTATTTTAGTCACAAAAATAACTATCAATTAATTCTTGACTAATATTAATCAAACAATATGATTTCTCCTTTAATATATTATTCATATAATATATTAATAAATCATAATTAATCTTCTTTCTCCATAAATCATCCTATCAAGTTGCTTTGGTGAAGGCAACCCAAAAGGACCATGCACAACCGGGTCAAGTACATACCAAATATAGTTACGAGCTTAGACACTAATCCAACACTTGGTGCCTTCGACCCAACGGTAAGGTGAGGAAACTCACCTCAAATATTGACAGTAGCTAAATATGTCTTGTCTCCGAGTATTAGCTCTACTCAATTCCTAAAGATAAACAACTCCTTAGATTCAACTCAATACTTCAAACCCTAAGAGTCAACATTAGTCAAGGTCAAAGTCAAGGTCAACATTTTGAGTTAACTCAACTTGTCGAATTTGGCTATCAACTCGTCGAGTTCCATTGTTGACTGGTCAGATCGCAAAAAGTCCCACCAACTCGTCGAGTTCACTCATGAACTCGTCGAGTTGGCCAGAAAACCAACTTTTAATGCATTAAGCCGTTTCCATTGAATCCAAAGACTCCAAACCTCAGATCCCTTTCAAAAATGATGTCTAGAAGGGTAAAGTTTCCAACTTTATCCTCATGGACCATCCCTAAAGCTTAAAACCCAAACCCAAGGTCCTTTTAAGAGGGTCTTAACCCATTAAGCACTTAAACTCTCACCCCAATGCTCCAAAACACAGATTTGATGTCCCAAGGTGGGCAAATCACGTAAAGTTTCCAACTTTACGTCCATGCATGTGAGAAATACCCTCTAAGGCTCATTTATGACTTCATAATGGACATATTGCATGAATGGGACATGGGGGCCAACAAAGTTTGCAACGTTGAGCTTCAAGAGGTCATGAAGGGGTCGGATCTACCCTATCGACCCCTAGAATATAATTCTTCTTGGATAACTCAACCAAGGACCCAAAAATCAAGCTTATACTTCAAGTAAGGAGATCTAGATAATTACATGACAAGGTGTCGAATTTATACCTCAAAGATGCTGCCCTTGAAGAAGAGTTTCTGGATCTAAAGCTCCTCCTTCAAGGTAGATGCTTCCCACTCCCAAGCTCCTTTCAAGAATCACCAAAAACTACTATTTTAGCTCACCACACTCAAGATGCAAGATGGAATATGAATCTAGGGTTTCTCTGGACAAGTGAGGATGGTAGGGAGGCCAGCCACAAGAGTTATGTCTTTTATAAAGGCTGCAACACTTGAAATTTAGGGTTTTCTCCACCTACGCCTACTCGTCGAGTTGGGGCTCCCAACTTGTCGAGTTGGCCACTTAGAATCCGCGGTCAGAAAATTTTCCAACACGATGAGTTGGAGCTCCCCAACTCGTCGAGTTCCATTCCAAACTCTTGAAAAATAACTAGAATTGTTTTATACCTGGACCAAGCGTTACAAATCTCCCCACTTGAACTAGACTTCGTCCTCGAAGTCTGCTGATGCAAAAAGGTTCGGATAATGCTTCCTAATCTCATCCTCCGGTTCCCAGGTTCATTCGGTGCCTCTTCGGTGCTGTCATTGCACCTTTACTAACTTCACTTCCTTGTTCCGAAGGGATTTCGTTTCTCTGTCCAGAATCATAACGGGCTTTTCCACATAATTCAGGCTCTCATCAATCTTAATATCATCTAGCGATACAACCATCGACTCATCAGCCACACACTTCCGCAACTGTGAAACGTGACATGTATTGTGGATCTGCCCAAGCTCCACAGGTAAGTCCAACTGATACGCAACCCTGCCCACCCAAGCGATAATCCGAAATGGGCCAATATACCTAGGGCCCAACTTGCCCCGCGTCCTGAACTAGATAACACCCTTCCAGGGTGACACCTTCAGGTGTACCATGTCCCCGAACTGGAACTCCAGGTCCGATCTGCGCCTATCCTCATAGCTCTTATGTATGCTCTGCGTTGTCTGAAGTCGGTCGCGAACCTGCTGAATCAACTCGTTCGTCTTAAGCACCACCTCGGTACTCCCCATAATTCGATGCCCAACCTCCCCCCAACAAACTGGAGTCCTACATCTCCGACCATAGAGCGCCTCCAACGGGGGTTGGTCAATACTAGCATGATAACTATTGTTGTATGAGAACTCTGCTAGTGGAAGATAAGTATCCCAACTCCCTACGAAATCCAATACACATTCCCGAAGCATATGCTCAGGCGTCTAAATCGTCCGCTCACTCTGACCGTTGGTATGGGGATGGTAGGCAGTACTGAAATATAACTGAGTTCCCAATTCCTCATGGCACTTCCTCCAAAACCTAGAGGTGAAGAGAACATCACGGTCCGACACCACAGACACTGGCACACCATGTCTAACTACCACTTCCCGCACATAAATGTCTGCTAATTTTTCGACGGAGATACTCTCGGAAATTGGAATAAAATGTGCACTCTTGGTCAACCTGTCTACGATAACCCAAATGGAATCCACGCCCCGAGCCGTCCTAGGAAATTTCGTGATAAAATCCATAGTAATCTCCTCCCCACATGGGGATTGGCAAGGGTTGGACCTTGCCATGGGGCCTCTGATGCTCGGCTTTGACCTTCCTGCAGGTCAACCACCACTCAACAAACCATGCAACCTCTCGCTTCATGCAGGGCCACCAATAACTCAACCTCAAGTCTCGATACATCTTCGATGCCCCCGGATGGATAGAAAACTTGGATTTGTGTGCCTCCTCCAAGATCTTTTGTCTTACACCCACGAATGCTGGTACAATAAACTCTTCCACACTGAGTCAGCAAACCGCGACTGTCTCGAAAAAAAGTGGAATTTGACCCCGAATCCTCTCAACCTTCCAGTTCTCTCTCCTCAAACCCTCCACTTGAGCGTCCTTAATCATATCTAACAAAGGGGAAATCACCGTCATCCTCATACAAATGTCTCGGATCAGAGCACTCGCCACCTTACGGATCAAAGCATCGGCCACCACATTGGCCTTCCCGGGATGGTATAAAATATCGTAATCATAATCTTTTACTACATCAAGCCATTTCCTTTTTCGCATATTCAAATTTTTGATCCCTCAAATACTTCAGACTTTTGTGATTAGTGAAAATGGTGCATCGTAAGAACATAAACAAAACTTGAAATTTTGATACGAGCTTTTGAACAAAACTTCGATTTTCAAGTTTTTTTTTTTGCATCAAGTATCAAATAAACAAACCAGGCTCTGATACCACTGATGGGTTTTCTGCATTCTAACACTCCTATGGTGTACATGCAACCCTAGAAACCTTGGATCTATGTTTGACTAAGATACATGCAAATAATTATTTTTCCAAGGTTCTTATCCTAACTAGCATGGCATGCAGTACTTGAATCAAATAAAACTAGTAGAATTACTTACCTTGTAGTAGTAGTTGATTGCTTGGAGTTTGAGAGCCTAGCACCAATAATGTGGATGCCTAAAATGGAAGTCACAAATCACCACAAACTTGGAAACTTGAGATAATAGTCACAAACTTCTTGAAATCGGCCCTCTTAGTTTACACACATCAACTAGTGCCATTTCAAGAACCAAAGCCTCCTTTATATAGTGTGGTGGATTAGGGTTACATCCATGTAAACCCTAATACCCATGTCTTTTCATTTCCATGAGATCCATGGGTTAAAGCTCCATGGAGTATCCATGGACTTTCCATGCAAGCCTAGCCCATTCCAAATAAGCATTAGCCCACACTATATAAATACAAGAGCCCATATTTAATTAGTCATACTTTTGATCTCTAAATTAATTCTAAATTAATTATAGATCAATACTAATTAAATAATATGATTTTATATTAATATATTAGGACTTATAATATATTAATAAATCATAACTTATACTATTCTCAAACGATTATCCATAAATTGTTTGGGTGAAGTGCAACCCAAATGGACCATGCCGGGTCGGGTCAAGTACATACCAAATATAGTTATGGACTTAGACACAATATCCAACAGTCTCCCACTTGGATAAGTCTAATAACTATAGTTGCAAGTATGACTTCAGGAACTGATCAACAATCGTAGCTCTTTAAACTCTGTTGAACTATGAAGCGCCATTTTAGATAAGTGATCATATAATCCTCTGTTCTAGATATCAGCCGGACAAATACATGGAACATGGTCTTGCTTATTGTCCAGCATTTGTTTCCTGATTTCCGATTTGTTTGACATAGAACTTAACTGAACACATCAATTTAGTTCTGACCGGGCCCGGTACATAGGTCAAAACAAAATCATCGAGGGGCCCAGATATCGCTTCTAATCCTAGAAGGAACAGATAAACTTCGACTCATATGTTTGCTCTACTACTTGTTGAATTACACACAAAAGCACGGTTTATAACATCGAGTTACCAATGCGTTTTTGTGCAATCAATGCATAACCAACTCATAGGCAACAAATCATATCTCTAGGTTTGAAGACTTATATGATATTACCGTCTCACGATCACTCGAGATAAATTCCATGAAGTGATACAAGTGAGCGTGGGTTGAATCCAATACTCATAACTTATGAGCACTCATGAGTGTTGTAGCCCCACTTTGTCTAACATCTTAGACCTCTACAAGCCAACCCATGACAGTCTTGATTCATATCTACTTCCAACATATGACCGACTGTGGAGAGTTTGAATAATATGATATAAACCATAACATAATTATTCTGGAAGTCAAAACATGCAAAAAGAAATAATAGTAAACGATTGACAAGAGATAGCAACACTTTACTCATAAATAACAGCTTTTATTTATCATCAAATGTCAATTACATTTTACAAATTTCAAGATTATCTAACTACTAAAACTAATATCATCCTTCAGCCCTATGCTCCGAGCATGCTGGAGATGCTTAGCTCGAGTCAGTCCCTTCATGAGGGGATCTGCTGGGTTCTCATCCGATGATACCCTCTTTGCCACGAGGATTCCTTCTTCTATTCGATGTCTGATGAAGTGATATTTTCTGTCAATGTGTCTGGATCTCCCATGATCTCTTGGTTCCTTGGCTAAGGCAACCGTACTATTGCTGTCACAGAAAATCTCCATTGGCTCCTTTATAGCTGGTACAACTCCAAGGTCTCCGATGAAGTTCTTTAGCCATATAGCCTCCTTTGCTGCCTCGCTTCCTGCTATATACTCTGATTCACAAGTGGAATCAGCCACTGTCTCCTGCTTGGAACTTTTCCAAGTAATTGCCCCTCCGTTTAGAGTAAAGACCCAGCCCGACTGAGAGTGGAAATTATCCCTGTCAGTCTGAAAGCTAGCATCACTGTACCCTACAACTCTCAAGTCCCCACTGCCACCGAGGGTAAGGACCCAGTCCTTAGTCCTCCGCAGGTACTTGAGGATATTCTTTACCGTAGTCCAGTGTGCCTTGCCAGGGTTCCCCTGATACCTGCTAACCATGCTCAAAGCAAAGGCTACATCAGGTCGAGTACACGTCATAGCATACATGATCGATCCTACAGCTGAAGCATAAGGGATTCGACTCATTTCTGCTATCTCAGCCTCAGTACTAGGGCTTTGTGTCTTACTCAATCTGGCGTTACTCTGGATGTGTAACTCTCCTTTCTTGGAGTTATGCATGTTGAACCTTTTCAACACTTTGTCCACATAGGTGCTTTGACTAAGTCCAATTAGTCTTTTACTCCTATTTCTCAAAATCCTTATCCCTAGGATATAGGCAGCTTCTCCAAGGTCCTTCATAGCGAAACACTTCCCAAGCCAGGACTTTACTTCCTGCAGGGTTGGGATGTCATTTCCTATGAGTAGTATGTCATCCACATACAGTACCAAAAAGCTGACTATACTCCCACTAGCCTTGATATAGACCCAAGATTCATCTTCACTCCTTGAAAAGCCAAATTCTTTGATTTTCTCATCAAAGCAAAGATTCCATCTGCGAGGTGCCTGTTTTAATCCATAAATGGATTTCTCGATCTTACACACTCTACTAGGGTACTCTGTACTGACAAAACCCTCTGGCTGAACCATGTAAACATCTTCAGCCAACTTTCCATTAAGGAAAGCGGTTTTGACATCCATTTGCCATATTTCATAATCATGAAATACAGCAATGGCTAACAGAACCCTAATAGACTTAATCTTGGCCACTGGTGAAAAGGTCTCATCATAATCAACTCCCGGAGTTTGAGAATAACCCTTTGTAACCAGTCGTGCCTTATAAGTGTGTACATTACCATCCATGTCGGTCTTCTTCTTGAAGATCCATTTGCACCCAACTATCTTACGATCTGGTACATTGTCAACCAAGTTCCAAACTTGATTGTCATACATGGATTGTATCTCGCTATCCATAGCCTCTTTCCATTTAGCAGCCTCAGGGCCTGCCATGGCTTCCGTGTAGCTGTTAGGCTCATCCAGATTTGCCAGTGTGTTATCACTGATAAGTGTCTCACCTTCTGCAGTAATATGGAAACCATAATAATGCTCAGGTGCAGTCCTAACTCTGGTGGAACGCCTCAGAGGTATAGATTCTTCAGTCTGCTCAACAGGAGTTTCCTCCTCAGGTTGAGTGCTAGGGTTTGAGGTTCCTTCACCACTTGACTCTTGAATTTCCTCAAGGTCAATTTGCCTCCCACTGTCTCCTTGGCTCATGAATTCTCTCTCTCGAAAGAATCATCTTCTTGCTACAAAGACCACATTATCACTGGGTCTGTAGAAGATGTAACCAAAGGATTTCTGTGGGTAGCCGATGAAAATACACCTTTCGCTTCGGGGTTCGAGCTTATCGTGAGTCTCGCGTCTCACGAAAGCCTCACAACCCCAAATCTTGATGTGGTCTAGATTGGGAACTTTTCCAGTCCACAACTCGTGAGGTGTTTTGGCAACCTTCTTTGTAGGGACTAGATTAAGGATATGAGCGGAAGTCTCTAAGGCATACCCCCAAAATGAGATTGGTAGCGAAGCTCGACTCATCATGGAACGAACCATGTCCAACAAGGTCCGATTGCGCCTCTCAGCTACACCATTCAACTGTGGTGTCGTAGGTGGTGTCAATTTTGAGACAATCCCACATTCCTTAAGATGGTCAAGGAACTCAGTACTAAGATACTCACCACCACGATCAGATCGAAGCATCTTAATGTTCCTGCACAACTGATTCTCCACTTCTTGCTTAAACTCTTTGAATTTCTCAAAGGTTTCTGACTTATGCTTGATTAGGTAGACATATCGATATCTACTAAAATCATCAGTAAAAGTCACATAGAACCGATTAGCATCTCTTGTGGTGGTTCTGAAGGGTCCACACACATCCGTGTGTATGAGGTCCAACAAACCTTCACCCCTAGCACAAGTGCTAGTAAAAGGTGACTTTGTCATTTTACCAAGCAAACAAGATTCATAACTATCATCTGACTTTAGGTCAAATGACTCCAAGACTCCATCCTTTTGGAGTTGGCCTATGCGTTTCTTGCTTACATGTCCAAGACGACAATGCCATAAGGATGCTTTATCTAGGCTAGTGGAAGAGTTAATACACAATACATTATTTCCTAGATTATCTACAACAGATACAGTTTCATACACGCCATCACAAGGTAATGCTTTAAAATAAAGAACATTATTAAAGAAAGCATCAATACTACCATTATTATTATCAAAATAAATGGTAAAACCTTGTTTATACAATGCATGAAAGGAAATAACATTTCTTGCCATTTCTGGCGAATAATAACATTTATTCAAATCTAATGTAAACCCACTATTTAGCACTAAGGAATAAACTCCTATCTTGGTGACAGGTGAAGCTTTCCTGTTTCCCATAATCAAGTTTATCTTTCCTTGCTCCACATTCTCACTTCTTTTTAGTCCCTGCAAATCACAACATATGTGAATACCACAACCTGTATCAAGGACCCAAGACTTAGAATGAGGTGAGTTATTAGACAATATAGTGTATATACCTGCATGGTTGGGTTTTACTTTCCCATCCTTCCAATCTTGCTGGTACTTTGGGCAGTTTCGCTTCCAGTGCGACTTTTCATGGCAATAGAAGCATTCAGCCTCATTAGGGTTAGCAGATGGAGTGACAAAACCTTTGTTGGTTTTGCTTGAAGATGAGCCTTCAAGGGTCTTACCCTTGGTACCCTTAGAAGGGTTCTTTCTCTTCTTCCCTTTGCCATGCCCGATTGCCAAGACATTGGCCGCAGTTGGAGTAGGAGTAGGAGTAGTAACAACCGACTTACCCTTTAGACCACTTTCGGCGGTCTTCAAGAGTCCTTGAAGTTTGCTGAGGGTGACTTCTTCCTTGTTCATGTGATATGTCATGCGGAATTGATCATAACACGATGGCAAGGAGTGCAAAATGATGTCTATTGCTAACTCCTCAGGGAAGTTCACATTCAGCTTCAGTAAACGGTCCACATACCTTTGCATTTTCTGCATGTGGCCCGTGATGGGTTCACCATCCTTCATTCGGGTTGTTATCATGGAGGAGATTATTTCATATCGCTCTTGACGAGCACTTTGATGGTAGCGGTCCATCAAGTCCTGGTGCATCTCAAAAGGATAATAGTCCTCATAGGACTTTTGGAGCTCGGCTGTCATGGTGGCCATCATGATGCATGCCACTTTTGTAGCATCTCTTTCATGTACCTAATATTCAGCAAGCTCTTCAGGAGTAGCAGTTGGCTCGGGTACCTTCAGCTCCTTGTCGAGAACATATTCTTTGTTCTCATACCGAGTGACCATCCTGATGTTTCTGATCCAATCTGTAAAGTTGGACCCATCAAAGATGACTCTCCCACAAAGATTCATGAGAGAGAAGGAGCTAGTGGGGTTTGAGCCAGAAGCATTGTTATTGGAAGACATCTGAAAAGAAGAGGGAACAGATTAGATTAGATATAGAGATAGTCCTTAACAAAACATCCAAATGTAATATTAAGGCTAGGACCCAACACAATATTTTATAACTTAGAAGAGGGATGCCGTAATCTAAGCTATAAGATATTTGAAGGTAGGTGAATGACGATTCACCAATTTCCACCATGAAAAATGAAATATTTAATTAGGTTTTAATTGGTTTAGAAACTCCTAGATTCTTTGAGATTCATTGAACTTTCTTCAATGGCATGTTTCAATCTCGAGTGTGCCCTTCAAGTTTTGTGACTGGGATGCCGAGGATCACAAAACAAGGTGTGAAGTAACCATGCAAATTACTTGGTACCCTTAATGTATTACCCCTCAATCGATGTGCCGGTTAACCACACACGCTCCATCGATACTATGATAAACATTAAGTCACCCTTTACCTACCTTGCTAAGTTCAAGTTAGTGTGCCGGTTAACCACACACGCTCCACTAATGACTTAAACAAAGTGTAAAGTGTAATTTCATGGATTAGCACCTTATTCACATTTTCCTAAAATAACTAAGATTGGGAATTCAATAAAGTTTAGTTACTTTAGTATTATCATTATACTTTTAATGCGAATTTATAAGTCCTTGTCCTACCCGTTCGGCTAACGACCCTCCACCGATCAAGGAAGCGGTGGGTGAGAGTGGACACCCATTAAGTTGCCATTTTATAGGCAACAACCTTATACCCCCCTTATAGACCGGCTTCGTGAATGAGGCGTACTAGCAGTAAGACGACTTGATCTTATACATATATAAATATTATTAAACTTATAATATTATAAACTATAAGGGTTGAATTTTAACTTTTAAAATTCTAGGGGTTGGAACTAAAGTTTTTAATATGACTTTACATGTTCCAAAACTTGTGGGCAAGTTTTGTAAACTTTCAAAACTTTTCATTTCTCATAACTTATGAGTTAATGGTTATTAAAAATGAAGACTCTTCATTTTTTGTAACCTATGTGTTCTTTTAATGGTTATTTATAAATGTGACTTTTGGTTATCCATAACTTAAGAACTAGTTATGGACTCCATTAAAACACATAAAGATCAAGAATTAATCTAATCAATTATTAGCACATAATTTCTATGATCTTCTAAACTCATATGTTTATGAATGTTCATATCAAAAATTTCAAGAATCGTAAGAACATAAACAAAACTTGAAATTTTGATATGAGCTTTTGAACAAAACTTCGATTTTCAAGTTTTTTTTTTTTTTTTTTTTTTGCATCAAGTATCAAATAAACAAACCAGGCTCTGATACCACTGATGGGTTTTCTGCATTCTAACACTCCTATGGTGTACATGCAACCCTAGAAACCTTGGATCTATGTTTGACTAAGATACATGCAAATAATTATTTTTCCAAGGTTCTTATCCAAACTAGCATGGCATGGAGTACTTGAATCAAATAAAACTAGTAGAATTACTTACCTTGTAGTAGTAGTTGATTGCTTGGAGTTTGAGAGCCTAGCACCAATAATGTGGATGCCTCAAATGAAAGTCACAAATCGCCACAAACTTGGAAACTTGAGATAATAGTCACAAACTTCTTGAAATCGGCCCTCTTAGTTTACACACATCAACTAGTGCCATTTCAAGAACCAAAGCCTCCTTTATATAGTGTGGTGGATTAGGGTTACATCCATGTAAACCCTAATACCCATGTCTTTTCATTTCCATGAGATCCATGGGTTAAAGCTCCATGGAGTATCCATGGACTTTCCATGCAAGCCTAGCCCATTCCAAATAAGCATTAGCCCACACTATATAAATACAAGAGCCCATATTTTATTAGTCATACTTTTGATCTCTAAATTAATTCTAAATTAATTATAGATCAATACTAATTAAATAATATGATTTTATATTAATATATTAGGACTTATAATATATTAATAAATCATAACTTATACTATTCTCAAACGATTATCCATAAATTGTTCGGGTGAAGTGCAACCCAAATGGACCATGCCGGGTCGGGTCAAGTACATACCAAATATAGTTATGGACTTAGACACTATATCCAACACTTCCGCCTCAAGGTCTCAAATGCCGACTGCTAATCTGGACCCCACCGAAAGGTCACACTCTTCTTGGTCAAACGGGTCAAGGGTACGACGATCTTAGAGAAATCCTGAATAAATCTTCGGTAGTACCCTGCAAGACCCAAGAAACTTCGGATCTCGGATGCGTTCTTTGGAACCTCCCAACACATCACCGCCTTGATTTTGGCTGGATCAACCAAAATACCCTCCTAATTGATGATGTGCCCCAAAAACTGCACCTCCCGTAACCAAAAATCACATTTGGAGAATTTGGCATACAACCTCTCCATCCTCAAGGTCTCCAACACCTCCCTCAAATGCTGCTCGTGCTGCTCCTTGGTCTTAGAATAGACCAAGGTATCGTCAATGAAGACAACCACCGACGGATCCAACATCGGTCTACAAACCCGGTTCATGAGATCCATGAACGTTGCAGGAGCATTGGTGAGCTCGAATGGCATCACCACGAACTCATAATGACCATAGCGGATCCTAAAAACATTCTTCAGTATATCCTCTTCCCTAATCCTTATCTGATGATATCATTACCGAAGATAAACCTTAGAGAACCAAGATGCACCCTGAATCTGATCGAACAAATCATCAATCCTCGAAAGCGGATAACGGTTCTTCACCATTAGCTTGTTCTACTCCCTATAATCAATACACATCTTGTGTGACCCATCCTTCTTTTTCACAAATATGATCGGTGCTCCCCACGGGGAACTGCTCGGACGAATTAATCCTAGGTCTAGCAGCTCCTGAAGCTGCGTAGACAACTCCTGCATCTCAGGCAGATCTAGGCGGTATGTTGCCTTTGCTATCGGGGCCACACCAGGCACTAAATCAATACGGAACTCCACCTGCCTCTCCGGAGGTACCCCTGGAAAATCCTCAGGAAATACGTCGGGAAACTCTTGCACAATTGGAACACTGCTCAAATCTGGTGTGGCTTCAACCTTCGTGTCTGAAACATAAGCCAAGAACCCAGAACATCCCTGCTGAAGAAGCCTCCTAGCCCTCGCAGTCGAACAGAGGGTTGCCCATACGAGGCTTTCTCTCCCTGAATAACCAGTTTCCCCCACTTAGGGTTCGAACCCTCATTAACTGGTGCTCACAGTCTATCATGGCCCCATTGGGCCCCAACCAATCCATCCCGATGATCACCTTCAGTCCTCGCAACAGAATCGAAACTAAATCGATATGAAACCTCTCCCCGAACACATTCAGAATACTCCTATGATATACCCTCGCAGCGCTCACGGTGCGGTCATCCACAATCTCCACCTCGAATGGGGAATCCAAGCTCCTTGGAGCATCCCGAAACTTCTTGTTGAGCGTAAGAGATATGAATGATCGGGTAGCCCCTGAATCAAAAAGAGCATGGGCCGACAAACCATTGACCACGAAGGTCCCTATACGAAATCATAACAACATAAGCATAACAATAAAATAAACAAGACAGAAAAGATCACATACCAGTCACGACGTCTGGCGCTGCTCTGGCCTCCTCAGTAGTCAACTAAAATGTGTGACTCTTCACCGCAGGAGCTTCCGCCTTGACGGGGCGGCCATCAGTGATCCTCATTGTAGCGGGCGCAGGCGCCGCCACTGCTCCTTCTCCTCCCTGCAAACTCGGACAATCGGCCTTTGTATGACCAGTCTGGTTGCAGTGGAAACAAATCAAGCCCTTCTTGGGGAAATCCCTGCTCACGTGGCCCATCTGGCCACATGTATAGCATATTGGACCTCTGACTCGACAAGCTCCACTATGCGACCTCCCGCACTTGGCACATCGGCCACGGCCCAACTGGCCCCTGCTGGAATGATCAGAGATCTTAGGCTTTAGTAACACCCGCAGATTCGGGGCTAGTCAATTTAGAGACAATGAGCGTCAAAAATGACTTTTTGATTGAAGATTATTTAGAATAAATAATCTTAGCCAAGTTATAGTAAATGTTACAAGGGTTCCGTACATATAAAGAACGCCGAAATCCGAGTTATAACAAAGAAGTTATGACCCATCGAAGTTTCGCGACGGAACCGGCACGGCACTGGGAAGCGTAAATAGTGAATTTACGATAAATCGATTTTTAGCCTTATCAATCTAAACGAAAGTCGTAGTGTTCGTTAAACCGAGAGCGTCCATAAAAAGAACGCCCAAATCTGACTTCGTATGAGGAAGTTATGATTTTTAGAAGTTTCGGCTTAGCAGTGTACAGCCCAGAATTCGAATATAAGATCGAGCGGTTTTTAGCCGAAACAACCTAAACGAGAATCGAAGATCTCGTTAATAGTAGCGTAACGATAAAAATATAGACGAAAACGGACATCGGGTGAAGAAGTTATGAATTTTTAACGGACCAACCCTGTCCCGGCCTGTTAAAAGTATAACTTTTAAAATAAATTCAAAATTAGCCGACGGAGTCTAAACGAAAGTTGTAGAGTGCGTTCCCGCCTACGCGTGGATATGAAGAACTTCGAAAACGGAGCTCATATGGGAAAGGTATGAATTTTAGAAGTTGGGAAAGAAAAATACGAAACTGCGAGGGGGGTGATGACGTGGCTCGATCAGGGCCATCGCTTGCTGATCACGGTCTGGTCTTCAGATTCAGACACCTGGCCTCGCTACGCCTCGCGTACGAGAGGAACGCCCCGCGTCCGAGTACGCCCCGCGTCGGAAGAGGGTTACGCCCAGCGGTCTTCGATTGAGCGGTTCCGGAGCATGCCACGATGACCCATCCGAGGAGCGCCACCTGTTATTCTTATCTGAGCCTTACGCCCAGCGTAGCCAAGGACTACGCCCAGCGTACGTCCGAGGCCTCGCGGCTATAAAAGGGGGCCGAGGCAGCCTTCATTTCCACACCATTTCAACCTTTTCTTTCTCTCTCTAGGTTCTCTCTCTAGCCCTAATCCCTCCTAAACCCTAGGGAACCTCCCTAGCACCCGAAGGAAGCCCCGAGGCTCCCGGAGTCCCGAGAAAAAGGGCCTTTTGGTTTGGAAACGCTGCTCCAAGCGAAGCCCGGTTTTCTATAAAACCCGCTGTAAGTAAGCTACGCCTACGCTATTTTTAATATAGCTTTTATTTAATTATAGTAATGTTATTAGGAACTTATAATAATTACTTGGGCTATTATTATGAGTTATATAGTGTTGTTTAACGCTTATATAATAATAATAATAGCTACACTATTAATTGGTCTCGGTGAATATTAAACTAAACCCTAGTGGTAATGATACTAGGTTTTGTCGAAGGAAATTGTTTTAAGAATAACGAAGCGCTGTCCGAGTACCGAGTCACCACCTTAACAAGTGAATGCATAGTTACTTTCATCTTACACATAGATATGCAGTATCTTATATAAACTACATGTTATGTGTGCATATTATCTGAATACTTGCTGTCTATGTTGGATGAGCGTTTTTATATATGTTTTAAACGATTTAAACTGTATATGTATTTTATATCTACAAATATGTTGGGTATGGCATGCATAGATGAATGATGAGAGATAAAAGATGATGTGAGTAAACAGTGGCAGCTATAGACTTAGTGCCTATTGGACAAACACTGGTAGCTATGGACTTAGTACCTGTTAGACACTGGTAGCTATTGACTTAGTACCTATTAGATAAACACGGGTAGCTATGGACTTAGTACCTGTTAAGAATTGGTAGCTATGGACTTAGTACCTATTAGATAAACACTGGTAGCTATGGATTTAGTACCCGATGAATAAACTATAGCAGCTATGGAATTAGTGCTTTACGAACGAGCATTGGCAGCTATGGATTTAGTGCCAGTCCTATAACCCTGGAAGCAAGGGACTTCGGAATGAACGAATGCAGGATAGATGATTCTTAGGGTAGATCCTTAAGAGTAAAGAAGATAATGGGGATGGGTAATTGGGTTGATTGTTTGATTGTTTAGACATAATAATTATATTATCGTGGGTTGAAAACCCTATGTACTCACCAGGTTTCCCAACCTGACCCACTCAGTTTATTTATATCACAGGTGTCGATATGAAGTTACATTACACTGAGAGATTAAGGAGATGTAAATCACTAGTGATAATGAATGTAAGTTCTGTTTATGCTTATGTTTCTGTATTGACAATGACATCCCAAATGTTTTAAAATGAATAAAAATACTTTTCTTCGGAAAGGCTTTGATAACGTATTTATCATGTTTTACTGGGAACAAATTCCGCAACACTTTTATGTAAAAATGTTACTCTGATTTTCAAACAAGCATAAACAAAAAAATCGATCTTTTCTGGCCGTGAAAATGGGGATGTCACAGTTGGTATCAGAGCATTAGTTTAAGCGAACTAGGAATTTGTAGGAAATTTCTAGACTTAAACTTAGAATGCTAAGTGATGATCGTGAGGAGTGTATCTAATAAAATTTAGGTAATACACCTGAATAGACACAAGCACTAGCTTATTTTAGGAAAGGTGCCTAAGATGCTTTTACGTGCTATATACTATTATTTGTTCGGATCTATGATCTGTTGCCGACCGGATCTGGAAACCTTATGTGTTTAGGATTCTAAACGTACGACTACGATATTAGAACTAGCATATAAACGTTTCGGAGTCATAAGGATTATTTAAAAGTCAATCCTAAATTAAGATCTAGATTCACCTTATTCGGTGTATAGAACAAAATGGCAAGAACTCGCAGTGGAGCTGGGGAAGCAAATGGGAATAGGAATCAACCCCCGGTGATTCACCAAATACCTATTGTAGTAGAAGTTGCACCTGAGCCAATCACAATGGCTGGAGTACAAGCCATGATTCAAGCTATGTTAGCTGAACAAAGGGAAGAAATGAGGCGGATGTTGAATAAGGACGAACCTACCATGCCCATGGAGCAACCTGAGCTGATTCCCGAGCAATCGGACGAAGGGAACTATAGCCGCCAAACGAGTCAAGTTGAGACTCAAGGAGAACGAAGGAATGGCCCGGAAACGGGAAACAACAAGGATGGGCGAATGTATAAGAATTTCTTGGGTGCCAAGCCACCAAGTCTTTCTGGAAGCCCAAAGGCGGTTGAGATTATGGATTGGATCTCCGAGATGGAGATGGTGTTTGAGAGCTGCAGCTGTAGCGAGAAACAGAAGATTGTCTTCGCAGTAAGACAACTGAAAACTGGAGTCTTGAGCTGGTGGAAGCTATTGGCAAATACGATGCCACGAGGAGAAGCCCTAAAGATGTCATGGGAAGAGTTCTTGGAACAGTTGAAAATGCAGTACTGCTCATAGATAGATCTGATAGACCTAAACAACGAGTTTCAGAACCTGAAGAAAGGGAAGATGAGTGTTGATGAGTATGCCACCGCATTCACCGAGAGGATGAAGCTATTTCCCTACTTGGTTCCTACTGAACTCTCCAAGATTGATAGGTTTGCTAATGGACTGCCCACAGACTTTGGCCCAATGGTCAAAATGGCAACTACTTTGAAAACAGTCGTTAAAGCAGCTAAGAACGTAGAGACCCAGATAAGAGAAAAAGGTCTAGAAAAAGATAAGGCAGGAGAAAAGCGGAAGTTTGAAGGATCTTCAAGGTCCAATAAGGAGAGCAAATTCTCAAAGCTTGGAGGAGGAGAAAGAGGTGAAGCGAGATGGTGTGATAAATGCAAGAAGAAGCATTGTGGGAAATACAACGAAGAAGTGACTTGTTACAAGTGTGGAAGGACTGGTCACTATTCCAAGGATTGTACACATAATGATAAGGTATGCTACGGATATGGAGGCAAGGGGCACCTGTCTAGAAATTGCCCAAAGAAAAACAAAGCAGCAAGGCCAGAAACACCACCAAGGCCAATGGCATTCCACATGATCCTCGACGAAGCAGAAAACAACGCGAGGAATCAAGGATGAGGACTTCATATATGAAGATTGAGTTATGCAGTAGCCATAGTATCGTATGATATAACCTATTAGAGGCATAGTCTAGGGTGAACTTGAACACCTATGTAATAGTTTCAAGAAATAATAAAGCCTTCGTTTTGTTATCTGGTGTGTTAAACTGTTATGTGATTTTCTTGTATGGTGACTTGGGGACTGCGAGACAATACTTGGGACGAGTATGAGTAGGTGTGAAAGGTAGTAGATGCATATACTACCGGAAGCACAGGACTCACGCTTGGATCAGGGAAAGTTACAAGGTTACCAAGAAGCTAGTAATTGATTCCGTTTTATTCAAGCATGTCGTTACCATCGTTTCGGTAATGACTAAGAAGATTGTTGTTATTCCGACCCTAGTGGTCATATCGAATTGGGTCCGACTACGGTGAGTACGATACGTGGTTCAGAGAACCAAGTTCGATGTAGCATCTGACTTAAACCAGAAGATTGAAATGAAAGCTAACCAAGGCGATCAATAGAAGTATCGCGGTGATTGTTAAAGAAGCTTGTAGCTAGAGATGTAGGTTTTAAGATGTGATTATTGTTGGATAAGGTGTCTAAGTCCATAACTTATTTGGTATATACTTGACCCGACCCGGCATGGTCCATTTGGGTTGCACTTCACCCAAACTGTTTATGGATAATTTTATGAGAATTGTATACTTACGATTTATTAATATATTATAAGTTATAATATATTAATATAAAGTCATGTTATTTAATTAGTTTTAATCTTGAAGTAATTATGAATTAATTTAGTGATTAAAAGGAAGACTAATTAAATCATGGGTTATTATATTTATATGGTGTGGGCTAATACTCATTTGTTAATGGGCTAACCTTATATGGAAGTCCATGGATGATCCATGGAGCTTTTAACCCATGGATCCTTGGAAAGGAAAAGACATGGGTTATTAGGGTTTCACCCTAACCATGCACACTATATAAACAAGCTCATGTTGCATGAAATAAAACCCTAGTGTGTGTGTAATAGTGGTGGCCGAAATCTAAGAGTTAGTATACTCTCTCATACATTTTCCAAGTTTGTGGTGATTTGTGATTTCCATTTGAGGCATTCACATTATTGGTGCTTGGCTCTCAAACTCCAACGAATCAACAATCAACAAAAAGTATGTAATTCATCTAGTTCTTTTATGTTTAAAAGTACCCCATGCCATGCTAGATATGTTATAAACCTTGGAAAATAATATTTTGCATGTACCTTAGACAAACATAGATCCAAGGTTTATTAGGGTTGCATGTACACTTAGGAAGTGTTAGAATGCTCAAAACCCAACATTGGTATCAAAGCCTAGGCTTGTTTGTTTGATACTTGATGCAAAATAGTGATAAAAAGTCGATTTTTTGCTGTCTGACTGATGAACTCGCCGAGTCCATGGGGGGACTCGCCGAGTTCATGTGTAAACTCATCCTACTTGCCGAGTAGGTTCGTGCACTCGGCGAGTAGGAGCCTCAGAATGCAGATTTTCGACTTTTGCTACTGGAAATGGACTAGAAACATTACCCTAAACTGTTTTGGTGTTTTAAAACTTGTTTTAGTTGGTGTAATGGTTGTTCTAATCCATTTACAATAGCTTATATCAAAATTTCATGCTTTGTATGTGTTCATATAATTCTTGAAACTTTGATGATCATGTTCATGTTCTTATGAATTTAGAAGATGATAGGAATTATTTGCTGAATTGTTTTGGATTAATTCTTGATCATTTATGTGTTTTAATGGAGTCCATAATTTGTCCTCAAGTTATGGATATCCAAAGGTCACTTCTTTTAAACACACATTTAAACACATAAGTTACATAAAAATGAAGAGTCTTCATTTTTATGAACCTTTAATTCATAAGTTATGAAATGAAAAGTTTTGGATAGTTACAAAACATGCCCTCAAGTTTTGGAATTTGTAAAGTTTCACACACTTTAATAAACTTTAATTCCAACCCTTAGAGTTTTAATAGTTAAAATTCAACACTTATACTATTTATAACATTAATGGTTAATTATTATATATATGTATAAGAATAAGTCGTTCTACCGTTAGTAGGCCTCATTCACGAAGCCGGTCTATAAGGGGGGTATAAGGTTGTTGCCTATAAAATGGAAGCTTAATGGGTGTCCACTCTCACCCATCGCTTCCTTGATCGGTGGAGGGTCGTTAGCCGAACGGGTAGGACAATGACTTTAAATCCTCATTAAAAGTATAATGATTATTATAAAGTAACTAAATATTTTAATTCCCAATCTTAGTTACTTTAGGAAAAATGTGAACTTGGTGCTAGTCCATGGAATTCACACTTTGTACCTTACCAAGTCGTTGGTGGAGCGTGTGTGGTTAACCGGCACACTAACTTGGACTAGTAAGGATCACGAAGGGTGACTTAATGTTTATCATAGATCGGTGGAGCGTGTGTGGTTAACCGGCACATCGATTAGGTGATAATATTAAGGGTACCTAGTGAGTTTGCATGGTTATTCACACCTTGTTTTGTGATCCTCGGCATCCCAGTCACAAAACTTGAGAGGGCATAATCGAGATTGAAACATGCCATTGAAAAGTTCAATGAATCTCAAAAGATCTAGGAGTTTCAAATCCAATTAAAACCTAATAAATTATTTCGTTTTTCATGGTGGAAATTGGTGAATCGTCATTCGCCTACCTTCAAATATTTTATAGCTTGGATTACGGCATCCCTCTTCCAAGTTATAAAATATTGTGTTGGGTCCTAGCCTTAATATTTCATATTGGGTGTTATATTAAGGACTTGAATCAACTAACTTGATTTTCTCCCATTGTAGATGTCTGGTTCAGACAACTATGATCTTCCCAAATCGCTTGGAACAAGCTTTCCTCTTGAAGATGATGTCCCTCAACATCATGCTTCACTCCCTCCACCTCCTCTATTTATTCTCCCTGACCCACAAGCCCGAAGACTTGAAAGGTTCAAGGTCACTCAAGCTCTACTAGAAATGAAACATAAAGATGGAAGACTTGTGTGCACTCATGTCTTAGGAATGAAGTCACACATTGACAGGTTGAGAATGTTGGGTGCTATTATTTCAAGGAAGTTCGCTGTTGACTGGGTTCTTCAGTCACTTCCTGAGTCATATAGTGAGTTTATTAAAGACTACCATACAACAGATCCCGACATAACCCCAATAGATCTTTCTTATTTGCTTGTTGCTGCTGAATCAGCAATGATTTGGCGCAATGGTCAAGCAAATATTGATGGAAAATCTATTTCTCAAACTTCCATGGACATGGACAATGGTAACATTGGAAGTCCAGAAAAGCTTTCTCTTCCCAATGAAAAGGGATCGGCCTTGGTCAACCCGGTTGACCAAAAGGTAAAGGGAAAGGCTAAGTCTGTGATTGTCTCATGTACCATTCCCAAAGAGTCTATATGTTTTTATTGTCATGAGAAGGGACATTGGAAGCGAAGCTGCCCTGAATACCTGAAATATTTGAAAGCAAGTAGAGACAAAATGTTTGACTCGGCTTCAGGTAAGTCCACTATCTAACTTTGTTAAAGTTCCTAATTGTTGATTCTTATTACATGATGTGACTAGGTTGCATCTTGATGTTTAGCAGGATCGAGCAAAAGGAAGGTTAAAATAAGAGTGTGCTGAATCTGATCACGAAGATGGATTTCTATCGCATGGTTCGAGGATCGGATTTTTGAGCTACTACTTAAAAGTTGTGATAGATTGCTAGGAAATATGTAATAGCATAGTTTTCATTTGAAGATGCATTGTAAGGAATATTTTTCCGCATTTTATAAAGAAATAAAAGTTTTGTTTAGTTTATTTTATATTATATCCCCTTACAATGGCATTTATGGAAAATTGATGTTTGTATGTTTCTAGCAATATTGGAAATATGAGTTTGATTCTCTCATTTGTGGTAGTGTCTGAATTTACCAAATGAGGAAAGGTTCTCATCACCCAAGCTTCAGTTAGACAGAAACTTGGAATCATACAAGTTGTATTGTATGATGAATGAGAATTCTCATCTTTGTAAAATTGAGACTAATTCATTGATCACATGCATATGTGAGCCAATTGAAGGACTAAGGAGTTAGGCACACTGGGTGTGTGCTGGTCAAGGTCCACCACAAAGATCGATTCGTCATGATTTACTACAGATTAGTAAATATGGTTATACTTATAAGGTTAAGTATAATTCTGTAACATTGGAAAAGTTTCAATGTATGGCAGAACGGATGAGAAGAATCAAATTTGGCAGAAAGATAAAAGTTTCTCAAATCTGAAAAGATGGGAGAGTACTTTAGTATCATGTTTTTATGATCATCTTAATGATTATGAAACCATATCACAAATTCATACTCTAAGGACATCTTAGTGCATTGTTATGACTAAGATGAGGGGTCATGAATTGTTGGAATGGTTAAAATCAAGAAGATGGATCATACATGTTTTTTATGATCAATGATTATGAAACCATATCACAAATTCATACTCTAAGGACATCTTAGTACATTGTTATGACTAAGATGAGGGGTCATGAATTGTTGGAATGGTTAAAATCAAGAAGATAGATCATACTTCGTTCCAAAACAACTCTTAGAGTCATAATCCAAGATTGTAACATTGAGTGACATAAAGTAAGGTTTAAAACACTTATCAAATGTAGTGTAAAATGTTTTCTACTCCTGTACATTTGAAATTGGTAAGTTGTGATGTCTTGGATAAGACAAAGACCAACTAAGACCAATTGTGTGAAGTGTTTATCTTGATAAGAATCTGCACTATCCCTTGAATATTTGTTTTGTCAAGGAATGGTTCTTGACTAGGGAAACTTATATGTCAAGAGGACAGTGGGCGTCTTAAAGATCCTGAAAGGATTTCAAGATTTAATCAAGAGTAAAACCTGAGTTTTATCACTAGCACACGACTTAAGGTTTGAAACCTATTAAGTTGACATAATTCTTGTTTCTGTGTCTGTTCCTATTAAGTTGTCTATGCATATGAGTTCTGTTAGTTCTAAACTGTGTGCATAACAGCTTGGAAGCATTGGTGGGCCTTGTGCTACCAGATAACAAGAAATTAAGATTGAACAAGTTCAATCCATGTAAGGCTGAATTTATTACTAACCTTGTCTTGTGATTATGGTTTTGACAAATTCACATGGATAGAAACTCATACACTATAAAATCTAAGTGTCATAAGGTTTCTCTCCGATTCATGAAAATGATGGTGAGGAAATGCTTTCACTAAGAAGATTTTAAGTAGATAGCAATTGTGATGTTTGCATTCTCAAAGTCGTTAGTGGAGCGTGTGTGGTTAACCGGCACACTAACATGGACTTGTGAGAAATGGCAAAGGTCTAAACAATTAAGACTATGATTACGGCATCCCTTTTCATAGTTCTGGAAATTGTTTAGACACACATGTGAGCTATCTAAGAAAGGGTGTACGAATCTAAATTTCAGGAGTCCAGCTGATTTCTGGAAATATGTCAGAGCTAGTGGGAGCATAAGTGTTATGCTGATAATCATCATGTTAGTGGGAGCATGATTATTATGTTTAGTGTTGCAAGTTAGCAATGTTAATTATAGAAAACCAAAATTTTCAATTCGTAAAGTTGTAGGGGTTGAAAAAGTTGTTTTGCTATAATTAAGAGAGAGGAAATTATACTTCATTTCAATTCTAAAAGCTTAGATTGAGTTTTTAATCATCTTTAGTCAAGGATATATATATGTATTTTGTGTTGGAATGGTTCAACTTAGAGAAATTCTATATATATTGCGTTATCAAAATTCGATTATGATTACGGCATCCCTCTTCATAGTTAAATTTTGAAAACATGGCAAATAAAAAATATTGTAGCAAAAGACTGGTCTAGTATCATGTCTTTATGTGAGACATCATGAATCGTGTCCCATATGCTTCGGATATAGGATCGATTTCATGTGCTAGAATATTTATCCTTTCTAAATTTTCCAAATGCTCAGAGCATTAAGAAGGGAAAAGTCTAGAATTAGATAAGACTAAAATGATTAAGCAATTGTCGAGGACTATCTAAGGCTCACCAAAGATTGGTTTCTCAGGGACAGTTGGAAGTATAGTGTTAAATTTTGGAAGGACCATATGGATATATTCTGAAAAGAGGTAGCTCTTGTTCAGATATGATAATCAAAATAGGAATATGGAAATTTTCCATATTGGGAGTTGGATATTAAGAATCTATGAGAAAGTTAGAAACTTTTATGCAAGAAGGATGTTCAAAGCAATGTACTTTGAATATGAGAGTTCGTTTCCATAGAGTTGATCTCCTTTGGAATCCTCTGTAATGACTGATGACAAGGTTTTGGTGACCTTGTGCATAATCATTATGAGAGGATCAGTGCATATAAGTTTAAAATCTAACAGATTTTTAGTAAATGGTAAGAATTAGGAATTCTTACATTTACAATAAGGATTTGGGATTGTGAAATGAGCATCATTGAAATCATGTTCAATTGATCTATTTCACAAAGTAAAGATCATAGACAAACATAGTGTGCATACTTGGAGTATGGCATAACTATTGTTTAGAAAAACAAAGTGTACATGCTAGGAGCATGGGACGACTGTTGTTTTTGTTCAAGTATTAAGTTGATTATTTGAAACATTATACAATGAATAATGTGTAATCAATATGGTGATAAATAAAAGGTGGTTCTATTTATATTCAAAAGGGTTCTGAGACCATATTGGATTCGATTATTATTGTGTTTCACTTTGCATGTTTTGACTTCCAGAATAGCTAGGTTATTCTTTCTGAATGACTAAGTTATTTAAACACTCCACAGTCGTTCATATGTTGGAAGTAGGTATGAATTAAGACTGTCATGAATCGAGTTTCTAGATGGCTAAACGTGTTTAGACATAGCAATGGTTGCTACAACATTCATGAGTACTCATAAGTTATGAGTGTTGGAATTAACCCACGCTCACTTGTATCACTTCATGGAATTTATCTCGAGTGATCGTGAGACGGTAATATCATATAAGTCTTCAAACCTAGAGATATGAGTTGTTACCTATGAGTTGGTTGTGCATTGATTGCACGTAAACGCATCAGTAACTTGATGTTATAAAACGTGCCTTTGTGTATAATTCAACAAGTAGTAGAAACAAGTATATGAGTCGAAGTTTATCTGTTCCTTCTAGTCCTTGGAGGATTAGAAGCGATATCTGGGCCCCTCGATGATTTTGTTTTGACCTATGTACCGGGCCCGGTCAGAACCTAATTGATGTGTTCAATTTAGTTCTTTGTCAAACAAATCGGAAATCGGGAAACAAACTGCTGGACAATAAGTACGACGTTGTTTCATGTATTTGTCCGGCTGATATCATGAGAACAGAGGATTATATGATCACTTATCTAAAATGGCGCTTCATAGTTCAACAGAGTTTTCGAGAGCTACGATTGCTGGTTGGTTCCTGAAGTAACATACGCAAATACAGTTATTAGACTTATCCAAGTGGGAGACTGTTGGGTAAGGTGTCTAAGTCCATAACTTATTTGGTATATACTTGACCCGACCCGGCATGGTCCATTTGGGTTGCACTTCACCCAAACTGTTTATGGATAATTTTATGAGAATTGTATACTTACGATTTATTAATATATTATAAGTTATAATATATTAATATAAAGTCATGTTATTTAATTAGTTTTAATCTTGAATTAATTATGAATTAATTTAGTGATTAAAAGGAAGACTAATTAAATCATGGGCTATTATATTTATATGGTGTGGGCTAATACTCATTTGTTAATGGGCTAACCTTATATGGAAGCCCATGGATGATCCATGGAGCTTTTAACCCATGGATCCTTGGAAAGGAAAAGACATGGGTTATTAGGGTTTCACCCTAACCATGCACACTATATAAACAAGCTCATGTTGCATGAAATAAAACCCTAGTGTGTGTGTAATAGTGGTGGCCGAAATCTAAGAGTTAGTATACTCTCTCATACATTTTCTAAGTTTGTGGTGATTTGTGATTTCCATTTGAGGCATTCACATTATTGGTGCTTGGCTCTCAAACTCCAAGGAATCAACAATCAACAAAAGGTATGTAATTCATCTAGTTCTTTTATGTTTAAAAGTACCCCATGCCATGCTAGATAGGTTATAAACCTTGGAAAATAATATTTTGCATGTACCTTAGACAAACATAGATCCAAGGTTTATTAGGGTTGCATGTACACTTAGGAAGTGTTAGAATGCTCAAAAACCAACAATTATATCACATTAGAACATGAAGGAAGATATATTCCTTTCCGGAATTTGACTCTAAGAGACATGAGTCTAAGCGTTGCGACACACGATGATAGGTCATTAGAATATGACACATCGGTCCGATGTAGTAATAAAATAACTTATCTTAAGAAGAAGACGCAGTCTCCAGTAATGATTGAGATTGTGGCTTGAAGGTCATAATTTGGAGTCTAACGTGAGATAGGGGCAGGTGCAAGACCAAGCACAGCCTGCAGTCAAGGAGTCCAAGAGTTAGAAACTTGTTCGAAGGAACATAGAAGTTACGATTATTACCTAGGATGAAGAGATAACATACGGAGTCATTATACAACCCTATTTCGTTGATGATTCCGGGACGTAATCATCCTAAGGGGGAGATAATTGTAACACCCGCAGATTCGAGGCTAGTCAATTTAGAGACAATGAGCGTCAAAAATGACTTTTTGATTGAAGATTATTTAGAATAAATAATCTTAACCAAATTATAGTATATGTTACAAGGGTTCCGTACATATAAAGAACGCCGAAATCCGAGTTATAACAAAGAAGTTATGACCCATCGAAGTTTGGCGACGGAACCGGCACGGCACCGGGAAGCGTAAATAGTGAATTTACGATAAATCAATTTTTAGCCTTAGCATTCTAAACGAAAGTCGTAGTGTTCGTTAAACCGAGACCGTCCATAAAAAGAACGCCCAAATCTGACTTCGTATAAGGAAGTTATGATTTTTAGAAGTTTCGGCTTAGCAGTGTACAGCTCAGAATTCGAATATAAGATCGAGCGGTTTTTAGCCGAAACAACCTAAATGAGAATCGAAGAGCTCGTTAATAGCAGCGTAACGATAAAAATACAGACGAAAACGGACATCGGATGAAGAAGTTATGAATTTTTAACGGACCAACCCTGTCCCGGCTTGTTAAAAGTATAACTTTTAAAATAAATTCAAAATTAGCCGACGGAGTCTAAACGAAAGTTGTAGAGTACGTTCCCGCCTACGCGTGGATATAAAGAACTTTGAAAACAGAGCTCATATGGGAAAGGTATGAATTTTAGAAGTTGGGAAAGAAAAATGCGAAACTGCGAGGGGGGTGATGACGTGGCTCGATCAGGGCCGTCGCTTGCTGATCACGGTCTGGTCTTCGGATTCAGACACCTGGCCTCGCTACGCCTCGCGTACGAGAGGAACGCCCTGCGTCCGAGTACGCCCCGCGTCGGAAGAGGTTTACGCCCAGCGGTCTTCGGTTGAGCGGTTCCGGAGCATGCCACGATGACCCATCCGAGGAGCGCCGCCTGTTGTTCTTATCCGAGCCTTACGCCCAGCGTAGTCAAGGACTACGCCCAGCGTACGTCCGAGGCCTCGCGGCTATAAAAGGGGGCCGAGGCAGCCTTCATTTCCACACCATTTCAACCTTTTCTTTCTCTCTCTAGGTTCTCTCTCTAGCCCAAATCCCTCCTAAACCCTAGGGAACCTCCCTAGCACCCGAAGGAAGCCCCGAGGCTCCCGGAGTCCCGAGAAAAAGGGTCTTTTGGTTTGGAAACGCTGCTCCAAGCGAAGCCCAGTTTTCTATAAAACCCGCTGTAAGTAAGCTACGCCTACGCTATTTTTAATATAGCTTTTATTTAATTATAGTAATGTTATTAGGAACTTATAATAATTACTTGGGCTATTATTATGAGTTATATAGTGTTGTTTAACGCTTATATAATAATAATAATAATAATAATAGCTAGACTATTAATTGGTCTCGGTGAATATTAAACTAAACCCTAGTGGTAATGATACTAGGTTTTGTCGAAGGAAATTGTTTTAAGAATAACGAAGCGCTGTCCGAGTACCGAGTCACCACCTTAACAAGTGAATGCATAGTTACTTTCATCTTACACATAGATATGAAGTATCTTATATAAACTACATGTTATGTGTGCATATTATCTGAATACTTGCTGTCTATGTTGGATGAGCGTTTTTATATATGTTTTAAACGATTTAAACTGTATATGTATTTTATATCTACAAATATGTTGGGTATGGCATGCATAGATGAATGATGAGAGATAAAAGATGATGTGAGTAAACAGTGGCAGCTATAGACTTAGTGCCTATTGGACAAACACTGGTAGCTATGGACTTAGTACCTGTTAGACACTGGTATCTATGGACTTAGTACCTATTAGATAAACACGGGTAGCTATGGACTTAGTACATGTTAGGAATTGGTAGCTATGGACTTAGTACCTATTAGATAAACACTGGTAGCTATGGATTTAGTACCCGATGAATAAACTATAGCAGCTATGGAATTAGTGCTTTACGAACGAGCATTGGCAGCTATGGATTTAGTGTCAGTCCTATAACCCTGGAAGCAAGGGACTTCGGAATGAACGAATGCAGGATAGATGACTCTTAGGGTAGATCCTTAAGAGTAAAGAAGATAATGGGGATGGGTAATTGGGTTGATTGTTTGATTGTTTAAACATAATAATTATATTATCGTGGGTTGAAAACCCTATGTAGTCACCAGCTTTCCCAACCTGACCCACTCAGTTTATTTATATCACAGGTGTCGATATGAAGTTAAATTACACTAAGAGATTAAGGAGATGTAAATCACTAGTGATAATGAATGTAAGTTCTGTTTATGCTTATGTTTCTGTATTGACAATGACATCCCAAATGTTTTAAAATGAATAAAAATACTTTTCTTCGGAAAGGCTTTGATAACGTATTTATCATGTTTTACTGGGAACAAATTCCGCAACACTTTTATGTAAAAATGTTACTCTGATTTTCAAACAAGCATAAACAAAAAAATAGGTCTTTTATGGCCGTGAAAATGGGGATGTCACAGCTTCTTAGCCTAACCTACTACGGCCTGAACCTGCTCCGACTTCTGCTTCGTGCAGAGCTGTATCTCAATCTCCCATTCCCGGGCCTTATCTACCATCTCATTCAGGGTCTTGCACCCTGAAAAGCTCACGAACTCTCGAATGTCATCTCTCAGCATGGAATGATATCTGGTCTTTCTCATCTCCTCGTCCGCAGCGTATTACGGAACCGACAATGCACGCTCCCGAAACTTGGCGGTGATCTCCGCAACAGTCTTGGTGGTCTGCTGCAAATCCTGAAACTCCCTCACCAACCGCTACACCTCAATAGACGGTGCAAACTTCTAATCAAATCTCCTCACAAACTCCTGCCAGGTCATCTCAGCCACACCTGCTGACCCCACCTCGCAGGTAACCTTATCCCACCAATCCCTGGCTCGGTCCCTCAACATACAAGATGTGAACCCTACATTTGCCGCCTCTGGGCAAAAGCTCATGCACTGGCATTCTCCATGTCTTCTACCCAGCGTCGACTCGTGATGGGGTCCCTGACCCCAAAGAACTCGGGCGCCCCACATGCCTTGAACTCCCGGAACGAGGGAGTTCGAGCCCCAACCTGGCCTGTAGCAATCTCGGCTCGAAAAGACCTAAGCCGCTCCTCCATGATCTCCATAATACCCTCCGTGACAGTAACGAAAACCATCGGAGTAGCGTCAAGAATTCCACGAGTCACCTTGGCTGCGATAAGATCGTTCAGCCTCTAATCAATGGGCCCTGCACCGGAGCCCGACCCAGATCTCGAGCCTGATCCTGAACCTCGAGTGATCATCACCACACCCAACTGAAAATACCACGAAACAGAATGATAAGGATATTCGAAAAAGGAATCCCTCGTCCTCACCGGCCTCCATAGAGCTTCCAGGTCTAACATTGGTTCAGGTATAGGTCATATGCTTTTAGTAGTATGGGCCCAATACTACCTTCCACACCTACCTGTACCCTCCCCAAGGCTCTACCTAAAAACTCTAATTCGCCCAAAAACAATAGCATAACCCACAGAATACCGCATAACTTGCTTCCTAAGATTTTCTCCATCCCTATCAAACCAGAACTTAAATCAATCATAACATGTTGCCCTATGCAAGCAAGCTATACGCAAATAGAATCACATAGACTTTCAAATAAGCTTCTACCCTAGACCACAATCCAGACAAGGAACAGTAATAAGGCATAATTCATCATTCTAGGGCTATGCAATCCTAAACGTATACAGATTTGAAATCTTACACATTGCAAAATCCATCCAATTATTAATTTCCAAATATAACTATAGCATGGCTAACATATTAGGGAAACACTTACTTGAGCTCGGCCGATTAAGCGCATTGCACTATCCCTTTTTCTTACAAAGAAATCAGTTTCAAGAAGTTTTTAACTTTTGATTTTTGAAAAACAATTTTACCATTCCCTCAGTTTGAGTTGTGACACACCCGAGAGTGTATGCGAGTCTCTCAAACCAAGGCTCTGATACCAATTTGTAATAGCCCAATTTTTCAAATAATTTTTTTTATTTAAATAATAATCCATGTTCCTTAATTGTAAATTCCAACCACAAAGTATTTTTTTCAAAATTCCATTACATTGATTAAATTATTCAAAATATCATAGTGTCCATAAGAAAACGCTGGAGAGTGCGTGTTTTGCCATCATGTCGGGCCCTTTCCCTTAGATCCCGAAGTACCTAAAACAACCAACAAACTGTAAGCTAATTCTTAGTGAGTTCCCTATGCATAACACACATACAATCATATAAGTCCACATACGCCACGCATACCAACAAACATATAAGGATGACATGGAAACCCTCCTTGGTCATACTCCGGATGCCATGGGAACCCCTACATGGTCTTAATCAACTGCCATGGGAACCCCTACATGGTATTAACCAACTGCCATTGGAACCTTGTAAGAATAAGGATCTGGTTGCGCAGGTACAAGGATTGAAAACTCAAACCTTGAGTTAATGCTTAAGATCAATGTCTGCTACTAACTTAATGGTTCCAGTCGAGTCTGGCAAGACCAGTCAAGACTGAATATGAGAATCAACAAAGTACTTTAAGTATTACATATAAGACAATGAATATGACCAAGTAAAGACAATAAATGAACACTAAGAATGTTTGAAAGATAAATTATAGAGAAAGGTGGAAGTAAAGTAAATGAGAAAAATGTCTATCTTTGGTGGAACAATCCGTCATTTGTAATTGTCATTGAATGCTCCTTATATAGGAGAATAAGGTACATAGTACAAACCATAAACATACATAGGACCGGATAATAGAGTTACTTCTGACACTCTGATTATCTAAGTTGACAAAAAGATTAAGTCATATGATACGTTACATCAAACAAAATGACAAAGATAATTAATACTGACGGAAAAGTACGTTCGGACAACACCAACTCAAAACATCAACTCCGGAACATAAACTTTATTCCGGACACCAATTTGACTCTAGAACACTGATATACTTCGGAACATCTTCTGACTTCGGAACACCATCTGACTCTGGAACTGGCTTACATCGGAACATACAAGGACAATGATTGCTAGAGGTTCACTTTTAGGTTCCAACAATCTCCCCCTAAGTGAACTTAGAAATCTGGTAAGTTTAGCTTGAATCTTCCTTGATGAAAACGTATGTCGTGTACAACCATTCTCTGACTGCAATGTACCATTAAAGCTGACTTATAAACTTAGCCTTCACATGCTCTGGTGCTTCGGACTTGGATTCTCGACTGATGAACTTCTGAAGTGCCTTAGTGGGAACCAGGTGCTTGTCTTGAACTCAGAAAAAGTCCTTCTGATTTGTTTTTCTTTGAAGGTAGACAAAGCCTAACACTGGTTCATCGATGGGTCCTTCTGCCAGGATTTCAACTTCGGGCAGTTTGAAGTCGATTTTGGCCAGATATTTATCTGTTCTGAACATATGGGCCAGTTCATAGTTGCATCTACAGAATTCAGCAACGTAATCCTTAAGGAAGCTTAAAGCAGCATGGTAAGCTCCCATATTGAGATCATCTGACTGAATGCTCCGTAAGTGAGCAACAATAGTCAAGATATCATTCGGATTAAGAGCAGGGAAGTCAGCATCAGTAATGGTCTTGCAAGTTGGTTTGTTCTGGAAGATGTGATACCGGAATAGAATGCAATTGAGTTCAAACTTTGTCAGAATTTTCCTTCTGAATCCGGAAATCTTAGTGATCCTTTTCCGAGCCCACACTTCTTTGAAAGGAAGTGCGTTCTTGGCATAAAAGGTCTTCAGTCTTTCACGTTCAGTCTGGATGATCGTTTGAGGATCATCCTCCGAATGGAGAGGAGAAAATTTTGTGTAGAACTTGTTGAAGGGAGAAAGAGGCAGGTCTATCTGGTCCGAATCTTGAGTAGGGAGATCATAGTACAAGAAAGGCACTATGTCGACATCCTTTAAGACTCCTTCTTGTCAGAGTGGAGAGATCCCTAGCATCGGATGGGGATTGTCATCCTTAAAAGATTGGATCCGGATGCTCTCTTCAAGGGCTTGAAGGATCTCTTCTTGACACCAGCCATTTCTTTCAGACAAGTGAGGAGCGGTGTATGGGTGGTCCGGAATAGGCTTCTTGCCTTTATCTTTTTGCTTCTGAAGAGTGGAGAGGATGTGTTGCATATTTTCATCAATCGTAAACTTTGGAGAAGAGGAAGGCAGAGGCTCTTCCACAATGTCATCTGGCTTCCAGAGTGGAGAGCCTTCATCGATTGGAGAAATTTTTGGAGCCCGAATACGAGGAAGCATCGAGGTAGAGGCTCGGAAGGCATCGGCAGTCAGTTCACTTTTGGCCTTAGCCATTTCTATGCTTTTGTGAAGGACTTAAGCCACAATGGATGGCCATGATACTGCTGACCATATTTTTTGTTCTTCCTCCGTAAGGATCTTGGCAGGAAACTTCCTTGGAGCTTGCAAACCTAACACTCCCTTCTTTACAAACACATCCTCTTCTACACTATCATCATCATTGTTGTCATCATCATCACCAGGGGAGCCTGAAAGAACTTGCAATGAGTCATCACATTCATCTCGGAGTCTAAACTCCAAGATAGGTTTCCATTGGTGAGATCTTGTACTTGGTCCTTCTCCCCCTCTTGCAACGGATGGCCCGACAACCGATGCAAGCAAAGCAGACTCCTTCAGGTCCAAAAATCTATCAAACACCTTTTTGAAACTGGTGTTGAGCTGAAGAGTGAGAGCATCGTAGGCTTTAGCAGTGGGAGCTTGAACTTTGAGGTGATCGAACAGTTGGGAGAGAATGGAGAGCATCTCATCGAACTTGTTGTTCGGAACATCCAGGATGTTCCAACATGCTCTAAGAAGCTTGATTAGGACCTATTGCATAATGAGATTCATCTCATCCTTCTTCTTTATCTCCTTATCTAAACGTTGGATCTGCTTCTCATGACGAATATGAGTTTGCTTAATGAGTTCGTTGGAAGCATTCAACATATCGTCATGGACCTTCAACATCTTGGTGATGGTTTCAAGGTAGTGATCAACACTTTCATCATATTTCTTCTCAACTTCCTGAATGGTGTGCCTGAGGCTTAAGGAAATACGTTGATCCAGCTGAGCTTCTCGTTCTGCAGTGGTGGGTCCGGACGTGTTGGTTGCTGACAAGGAATTGAGGATTGCATCCAGTTTTGAATCCAGTCCGGAAACCGTGACATCAAGTCTTGTGTTGAGTCCGGCCACTGAAGCTTCTATTGCGCTCACCTTCTTCATAGTATCAGAAACAGAGTCTTGGATTTCAAGGAGGGAAACGGATCAACGTAGTTTCCTGTGGAGGATCCGGTGTCCGAAGTGGAATCCCGGGACTTGTTTTTGTCAGCTTCTTGATGGGGTTGTTGTTTAGGAGAGCCAGGAGGAGTGATAACAACATTGATGTTCTTGGGGGTGGACTCAGTTTCACCTTCAGGATTGGCTCGGACATGATCCTCCATATTGATTTGTTCATCAGCAGGTTCCGAAAAGGAGGAGGAGAGTCCGAAATCCAAATCTGGCCTAGATGAGGAAGGCTTGGAAGGAAATTGAAATGAGGAAAACATCTTAGGAGCAGCAATTGAGGCTCCTTCATCATCAAACATCACTTCATCATATAGTTCTTCATTAGGATCGGAATGCATGACATCATGAAGTGGATTCGTGGGAGTTTCTCCGGAAGGAAATTCCAAGTCAGTTACGTCATCAGTAGGGACCACGAAGGGCATTTTGCTTTGGATTTCCCTATTCCTCATGGAGATGAGGGTTGCTTCCACCCGGGATCTTGTGAGTTTCGGATGACGAGATTTGGCCCTGTCAACAAAATCTTCCCATAGTGGGTCGTTAACGCTTGGTCGTCCTGTACTCCTTCCGGGTATCAGACCAGTTGAGGCATCTGAAGTAGGATGGACAACTCCAGCTTCGGAATGCTTGGGGTCCAGAACAAGGGTTCCTGACCGTGCGTGTGTGGAAGAAATTGGGATATCAAAAGTGACACGTGGGTTTGTTCCCGGGGGGGGAGTAAGGAACTCTTTTCAACACCAACATCACCTTGTTGGGAAGGTGAGGGAGGATTATTAGGAGAATCCCCGTAAGTGTGTGCATGTGATTTTGAAGCTCCGAGGGGTACCTCAGAAGAGTGGGTAGGAGGAGTAGAAGGATGGCCAGAGTCAGCCTGAATGTCATGGGCTCCTTCCTTTTGAGAGGAGGAACCAACTTTGGTTCTCTTTCTAGCTTTTGGCTTTGAGGGAGAAGTCTTCCTCTTGGCTGACTTCTTTTTCTTTCCTCCGGACGAAGAGGGTTTGGCCACTTTTGGAGTGGGTTCAATGGAGACTAGGTTAGATTGTGTTGGGTCATACACAACCGAAGTCTCCAAGTGGTGTTTCAAATTAATAGATCTGGAAGGGATAATGGTCAACATGTGCTTCGGCAAACGTCGAATGGGTCTAAAGGAAGATTGGTCTAGAAAACGATAATGTTTAACAGTTTTGAAAGTAACATATGCCTCTTTCGAAATTGTAGCCACCGAAATTGGTTTGGATATTTCTTTGTAGACTTGTTGGATCGTCAGTGCCCAAAACCTAGGGCTCGAAATTTCGTTAGGCTTCCTTTTGATGGCGAATTTTCGGAAGTCTTGCCATGGAACTTCAGGAAGATCCATATCTTTTTCCCTTCCCGAAAACATGCTATACACTACGTAGAACCAGTCTTTGCTGAGGGTGTCCGTACCTCCATGCTTTCCGGATAGCCCGCGGATGATAAAGTGCATCAGAACGGTCCAAAGACCAGAAACGGCTGATTTCTTGAATTTTTTCGCCTTGTACTCCTGATCATAACCAATGTGTTTCAAAAACTATTAAAATTCCTCGGAAGTTGGTTCTTGAACTTTGAATCCCTTGGGGTTTTCCTTAACTCCGATCGCATTGAGAATGGTAGACTTGTGGATTGGCACGATGCGATCACTAGTGATTTTAGTTTCCAGAATATCATTGAAGATTCTAACCCTTTTGAAGGTTGTGAGAAGAAGAGGGAGTGGGAGTGGCGGTTCTGGGATTTTAGTGAGGGGAATGGAGATGGGATGATGAGCAATGAACTCGATCATTACTCGAATGGGTTCATCAAAATCCATAGGATTGAGTGAGAAGAGATGCGTCGTGTCCCTAAGGAAGGGTTCAGTCAACTGTGATGATGAAGATCCCTTTGATGATTTCTTCTTGGCAGCAGCTTTCGTGATCTTAGGAGCGGTTTGATCGATTTTTGAAGGAGATGAGGAAGCCATTGTTGCAGGTGGATGAGATCTTGAAGAACTCAAGAAAACAGGAAGAGGATAATAACAGTTGAGGGTTTTGTGTGCGTAAAGAGTGAAATGGGGGGTTAAGGGAGTTTATATAGGTGATGGAAACGAGTCGGGTTAAGAAGGGTAATGATGAAATCCGGAATTAGAAACGGGTTGCAATTAATGTTTTGCCATTTTTATGGTGAGTTGACCTGTGATGACGAAAGTTCTTATTAGCTCAAGGCAAAAATTAGAAACCGTCGTTTGAGTGATGGGATGTTTGCTTTTCGGAGACGTGCATTCGTGGAGCGGATTTCGAGGAAAAAGTATAGGTATCGAAAAAAGTATCCGTTGGAAAACGTTTCACCTTATAAACCTTTGGACTTCAACATGTTTGATTTTTGAACCTTTGAGTTTCGGACGGTGTGAAGCATGTTCCGGAGTGAAGTGAGTTTGAAAAACAAATCCGAGAAACTTGAAAAATTCCGGAACTAGGTTTTGAAAAGATTACGGAACACAAATTTGAAAAGAGCCCGGATTGAAATTTTGAGATGAAACTCCGGAATAAGATTTTAGAGATTCCGAAGTGATATCTTGAAATTCTGGAGCAAGGTTTTAGAAATTCCGGATCAAGGTTTTAGAAATTTCGGAGTGAGATTTTTGAAATTCTGGAGCAAAGTTTTATAAATTCCGGAGTGAGATTTGAAAATTTTCCGAAGTTTTGGAATACAATACCTTTCCGGATTTGAATTCCGGGAGGACCTTATGAAGTTCATTCCGAGGTGAAAATTTGACCAGTGTAACTATGTGGGCTATGGACTTCTTATGATAAGATGAGCTGTACAACTTAAAACTCAAGTGGTAGTTAGAGAAAAAGACACGTAAAATGATCCTTTTTATTCCAAGAGACAATAGTTCCGAGATGAAAAATAATTTTGGATTTGGAACTAATTTTCTTTCTGATGTTTCAATCAGAGAATGCAAGTCTCTTGAAAGAACTGAGGATCAGACATCATCATACCCATTTTGTTCAGAAAACCATTGAATTTGGTTTCGTCTAATGCCTTAGTAAAGACATCAGCAATTTCATCGTCAGATGGAACAAAAATAAGTTCGATGTTACCATTTAAAACATGATCTTTAATGAAATAGTACCGTATGTCAATGTGCTTCGTCATTAAGTGTTGAATTGGATTGTGCGAAATCGCAATGGCACTTTGAGAATCACAATAGATTGGAATGCGTTGAAAGCGATAACCATAATAAAAAAGTTGAGATTTCATCCAGAGAACTTGAGAGGTACAACTGGCAGCAGCAATGTATTCTGCTTCGGCTGTAGAGAGTGCAATGCAGTTATGCTTCTTGAATGACCAACTAACCAATCGACCACCTAAAAATTGACAGCCACCAGATGTGCTTTTTCTGTCCAATTGCAGACCACCATAGTTTGAATCTGAATATGCTTGAAGTAGGAAACTCTCATTTGCTAGGTACCAGATTCCGAGATTCTTTGTACCTTTGAGGTTCGGAATATTTTCTTTACACCCAAAAGATGAGACATCTTTGGATTGACTTGAAATCTGGCACACAAACATGTTGAAAACATGATGTCCGGACGACTTGTTGTGAGATAGAGCAGGGATCCAATCATTCCTATATACTTCTTTTCATCAACTGCTACCCTGAAGGATCGGAAAAGATCTTGTGTCCGAAACCCATTGGTAGCTTGGCTGAGGCACAGGTTGATGGGTTTTGAGCATTCTAACACTCTTATGGTGTACATGCAACCCTATAAACCTTAGATCTCTGTTTTCTCTATTATACATGCAAATATTAACTATTCCAAGGTTTCATCCTAACTAGCGTATTATGAAGCACCTATACTACAAAGTTCTAGTTAGATGACATACCTTTTGATGTAGCTTGATGTCTTCAAGCTTTAAGAGCTTAGCCCCAATAGTATGGAAGCCTCAAATGGAATCACAAATCACCAAAACACCTTGGAAGAACCTGAGAGAATATGTATGCACACTAAAATCGACCCACTCTTATTTTCACACACTTGTGCCAATTTTGTGAGCCAAGGACCCCTTTATATATTATGGAGGATTAGGGTTACATCCATGTAAACCCTAATACCCATGACCTTTCATTTACATAGGATCTATGGGTTAAAAGATCCATGGACCATCCATGAAAGCTTAGCCCAACCTAAATGAACTTGGCCCATTCCATATATATAAGAGTCCATATTTAATTAGTTCTTTTTGATCACTTAATTAATTCTTGATCAATACTAATTAAATAATATGATTTCATATTAATATATTAGAACTTATAATATATTAATATAAATCATAAATATACTATTCTCAAAAGACTATCCATATAAATTGTGCCGGTGAAGTGCAACCCAAATGGACCATGTCGGGTCGGGTCAAGTACATACCAAATATAGTTATGGACTTAGACATTAATCCAACAGTCTCCCACTTGGATAAGTCTAAAACTATTATTGAGTATGACTTCAAAACCTAACTGGCAATCGTAGCTCTTAAAGTCGCTGTCGAACTCTGACCATGTCAATGACTTGTCCATTAGATAAGGGATCATATATTCCTCCATTTTAGATATCATATGGACTGAGACATGGATTATAATCATTCTCTCTGTCCATTTGTTGTTTCCCGATTTTCGATTTATGATGACTGACTGATTGAACAAATCAAATCAGTCCTGGCTTGGCCAAGCACTCACATGTGTCATCGCTAAATCATCGAGGGGCCCACAGATATCGCTTTTATCCCGAAGGTAAAAGGAATGGATAAACTTCGACTCATATGGCTTGTTCTACTACTTGTTGAATCATACACAAAGGCACGTTTTATAACATCGAGTTACCAATGCGTTTTCGTGCAATCAATGTATAACCAACTCATAGTAAGAACTCATATCTCTAGGTTTGAAGAATATAAGATATTATCGTCTCATGATCACTCATGATAAAATCCATGAAGTGATTCAAATGAGCGCGGGTTGAATCCAATACTCAGAACTTATGAGCACTCATGAGTGTTGTAGCACCACTTTGTCCACCAACTTGGACCTCTACAAACCAACCCATGACAGTCTTGATTCATATCTACTTCCAACATATGACCGACTGTGGATGGTTTGAATAACTTAATCATTCAGGAAGAGCGACTTAGTTATTCTGGAAGTCAAAACATGCAAAGTGAAACACAAGAATAAATGAATCAAATATGGTATCAAACCCTATGAATATAAACAAATACTTTTATTTATCACCATACTGATTACTCATTATTCATTGTTTCGGTTTTATCAACTTTATACTTGAATTAAAAACACTAGTTGTCCCATGCTCCAAGCATGTACACTATGTTTTTCTTAAACAATAGCTTTGCCATACACCAAGTATGCACTCTATGTTTGTCTATAATCCTTACTTTATGAAATAAACCAATTGAACATAATTTCAATGATTCTAATTTCATACTCCCAAATCCTTATCGAAAAATGTGAGAATTTCAAATTCCTATCATTTATCGAAATCTGTTTAGATTTTAAACTTATATGCACTGACCCTCCTGTAATGAATATGTACAAAGTCACAAAGACTTGTCAACAGTCATTATAAGGTATTCCAATGGAGATCAACTCCATGGAAACTAATTCTCATATTCAAAGTACATTGCTTTGGACATGCTTCTTGCATTAAGTTTTCTAATCTTACACAGATAACTTCCACCTATGGAGACAACTCCATATTCTCATTTTGACTATCACTTCTGAATAAGAGATGCCTCTTTTCAGAATATGTCAATATGGTCCTTCCAAAATTAGCACTATACTTCCAACTGTCCCTGAGCAACCAATCTTTGGTAAACCTCAGATTGTCCACGACAATTGCTTAATCATTTTAGTCATATCCAATTCTAGACCTTTTCCCTTCTTAATGCCTCTGGGCATTTGGAAAAATTTAGAAATGACAAATATTATAGCACATGCAATCGATCCTGTACCCAAAGCAAATGGTACACGATTCATGATGTCTCACATAAAGACATGATTCTAGACCAGTCTTTTGCTACAATATTTTTATTTGCCATGTTTTCAAAATTTGACTATGACGAGGGATGTCGTAATCATAATCGAATTTTGAGAAAGCAATATATAGAATTTCCTTAAGTTGAACCAATCCAACATGAAATTCATATATATATTCTTGACTAAAGATGATTAAGGTCTCAATCTAAGCCTTTAGAACTGAAATGAAGTATATCCTCTCCCTTAATTATAGCAAAACAACTTTTTCAATCCCTGCAGCCTCACGAATTGAAACTTTTGTTTTCTATAATTAACATTGCTAACTTGCAACACTAACAATAATTATCATGCTCCCACTAACATGATGATTATTAGCATAACACTTATGCTCCCACTAGCTTTGACATGTACTCAGAAATCAGTTGGACTTCTAGAAATCAATACTTTATTGACTTTCTTACCAAAGTTCAGATTTCTGATACGAGATGCTTTGATAAAACTTTTATCAAAATCATACACCTTTCCTTAGATAGCATGCATGTGTGTCTAAACAATTTCAGAACTATGAAAAGGGATGTCGTAATCATAGTCTCAATTGTTTAGACCTTTTGCCATCTGCTTCAAATCTACTTGGTGGAAGTGTTTCCTCACCATCATTTTCATGAATCGGAGAGAAACCTTATGACCCTTAGATTTTATGGTGTATGTGTTCTTATCCATGTGAATCGTCAAAACCATAGTCACAAGACAAGGATAATGACAAATCCAAACTCATATGGACTGAACTTATGCAATCTTAACTTCTTGCCACCTGGCAGTACAGGGCCTGCCATTGCTTCCAAGTTGTTATGCAACCAATTGAGAACTTTCAGAACTCCTATGCAAAGCCAACTTTAACTGGAATGGGCACAGAATATGTCAACACGATAGGTTATAAACCTCAAGTCGTGTGCTAGTGAAGAACCTCAGGTTTTATTCTTGATTAGTTCTTGAAATTCTTTTTAGGATCTTTAAGACTCCCACTATCCTCTTGACATATAAGACTATCTTGCCAAATATTCAAGAGATAGTGCGGATTCTTTATCAAGACAAACACTTCACACAATTGGCCTTAGTTGGTCTTTGTTTTATCCAAAACATCACAACTTACCAATTTCAAATGTACAAGAGTAGGACACTTTTACTCTTACATTTGACAAGTGTTTTAAACCTTTCTTTAAGATATGTCACTCAAGTTACAATCTTGGAGTATGAGTCTAAGAATTGTTTTGGAACGAAGTATGACTCATCTTCCTGATCTAACCATTTCAACAATTCATGACTCCTCTTCTTAGTCATAAGAATGCACTAAGATGACCTTTAGAGGACTAATTGTGATATGATTTCTAAATCATTAAGATGATCACAAACATGATACTAAAGTACTCTCCCATCTTTTCAGATTTGAGAAACTTTTATCTTTCTGCCTAATTTGATTCTTCCCATTCGTTCTGCCATACATTGAGACTTTTCCAATGTTTCAGAATTATACTTAAACTTGTAAGTATAACCATATTTACTAAACTTTAGTAAATCAAATAGTCTTAACGAGCTTTGTGGTGGACATGACCAGTGCACAAGAATGTGTACTCGATCCCTTTAGTCCTTCACTTGACTCACACATCCATGTGAACAAGTAATTAGTCTTGATTTTCCAATGCTTGAAAGTTCTCATTCATCATACTATTCAACTTGCATGATTCCAAGTTTCGGTCCAATTGAAACTTGGGTAATGAGGAACTTTCCTGATTTGGTAAATTTAGACACTACCACAAATGAAAGAATCAAATCCATTTTCCAATATTGCTGTCAGTGGAATCATATAAGCAACAATTTTCCACAAATGCCATTGTAAGGACACTTCAAATAAACAAAATTAAACAATTTTCTTTTATTTTAAAATTTTGCGGAAAAACTTATCCTTACAATCCACATGGAAAATTGTTGTTATCTATTCCTTAGCAATATATCATAACTTCTTAAGCAACTGCTCAAAATTATGATGCGATCGAAATCCACCTTCGCGATCAGAATCATCATATACTTCCTTTAAGATTTCTCTCTATTCTTTGATTCTTAAAACATCAACATGTGACCCAGTCACATCATGTAATGAGGATCTCAGAATAGAACTTAACAGAGTTAGATAATGGCCTCTACCTGATGTATAGTCAAACTTATTGACTTTAACATCCTTAGGTAAATTTGGCAGCTTTGCAATCAACGCCCCTTCCTTTGGCAAAATAAACATATGGACCCCAAAGGAAGGGGCGTTGATTGCAAAGCTGCCAAATTTACCTAAACACACTACTTTTATCTTAATCTTTTGCATAAACCATGTTTCAATCATTAGATTATGTTTTTAGTTTGTTATTTGTTGTAGATATGAGCTAAAAACTCATAACTTCTGTTTAGGATAGATGATTTTGTGATTATGGTTTGATTTTATGGTAGGATTAATTTAATATTGGTGATTTTGTTGATTCTAGCTTGTTAAAGAACCTTATGTGTGAATGATAACTGTTTTTCTGTTAGTAGGAAGATAATTAAGAAGCATGAACATCTCTTAATTGCTACCTCATATAATTTATGTGACCACTTTATTATATGACTAGGATTAGCGACTGTGAAACTAGAATTAATAGAAAAATAGGTAAATTCATGTGTGAGCTTGTGTAATGACCATCAATAAGAGGTTAACTAAAGGACCAAATTAGTTAACCATTACAAGTCTAAATTAACCCGAATAAATAACCTAGTGAATTGAATTAAATTAGACAACTGGCCATTGTTTGAGTTAGTTTGTTCTCTAAGGATTAGTGCAGCGAACGTGAATCTAATCACTTGAATCGGTAGCCAATAGAAGAATTAATCCATTGCACTATTACCATAATATCAACCATAGGATCAATTGAGTTGAACTAAACAGAAGTTCCCTTCGTTATTGAATTTAGTTGAATCTTTGCTTATCTAGTTTTTAGTTAAGTAGTCTAAGTATTAGTTGTTTAAGTTTCTAGTCTTGCAAAACTAGAGAAACCCCCTTTCTATTACTTGTTTTATTTAGATAATATTAGCATTTCTTTTAATTGTTTACCGTTCCCTGCGTTCGATACCCTACTTACCTGAACTAAACTGCTAATCGATAGGTACACTGCCTTTCGTGTGTTCGTCTTTGTGTTTAAGTTAGTAGGATTAAAACTAGTTGGTTTTACACACATCAAGTTTTTGGTGCCGTTGCCGGGGAACGGTTCTAAATAGTTAATTTTATTTGCTAATTGTTATCATTTTTTATCGTTTTTATTTTATTGATTAGTTTTTTTTATTTTTATTTTTATTTATTATGTATTTTCCAAATCTCGATGCTTTGATGCTTTTCTTGAGGAAGTAGTATAGGAAATTGAGCAAGAAGATGAGGAGTATGACTTAGATGAAGATTTGAAGGAATTTGGAAGATGGTTAGATAACATCTTGCCTAATGAACAAGAGAAATCTGAGTTGCAAGAGCAAGAGTTAAAAGATGAAGATTTTAATCCAGAAAAAGATTTGGAGGAGCTGGAAAGATTGCTAGCAGAGAGGTCAGATGAAGAACGAGAAAAACCTGAGTTGCAGGAACCAAGCCGTGGTTTGACCATTACCACGACATGGTTCCCTGTTCTTCCGGTTTGTGTTTCGAAGCATGGGGTGACGATTCCAACTTTGGAGAAAGTTCTAAATCACGATCCATTTATGATTAGTACCCGACCGGTCCCAACTCTTATCAAGATTCTTGGGTTTTATATATTGAAGCTCGTTTGGCCAATTTTTGAAGCAAAGAGTCGAATTTTACAAATTGGTCCAAAGAAAATATTTAATGCAATGGATGGATGGGCATCGAATTTATTAGAAGTTTATTAAGTTGGGAGTCCAGCTAAAGACTCGCACAAAAAGAAGCGCTTGCGGGAGGCAACCCGTCATTAGAGTTTGCTTTTCTTTTTCTTTTTAAACTTCTAGTTTATTAGGGTAATTTAGGAATTTAATTTAGATGTTTGTTTTCCTTTTTCTATTACTTGTGTGTTGTTTTGATCTTTTCAGTTTGAAGCTTAGGATTGCATGTGAGGGTCTAGAGTCAAGGCTGACGAAGCGAGAAATCGAGTCTAGGCGAGAGAGGAAACGAAGTTTTGAGTCAAGCTATGAGTCCAATAGATAGAAGGGTTAAAGAGTGTTTATTCCCTGAAGAAAAATGAGGGAAATTATTAGTTTATATAACCCCCATACATCAGAAACGGACTTGGGCAGAATAAAATTTTTGTCACACAGCGGTCTACTCGCCGAGTGCATCTTATGGACTCGCCGAGTCCATGTGAAAATTCACGATTCTTCTGCCATTTACGCTTCAACTCGGCGAGTCTACATACTTACTCGACGAGTCGCTCATTCTTCTTACTTTTGAGCTGAAGATTTGATGATATTTGATATGGGCATTGGTTCTATTCTTTGAAGATCATTTTCCGAGCATTTCCAAGAGTTTTTCCCTTATATTTGGAGTTTTTATAAAGACTGTACCACACGAGATTTTGACACCCACGACATGGATGAGCTGTTCCCATGTCTAAAGTCAATTGAAGATGGAGCTGAAGATAAGAGATATCAACCTCGCCACTACTATCCCAGGGGAGTTTGTTCCAATTCCCTCTTTATTTTTATGTTTTCTTATTCATGCATAATATGCAATGGGGACATTGCATAAATTAAGTGTGGGGTAGGGGTTGGTTACATTTAGTTAAAATTTAGATTAATTTTAAAATTTTGCATAAAATTGCTAGGGCTAATTTAGATATTTTGGTAAAAGCAATTAGGGATCATGCTAGTATTATATTTGATGATTGCATGAGGACCCAAATGTTTAGTTGAGCCTATATACGTTCTAGTGTATTTGTGGCCTCCTTTATTCTAGTGAAATCATGGGACAAAAACACAACCTCGCTTAGTTTGAGGATCGCAATATGTTTAGCATTGTGTACTTGAAATGTATCCAGGAAAACTGTTATCATTAATCAATAAAGGTTGAAGTTGAGCGCCCCTGCTTAAGCATGTAGGTTATGAGTGAAAAAAAAGTGAGTTACATGTTAAAAAAAAAGAGAGAGAATTACAAGAAAAGTTTAAAGAATTTTTGGAGCATCAAAGTTAAAGTGTGAGATCAAAAGATCAAAATTCCGAAGAAATTCAAAAGTGAAGATACCAAAAATCAAAAGGTGGCAAATTTGAAGAAATCAAAGTTTAAATTATCAAGAAAGTGAAGAATTCCAATAGCTCCATAGTGGTGTCGAAAAGTTGTAATTTTCTAGATTATGTATGCTTGGGTTGCTTGACCAAAAATACCTTGAGGCTAGGAGGTTTTCTGCGGATGGATTCGGAGGGATGCATAAAATGAGCATTGTTCAAAAGAAGTGGGCGAGTGTTTATGAGGATTGTGAGTATTTAGAATTAGGGGGGTCCTTAGGAAAAAATTTAGACACAAATGCATGCGTTGCGGTCTTGGCATAATGGCTGGGTTCAATTGGGATTGTCTTATGTGATATTAGCGTGCTAAAATTCTGTTTTGCTTGGGGGCAAGCAAAAGTCAAGTGTGGGGTATTTTGATATGGGCTTATTTAGTCATAGAAATCATTCATTATCTTATTAATTATTGTTGATTTTATATCATTTTATGGACAAAAGGTACTTAATTAGCTTAATATTTCAATTTCAGCAATAAAAGACATGCTCGGGTGGAAAAGGAAGCGGAACTAGCGATTGGAAGCTTGGATCTTGGATTTTGAAGAAAGAAGGATGTTGCTGGGCAGCTTGACCCCTCGTCAGTGTTTTGGCCATATTTCATGAACCGTAACTCCGATTGACGAGATTCAAAATGTTCTGAAAACTAGACACAATTTCGGACGACTTTCATGTTTTGAGAAAATGCTAAAAACATAAGGTACTCGGCGAGTAGGGTCGACTACTCGGCGCGTCGCATCGAAGATTCGAGAAGATAAAGACGCGCTGACTTGCCGTACACGGGATTTTAAGTGATGGACTCGGCGAGTAGGTCACTGGACCCGCCGAGTAGCCCCTGTTTTCAGAATATATATATAGAAACGCTTCTCATTCGAACCCTAACGAATGGGGGAAGTTTAGGACGATTTTTGGAGGCCAGAAGGGTTCTTAGAAGCTGTGGTTTTCGAGATTTCAACCTAGATATCAAATTGGAAGAAGATCAAAGGCAATAACACACTACTTTTATCTTAATCTTTTGCATAAACCATGTTTCAATCATTAGATTATGTTTTTAGTTTGTTATTTGCTGTAGATATGAGCTAAAAACTCATAACTTCTGTTTAGGATAGATGATTTTGTGATTATTGTTTGATTTTATGGTAGGATTAATTTAATATTGGTGATTTTGTTGATTCTAGCTTGTTAAAGAACCTTATGTGTGAATGATAACTGTTTTTCTGTTAGTAGGAAGATAATTAAGAAGCATGAACATCTCTTAATTGCTACCTCATATAATTTATGTGACCACTTTATTATATGACTAGGATTAGCGACTGTGAAACTAGAATTAATAGAAAAATAGGTAAATTCATGTGTGAGCTTGTGTAATGACCATCAACAAGAGGTTAACTAAAGGACCAAATTAGTTAACCATTACAAGTCTAAATTAACCCGAATAAATAACCTAGTGAATTGAATTAAATTAGACAACTGGCCACTGTTTGAGTTAGTTTGTTCTCTAAGGATTAGTGCAGCGAACGTGAATCTAATCACTTGAATCGGTAGCCAATAGAAGAATTAATCCATTGCACTATTACCATAATATCAACCATAGGATCAATTGAGTTGAACTAAACAGAAGTTCCCTTCGTTATTGAATTTAGTTGAATCTTTGCTTATCTAGTTTTTAGTTAAGTAGTCTAAGTATTAGTTGTTTAAGTTTCTAGTCTTGCAAAACTAGAGAAACCCCCTTTCTATTACTTGTTTTATTTAGATAATATTAGCATTTCTTTTAATTGTTTACCGTTCCCTGTGTTCGATACCCTACTTACCTGAACTAAACTGCTAATCGATAGGTACACTGCCTTTCGTGTGTTCGTCTTTGTGTTTAAGTTAGTAGGATTAAAACTAGTTGGTTTTACACACATCAGTGAAATTAGAATCATTGAAATTATGTTCAATTGGTTTATTTCACAAAGTAAGGATCATAGACAAACATAGAGTGTATACTTGGTGTATGGCAAAGCTGTTGTTTAAGAAAAACATAGTGTACATGCTTGGAGCATGGGACAACTAGTGTTTTTAATTCAAGTATAAAGTTGATAAAACCGAAACAATGAATAATGAGTAATCAGTATGGTGATAAATAAAAGTGTTTATTTATATTCATAGGGTTTGATACCATATTTGATTCATTTATTCTTGTGTTTCACTTTGCATGTTTTGACTTCCAAAATAACTAAGTCGCTCTTCCTGAATGATTAAGTTATTCAAACCATCCACAGTCGGTCATATGTTAGAAGTAGATATGAATCAAGATTGTCATGGGTTGGTTTGTAGAGGTCCAAGTTGGTGGACAAAGTGGTGCTACAACACTCATGAGTGCTCATAAGTTCTGAGTATTGGATTCAACCCGCGCTCATTTGAATCACTTCATGAATTTTATCACGAGTGATCATGAGACGATAATATCTTATATTCTTCAAACCTAGAGATATGAGTTGTTACTATGAGTTGGTTATACATTGATTGCATGAAAACGCATTTGGTAACTCGATGTTATAAAACGTACCTTTGTTTATGATTCAACAAGTAGTAGAACAAGCCATATGAGTCGAAGTTTATCCATTCCTTTTACCTTCGGGATAAAAGCGATATTTGTGGGCCCCTCGATGATTTAGCGATGACACATGTGAGTGCTTGGCCAAGCCAGGACTGATTTGATTTGTTCAATCAGTCAGTCATCATAAATCGAAAATCGGGAAACAACAAATGGACAGAGAGAATGATTATAATCCATGTCTCAGTCCATATGATATCTAGAATGGAGGAATATATGATCCCTTATCTAATGGACAAGTCATTGACAAGGTCAGAGTTCGACAGCGGCTTTAAGAGCTACGATTGTCAGTTAGGTTTTGAAGTCATACTCAATAATAGTTTTAGACTTATCCAAGTGGGAGACTGTTGGATTAATGTCTAAGTCCATAACTATATTTGGTATGTACTTGACCCGACCCGGCATGGTCCCTTTGGGTTGCACGTCACCGGCACAATTTATATGGATAGTCTTTCGAGAATAGTATATTTATGATTTATATTAATATATTATAAGTTCTAATATATTAATATGGAATCATATTATTTAATTAGTATTGATCAAGAATTAATTTAGAATTAATTAAGTGATCAAAAAGAACTAATTAAATATGGACTCTTATATATATGGAATGGGCCAAGTTCATTTAGGTTGGGCTAAGCTTTCATGGATGGTCCATGGAGCTTTTAACCCATGGATCATATGTAAATGAAAGGTCATGGGTATTAGGGTTTACATGGATGTAACCCTAATCCTCCATAATATATAAAGGGGTCCTTGGCTCACAAAATTGGCACAAGTGTGTGAAAATAAGAGTGGGCCAATTTTAGTGTGCATACATATTCTCTCAAGTTCTTCCAAGGTGTTTTGGTGATTTGTGATTCCATTTGAGGCTTCCACACTATTGGGGCTAAGCTCTTAAAGCTTGAAGACATCAAGCTACATCAAAAGGTATGTCATCTAACTAGAACTTTGTAGTATAGGTGCTTCATAATATGCTAGTTAGGATGAAACCTTGGAATGATAATATTTGCATGTATAATAGAGAAAACATAGATCTAAGGTTTATAGGGTTGCATGTACACCATAGGAGTGTTAGAATGCTCAAAACCCAACACAAAGTACTTCAAGTATTAAATATAAGACAATGAATATGACCAAGTAAAGACAATAAATGAACACTAAGAGTGTTTGAAAGATAAATTAGAGTGAAAGGTGGAAGTGAAGTAAATGAGAAAAATGTCTATCTTTGGTGGAACAATCCGTCATTTGTAATTGTCATTGAATGCTCCTTATATAGGAGATTAAGGTACATAGTACAAGCCATAAACATACATAGGACCGGATAATAGAGTTACTCCTGACACTCTGATTATCTAAGTTGACAAAAAGACTAAGTCCTATGATACGTTACATCAAACAAAATGACAAAGATAATTAATACAGACGGAAAAGTACGTTTGGACACACCAACTCAAAACATAAACTCCGGAACATAAACTTTATTCCGGACACCAATTTGACTCCGTAACACTGATAGACTCCGAAACATCTTCTGACTTCCGAACACCATCTGACTCCGGAACTGGCTTACATCGGAACATACAAGGATAGAGATTGATAGAGGTTCACTTATAGGTTCCAAAAAACCCCTACATGGTCTTAATCAACTGCCATGGAAACACCCACATGGTCTTAACCAACTGCCATGGGAACCCTCACATGGTCTTCATATGAGTACATATCACATAGATAGCGCATCCACAAATAATCATTACAGCTATATGGGTTGGCCTTGGTGCCTTCGACCCATCGGTAAGGTGAGGAAACTTACCTCAAATACTGACAGTAGCTGAATATGTCATGTCTCCGAGTATCAGCTCTACTCAATCCCTAAACATAAACAGCTCCTTAGATTCAACTCAATACTTCAAACCCTAAGAGTAAACATTAGTCAAGGTCAAAGTCAATTTCAACATTCCGAGTTGACTCAACTCGTCGAGTTTGGCTATCAACTCGTTGAGTTCCCTTGTTGACTGGTCAGATCGCAAAAAGTCCCACCAACTCGTCGAGTTGGCTAGAAAAGCAACTTCTTAATGCATTAAGTCGTTTCCTTTGAATCCAAAGACTCCAAACCTCATATCCTTTTCTAAAATGATGTCTAGAAGGGTAAAGTTTCCAACTTTACCCTCAAGGACCATCCATAATGCTTTAAACCCAAACCCTAGGTCCTTTTAAGAGGGTCTTGACCCATTAAGCCCTTCAACTCTCACCCTAATGCTCCAAAACACAGATCTGATGTCCCAAGGTGGGCAAATCACGTAAAGTTTCCAAATTTACATCCATGCATGCTAGAAATACCCTTTAAGGCTCGTTTATGACTTCATAATGGACATATTGCACGAATGGGACATGGGGACCAAGAAAGTGTGCAACTTCGAGCTTCAAGAGATCATGAAGGGGTCAGATCTACCCTATCGACCCCTAGAATCCAATTCTTCTTGGAAAACTCAACCAAGGACCCAAAAATCAAGCTTAAATTTCAAGTAAGGAGATCTAGATAATTACATGACAAGGTGTCGACTTTATACCTCAAAGATGTTGCACTTGAAGAAGAGTTTCTGGATCTAAAGCTCCTCTTTCAAACTAGATGCTTCCCACTTCCAAGCTCCTTTCAAGAATCACCAAAAACCACTCTTTTAAGCTCACCACACTAAAGATGCAAAATGGAATATGAATCGAGGGTTTCTTTGGACAAGGGAGGCTGGTAGGGAGACTAGCGACAAGAGTTAAGTCCTTTATAAAGGGTGCAACACCCGAAATTTAGGGTTTTCTCCACCTGCGCCAACTCGTCGAGTTGGCCACTTAAAATCTGCAGCCAGAAAATTTCCCACACGACGAGTTGGAGCTCCCCAACTCATCAAGTTCCATTCCCAACTCTTGAAAAATAACTAGAATTGTTTTATACCTGGACCAAACGTTACAAACCTCATCTGATGATAACCCGAATGAAGATCGATCTTGGAAAATCAAGATGCACCATGAAGCTGGTCAAACAAATCATCAATCCTCGGGAGTGGATAATGGTTCTTCACCGTTACTTTATTCAGCTCCCGGTAGTCAATACACATCCGATGTGACAAATCCTTCTTCTTCACAAACAGGATCGACACACCCCAAGGCGAACTACTCGGCCGGTAGAACCCCTTGTGTAACAGCTCCTACAGCTATCTAGACAACTCATGTATCTCTGGTGGAGCTAACCGATATGGTGATTTGGCTATCAGAGCCACACCAGGAATCAAGTCAATTCGGAACTCCACCTGCCTCTCCAAAGGCACTCCAGGAAAATCCTCTGCAAACACATTCGGGTACTCACGTACAATATCGGAACAACCCTGATGAAGATAGCGTCTGGCCCTAGTGGCTGAGCATAGGACCGACCTGCGCTCAGCGCACTCTCCATCGAACACCAACTCTCCCCCACTTGGGGTCCGAGCACACACCATATGACGCTCGCAATCAATCACCGCCCTATTGGGGGTCAACCAATCCATCCCCACTATAACCTTGTTCCCGTGCAAAGGAATGGGAACTAAGGCGATCGGATACTGCTCGTTGAACATATCTAGAACACAATCTCGATGAACCCTCGATACCCGAACGGATCGACCATCCGCAATCTCAACTTCTAATGGATGATCCAGCTCTCCTGGAGCACCAAAAAACCTCTTGTTGAGCGCAAGAGACAAGAAAGATCGGGTAGCCCCCGAATCAAATAATATCAACGCAGAGATACAGTTCACAAGGGATGATCCTAAAACAAAACACACAAAAATAGGCAGATAAATCAAAATAAATAAAGAGTTAAGGAGAACAGACATACCCGTCACCACATCTGGTGCAGCACGCACTTCCTTAGCAGTCAGTTGAAAAGCCCTACTCCTCACAACAGGCGCATCCACCTTGCCCTGGCGACCATCAGTAATCCGTAGGGTCACTGGAGCAGGTGCTACTACTGGTCCTCCCCATGCTAAACTCAGGCGGTTGGCCTTCTTGTAGCACCTTTGATTGCAATGAAAACAAATCAGATCTGATGTATGGGTTACGTGATAACAACAATGCAATCCTTGCCAAAGTGCCCCAACTTGCCACACTTGTAGCAGCCCGAACCACCCGCTCTGCAAATCCCATCATGCGACTTGCCGCATTTGCCACAGCGGCTCCAACCGTACTGGCCCTTCGACCTAGAGTCAAACCCCTTAGGTTTCTTCGCCGAAACCCCAATCGTCTGCCCTTGCTCCACCTTTCTCTTCCCTATGTGCTCCAAATCAATCTCTCGCTCCCGCACCCTGATATCATGTCATCCAAAGTCGGGCAGTCAGAAAAACTAACAAACTCCCTGATTTCTGATCTCAACATATCATGGTATCAGTTTTTCCTCGTCTCCTCATCAGTTGCATACTAGGGTACCAACCAATCCCTCTCTCTTAACTTAGCGGTGATCTCCGCCACAGTCTCAGTCGTCTGCATCATTTCAAGAAACTCCCTAGCTAACTACTTCACCTCAACATCTGGTGCAAACTCTGGTCGAAATCGGGTCACAAAATTAGGACAACCTCCTTGCTCACTTCGTGATGTTCCATTTCTCACGTCGTGAGATTCGTTCGGACCAAATTTGATCATTAAGCTCTTAATACTTTAAGACATACATTAGGACTTTCCCGAACACCTTCCTCGACCCTAAAGACCATAAAAATCGTAGCTTTTCAGTGATGCATGTCCAATGCATGACTTAGACACTAACTAGGTCAAAAGAAGGGTATTAAGATCAAGACTCAAGCTTGGAGTCCAAAACCCACACCAAAACTCAGATATAGAAGATGTCTTAATGATCCATAAAGTTGCCAACTTTATGGATCTCATGCATGTTAAACAGCCCAACCATGCAAAGAAAGGTTCCAAAGCTTAGATCTAGCAAGCTTAAGGTAAAAAGATTAGAGATTTATGACTTACAAATGCTAAAAAGCTCAGCAAATCCAAGAGGTAGAAGCTAGATTACCAAAATGAAGCACCACAAGAGCCTTCTTCCACTTCAAAGAACCAAAAACCTCCAAGTAAGCTCTTCAAAATCACTAACAATGGCCCAAAGTCTCAAGGAGGTCGAAGTTAGGGTTTTCAGGGGGCTAGAGAGTGAGAGAGGTTGAGGATGGGTGATCCTAGCCCTCTCATTAGATTAATGCTCGAAAATAAGGGTTTTGGATCATCAGACCTGGCTCACGTCATGAGACCTTATGCCTCACGTCATGAGGTTCGAGAATACGGGTCAAATGGTCAATGGGCATTGTCATGTCGTGACCACTATGGCTCACGTCACGAGCCTCCTCCAAAATTCAAGAATTTAAGTACCTCAAGGATTTGGATGCTACACTTTCTTTTGTTGATGGTTCCTCTGTGATACAAGAAGCCTCAATCACGTCAAAAGGGAAAACAACAGAAAATCCAACACATTCAGTTTGGGTTGAAACTGATCACAGGGTACTTCTTCTTCAACAATCCTCTCTTACTAATGAATCTATTTCTGAGATTCTAGGCCATACTACTTCTCGTTCCCTCTGGTGTGCCCTATAATCTGCCTACAATCATGCTTCTAAAGAATGAGCTCAGAATCTCAAAGACTCTCTTCATCGATTAAGAAAAGGTGATTCCTCTGTTTCTTAATTTGGCAGAAAATTTAAGTCTTTAAGTGATCAACTAGAAGCAATTGGTCAACCTGTATCTGCTGATCAAAAATCTCATTGGTTTCTCTGTGGTTTGGGATCTGCCTTTGAAACTTTCTCCACTGCTTATCATACTGTCCAACCCACACCTCCTTATTGTGATATACTAGCACAACCAGAAGGACATGAACTCTTTATTCGTTCACTTCTTGGTTATTCCACTCCTCATGTTGCCTTCACATCATCTCATCACTCTCCCACTGCCTCTCGTGGTCATGGCAGGTCAAGCAGAGGAGGCCATGTTGGCTGTTCCGGGGAACATGGTGGTCGAGGTCGTCGACCACCCCATTGCCAGATTTGTAGAACTGATGGACATTATGCAAATATGTCCTCAGTTGTCTGAATATGAAAACAAATCTACTTATTCAGCTGTAAATTTGGCGCAAGCTTTTCATTCAAATCTAAGTCTAAATGAAACCACCCCTGATTGTTATGTTGATTCAAGGGCTACAGCACATATGGCTCCATCTTCTGCTCATGTTGATTCCTCTAAACCCTGTCATGGCAAGGATAGAGTTGTGTTTGCCAATGGCATTGTCCTTCCTGTTTCTCAAATTGGTACTACATCTCTTTCATCTCGACTGGCATTAAATGCTATTCTTGTTGTTCCGCACATCAAGAAGAACTTACTCTCTGTCAGCAAACTTCCTAATGACTTTTCGGTTGATTTTTTTCCCGTGCATACTTTGCTATTCAGGATAGGAATACCCAGGAAATTCTAGCCAAAGGGAAACATAGATATGAGCTATACATACTCAGTTCAGGACATCAAGCACTTTTGGTTTCTTATGTTTCTTCATTAAAGGCTTCTTTTGAGACATGACATAAGCGTTTAGGGCATGTTGCATTTGATGTTATTTCTGCTTTAAATAAAAATGGTTTTTTAGTTGTCACTTCTATTTTGCCGAACTCTGTGATTTGTTCTTCATGTCAATATTTAAACAACATCGCTTGCCTTTAATTTGAATGATAAATGTGCTTTGCATGTCCTCGATTTGGTTCATTGTAACTTATGGGGTCCAGCTCCCATCACTTACACTGATGGTTATCGATATTATGCAGTATTTATAGATGATTTTTCATGTTTTTTGTGGTTCTATCCATTGAAGCTAAAATCTGATTTTTTTTTTTGGTATGTTAAAAGCTTTTATTGTTTTTGTTCAAACACAATTCTCTTGTAAGCTGAAGGTTTTCCAAAGTGATGGTGGTAAGGAATTTCTTAATCATCAAGTGCAAGAACTTTTTTCTAAAAATGGTACTCACCATCAAGTGTCGTGTCCTGACACTCCACAACAGAATGGTCGAGTTGAAAGAAAACACCGACATATCACTGAAACTGGTTTGGCGATGTTATTTGGTGTAAATGCACTCGCTACCTTATGGGTCGATTCTTTCTCATCTGTTGTTCACATCATCAACCGCTTACCAAGTCCAGTTCTTCAAGACAAGTCTCCATTCGAACTCTTATACAACTCTACACCAATCTACAATAATTTCAAAATTTTTGGTTGTAGAGTTTTTCCGTACTTGAGACCGTACTCATCTGACAAGTTATAACCAAGAAGCATTGAATGTGTTTTCATTGGGTATCACAATCAATATAAGGGTTTCAAATGCCTAGATCCAGTAACAAATTGTGTGTACATCACTCGACATGCTCGCTTGGATGAATCAACTTTTACGTTTGTCGGCTCTCCATCACCAATTGATGTTGCCACCTTATTCCTAGATTCTTATAATGATCCATATCCCTTGAACGAGCCTGTCACAGAATCTGCAAATCCGCCCAAACCGATTTCGTCTGTTGCGCCTTCAACTTATGCTCCCTCAACACCTTGTGGTACATGCTTAGCTGCATCTAATACTATTGTTTTTACTCCAAGAGAGGTTGTTTTAGCAACTCAACCAGTTGTTTCTGCTACTTTTCCACCAGTCACGACGGACACTTCAGTACATGACTCACAAACACAACCTTCTACCGGGTCAAATTATGCACCAGAAAGTTCTTTTACTCATCACATGCTTATGCGGGGCAAAGCCGGTGTAGTTAAACCTCGGCATGTCTTTGATTTGCTTGTTTTCACTCAAATAGGTCTGAACCAAGATTTGTTACCAGAAACAAATCTGAAGGGCTTCAAAACTGCTTTTAAACACCAAGACTGGAAGGATGCTATGAATGATGAAATTTTGGCGCTTCATCAAAATCACACGTGGACTTTTGTCCCTCGTCCAAAGTATTCAAATGTGGTTGGTTCTAAATGGGTTTTCCGCACTAAATACAATTCTGATGGTACTATTGACAGATAAAAAGCCCACCTAGTCACTCAAGGCTTTACCCAAGTTCCCAGTTTTGATTTTCAACATACGTTTAGCCTTGTGGTCAAGACCTCAACCGTTCGGCTTGTCTTGTCAGTAGCTATTGCAAATCGTTGGGATCTTCACCAACTCGATGTCAAAAACGCGTTCTTAAATGGCAATTTGTCAGAGACTGTTTTTATGGAACAACCTCCCGGACTCACAAACTCCAAGCATCCTAATTATGTGTGTCGTCTTCATAAGGCCTTGTACGGCCTTAACCGAGCTCCAAGAGCATAGTTTCAACGGTTGAGCATTTTTTTTGACACAACAAGGTTTTTGTTTCAGTCAAGCCGATACCTCCTTATTTGTTTTTCTTCGTGGCACATGTTTATTATATTTACTAGTGTACGTTGATGATATCATACTCACGAGAAGTCATAAGCCATCTATACGATGTTTCATTAATCAATTACAGACAGAGTTTGCAATCAAAGATCTTGGTAAGTTAACTTATTTTTTGGGACTTGAGGTTACATACACTTCCACCAGTTTGTTTTTAAATCAAACAAAATATATCCATGGTATTCTCTCGCAAGCAAATCTCCTAGATTCCAAGCCTGTCGACATACCTCTTGCCGCTAATGATGTTTTCTTAAGCACTAGTGTTCCTTATTCAGATCCTACTTATTATTGGTCATTGGTTGGCGCTCTCCAGTATCTCGCCATTACTCGACCTGATTTATCATATGCGGTAAATCAAGCGAGTCAGTTTCTACACTTGCCGACTATTCAACATTTTCAAATGGTTAAGCGGATTCTCTGCTATGTAAAGGGAACTCTCTCTCATGGTCTTCATTTTTCTTATCCCACTAAATCTTCTTTAGTAGGATATTCTGATGCAGATTGGGCTCACTGTATAGAGACACGTCGATCGACCTATGGCTATTCAATCTTTTTTGGAGGTAATCTTGTGTCGTGGAGTGCAAAAAAGCAGCCCAACGTCTCGCGGTCCAGTTGTGAGTTAAAATATAGGGCTATGGCCAATACCGCTATTGAATTAATCTGGATTACACATCTTCTTCGGGACCTAAATGTTTTACCTACTGGTTGGCCGACTATTTTATGTGACAATTTAAGTCCTCTATTTCTCGGTCAGAATCCAGTTGCTCATCGACGGACAAAACATATAGACATTGATTATCACTTCATTCGCGAACTTGTAAGTTGTAACTGTTGGAAAGCTTCATACACAGTTTGTTCCTACCAAGCTTTAAGTGGCTGACATCTTTAACAAACCGCTGCCAAGACCCTTATTTGCCACGTTTTGCGAAAAACTACGTGTTGGTCCGCCGCCAGTTTTGCATGGGGGGGAGGGGGTATCCGAATATTATATATATATATATATATATATATATATATATATATATATATATATATATATATATATATATATATATATATATATATATATATATATATATATATATATAGGGTGAGGTTCGATAGAGAACCATAATTAACCAAGGAACCAATCTTTTTTTCAACTTTTAGAACTTATTTTTTATCAAAAAAAAAAAGCTAAAAATATAGAAATTCATAACTTTTTATCCTTTTTCCAATGATATCAAATTCGATTTTTTTTTAACATCAAATTCACAATGTGAATCCGAAAAATATTTTTAACATTCACAATGTTAATATATGAATTTAGATATTTTTAGATTTTTTTTTTCGATAAAAAATAAGCTCTAGAAATTGAAAAAAAAGATTTGATTCCTTGAAGAACCAATAATTATGGTTCTCTGTTGAACTTACCATATATATATATATATATATATATATATATATATATATATATATATATATATATATATATATATATATATATATATATATATATATATATATATTCAAAATCTTTTATTTCTAGTAAATATCTTTGTAAATCTTTGTGTTTCTATATGTATTTATATCCCTCAATATTGAGATTAATTTCCGTCTATGAAATCATTCTACCCTGAATGAAAAATAGATCCTAGGGATCGATCTTTCGTTAAATAGGAAATTTGTTTTTTTCTTTTTTGAACCGGCAAATCTAATCTACTCCTAAGCTAACAACACCTATTTCACCTATGTCCACGACGGGACTTGAACCCTCGATCTCAAAGAGGGAGGGAAACCCTTTGGTAAATAGGAAATTTGTTAATACTTGCTAATAGGATTGAGACCCACCTTGCTAGCTATTTTTCCTGCTACACTGGGACGCTTCAACTTGATTTGAAAAAAAAAATAGAAGTGGACGAAGAAGACGAACTTTTCCTCTTTGACCATTTGTGATTTATTTTTTCCATAGATATATACCACTTGAGAACATTTAATAAACTATCAGTAATCTAAACAAGAAAACAAGAAAAACATCATGAACGTTAACGCTTTTTCTATATATAGAGACATGCAATGGGAAAAGGGTATTCGATCCCTTGATCTCCTCAATAAAGGATAGACTGATCAAATAAGAAAAATAAGTAAAAGAAAACTATAGCAAAAAGCAGTTGTAACTTGAAACTTTACATGCATAATCACAAAAGAAAGAAAACATGTCATGTAATTGTCTTTGAGGTTACGTACAGTTTTGATCAAGAAGATGAAACCAATTTTATTTTAGCTTAGCGTTTCTATATTTAAATTAAGGATACTACATTAGTTAACAGGTTATACAGGAAATCTTTTATCCAGAGTGCATGTCATATATAACTTCTTATGGCTGATTGCAGTCGCTTCACAACATCCATTGCTGTCAGGTCACATTTTTCACTCATCTGCAAGATCACAAAAAGGAATATGGAACACAAAGGTTAGAAGTGAGCTTACAAAGCTATACGAAGCAATTTCTTGAAATATTTTGTTTCATGGAAACTGTAATTTACCTGAGCAGTAATAGTGATGAGAAGTGCAGTACTGGAAAATGGCATAACGCTGCTGCTACCGATGGTCAGATGAAGTCTTTCCATCTCACTTAGAGTTTTCATTGCTACTGAAGAATTTTTCTGACTATAGATTCTTACAAGAACACTTCTTTCTGAAATTCTAACTTCAATTTCCGGATTAAAAGTGTCACCATTTGGTGAAGAACCTGTCTCATCGTCGTCAGAAGATGGCGTATCATCATTGTTGTCACCAGAAATCTTAGATCTTCTAATCGAAATAGCTGATTCCTGTTTAAATCTTTTATTCTTTGAACTTGTTTGTTCTTCGAGTTCTTTCATTCGGGTTTGAAGTTGTTTTATGTACTTAGTTGCATCTTCGAGCACAGTAGCCTTGTCCATCTACAGTAATCGAATATATACCCCATGCACGTGAATTAGAAATCAACGTTTATTATCTAACATACTTATTCCTAGATTTCATGAATTCATTAATCATGAAGTTCAAGAATTAGAGTGAGTGGTACCTTTTTAAGGTTTGGAAGTAGAGCAGATAAAGCAATGAAGCGTCGAGTCAATACTTCCCTTCTCTTCCTTTCAGCCAAAACATGATCTTGAGCCTGTGTCTCATTCCTACTTGCGCCTAGAACTCTTTTTGCGCCTTCTAAAGAACCCAGAAAATCATTCGTGTTCTTCTCTTCTTTAGTCTTCATGTGACCGGAGTATTTCAGATTTGATCCATCGTAAATATGATGTGGATTTATCTCTGGTGGTGAATTAGGGTTTCCGAAAGACATAATGAAAGTGTTGGATGATGAAACACGACTAGGAGCAAAAGGGTTTGTCATTCGATTATTGCTAATGGCGATATTCTTGGGTTGCTTCGTTACATCTTGTTCGATGCAACTAGTACCTGGTTGAAAAGATTGGTTCGTTGGGAGCAAGTAATTAGGGTAATCAGTTAAACTTTCCGAAGATAATGCTGCAACTGCGTCCATAAAAGGATTTGCCATTTCATGTGGATTCTTGAAGTCACAATCTTCCATTAATTCCTATCATAGTTAACTTCAAATTAATCATCTAAGCACTTGAAAAAAATGACATAAAACAACGAAATATCAACCCTATTTTCTTTTTTCACTAGTTACAGTTTTACAATTTTATAAAAGTAGGTGTTATGCAAGTTTCAAACTGAATGATAATTTACCAGCTCGGACAACCATGCTGCAGATGAAACATCCATTATCATGCAGCTTCACTCTTGGATTTCTTTGATCGATTAATCTTGTAGCAAACACCTAATTAAAGCTCAAAACCTGCAACATATCCAGCAAAAGTCATGATCTTTAGAACAAGAACATAGCATGTAAAGATCAATCTCTACACCTAAACACACATAAAATTTCTACATGTTTTGTCTTTTCCTTCGAAAAGAAAAGAAAGTAAAGAATAAGAGGATGAACAAAAACTTGAAGAAAAAGATGGGAGCGATATAGAAGGAGTGTACTTTCAACTCACCTATAGATAAAATCAATGGTTTTTCTTGGAGAAGCTTTAGCAAAGGACGGAAAGAAGTTCAACTGACCTGTCTGTTTTATACATAAATTCTATGGGCACGTGTGAAAGAGCTCGTTTGTTGGTTGACCATCAATTATTATCGATACGTGTTTCTTTGGCATATTTCACGTGAGTAATTTAAAATACATTCCTCGCGTCAATTGTTGTTTCCAGTAAGCATATTCTGAATCATAAGACGAAGAGTTGAATTGTTCAAAAATGTCAAAAGTAAGTACACAAAATTCCAGTCATGTTACTCGTCAGTCTCCAAAATTTACTCTTGACTTTTGGGTCTTAAATAGTTCATTAAGACATAAGTTTTTTCTAAAAGGTTACTTTTAACCAAAAAAGTAAAATTTCTTTTGATGTAAACGGAATAAAAGAACTTTATGGAATGTTGTAGGTTGGTGCATCAGGAATTGATTGAGTAGGTGCTGCAGGCCTGCTTGCAGTTGGGTGATGATCTTCAGATCTTGTGGTCTCTAAAAATATCGCGTTTTCATGTTGTTTGTCTTTGCATGTTGTACATGTTGCAGTTTCGAATTTAGATAGTTACTTAAGTTCAAATTCAAAATTGGTTGTATCGTGTTTAATTAGATAAGTGTCGTTTTTTCTTAAGTGTTTAAGCAGATAGGCTATATTTTCTTTGGTTTATTGTTCTTGTACCCTCTTAGTTTCTTAATTTTAATTATTTTTTCTTTTAACACGTTAATTAACCATTTCAAGAAAATAGCAAACTTTGTAAACGAAAACAGTTATCAAATAAAAAATATTGGATAGATATTAACAATGTTACATGTATTTAGAACAAACCAAAATTATATTTTGTTGTTGGAAAACAAATTAAATGGTAAATAATGGCTATCTAACCTAATAAATGAAAATGAATTTTGTCACAATATATGTTTTCCATGCATTTGCCCTTATTAATTTTCTTAGATATTATGGATTACTTATTTACCACATGTCATTTTCTATTTTTTTCACTTTTTATATTAAAAAATTTTAGAATTGAATACATAGTTTATATATGTAAGGTATTTAATTATATTAAACTTTCAGAATAATTACTATACAAACCTTAATTTCTTTCCTTTTTAATTGCCTAATAACATGCATATATTAGCCAATTTCATAAAACTCTATTAATAATTCCAAAATTATATAATGTTGAATGAAAGAATTTCACAAGATTGTGATACAAATTTCAATATTTATGGTATTATAAAAAATACATACTTTTACAATTTTTTATATTAAATTTTCTTTTTTATTTTTAAAATCGTATTGTATACGGTCTCACAACTAGTAATACAATAAGTCACAAAAACATTCATATATATTCTCAATTTTAAAAATACGGCATTTGAATTACATAATAAAAAATACTCTAGCTACTTCTGGAACGAATAGCTGTTTTGCTTACAATAATGATTAATTTATTGGAAAACTAAGATTGGCCGTCTTTTGATTGTTTATTATTATAGAATTTTCGGATAAAATTTTCAGAATCTCAGAAAATATGACGCATATATGGTCATGATCTTGAACTAGAATATGTATGCCACCTCATATAAAAATATTTATCTGCACCAAACTCATGTGCATCGAAGCAGATATTCAATTACATCCAAGGATAGTGGCAGATAACACATATAGACCTGTTCGAACCCTCTAATGCATAGATAACACGATATGTGGGGTCGACGGTTGGCCTGTTTGGGTCCCTTATTAAAAAGGGATACAGAAAAAAGATACACAAAATGGGTATATTTTTAAATAATGTTAAAAGAGCGCGGATTTAGAATGTAGCACGGGTAGTACGGGTTACCCTTCAAAAATTCCTGTCAACTATAAATTTCGTGACAATTCATCAAAATCCGTCACAAATCCGTTATGAATCCATTGGAAATCCATCACAAATTCTGATAATTAGGAATTTAGTGTAATTTCGTCGATTTAATGACAATTTTGTGACGGAAACTGCCTTCATAAATGAGTTTTTTTCTAGTAGTGCAACCCCAAAAAATTCTGTGCAACCCCTTACTTTTTGTTTCTGGATCCGCTACTGGTTAAACAAGCAGGGGAATTGATCTCTTCTCCAGATGACCTACGACATGATAAGAATCTGAAATAAAAATAAATGGGTTTTGTTTGACCAGTAAATCCGTATATAACTGTTTCGGTCAAAAATTAATAACCTAATTTTGTAACCAAATTAGCAAGTGTGATGTGATGTTAATTTTCTTATGTTGAGAATTAAAGTGCTAAAGATCTTAAAATACGCCAAAGATCTTGGTAGTGCCCAAGATCTTAGGAAAATATAATAATATCCAGAAACCTATTAAATAGAATTGATTCTTTTTAGAGTGTAAACAAGCGTATTTCAAAGTAAATTGGAAAAAAAAAATAATGTTAAGATGATTGTTAGGTGAGTTATACGTAAAAAGGGTATTAAATACTTAAACATGTATCAAGATACCACTGGATATCGTGATATTTCAGTGTGTAAATTAAATATCAATCAAATAAGTGTGCAAAAATTGTTGTGATCGGTTAAATAATCATAAACAAGTAAAATCAAGATAAGAACGCTATGATATATATGAGGAAAGCCCTTAACCCTTCTGCATCTCCGACATAAAATCTTGGGAGATGATAAACTTACTTACCTCAGAACTTATAGTAAATCAATAAAAATATATACAAGTGTTAGTTGATCTTAAAGAAGAAAGTGTTTGTGATCAAGTGTTGAAAGTATCAGAGAAGAAGTGAGTGTGTAAGTATGTTGATCAGCTAACTAGTCTGTTATACATAACGATAATAACTAATATTCCGAGGATCTTGGGATTCTCCTCGAACTTCGATTGACCCGACTTTCTCAAAAATATCCAACATTCCTCAAGTGTTGACCACGTGCTATTAACTTGGTCTAATTCTTTTCCGTTAAGTATTAAATCTTTGCATAAGATTTCACAAGAGAAATAATGGCAGTTCAAAATACTAAATAAATTCGAGATCTTGGGCTTGCCTGGGATGTTAGTTCAAGTTCAAGATATAAAATAGTAAGTTGAAAATTCTACCCATGACAATTTCCCCCATAAATCTTCAATCCAAGATCCTGGGTGATTGGAGATTTCTAGAATCCTTTATTTGAATACTTTTGTCGTTATCTGCTGGAAAGTCAGCACGTCTGTTTAATTTCCTAAAAAATTTGAATTCAAACCAATCTGTTGATCTATAAATTGGCTATTACATTATTTCATCTTCGTTCATCAAGTTCGTTCCTTAGGTAAGTTTTTGTATTTCTTCTACTTCTAAAATCATGGATAAAGCCATCGTTTCCTTGAAAAATGACAATGAGGGTTTTATCTCTAAAGACTTCATAAATTTAGGGATTCTTAAAAGCAAGAAAGAAACCAACACTTTCTCGAACACTAGAATTGAATCTCTCAGGATGGAAAGAGTCTTCCCTTCACAAACAATCTTCAGGTCGTATGACATGAGGTTGAGACCTGATTTCGTATTTGTGTCTTGGGTTTGTTTCTACTACCTTTCTTTCCAGGTTGATCTTTCTTTTCCTTTTCCATCCTTAATTTATGAATTCTTTGAGATGACATGTTTCCCTTTCGTCCAAATCATGCCCATGGTTTGGCGTGTTCTGTCCTGGATAGATCATCTCAGCAAAATAAAGAATCTTGATATCAGTTTACCTGAGATTACTAGTGTCTATGATCTTCGAACTTTTGGTTCTTCCCGTATTGTTATCAAAATAGATCCCGGGAAAAGTCGTTTGGTCCTGAACATATCTTGCCATAGTACTGGATGGTAAAAGAAATACTTTTTGTTAATAGAAATTCTTTGACTAATGGTGATCCTTTACCTGTTGATTGGGTTAGTTCATGTAGGATCTTAGTTTTCTTTCTTTTGAATGCTATCATTCAAGGAGGAAATACTAAGTCATGTTTTTTTACAGTTCCCAAATTTGAAGACTTGTTGAAGACATAGAAGAGAGAATTCAGAAGTTCTTCAGGTTATCTTCTGAGAAAAGTTTCTTCAAGCTCGTTGAAGGAAATACATCCTCCGCTTCTTAGGATCCTAGGATGTCAACTAGTAAGATTTTCAGTCGTGGTCTGTTACCGTCTTGGTTCTTAGTTAACATTTTAACCTTGTCTTTAACAGGTTCAAGAGTTACCCTTTCTGGTTCTTTCATCTCAAATTTTAATGTTGATGAGTTCCTTTTAAGTGGGTCACCCGCAAAGGCTGACAAGTTGCCTCCATCGATTATCAAATGGGCGATGGTGAGTGTCATCAGTCTCGAATTGAAGAAGAAGAAACTTTCTCAGAGTTCAGGCCAAGATATTTTCCTTGGATTAACCCCAATTAAGGTCAAGTAAAAGTTGATAACACTTACACAACAAGTAATCAAATGGTTAGTTTAAAGTATACATATTGATATTTGTTAAATAGTTTTTCATTTTCTGTTTGCAGACAATCGGCCTTATTTTGAAGGGTACCGAGGACATCAAGAGGGAACTTGATGCTTCGAGGAAGCAAATGAAAGAGAGGGGGCAAGAGCTTGAGAAAAAGGGCCAAGACTTGTTTTAAAAGGACAAGGAGCTCATGGAGATGGACAAGGAGTTGAAGTAGTTGAAAGAGAGGAATAGGGAGCTGGAACAGAAGATTGAGGAGGTCACTAAGGAGGATAAGGTTTTTACTATCAAAGTTTTCCTGGAAGAACGTTTGAAGAGGATTGGTGAGAGTGAAGGGACTGGTAGAGTGGATGAGGACAAGAATGTTGATAAAAACACTGAATAGATAATTTGTTGCCCGAGGGGCTTTATTTATAATGACTTAAACTTTTGATCAATGAAATTTTTATATTTTGGGTTTAACGAATGAGTCTTATAAATATGAAGGCATATTGGCAAGTGAACTGAAATTCAAGAAAGAGATTTCAGATCTTCGCAAATGAATATCTTGAAATTTATTTCTTAAGAAAAATATTTTAAACAACTTATTGGTAAAATAAGTAAAATGTCTTTAAAATTCAGATAGGTCTAAAATTAGATTCTGAAAAGTAGTTTCTAAATAACGATGTTTGTTATAAAGTATTAGGTATTCAAGAAAGGCTCTTCAAATGAAAGATCCCAAGTTGGAAAAATAAGATAAGGATTTGTGTTTGAATACTTAGAATAGTCATAAAATAAATTTTTAACTTTATACCATATCCTTAAAGAAATATTTGAGAAAATATATTTTGATAAAAAGACGTTCATGAATGAAAAATATCTTTGATGCAATATGTAAAAGTTGAGTGTAAAGTTAAAAATATGACATACTATAAGAAGAAATGTTTTAGGTTAGAAACAATCTTAGAATTCAATAGTGTTTATGAGGGTTGTGTACCTTATGGCTGGTATCTTTGGATGAAATCTTGGGATGATATCTTGAGCCGAAGTGATTATGTTTGTCATCTTGACATCACGTCTTGGGAGAATATCTTGGATACTTTCTTTAATATCTTGTGATACTATCTTGGATAGATAAGACTTTGTTTAATATCTTAGGTATCCCCATTGTTTTAAATTTTAGGTTTTTTTACCTTTGGTATGGATATCTCTGACTTACTGAACATGATCATGTTATCACCAATTGACAACATAAAAATGTTGCAAATCTTGGGATAACCCCATTCGAGGATTGTTCCCGTGAGATTTTCCACATCCTTGGGATATTCCCTTGGCTTGAGTTTAACATGTTAATGTTAAATGTGTGCGTATAAGTTCCTGGTTGTATGACACGCACGTGTCATTTCATTGAATCATACTTAATTCTAGTAAGTAGTTAGTAATATGGACATTATTGTTTACTAAAGCGTAAGTCGATCCACGTATCCTTTGACTATCACTAGAAATCGTGCGTCCAAACGAGGTGTTTAAACCTAATCTCATAGAAAGACATAAGTATTTAAACCTTAGAAGGTACCTTGGATACCTTATATCGTAGGAGGGGTGATCAACCGCTAAAATATTGGTCAAGATCTTCGATATCGGCAAAACTAAGATCTTCGGTAAAGGATGGGTGTTAGCTTGGCTAACACCCCTCTGATGCTTAAGTCAGTATCATGGATAAGAATTTATATATGATAATTGAAATGAGGAAGGAAAACATACCTGAGTATCTTAGACCAAGATCTTGGATCTAGGCAAAATAGTTTTTAAGATGTATAGCACTCCAGGATCTTGTTAACACTTTACTGTCTAGGGTGGAAAGCCAGTATGCCCCCTTTCTGGCCTCTGAATCTATAAGGTAATGGCCTTCCTATTTTGGAGCAAGTTTCCCTGCATTATGTTTAGTTATATTTTTGAATACTTTTCTAAGGACCAGATCCCCTACTTGGAATCTTATAACTCTGATATTCTTATTGTAAAATTTGGCAATTCTTTGCTGGTATAAGACTATCCGGATCTTGGCAAGATCCCTCAGTTCGTCCATTGTGTCAAGATCTTCAGCTAGGATCTTTCCATTTTCCTTTTGGTTGTGAAATCTTGTCCTAGCTGTATGGATCATAACTTCTGAGGGAATCACAAACTCAGTTCCAAATACCAAAGAATATGGTGTTTGTCATGTGGAAGTTTTGGTTGTGGTCCTATCTGCCCAAAGGACCAAGGATAGTTCTTCAGCCCATCTTCCTCTTCTTTCCATGAGTCTTTTCTTTAGGTTAGTGATTAACATTTATTGCTTGACTCGACTTGACCATTTGCTTGAGGGTGGACAAGAAGTGATCATCTTGATTCCCCAACTTATGTAGAAGTTTTAGGTTCTTTTACCTATAAACTGAGATTCGATATAACATATAATTTCAGATGGATCCAGGTCAAACCTAGTCAGGATGTTGTGTTTCATGAAGGATATTACTTAGGAAAAGGCTTAATCTTCTATCCATTTGGAAAAGTAATCATTCATTTCTAACATGAAAACATTACCACCTGGTGCCATAGGAAGTTTACCAACGATATACATGACCCATTTCATGAATCGCCATGTGGATATTATTAGATGTAGAGGTTCTGGTTGTTGGTGTAAGACATAGGAAGACGCTCAAGAACTTCTTTCGATATAAGAAAGCGATCGAGTTTTGCCATTTTTGACCGATCACTACTTATTCTAGAAAATCGATGCCCAATAACTGGTACATCGACTAGACCCACTTCAAAAATATAATCATTGAAATTATTTACAGAATAATTACAAAATTTAGATCCCAATCCTTCTTGCATATCTCTAACCGCATTAAAATCACCAAAAACTACACACGGCTCATTATGTGTATTAATGTATTGAGAAAGATAGTCCCAAACCTGCTTCTTCTCATTTTGATAAAATTAATGATATTTTAACAAAATTGTCATCATTTCATATGGGTAAGAAGATAAGTAGGTGTAACACCCTGTTCTGAATCGTTTCCTAATTCGGGGTCGTGACCCGAAGATTGGTTATCATAAGGCTTAGGGCCTTTGCGAAAGAGAGATTTAGACCCATTTGGGTGTAGGTAATGTAAGTTGGATGATTTGGGAGTTCGGTTTGTGATTTGGATCCCAAGGGTATAACCGTAAATTTGCAGTTTGGACCTTTTATGAAATTTAGATTTTATTTTAGGATGTTTTAAGGCAAGGAGGAGTTAATATAAGTATAGAGCTTCTTGTTACCTTTCCGAGGAAATAAGGATTGTCGAAAACGGACTTAGAACAAAGAAGTTATGGCCTTCAGAAGTTTGCTGGTATTAGGGTTCAGCCTAGTATGTTGGGCGTACATAGGAGTACGATGGACATACTAGGCAGGAGGATCGCAGACACTTTATAGAGTACACTGGGCGTACTGGGAGTACACAGGGCGTACTCCAGCCAGATGTAAACCCTGGTTTAGGGTCTTGGACCCTATTTAATGGCCTTAACTCAACACCAAACCCTCTTATCTTCAGCCTCTATCCCATTAAACACTAGAAACGAAACCCTAGCCTCCATTGGTGTGGTTCTTGAGCTTTTGGGGTCATTTCATGCAATGGTGCTCATTGAAGAAGAAGAAGCTTCTTGGAGAAGTGTGGGATTGCTTGAAGCTTGTGGATCCAGGCTTTGTGCATCTTAATCTACTTTCTCAAGGTATAAAGCTTCAAACTTTATGGTTCTCTAGTGTAGATCTAGTCTTTGGTGACATTTTTTCATGTTTTGGTCCCAAGGTTGTTGATCTTGTTAGTAGAAGCTACTCTAGGACCTTTGAGCCTCATGTTTGGTCCTTGTTGAGTTGTTAAGTCATAAAAATGTCATCTTGATGGTTCTTCTTGATGCATGCATGAGTTGGTGTTCTTAATATGGATAAAAACGAGGATTTGGTCCCATTAAGTCATGTAAAGGAGTAAAATTGCACCCTTTACGTGTTAAGACATCATTTAGGGTCAGACAAGTGTTTGGATGCCTTTGTTTTAAACATTAGGTGCTTATTTTGGATTTTTCGGCCTCTGATGAGTACGCTGGGCGTACATAGGAGTACGTTCAGCATAATGTTGGTTTCATGCAACGGAAGCTTGTACCTTGTGCTTTGAGGGTGAGTATGAAGGGCGTACACTTCTGGTATGTGGGGCATACTCCTAGGGAGTTCAATTGGGGCCTTTTGGGCCTTGGGCATTTTGGGGGTTGGCCATGAGAGGTTGGACTAGTTATAGGAAGGGTAAAATCGTCTTTTACCCTTTAGGTAGTTAGATTTTGGATTGGGCCTTGGATTTTGGGTTATTGGGTTAATTATTATATAAGGTTGTATTTATTTATGGTTGGTACAAGATTATCCGGTTCAGCGACCCGAGCAGTTATTTGGTTATCAGCGAATTGAGGTGAGTTTCCTCACTATGTTAGCGGGTCGAAAGCACCAATGTCGGCCCATGATTTATTATGTTTAGGATGCTAGTTGTCTGCGTGACTCTTGCATGTGTTATGTGTTTATATGTATACCGGACAGGTCTTGATGATTATATTGTATGCTATTTATCTTTGTGATTTTTATGCATGTGTTTATATGTTTGTATGTATATCGGGCGGGCATGATGACTGACAGATTTGTTCCTAGCGGGGCTCGATGACGTGCAGGGTCCGATGTCGGGAAGGGCCTGATTACGGACGAGGCCCATTATATGTTTGATATGTATGATATGTGGTGTTTTGGGGAACTCACTAACCTTCGTGCTTACAGTTTTCAGTTATGTTTCAGGTACTTCCGGTTCGAAATGGAAGGGCCCGGCTGGATCGTAGTGCATCCACCCATGTTTCCGCAATATGATGATTTTGGGATTGTACTCTGATGACTGTTTTATTATGTTACACTTTTGAATGTTTTAATAAAAGATATTTGGTGTTTTTGTTGAATTAAAAATGAAATTTTTACCTCATAATTAGGGATGTTACAAGTTGGTATTAAAGCCTTAGTTTGAGGGGATCGGGCACACCCTCGGGTATGTCTGAACTCAAACTAAGGAATTGATAATCTTTTGAAATAAAATGAATTTCTAAAGAGATTTTTTTGTAAAGAGAATAAATTTCTAAAAGGATTTTGTAAAGAAAAAGGGGGTGTGATGCGTGCAATCGGCCGAGCTCAATTAAGTGATTCCCAGAATACGCATACATGTTGATATTTTATATGATATGAATGTTTGCATGCTAGGATAAGGCTAGGGATACTTTCAGGAATTGCATGATAGATTGGCCTGATACGTGAGGCCTTGTAGCCTAGGAAGCATTGGATGTTATGGTAGATTGGGAATATGTATTGGTAATAGTAATTGCTACGTGTATGCTTTGAAAATTGTATACGGTTAGGATCATATAGCCCTAGAATGATTGATTTGGCCTTATTTCTTGTTCCTCGTTTGGTTGTGGTCCTAGGGTAGAGTCTTTTATTTTACAGTCTATTTGATCATGTATTATGTATAATTTACATGCATAAGGAAACCGGTAGTGAGAATGGAAGTTCCTAGCATGGGTTATAGTAAGTGGGCTTTGGAGGTTCTTGTTTGTTCTATGGATTGGAGGGTTATTGTATGAATGTTGCTTGCTTTGTGCTTTGTGGAACTCTTAGTGATGTGAGTTAACTATTAAGTGAATATGTCAAGTCACATGTTTCAAAGGTTAAATAATCTCAGAATGATGGATTTGACTCTACTGCGCAGCTCTCATTTGAGTCTAACTGTTGTAGGGTTGAGTCTGTTACTCGAAGGATTATCTAAGCTTTAGGGCATGTGATTATATTCATGAAGTAGTTAGTTGATGTTAGTGGGAATTCTTCAGCAACTGATGGCAGGGCGAGGTCGAAACCTGGGAGAGCCTAGGAAGTGTTTTAGTGGGTTTGGTTATGTCGTTTAGCGAGTACTTGGAGTACCAGTTTTAGAAAGAGACTTGGAGGATTCGGGATGACACTTGAGGAAAGTATGGATAGGTGTGGAAGGTAGTATTGGGCACGTACTACTGAAAGCACAGGATGGATAATCGAAGAGAGTATGGAGTATCTAGGAAGCCTATGGATGCGGATTCTTGGGCATGTTATGATCATTCGTATGATTCGGAATGGTTATGAGCACATGTGGAGGAGGTTCGGGTTCTGGTTTAGGATCAGGTGCAGGTGATGAGCCGATTGATGAGCGAATATGGGAGTTTATCTTGTCGAAGATCACTCGTGGTATTTTGGAGCAAACTCTTGTGATCTTCGGTATGGTCAATGAGAGGATTATGGAGATTCTGGATGAGCGTTTAGGTTCATTCCGTACTGAGATTTTGGCTATTGTTGGTAGGACTGGCAATTCTCGACACGACCCACGACACGACACGCGACACGACACGAAATAAATGGCTTTGGGATGCTATTTGTCTTAACCTCGAGAGACGGATGTTACATTTTAAGGCAAGGATGAGTTGATAGAAGTGTAGAACTTCTTGTTACCTTTCCGGGGATATAAGGATCGTCAAAAACGGACTTTGAACGAAGAATTTATGGCCTTTCGAAGTTTGGTGGTATTAGGTTTCAGCCTAGTACGCTAGGCGTACTAGGCAGGAGGATCGCGGACACTTTATGGAGCACGTTGGGCGTACTCCAGCCAGATGTAAACCCTAATTTAGGGTCTTGGACCCTATTTAATGGCCTTAACTCAACACTAAACCTTCTTATCTTCAGCCTCCATCCCATTAAACCCTAGAAACGAAACCCTAGCCTCCATTGGTGTGGTTCTTGAGCTTTTGGGGTCATTTCATGCATTTTGGTGCTCATTGAAGAAGAATAAGCTTCTTGAAGAAGTGTGGGATTGCTTGAAGCTTGTGGATCCAGGCTTTGTACATCTTGATCTACCTTCTGGATATATAAAGCTTCAAATTTTATGGTTCTCTAGTGTAGATCTAGTCTTTGGTGGTATTTTATCATATTTTGGTCCCAAGGCTGTTGATCTTGTGAGTAGAAGCTACTCCAGGACCTTTGAGCCTCATCTTTGGTCCTTGTTGAGTTGTTAAGTCATAAAAATGTCATCTTGAGGGTTCTTGTTGATGCATGCATGAGTTGGTGTTCTTAATATGGATAAAAACGAGGATTTGGTCCCATTAAGTAATGTAAAGGAGTAAATGTTGGATAAGGTGTCTAAGTCCATAACTATTTCTGGTATGTACTTGACCCGACCCGGCATGGTCCATTTGGGTTGCATGGCACCATGCAATTGGATAAACTAAAATGAGAGAAATAACACTTATGGTTTATTAATATATTATAAGTTCTAATATATTAATAATATTATTTAATTAGTTTGATCAAGAATTAATTTAGAATTAATTAAGTGATCAAAATATAACTAATTAAATATATGGGTAGATTATGTAAATCTTCCATATCTTATATAGTGGGCTAAGAGGCTCCATGGATTATCAAGTTGGGTTCCACCCATAGGATGCTCCATGGATGCTCCATGAGAGTTACAAACCCATGGGTCATGGAAATGAAGAGTCATGACACATTAGGGTTTACATGGTGTAACCCTAGATGTGTCAACACTATATAAGAAACCCATTCTCCACCAAAATAGGCTACACTAAGAAACAAGAGGGCTAGAGCCGATTTTGCAAGTGTAAGATTCTCTCAAAGTTTACTCCTTTGCATTTGGTGTTGTGTGAAGCATTTGAGGCATCACACTTGGGGTGCTAGGCTCACAAGGTTTCAAGGATCATAATCAACAACAAGGTAAGTTATTCTATCTTTCATTCAAGTTAAAAATGTTCCCCATGTATGCTAGATAGGAATATAACCTTGGAATTCAATTTTGCGTGATTATTAGACAAACATAGATCCAAGGTTATTAGGGTTGCATGTACACTTAGGAAGTGTTAGAATGCTCAAATCTCATCAGTGGTATCATAGCCTAGGTTTGTTTGTTGTTGTTTTTTTTTGTGTGCAAACAGCTTGAAAAAAAAATCGTTTTTCTGTTTTCTGCTCGTATGAAAGTTTGCATATTTGTTGCTGGAAATGGACTAGAAACATTACCCTAAACTGTTTTGATGTATTAAAGCTTGTTTTAGATGGTGTAATGTTTATGCTAATCCATTTACAATGGCAATTTTTAAAATTACAAGTTTTTTTAAGTGTAATTTTTTATTCTTGAAAGTGTTCATATTCATGTTCTTGAACTTATGAAGATTAGATGATCATAGGAATTCTTTGTAACCTTCATGGTAGTTTAATTCATGATCATAATGTGTTTTAATGGAGTCCATAACTTGTCCTCAAGTTATGGAAAACCAAAAGTCTCACTTTTATTAAAGCCATTAAAAGAACACAAGAGTTATAAAAATGAAGAGTCTTCATTTTTATTACTCAATTAATTCATAAGTTATAAGAAATGAAAAGTTTTGGAAGTTTACAAAGCTTGCCCTCAAGTTTTGGAACATGTAAAGTCTTGATTAAAACTTTAGTTCCAACCCTTAGAATTTTAAAAGTTAAAATTCAACCCTTATACTTTATAATATTATAAGTTACTAATATATATATGTATAACGTCAAGTCGTCTTACCGCTAGTACGCCTCATTCACGAAGCCGGTCTATAAGGGGGGTATAAGGTTGTTGCCTATAAAATGGCAACTTAATGGGTGTCCACTCTCACCCACCGCTTCCTTGATCGGTGGAGGGTCGTTAGCCGAACGGGTAGGACAAGGACTTATAAATTCTCATTAAAAGTATGATGAATATTATAAAGTAACTAAATGCTTTTATTAAATTCCCAATCTTAGTTACTTTAGGAAAATGTGAATAAGGTGCTAATCCATGAAATTACACTTTACACTTTGTTTAAGTCGTTAGTGGAGCTCATGTGGTTAACCGGCACACTAACTTGGACTTAACAAGGTAGGTAAAGGGTGACTTAAAGTTTATTATAGGTCGGTGGAGCTCGTGTGGTTAACCGGCACATCGATTGAGTAATAAACATTGAGTGTACCAAGTGATTTGCATGGTTACTTCACACCTCGTTTTGTGATCCTCGGTATCCCAGTCACAAAACTTGGAGGGCACACTCGAGATTGAAACATGCCTTTGAAAAGTTCATTGAATCTCAAAAGAATCTAGGAATTTCTAAGAACCAATTAAAAACCTAATATCTATATTTCGTTTTTCATGGTGGAAATTGGTGAATCGTCATTCACCTACCTTTCAAATATGTTATAGCTTGGATTACGGCATACCTCTTCTAAGTTATAATATATTGTGATTGGATTCTAGCCTTAATATTACATTTGGGTGTTTTATTAAGGACTCTCTTAATATCTAAACTAATCTTGTTCTCTTCTTTCAGATGTCTTCAAACAATGCTGCTTCTGGCTCTAATCCTAATGGCTCCTTTACCCTTATGAATTTGTGTGGGAAAGCCACTTTTGATGGATCCAACTTCAATGAATGGATCAGAAACATCAGGATGATTACCCGCTACGAGGACAAAGAATATGTCCTTGACAAGGAGCTTAAGGAGATTGATGAGACCACTGCAACTCCCCAGGAGATCGCTGACTTCCGGGCACATGAAAGGGATGCTACAAAAGTGGCATGCATCATGTTGGCCACCATGACAGCAGAACTCCAAAAGTCCTATGAGGACTTCTACCCTTTTGAAATGCACCAAGATCTGATGGAAAGATACCATCAAAGTGCACGACAAGAGAGGTATGAAATCATATGCTCTATCATAACAACCATGATGAAGGACGGGGAATCCGTCACGAGCCACATGCAGAAAATGCAAAGGTATGTGGATCGGTTGCTGAAGCTTAATGTGAACTTCCCTGAGGAGCTTGCAATAGATATCATTTTGCACTCCTTACCATCGTGCTATGATCAATTCCGCATGACATATCACATGAATAAGGAAGAGGTCACACTCAGCAAACTTCAGGGACTCCTCAAGACCGCAGAAACAGGTCTTAAGGGTAAGTCGGTTGTTAACACTCCTACTCCAAACTCCGCCCCGGTTTTGGCAATCGGGAAAGGTAGAGGGAAGAAGAGGAAGAGCTCTTCGAAGGGTACCAAGGCTAGGACCCTTGATGGCTCTTCTTCAAGTGGAACCAAGAAAGGTTTTGTCACTCCTTCTTCTGACCCTAAAGAGGCTGAATGCTTCTATTGCCATGAAAAGTCACATTGGAAGCGGAACTGCCCAAAGTATCAGCAAGATGTGAAGGATGGGAAAGTTAAACCCAACCATGCAGGTATTTACACTATCTTATCTAATAACTCACCCCATTCTAACTCTTGGGTCCTTGATACCGGTTGTCGTATTCATATCTGTTCTGATTTGCAGGGACTAAGAAGAAGTGAGAATGTGGAGCATGGAAGAATAAACTTAATCATGGCGAATAGGAAAGCTTTACCTGTCACCAAGATTGGAGTTTATACTTTATCGCTAAGTAGTGGGTTTAGTTTAGATTTGAATAAATGTTGTTATTCGCCAGAAATGGCAAGAAATATTATTTCCTTTCATGCATTGTATAAACAAGGTTTCACCTTTTCATTTGATAATGAAGTTGGTTCGATTAATGCTTTCTTTAATAATGTTCTTTATTTTAAAGCATTACCTTGTGATGGTGTGTATGAAACTGTATCTGTGGTTGATAACTTAGGAAATAATGTATTGTGTATTGATTCTGTTAATGATAATAACGTGGATAAGGCATCATTATGGCATTGTCGTCTTGGACATATAAGCAAGAAACGCATAGGCCAACTCCAAAAGGATGGAGTATTGGAGTCATTTGACCTAAAGTCAGATGATAGTTGCGAATCATGCTTACTTGGAAAAATGACAAAGTCACCCTTCACAGGTTCTTGTGAGAGGGGTGAAGGTTTGTTGGATCTTATACACACGGATGTGTGTGGGCCCTTTAAACATGCCACAAGGGATGCTAATCGTTATTATTTAACTTTTACTGATGATTACAGTAGATATGGATATGTCTACTTAATCAAGCATAAGTCAGAGACTTTTGAGAGGTTTAAAGAGTTTAAACAGGAAGTCGAGAATCAATTGGGCAGGAACATTAAGATGCTTCGATCCGATCGAGGTGGTGAGTATCTTAGTTTAGAGTTCCTCGACTATCTTAGGGAATGTGGGATTGTCTCACAATTGACACCTCCCAGGACACCGCAGTTGAATGGTGTAGCTGAGAGGCGTAATCGAACCTTGTTAGATATGGTTCGTTCCATGATGAGTCGAGCTTCGCTACCAATCTCATTTTGGGGGTATGCCTTAGAGACTGCCGCCCATATCCTTAATCTAGTTCCCACAAAGAAAGTTGCCAAAACTCCTCATGAGATGTGGACTGGTAAAGTACCCAAACTAGACCACATTAAGATTTGGGGTTGCGAGGCTTTCGTGAGACGCGAGACTCATGATAAGCTCGAACCTCGAAGTGAGAGGTGTATTTTCATCGGCTACCCACAAAAATCCTTTGGTTACCTCTTCTACAGACCTAGTGAGAATGTGGTCTTTGTAGCTAGGAGGGCTTTCTTTCGAGAGAGAGAGAGTTCATAAGCCAAGGAGACAGTGGGAGGCAAGTTGACCTTGAAGAAATTCAAGAATCAAGTGGTGAAGGAACTTCAAACCCTAGCACTCAACTTGAAGAGGAAACTCCTGTTGAGCCAATTGACAAGTCTGTACCTCTGAGGCGTTCCACAAGGGTTAGGAATGCACCTGAGCATTACTATGGATTCCATATTACTGCGGAAGGTGATACACTTATCAGTGATGAGACACTGATAGGTCTGGATGAACCTAACAGTTACGCGGAAGCCATGGCAGGCCCTGAGTCAGCCAAGTGGAAAGAGGCAATGGACAGCGAGATACAGTCCATGTATGACAATCAAGTTTGGAACTTGGTTGAGAATGTACCAGGTCGTAAGACTGTAGGGTGCAAATGGATCTTCAAGAAGAAGACCGACATGGATGGTAATGTACACACTTATAAGGCACGACTGGTTGCAAAGGGTTTCTTACAAACTCCGGGAGTTGATTATGATGAGACCTTTTCTCCAGTGGCCAAGATTAAGTCTATTAGGGTTCTGTTAGCCATAGCCGCATTTCATGACTATGAAATATGGCAAATGGATGTCAAAACCGCTTTCCTTAATGGAAAGTTGGCTGAGGATGTTTACATGAGTCAGCCAGAGGGTTTTGTCAACACAAAGTACCCTAATAGAGTGTGTAAGCTTGAGAAATCCATTTATGGGTTAAAGCAAGCACCTCGCAGATGGAATCTTTGCTTTGATGAGAAAGTCAAGAAATTTGGCTTTTCTATGAGTGAAGATGAATCTTGTGTATATGTCAAGGCTAGTGGGAGAATAGTTAGCTTTTTGGTATTGTATATGGATGACATACTACTCATAGGAAATGACATCCCAACTCTGCAGGAAGTTAAGTCCTGGCTTGGGAAGTGTTTCTCTATGAAGGACCTAGGAGAAGCTGCCTATATTCTAGGGATAAGGATCTTGAGAGACCGGAGTAAAAGACTAATTGGACTTATTCAGAGTACCTACTTGGATAAGGTGCTGAAGAGATTCGGCATGCAGGACTCCAAGAAAGGAGAGTTACCCATCCAGAGTAATGCCAGATTGAGTAAGACACAAAGCCCTAGTACTGAGGCTGAGATAGCAGAAATGAGTCGAATACCTTACGCTTCGGCTGTAGGATCGATCATGTATGCTATGACGTGTACTCGACCTGATGTAGCCTTTTATTTGAGCATGGTTAGCAGGTATCAGGGGAACCCTGACAAGGCACATTGGACTGCGGTAAAGAATATCCTCAAGTACCTACGGAGGACTAAGGACTGGGTCCTTACCCTCGGTGGGAGTGAAGACTTGAGAGTTGTAGGGTATAGTGATCCTAGCTTTCAGACTGATAGGGATAATTTCCGCTCTCAGTCAGGCTGGGTCTTTACCTTAAATGGAGGAGCAATTTCTTGGAAGAGTTCCAAGCAAGAGACAGTGGCTGATTCAACTTGCGAATCAGAGTATATAGCAGCTAGCGAGGCAGCAAAGGAGGCGATATGGCTGAAGAACTTCATTGGAGACCTTGGAGTTGTACCAGCTATTAAAGAGCAAATGGAAATTTTCTGTGATAGTGAAAGTGCAGTTGCCTTAGCCAAGGAACCAAGGGATCACGGGAGATCCAGACACATTGACAGAAAATACCATTTCATTAGACATCGAATAGAAGAAGGACTCCTCGTGGCAAAGAGGGTATCATCGGATGAGAATCCAGCAGATCCCCTCATGAAGGGACTGACTCGGGTTAAGCATCTCCAGCATGCTCGGAGCATAGGTCTGAAGGATGATATTAGATTTAGTAGTTAGATAACCTTGAAATTTGTAAAGTGTAATTGACATTAGATGATGAATAAAAGGTGTTTTATTTATGAGTAAAGTGTTGCTATCTCTTGTCGATCGTTTACTATATTTCTTTTGCATGTTTTGACTTCCAGAATAATTATGTTTGGTATATCATATTATTCGAACCTCCACAGTCGGTCATATGTCGGAAGTAGGTATGAATCAAGACTGTCATGATTGGTTGCAGAGGTCTAAGTTGTTGGACATGGCTACAACACTCATGAGTGCTCATAAGTTTTGAGCATTGGACTCAACCTACGCTCACTGGAATCACTTCATGGAATTTATCTCGAGTGATCGTGAGACGGTAATATCATATAAGTCTTCAAACCTAGATATATGATTTGTTACTTATGAGTTGGTTATGCATTGATTGTACGAAAACGTATTGGTAACTCGATGTTTTAAAACGTGCTCTTGTGTATAATTCAATGAGTAGTAGAACAAACATATGAGTCGAAGTTTATCTGTTCCTTCTTGGATTAGAAGCTGATATCTGGGCCCCTCGATGATTTTGTTTTGACCTATGTACCGGACCCGGTCAGAACTAAGTTGATGTGTTCAATTAAGTTCTTTGTCAAACAAATCGGAAATCGGGAAACAAACTGCTGGACAATAAGCAAGACATTGTTCCATGTATTTGTCCGGCTGATATCTAGAACAGAGGATTATATGATCACTTATCTTAAATGGCGTATCATCATCTTCTCAGTTCCGAGAGACCTTGAAAGAGCTACGATTGCCGATCGGTTCCTGAAGTATTGCAGTTATAGTTATTAGACTTATCCAAGTGGGAGACTGTTGGATAAGGTGTCTAAGTCCATAACTATTTCTGGTATGTACTTGACCCGACCCGGCATGGTCCATTTGGGTTGCATGGCACCATGCAATTGGATAAACTAAAATGAGAGAAATAACACTTATGGTTTATTAATATATTATAAGTTCTAATATATTAATAATATTATTTAATTAGTTTGATCAAGAATTAATTTAGAATTAATTAAGTGATCAAAATATAACTAATTAAATATATGGGTAGATTATGTAAATCTTCCATATCTTATATAGTGGGCTAAGAGGCTCCATGGATTATCAAGTTGGGTTCCACCCATAGGATGCTCCATGGATGCTCCATGGGAGTTACAAACCCATGGGTCATGGAAATGAAGAGTCATGACACATTAGGGTTTACATGGTGTAACCCTAGATGTGTCAACACTATATAAGAAACCCATTCTCCACCAAAATAGGCTACACTAAGAAACAAGAGGGCTAGAGCCGATTTTGCAAGTGTAAGATTCTCTCAAAGTTTACTCCTTTGCATTTGGCGTTGTGTGAAGCATTTGAGGCATCACACTTGGGGTGCTAGGCTCACAAGGTTTCAAGGATCATAATCAACAACAAGGTAAGTTATTCTATCTTTCATTCAAGTTAAAAATGTTCCCCATGTATGCTAGATAGGAATATAACCTTGGAATTCAACTTTGCGTGATTATTAGACAAACATAGATCCAAGGTTATTAGGGTTGCATGTACACTTAGGAAGTGTTAGAATGCTCAAATCCCATCAGTAAAGTTGCCAACTTTATGTGTTAAGACATCATTTAGGGTCACATAGGGGTTTGGATGCCTTTGTCTTAACCATTAAGAGCTTATTTCGGATTTTTGGGCCTCTAATGAGTATGTTGGGCGTACAAGAAGTACGCTTAGCGTAATGTTGGTTTCATGCATCAGAAGCTTGTACCTTGTGCTTTGATGGTGAGTATGTAGGGCGTACACTTCTGGTACGCGGGGCGTACTCTTGGGGAGTTCAATAATGGCCTTTTGGGCCTTGGGCCTTTTGGGGGTTGGGCCATGAGAGGTTGGACCAATTATGGGAAGGGTAAAATGGTCTTTTACCCTTTAGGAAATTGGATTTTGGATTGGGCCTGAGATTTTGGGTTATTGGGTTAATTATTAATTAAGGTTGTATTTATTGATAGTTGGTGCAAGATTATCCGGTTCAGCGACCCAAGCAATTATTTGGTTATCAGCGGATTGAGGTGAGTTTCTTCACTGTGTTTAGCGGGTCGAAGACACCAATGTCGGCCCATGGTTTATTATGTTTAGGACGCTAGTTGTATGTGTGACTCCTGCGGAGTTTTATACCAATATCCTTTAATTATTTAAATTTGGCTTATTTTGGTTTCCTTTTTCGCTCCTTTAAGTAATAGAATGCTTATTAAGGGATTATATTTTAAAAATATTGCTTGATTTTATTGGTTATCCACGTGTGGATTTGTTAAACTGCATTTCTAATAAGAAATATTTTGATCAAATGATGCATCGTACAGATATAAATAAACAAGGCGATGAACTATCTTGAATGTTTTCTAGAATACATGGCCTTTACGATCTTGAAAGATTTTGTAAATGGTACATTTCATTCTAATTTTGACTTCATTAATATTTTTCTGTTGTTGTTGGTTTTTAATATTTCATTATTTGTATTTGTTATAGATTGTTGGGATGGAGATCAATGCATGAATCAGGATGCTTTGTTAAAGTTGCATATTGTTCATCAAGGGGAATGTGAAGTTGCAAGATAAACAAACAATATGTTATCATTGAGCTTGTGAAGCTGCATAAATTTATATGCTAAAAAACTTAATTGTAATTACAAACAGGAAAAAGGTAACCATATAAAAAGAGAAATAGTAATTCTTGTGGTTTTTGTATGTGGGATTTCATGCAGGATTTTTATTACATTTGAATCTCAATGAGATCCAATGAGGGGTATTTTGTATAATATTTTTTTTCAAAGAAAATAAGGCTAAAATGTAAATAGTTTATAATTTAGATAAATAATAATAATAATAATAATAATAATAATAATAATAATAATAATAATAATAAAACTTCAAATATTTTATGTTTAACGTTAAATATGTTCATTTTTGTTTGTATCAACTCTTTTGTTGAACACACTTCTTAGTCATTAATCGTATTAAAATAGGCCTCAATGCATAAAGTGGACTTTTTGCAATATATTTTTAATTAAGGCAATGTACTTCGGAAAATCGGTAAATTAAGGCTTTATATTGTGGAAAATCTTGATATTCTTGAATTCTACTGCTTATTTTAATTCGACTAATAAAATCATAACCTTAATGAGTATAGAAAAACGCAAATCTGGAAATTGGGGGCTATGTTATGGTTTCCATAAATATGTTTATTTGTTATAAAATTTACCTTTTTAGATTATATTCAGGTACATCATTATTTTTTAGTTATAAGTTAAATGTCAAAAAATTTCAATATAAATATTGCTTTGAAGGTATTTAGTATTTACTATTTAGTAAAACTCTTTATCAATATATGCAAAACGTTGTCATTATATTCAAGAAATTATAATAACCAGTACTTTAACATCTTTGACTTTTTAATAACCAAAAAGTAAAAAACAAATAGAACGGATTAAAACAAAATATAAGATGAAAATATACTCACTTACCCATTGTTATGGTCATTTGAAGATTCAATATACTTGTACATACAATTTATTAATAAATATTTAAATAAATACATATTGATGTATTTGTTGTTTTATGTTGACGTATTGAAGCTGAACATGTTTAAAGGAATTATTTTATTATTCATTAATAAATATTTATACAAATACATATTGCCTATTGAAGTGAACATGGTGAAATGAATTCAAATGAAAAATGAATATATGTTTTTTAGGTTGACGTAGTTAACTCATTCCAAATTTAAAATGAATTTTGATCACAAATGAAAATGTGCATTTTCAAATAAAAAAACAAAATATATTTACACAACTTTTTTTTTTTAACTGAGACAATGTTATATTTTTGTTTTAAACCTAAAATAATCTACTTAAATAGATTAGTTTCCAAGTTACAAGTTATCATCTTCTAACAAATTAGTTTTCACTCTTTGGGGAGTCCTTAGGGATATATATTTTCAGTACTTTCGTGTCAAAGTTGGGTGCTCAATTATACATGTTTCCGAATAAAAAAAATTGTCGAAAGAAACTATTCGCACCCGTCGATTGGCAGGGGTAAACGACTAGTGTGTGTGTGTGTGTGTGTATATATATATATATATATATATATATATATATATATATATATATATATATATATATATATATATACACGCGACTCAACCAGTTTGGGGGCTCTAAGCGAACCAAAATTTTGGGGCCCTTTGGCATTTACTATACTTAATGTTATAAAACCTCCTCCTTTATTCGGGCTTCGGATCGGCAATAATAAATTAAAAAGTTTATAAATAGCGGAGTTGAAGGCCCTGATTCGTATTTTCTTTTAGACATGGTTATTGAATATTTGATTAATTTTTCACTCATCCAAAACAAGTAGACAAATACAAATGAACAAAAATAATGAACAAAAAATAAACAGAAAGTCCCTGCTTTACCTTTGTTCCAAGTTAGCAAAGGACAACCTTGAAAATAGTTAAATAGAAGATAATGCAAAACACAAATTCGTTTTCCAGAATTTGGACTCGTTCAAACCCTTCTATAATCAATAAACAATGGTTAATAGCCGATTTAGGGTTAATCAATGAAAAACTAAATTACTGAAAACTGAAAAATAGAAACACTGGATTGGACTTACCGTTTCAGTTCTTTTGATCTTTAGATATTTTCCTTGTCTTTTTGAATGACACTATGACAACCTTGAAGTTTTGAGTCTTTTGAACAATCAAGTGCAGATCAACAATGGAGAATCGGAGGACATAGAAAGAAATACACAGAGAAGTCGAATGTATTTATTTTTCAGAGAATGGACAATCAATCAAAGAACATAGAAGGTAGAGAAGAATAAGTAGAAGTGAAGATTGAAGAAGATAAGGTATTTTTTCAGACTCGATTTCAAGAATCGAGAATGAGAAGAGAAGGAAGAAGAACAGTCGCTTTCAATTAATCAATTTGGTTGTTGATTTTTGTGGCATACCTAGGTTAACTCAGAAAATATAAGGAATCGAGATTTCTATTTTTCTGAAATATCTTGGGTCAAGTGGGGCCCTCTATAAGTGGGGGCCCTAAGTTAGGGCTTAATTATAACCAAAGTAGATATATATATATATATATATATATATATATATATATATATATATATATATATATATATAAAGAGAGAGAGAGAGAGAGAGTGTGTTTTCAGAGAGTAGATCATTATGTTTTGAAGTAGCTAAATGTTGTTATGAACAATGAAGTTATGATGCGAAGCTTATGATGAATGTATTAAAGCTATGGACTGAATAAGTAACAATGGGTAAAAGTTCAAGGGTTGTGGTGGAACAATGGGAAAATGATTGTTAGATATTATTCTTATTATGTTGTAATTAAAGTATAGCCCATTTAATGATGCCCTTTTATCAAATAAACCATGATACTAATCCACAACGCAAACACCATAAATCTTTTATCAAATAAACCAACATATCAATCCTTATCAAATCAGATACTACTATTAGAAGGAAAGGGTACGTGAAATAAGAATATAATTAGTTATTTCAATTTTAAAATTTCAATAGTACCCCTATTCTTCCCAAAAAAATCGTGATATCTCAAACACGCTCCACCGCTCCGCCTCCGCCTACTTCCCTGCTCTGCTTTCTTGATCCGCCTCCTTCCACTTTTATCTTCTGTGACAGACTGGTTAACACTGAATTAGTTGATAAAGATGCCTTCAAGAGCTCCAATGCCTCGTCTTCTCCTATATGCAATGTTTTCTCCTCAAGGTGAGTCATATCATTCACTCCACAACTATTGATGAAAGCAATGCTTGAAAAAGTGGACAAAGGATTTACCACCAAATCATCCATCACCATATAAGTCACGACCTCTTTCACAAAACCTGCCTTCAGTTTCCCCTCGGGTTCCTTTACCACGGGTGTCTCAATGGGGGTCAAAGGAGAACTCATTCCACGCAGGCAACTAGGACACAAAGTAAACAGACTCTCAGTACAATAACCACATGCGTAAGTAGTCTTACTGGGTCTATACAAACTACATGTGTAGAGTTTTGTTGTTGATGTAGCCGGTTTATCATTAGCAGAAACATCATCCAATAGAAACATGTTCCCATTGAACGTTGGATTGGAATTAAACATATTATCTTTATTGACGCCGGGTTGAAAGTAGATTTGATTAAAGCTTTCGAGGCTTTCTTTTAGTTTACCTAAGCAGCCGGCCATTTGTTTGGAGCCCACAAGCTGGATCAAGGTGACGACAGGAAAAGAGAACAAGTGAAAAAGAAAGTCCACAAACTCTTTGGTGGCTTCTGCATATAAGACCTTCTGGGTTTCCTTGTTGACTTAAAGTTTAAGAGTCATGTTTTCGGATGCCATTGATGGGGGACTCTTCGGTCACTGATTACTGCACACGGATAAAATCTATTACTGATCTACTTGACAATCTTGAAGCTCCTGTACCAGAAAGAAACTTGATTGCATACACTCTTAGCGGATTGTCCCCCAGGTTTCAATATGTCGCCACCAACATCAGGTTTCAGAAACCTAAACCTTCTTTTATGGAGGTTCGATCTATGATTGCTATGGAAGAAGAAGAGATGCTTCGTGATCAACAAAAACAAGATTCCATTCCTCATTCTGATCATTCTTCTTCTCCACAAGTTCTTGCTACCAAGGCTAATCCTCAACATTCAAATCAAGGGGGAAGCTCCACTCGCGGTGGAAGAGGTGGCTGGAATAATCGTGGTGGCCGTGGGGGTCGTAACAATGGAGGTTTTTTGGCGGTCATCAGCAGCATTGGCAGCAAGTAAACCCACATGCAGGATTGGTCTATGGTTGGTATCAACCATCATCTACTACAATGCAATCCAATCGTGGGTTGCTGCCCACCCCAGCAGGTCCGTTTTAGTACTCCTCTACTGGCCCAAGTAATTCAGCCCAACAACTACATGTTTTCTTTGGCCCACCAACTCCCTCCACTCCACAACAAGCTTTCATCACCACTAATCAGGCCCAACAACACCCTCAATTCACTGCTCAACAGCCCACAACACTTCCCCAAATGTTGTATATGGTCCATATGGACACCGGGGCCACCTCTCACCTTCACACAAATGCATGTATACTTCAATATGTTTCTAATAATCATAATTTTCCTTCTTCTGTTTTAGTTGGAGACGGATCTTCTATTCCTGTAAATAAAATCGGACATTCTATTCTTTCCAAACCTAAACCATATCGCACTCTTACTCTAAAAACATTCTTATCACGCCTCAAATAGTTAAGAACCTTATTTTCGTTTGTCGTTTTACATGTGATAATATGTGTTCTGTTGAATTTGACCCCCTTGGTTTTTCTGTGAAGGATTTACAAACCAAACAAACTCTCATGCAATGTGATAGCACAGGGGATCTCTATCCGGTCACCTCTCCTACTCCTCAAGCTCTTGTTTCCATCGCTCCGTCTATTTGGCATCAACGTCTTGGTCATCCCGGTCCACAAGTCTTCAAGAAACTTATTGAAAATCATTTTATGTCTTTGTCTAATAATAAGCTTAATAGTTTATGTGAATCATGTCAACTTGGAAAACATGTCAAGTTACCTTTTAGCTTATCAAATTTTGTTTCTGATTCTCCTTTTGATATTATTCATTCTGATGTGTGGACTTCTCATGTCACCAGTGTTAGTGGAACAAAATATTATGTCATTTTTTGGATGATTTCTCTCATTATTTGTGGGTATATCCTCTTGTTGAGTATTTGAGATATTGAAACTGATTTGGCATATTTGGTTATTTAGGGAAGCCTTTTTAGGGTTAATCATTTTATGATTCCCTACGATGCCTTTACAGTAGAAGTTCTTAATCGAGCTCTTCTAAGGCATTGGTTTTTATATTAGGTATAGATTTTATATTTATGGCATATATTTGTTGTTCCCTATAAATAATCATTAGGTTTACTTTTGGTGTAAGCTTTTGACCAAGATTAGGGTTTTCTCTGTACGTTCATCTCATAATCAATACAAGAAAAACCTTTATCATATTACTTGCATATGTTGGTGATTGATTCTTGATTGTTCTTGATATTCCGCATTCGTCATCTCAGATTTATTCCTAACAAGTGGTATCAGAGCGGGTTCTTGTAGATCTCAGCGATTTTTGCAAGAATCGATCTTGTTTATGGCGATATTTTATCATGAAACTCACCTTGTTCTTCAAGTTTTGTAAGTTTTCTGAAAAAGAAAAAGTCTTTACCTCGTTTTTATTGGAAAATCTTGTTCGGATCTGTTATCTTCTACTCATTATTTCATCTAATTTGTTCTTGAATCGTGTTTTGGAAGAGAGTTAGAAGAAAATTTTCGTGTTTATTTGAATTTTCGTGTTCAGATCTGTTTTCTCTCACTAAAACTCCATTCAGATCCGTTTTTCTCTCTCTAGAATCTTTATCAGATCTATTTTCTCTCTCTTCAAGTTCTATCATTTGTTGAAGATCTAATGGATTTTTTATCCTGTAACTCCATTTTAAAACTTGGATTAAAGGTCACTAAACCAATCTATGGTGTAAACAAATCAACTTTGTTTCATGTTCTTGGTGATTCTACGTTGAGGAATGTTACTGAGTTATATAATTCTTTTGTTGATAAGAAAATAAATCATTACTCACGGGTTGATGAACGTGAATTGCAAAAGAATGAGAGAATAGTAGAACAATTTCGTGTTATCTATGAACATTTAGATCGGGAACATAAACAGATGTTGAAGATAAAAAGGGCTGAAGAAGAAAAAGAAGAAGTTCATAATGTTCCTCATGTTTCTGAAGAAAAGATGACTCCAGATGTTCTTGTTGAGGGGGAGTCAAGTGGTTCATGTTTTTCAGAAGAGTTACATTCCGAAATCGTGAAAGTGAAGACATTCTGTTCTATTGGAACTCAAACAGATGATTCTTTATGTTCTGAAGATGATTTTGAAGGAATGATTCCTTACAGAAAGCCAATGATTCAAGAAATTCAGATTTATCAAACTCCTAAGGATTGTGTTCAAAGGTCTTCTAATGTTCAAATTCAGAATAGTGAAAAGGTTGTTCAGATTCACAATTTGTTTATGAAGCCTAGAAATCAGAAAAGGAAGAAGAGGAAGAAGAACAAGAGTAAAATAAAGAAGGTTTGGATGCTCAAGGTACAAGTATCCAATGCTTGTGAAAAGGTTGAGAAAGTTGATGTCAAGCATGCTCAAAGAATCTCTGATTCTCATTTTTCTTCACTTAAAAATCTTAGAAGTTGGAAGGAAAAGAAAAGAGAATTTGGTTGGTTTAATGAAATTTTTGGAAATTTTTGTTTTCCAACTAAGAAGCGGGTATTATTTTCAGAGGATGATAGATTTTCTTCAAATAAGTGGTTATGCAAGAAACATACTTCAATGTTGAATCTTAAATGGGTACCAAAAGTCCCATAAAAGTTTTGTCCTTTATCAAAAAAAAAACGAAAATGGGGACAAAATCTTGGTGAAATCTGATGGATTTGGTTCAATGATATGATATTGTGTTGAAGAAATCAATTTTATTGTTTTTTTTTGTGTTGGAATTGACAAAAGTTGAAAAAGTTGAAAAGATGGGGTGAAAAGGGACATTTTCTGAAAATAGGTAATATTCAGACATATTGCAGTGAACAGTGGGTGCAAGCTGTCATATGTACTTTTGATAGGGGCTATTTTTGGAACTTTGGATAAATAAAAGGTTAAATTCGGAATTACAATTAAAGATGAAGTTTGATCCATACATTGGGCTGCATTTGATTCTTCACTGATTCTCTAGGGGCCAATTCCGTAACTATAATGTGAAATACTTACTTTGCATTCACTGTAACGATCGAAAAAAAAGGAGGATTTTGTCATTTATTAAAATACAAGGGATGTTTTCGGGATTTTAGCCATCTTGTTGCCTCTCATTCCTGTGTTTGTTCTTTGAAGCGAAAGTCAAGAGACGAAAGATCAAGAAACGAAAGTTAGTTTCTTTTGCTCGTCCCTATGAAGCGAAGACAACCAAGACGCGAACATCACAACCAGAAGCGAAACTCAGGTCAAGAAGCGAAAGTCTCAGTTAAGAACCGAACCCACAACAACCGAAGCCGAATCTACTGTTCACAACCGAACGTTCGGTTGATTTTGCTTTGGTATGAAATTGAAGCGAACTGCAATTCACTTTCGGTCCTTAATCTGCGTTCGATCCTTTATTACTTTCGGTCCATGTCAATTTGAAATCGGGGCCATAAGGAGCGAACATGCAACTGGAATCGGAGCGAACCTTGGAGTCAAGAGCGAAAGTCTAGTAGAAGCTCAAGAAACGAACTTCATCAACCAAAAGCGAAATTCATAGGAGCGAGAGGTCAACGATTCGGGGCTGCCTTGATTTGCACCATTGGACTTGAAGCGAACCTTGTCGATGTTTCTAAACTCGGTTACTCTCGCTCAAATTAAGAGAGTTCGATTTCAAATGTGAAGACTGAAAGCAAAACGAAACTGAAATCGGGGTTCAAGCATATTAAAATCGGAATTTTTGTTGGAATTGGATGTCAAAAATCGTCGGCATCGTGAAGTCGCTGTTCGATATTTTATACAATCAGCACTCCAAATCTGATAACGAGTCTTCTAGCTTGTGAATTTGACACTGGGAAATAGGAACGAAACATCAGTCGACGTCATTATTCTAAATCGATTTGGATTTTGTTTGAAAACAGAAAGCAGTAGTATCAAAAGTGATTTGGGATCTGAACCGATCAAACTACGATCGGAATTTGATAAACGTGCATTGGTCCTGAAACTCAAATCTGAAACGGATATTAAAATCGAAATAAGAGAAACTACGATCAGAATTTGTTCATCGTTATAAACATCAAAGTTTTGAACATCAAAATTGAAATCGGAATGATGCTATCCTGTCGATCGGAACTTGATTTCATTTTGTTATTTGGATTGAATAAGATCGTTCATCAATTTTGACTTTTAAGAGTCACAGGCGTGTTCTTTTTCATTCATATGAAGAAGATGACTCTATGTTACAAATCTAGTCCCCGAGAGTTATCAAACATTACAATTTCCACCTTCCTCAAAGATCGTTATTTGTTTCAGCGGTACATTGAAGATAATTGGATATATTTTCATTCTTAGCCCCCTGACTTTCAGATATTCAAAGATTTAACCCCATATCCAAAAAAATTTGCAAAAATTTTGGATTTTTACCATTTTTACCCCTTCTTACCAAAATACTTTCATTTCTAATCATTTTCTTTGGTCTTATTCTTTTTAAACCCTTCTAAATAATTGCTTCGTTTCTATTCTTTTGTCTAAATTTAAAAATCGAAAAATACAAAATTAATTTTTTTTGTTATTTTTCCGGTTTTAATTTTTGAAGATTGGGTTTATTCTAAAGGGATTTATTTCATCTATTCTGACGGGTTTTGAAGATTGTTGGTGATTCTTCTTAACTTTTCGGATTCTCTCCATGGCATTTGTTGAAGATTCAAGGGGGAGTGATGATTATTCAAGGGGGAGTTCGTATTTGGCAGATTATTCTTATTTCTCTCGCTTTGAAGACCCCATGTACTGATGAGTCTCACAATTTAGGGGGAGAAATGCCAAGAAGATCAGAAATCGTGATCTTCATCAGTTTCAACATCTAGGGGGAGATTGTTGAGTATTTGAGATATTGAAACTGATTTGGCATATTTGGTTATTTAGGGAAGCCTTTTTAGGGTTAATCATTTTATGATTCCCTACGATGCCTTTACAGTAGAAGTTCTTAATCGAGCTCTTCTAAGGCATTGGTTTTTATATTAGGCATAGATTTTATATTTATGGCATATATTTATTGTTCCCTATAAATAATCATTAGGTTTACTTTTGGTGTAAGCTTTTGACCAAGATTAGGGTTTTCTCTGTACGTTCATCTCATAATCAATACAAGAGAAACCTTTATCAGATTACTTGCATATGTTGGTGATTGATTCTTGATTGTTCTTGATATTCCGCATTTGTCATCTCAGATTTATTCCTAACACCTCTACGTGTGAAATCCGATGTTTATTCTAAATTTGTCCATTTTCGTGCTTTTGTGCTAAATCATTTTCAAACTGACATCAAAGTCATTCAATGTAACAATGGGTGTGAGCACCAAAATCACAAATTCCAACAATTATGTCATGATAATGGCATTCGCATGCGTTTCTCGTGTCCACACACATATCAACAAAATGGAAAATATGAACGCATGTTACGCTCTATCAATAATGTCGTTCGTACTCTTCTTTTCCATGCTCGTCTTCCTCCCGAGTATTGGGTAGAAGCTCTTCAAATGACTGCATATCTCTTCAATATTCTACCCTCCACCACCATTCGAAACAATACCCCATTCCACAAATTATTTCAAAAAATCCCACCTATGATCATCTTCGAGTGTTTGGTTGCCTGTGTTTCCCAAACATTGTCACTCCTCACAAACTTTCCCCTTAATCGACCCCTTGTGTTTTTCTTGGCTACCCAACCAATCACAAAGGATATCAGTGTCTAGACCTTCACACAAAGCAAATTATCTTCTCTCGCCATGTAGTCTTTGACGAAACTGTTTTTCCCTTCAGGTCTATGACTCCCGACCATGCTCCTTCCTATTCGTTTTTAGATCATGTGAGTCCTCATATTTTTGACTCTCCTTCCTCGGCCTCTCCCATTAACGAGGATCCTCCTGTTATCGATGTGCCTCCTCCTTCCGAGGATCATGACACTCCTGGCGTCGTACCTTCTGCTCCCACTATCGAGGAGGTGCCTCATCTCGAGCCCTCCTCTCTTGCATCTACACCGGCTTCCAACCCTTCCACCACGACTATCCCGACCTCTCCTATGACTACCACCTCTCATACTCCTCACCCCATGGTCACCCGTCTCAAACGTGGTATTAAAAAAACAACCATGTGAGAAACTAAATATTCATGTTGATTCCACTTCTCCTATTCCTCGCACTTATTTACAGACATTTAAAGATCCTAACTGCTAAAAGCAATGCAGGAGGAATATTGTGCTCTAATTAAAAACAACACGTGGGTTCTCGTACCACGACCACAGTGTGCTAATATTATTAATTGCCTTTGGTTATTCAAAAATAAACTTAATGCAGATGGTTCGTAGTCTCGATAAAAAGCTCATCTAGTTGCAAATGGTCGTAGTCAGAGACCCGACATTGATTGTGATGAGACTTTTAGTCTTGTGGTAAAACCTGCTTCTATTCGTACTGTTCTGAGCATTATTGTCACTCACCATTGGCCTATCCGACAACTTGATGTGAAGAATGCTTTTCTTCACGGTCACCTTGATGAGACGGTTTATATGCATCAGCCACCAGGTTTTCGTGACCCTCACAAACCTGATCATGTCTGTCTACTTCAGAGATCCTTATATGGGCTCAAACAAGCTACTCGAGCATGGTTTCAACGCATTGCTATGTTTCTTACTCGCCTTGGTTTTACTAACAGCAAGTGTGATTCTGTTGGGGTACAAAGTTATCCATGTATGACTTTGTAAATGGGTTGACTTTTGTAGACCTACTTGCATGTGGTGCATTAGCCTTTTGACTCATGAGATAGAGAGTGAGAGAGAGACATGTAAACACCTCTATATAAGGTGGGTTTAGTCCACTTGTAAAAGTGTGCTTGAGAGGTGTAAAAGTGAGTGTGTGAGTGTGTGTTATTTATGTAGATGTAGATTTATGTCCCTTTTTGTAACACCATACATATTCAATACATCTCTTGAAAACCCAAATCACCATGTTCATTGTGCAATCTTTAATTCTGCATGCCAAACCAATGTTCATAAGTCACTACAATTGGTATCAGAGCGGGTCTTCAATGATCAACGTGATTTGTTGAAGAACGATTCTCGGTTTGGCAAAATTTGTCACAATTGGAGCATTTATGGTGAGTCTCTCTCTATGATCTCTCTTAATCTCGTTGATTCGTGCGTTGCGTTCTTGATTTTTGATCGTTTTGATTCATTGGATCTAATTTGTTTCAATTCCTTTTGTTTGATCCAATTAAATTTTTTTTTATGAAGCCAAAATTCGTTGAGACTTAATTCTGTTTGATCGTGATCCCAAAAGTCAATCAAAATCTGTTTCAATTTTTGAGCCCAAACATTATTTTTGTGTTTACTGTTCGTGGTCGAATTGGTATCCATTAATATTCATTAATCCAAACTTTGAAGCCCAATTGGTGTGATTTGTTACTGTTCAAAACACTTTCGAAGCCCATAATTAGATCAAAATTCCTTCCGTCAACGTTGTTTGATTCATTCTTATTCGTTCACGGTTTTTTTTCTGATTGATTCACTTCGTATTACATCGATTGTGTTTTTCATTTTAGATTCATATCGATTTGATTCTTGATATGATTAATTTGTTCGTATCTGTTGTATATCTTGAAGTGTTCCATCTGTTTTCTATTTGTTCAATTTTAGTATTAATTGATGAATGATTGAAGAAATTGATCAAGAACAAGAGGAAAAACGATAAAGAACAGGAAGATCATGGTTGAAATTGTTGTTTATGTTCAATATTGCTTCCGAGTCATACATAATCGCTTGGTTATAGTTTCTGGTCGATGTTAAAGTCAATGGAAGGAAAGTCAAAATTGATTTTTGATTCATGATCAGTGAATTTCGACTGTCTAATGGGTTGCTTGAAGTCGAACTCACATTCTAGAATCGAAATCGACTTGGAAATCAAATGCTTAGAAGTCGATAATCAATTTTGAAGGATATGCTTTTGTGTCGATGTTCTTGATGATGAAAACTCAATTTTGGATGTTGATAGATATTTCTGGGTTCGTTATTGATGATTTGAGTTGATTGTTAATGACGAAGGGTTAATGATCGATTTGGGTTAACTGTTAGTTTTCGAAGAGTAATGTACCGGAAATCGACAATTTGGTGTTGATATTGAGAAATAAATTTCGAGTACATAATGGGTTTTGGAGTCAATTATATCAAGCAGTAAGAATCGCAATCGAAAGAAATTGTTTGGGTTAGAGAATTGAAGGATTGGATTGCTTGTGATTTCGAAGATAAGTGACGATGATGTTTTGGTTTAGATGAATGAAAACGAAGTATGATTGATAACAAAAAGTAGCTGGAATGTGATTTCGAAAGTTTGGATTTGGGTTCCTAAGTCATTGGTCAAAGAACGAAATCTATTGATCATGATGGTCGAAAATTTGGTTATACAGTCTATGGGTTTGATGTGCGAATGCTTGTTGTTGATGATTCGTTAACTGGGAAACGAAATTGGGGAAGAAAATTTTTCGTTGCTGATTAACGAAAATGGGCTGAAGATTTCGTGCGAAGGGAAGGAAGATGAAGTTTCGTTCGTTGCGTATATTTTCGTTAAAACGAGATTGGGGAAGAAGAAAGCAAAGTTTCGTAAATGACCCTTAAAGTTTTGTTAGTTTAACACCTTTTACAAATTTTCGACAGTTGGATAAAAATTTCGTATGTTTTGAAGAAGTGTGCAGAATTTTCGAATTTGGTCCCTGAAATTTCGACAATTTGGCAGCTTATACCCAACTTCATCAATTGGGGTATTTTTCGAATGTTTGGAGGACAAAAGGCAAAACTTTCGAAATCAGTCATTGAAGTTTCGAAAGTATGGCAGCTTTTGCCCAAATTCGAAAATGGACTGATTTTGTTGAGAAATTAAAGAATATGCATTTCAGGCCCCTGCAGTTTATGCGAATTGATGCTTTCTACCCAGCTTTGGAAAAGGGGGAGAGTTTCGCATTTTTGGCTGTTTTGGGCGCCCCGGGTCACTGCAGAATTCTGAAATTGACAATTTCTACCCATTTTTGAGAAATTTTGTCAAAGGCGGTCCGTGAACGAAGCTAAAAATTGAAGATTTTTTGGATTTTCCGGATTGAAGCAAAAAGTTTATGCCACATGTTAAGGGGGAGTTTTGACACGAAAAATTCTGAATAGAGCACGTTCTCTTTCCTTGAAGGTTTTATAATCAAATTTCGATTATAAAAAGGAGGAGAAATTTATATGGAAATTCGAACTTGAATTTTTCATATTACGCGGATTTGAAGACCGAAGTGACCTTGAATTTTTGAAGTACACAAAATGATGCAATTGGAAGTTTGGAAGTGATTTCGTTTCGAAATGGGTTTGGTATTATTGAAGATTTTTGGGTTGTGTTTTTATGCTCAACTTTTGGGTGATTATTTGGAGTTTGAGAAGCTCTTGATCATTCGTTCATGCTTGGTTTGTATGGTCTCACATCCTACAGCCCAAATTGAAGAATCATGGAAGAATTGAAGATTTGAAGTTCATTTCGACATGTGTCACCCTTGAGGCTCAGATCGCGTAGTTGCTCAATTTTGGAAGATTTGAAGTGGGTCATCTGTGACAACCCGAAATTTCTATCTTGTACAACATCTCAACTTAATCAAAGTCAGACTTGTTTCTGCTATCTTTTAGTACTGTTTAGAGTCCGTTTGAGTGTTCTAAGCCTAGTACATCCAAGGATCGGGTGATAGGAAGTATCTGCTTGAGTCCATTGTGCACCAAGCAAACCATAAACTTCATCGTGTGGAGTTTACGGCCACATCACATGAGTTTACGGCCGTAAACTCAAGGTGGCCGTAAACTCATGCCTTATACATGATGTTCTTCCATTTCTTCTTCATTATTCACCATTTCAACCTCAAGAACTTGATTTCTCTCTCAAGTATCATAAGGATCTTCGTTTTTATCTTCAAAAATGTAAGTGTTTCATCCTTTGATTAGTTGATACATCTCATTAACTAGTATCACCCTTTGATTTCATCCATTAACTTCATCTTTTGGGTTTGATCTTCAAGATCACCAAGAACACACACTAGTGTTTTGGACCGAAATCAACTCTTTTAGCTTCAATATCGTAAGTACCTCTTCCCTATACTTGTTATCTAGTAGAAACCCTTGATTGTGCACCTTGAAAACATCCATTTCCCAAGAACAATAGGAGTTTACGGCCAAGAGCATCTCCCTTGGCCGTAAACCCTTGTTAAAGGTGCATTTGTTGGCCATAAACTCCCTAAAGCTAAGCATTGAACCTAGAACACTTCCTTGATGCTTGAAAGGACTTTAAATCACTTTTTGCCACAATACTTTATGAGTTTACGGTCGTAAACTCATAGGGCCGTAAACCCTATTACCGTAAACTCAAGGGCCGTGAACACCTTGGCCGTAAACACCATTGTGTGGCCATACACCCCTTAGATGCAACCGTTTGTACTTCTAACACTTCAATCTAAGTGTTTCCTAAGTCCTAGGGTGCTTTCCTTACAAGATTAGTTGTATAAAAACTAATTATATACATATATGTGTCATTATATGCTTATTAGGATCCGTTGTGCTCAAGTCTTCACTTGACACTTAGCATACTACAATCGATCTTACATTCATATCACTCACTACAGGTGAGTTCATACCCCTTAACTTATCTTTTAAATGATTTTAAATGCTTTTATGGGGGGGGGGATACAAGTAGAACTATTATAGTTATTATATCAATCACATGTGATTAATAACTATCAAACAGATAGATTTCTTACATTTCAAACTGTGTTATTAAACAATCTGCTTCAAATCGTTTTATAAACACTTTTACATGTTAAATTCTTTCTATTAAACTATTTTAAACTTATACTTTGTCAAATCATGTCTATATGGATATAGTTATATAAGTAGGATTGAGAGGACTTAGGACTGATAACTCGCCTTATTTCTTGTTCCTTGTTTGGTTGTGGACTTAGGGTATCGGTTGTTTGTCCGAAGGTCGTTTGAATCTTAGTTATATATTATGTATATGTATATAGATATAAAAGTTCTTCATTCAGTTCAATACCTTTGGGTAGCAAAGGTATACAAACATGTTCATTCATACAAACAACACTGCTAGTAAACTATAATAGGTGTAGTTTAGGAAGTCACTAATACTATTTCAAGAACAATGAAACATACAAGAGTCAGTTCATACATGAGTCAGTTCAAACATGCTATAAAGAGAAACAGATAGAGCATACTATAACGAGAGACAATACTCACTATAAAGAGAAACAGATAGAGCATACTATAACGTGAAACAATACATACTACACACTATACACTAGAGAACATACTACATACTAGACAGAGAGAACATACACTACACTAGAACATACTATACAAATACAAGAATACTATAACAATAATGTGAGATACTATTTCATGTTTCGGCAATATACTGTTGCGTCACGTTTTGTACCCAGAGTCTCCTAGATGGAGAGCGTGAATTTGTGTATAGATCTATACGGGACTGACCCTCATACACCTTGCTGCTAGCTACAGTGGGACCTGCAGGTCTACGGGTGACGAATGTCATACCATTTCGACGTCTCGAACATCGTGTTATACTAGTCGATCAAGTATGGTTACAATCATATCACATTTTACCTTAATTAAACAAACAGGTTTAAGGTAGTTAGTACTTTGGTAGTTATCTAGATAAAACTACAGTACATCTTTATTTTTCCCATTTCATTCACATTGTGATCTTCTCACATAAACGGTAATGAAAACTATATTTTTGGTAATGATAGTCATACTTTGGGAAAATGCACACTTACACAAAAGAACAAACATAGAGAACAGTTGGGTCTTGGTAGAAGACCGCTTTAGTAGAAAATATAGGATTTTCTAGGAAGTTTACAAACATTTACATCAAATACTTACAACTTTTACATCAAACATTTACAAGCACATTCTTCAAACTTATACAAACAACGACACTAAAATACTTATGAACTCACTAGCTTTAATGCTGATCTACGCTTTCAAAATAACTTGTATTCTCAGGTCACCAGTAGACAGGTACCGATGACCAGGTTTTGAGAAGACGGAGCTTTCAAGACTCGTCTTTATTTTGATTAGTCATTTTTGGTGTCTTATAAACTACAGAACACACTTGTATTAAAATTATATTATTAATGCAATGGATGATGTTGTTGCTTGTTTACTATTATGCATTGTTGTGATACTGTACATGACGTCCTCCGCCCCCGAACGTTTCCGCCGTTACGGTTTGGGGGTGTGACAGATTGGTATCAGAGCATTGTTTATAGTGAATTGAGTATATCAACCCATAAAAGATATACAACTATAAACACAACGGGATTAAAATACTCTGACCAAGAGTTTATACTTTTAAATAATAAAATATTTAACCAAAGTATACATACCTGCATTCATACTAAAATCAATGTCATTAAGACAGAACAAAAGTATTACGATTGTTGGACAGCACGAGTAGGCTTGGGGGACATATAATCAGTTCTGGGAGTGATATAGCCTGATCAACTATATCCTTCCGAGAAGTGATTAGCATGTGCCTAGGAATGGTTGTGATGTTGCAACAAGTCTAAAAACTTACCAACACTACTACAATGAAAACATTAGAACAGAACATAGACTTAAAATACTATAGGAGTATTTTGTGTTACTATAATTACTTAGGTTCAAACTAAAAAGGTCTTTATTAGTATGTCAATAGTTGGGTGAGTGGATACGCTAAGGTTATATGTGACTAGGGTGTTATAGACTTACAATTTGTGATCTTTGCTTTACTTCCTGTTCCTTGTTTGGTTGTGGACTTAGAGTTAGGATCACTTATTCGAAGGTCTATCCTGTTTTGGTCACATATGACTGGTATGCACTGCGCAAATGTTGGAGTAACTGGTAAGGATCATCTTATAATTATCTTAATTAGTACGTCTATTAATTATTTCTTTACCCCCATTCTCGCACAGATAACATGGCTGGATTCCATCCCCATGGCCACCCATACTTCCCCAACCAAAATAACGGAGGATGGATCGATGATGAGCCAGAAGAGAATCATCCAACCCCTTTGGATGATGACTTCGCTGAGAACTTCCCGGAAGATTCTGACTCCGAGCCAGAAGTGAATGACCTACCTCTGGTAGCTCCAAACCCAAATCCTAACCCTCGTTCGTCTTTTCAAGGCCCGACGCCTCTGTGGGTGGAAAGTTTGGAGACGTGGAGCCAAGAACAGGGTCAACCCATTCCATACAATGGAGACCGAAGCTTCTATAACCTGAGCGAAGGAGGCTCAGTGGACAAAATCCTGCCTATTCTGGTCCGCAGAGTTTCTCGTATTGAGATTCAGGGTATGACAGCCCTCAACCGAGTCGCGGAAGTTGACGCCAATTCAGGAGTCAATACTGTCCGCATTCGTCGTTTGGAAGATGCTAGTGAGAGAGCTGAAAGAGACAATGAGTCTCTACTACAAGCACTAGCTGAGACTAGGGCTGAAGTCATAGAACATCGCGTGCGCCAGCGAGTGTACGAGCGACTCCTTCTTGACTTGGAGCGTCAGCTGGCTGATTTAAGGGTTCGCCCAAGGGGTTCCCGTCACCAGTAGGGAATGCTCTGCTCAAATTTCCTTTTGCATAAGGATTAGCCTTCTTTCTATGCTCTAAGTAGCACCTTTCCTTGTAATTTCCTGTTATTTTAAGACCTTGAACTTTCGGTCGATAGGTCTTTATTCTGTCAAAATTTTCTTATCTTGGTTTGATGTAAGACCTACTCCTAGGTCATTTTTCCCGAACTTGTTACATCTGTAATACCAGTATTATTGACAGATATCTAACCTCATGGAAATTATTATCCAAATGCTTTCATCATACTAGTACTAGATCTATATCCAATCATACTATCATTTATGTTGTTGGGCTATGGAGAGTTAGTCCATGAGTCACTCTCATCATTCTCTCTATTAAATTCTTATAAATATCTTCATCATTGTGATCTTATAGCCACGAAATGCCTCCACGTCGATCAACGAGGCGCACTACTCCAATAACTCCAAATCAAACTCCACCTCCTCCTCTTCAATACAACCCAGCAGCTATTCAAGCTGCTGTGAATGCGGCTGTTACAGCAGCTCTAGCCTAATTCACCTCGACCGGTACCAGTGGAAGTGGTACTAATGTGTCTCCCACTATTGTCGAAGCTCCAGTGTGCTCTAGGGAGTGCTCGTATAAGGACTTCACCAGCTGCAAACCCAGGGCCTTCAATGGAACTGGCGGAATCATTGCTCTCTCGCAATGGTTCGAGAAGACGGAGTCGATCTTTGAGATCTGCTCCTGTCCGGAAGGGAGCAAGGTAAAATTTGCCGCTTGCACCTTTGCGGACCGAGCCCTGACATGGTAGAATAGCCATGTCAAGTCACTATCTCTTATAGTGGAAAATGTTGTCGGCTGGGAAGCTCTAAACGAGCTCATGATCGAAGAGTACTACCCTAGGGGCGAAGTTCAAAAGTTGGAGCAGGAGCTCTAGAGCCTAACCATGAAGGGCTCCTACATAGTCTCCTACACTGCCAGATTCAGCGATCTGGTAGCGCTATGTCCCGGAATGGTCCGTTCTGAAGCAAAGAAGGTGGAAAGGTATATATGGGGGCTAGTGCCTCCATTTCAGGGGAATGTCCTAGCTTCAAACCCCACTACCTTCGATAGTGCCAAGCGATTGGCACAACGGCTCATTGACCATGGGGTCCGTACCCCGTCAACAACAACAACCCTATCCATCTCAGAACCCTCCAAAGTCGTTGATAACAAGCGGAAGTTATGGGATGACAAGAAGAAGAAAGCTGCTAAGAAGCAGCAGGTCGTATCAGTTCATGCTGCGATAGCACCTGCCGTTGCTGCACCGGTAAAGCAGTACGCTGGAAACTTGCCGAAGTGCAACAAATGCAGCTTCCACCACAATGGACCCTGGCGGGAAATGCAGTGCCCAAACTGCAACAGGAAGGGGCACACAACCCGTTTCTGCAAAGCTCTGGCAAGGCCAATCACCCAGGTCCCCGGCGCTGGTGTGGGCCAGACTTGCTACGGTTGTGGCGAGGTGGGCCACTACAAAAGGAACTGCCCGAAGGCAGGGAATGTCGGAGGAGTGGGAAGGGTTTTGGCTATAGGCCACGAGGAAGCAGTTGCAGACCCTATAGTGGTCACTGGTACGTTTCTCCTCGATAACTCTTATGCATGCATTCTGTTTGATAGTGGAGCGGAGAGGAGTTTCGTGAACCAGAAATTTGCTCACTTGCTTAAACATAACTGTAGAAATGGCTAACGGAAAGACAGAGAGCACTAGCTGCATATACATAGGATGTACACTAACACTAGATAGCCATTTATTTCCAATCGACTTCATGTCGGTCTCAATTAAAAGTTTCGACGTCATAATCGGCATGGATTGGTTGAGTTCTCATCGTGATGACATCATGTGTTACGAAAAGGCTGTTCGCCTTAATCTTCTGTCTAGCGAAACTCTAGTTATCTACGGCGACAAACCCGACACGACCCTTCGTATCATCTCGAGCATTCAAGCCCAGAAATTCTTGCGAAAGGAATGTCGCGCATTCCTTGCTCATGTTGTCGATGTGAGCCAAGAGTCAAAAGACATAAAGAACATTCCAGTAGTATGCGACTTTCCCGACATCTTTCCAGAAGAACTCCCAGTATTACCTCCGCAACTTCAAGTCAAGTTCAGAATCGACTTAGTTCCATGGGCTACCCCAGTAGCCAAATCGCTCTATCGTCTAGCACCAGCCGAGATGCAGGAACTATCTAGTCAACTTAACGAACTGCTCAGCAAGGGCTTCATTAGGCCAAGCTTCTCACCCTGGGGAGCACCGGTCTTGTTCGTCAAGAAGAAAGACGGATCGTTCCGTATGTGCATCGACTATAGAGAACTTAACAAACTAACCGTCAAGAATCGTTACCCGCTGCCTCGCATTGACGATTTGTTCGACCAACTTCAAGGGGCGAACTTCTTTTCAAAGATTGACCTGAGATCCGGGTATCACCAATTATGAGTGCTTGGGGAGGATGTTCCAAATACAGCCTTCCGAACTCGTTATGGACACTACGAGTTTGTAGTGATGCCGTTCGGATTGACCAATGCGCCCGCAGTATTCATGGACTTAATTAATAGGGTGTGCCGTACTTACTTGGATCAGTTCGTCATTATCTTCATCGATGACATACTTATCTACTCTCGTAGTAAGGAGGAGCATAGTCAACATCTGCGTCAGGTCTTAGAAACACTGCGATCAGAGAAGCTTTATGCGAAGTTCTCGAAATGCGAATTTTGGATCCGAAGAGTCGAATTCTTAGGGCACGTGGTTAGCGAAGAGGGAATACACGTGGACCCTTCCAAAATCAAATCCATTGAGAACTGGTCAGCACCGAAGACGCCTACAGAAATTCGTCAATTTCTAGGCCTCGCTGGCTACTATCGCAGGTTCATTCAGAACTTCTCTCGGATTGCGAAACCGCTTACAACACTGACCCAGAAGGGTGTGGCCTTTGACTGGGAAGAGAAACAAGAGAAAGCGTTCTAAACGCTAAAGCGAGCCTTATGCACTGCACCGATATTGTCCCTCCCCGAAGGGATATAAGACTTCGTGGTTTATTGCGATGCGTCCAATCAAGGGCTCGGCTGTGTTCTGATGCAACGAGGTAAGGTCATCGCCTATGCCTCAAGACAGCTGAAGACGCACGAGGTCAACTACACCACACATGATCTTGAGTAAGGAGCAGTAGTGTTTGCTCTAAAGATCTGGAGACACTACCTGTATGGTACGAAAAGCACTATCTTTACAGACCACAAAAGCCTACAACACATATTCGACCAGAAGGAGCTCAACATGAGACAACGACGATGGGTCGAGCTACTCAGTGATTAAGAATGTGAAATTCGTTATCATCCCGGCAAGGCCAACGTAGTAGCTGACGCCCTGAGTCAGAAAGAATACTCTGGTCGTAGAGTCAAATCATTGACTATGACTATCCATTCACACTTGTCCACACAAATTAAAGAGGCTCAGCTTGAAGCTTTGAAACCTGAAAATGTGGCCGGTGAATCCCTGAGAGGGATGGATAAGAACTTGGTGGTCAAGGGTGGCGGAGCCTTATATCTCATGGATCGGATCTGGACACCGAAACACGGTGGTTTCAGAGACTTGGTCATGACAGAAGCGCACAACACTCGATATTTCGTCCATGCATGTTCAGATAAGATGTATCTGGATCTTAAAAAGTTATACTGGTGGCCTAACATGAAAGCAGAGATTGCTACCTTCGTGAGTAAATGCCTTACTTGCGCCAAGGTTAAGGTCGAATACCAGAAACCATCAGGTTTACTTCAGCAACCATAGATACCTGAATGGAAGTGGGAGAGGATCACGATGGACTTCATAACCAAGTTTCCCAAGACAACGGGTGGTCTCGATACCATTTGGGTGATCGTAGACAGGTTAATAAAGTCCGCACACTTCCTGCCTATCAAAAAAACTGACAAGTTGGAGAAACTAACAAGAACATACATTAGGGAGATAGTACGACTGCATGGTGTTCCCATATCCATTATCTCTGATAGAGATAGTAGATTCACATCGAGGTTCTGGCAGTCGCTACAAAGTTCCCTAGGAACTAGGTTGGACATGAGTACAACCTACCATCCACAAACCGACGGACAAAGTGAGAGGACTATTCAAAATTTGGAAGATATGTTGCGAGCCTGTGTGATAGACTTTGGGAAGGCATGGGATACTCATTTACCCCTTGTCGAGTTCTCCTACAATAATAGTTATCACACGAGCATAAAGGCTGCTCCATTTGAAGCCCTCTATGGCTATAAGTGCAGATCCCCTCTGTGATGGGCTGAGGTGGGCGACACTCAGTTAGCTAAAGGACGAGTTCCTGACAGCACTCTCACAGGTCCGGAAATCATTCGGGAAATGACAGAGAAGATCGTTCAGATTCGTGAACGATTGAAAGCCTCTAGAGACCGACAGAAAAGCTACGCGGATAAGAGAAGGAAACCGTTGGAATTCCAGGTGGGCGACCGTGTTCTATTGAAGGTCTCACCGTAGAAGGGCTTAATACGCTTCAGAAAGCATGGAAAGCTAAATCCAAGATATGTAGGGCCTTTTGAGAATATCACTAGAATCGGCCCTGTAGCTTACAAACTCAAACTACCTCGCGAACTCAGTAACGTACATTCTACTTTCCACGTCTCGAACTTGAAAAAGTGTCTGTCCGACGAGACTCTTGTAATCCCACTCGATGAGATCGAGATCAACGAGAGCCTAAACTTCGTGGAAGAACCTGTAGAGATCATGGACCGAGAGGTCAAGCAAACGAAGCAAAGCCATATCCCGATAGTGAAGATTTGTTGGAATACCAGGCGAGGACCTGAATTCACTTGGGAGCACGAGGATCAAATGAAACTGAAATATCCTCATCTTTTCGTTTAGTTATTTGTAATAGCTAAATTGTTAAACTCTAATTTCGGGATGAAATTATCTCTAACGGGGGATGATGTGACAACCCGAAATTTCTATCTTGTACAATATCTCAACTCAATCAAATTCCGACTTGTTTCTGCTATCTTTTAACACTTTTAGAGTCTGTTTGAGTGTTCTAAGCCTAGTACATCCAAGGATCGGGTGATAGGAAGTATCTGCTTGAGTCCATTGTGCACCAAGCAAGCCATAAACTTCATAATGTGGAGTTTACGTCCACATCACATGAGTTTACGGCCGTAAACTCAAGGTGGCCGTAAACTCATGCCTTATGCATGATGTTCTTCCATTTCTTCTTCATTATTCACCATTTCAACCTCGAGAACTTGATTTCTCTCTCATGTATCATAAGGATCTTTGTTTTTATCTTCAAAAATGTAAGTGTTTCATCCTTTGATTAGTTGATACATCTCATTAACTAGTATCACCCTTTGATTTCATCCACTAACTTCATCTTTTGGGTTTGATCTTCAAGATCACCAAGAACACCAAGAACACACACTAGTGTTTTGGACCGAAATCAACTCTTTTAGCTTCAATATCGTAAGTACCTCTTCCCTATACTTGTTATCTAGTAGAAACCCTTGATTTTGCACCTTGAAAACATCCATTTCCCAAGAACAATAGGAGTTTACGGCCAAGAGCATCTCCCTTGGCCGTAAACCCTTGTTAAAGGTGCATTTGTTGGCCATAAACTCCCTAAAGCTAAGCATTGAACCTAGAACACTTCCTTGATGCTTGAAAGGACTTTAAATCACTTTTTGGCACAAGACTTTATGAGTTTACGTTCGTAAACTCATAGGGCCGTAAACCCTATGGTCGTAAACTCAAGGGTCGTGAACACCTTGGCCGTAAACACCATTGTGTGGCCATACACCCCTTAGATGCAACCGTTTGTACTTCTAACACTTCAATCTAAGTGTTTCCTAAGTCCTAGGGTGCTTTCCTTACAAGATTAGTTGTATAAAAACTAATTATATACATATATGTGTCATTATATGCTTATTAGGATCCGTTGTGCTCAAGTCTTCACTTGACACTTAGCATCCTACAATCGATCTTACATTCGTATCACTCACTACAGGTGAGTTCATACCCCTTAACTTATCTTTTAAATGATTTTAAATGCTTTTATGGGGGGGATACAAGTAGAACTATTATATTTATTATATCAATCACATGTGATTAATAACTATCAAACAGATAGATTTCTTACATTTCAAACTGTGTTATTAAACAAACTGCTTCAAATCGTTTTATAAACTCTTTTACATGTTAAATTCTTTCTATTAAACTATTTTAAACTTATACTTTGTCAAATCATGTCTATATGGATATAGTTATATAAGTAGGATTGAGAGGACTTAGGACTGATAACTCGCCTTATTTCTTGTTCCTTGTTTGGTTGTGGACTTAGGGTATCGGTTGTTTGTCCGAAGGTTGTTTGAATCTTAGTTATATATTATGTATATGTATATAGATATAAAAGTTCTTCATTCAGTTCAATACCTTTGGGTAGCAAAGGTATACAAACATGTTCATTCATACAAACAACACTGCTAGTAAACTATAATAGGTGTAGTTTAGGAAGTCACTAATACTATTTCTAGAACAATGAAACATACAAGAGTCAGTTCATACATGAGTCAGTTCAAACATACTATAAAGAGAAACAGATAGAGCATACTATAACGAGAGACAATACTCACTATAATGAGAAACAGATAGAGCATACTATAACGAGAAACAATACATACTACACACTATACACTAGAGAACATACTACATACTAGACAGAGAGAACATACACTACACTAGAACATACTATACAAATACAAGAATACTATAACAATAATGTGAGATACTATTTCATATTTCGGCAATATACTGTTGCGTCACGTTTTGTACCCAGAGTCTCCTAGATGGAGAGCGTGAATTTGTGTATAGATCTATACGGGACTGACCCTCCTACACCTTGCTGCTAGCTACAGTGGGACCTGCAGGTCTATGGGTAACGAATGTCATACCATTTTGACGTCTCGAACGTCGTGTTGTACTAGTCGATCAAGTATGGTTACAATCATATCACATTTTACCTTAATTAAACAAACAGGTTTAAGGTAGTTAGTACTTTGGTAGTTATCTAGATAAAACTACAATACATCTTTATTTTTCCCATTTCATTCACATTGTGATCTTCTCACATAAACGGTAATGAAAACTATATTTTTGGTAATGATAGTCATACTTTGGGAAAATGCACACTTATACAGAAGAACAAACATAGAGAATAGTTGGGTCTTGGTAGAAGACTGCTTTAGTAGAAAATATAGGATTTTCTAGGAAGTTTACAAACATTTACATCAAATACTTACAACTTTTACATCAAACATTTACAAGCACATTCTTCAAACTTATACAAACAATGACACTAAAATACTTATGAACTCACCAGCTTTAATGCTGATCTACGCTTTCAAAATAACTTGTATTCTTAGGTCACCAGTAGACAGGTATCGATAACCATGTTTTGACAAGATAGAGCTTTCAAGACTCGTCTTTATTTTAATTATTCATTTTTGGTGTCTTATAAACTACATAACATACTTGTATTAAAATTATATTATTAATGCAATGGATGATGTTGTTGCTTGTTTACTATTATGCATTGTTGTGATACTGTACATGACGTCCTCCGCCCCCGAACGTTTCCGCCGTTCTGGTTTGGGGGTGTGACAGATATCCATTCCTAACTTTGAGGGGGAGAATGTTGTGGTACAAAGTTATCCATGTATGACTTTGTAAATGGGTTGACTTTTGTAGACCCACTTGCATGTGGTGCATTAGCCTTTTGACTCATGAGATAGAGAGTGAGAGAGAGACATGTAAATACCTCTATATAAGGTGGGTTTATTCCACTTGTAGAGGTGTGCTTGAACACCCAAATCACCATGTTCATTGTGCAATCTTTAATTCCGCATGCCAAAACATGTTCTTTAGTTACTACAGATTCTTCATTGTTTATTTTCAGTCAAGGTACTCATATAGCTTACTTGCTATTATATGTGGATGATATTATTTTTACATTCCCATCTCCTGCGCTTCTCACTACTATCACTTCAGTTCTTGGATCTGAATTTTACATGACTGACCTTGGTGATCTTCATTATTTTATGGGTATTTTTGTCTCAACAAAAATATGCCAATGACATCCTTGACCGTGCTTCCATGGCTAACTGCAAACCGGCTTCAACTCCGACTGACTTATCTATGAAGTTTGATGGGTTTGGGCCTCCCGTTGATGATCCGACTTTATATCGCAGTCTAGCTGGTGCTCTTCAGTATCTTATTTTCACTCGTCTAGACATCACTTATGTTGTTCAGCAGGTATGCCTCTATATGCATGATCCTCGGGAGCCCCATTTCGCTGCTCTGAAACGCATTTTACGATACATTCGTGGCACCACTGCTCATGGCCTTCAGATATACTGCTCTCCCTCTCGCGATATTATTGTTTACTCAGATGCTGACTGGGTTGGTTGTCCTGTCACCAGGCGCTCCACCTCCGGTTATTGTGTGTTTCTTGGTCATAACCTTCTATCATGGTCCTCCAAACGCCTAAATACTATCTCCCGCTCCAGTGTCGAGGCTGAGTATCGTGGGGTTGCCAACGCTGTTGCCTGTTGGAACCTGAAAGTGAACCTCTAGCAATCCTAAGTACATATTCCGAAGTGTGTTGGCTCCGAAGGGAAAAGTGTTCCGGAACCTGTCCGGAGCTGAAGAGGAGAAGAGGAGGAGTATTTAGAAGAGGAACACATTCCGGAGTGATCCTCACGTTCGGAATGTATGCTGATCCGGAAGAACACTATTTTGTCTTTTGTCATTAATTATCCTTGTATTGATGTAATGTTTCATACGACTCAGCCTTTTGTTATATTAGACAATCAGAATGTCAGAAATAGTTCTATTGTCCGGTCCTATGTAAGTTACTTAGTTAATTCGATGTAGCACTCTCTCCTATATATGGGAAGCATTCAATACAAGTAAAACACGGATCTTTCACTCACTTCTAGCATTTACTCTATCATATTCAAAAACATTCTTGTTCTTCATTTATTAACTTTACCTTGATCATTGACTATTTATTCTCAATCAATGTCTTGATCATTTGTTGAATTGATTATCTAAGACTTGACTGGTCTCTCCAGTCTCGACTTGAACATCCATTAGCAAGCAGACATTGATCTTAAGCATTCACTCAAGGTTTGAGTTTTCAAACCTTGTCCCTGCGCATCAATCTTGTTCTCACAATTGGTATCAGAGCTTGAGTGGTTGTCCTTTGAATCTATAAAGATCAGATTATAGTTGATCTGAAATCACATTGGTGTTTCAATCATTTCTGTATCAAGGATAAAAGTTCTTCTATATACCACTTTAGCTTGAAGATATCTTGACTTCAATGGCTGCTTCTAATCCTCAGCAAATGATTTCAATGCAAATCGCAAATAGCGTGGGTGGCCCTACTCGTGCCCCATTGCTAGTTGTGGAAGAATATGATCATTAGAAAATGGAAAGGTTTTTATTAGCCAAAGATAAGGGTGAACAAATCTGGAGATCCGTCAAAGAAGGCCCTCATGTTCCTGTAAGAACAGTTGTAAGAGATGCAGCTGCTCAGCTCATGCGAGAAGATGAAGCTCGTCAAGCTCCTCTAACCGCAGATGATATCGAAAAGCTGCATGCTAATCAAGTTGCCTTCTCAGAAATGGTGTTTGGTGTTCCTCCATCACTCTTTGAGTATATTAAGTTATGCAAATCAGCCAAAGAGATTTGGGACACTCTTCAGGATTTGATTGAAGGTTCTGAAAATATGAAGGACAAGCGCCTCACCTCGGTTGTCAATGACTTTGACACCTTCACCACTACTCCAGGTGAATCTGTAGCCTCAGCCTCCAACCGTTACCGAATCGTTGTCAACAACATGATTGTTCATGGGATTGTTTGAACTCCTCTTGAGTACAATCTTAAGTTCATAAACAGTCTTGGTAAAGGATGGGGAAATGTAAAGTCCTGTCATCAAAGCAATGGTTCATTGAAAAAGTTAAAACTCTACCAACTTTTTGATGAGCTTCAAGGACATGAATCAAACGTTGCTCAAACCATAAGGGAACTTTCCGGAGGTCCACTTGCTCTCGTCAGTTCCTTTGAATCAACCATTCCGAACTCATCTGCTCCGGAACCTTGCAAACCCACTGTTCCATTAACTCAGTCATCCTTACCTACTTTACCCACACAAATATATCATGCTGATGATTCAGAAACCTTGGATTCCGAACTCCGTTTCCAACAAGAATTCACCTTACTCTCAATGAAATAGAAACGTCCTTTCAATCCCTCTTACAAACCATACCAAAACAGATTCAGTGCTCCTCACCAAACCCCTCCTCAACCATATTCCTCTCCGGAACCGAAACAAACTTCTGAAAATCCTCTTGCATACAAGCCTAACCTCACTAAACGAAACTCCGCTCCGGAATCTTCTCAAAATTCCAAATCGGACAAACCAAAGATCTTGTGTCATAAATGTAGTCATGCAAACCACTTTGCCAAAGATTGTCTAGCTGATGCTCCACAAAAACCAAAAGTCAAAGACTCAGCTTACTATGTCCGAAGAGCACAAGAAATGGCTGAAAGTGAGAAAGCCTTTGTTACTACGGTTTCAAGAGATGTCGAAGGATATTGGTCATCCGGAGATGATGATGACTTGGTGACTGGAAGAAATATGTGTCTGATGGCAAGACAAATGGTTGAATGTGATGAAGGTTATTGGTCTTCTGGGTCCGAAGATGAAGATGATGTTGTTGAACCTCACTACTGCTACATGGCCACTAACGATCCACCAGGTCGAAGCATCGTTCAGCAGGTAAAATCTATGATCTCTGATAATAATTTTGATTTGACTTTATGTGAACCTTATCTTACCCTGATCCAAACTGATATGAACACCATCTATAAAGCCTATGAGTCTGCCATATAAGCCAGTGAGAAGAAGGATTGTGAACTAAATCGTCTTAGGTTACGTTTTGAGGATAAAAAAATGAAAATCGAGTCTTTAGAACATGAACTTGTAATGTCAAACGATGAATGTATCATTTTGAAAGATAAATGTGAAATCACCTATTCTGAACGAAATGTTTTAATTACTGATAACAAACGTCTCAATGCAAAAATAGATGCTTTGCACAATTCAGTAGACATGCTTGAAGCAGATATTCGGATGACTCATAACTTTCGTCATCCTTGGTCCAAAGCACCTGGTCTCGGAAGCGAGTTTCCGAAACTAGTTGTTAGTTCCTTGAAGGAATTGCAAAATTTGACATTCATGGGAGAAGTTACGAATATCAAACATTCGGACACCCCTGTTTCTCCTTTGTCTCCACTTCCTGAGACTCCAGATCATTTTGAGTCCCTAGTTCCTGAGTTCAAACCAATAGTTGTCAAGTGTCCTGATTCCACGCCTCTTCCGCCTCTGATAAACCTGGACCTGAATCGGACCACAGATTTTCATCATAGTCTTACCAACTGTGTAGACTATGTTCCTAAAAGCAATCACGTGAACAATTTCGTGATTGAAGAAATTAATCCGATGACATCTGAGACTACTTATGAGGTTGTGTGGGCATCCTTAGATGATAAAGTAGAAGTCTCAAGCTGTGTGTCCTCTGATTCTTGCGAATCAGATTCCTTAGTTGTTTCAAAAACTAAACTGGTTCCCATTGCTCCTGAGTTTAAGAACCCATCCGTAGGACAAACCTCTAAATCCTCATCTCATTCTAGAAGAAAACCTATGCTGAATAGAAAGGATATTGTCGATCCTAAAGTAGAAGCTCGAAATGCACACAAAAAGGAAGTTAAGACTAGACAAAATTACAGGTTTCTTGTTAATTCCAAACCAAGTTCATCCCGAAAACCTCATAGTCAAAGCTCCTTTGCTCCCACTAAGATCCTCCAAAGACCTTCCAAACCTCTTAGTCATGCTGAACCCAAGAAAGTCATCAGATCTACTCAGTCTCAATCTCATATAACTGCCAAAACCATTCGAAACACTTCAGATCCTCGGTCAGTGTCATCCGTGTTTGTTGCAAAATCTGATGGTATAATTTTTAAACCAAATCTTTCAGAAGCAAATGTACCATCAAGAAAATCCATAAATGCAAAGAAAACATCTTTTTCAAAATCTTCAAAGAAAAATCTTGTGTGGAAAGTCAAAACTCCCACCGATGAAACGACACTTCCGGAGAGTACGAATGTATTCTCCACTCCGGAAGTCAAGGGTCCGAAGCAAACAATTCTGAAACTCAAAGTCATTGAATATGACTATTGGATAGATGAAAAAACACTGGCCTTATGTCTGTTCCCAAAAATCACCAAGAATGTCACCAAGCAACACAAAGTTGTTCCCAAGTCACAATCAAAGCCCAAAGCCCGTGCCTATGTCCCAAAGTCTAATCTGGGGCCTAAAAACTCCATTAATCACTAATTTTGCAGGCACTTTGTGCTTCGGAGCAAGAAACAATATGGTATATTGATAGTGCTTGCTCCATGCACATGACGGGGCAGAAGGATTTTCTGCGAGATTTAAAGCTTTCTCCAAATGATGGTTACGTGACATATGGCAACAATTCCAATTCTCAAATTCGTGGTTATGGAACTCTCACCAATGGAAACTTCTCGATTTCACATGTTGCTTATGTAGCTGATTTGAAACATAACTTGATAAGTGTTGCTCAGCTCACTGACTCAAGTCGTCGTGTAGAATTTTGCAAGAAGTATAGCTATGTGATGACTGAAGACCGAAAAGAATGTTTGATAAAGTCACTCCGCAACAAGAACATGTACCCGCTTGACATCAACATGATTATTGGCAAACCGCAACTCTGCCTTCTCTCTAAAGTTGTTCCTGACGTCAGTTGGTTATGGCACCGAAGGCTCGCTCATCTGAACTTTCGGTACATGAATGATCTTGTATCAGGGGAAATGGTAAGAGGTTTACCTCTTCTCAAGTTCGAAAATGATCATTTATGTGCTGCGTGTGAGTGTGGTAAGCAATCAAAGAAGGGTCATCCTGTCATCATCGAAAAGTCCATTTCGGAACCATTGGAGCTTCTACACATTGATCTTTGTGGACCATCCACTGTAGAAAGTCTTCATCAGAAGAAATACATTCTTGTGATTGTTGATGATTTTACAAGGTTCACCTGGGTCTTCTTCCTAAGGCTGAAATCCGAAACAGCCTCTGAGCTCATCAATTTTATCAAAGGAATAGAAGTTCTTATCAAACTCCCGGTCGGGAGAATCCGAAGTGATAATGGTTCGGAATTTGTCAATTCCACGATTGAGAAATTTCTCACAAAAAAAGGAATCGATCACAACTTCTCAGCTCCCTACACTCCACAACAAAACGGTGTAGTTGAAAGACGCAATAGAACACTTGTTGAAGCCGCTCGATCCATGCTGAACTATGCAAATTTACCACTCTATCTTTGGGCTGAAGTTGTATCCACTGCGTGCTTCACTCAGAATCGAAGTATCATCAATCGACGCCTCAACATGACACCGTATGAAGCAATGAATGGTCGGAAGCCAACAATCTCGTTTCTTCATGTCTTCGGATGCAGGTGCTTCATCAAGAACAATCGTGATCAGCTTACCAAGTTCCAACCTAAAGCTGATGAAGCCATTTTCCTTGGGTACTCCTCAAAATCGAAAGCTTATAGAGTTCTTAACCGAAGAACCCGTGTCCTGGAAGAAAGCTTCGACATTACCTTTGATGACAACTTCGTTCGGATTTCTGGCCCTACTCACATTACAACTCACATCATGGAGTTCGATGCTCCTCCGCCAGGATGTCCAAACTCTCAAACAATTCTTGAAGTTGACTTTGAAACTCTCTTTGGTCCTTCCGAAACCGCTCTTGATTCGGAATCTCGATCAAGACCATCTCTCATTCCAATCCCTGCTTCGGAAGCCCTAGTCTCACAAAACGTTTCCGGTCCGATCCCAAGCCTCCCTCCATTTGATTCCGAACCATTTCAAACTTCTCAGTTTGAGGGGGAGAATGAAGCTAACCTCTCTCTTGAATCAAATGTGGATGGCTTCCAAGATGCAGCTGCTGATTTTGATGATTCCAATCCGATCAACAATGATGAAAATGAAAACTTCTTTGAGTTTCCTTCTGATGATGATGTTAACCTCTCTGGTTCAGAAGTTCAGGGGGAGCATCATCCCAATATTCAAATCATTCAGGGGGAGCAAATCAATTCCATTGTTGATGTAGGATCTACGGTTGCACAAGAACTCCCTCGATTACATGTTTGGACGAAGGATCATCCTCCGAACCAAGTGATCGGTAATCCTAATGTTGGTGTACAAAATCGCTCAGCTACCAACATCCAAAATGAATGTCATTTTTCAGCATTCATATCCATGGTTGAACCCAAATCCATCAAGGAAGCATTAGAGCATGCTGATTGGATTACAGCCATGCAAGAAGAACTGGCAGAATTTGACCGAAATGAAGTCTGGACTCTCGTTCCTCCTCCTCAACATCACCCCATTGTCGGTACAAGATGGGTATTTCGCAACAAGCTAGACGATGCAGGAGTTATCATCCGAAATAAGGCAAGATTGGTAGCTAAAGGTTTTACTCAAATTGAAGGTCTTGACTACGACGAGACATTTGCTCCTGTTGCACGACTTGAAGCTATCAGAATCTTTCTTGCTTATGCTGCTCACAAAGGCTTCAAAGTTTACCAAATGGATGTTAAGAGTGCCTTTCTTAATGGTGAACTTGACACTGAAATATACCTTCAACATCCCCCCAGATTTATTAACCTTTCCTTTCCAAACTACTGTTATAAACTCCGGAAGGCTGTCTACGGACTCAAGCAAGCTCCTCGGGCTTGGTACGAGACTCTCACCGATTTTCTCAAACGCTCCGGTTTTCAAAAAGGAATTTTAGATCCCACTCTATTCCGAAGATCAAACGGAAAGCATCTCATGTTGGTACAAATTTATGTGGACGACATCATTTTTGGATCTACGGATTCGTCTATGGTTGCTGATTTTGCTAAACTTATGATCAGTCGTTTCCAAATGAGCATGAATCGAGAATTAAGCTTCTTTCTCGGCCTCCAAGTCAAACAGACTAACAGAGGCATCTTCAATCACCAAGAGAAGTACATTTCGGAACTTCTCAAGAAATACTCAATGAACACCTATGCCTCCGCCAAGGTACCTATGGGCTTCAGACACAAGATTTTTGCCGACCCTTCGGGTGTTTCTGTTGATGAAAAGAAGTACCGTGGAATGATTGGATCCCTACTCTATCTCACAGCAAGTCCTCCGGATATTATGTTCTCAACATGTTTATGTGCCAGATTTCAAGTCAATCTAATGATGTCTCATCTTTTGGCTGTGAAACAAATATTCCGATACCTCAAAGGTACAAAGAGTCTCGGAATCTGGTATCCAGCAAATGAAAGTTTCCTTTTGCAAGCTTACTCTGATTCAAACTATGGTGGTCTTCAACTCGATCGAAAAAGCACTTCAGGTGGCTGTCAATTCTTAGGTGGTCGTTTGGTCAGCTGGTCATCCAAGAAACAAAACTGCATTGCTCTCTCTACAGCCGAAGCTGAATACATTGTTGCTGCCAGCTGTACCTCTCAAGTTCTTTGGATGAAATCTCAACTCTTGGATTATGGTTACCGATTTCAACGCATTCCTATCTACTGTGACTCTCAAAGTGCTATTGCAATCTCTCACAATCCAATTCAGCACTCCATGACCAAGCACATTGATGTAAGGTACCATTTCATAAAAGATCATGTATTTAATGGTAACATTGAACTCATTTTTGTTCCATCTGACGATGAGATTGCTGACGTCTTTACCAAGGCATTGGACGAAACCAAATTCAATGCTTTTCTCAACAAAATGGGTATGATGGTACCAGATCCTCAGTTCTTTCAAGAGACGTGTTCTCTTTGATAGAAGTATTTGAAAGAAATCTAGTTCCGATCTCAAAATCTCTTCATCTAGGAACTACTTTCTCTCGGATACTTAGGATCGTTTTACTTATCTTTGTTTCCTGACCTTCACTTGAGTTTTTAAACTGTACAGTTCATCCTGATCGTTTTTCTTTTTTAAATCCTCATTGGTGCCTGAATCATAGTTTCGGAACATACTTCTTGATTGAATCCAGATTTCCACTCCAGAAAGGCAATTTTCTCTGTACGAAATTTTATTTTTAAACTGCTCCGGAATTTCAAATTTGCTCCAGAATTTTCAAAACTGCTCCGGAATTTCAAATTTGCTCCGGAATTTTCAAATTTGCTCCGAAATTTTCAAAACAGCTCCGGAATTTCATATTTGCTCCGGAATTTCAAACTGCTCCGGAAATTTCTCAAATTTGTTCCTGAATTTCTGAATTGCTCCGGAATCTCAAATCTTGCACTTGACTATTTCTCTCTCCGGAACTGTCTCAAAAGAAGATATTCAGAACTCATCAATGTACCTACCGGATCATAACCATTCCGGACTCACTCATCCTGAATACCAAAGGGTTTTAAGACGAACTATCCACAACGGTTACTTCTGGAAATTCTTATCCTATCAACCTGTCGGGTTTTGAGCATTCTAACACTCCTATGGTGTACATGCAACCCTATAAACCTTGGATCTATGTTTTCTCTATTATACATGCAAATATTAACTATTCCAAGGTTTCATCCTAACTAGCATATTATGAAGCACCTATACTACAAAGTTCTAGTTAGATGACATACCTTTTGATGTAGCTTGATGTCTTCAAGCTTTAAGAGCTTAGCCCCAATAGTGTGGAAGCTTCAAATGGAATCACAAATCACCAAAACACCTTGGAAGAACTTGAGAGAATATGTATGCACACTAAAATCGGCCCACTCTTATTTTCACACACTTGTGCCAATTTTGTGAGCCAAGGACCCCTTTATATATTATGGAGGATTAGGGTTACATCCATGTAAACCCTAATACCCATGACCTTTCATTTACATAGGATCCATGGGTTAAAAGCTCTATGGACCATCCATGAAAGCTTAGCCCAACCTAAATGAACTTGGCCCATTCCTTATATATAAGAGTCCATATTTAATTAGTTCTTTTTGATCACTTAATTAATTCTAAATTAATTCTTGATCAATACTAATTAAATAATATGATTCCATATTAATATATTAGAACTTATAATATATTAATATAAATCATAAATATACTATTCTCAAAAGACTATCCATATAAATTGTGCCGGTGAAGTGCAACCCAAATGGACCATGCCGGGTCGGGTCAAGTACATACCAAATATAGTTATGGACTTAGACATTAATCCAACAGTCTCCCACTTGGATAAGTCTAAAACTATTATTGAGTATGACTTCAAAACCTAACTGGCAATCGTAGCTCTTAAAGCCGCTGTCGAACTCTGACCTTGTCAATGACTTGTCCATTAGATAAGGGATCATATATTCCTCCATTCTAGATATCATATGGACTGAGACATGGATTATAATCATTCTCTCTGTCCATTTGTTGTTTCCCGATTTTCGATTTATGATGACTGACTGATTGAACAAATCAAATCAGTCCTGGCTTGGCCAAGCACTCACATATGTCATCGCTAAATCATCGAGGGGCCCACAGATATCGTTTTTATCCCGAAGGTAAAAGGAATGGATAAACTTCGACTCATATGGCTTGTTCTACTACTTGTTGAATCATACACAAAGGCACGTTTTATAACATCGAGTTACCAAATGCGTTTTCGTGCAATCAATGTATAACCAACTCATAGTAACAACTCATATCTCTAGGTTTGAAGAATATAAGATATTATCGTCTCATGATCACTCGTGATAAAATCCATGAAGTGATTCAAATGAGCGCGGGTTGAATACAATAATCAGAACTTATGAGCACTCATGAGTGTTGTAGCACCACTTTGTCCACCAACTTGGACCTCTACAAACCAACCCATGACAGTCTTGATTCATATCTACTTCCAACATATGACTGACTGTGGATGGTTTGAATAACTTAATCATTCAGGAAGAGCGACTTAGTTATTCTGGAAGTCAAAACATGCAAAGTGAAACACAAGAATAAATGAATCAAATATGGTATCAAACCCTATGAATATAAATAAACACTTTTATTTATCACCATACTGATTACTCATTATTCATTGTTTCGGTTTTATCAACTTTATACTTGAATTAAAAACACTAGTTGTCCCATGCTCCAAGCATGTACACTATGTTTTTCTTAAACAATAGCTTTGCCATACACCAAGTATGCACTCTATGTTTGTCTATGATCCTTACTTTGTGAAATAAACCAATTGAACATAATTTCAATGATTCTAATTTCACACTCCCAAATCCTTATCGAAAAATGTGAGAATTTCAAATTCCTATCATTTATCGAAATCTGTTTAGATTTTAAACTTATATGCACTGACCCTCCTGTAATGAATATGTACAAAGTCACAAAGACTTGTCAACATTCATTATAAGGTATTCCAATGGAGATCAACTCCATGGAAACTAAGTCTCATATTCAAAGTACATTGCTTTGGACATGCTTCTTGCATTAAGTTTTCTAATCTTACACAGATAACTTCCACGTATGGAGACAACTCCATATTCTCATTTTGACTATCACCTCTGAATAAGAGATGCCTCTTTTCAGAATATGTCAATATGGTCCTTCCAAAATTAGCACTATACTTCCAACTGTCCCTGAGCAACCAATCTTTGGTAAACCTCAGATTGTCCTCGACAATTGCTTAATCATTTTAGTCATATCCAATTCTAGACCTTTTCCCTTCTTAATGCCTCTGGGCATTTGGAAAAATTTAGAAATGACAAATATTATAGCACATGCAATCGATCTTGTACCCAAAGCAAATGGTACACGATTCATGATGTCTCACATAAAGACATGATTCTAGACCAGTCTTTTGCTACAATATTTTTATTTGCCATGTTTTCAAAATTTGACTATGAAGAGGGATGCCGTAATCATAATCGAATTTTGAGAACGCAATATATATAATTTCCTTAAGTTGAACCAATCCAACATGAAATTCATATATATATTCTTGACTAAAGATGATTAAGGTCTCAATCTAAGCCTTTAGAACTGAAATGAAGTATATCCTCTCCCTTAATTATAGCAAAACAACTTTTTCAATCCCTACAGCCTCACGAATTGAAATTTTTGTTTTCTATAATTAACATTGCTAACTTGCAACACTAACAATAATTATCATGCTCCCACTAACATAATGATTATTAGCATAACACTGATGCTCCCACTAGCTTTGACATGTACTCAGAAATCAGCTGGACTTTTAGAAATCAATACTTTATTGACTTTCTTACCAAAGTTCAGATTTCTGATACGAGATGCTTTGATAAAACTTTATCAAAATCATACACCTTTCCTTAGATAGCATGCATGTGTGTCTAAACAATTTCAGAACTATGAAAAGGGATGTCGTAATCATAGTCTCAATTGTTTAGACCTTTTGCCATCTGCTTCAAATCTACTTGGTGGAAGTGTTTCCTCACCATCATTTTCATGAATCGGAGAGAAACCTTATGACCCTTAGATTTTATGGTGTATGTGTTCTTATCCATGTGAATCGTCAAAACCATAGTCACAAGACAAGGATAATGACAAATCCAAACTCATATGGACTGAACTTATGCAATCTTAACTTCTTGCCACCTGGCAGTACAGGGCCTGCCATTGCTTCCAAGTTGTTATGCAACCAATTGAGAACTTTCAGAACTCCTATGCAAAGCCAACTTTAACTGGAATGGGCACAGAATATGTCAACACGATAGGTTATAAACCTCAAGTCGTGTGCTAGTGAAGAACCTCAGGTTTTATTCTTGATTAGTTCTTGAAATTCTTTTTAGGATCTTTAAGACTCCCACTATCCTCTTGACATATAAGACTATCTTGCCAAATATTCAAGAGATAGTGCGAATTCTTTATCAAGACAAACACTTCACACAATTGGCCTTAGTTGGTCTTTGTTTTATCCAAAACATCACAACTTACCAATTTCAAATGTACAAGAGTAGGACACTTTTACTCTTACATTTGACAAGTGTTTTAAACCTTTCTTTAAGATATGTCACTCAAGTTACAATCTTGGAGTATGACTCTAAGAATTGTTTTGGAACGAAGTATGACTCATCTTCCTGATCTAACCATTTCAACAATTCATGACTCCTCTTCTTAGTCATAAGAATGCACTAAGATGACCTTTAGAGGACTAATTGTGATATGATTTCTAAATCATTAAGATGATCACAAACATGATACTAAAGTACTCTCCCATCTTTTCAGATTTGAGAAACTTTTATCTTTCTGCCTAATTTGATTCTTCCCATTCGTTCTGCCATACATTGAGATTTTTCCAATGTTTCAGAATTATACTTAAACTTGTAAGTATAACCATATTTACTAAACTTTAGTAAATCCAATAGTCTTAACGAGCTTTGTGGTGGACATGACCAGTGCACAAGAATGTGTACTCGATCCCTTAAGTCCTTCACTTGACTCACACATCCATGTGAACAAGTAATTAGTCTTGATTTTCCAATGCTTGAAAGTTCTCATTCATCATACTATTCAACTTGCATGATTCCAAGTTTCGGTCCAATTGAAACTTGGGTGATGAGGAACTTTCCTGATTTGGTAAATTTAGACACTACCACAAATGAAAGAATCAAATCCATTTTCCAATATTGTTGTCAGTGGAATCATATAAGCAACAATTTTCCACAAATGCCATTGTAAGGATACTTCAAATAAATAAAATTAAACAATTTTCTTTTATTTTAAAACTTTGTGGAAAAACTTATCCTTACAATCCACATGGAAAATTGTTGTTATCTATTCCTTAGCAATATATCATAACTTCTTAAGCAACTGCTCAAAATTCTGATGCGATCGAAATCCACCTTCGCGATCAGAATCAGCATATATTTCCTTTAAGATTTCTCTCTATTCTTTGATTCTTAAAACATCAACATGTGACCCAGTCACATCATGTAATGAGGATCTCATAATAGAACTTAACAGAGTTAGATAATGGGCTCTACCTGATGTATAGTCAAACTTATTGACTTTAACATCCTTAGGTAAATTTGGCAGCTTTGCAATCAACGCCCCTTCCTTTGGCAAAATAAACATATGGACCCTTTGGTAATGGGACTATCTCAGACTTAGCCTTTCTCTTTACCATTTGGTCAACCGGGTTGACTATGGCCAATCCCTTTCCATTGGGAAGAGAATGCTTTTTCTGGATTTCCAGTGTCACCATTTTCACTGTCCATAAAGTTTCTGGGAAGTTGATCTTCTAATCAAATTTGCTTTACTATCGTTCCAAATCATTGCTGATTCAGCAGCACCAAGCAAATAGATATGATCATTAAGGTTCATGTCATAGTCTGTTTCATAGTAGTCCCAAAGGAACTCACTATGTGACTTAGAAAGTGATTGAACATCCAACCTTCTTAAGACTTTGACACCCAACTCTCCCGGCTTGTCAATATGTGACTTCATCTCTAAGATGTGATCACACATAGACCTTGCTTGCCATTAGGGCTTGAGTGACCTTGAACTTGTGGGTTAGGGAGAATAATTGGAGGAGGTGGAGGAAGAGAAGTATGACTTCCATGAGCCAAACTCGGGAAGTCATATTCATTAGGAAAGCTTGGTTTGGGAAGATCATTGTTGTCTAAACCAGACATCAACAATGGGAGAAATTCACGTAAAGTTGATTTAAGTCCTTAATATAACACCCAGTATGATATATTAAGGCTAGGACCCAACAAACTATTTTATAACTTGGAAGAGGGATGCAGTAATCCAAGCTATAAAATATTTGAAGGTAGGTGAATGACGATTCGCCAATTTCCACCAAGATAAACGAAATGTATTATTAGGTTTTAATTGGTTTTGAAACTCCTAGATTCTTTTGAGATTCATTGAACTTTTCAATGGCATGTTTCAATCTCGAGTGTGCCCTTCAGGTTTTGTGACTGGGATGTCGAGGATCACAAAACAAGGTGTGAAGTAACCATGCGAATATACTTGGTACCCTTAATATTTACCCCTCAATCGATGTGCCGGTTAACCGCACGAGCTCCACCGATACTATGATAAATATTAAGTTACCCTTTGCCTACTTTGTTAAATCCAGGTTAGTGTGTCGGTTAACCACACACGCTCCACTAACGGTTTAAACAAAGTGAAAAGTGTAATTTCATGGATTAGCACCTTATTCACATTTTCCTAAGTAACTAAGATTGGGAATTAATAAAAGGTTTAGTTACTTAGTATTTATCATTAATACTTTTAATGAAGGGAGAATTATAGTCCTTGTCCTACCTATTCGGCTAACGACCCTCCACCAGTCAAGGAAGCGGTGGGTGAGAGTGGACACCCATTAAGCTGCCATTTTATAGGCAACAACCTTATACCCCCCTTATAGACCGGCTTCGTGAATGAGGCCTACTAATGGTAAGACGACTTGCTCTTATACATATAATATATTAAACTTTTAATATTATAATAGTATAAGGGTGTATTTTAGACATTTAAAATACTTGATGGTTTAATCTATTAATTAAACTAGACTTTTAATTTAATTAAACTCAAACCATATATTTATGGATTTAATAATACTCTTTTAATTAAACGCTTTAATTAACTATTAATAAAGTCCATAAGAGTTAATTTGAACTATTCAACAAAACATCATAATTCCAATTATTAAACTCAAAATTAAAACCATTTAATTAATTGTTTAAGTTATGAACCCACGAGTTTTAGAATTCAATTCTTTTTTTTCATAAAAAACTTTTCTCAAATTCCAAAACTTGAGGGCAAGTTTTGTAATTCTTGAAAACCTTTGGATTCCATAAGTTATGGAATTAATGGTGTTTTATGATGAAACTTTTCATGTTCCATAACTTAAGAACAAGTTATGGAATTTTTTAAAACATTAACACCAAATTTTGTAACTCCATAAAACTTTGAATCAAATTTTTTTTTTTTAAAAAAAACTTTCATATCCATAACTTATGGAAGTTTCAAAAACCCTTAAGATCACAACTTTAAAAAAAACTTTTGAGCTCCAAAATTTTATGACAAAATATGTAACTCCTTAAAACATTTAGATCAAACTTTTAAAACTAATAAAATAATCATATCATTTTATCTTTTACTAAATTTGACCTAATTCAACTCATATAACAAATGATTCAAATTTTACAAATAATTCGTTTTTCACAAAACAAGTAATTATCTTAAAATTTGACAAACGTCATGTTTTTTTTTTCTTTTTTTTTCAACTTGAAAATAAAACATTTGCATCAATATAACAGAAAACAACCCATGGCTCTGATACCACTGTTGGGTTTTGAGCATTCTAACACTCCTATGGTGTACATGCAACCCTATAAACCTTAGATCTATGTTTTCTCTATTATACATGCAAATATTAACTATTCCAAGGTTTCATCCTAACTAGCATATTATGAAGCACCTATACTACAAAGTTCTAGTTAGATGACATACCTTTTGATGTAGCTTTATGTCTTCAAGCTTTAAGAGCTTAGCCCCAATAGTGTGGAAGCCTCAAATGGAATCACAAATCACCAAAACACCTTGGAAGAACTTGAGAGAATATGTATGCACACTAAAATCGGCCCACTCTTATTTTCACACACTTGTGTCAATTTTGTGAGCCAAGGACCCCTTTATATATTATGGAGGATTAGGGTTACATCCATGTAAACCCTAATACCCATGACCTTTCATTTACATAGGATCCATGGGTTAAAAGCTCCATGGACCATCCATGAAAGCTTAGCCCAACCTAAATGAACTTGGCCCATTCCATATATATAAGAGTCCATATTTAATTAGTTCTTTTTTATCACTTAATTAATTCTAAATTAATTCTTGATCAATACTAATTAAATAATATGATTCCATATTAATATATTAGAACTTATAATATATTAATATAAATCATAAATATACTATTCTCAAAAGACTATCCATATAAATTGTGTCGGTGAAGTGCAACCCAAATGGACCATGCCGGGTCGGGTCAAGTACATACCAAATATAGTTATGGACTTAGACATTAATCCAACAGAACCTTGATTCCCGTGCCACGATTGCACGTTTCCTAAAAGCAAACATCAAATCGTCGGATGACATTTCCATTTTAAGCTTTGAACAATTCAACCTTTCACCTTCCTGTCCCATCAGTCCTAAAAAGGTACAATTTCATTCAATGCGACCCATTTGATCTCGGATCCTCATCATTACCTTTTTCAACCCGACCCATCTTCCCCTACCTATAAATACCCTTTCAAATTCCCTTTTACCTCTTTACGCTCTATCAACTCTCAAACCTCCAGAAACCTCTCACTGTTCTTCGTGTTCATCAAGCTTTCATCATTCTTCAACAATGGAGTCTTCAAAGAACCCAACTCAAACTGCATCAACTCCCAAGAAATCAATCGCAAGGAAGAAATCATCAAAAGGATCAAAGGGCTCATCTTCTTCTGCCGATCAAGAACCCTTTCTTAGAGATACAACCCAACTGTTCTCCCTAAATCCTCTAGACTACGATGAATCAATCAGGATAATGATTGAGTTCCTTGCAAATCATCCTCTCTCCATTCCACTTACCAAAACCCCTGATCCTCCACTCCCACTCACTCATCTTCATCGCGCATTCACAAGCATCAAAATCGAAGATGGAGTTCTGTTAACCACCATTGTTGATGATCGCACCATTCCTGTCTACAAATCGACCTTTTTCAAGGCGATTGGTGTCTCCCCTAATCCTATAGGTTTCGAAGTTGTTGAACCAACGGCTGAAGAGTTTCAGAGTTTTCTAAACTTCATTGGCTACACACAAGACTTCAAGGCGAAGGATTTCAATAAAACCGCTGTTTCTGGGCTCTGGACTGTTCTTATGCATCTCATTATCCGAGGGTTATCTGGCAAACATGGAGGTACTGATACCTTGAGCAAGGATTGGCTGAATGTAGTCTTCAGTATTTACTCCGGACGCAATAATGTTGTAGATCTTCCTGAAGTCTTGTGACAAGACTTCTGCAAGTTCGCCATGAAGAGGAAGTCGAACGAAATTTCAAGTCCTAGATTTTGGGCTCTGACGATTCAACAAATCTTCAAGGAGCTCAAAGTACCAATTCCGGTTAGCACCATTCCTCCGGAGGTATGTGTCTCTTTTAAAATAGTTAAGGCTTATAGAATTCCGGACCAATCATCCTTTGGTCTGGTCAGACGTCTTCCGGACAACATGTTGGCCATCATTCCTTCCGAATCTCCCTATTTAAAAAAACATCTTGAGACTTCGGTTGTGTTCGACCCAACACAACCTGCCCTGGTCTCTGTTGAGCCTACTCCGGAATAGGCCAATCCTGCTAAGTCCAGACCTAAAATCAAGAAAACAGCCAAACGGAAGGCTTCTCCTACCAAGCCTAAGGCCAAAAAGAAAACCAAAGTCAGTGCCCCCTCTCAACAGGAGGGCACCCATGACATTTCGGTTGATTCTGGCCGTCCGCACACCCCTCCTACCCACTCATCTGAGGTACCCCTCAATGTTTCAACATCACAAGCACACACTCACGGGGAGTCTCCACATCATCCACCCTCACCCTCCCAAAAGGGTGATGCCGGTGTTGAACAAAGTTCCTTGTAGCCCCCTGGAACAAACTCACGTGTCAAATTTGATATTCCCATTATCTCTTCCACACGCACACACTCCGGAACCATTGTTCCGGACCCCAAGCATCCGGAAGAAGGAGCAGTCTCTCCAACTTCCGATGCCACAACTGGTCTGATACCCGGAAGGCGTACAGGACGACCAGGTACTGATGATCCTCTTTGGGAAGATTATGTTAACATGGCCTCATCTCGGCGTCCGGACCTTACTCGAGCTCAAGTGGAATCAACTCTCATTTCCATGAGGAACAAGGCCATTCAGAGCAACATGCCCTATGTTCCTCCCACTGACGCAGATGTAGATGCTGAGCTTACTTCTGAACAACCTCCTATCACTACTCATCAAGGAATTTTCACAACTGATCCGGACGTCGAAATCTCTGAAGAAGTAATGTTGGACGATGAAGCAAGGATCATTCCGGAACTCACCATCAAGGCTTCTGCTCACCTTCAATCAAAACCATCCGCTTCCAAGTCTGCCTATGACTTCGGATCCTCATCCTCCACCACTCCGGACGGAGGCTCATCCCTCAAACTTCCAGAAGAAGATGCTACCACCAAACCGGGTCCCTCCATTAATCCTTCCTCACACCAGTCTCCTCCGCAACACTCTGATTCCGATTCGGAATCCTTTTCTGGTGATTATATTGACCCCTTCGCCCTTCTGGAAATCCGCAACAATGTCTCTGACACCATGGAAAAAGTGTCATCAGTGAAATCATCTGTAACTGAGATCAACTCAAAATTGGATCAACAAGTCTCCGGACTTAATGCCAAACTTGATGCTATTCTCCAATCTCTCTCCCAACAATCCGGACCATCGGCTGCTGAACGTGAAGCTCAACTAGATCAATTGATCTCACTCCGACTCAAGCACTCTATGGAAGAAGTCGACACCAAATATGACATTCTTGTTGATCATTACCTCAACACCATCACTTCCCTGCTCAAAGTCCATGACAACTTGGTGGCTGCTACCAATGACCTGATTAAGCAGACCCATGTTCGCCATGAGAAACAGATCCAGAGGCTTGAAAAGGAGATTAAGCAAAAGGATGAGATGAACCTCATCATTCAACAAGTCCTCATCAAACTCCTACGCTCAACTTGGAACATTGTTGATGTTCCGAACAGGAAGTTTGATGAGTTGATTGCCATCCTCAGCAGCACATTCAAGCATCTCTCCGAACAAGCTCCTACTGCCGAAGCCTATGACACTCTCACTCTTCAACTTTCCACAGGTCTTCAGAAGGTTTTCTCCGAACTTGATGATATCAAGGAAGACTTGACGCTTGCACCGGTCTCAAGATTCGCCGATGCAAGAGGGGGAGAAGGCCCAAGCAGAAGATGGAAACCAGCCTCGGAATTCACACTCCGGGATGAGGACCTGGATTCTGAAGATGAAGACGTTCAAATCGTCTCCGGATTCCTGGGAATCACTGAAGGATAAGGAGGCGAAAATGAAGACATTTATGTTCCGGATGAAGCTCCCAAAGGAGTTATTGGTCTTCAAGCTCCAAAGCTGACCATTCTGAAGGAATTAACTGAAGAACAAAAGAGCATCTGGTCCGCAGTCTCTTGGTCATCCTCTCTTCCGGAAGCTTTTGATATGGTTGTCAAAATGGCTAAGGCAAAATCATTTCTTACTACTTGTGACAACCGTCAATTTTTGGCCAAGTCAAAGTCAACTAAAGTCAACAAGTCAAACCGGTCAACTCATCTAACCCTTGTATATTAGGGTTTCCATTATGTTCCTTATTGAACCACTCGCAATCTTAATACAAAATATCACTTAGAGTTTTCACGTGTTCGGAAACTCTAAACCCTAATCAGGGCAAGTGACGAAACTACTCGATAAAACATTATTCCTTAACCCTCGGGGGCATATAACAATCATAACAAGACTTAACGAGGTTTACAAACCTTGAATTATAGAGCCAAACACTCAAAAAGGTCACAAAAGAAGTCTCTCCTAATCTCTTCCACTCTAACTCTCCCAAAACTCTCTAAGTAGGAAGAATCTCTCCAAGTATGTGAAATCTCTCCCAAATCTCTCTTTGTATGAGAAATCTCTCCAAGAATGTGAAATCTCTCCCAAATCTCTCTCTGTATGAAAAATCTCTCCAAGAGTGTGAAATCTCTCCTAAATCTCTCCAAGAATGTGAAATCTCTCCCAAATCTCTCTCTGTATGAGAAATCTCTCCAAGAATGTCAAATCTCTCCCAATTCTCTCCAAGTATATGAAATCTCTCCCAAATCTCTCTTTGTATGAGAAATCTCTCCAAGAATGTCAAATCTCTCCCAAATCTCTCCAAGTATGTGAAATCTCTCCCAAATATCTCTCTGAATGAGAAATCTCTCCAAGTATGTGAAATCTCTCCCAAATCTCTCCAAGTATGTGAAATCTCTCCTAAATCTCTCTCTGTATGTCAAATCTCTCCAAGTATGTCAAATCTCTCCCAAATCTCTCTCAAAATCTCTCTCAACTTCTTATAATCACTCGGGGCATCCCGGCCCTTAATTTAGTCGAAAACCGCTCGAAAACGGAAGTCTACGCGAGAAACAGCTTTAAGGAGCCGAAACTCCTCTTAGGAACCGAAACTCCTCTTAGGAGCCGAACCTCTTAGGAGCCAAACCTCTTACAGCCGAACCTCCTGAGAACCGAAACCCTCTCAACCGAAATGGACCGAGCGCTCGGTCTATTTCGGTCCCCTGATCATTTCGAACCGAGCCTGACCTTCTGCTCTTCTCTTCTCACCTTCGGTCTGAGGACTTGACCTTCGGTTCCGAGATGCGAGCCTGGACCGAACCTCGCAGATAGCCACCGAGACCGAGCCTCGCCTTCTGTTCCTTCTCTTCGCACCTTCGGTTCCTCTTCCCTTTCTCTCGGTTCCTCTACAGCGATCGAACCCTCCTCTCGGCTCCCACCTACTTTCGGTTCTAAGCTCCTAAGGAGCCGAGCCTTCGCATTATCGGCCTGAACTTCGGATTTTCGCCTATTCTTCCCGGTTTTTGACCATTTTCACGTATTAAGCCCGTTTTTTGAGATTTTAACGCGGGATTTTCACCCAAACTCGTATTTTAACATAATAAACCCCAAATATTCATATTTTAATTATATTTTGGGGAAAATCCTTGCCTAAGAATAAAATCTAGTAGGTAAGATTTATGGGTGGAGTGTTGACTTTGCCTTAGTGTATGACACAAGCAACCTCCCCATACCTCCATAGTACAACCCCTTGTCCCTCTCACCATACCCAGTCATTCCATAGTACTTTTCCCACCATTTTTCAGCCACACATTTGGTCAAGAGCTGGAAAACTCTCCTCTCTCCTCACATTACTCCATTTTCCACCAAGTGACAACTTCATTCTCTCTCACTTCCTCTCTCTAGATTTCGAGATTCAAGGCTTGTCTTCAAGCTTTCCATCTACATTTGGTAAATATTTCCCTCCTACACTTAGATATTCTACTATCTTTCATCCAAATAATAGATTGCTTACACAAATATCGTCATATTTGCGTTAGATCTTCAAATCTTCAAGCATCTCCCAAGTGTTCTTGAGTTGAACCACTTCTTTCCTCCATCATCCATCTACTGAAATCACTCAAGGTGAGTTCATACCCCTATCGTTTCATGTTTTTCTTAAGTTTTAAGGGGGGGAATACAAGATTAAACACCAAGAACACAACTAAATACATTTAACAGCCTTCATCAGAAAAGTTCAACTCCATTCACGGACTGTTTTGGTCAACTTAAACATTTTATTTTTCAAAACTGTATTAGATGCAAATAGTTCAGATTCATACCTTTAAAATTACTACTTGCACATCACCATACGATTTTTCTACGATTTATGGTGATTTTTACAAAACTGCCTATCATTTCAAAAATGAATTCGGACCAGTCTGTGAATATGAACATTTTAACACAAGTTAAAGACTTCCAAAAATCACAATAAAAATTATGAACAAACTAGACACATTTTTTGAACTCTCAGAACTTACGGATTCAGTTTTCGACTTCGTATGATTTTTCTATGATTTTTCTAAAACAGTGCTGAAAGGTTAAAAACTAGTTAACAGCTTATAACTTTCATAACACTTTGTATTATGTTGAGCACAGTGTATAACAATAAGTTCTAAATATTGAATGTATTTTCTTGTTAGTTTATCATCTTAAACTGAAATTTAGTCATTCATGATAAGGTTTACTCATTCATTTCGAATACATATAATAAACTTCAATAAGCATAGTTTATGGATTTTTACTACATGAAAAAGGTTTTACTCTCAAAACAAATGGGTTTTTCATATCTTACGTAATAAACTATCATGGTAATAGTTTAAGGATTTCATATCACTAATGTATTTTCATAAAAGGTGATTTCACTTCCTCCACGGAAGAGGTTTTAATATCAAACTATGTGTAAACTAGTTAACTTAGGTTGTGAGGCAATTCTCTCCCCGTACGTTCGAGTACGGGATCCCAATTCCTGTAAGTTATAATCAGAGTCTCTTGTAGGGAGAGCGTGATAATTGTGTATAGATCTATATTTGGTTTGACACCCCACACCTTGCTGCTAGCTACAGTGGGACCTGCAGGTCTACGGGTGACAAGAGTCATAGTATCTTAACGTCTGAAAAACGTTGTGCATGTTATTTTTCGTCATAGTATGGTTATAGCGACTCACATAGGTAGTTAACAATCTTTCAAGTTTACATGGAAACTTCTACTTTAAAAAGGGGTTTTACTTCTAAACTAAACGAGATTATGTCGATTTAAAACCACTTTTATATCTTTAAGTATGGAAAATACGTGTTTATTTCCGGTCCTGGGATTTAGGACCACATAACTTTTATAAGGAAAATATAGGATTTTCTTTAGAATCATATCTCTGTTAAAACTATATTTCATCTAGAATTGTTAGACTTCAGCTATAATTGCTAAGTGTATATGCTAGAGTTATATAAGAATCTAGTCATAATCGACTTAGAATTGGTGGGCCCGCCTTACTTCCTGTTCCTTGTTTGGTTGTGGACCTAGGGCAGACCCATTATATTCGACGGTTTATTTAACTTTAATTTTATATAACTTATATACACTGGGTGATTATAGAAGGAAATCTATGGGCCTTTCTAGGGTTCATTATCGCATAACATAGAAGCATTCATTTCACTTAATAAAGAAAATATTGGATTTTATGGAAACATACTTTGTCGCTTTTACAAGGAAAACGGTTTCTTTCTCAAACAAACTCTTATGAACTCACCAACTTAATTGTTGACACTTTTTCAAAACTACTTGTATTCTCAGGAAATCAGTGAAACAGGAAAACCAACAGCATTTTGAGGATGGGACGATAAATCGTCAAACGTTTCATTTTGTCATCATAATGTAATTAATTTTGAAACATGTAAACTTATTCCATGGTGTAACCTTTTCAATTATATTTATGATGGTTGTATTTACTTGAGCACTATTATATTCGTTGTTGTGATACTATACATGAAGTCCTCCACCCCCGGACGTTTCTGCGATCCTTGGTTTGGGGGTGTGACACTGCTCAAGCCTTCCGAGCCACTCCTTCCATGCAGTCTCCCACTCCCATTCCGGAACCAAAAATTGCTCCGATCGACCAGGGCTCTCCACTCCGGACCCCTGATGATATTCCGGAAGAACCTCTTCCAAATCCCACTCCGGAATTCTCGATCGATGAGAATATGAGGCGTGACATTGCTGCGCTTCAACGAGCAAAAGGGAAGAAACCAATGACAGCCGAACAACAAGCTTTGCACTCCGTACCTCCACTCAAACAAAAACATGGCTGGTCTCAGGAGGAAATCAGTCAAGCTCTTGAAGAAAGCATCCGGATCCAGGCTCTAAAAGATAATCCTGACCCAATGCGTGGGATATCTCCTCTTTGCCGCGAAGGCATCCTTCAGAGTCACCAAATCATCCCAGTCATGTACTATGATCTTCCCACCGGTGATCACGATCAACTTGATCTTCCTCTCTCTCCCTTCAGCAAGTATTACACCAAGTTCGCTCCACTTCATCCCACAGATCCTCCGGAAATGATTATCCAAACAGAAAGAGAAATACTTGATACTTTCTACTCTAAGAACGCTTTGCGATTCAAGGAAGTTTGGTCGAAGAAGAAGATTACTCAGGTCAATGGCTTCGGAAGAAAAATCCTGACAAAGTTTGGGCTTAACTATCCGTTGTTCCGTTTTCACATCCTCCGGAACAAACCTACTCAACTAACTGTCACTGATGCGGATTTCCCCTCTATGAATCCAAATGACATTCTCACCTTGGCCGCCTACTTCAGAGAAAATTAGAAGGATGACCTCAGTATGGGTGCCTATCATGCTGCATTAAGCTTCTTGAAAGATTATGTTGTTGAGTTCAGCCGAAGAGATTTTGAGCTTGCACATCTTTACGGAACTGAGCAATTTGTTCCTAAAATCGACTTCATCCTTACGGAAGCTGAACTCCTTGCTAATGGTCCTATTGAAGAGCCTGTTCTAGGGTTTGTCTACACTACCAGGAAAACCAACAAGAATGACTGCTTCTGAGTTCTTGACAAACACTTGGTTCCTTCCAAAGCTCTGAAGAAGTTTATGTCGCGTGCATCCAAGTCTGATGCTCCGGAACATGTTAAGGCGAAGTTTGTAAGTCAGCTAGCATGGTACATTGAAGTCCACGAATGGTTGTTCTGAGCCTACACCTTCATTAAGGAAGAAAAATTCTAAGCTTGATAGATTGCGAAGTTCACTTAGGGGGAGATTGTTGGAACCTGAAAGTGAACCTCTAGCAATCCTAAGTACATATTCCGAAGTGTGTTGGCTCCGAAGGGAAAAGTGCTCTGGAACCTGTCCGGAGCTGAAGAGGAGAAGAGGAGGAGTATTTAGAAGAGGAACACATTTCGGAGTGATCCTCACGTTCGGAATGTATGCTGATCCAGAAGAACACTATTTTGTCTTTTGTCATTAATTATCCTTGTATTGATGTAACGTTTCATACGAATCAGCCTTTTGTTATATTAGACAATCAGAATGTCAGAAATAGTTCTATTGTCCGGTCCTATGTAAGTTACTTAGTTAATTCGATGTAGCACTCTCTCCTATATATGGGAAGCATTCAATACAAGTAAAATACGGATCTTTCACTCACTTCTAGCATTTACTCTATCATATTCAAAAACATTCTTGTTCTTCATTTATTAACTTTACCTTGATCATTGACTATTTATTCTCAATCAATGTCTTGATCATTTGTTGAACTGATTATCTAAGACTTGACTGGTCTCTCCAGTTTCGATTTGAACATCCATTAGCAAGCAGACATTGATCTTAAGCATTCACTCAAGGTTTGAGTTTTCAAACCTTGTCCCTGCGCATCGATCTTGTTCTCACATTGCCGAAACATGTTGGCTTCGTAACTTACTTCTTGAGCTACATTATTCTCCGCATTGTGCTACTCTTGTATACTGTGATAATGTTAGTGCAATATACATGTCTTCCAACCCAGTTCAACATCAACAGACTAAACATATTGAGATAGACCTCCATTTTGTTCGGGATAAAGTTGCCACCGGTCATGTTCGTGTTCTTTATGTTCCATCCAAATCTCAATATGCAGACATCTTCACCAAGAGTCTTCCTTCGGCGCTATTCCTTGATTTATGGTCCAGTTTGAACGTTCGTGCTACTTCCCACGTTCCAACTGTGGGCTATTATTCTTATTATGTTGTAATTATAATATAGCCCATTTAATGATTGGCCCTTTTATCTTGAGAGGCCTTATGTATTGTATTTGTACTGATTGAATTAATGAAGAGATGATCCATGGGAAAATATCTCGTCTACAATGACTTGATTGTTTTTTTTTAAAGAAAGTGGGTAATTGATCATCGTTGAACTTTTAAAGGAAAAATTGTACTGTGAAGTTCTTTTTTGGCGTAGGTTCCTAAGATTATTTACTTTAAAATTTGACAAAGATTATGCGGTGAACTCGCAATTCTTTAATGAAGTGTGGATAGAGAGTTAATGCTTACAACAAGAGCTGACAATGATTCGATCTAGGTTGGGTTCGGGTTCAACTCATTTAATAATTTGGTTGAAAATTTCAACCCAACCCAACCTGTTTATTTAAATGGGTTGATATTTCCAACCCAACCCAACCTTTTAGATAAATGGGTTGTCACTGGGTTGACCTGTTTATGCAGTTCCCAACCAACCTATTAAATAAATGGGTTAAACTTGGGTTAATCTATTTAAAATCAATTAAATAAATTATATAATTAAATATTATACCACTTAAGGTATAAAACGTAAATAAAACTTCATAATTATGATAAAAGCACAATCCTAATTCATAAATATTAATAAATTGTTCAAATAACATTAAAAATATTTAGTTTCAAAATGATTTTGGAGAGTGACCAGTATTATCGGCGTTAAAAAAAAGATGAAAATTAGGATTGAATTTTATTAAACATAGATAATAATAAATGCAACACTATAATTTACAAATTAATACTTTGATTAATACATGATAATATTCAAATAATATTAAATTAAATATATATATTAAAGTTAAACGGGTTGACGGGTTGAAAACTGATTAATAATTTTTATCCAACCCAACCTATTTAATTAAATGGGTTAGACGGGTTGACTTATTTAAGTTAAATGGGTTGAAAATCTCAACCCAACCCACTAATTTTGAGTTGGGTTCGGGTTGAGTTGGTGGGTTGAATCGATTTTTGCGAGCTTTACTTAAACAAAAGGGGCATCGAAGAAACACAAGGAGGAGAGATCATATCAGAAATGAAAGGAATTTACAATCTTTTCAATCGAATGACCAACCAGATAGCTGAACTCGAGACCTTGATTTGATGGGGTGCTTGTGATAGCATCGATGAGAAAATATATTGATGGTGAATATTTGGTCGTGGGTAAGGCCCCGTTTGATACGCATCTTTCCAGGTCCAAACAGATCTTTCTGGCTGAATGGACCGGAAAGACTGTTTGATTTGCACAAAAAAGTGGGTCTTTCCCGGTAAGATATGTCTTTCCCAGAAAGCCCAAAAATCATATCTTTCTGGCTGAATGGGCTGGAAAGACAATTATGCACCAAACCCCACATCTTTCTTTCTTTCTTGGATTATTAATTTTTTTAAATAACTTTTTTTAAATTTATTTTTTATTGAATTATTACTTTTTTAATGTATTATTTTATATTAAGAAATATTATTTTAATATATAATATTTATGTATTAATAAATATTATTTCATTGGATTATTAATTTCTTTTAAATCATTCTTTTTATTGGATTATTATATATTCATAAATATTATTTATAATATATAATATTTATATATTAATAAATACTACCTTATTGGATTATTAATTTCTTTTAGTTAATTTTTTTTAATTCATTTTTATTGGATTAATTCTTTTTTTTTTGGACAACACCACCACCATCCTAATTTATTTTAAAAAATATCATCCATCACACTACTATCGGACATAAACCAGGTCATTTTTCATCATTCAGCACAGTCAATCAGATGTACAATCAAACAACATGGTTCTTTCCCAGTCAGAAAACTTTCCCAGACAGCACTTTACCATACAACACTTTCCCAGACAGGAACTATCAAACGGGACCTAAGATACAACCAGATGGATTGCATTGTTAACTATTAAAATCAATATATTTGATTGGATAATACTTTTGGATCTTTATCTACTAGGGCCAATTTAATTAAAAGACGTGTGTTGATTCTTTTCCATGTCATATATGACTATATGTCATAATTATTCGGACACAAGCATCATTTATTCATTTTGTGTTTTGTTGCTTCTTCTATTTAGAGATAAATCGGTTCGTTGATGGAGTATTGTCATTTCTTCGGATGATATGACTAGAATATGACTTTCATTGACAGATAATTTGGCCCTTGCAGCATAGCAACGTCATTGTTTGGATGTAATGTTCTTACAATGCAATTACTTTTAATATTTATTTTTGTCGCTGCAAAAACCTTGAAAATATATCTTATTCGATGAGATTTTAACCATAATAGAGTCTTTGCAAAAAATATTTACCATAATAGGGTTCTTTCAAAAATATTTACCATAATGGTATTACTTTAGATTGAAAACTAATATTTTTATTTAGGAAAAAAAAACACGCTTTTTGTATTACCTGGAGGGAACGAGCGAGGCACAGACAGAAAAAAAAACAAGAAAACGTAAACGACAATTAGGGCTCCACCATTGTTTGGTCGCTGTCGGCTGTCCCACATCCACCATCGCCGACCACCTGCAGCCTCGTCCATCCGTCGCCGGCGAGCAGAGCTGCAACCTCTTCCACGGTTCCACCCTTCCTCCATTCAAGGTATGCGATTTTGATTATCCTGCACCTTTTCTGTTTAATTTTTTTGTTCTCTGTTATCAAAATTTTCAATTCCATAGTTTGTTGTTTACTTTTTTCTTCTCCATTCCCTTTCTTGATTCTGCTTCTTGTTAGGATGAACTATTGATCAAATTTCGTTTTTGTTTATTTTTTTTCTTGTAGTTGGATTTATCACAATTTTTTTAGATGAAATTGATTGCAAATATGTTATTATGTTTCTTTTTTCTTGTTAGCACAAATTCCTATTTTTTGATCAATTTTTGTTTGTTTTTGTTTGTTTTGTAGATGAATTCTATAATAGACATGATTGACAATGAAAATTTTTCTATAATCTCTCAAGTTGCTGTTGTGACTAATGTGATTATAGACAATGAAAATGAGTTAAATGAAATATTGGAAGATGAAATTGGAGATAAAGATGATGAGGAAACATCTTTTGATAATAATGTTGAAGTGCCTTCAACTTTTACTAATATGGAAGGAACAAATTTGACTATTGATGACAATTGGATTGTGACACAATCAACGAGTAAGAATGATTTTACACAAGAGTTGGGAAAAGATTCTTTCAAGGATAAAGAGGAACTTGTTAGAGCAATCAAAATACATAGTTGGCAATATGTTGATAAATGTTACTCGATTGAATACTATTGTGCTACTTGGGCATCTGAGTTCTCCCCCCTTCCTCATGAAGCGTATTGGCCACAATCACCATTTAATGAATTACTTCCAAATTTAGAACTATTACGAAATAAAAAAGGTCGTCCTCGTTCAACAAGAATAAAAAATGGTATGGATATTAAAGAATGAAGAAATGCCAATCTTTGTGGAATTTGTAGGCAACCGGGGCATAATCGATAACGATGTCCGTCTATGCCAAGGTAGTTTAAAAAAAAAATTATGATATTTGTTGCGATTATTCTCTGATTTTTTTTCTTTTTTTACAGGTAAGAATTTGTTACCGCTTCAAGTTCAAGCAAATTGTGATGTTTTTCTTTTTGTAATAAACAATGTTGGAGATGTTTTGTGGTGTTTTTTTTTATTTTTTATTTTTTATTTTTTATTAACAAACTATGTTGAGTTTTTTTTACCTTAAAAACATTGTACGTTAATGTTAGAGTTTTTGTACCTTAAAATATATTGTGTTTTTAATTTATGATGGTTAAAATTTGATGGTCAAAAGGTGGTATAAGAAAAACGGATATTAAAAAAAACAGAAAAAAAAAAGATAAAAAAAACTGTTATTTAAAAAAACAGTAAAAAAGGTAATAAAAAAACTAAAATAAAAACTGTTATTTGATATATATATATATATATATATATATATATATATATATATATATATATATATATATATATATATATAACAGTAAAAAGAAGAAATAAAAGAGAAAAAAAAAAGAAAAATAAGGTATTTACAATAAAAAAACTGAAAAGAAAACTGAAAAGTAAAAAAAAAATGAAAAAAATACCATTTTGGTAAATATTTTTGAAAGAACCCCAATATGGTAAATATTTTTTCAAAGGACTCTATTATGGTTAAAAACTCCTTATTCGATCTTGAAAATATAGTCAAGATCAAATAAGAATGAAACTTTTGGTAGGAAGATAATAAGTTTTTTTCTATATATTTTTTTAGCAAAAAAACAAAATGAATCATTAGATGATTCAAAAGTTAGATGATTTACAAATAAAAATTCTTAAAAAAAATGTTCATGATTCATTTTAAAGTAAATCAAGAAAAAATTCACTTTTATGACAATTTTAGTGAATAACAACAAAATCATTTTATAAATGAATGATCGAGATGTTTTTTTGAGATTTTTTTGTGAATCATGTTATTTTTGATTCATATAGTGATTCATTTGTTTTGTTCGTTAAAAAAATATGTAGAAAAAAAATTTCTTACCTTCCTATCAAAAAAAAATTCTTACCGGATATATATATATATATATATATATATATATATATATATATATATATATATATATATATATATTATAATGTGTATGGATAACTATTGTGTGGACGTGTGGACAATGCTGTTTTATGAGAATTACTAAGAGAATATTTTGTTTGATAATGTGAATAAGTTCAACCTTACAAAACTATCGTCATTTTCATGTATGCTAACTAATTCTTATTTATTTTTGTTCTCACACATCGTTTTTACTCATTATCATTTTTACAAAATATGACTCAATAAACATTCTGACAACACTCTGATAGAATGAAAATAATAATAATAAAAGAATTATAATAACCTTATAGACGATTAATTAGTGAGAATGTGTGATAATCACAATAGTTATATAAGATTGCATGTATTTACATTACCAAACAATATATTTTCGTTATTATTCTCATAGAATTGCATTTTCCCAACTTCTGCATAATAAATGTTAATCCACATTTGAATCTAGCTCTCTCTCTCTCTATATATATATATATATATATATATATATATATATATATATATATATATATATATATATATATATATATAATAAAATGTCTAAAACAAAACTCAATTGTGTTGGTTGATCATAAAATCGTATCATAATTATTTTTCCATTATAATTGTTGATTTTCTAACTTCTTATTAGATTTAATATATATCTATATTGTTAAGAACTATTGCTTTAAGCTAAAAGGTTTCCATTTAAGATAATGTACAACTATTCTTCCCATTAAACCAAATGAAATATAATCATCATATAATGGAATTCTAAAAGAAGACAAAAAGACATAGAGGCCCCTCCATTTCAATAGCTTTTGTCACCCATTCTCTTGTTTTCCTTTTCATTCCAATTGATTGCTAGTTTGCTACATATAAAAGGCTCAAATCGTCGGGTACCCTTTGTCGATATTATACTCAATCCGACCACACTACTTATTATTTTTCCTTTTTTAATAACTTTGCATTCTTGGAGGGTAAAAACTGTAATAAACAGAAAAAACAAGGACCTAAAAGCAAAGTCATAAAAATTACTATTTGCATTTTTCATTTTTCATTTTCATCAGAATCTCGCATCTTCAAACCCGTGTAAATCGCTGACTCTATTTACCGACTTTCTCATCATCGCAACTTTAGCCAGCCGATCCGCCACTCTCCAAGCCGACGTCGGCGTTAACGGCTCACCTTTCTCATCCGTATACGCCGCCACATCCGCCACCCTGCCTCTCCGTCCAACTTGCTGAGCCGGAGACGGTGCTTGAACCTTGCGCCGCCGTTGAAGGTCGCTTATCTCCGCTTCTAAACGGAGCATAAATTCGTTACCACAAGCTGGATTGGATTGATGCATTAAGGCACGAGCTGAGACAAGCATGTGGTATGCGCCGGTGAGATCGTTTCGATCGGTTAGCCGTTTTGATTCGGCTAAGGCTCGAGTTGTGATGAAAAGGTTTCGCAGCCGTTGGATGGCCGGAGACGATGATCGGACGGTGCTCGGCCGAGGTACAAGCAAAGCTTGTTGTTTACCATAGATGAGCTCCTGACTTGTTGATTCCCTGTAACAGCATCGCACGGATAGTATTTGGTGGGACCTTAACGCCGACGATGGCACTTTCAATTCAATCAATAATTCTATTTCTTCATCGGCAGACAATTCTCCGATCTGTACAGCACCGGATCCAAGGACGATCGGTTGTGGTGTACGTGAATAAACCGCCGCGATTGCCGCCGGAGCGGAACCGGAGATAAATCCTAGTTGCAGTTTCAGATCCTGAACCACCACGCTGAGCAAATTTCCTATGCATTTCGCGAATACGTGAACTTCAGTCACGGCGAGGTTGAGTGAATGTATGGGAATGTCGAGACGCGCGTGAGAGTAACGCGCCGAGGTAATGGATGATGATTGATCGAGAACTTCGGAGAGTAGGATGATGGTGGCGACCGGGTTTTTCTCTCGACGATCTTCTAGAACTTTCACGGCCTTCTTCACGGCGTCTTTTGAATTTGATGAACCTTCGAGAACGGCCATGGCTTCCACGATACGACGCGCTGCTCGTCTGCCCGTCGTTGTCATTCGCCTCAATGGTAATAACCTCTTGGAGTACGATGAGAATGCGACAATTGAGAGACGATCTTTGGATGAAAGTGCTGAAACAATTGATCTCATTGCTCTTTTGATGATCTGTAGCTTTTCACATGTCATTTTACCACTGACATCAACGACAGTGACCAAATCGATTGGAGCTCTGCGTTGTGTTTTCTCCGGCGCCGGTGGAGCTTTTACCTTCAGAACAATCGCGTAACTCTCGTGCCTCCGTGAAGATGCGATCACTGCCGCATCCGGTAACAGACGAACATCAACATCTCTTGCATGATCATCAACTGGAGTGTTATTACCTCCATTAACATAAAATCCTTGAAACTCATCGATAGATTCTTCATCGCAAGTTTCATCAGATTCTGGAATAGCAATGAACCGAGCTTTAGGAGTTAGTGACGCTAATGGCTCATCATCGTTATAAACCTTGAAATTCAATGGTTGCTGCTTTGGAGATTCGTTTTTGGAAGCAACATCTTCCATGAAGAATCGCGTAGCTAGCTTTTCCCTGATCCTTTCTTCTTCCTCAACGAACTGATGCTTCTGATTCTGTTCATCTACAGACAACAGAGGCATATCTTTCCACAAACAGCTACAAACAGGACAAGCAAGGCTCCCTTGTTTCTTCACATGATCGGAGATGCAAGGGAAGTGAAAACAATGAGAACACTCCGCCGTGAAACTCGCCATTCCATTCCCTTTCTTCACGCTCTGCAAACATAATCCACATCTACGCTGCAGATTCATAAACCAGATCAATATCAGTATATCACAATCGATGATCACCAAAATGTACAAATTTCAACGACAATGAACAAAACTTACAGTGCAAAGGCGAAGACTCGATTTGAGGAAAGTAAACGGAGAAGGAGAGCGAGGAGACGAAGGAGTCGACGACCGAAGAAAACACCGAGGGCTGTTCTTCGTCTCGCAATGAAGCTTCGGACTGACAGGAACAGATGACGACGGAGCCGGTGGTACTTTTACGGTGGTCCGACAACGGAGGCTCGGACTAGAAACCGACTGAGATCGAAGCGGAGGCGTAGATGGATTTGAAGAAGACAAAAAGAACCCAAATCTTCTACCCAATTTCGTAGTACCACAACTACTTCCATTCCCATTGTCAATAACATGTTCATACTCAAACTCTTCTTCAGTCATGGAGGTTGAATCACGTTCCCGAGGGACGGAAGTACAAAAAGCTCTTCTCCATCCCAACACCATCTTCTTCTTCTTCTGTAAGTTTCTCTCACTTTCTCCTTTTTCTGGATCGATTCTTCTTTCTTCTTTATGGGTAGATATATAATAGCTAGCTTTCGATGGGATCGAATTGATGATAACTTACAAAACAACAAAGAACAGTTGGGTGGATACTGGATTGAATTAAACAAAGCTGGGAGATCATAAATGGATTAATAAATACTCGTAGAAAAAGAAAAAGAAAAACTCTGTTGGTGTTCCTCTTCTAGTTGCAGAAAAAGTCGTGTGATCTTCTCTTCTCTTCTCTTTCTTTTTAATCGGTGTGGGAGGGATGAACACAAACACAAACACACCAAAATTATTATATAGTACGACTACAGACTAGTCACTACTCTTGTGTTTTATCAAGGTAATTTTATTTATTTTCATTTCCAATATTATCCTACCGTCCAAAAAGTTTCACTTAACGTAAATATAAATGTTAATAAAAATTTTAAAAATATATATATATTTTTTGGTTTAAAGTTAATTAGTTTTTAGTTGTTGTTTGAAAAAAAATATATTTCATTTGGTATGTGACTTAAATTCCGATTGTTTTATACCATATTTATAAGCTTGAAACCAGACTCGGTTAGGTTAAGGAGAGTGTCCACAACCAATCTATTAAAAAAGTGTTGTCAATTCATTACTTCAGTTCAAACCACTAGCATTTGAAAATTATTATTGCTCCATAATTTTTATATTTTCATTTTTTATTTATTCTTTTGTCATTAAATTTAAAAGAAGAAATGGAGGGGTGTGATCATGACTGTTGAAAGTTGTTTGCTTCTTATTCGTCGTTTCCTCCCGTCTTCACAACCACATCACAGCCAAGCCACCGGACACCAGGGTAGTGTTCACGCGTTACTTGACTTGCCACATAGGAAACTCACATGTGGTTAATGCCCATTCTGGATAGCCTTATGGCTCCCTTGATATGTCTTTTATCCGGTCGGCCAATAAAATTTAATTTAATCAACAACTATCAAACATTCATTTAATCTAAAATGTATATTTTAACTTAAGTTTAATTTTTAGGTAAAAGTTAGTTTTATTCATATAAAATAATAATATTTTTTAAAAATAGATGATAAGATAAACTATAAACGTTTAATAATATAAAATGGCATTTATATAATGTTATATTTTAGAAGACTTTTTGGTAAAAACTCATTATTTGTTTATTAATAAGATATCTCAAATAGTTATTTTTTTTAATTCACATGTAAAGTACTTTGCTGGAAGGACGAAAAAGGAGCTCAGGTTCTTCAGAACTGATGAGAACAAAGATCCGACAAGCTCGGGTTCAACGGGAAGAGCTTCATTCTCCACCTCAAGATTGTTGGCCAAGGGCTACAAATCAAAAAACCGACACTTTTAATTTTTTTATTATTATTTTTTGTTTTAAATTGAACCTTATAAATACATTTGTTTATCTTTCATTTTACCACGCCAACAGGAAATGTCCATGTTATAGGTTCAAAAGAAAAGAAAAGTTATGCAACAGGCTCATAACAACAACTAATGTCTGAGACTCAATTTCATATACTCAATTCCCACAATCCCAAACTCAATTCTTGTCATTTCTACAGATTTTGATATAACATTCATACAACAAATTTTTATTCATGCACGATTTACGAAGCTTAATCTTTTGCAAATCCATACCTTATATGTAGCTTACCGTCAACTGAAACATAAGAAATCAATAATGATGCTGAAAAAACTCAACCCAACACAAGAAGAATCCGACCACTTTGAGTCTCCAACAGAATCCATCGAGTCTTTAGGAAAATAGGAATCTCTCCCTCTTTTCTATTTACGGATTGAAAGAATATCTCTTTAGGAAAGCATTTTATGAGTTGACTATAACCCAAAGACTTCTTTCAATCGATCTAGTATGTAAGAAATAAGTTTCAAAGTGGTCTGACATTTCGAAATAATAAGCCACATTGGCCAAGTATTGGATCGACATTTCGAAAGATAGGGTTTAGGGGAATAGCAACAAAGTGACTCCTTTAGAATCGAACTGAGGTGATCTTTTCAAAACAAATAGGGAATACTCATCGAAAGATCCATAATTTACGGAAAGATCTTCTTGCTTCGATCTGTAAAGTAGGATAATAGGAATCTCTCTCCCTTTTTGTGTATGGATAAAAATGATATCTCTTCAGGGGAGTATTTGTTGATTATAACCCAAAAACTTCTATCGATTAGGTAAAAAATAAGATCCAAAGTGTGTAACATGTGTGCGAAGATAACTAAATTCTCAACTATTTACAACAACAAGATAGTCAAAAGGCTTCTAGTCTAGCGGTATCCGATGCTGCCCTGCCTCCGTGAGGTTGATGGTCCAAGTCCCACAGTGGACATTGATGGAATTAATGATTAGTTTAGGAGTAGAGTAGATTTATTGTTTCAAAAAAAAATGATCAAATACCGAAACAGTCAAATAGAAGCAGATAGTCACTGCGAACATATATCAATTTATGTAACATTTTTTATAATAATGTTAAATAACAATATTTTTTTGGAAAAAAAACCTCATCCATATTTATTCAAACAAACATACAAATATTATTATTCACTATTTTTGTATAAAATTTTTAACATTTACATAGAACAAATTAACATACTTCTACCTTCTTATCTACTAATTTTATCTCTAAGTGTAATATTCTTATCAACTTTTATTAAAAAAAGGTTTATTTATTTATTTTATTACATTTTATTGTATAAAATAAAACAAATTACATGAATTAATAAAATTACAACTTTTATTATAATAACATATCCTTTTATTATATTATTTTATACTTTCATGGAAAATTAGGTTGGTATTTATTTGGATTTTGGATATAGAAACATTTGCAAAAGAGTGGACAAGTGGCAGGGTACTTTTAAGTTTCGAGGTCAATACTGTTTAGTTTTCAGGAAATCATCAGACTGGAATGACAGGCTGGTGTGTAGCTGATAGGTACTTCTTTGTACACAAGTCAATGTTCCGGATAAACTATCTTTTTCTTTCTCTAGTCTTTCTTTTTTTTTTTTTTAATTTTTATTTTAATTTCCTCTAATATGTAAATTATTTATGAGATATTATATACAAACAAATATGTATACAGTAATTTACAACAACATTTTAACATGGAATATTCATAGAAATGAGTATTAACAAAAATATAAAGAAATATAGCAAATAAGAAATATATAGGATGCAAAGACAAAAGATATGATTTTTTGTAGAAAAACCGGTGATAATACACATTTGATATGTTCATTCGAAAATAGAAGAAAAGTATATATTATATATTTAATTATATTTATATGTTCATGTCGAACTATCATTTCTTTTAACAAATGCATAAAAAATATTTTATTTTTTAATAGAGGAATCAAATATCATTTTATTTTTTTCTATTTATCTTCTCACTCACTAGATTAAAACAAATGTCAAAATTAAAAGAAAAATAATGAATTTCACAAGTCATTATTTTATATAAATATGAAAATAAATAAAAACAATATAGAAGAAGATATTAAATTTTCTTTTCAATATCTTTTAAATATCATATTGTCACTTTTGTAAATGCAATATTTAACATCATATGAATACAACACTATTCCATCAACTAAGAGCGAAACTCATGTATTATATGAGTTTAATTCAACGAAAAACTAAATACAAAATTCTAAACATTTGAGAAATTTGAATTTATAAGAAAAGTGAGAAAATATTGAATTATAAAAATTAAAGTGTTTTTTTTTCTCTTTTAAATTTAAACAAATAATTTAGATAAATAAATAAATACAATTAATGAATCTTTAATTTAGTAATTTTGAAATTAGAAGGAAAGTTCATTAATGAAATTGATATGCATTTATTATTGTATTTAAATGTAATCTGAAATTTAATAAAATGAAAAAAAAAATCATAAAATGACATGTGGAATAAAAATAAATTTAAAATAACCACAAAATTACATGTGACAAAATAAATGAGAATGTGACATGTGGCAAAAAGATCTTTATTTATTAGAGATGATTGTAAAAACAAGTTTGTAAAAATGAATTAATTGTATATACTATTTTCCAAATATATATTACATAATAGCCATATATCCTTAAAAAAATGCTTGTGTTTGAAATTTACAATTTTCGTCATTAATTACTACTTTTAGAAAGATAAGTCCACCTCTCTCTCTCTCTCTCTCTCTCTCTCTCTCTCTCTCTCTCTTAAAGTCATAAGGCTATACGGTATAGATCCATATCACGCATACGAATCCTATATTGAGTGGATTTTCACTAGTGAACACCGCCTTAAAGCATAGTAATTATGTTGTGGAGTGGGGGTGGTCACAGATGTTCACGAAGGTGTTAGTGTCTATCTATCTCTCTCTCCCTCCCTCCCTCTCTCTCTCCCTCTCTCTCTCTCTCTTGTTCACTAATGAACATCTCCCCCGATGCTAGTAAACATGTTATGGATATTAAGGACCACAGATACGTATTGTAATTATATATATATATATATATATATATATATATATATATATATATATATATATATATATATATATCCCTGGTTTCTCTCCATTGATAAGTATCCCTGATTTCTCTCCTATATTGATTCATTCCTATTGTACCGATCGGCTATATTAATCCAATCCTTATAATTGTTTCTGTGTAAAAAAAAATATACATAAACATTCAATCTCTTATCCTCTATATGGTATCATAGCGTACCAGTTCCAAAGAGTCGTCGATCCAATCTCTCACTTCACATCCTATGATCTACTTTTGTTCTTCAGAAACCTTGTGCTACAATAAGCTCTAAACCGATTATCCAAATTATCGTTGCAACCCACTTCCTGATTAAACTCACATCGAGTAATTTCCCAGTCTAGCTTTCGCCAAATTGAATCAACCCTAATCGGGCTTGACCTTGACTCATTCATCATTGGTAAACAACAACCTCCACCACATGTTCTAGTTAATAACGAAAAATCGAATCCAAACCCATCCTATCTCTCTTGGTATAGACAAGATCAGGTGATTATTAGTGCAATTCTTAGAAGTTGTTCTGATCAAATTCAACCTCTAATATCATCTGTTATCACTTCTAGGGATGCCTGGTAACTCCTCAACTTAAGCTTTGCCAGTAGATCAAGATCTCATGTCATTTCCCTGAAATCAAAAATTGTCAAAAACCCAAAAGGAAATAGATTTGTTGCATAATACCTTCAAGATATGCACTCCATAGCTGATGACCTTGCTTTGGCACAAAGTATTGTTGTTGAGGAGGATCTTCTAGTTCATATTCTTTCACATCTTGGTGACGAATTCATAATAATTGTAGTTGCTATTAAAGTGCATGAAAGCCCATTGTCATATCCAAAATTGTTTGACAAATTAACAGATTTCGAAAGGACTCTCAAAGAAAATGCGACAACCACTGAACCCATCTTAACTATTGTTAATTATACTACTTGACACTAAGGTCGCTCACTACCTCGCCATAATCACAATCGCTCTCTTTCAGGACCAAATCGGTCCAATAACATCACCTCTCACAGGGGTCAGCACCACAGAAACCATGGCATGAACAACAACTTAAGTGGAAACCGATCAACTCACTCCAATACCTTCTGTCACTTCTGCAATATCCCAGGTCACAACACATGTGACTGCAGAAAGCTATCTCGTCTTCTTTGGGAATACAACATTAGTATTACTTCTTTAACAACAGAACTAGTTGCAAACGTTACAACCTATGGCTCGTTTCAAATTCCACCTACCTGGTTATTCGATAGTGGCACTTTAAATCATGTTACTTCAGATCGATCCACATTACAAAATGTCTCTAACTATGGTGGTCCATATGAGATAATACTCGGTTATGGTAACATATTACACATCTCTCACATTGGTTTTAAACACATCAACAACCAATAAAACTTCATCTTTACCTAATGTGTTGTGTGTTCCATAATTACATCGTAATCTTATTTCTGTGGCCAAATTATGCAAAACTAATCGAGATTCAATGGAAGTTTTTCCCACTCATTTTTTTGTGAATGATCTTCGCATGGGGGCACGTCTAATGCGAGGAGAGAATAGTGAAGATGTTTATTATGCTCGCATTCCATTTAATTCGCAGCTTAATGTCACCACCAAAACCTCTCCGCTCCATTGGCATCATAAATTGGGACATCCCTCCATTAAAGTGTTTAAATCTCTTGTTTCTAGCTTAGGCCTTTATTCCAAGTCATTTTCTGATTTTGATATGCATTGTTCTTCATGTTCTATCAATAAAAGTCTTAAGCTCCCTTTTGGACCAAATTCATTCATTGCCACTAAACCTTTAGAATTCATATATTCTGATGTGTGGGGCCCTGTGCAATGTACATACATCATTTCTAATATTATGTCATTTTTGTGGACTACTTTTCCAAATACGTATGGCTTTACCCTATGAAATGAAAGAGTGATGTTGCCACCATTTTTCCCCAATTTAAGTTACTCGTTGAAAAATTCTTCAATACTCCCCTAGTCTCCCTTTTCACTGATAATGGTGGGGGATATCAGGGTCTTCTCTCTTTTCTACAAGCTAATGGCATATATCACTACACTACCCCGCTCCACACCCCTGAACAGAATGGTGTAGGTGAACACCGTCACCGCCTTATTGTTGAAGCAGGTCTAGCACTACTCCATTATGCCAACCTTCCTCTCACCTACTGGACTTTTGCTTTCCAAACTGCAGTCTATCTCATCAATCGTCTTCCCACACCCATTATCAATAACCAAAGCCCCTTTCATGTATATTTCACCAACCATCAAACTATACCAAGTAAAAATCATTTGGCTGCATTTGTTTTCCTTAGCTTAGACCATACACTACCTATAAGCTTTAACTAAGGTCCATTCCATGCATTTTTCTTTGCTATTCAACTTCTAAGTATGCCTATAAATGCTTCAATCCAATCACCAAACGTCTTTATCACTCCTGTCATGTTGAGTTTATAGAAACTAATTACCCCTATCATGCCACAAAATCCCCTATCTTACCCACTGATGATACCTTTATCCCTTTCCCATATCCATCCACCAATTCTTCCCTAATTCCAACTTCATCCACCTTATCCACCTTACAATGACAAACACCTCATGTATAACGTCATCCTTTACCTTCTCCTATCTCCACTTAATATCTATCTACTACTCCCCTTGCCCATCCTTCCGTAACGTCTCCCACTCGCCTTACTCAAACTACTAACTCCACTATTGACCCATCTTCCTCCATTCACCAACATCAACCTCCTCATATCCAACTAGAGGACCTCATAACAACCTCTCCCTTTACACCTACTACACCCACTCCCACCACCTCTCCTGTCATATCTACCACCTCCACACCCACCCCCTCACTACTTCCACCAAGAAATAGAAAACAAAATCAAAAATATTTCAATCCCTCCTTCATAAAATCCATCGCAGTGCTGTTGGGTTTTGTATACTATAACATCCTATGGTGCACATACAACCATAAAAGCTTTGGATCTATGTTTTCTCTAATTATACATGCAATATTGTTTCCAAAGCTTTAAGCCTACAACTAGCATACAATATGACAATTTGAACAATTCAACTAGTTAGATGACTTACCTCTTATTAGGACTTGTAGTTCTTGACCTTTGAAAGCTTTAGCACCTCAAGTGTGATGCCTCTAATGTGTCACAAACACCATATGCAAGAGGAGGCTTGAGAGAATAAGTTATCTTGCACCAAAATCGTTCCTCGCTCTCTAAGAATGAACTAGGCAACTATTTTGGCTCTAAGGGGGTCTTTATATAGTGTTGCAAAGGTTAGGGTTTCATCCATGAAACCCTAAAGCTCAATAACCTTCCATATCCCTTAGGCTCCATGGGTTAAAGCTCCATGGACTATCCATGAATTATTTAGCCCATCCTAATGGATCATTGGCCCACACTACAAGAATGATTGATTTACATAATCAACCCCTTATATTTAATTAGTCTCTTTTGATCACTAAATTAATTCCAAATTAATTCTTGACCAATACTAATTAAATAATATGATTTCTCAATTAATATATTATACTTATAATATATTAATAAATCACCAATAACCTTATTCTCAAAAGTCCATCCTATCAAATTGCACTGGTGAAGGCAACTCAAAAGAACCATGCTACTATCGGGTCAAGTACATACCAGTTATAGTTATGGGCTTAGAGACCAAATCCAACAGTCTCCCACTTGGATAAGTCTAATAACTATAACTGCAAGTACGACTTCAAGAACCAATTAGCAATCGTAAGCTTTTTAAAGCCGTTGTCGAACTCTGACCTAGTCAGTGACTCCCCTTAGATAAGTGATCATATATTCCTCTGTTCTACAAGATATCAGCCGGACAAATACATGGAACAATGTCATATTTGTTGTCCAGCTGTTTGTTTCCCGGTTTCCGATTAGTTTGACATAGAACATAATTGAACACATCAATTTAGTTCTGACCGGGCCCGACATTTAAGTCAAAAAAATCATTGAAGGGCCCAAGATATCGCTTTTAATCCTCTTGGGATAAACGGAATAGATAAACTTCGACATTATATGCTTGTACTAACTACTCGTTAAATCATGCACAACGATACGTTTTATAACATCAAGTTACTGATGCGTTTTCGTATCATCAATGCACGACCAATTCGTAGTCAACAACTCATATATCTTGGTTTGAAGATTATATGATATTATCATCTCACAATCACTCGTGATAAATTCCATGAAGTGATTCAGGTAAGTACGGGTTGATCCAATGCTTAAATCTTATTTCACAAGCACTCATGAATGGTGTAACAGACTTTTGCTATGTCTAACACCTTAGACATCTACAAGCCAACTCATGACAGTCTTGCTTCATACCTACTTCCAAAGTACGATCGATTGTGGATAATTTGAACAATCTTATCATTCAGGAAGTCAAAACATGCAAAGTGAAACACAAGAATAATACTTAATCCTATATGGCCCCAAAACTTTTGAGTGTAAATAAAACACGTTTTATTTAATCGCCGTATTGATTACTCATTTTTCATTGTACAATGTTTCGAATTACCAACTTTATACTTGAATTAAAACAATAATTATCCCATGCTCCAAGCATGCACGCTATTTATAACTATGATCATTTCTTTGTGAAATAGATCAATTGAAAACATTTAAGTGATGCTCATTTCACAATTCCAAATCCCCATAGTAAGTGTAAGAATCCCAAATTCTTGCCTTTTACTATAATCTGTTTGATTCTAAACTTAAATGCAATAATCCTTTCGTAATGTCAATGCACAAAGTCACAAAACTATGCCAGTAACTTTAAAAAGTATTCCCTTTGGACATTGGTTATTGAACCAATTCTATGGAAGCGAAGTCTCATATTCAAAGTACATTCCTTTGAACATCCTTCTTGCATTAAGGTTTCTAATCTTACACAAATTTTACGATTAACTTCCACTTATGGAACATTTCCATAATTCCATATGACTAGCACTTCTGAACAAGAGTTACCTCTTTTCAGAACCTGTCAATATGGACCTTCCAAAACCTATACTTCCAACTGTCCATAAGCAACCAATATTTGGTAAACCTGAGAATGTCCTCGACAATTGCTTAACCATTTTAGTCATATCTCGTTCTAGTCCATTTTCCCTATTAATGCCCTAGGCATTTGGAAAATTTTGAACAGTTTTATATTATAGCATATGTAATCGATCCTATATCCGAAGCATATGGGATACGATTCATAAGGTCTCACATAAAGACATGATACTTGACCAGTCTTTTGCTATAATGTTTTTATTTTCCATGTTCTCACAATTCGAACTATGAAGAGGGATGCTGTAATCATAATCGAATTTGAGAACGCAATTAACATTTTCATATATAGAATTTCCTTATATTGAACCATTCCAACATAACATTCATATATATACTTGACTAAATTTGAATAAAATCTCAATCTAAGCTTTTAGAATTGGAATGAAGTATAATTTTCTCTCCCTTAATAATAGAAAAACAACTTTTCAAACCCTGCATCTTTGCAAATTGAAACTTTTGTTTTCTATAATTGACATTGCTAGCTTGCAACACTTACCATAATAATCATGCTCCCACTATCATGATAATTATATCTTTACCAGCATAACACTTATGCTCCCACTAGCTTTGATATATATCCAGAAATCAGCTGGACTTCTAGAAATCAATACTTATTGACTTTCTTACCAAAGTTCAGATTTCTGATATTTGCTGCTTCGATAAGTCTTTTCCAGACTTCTCAAGCTCATACACCTTTCAGATTAAATAGCACAAGTGTGTGTTTGAACTTTTCAAAACTTAAATTAATAAGTACGGAATGTTCAAACTATTTGCCATTTCTCACAATTCGAACTATGAAAAGGGATATCATAATCATAAACGAATTTGAGAATGTAACCATCACAACTGCTAACTCTAATCATTTAAAATCTACTTAGTGAAAGCCTTTCCTCACAATCATTTTCATGAACTGGAGAGAAACACTTAGATTTAATGGTGTATGTGTTCCTATCCATATAAATCTGTCATTTTCAACCATTATCCCAAGATAAGGTTTATGACAAATCCAAACTCATATGGACTGAATTTGTTCAATCTTAATTTCTTTCCATCTAGTAGCACAAAGGCCTACCATGTCTTCCAAGTTGTTTAGCAGCTCACTCTTACATATCAATGTACTTTCCATTGATTAAGGTGCTTTGCCCTACGCATTCAACTAAGAACTCATAGAACCCACTTGCATAGTCAACATTAACTGGAATGGGCACAAAAACAAGAATATGTCAACACGATAGGTTATAAACCTCAAGTCGTGTGCTAGTGATAACTCACATTTTTATTCTTGATTAGTACTTGAAATTATTCAAGAATCCTAAGACTCCCACTGACCTATTGACATATAAGTGTCACTTTGTCAAGGAACACTACTTGACAAAAAAAAAAATTCAAGAGTTAGTGCGGTTTCTTATCAAGACTAACACTTCTAACAATTAATCTTAGTTGATCTTTGTTTTATCCAAAACAACACATTTGACCAATCTCAAATGTACAAGAGTAAGAAACATTTTACTCTACGTTTGATAAGTGTTATAAACCTTTCTTAAGATTATGTCACTCAAATTACAATCTTGGAGTATGACTCTAAGACTTGATTTTAGAATGAGGTATGGTTAATCTATTTGATTTAACCATTCCAACAATTCACGATTCCTCTTCTTAGCCATACAAATGCACTAAGATGTCCTTAGAGGATCAATTGTGAATTTCATAATCATTAAGATGATCATGATACTAAAGTACTCTCCTATCTTTTCAGATTGAAGAAACTTTTATCTTTCTGCCTAATTTGATTTTCTTATTCATCCTGCTATATATTGAAACTTTTTCAATGATTCAGAATTATACTTAACCTTGTAAGCATAACTATATTTACTAAACTTTAGTAAATCATGACAAATAGTTTTATTGTGGTGGACCTGACCAACGCACAACCAAGTGTACCTGATCCCCTATTCGTTCACTTGACTCACATATGCATGTGAACTAGGAATTAGTCTTAATTTCCCAAAGATGAAAATTCTCATTCATCATACAATACAAGTTGCATGATTCCAAGTTTCTATCCAATTGAAACTTGGGTGATGAGAATCTTTGCTTATTTGGTAAATTATGACACTACCACAAACGAAAGAATCAAATCAATTTTCCAATATTGCTATCAATGGAAACATATAAGCAACAATTTTTGACAAATGCCATTGTAAGGATACTTTAAAATAAGATAAAAACAAATGTTTTTCTTTATTTATAAATTTGCGGAAAACTTGTCCTTACAATGCAAATACAAGTGGAAACTATTTTGTTATCTATTCGTAAGCAATCTATCATAATTCTTTAAGCAGCAGCTCACACATCTGATCATCAAACCATGCGATCGAAATCCGTCTCTTCGCGATCAGACTCAACATACTCTTCCTTTAAGCTTCCTTTGATTCTACAAAACTTCAAAATGCAATCTTATCACATCATGTATTAAGAATCAACCATTAGGAACTTAACAGAGTTAGATAGTGAACTTATCTGAAGTAGAGTCAAACATTTTGACTTTACCATATCTTAGATCTCTCAAGTAGTCAGGGCAACTTCGCTTCTAATGTCCCTTCAAATAGCAATAGAAACAAATGGCTTCGGGAAGTAGATCTTCCAATCAACTTTGCTTTACCAGTACGCCAAATCATTTCTGATTCAGCAGCAACAAGAAAATAGGTAAGATCAATAAGGGTCATGTCGTGGTCTGTTATATAGTAGTCCTTTAAAACTTACTATATGACTCAGGGAGTGACTGAAGAACCCAGTCAACAACCAAATTCCTCAAGAATTCGACACCCAACTCTCCCAACATATGTCGACTTTCCATCCTTGGATTTGTTTTCCAATAGGGATTGAGTGACCTTGAACTTTTCAAGTCTTTAAACTTGTGGGTTAGGAAGAAGAATTAGAGGAGGTGGAGGAAGTGAAGTATGATTTCCAGTCCCACTAATTCACGACAGAGGGATTAATCTTTCACCTTGATTGCCATGTGGGATATCATCTTCATTAGGAAATTCTTTTCCAAAAGGATAAGGAAGACCATAGTTGCCAGAACTAGACATCTATGAGGGAGAAATTTAAGTTAGTTTATTTAAGTCCTTAATATAACACCCAAATTGAAATATTAAAGTTAGGACCCAACACAATATTCTACAATTGCGAAAAGGGATGCCGTAATCCAATTGTAAAATATTTGAAGGTAGGTAATGATGATTTACCAATTTCCACCATGAAAAACGAATTTGATAATTAAGTTGGATTTGAAATTCCTAGATCCTTTAAGATTCATAGAACTTTTCAATGACATGTTTAAATCTCGATTGTGCCATCTCAATTTTGTGACTGAGATGCTGAGGATTACAAACAAGGTGTGAATAACCATGCAAATTAGTTCGGTACACCCAATGTTACAAATTACCTAATCAATGTGTCGGTTAACCACACACGCTCCATTGATCTATGATTAACATCAAGTTACCCTTAGCCACGCATTGTAAGTCCCAAATTAGTGTGCCGGTTAACCACACACGCTCCACTAACGACTTAACAAGGTGCTAAGTGCAATTTCATGGGGTAGCACCATTTTCCTAAAGTAACTAAGATTGGGAATTTAATAAAATTTAGTTACTTTGTATTACATTATACTTTTAATGAAGATTAATGTCCTATCCTACCTGTTCGGCTAACGACCCTCCACCAGTCAAGGAAGCGGTGGGTGAGAGTGGACACCCATTAAACTGCCATTTTATAGGCAGTAACCTTATACCCCCCTTATAGGCCGACTTTGTGAATGAGGCCTACTAACGGTAAGACTGACTTATTCTTATACATATATATATATATATATATATATATATATATATATATATATATATATATATATATATAAGTATTAACTTTTAATATTATAATAGTATAAGGGTGTATTTTACACATTTAAAATATTTAGAGGTTTAATCTATTAATTAAACTATACTTTTAATTTAATTAAACTTAAACCATGTCATTATGGAATTATTAATTCTCCTTTTATTAAACACTTCAATTAATTTAATAAAATCCATAATGTTTGAATTTTAACTTTTAAAACTCTAGGGTTTGGAACTAAAGTGCTCATTAGTGTGACTTTACAAATTCCAAAACTTGAGGGCAAGTTTTGAAACTTTTCAAGACCTTTCACATTCATAATTTATGAACAATTATGAGTTTTAATACTCATGAATTTGACTTTTCATATAACTTGAGGACAAGTTACAATAACACATAACATGAATAATTAGATCAATTTTTTGGATCAAACACAATTATCATATAATTCTTCCTATTGATCTAAACTAACTCATAACAAGACAATTCATATCAAATACTACAAATAATCACTTTATTATCTAAACATTTGACAATTGCCTTTTAAATGGATGAAAACTATCATTTCCAAATCAGAAAATACAATTTTTATGACTACAAAACGGTTTGTGGTAATGATCCTATCCATTTATGGCCAAAAACTCGAATTTCTGCACTCTGATCAACCACTCGGCAAGTCCATGAACTGGACTCGTCGAGTAGCTTCATTTCTACATGGACTCGTCGAGTTCCCCAGTGGACTCCGCGAGTTCATCAGGCAGAATGCAGAAAACTCGATTTTTTTTTAACTTTGAAACTAAGCCATGCATAAAATATAACAGAAAACAGCCCATGGCTCTGATACCACTGTTGGGTTTTGTATACTACAACATCCTATGGTGCACATATAACCCTAAAAGCTTTGTATCTATGTTTTCTCTAATTATACATGCAATATTGTTTCCAAAGCTTTAAACCTACAACTAGCATACAATATGACAATTTGAACAATTCAACTAGTTAGATGACTTACCTCTTATTAGGACTTGTAGTTCTTGACCTTTGAAAGCTTTAGCACCTCAAGTGTGATGCCTATAATGTGTCACAAACACCATATGCAAGAGGAGGCTTGAGAGAATAAGTTATCTTGCACCAAAATCGTTCCTCACTCTCTAAGAATGAACTAGGCAACGATTTTGGCTCTAAGGGGGTCTTTATATAGTGATGCAAAGGTTAGGGTTTCATCCATGAAACCCTAAAGCTCCATGACCTTCCATATCCCTTAGGCTCCATGGGTTAAAGCTCCATGGACTATCCATGAACTATTTAGCCCATCCTAATGGATCATTGGCCTACACTACAAGAATGATTGATTTACATAATCAACCCCTTATATTTAATTAGCCTCTTTTGATCACTAAATTAATTCCAAATTAATTCTTGACCAATACTAATTAAATAATATGATTTCTCAATTAATATATTATACTTATAATATATTAATAAATCAATAATAACCTTATTCTTAAAAGTCCATCCTATCAAATTGTACTGGTGAAGGCAACCCAAAAGGACCATGCCACTATCGGGTCAAGTACATACCAGTTATAGTTATGGGCTTAGACACCAAATCCAACAAGTGCATCGTATTCCTCCACCCTTAAACCCCATACCTATAACCATGCTCTTAAATACCAAAACTGGAGACAAGCCATGGACCAAGAATTTAATGCCCTCATGCAAAATGGAACTTGGTAACTAGTTCCTAAAGCTTCTCATAACCCTATTGGTTGTAAATGGGTCTTCTGGATCAAATGAAATCTAGATGGCACCATATCTAAATACAAAGCTTGTTTGGTTGAAAAAAGACTCCTTCAACAATATGGACACGACTACGTTGATACCTTCAGTCCAGTCACCAAACCGGTAACCATCCGTGTCATTCTATCCATTGCATTTTCACAAAATTGGCCACTATGCTAACTTGATATTAACAATGCTTTCTTTCATGGTACTCTACATTAAGAGGTCTACATAACCCAACCACTAGGATTTTTTCATCCTTAGTTCCCAAATCATGTCTGTAAGCTAAAAAAACGTCTCTATATGGTCTAAAGCAGGCACCACAGGCCTGGTACATGGAACTCATTCCATTTCTCCACATTTGTGGTTTTCGTAAATCCCAAGCAGATGCCTCTTTATTCATTTATAATCACAACAACATCATCTGCTTCTTTATAGTCTATATGGATGACATTGTACTCATAGGAAACAATAATGTATTTCTTACCAACTTCATTCACGCCTTAGCAAATCGCTTCTCAATTAAAGATTTAAGTTATCTCCACCACTCTCTTGGAATTGAAGTTATTCCCACCTCTCATGATCTATTTATGTCCCAACATAGGCATATTCAAGATCTATTAACCAATTTTCATATGGATGGTGCAAAAGAAGTGGGGACTCCACTAAACTCTTTTATTGTTCTCAACTCCATGGATGGGTCACCTAGTGTTGATCCTACACCTGATCGGAAACCGGTGAGCTCATTACAGTATTTGGCCTTCACACGGCCACGACTAGATGTATTGTTTTCCATTAATCGTCTTGCCCAGTTTATGCATGCTCCCACTCAGATTCATTGGCAAGCTTTGAAACGAGTTCTCCATTACTTAAAGGGTATAATTAATCATGGATTATTCCTCAAAAAGGGCAGCTCTCTTAATCTCAAGGCATTGTCAGACTTAGATTGGGGAAGGGTATCGAATGGAGGTCTTTCAACTACTGCTTACATACTTTATCTTGGCTCAAACATTATCTCTTATAAAACTACACAACAAAAATTTGTCTCAAGTTCATCCACTGAAGTTGATTATAAAGCATTAGTCAATGCAGCATCCGAGGTCTCGTGGGTGGAAAATCTTCCCAAAGATCTCAGTATCACTCAAACCTCTATGCCCACCCCCTTTTGTGACAATACATGTGCCACGTACCTATGTGCTAACCCATCTTATCACTCTCGTATGAAAAAAGTTTCATTGGACTACCACTTTGTCAGGGTAAAGGTTACAGGCAACTCTCTCAAAGTACTCCACATGAGCTCCTATGATCAGTTAGCAGATGCCTTGACAAAGCCTCTTAGTCGAGCACGATTTCTTAGACTTCGCTCCAACATTGGAGTATCCGACGGATCCTCCATCTTGTGAGGGTGTATTAAGGACCAAAGATACTTATTGTAATTGTATTGATATGTATCCCTGATTTCTCTCCTAGATTGATTCATTCCTATTGTACTGATCGACTATATTAAGCCAATCCTTGTAATTGTTTTTGCGTAAAAAATATACGTACGCATTTAATCTCTTCTACTCTATAATGGAGTGGCAACTTGATGATGTGGCATGCTTTTCACTACCATTTCACCGGTGATGATACCAGATAGCCTAACATTTTACACTATTTTGAACTTCTTCTACCAAATTTATCTATGCATGTGATAAAGTATAACATGTTTGAAACTTATAAATATCTATGGAAATTACTATTTTTTTTATCGTTTTGTACAAATAGAAGTGAGAAATTCTCTTATTTATTCTACTTTTTTGGTAGTATACAACTAAAATGTAAACTTTTCATGATCGAAAACCATGAACATGATAAATAAAAAATCTAGAACATGTTTGAAAAACAAAGAACATGTAGCATTGTATGAAAATATCATGTTTATAAGAATCTTCCATGTTATTTCAGCTACGAAAATCATAAAATCATTTGAAAAATCATGAACATTTCGAAAAAAATATAACATTTTTCTTAATCTTTTGTTTATAAAAATTTTCCAAGGTGTTTGTATTCAAGTGATCATCAAAGTAAGAGAAAATAAGATGATCGCTTAGGTATTCATGTTTATTAATTGATGTCTTTAGCTATCAGAACTGCCAACATGTTTGTTGACCCTTTGTGCATAATCTGGTACTGGAAAGACATCTAGCAAAAAGTCTCATATAATTCATTGACTGAATGATGAGTCCCCTTGCTATTTATTTTCTAAGTAATGAAACCTTTCGGACGTCCTAGAAAATGTTCTACCAAAAAACCAATAATCTTTATCTATCTTTTTCTTTGATAAGTTCTCAGATAAAATATGTTAGAGAGTGATATTTCACATGAATAATCATCGCCCAAGTGGTAGATATTCATTCATAGCTTTTTAAGATAATGCTATAGATTGTGTAGGTAAAATATATTATGTATGAAAATCATAAATAAAATTATGAGATTACGTAATTAAGTAATATATGGTAACTGTTGCGTTATTTGGTAGTAAATATCTTAAATTCTACTATACGAATATCAAATATTATAAATAACAAGTCACAACAAATTACTGAAATTAATATACATATCTCAACTAGAAAATGGATGTGTATATTTTACGGTTATAAGGTTAGTCTATGAATAAATGATTCTTGCTAGATGGCCGATGGCGCCGGTTACCGCCTTGCCTAGGTTTCACTCAGATCATAGCCCGGTGATTCTTGTAAGCGATTTCGTTGATTTTGGTCTTGCTTTGTCCTGATTTTTTAACTCATGGTTGTTGGATGATGGTTGTCGAGACATTGTGACAAATTCATGGAATTCTGATGTGGTAGACAGCAGGCCAGATAAAGTGTTGTTGTTAAAGCTAAAAAAAAGTTGAAAAGGATATTAAAAATTGGAGGTGTTACAGATAGTTAAATGAAAATGGCGAGTATTCTGACATTTTAAAAAATATTGAGACCTTGGAGATCAAAGTTGAGTCTTGTAGCCTCCTTTCTCTAGAGAGATTAATTAGAAAAAACTGGAAAAACAGATTAATTGAGATTGACACAATGAGAAGACTAGATCTTAGACAGAAAGCCAGATTAAAATGGAGTATTGATGGAGACAAAAACATCACATTTTTTCATGGAGTTTTAAACGGCAAAAGAAAGAATAAAAAAAATGAACGGGCTTGAAATTAAGGGTGTTCGGTCCAAAAATCCGAATGAAATTAAAGAGGAAGTTTGGAAATTCTTTGCCTCAAAATTTGATGATGTTCCTATTAGGCCCAAGTTGATCAACTCAAGATTCAAGAAGTTGTCAACAGTCATGAAACATCTCGATATTGAGGTATTTTCATTATAAACCCTTTGTATGAGAATTTATTTCATTTTAGACCTTGAATGTGAATTAATTGATAAATTGGACCCAAATGGCATTTTCGTAATTTTTGGGAGTTGGGCACGAATGTTGGACGTACGTGGCTAGAGTGAAAACCCTAATTTTTAGGGTTTGGACCTTATATAAGCATCATTATGGACCCACGACCTTTCTCCTCATCAGCCTCCATACCCTAGAAGATATCCCACGAAACCCTAGCCAACTTTTGAGTGTTCTTGAGCCTTATAGTGATCTTTGGTGCTTGTGGGTGGTGTTTGGTGGTGAAGGAAGTTCCTTGAAGATAGAGTGGTGAATTCAAGTCCTTAGATTTAGATTCTACACCTTCTTGTGCATCTTTAGGAGGTATCAAGTTCACAACGTGGAGTTCGTTGTTTTAGATCTCATTAAGTCCATGTTTATGCAGTTTTTGTCCCAAAACCTTGGTCTTATGGAGTATGGACTACTCCAGACCATTTGAGCTGTCCTTCTGGGCATTTAGGAGTGTATGAAGTCATAAAAATCGAATCTTTGGGGTTGAGGTTCACCCATGCTTGAGTTGTTGGCCTTTTTTATGTAGTTTTAGACCTAGGGTTTGGTATTGGGTCTTTTTTAGCCATGCAAGTTAGTAAAGTTGTCAACTTTATGGTTTAAGACCTTATTTAGTAGTAGATATGAGGTTTAGACATTAAGGTCTTAAGGGATTAAGACCCTAGGTTAGCTTTTGGGACTTTAGCCTATACGTCGGGCGTACTCCTTAGATGTTGCGCGTACTGGGTCAGCAGCCTGCTTCCGGGTCAACATGTGTACGCGGGGCGTACGCCAAGCTGTGGGCCTCCTTTGATTTTGGGTCACTTTTAGGCTATAAGATTTTGGGCCTTAAATATCTTATGGACTTGGGTCATTTTAGAGCTTTGATTGCTACTTAGTTTGGGCTATTTGAGGAAGATTAAAATGATCTTTTATCCTTGCAGTCGATAATTGTGAATTAAAGTCTTGGTTATGGTTTATGACCTAATTATTAATTAGGGTATTATTTGTTCATATTTAGTTCGTATATTTTCCTGGGTCAGCAGTCCGAGCATTTATCTGATTTTTCAGCAGTTTGAGGTGAGTCCCCTCCCAGTGTTTGGTTAGTCGAAGGCACCAATGTCGGCCCGTGGATTATTGTTATTTGTATGCTAGCTGTATGTGTGACTCTTGCATGTGTTGTATGTGTTTGTATGTATACCGGGTGGGGCCCGATGACAGGCAGGGCCTAATGAGTGTGTTGGGCGGGGCCCTTTGCATGAAACTGACCAAACTGTACCTGGCGAGGCCTGATGAATACCAAGCGGGGGCCTGATAAATGTCGGGCATGGCCTAATGTATGTTTGATATGTATGGTATGTGGTATTTTGGGGAACTCACTAAGCTTTGTGCTTACGATTTTCAGTTTATGTTTCAAGTACCTTCGGATCAAAGGGGAAGAGTTTGGGGTGATCGCGTTGCGCACGCCATGATTTTTCTGCTTATTGACTCTGATGTACTTTTGGGATGTTATCTGGTTTACTATAAGTATTTTATGGTTTGACAAACATGTGTGATTGATGGTTTATTTACTATAAAAACAAAAAATTTGGTTCTGAGTTTTAGGATGTTAAAAGTCAATCGTGAAATTGTAGATGGTTCTTTTTCTCTTGATGAGATAAAGGAGGTGGTGTGGTGTTGCGGAAATGACAAAGCCTCGGTTCCCGACTGATTTACATTTAGGGTTATGAAGGAGTTTTGGGACATTATTAAAATTGATATTTTTATTTATATAAAGAAATTTGAGTCAATGGGAGAATTTAGTAGGGGCTGTAATGCGTCTTTTATGTCGCTTATTCCGAAGATTTGATATCCTCTTTCTATAAAAGATTATAGGCTGGTGAACTTAATTGGTTGTTGTATATAATTTTGTCTAGAATCCTTGCCTTATGGCTTAAGAATGTCTTGAAAAATCTTGTTGGACCGGAACAATCGGCTTACATAGAAGGGATAAGCATTTTAGATGGGCCTTTGGTGTTAAATGAGTTATATACTTGGGCTAAGAATGTCACACCCCCGGACCAGCCGGCGGAAACGTCCGGAGGCGGGTGACTTCATTGTGCAGTATCATAACAATTGAGTATAAATGAAACATAGCAAATCCAAACATCATACATTGAGATAACAAACTTACATTGTTTACATATTGTACTTTTTTCTTCTAAATACATAAAGGAGACATAAGTAAATATATTCCAACTACAACAAAATCATCCTGATTTCCGCGTCCCTTTAACCTGCTTACTAGATCCCTTAGAATACAAGTCGTTTTGAAAAGCGTCAACTAAAAAGTTGGTGAGTTCATAAGCATTTGTATAAAAATAGCTTTGCACTCGTTTAGAATTGTTCTTGTTGTACTTTCAGAAAATCCGATATTTTCTATAAAATCGTTTGAAGTCTTGCTCTGAAATCATGGATATATGCATGCATGTCATTACTTTTTATTCATGCTTATAAGGAGTGATTTTTGAAAAGTAATATAATTTATAAAGGCGAGCTATGTTTGAGAATAGTTCTTTTGAGTAGTAATAACAAATAGTTTCCAGAAAATCTCCTGTTTTCTAAAAGGAGTATAGTTGTAAATCTTGTTTTCTTATCCGGTTCATCGTTTTCGAAATCGTATAAAATCGTTTACTCCAGAAAATCCTATATTTTCTTGTATAAAATAATCGTAAATTTGGCCTCCAATTGAGTATATTTGCATATGTGAGTGGTAGTTTATCGTTTTCAAAATCGTATACAATCGTTTTCCCCAGAAAATCCAATATTTTCTGATTCGTAAAATCGTAGTATTAAGACCCTAATACTTGTTAATGTGAAAGAAATCAACAGGCGATTGTGGACATTTCATGCAAGTTGAGTGGACGGTCAACGCAACAAATGCGGGCCATCACTACCATGCATAGGGCAGTCAACACAATGTGCCAAAATTTATTTATGAAGTTTTCCTTACATAAATTTCGAAATATATTCTATTTAGTCGTTATAACCATACTAATACGACGGAGACCTGTCATGGCGTTTCTCAGGCGCCCGCGTTTGTTTAAAGACATTTGTCACCCTAGACTGGCCGGTCTAGCTGTAGCGAACAACGAAGGTATGGGGTGTCAACCCCGTATAGATCTATACACAAATTCCAGCTCTCCCACCAGGAGGCTCTGGTTATAACTCCTTACAGGATTTTAGACGTACAATAATATATTTATATGTAGGTACTTTTTGAGACTCGTCTTCACTAGAATACCAACTGGTTTTTGAGCAATCGATAAGATCCGTTATTTAATAAATAACATTACTTGAGCTAGTTGACTAGGTTTATCGTTTTCGTTGATTGAGGATAATCCACATGGAATCATATTTATGAAAAATGACCCAAAATTATCGGCATTGGCAAAAATGGCCCTTCTTTTTATAAATTATCCAATAAGACCCATATTTGTCAAATAGTATCATAAATGGTGCAAAACTAGGTGAATTGTCGAAAATGGCCCTTTTTCTTCTAAAATGTTCATTTTAGACTTATATTTATGAAAATACTCAAAAGGCCCTTGTTTACCCAAAAATTCCATTTTGGTCCTTTAAAAATTGAGATGTTCAATAATTCTTCAATTTTATTCCATTTTCCAAAATGATCCTTATATATATATATATATATATATATATATATATATATATATATATATATATATATATATATATATATATATATATATAGGTGACAGTTCAAATAAAAACAGTAAATAGTGTGAGAACATAAAAACACTTTTTTATGTTATTATTCTGCAATGAATTTTGTATCGACAGCTTTATGTCATTATTCAGCAAAGAATAAATGAATAGTCAAAGGTTAAAATTAAAATTAGAATTTACTACAAAAGTGCACATACATAAGTTTATAATAGAATAATAACATTGTAATGAATATATGATTAATCGAAAGTTAATATTTATATTAGAATTACTTCAACAATACACATATACAAAATTCATTACAGAATAATAATATAAACATAGTGTTTTTACGTTCTCACAATATTTACTGTTTTTATTTGAACTTACTTCTATATATATATATATATATATATATATATATATATATATATATATATATATATATATATATATATATATATATGTCCGAAAATGGACTCCAAAATATCATTAATTCCATATTCTAACCATTTCCAAAATATTATGTTTAACAATTTGTTTAAACAATTTTTGAGACAAATCCTTAAGGAATTTGACATAACAATTTATGATCAATAATCCATAAATATACTAGTTTTTGTGTTCTAACATATAATTGGTGATATATATTTTCAAAACCTTGAGACTAGTGAAAAATCTCAAGTTCTTGAACCATTAGATGGAGTTTATAACTTTTAAGCATATAAATCATAACATACATGCATAAACAAGAAAATATACTAAGGTTTCACAAGACTCTTGACTTGGATCCTCCCCAAAAACTATGAAAAACAACAAAAAGGGGGTATGAAGCTCGCCTTGGTTTGAAGATAGTGTAGTTGAAGAGATGGGATGAGGAGTTTGAGCCTAGAACACTTGAAGTGTGGAATGAACCTCTTGAAAATTTTAGCTAGTATAAGATTATAAACATATAAATTTATGTGTGAGTTGGAGTTTAAAATAGCTAATAGTATGAAATCTTTACTAGACATAAAATACAAGAACTTAGGAGGATTGATGAAGAGAATGGTTCCTGGAACTTGGATGAAGCCTTGGGAGAGTTTTCGTGGATTACAGAATAAAAAATGTGAGTTGTGGAATGAGGGAATGGGGTTCACGGTCCCTAATATGGGATAAGGGGTTGATAAGATGTTTACTTTGATTACTGTTGGGTAATGCATGAATAACTGAGTTTTGTATTGGATATCTAAGCATTACAGCTTGCATCCACCGTGAATACCATTGAATTGGGAGGAGTTTATGGTCTAAATTGACCATAAACTAATGTTGACGGCCAATATGCCTCCTAGGGAGGTGTTCATGGTCAAAAGGATCTCCTTTAAAGGTTTTACGGCCAAAAAGGTGCCTAGAATGGTGTTCATGGTCAAGATGTTTCCCTTTATGGTGGTGCACAGTCAATGTGTGATAGCTTGAGGGGGTTTACGGCCAAAGTAGTTTCTTGGGAGTTGTTCATGGCCAAACATCGATTCCTAGGGATGGTTCACGGCCATGGTGCTTCCTAGGGAAGTGTTTTTGGTCTAGGATGCATATAATACTCTAATGTATTTGTTTTATGTAGTATGGCCAATATCTTGACTTAATTTAAATCTCTTATTGTTTTCATTAGCTTAGGGGCTTTAGGGTAGTATAATTCTAAAAAAAACATTATATTACCAAAGAATACTAATAGCATAGCTACAACTATTACATATACGGGACTCCTTTGGCTTGATTTCTATACTTGAAAATTTTCAGTTGTAACATCATCCCCCCGTTAGAGGGAATTTCGTCCCGAAATTCTTTACGAGTTATCTTTGCGAACTAGCAATAAAGGTGAGGGTACTTTTGCATCATGCGATTCTCGCGTTCCCTTTTGAATTCAGGTCCGCGCTTGGCATTCCATCTAACCTTCACAGTGGGGATGCAGTTTTGTTTCGTGTGCTTAACTTTTCTATTCATAATTTCGATAGGATGCCCAAGAAATAGAAGGTTCTTGTCCGCCTCAATCCCGTCTAGTGGAACTGGGGGGTTTAGTCCGATATACACTTCTTGAGGTTTGACATATGGACTACAGGGTGTACATTACTGAGTTCTACGGGTAGTTGGAATCTGTAGGCTACCGGACCGACACGGGTAAGGATCTCGAGTGGTCCGATGTATTGGGGATTTAGTTTACCTTTCTTTCCAATCGTATCATCCTTTTCCAGGGGAAGGCTTTTAACAATACTCTGATCTCCTACTTGGAACTCCAAGGGCTTTAGGCCTTCTATCTGCATGGCTCTTTTTGGCGGTCTCGCGATGTTTGGAGTCGTGATCAGATTTGGACTATCCTTTCCGTTGTTTCTCAAATCATCTCTGGTCTAGTGAGTGTGCTATTGGGCGTTTGTCCTCTTGTCAGCCAAGTGTCTCCCACCTCGGCCGAACAGACGATGATCTGCACCTCCGGCCACACAGGGCCTCAAAGGGTGCAACTCCCCTGCTCGTGTGGTAGTTGTTGGTGTATGAGTTCTTGATTAGGGGTAGGTGGGTATCTCAAGCCTTGTCTATGTCTATTATACACGCTTCTCTTCGAGGTGTGGGTTTTTGCTTACCTTGATCTTGTCAAGGGGAATTTCTAGAGATTCGGTGGTCAGTCACTTATGAGTGTTAAATACATAGAGTGTGAAATGTACGAGACGTATGCTTCCTTGTCACAAAGCGTTTTAAAGCCGGCCTTTGGTTACCAGACCTATCCTGGCGAGGATTTTCGAATGGCTTACTAGGGATTGTGCTCCTGGTGTCCTAGGAGTAGAGTTTTTGGGCCTTAAGAGTTGGCACTATCTTTGTCAATGTTGAGGTTGTGTGTGGTGTCGTTGACCTTATGAGTCTTGGGTTGCCTTGGGGGTTTTCTTCTCCTTATGGTGTTCCGAGTTAAAGGTAGTTCGGTCTCTTCCAGTCCTTTGCTGTTGGTTGGACAAGTCTCCGATTCGGGGTAGGGAGTATCGATCCTTGAGGATGGGTTTGTTTGACTTATTAGTAATCAGGGGTGCTATGGGAAATTTGTCTTTCCTCTTTATGAGTCAGATAGGTGCTTCCTGCGGCTAGGGACTTAGTCTGGTGTTTCCTTTATCTATTATATCGTTCTTGTGATCAAACACTATCTGTTTTTGTGACCGTGCTAAGTAGTATCGAGGGTTTGGTTAATGGGGTGGTTCCGGGAGTCGAGGTGATTCTAACTCCGCTTAGCACATGGTTGAGATTTCCAAAGGAATTCTGGGAATCTCTGGGGGAAGGTTGGACGCCTTTCGGATTCCCTTGATGTCCTTTGTTTCTTGATTTTTGTCTTTATTGGGCTAGGAAAGAGCGTGGTATTTCTTACATATGGGCTTATGTGTCTGGTTGCTAGGAGTTCGTCGTTACAGGTGGGGAAGAGTTTTGTTAGTCGGTTGCGTAAGACGGAAGTCTCTTTGCAGTGCTCGAACTTTGTAAGGTGAGAATCAAGCAAGTATGTGCCAATTAATGACATTGGACTTCTTATTATAACAGATATTACGTCGATTGGGAAGTAATGGTTGTTAGGAATGACAGGGTGTTCTATGTTCATGTTCTTATCACTACTAGTTTTGTTTTTGCTGTTACTACTGCGTCTATTTTGTTTTTGCCTACTAGGTGTCTTAGGGATACGGGAGTGCTGATATAAAGCAATGGAATTTGTATCCCGCATTTCTGCTAGGTTTTTCTATTATAGATGGGTGTTATTGCTGTTGAAATTGTCGACACCGCTTCCATTATCGTTTGTGTTGTTGGCATTGAGGTGTGCCATAACAGCTGCCACGGCAGCCGTTACAGTGCTTTGGAAAATGACGGAGTCTATTCGTAGGATCAATGCTTCACAGATTTCGTTATACGTTTCTCTTTGTTTCGACCTACATCCCTATGATGTATTTACGATTGATAGTAGAATTAAGCATCACACGGAGGTTATGCTTTATCGGGATATGGTATAGCCATCTATACAATGGTTGGATTTATATCACATGGGTTCTTGGAGGGCGTACCTCTCTTGGCTTACTACTACTGGTTGCAGTTTAGGACATTATAATCCTAGGACGAGTAGGGTGGTGATTTTCTTATGCCGAAATGGCGCACAAAGTGCTTGGCCATTTTACTCGTTTCATGAGCGGCCCCTTTCCGCTCTTTGTTTTGCTAAGGTTGCCCTAGTCTCAGTTATACTCGGATGTCGTCTCAGGGTGGTCACTTCCTCCTTTATGAAATGTAGACGGTTCGTGCGGTTCTCTAGTTCTACTTGTTGGTTCCATAAGGCTTCGTAATGGTGTTCTTGTTATTCGTGGGGAAGTCGGATTTACATTGCCGTATATCAAACTTCGCCTTCGGTATCCATTTGTCCACAATGGAGAGTCGTAAATTTAGAGGCTAGACGGATCACTTGTGGCCCAAATGGGGGTGGTGCTTGGATTGTGAGGGTGTTGGGGATCGGAGCACGGTGCACGTCGATTGTGGGTGGGATTTGCTTTTGTGGGAATGCATCCTGATCCTGTTAGGAATCAATCACTAAGCTTGTATTTGCATGGGTATGGTTTTGTTACTAGGTACGTCTACACCAGGAGTACTTACATCGGGGTGTTTACGTATCTGGGGAAAGAGAGGTGAAAGGGTCTCTTGCCAATAGGATAAAGCTCGCTAAGGGTTTCCTCGGCGCATTCATCCTTGTTTGGCTCTTAGTCGGAATCCTCCCTTTCATAATTCATCTCTGGTATTCCTTAGGTTTTCACCTCTGGGTTTTTCTCATGGACCTCTTTTGGTCTTTCCTTGACCCGTCCGCTAGTCACCGCGAAAGGGTAGTAGAGGTCTTGGTGAGGGATTTCAACTATGTTGCTTGGGCGGGAATAGGGGTATGAGAAATACGGAGAAGAGTTAGGTGTGGGGGTTTATGGTGCCCTAAAATACTCCTATAGTATTTTAAACTTGGTGTTCGATTCTAATGTTCTCTTGCATGAATAGTTGGTAGGTTTTAGGTTTGTTCCAACACCACCATCACTCTCAAGCACATGTTGGTCATATCTCAAATAAATATAGTTGATCAGGCTATATTTATCCCAGATATGATTACATAACTGCCTAGGTTTGACTGTAGTGTTCAACCCTTAGTTACTTATGTTTTCTTCTCGTTACGATACTGTGCTAGTAAGTACGTATACTTTTATAAAATACTTATATCTTTAAACTATACTTTTAGTCAGAGTGTGTTTTAGACCCATTGTATTTATAGTTGTATATCTTGTATGGAAATATATACTAGTTCACTATAAACAATGCTCTGATACCAATCTGTCACAACCCCGGACCAGACGGCGGAAACGTCCGGAGGCAGGTGACTTCATTGTGCAATATCCTAACAATTGAGTATAAATGAAACATAACAAATCCAAACATCATACATTGAGATAACAAACTTACATTGTTTACATATTGTATTTGTTCTTCTAATTACATAAAGGAGACATAAGTAAATATATTCCAACTACAGCTAAATCATCCTGATTTTCGCGTCCCTTTAACCTCCTTACTAGATCCCTGAGAATACAAGTCGTTTTGAAAAGCGTCAACTAAAAAGTTGGTGAGTTCATAAGCATTTGTATAAAAATAGTTTTGCACTCGTTTAGAATTGTTCTCGTTGTACTTTCAGAAAATCCGATATTTTCTATAAAATCGTTTGAAGTCTTGCTCTGAAATCATGGTTATATGCATGCATGTCATTACTTTTTATTCATGCTTATAAGGAGTGATTTTTGAAAAGTAATATAATTTATAAAGGCGAGCTGTGTTTGAGAATAGTTCTTTTGAGTAGTAATAACAAATAGTTTCTAGAAAATCCCCTGTTTTCTAAAAGGTCTATAGTTGTAAATCTTGTTTTCTTATCCGGTATAATTGGGTGCGTGTTTTATTTCATCGTTTTCGAAATCGTATAAAATCATTTACTCCAGAAAATCCTATATTTTCTTGTATAAAATAATCGTAAATTCGGCTTCCAATTGAGTATATTTGCGTATGTGAGTGATAGTTTATCGTTTTCAAAATCGTATACAATCGTTTTCCCCAGAAAAATTAATATTTTTTGATTCGTAAATCGTAGTATTAAGACCCTAATACTTGTTAATGTGAAAGAAATCAACAGGCGATTGTGGACATTCCACGCAAGTTGAGTGGACGTTCAACGCAACAAATGCGAACCATCACTACCATGCATAGGGCAGTCAACACAATGTGCCAAAATTTATTTATGAAGTTTTCCTTACATAAATTTTGAAACATATTCTAGTTAGTCTTTATAACCATACTAATATGACGGAGACCTGTCTTGGTGAAAGAACCCCTTTCTAAACTTTCATATTTCTGAAAGACCCAAACTTTCATACTTGACAATTGTTACTCCAAAACATGCTACATGCATATTCATAAAAACAATATTTTATATTGATAAAGTGATTACAAACTACTGGATACAAACCGACTATGTTTTAATATTTTACATAACTACCCAGGAGATTGTAATTTTATACAAACATAAACTGAAATACAAAAGTAATAGTAAAAACTATTCTACATCTTCCGACAGTATATAACCATACTGCTTACTTATCTCCTGCAATTGTTAAACACTGAGAGGGGTAAGCGGTGACGCTTAGTGAGTTCAATAATAAATACAATATAACGTTATGCCATGTATATACTTCAATATGGCAGAAGCAAAGAGGAACAATGAACAACAAAGGCATATGCGAATCATGAGATAAACTTTCCATATCAATCAATGATTTGATTCAAAGATATACGATCAATGAGACATGGCAATTTCTATACTTGATATACATCAATAACACTTTGGCCCAAATGGCACAGAAAACATACAACTTCTGATTATAATTTTGCTAGAATATATAGGCTTTCAGCCCTACATAGCCCTATGCCAATACCAGAAGTTATACGAGTCATGCTCTACATGGCCAAAGGCACAAAGCCAATACCAGAAGTGATACGAGACATGCTCTACATGGCCAAAGGAATAAATCTGATACCAGAATAATACGAGACATGCTCTACATGGCCAGAGGCTCAAAGCCAATACCAGAAGTGATACGAGACATGCTCTACATGATCAAGAGTATGAAAACCAAAATAACTGAGGAAAGCATTTAGCACATATAACACATAACATACAATTGTTCCTATATATTAAACTCACCGAGAAATAACCGGGGGTTAAAATAGTAATTTGGGCAGCACTTCGTTACTATAAATAGCTTTCTTTGTTGAAAACCGGGAGTTTTCTTGAAAACCGGGCCCTGCTAGGGTTGGGCTTCAAAACCGAAAAGATAAATTTTTTGGGCTTCTCGGGAATTTCGGGGCGTGTTTCGGGCGTTGGAATTAATATCGGGGCTTCGGGGGAAGTCGAGATAGTAAAAATATTGAATTTAGGGTGAAAAGTGTTAAATTCCTAAAATTAGCCGGCAAATCTCGCATGCACTATTTATAGGGAGAAGGAGCTCGGATCCGGAGCAATCAGAAGCCAGCACGTGGCTCGCATGCGAGGCGCCACGTTGCTCGGTTCGCAGGTCTACACGGGAAGGGCACGCGTCGGAATGCTATTGGACCGAGGCCTCGGATGCGAGGGTCGCGACACGCGTTGCCAGCTGTTCGGATGACTAAGATGCTTTGGACTCGAGGCGGACACGGGGCGAGATCCGGACGAGGATGACGTGGCCGAACACCAACCATGCGAAATTCTCGGAAATTGAACCCAAAACTTCGAAAATCCATAACTTTCGCATACGGGCTCCGTTTTTGACGTTCTTTATATGCACGCGTAGGCAGGAATATACTCTACAACTTTCGATTAGACTTCGTCGGCTAATTTTGATTTTATTTTTATTATTATTATTTTTAACAGACCGGGACAGGAAAATCCGTTAAAAATTCATAACTTCTTCATCCGACGTCCGTTTTCGTCAGACTTTTTACCGTTGTACTACTATTGACGAGACCTTCGATTCTCGTTTAGGTTGTGTCGGCTAAAAATCACTCGATCTAAAATTCAAGTTTTTAGCTGTCTACCGCTAAGCTGAAACTTAGAAAAATCATAACTTCCTCATACGAAGTCAGATTTTGGCGTTCTTTTTATGAAAATTCTCGGTTTAACAAATACTACGACTTTTATTTAGATCACCATGGCTAAAAAGTAGTTTATCAAAAACTCACTTTTTACGTCATTCGGTGTCGTGCTGGTTTTGTCGCGGATCTTCGATTGGTCATAACTTCTTCGTTATAACTCGGATTTCGATGAGGTTTTCGCCTAAATGTTTCTAACGTGATTCTTTACAACTATCCATAATAAAATTTTACTTATTTCAAATTTTATATTTTCACTAAATTTCACTATTTGGCTTTTAATTGGAATCTCATAAGACTTCCAATATTTTATGAGTGATTCTAAACATAGTTTTACTTCATTTCTAGTAAAAACTATCTGTTAGAACTCAATACTCATAATTATATAATATTTCATAATATTACTAACTTAAAACACGATTTTCAAAACATGTATGTTACAAATACCTCCTCCTTTTGAGGATTTCGTCCCCGGAATCATAACGATAAAAAATAACTCGGAATATTTCGCTCTTATCTCATTCTTATTTTCCTAATTATAATTTGGGCCTCGATGGTGTTTCCACTTGACGTGCACCAACTCCAAGATATATGCACAAAGCATATCTTCTACCGTTTGAATTGTTCTTTCCGTCTGACCATCTCATTCTTCAATTCTCTAACTAAATTTTCGTCACTACACGAGACATGTTTCTTTGAACCAATCACCTCACTTCGCATATCTATTTTAGTCGGACTCGATTCTTTACGACCATTAAGGTTTGAACGAAAATCGTCTTCTTAGTCATCACCGAAACGAAGGTAATGACATACTCGAACAAAAACGGAATCGATTACTAGTTTTTTGGTAACCTTGTGACTTTCCCTGATCCAAGTGTTAGTCCTGTGCTTCCAGTAGTATAGGCCTCTACTACTATTCACACCTACTCATACTCGTCCCAAGTATTGTCTCGTAGTTCCCAAGTCACCATTCATAAGTTTTCACAAAGGAACTTTTCATGCCTGAGTGTGTTCTTTAACAACCATTCCGTGCCGGGAATAATATCAAAGTTGGGCAAGAAGATGGGAATCAGGTTAACAAGGAAACTATAACCTTCAATTTCCACGACACAATCTCTATGGACTTTACCAGCAGGTAATGATACACTTCCTATGGTATCTACGTGAAATGGTTGCACAAGTGCATAGCAAGCAATTTGAAAAGAATGCGCAAATTCATGAGACACAAAATAATTTGAGGCACCAGAATCAAATAAGATGTGGGCAGGTCTAAAATTTGACAAGAAATGTACCCGTCACATCATTCGGGTCCTCGCGTGCCTCTTCTGTGGTAATCTGAAATGCATGGCCTTTAGCTATTGGCACCTCCTGCTTTGCAGTATTCCTTGGTTTTTGAACTGAAACTTGACTTCCCGCCATTTGACTAGTAAGAGTAGGACAGAAACGCTTCCTGTGGCCGGTAACACCACAAGCAAAGCATGTAACACTCTTCATTAGACAAACAGGCTTTATGTGACCCATTTCTCCACATCCATAACAGGTCACCGCTTTTTCTGTTCTGCATTGGCCCTGGTGATTCTTTCCACATTTTATACATGATGACGACTGAAGAGAAAAAGATTGTGATCTACCACGACCACGAATGGCGCTCTGAGATTGCTCTCTTGTATTAGAATCAAATTGAACCGATCGAGCTTGTGAAATAGAGGAAACGGGAATAGTTTGATCGATACGTGGATGCTTTGGAACAGAAAAAGTGGCACCACGTATCTCTAGGTCATGCTCACGCTTTCGAGCATACTCAACAGTTTTGTCAAAGGACAGAACATCCCGATTAGCTGCAAAATCGCGGATCTCATACCGCAGTCCATCCAAGAATAACTGAATTTTATCGTCTTCAGTGGGGATATACTTTGCGGCAAACCGTGCTCTTTGATTAAATTGAGTTTCATACTCATTCACGGTCATTCCTTCTTGCTTAAGCTCTAGAAACTCTTTCTCCAATCTCCTCCTCATGTCTAGAGGACAATACTTCTCTAGCAAACGAGTTTTGAACATCTCCCAGGATAAATTCTCCTGGTCATACTCGTTGAGAGCTTCATATGTTGCTTCCCACCAGAACAAGGCTTCTTCGACGAGCATAGCAGAAGCATAATTAGCCTTGTCTTCATTATCCACATGAGAAATACGAAACACTTTCTCTGTGTTCTGGATCCAGGTAAGAGCAACAATGGGATTAAGAACACATGAAAACTCCGTAGCGCCACTACTCTTGAAATTTTTTAACGAGGGACGCTTCACCTCTCCTTTTGAAAATTCTCCAGTGGCTTTCTCTTTGCCTTTATTATTATTCTTCTTGTGTTCTTCAAGAGTCTGTCGAATTATACCCGTAAGTTTACCTAAGAGTCGCTCCTCTCGATGGGATACTGGAGTATTCACTTCCTCTGCTTGAGGACCTCTACCAACCTCAGGGATATGGCTACTAACCTGTTCAGCCATTGCTCTACAATATGGAGTAACATTGTATTTTAGAATATATTAGGGTTTATCCTTACCTAATACTTTTACTTAAATATTTCCTATGGTTTGTATCCATATACTTACAATGAATCCGTTCATATATTGAACTTCCAATAGTTTAAGTCTAAATACCAATCCGTGGAATTCAGTTCACTTAAACCACTGCTCTGATACCATGATTGAAAGAACCCCTTTCTAAACTTTCATATTTTTGAAAGACCCAAACTTTCATACTTGACAATTGTTACTCCAAAACATGCTACATGCATATTCATAAAAACAATATTTTATATTGATAAAGTGATTACAAACTACTGGATACAAACCGACTATGTTTTAATATTTTACATAACTACCCAGGATATTGTAATTTTATACAAACATAAACTGAAATACAAAAGTAATACTAAAAACTATTCTACATCTTCCGACAGTATATAACCATACTGCTTACTTATCTCCTGCAATTGTTAAACACTGAGAGGGGTAAGCGGTGACGCTTAGTGAGTTCAATAATAAATACAATATAACGTTATGCCATATATATACTTCAATATGGCAGAAGCAAAGAGGAACAAGGAACAACAAAGGCATATGCGAATCATGAGATAAACTTTCCATATCAATCAATGATTTGATTCAAAGATATACGATCAATGAGACATGACAATTTCTATACTTGATATACATCAATAATACTTTGTCCCAAATGGCACAGAAAACATACAACTTCTGATTATAATTTTGCTAGAATATATAGGCTTTCAGCCCTACATAGCCCTATACCAATACCAGAAGTTATACGAGTCATGCTCTACATGGACAAAGGCACAAAGCCAATACCAGAAAGTGATACGAGACATGCTCTACATGGCTAAAGGCGTAAATCCGATACCAGAATAATACGAGACATGCTCTACATGGCCAGAGGCTCAAAGCCAATACCAGAAGTGATACGAGACATGCTCTACATGATCAAGAGTATGAAAACCAAAATAACCGAGGAAAGCATTTAGCACATATAACACATAACATACAATTGTTCCTATATATTAAACTCAACGAGAAATAACCAGGGGTTAAAATAGTAATTTGGGCAGCACTTCGTTACTATAATTAGCTTTCTTTGTTGAAAACCGGGAGTTTTCTTGAAAACCGGGCCCTGTTAGGGTTGGACTTCAAAACCGAAAAGATAAATTTTTTGGGCTTCTCGGGAATTTCGGGGCGTGTTTCGGGCGTTGGAATTAATATCGGGGCTTCGGGGGAAGTCGAGATAGTAAAAATATTGAATTTAGGGTGAAAAGTGTTAAATTCCTAAAATTAGCCGGCAAATCTCGCATGCACTATCTATAGGGAGAAGGAGCTCGGATCCGGAGCAATCAGAAGCCAGCACGTGGGTGGGAATATACTCTACAACTTTCGTTTAGACTTCGTCGGCTAATTTTGATTTTATTATTATTATTATTTTTTTTAACAGACCGGGACAGGAAAATCCGTTAAAAATTCATAACTTCTTCATCCGACGTCCGTTTTCGTCAGACTTTTTACCGTTGTACTACTATTGACGAGACCTTCGATTCTCGTTTAGGTTGTGTCGGCTAAAAATCACTCGATCTAAAATTCGAGTTTTTAGTTGTCTACCGCTAAGCTGAAACTTAGAAAAATCATAACTTCCTCATACGAAGTCAGATTTTGGCGTTCTTTTTATGAAAATTCTCGGTTTAACAAATACTACGACTTTCATTTAGATCACCATGGCTAAAAAGTAGTTTATCAAAAACTCACTTTTTACGTCATTCGGTGTCGTGCCGGTTTTGTCGCGGATCTTCGATTGGTCATAACTTCTTCGTTATAACTCGGATTTCGATGAGGTTTTCGCGTAAATGTTTCTAACGTGATTCTTTACAACTATCCATAATAAAATTTTACTTATTTCAAATTTTATATTTTCACTAAATTTCACTATTTGGCTTTTAATTGGAATCTCATAAGACTTCAAATATTTTATGAGTGATTCCAAACATAGTTTTACTTCATTTCTAGTAAAAACTATCTGTTAGAACTCAATACTCATAATTATATTATATTTCATAATATTACTTACTTAAAACACGATTTCAAAACGTGTATGTTACACTTGGCGTTTCTCAGGCGCCCGCGTTTGATTAAATACATTTGTCACCCTAGACTGGCCGGTCTAGCTGTAGCGAACAACGAAGGTGTGGGGGTGTCAACCCCGTATAGATCTATACACAAATTCCCGCTCTCCCTCCAGGAGGCTCTGGTTTTAACTCCTTACAGGATTTTAGACGTACACTAATATATTTATATTTAGGTACTTTTTGAGACTCGTCTTCACTAGAATACCAACTGGTTTTTGAGCAATCGATAAGATCCGTTAATAAATAACATTACTTGAGCTAGCTGACTAGGTTTATCGTTTTCGTTGATTGTGGATAATCCACTTGGAATCATATATATGAAAAATGACCCAAAATTATCGGCATTGGCAAAAATGGCCCTTCTTTTTATAAATTATCCAATAAGACCCATATTTGTCAAATAGTGTCATAAATGGTGCAAAACTAGGTAAATTGTCGAAAATGGCCATTTTTCTTCTAAAATGTTCATTTTAGACTTATATTTATGAAAATACTCAAAAGGCCCTTGTTTATCCAAAAATTCCATTTTGGTCCTTTAAAAATTGAGATGTTCAATAATTCTTCAATTTTATTCCATTTTCCAAAATGATCCTTATATATATATATATATATATATATATATATATATATATATATATATATATATCTATATATATATATATATATATATATATATATATATATATATATATATATATATATTTGTGTGTGTGTGTGTCCGAAAATGGTCCCCAAAATATCATTAATTCCATATTTTAACCACTTCCAAAATATTATGTTTAACAATTTGTTTAAACAATTTTTGAGACAAATCCTTAAGTATTTTAACATAACAATTTATGATCAATAATCCATAAATATACTAGTTTTTGTGTTCTAACATATAATTGGTGATATATATTTTCAAAACCTTGAGACTAGTTTAAAATCTCAAGTTCTTGAACCATTAGATGGAGTTCATAACTTTTAAGCATATAAATCATAACATACATGCATAAACAAGAAAATATACTAAGGTTTCACAAGAATCTTGACTTGTATCCTACCCCAAAACTATGAAAAACATCAAAAAGGGGGTGTGAAGCTCAGTGTAGTTGAAGAGATGGGATGAGGAGTTTGAGCCTAGAACACTTGAAGTGTGGAATGAACCTCTTGAAAACTTTAGCTTGTATAACATTATAAACAGATAAATTTATGTATGAGTTGGAGTTTAAAATAGCTAATGGTATGAAACCTTTACTAGACATAAAACACTTACAAGAACTTAGGAGGATTGATGAAGAGAATGGTTCCTGGAACTTGGATGAAGCCTTGGGAGAGTTTTTGTGGATTACAGAATGCAAAATGTTAGTTGTGGAATGAGGGAATGGGGTTCACGATCCCTAATATGGGATAAGGGGTTGATAAGATGTTTACTTTGATTACTGTTAGGTAATGCATGAATAACTGAGTTTTATATTGGATATCTACGCATTACAGTTTTCATCCACCGTGAATACCATTGAATTGGGAGGATTTTATGGTCTAAATGGACCATAAACTAATGTTCACGGCCAAGATGCCTCATAGGGAGGTGTTCATGGTCAAAAGGATCTCTTTTAAAGGGTTTACGGCCAAAAAGGTGCCTAGAATGGTGTTCATGGTCAAGATGCTTCCCTTTATGGTGGTTCACAGTCAATGTGTGATAGCTTGAGGGGGTTTACGGCCAAAGTAGTTTCTTGGGAGTTGTTCAAGGCCAAACATTGATTCCTAGGGATGGTTCACGGCCATGGTGCTTCCTAGGGAAGTGTTTATGGTCTAGGATGCATATAATACTCTAATGTATTTGTTTTATGTAGTATGGCCAATATCTTGACTTAATTTAAATCTCTTATTGTTTGCATTAGCTTAGGGGCTTTAGGGTAGTATAATTCTAAAAAAAACATTATATTACCAAAGCATAATAATTGCATAGCTACAACTATTACATATACGGGACTCCTTTGGCTTGATTTTTAGACTTGAAAATTTTCAATTGTGACAAGAAATATGAAAAAGAAAGCATTAATCTTCAAAATTAACTTTGACAAAGCATTTAACTCGCTTAATTGGCATTATTTGGATTTGATTATAGAACAAATGGCATTTAGCAGAAAATGGAGAGGTTGGATAAAATATTGTCTTGTTTCCGGGAGAGCTTCCATCTTGGTCAATGGATCCGTCATCAAAGAGTTTGATATTAGAAAGGGGGTAAGGCAAGGTGACCCGCTTTCACCTTTTCTTTTTATAAGCGCAATGGAAGGCCTTAGTGTTACTATGCATGAAGCTTGTGATCAACATATGTTTAATGGTATTGCTCTTCCAAAAGATGGTCCTATCTTGTCTCATTTAATGTATGCGGATGATGTTACCTTTGTTGGTGAATGGTCCGATGTGAATTTTGTTAATCTTAATAGGCTCTTGAGATGTTTCTTCATTAATTCCGTTTTGAAGGTGAATCTTCATAAAAGCAAAGTGTTCGACATTGGTGTGGATGATTTGTATATTAACCATTTAGCAAGTTTTCTTTGTTGTGAATCAGCAAAGTTCTCATTTTTTTATCTTGGGATTCTGATCGGGGCCAACATGAAGCTTTCAAAGAATTGGATACCGGTTGTTGATAAGTTCAAAGCAAAGCTTTCAAAGTGGAAAGCGACTAATCTCTCTTTTGTGGTCGAATCGCCCTTGTGAAGTCCATTTTGGGCAGCCTCCCGTTGTATTATTTCTCTATTTTTAAATCTCCTAGAAAGGTTATTGACACTTTGGAAGGCATAAGGGTGCAGTTTTTATGGGGCTGAATAGATGACAAGATGAAGATAAATTGGGTGGCATGGAGCACTTTGGTGAAACTGAAAAATAAAGATGGTCTTGGCATTGGGTATCTTCATTCTTTAAATATCGCTTTGCTAGTCAAATGGTTGTGGAGAATTAAAATAGAGACTAATACACTTTGGTCTAAAAGTATTAATGCTTGGCATAATATATTGGGCATGGATGGTAATCCCCTGGTCAAAACTGGTCTTTCAGGTGTCTGGCTTGCCATTGCTACTACAAATGTGGATTTGGAGCAGTGAGGTATTGATTTAAATGAGATCCTTATAGGAGGCTTGGGGTAGGAAATAACACTTATTTTTGGAAAGACAAATGGTGCCAAAATCTAGTGTTGAAAGACATTTACCCGACATTTTATAGGTTGGAGGTTAACAAAAATTGTATGGTTTCTGATAGAGTGAACAACATGGGCATCGATTGCTTCCATGGGATGTGGTCGAGTGGTCTTAAATGTGGCAGGGAAGCTAGTTCGCTTATAGATCTGAAGAAAAAATTAGCTACTATCACCTTGACAGACTACCCGGACAAATGGGTCTGGAAAGGTAAAGACGTTAAAGGTTTTTCTGTCCAGAATATGAGAAGTTTGATGGCTACCGAGGATTTGGTAAGTGATGAGGAAAACATGAATTTTCATTGGGATAAATGGGCTCCATTAAAAGTTATCTGCTTTGTGTGGTGTTTGTTTTTAAATAAAATTCCTACAAGGCACAATCTTGCAGTTAGAGGAGTTGTTTTGTCCTCGATCTTATGCCCCTTTTGTGTTTATTCATAGGAAGATATTGACCATTTATTCATTGGTTGTCCTTATGCGAGTGAAGTTTGGAGATGGTTTGTTAACCGGTCAAAGTTGCTATGTCCTCCTTCTTTGGATAAAGTAAGTTTGATTACTGATGTGTGCTCCATAAATTTGGACAAAACGAAAAAGAGGTTGTCATGGACTCTTGTTTTCTCAGTTTTGTGGGGTATTTGGAAAGCTAGGAATGAGTTGGTGTTCAAGAAAAATAGGTGCAATCCCACGAAGTTGGCAGATGACATACAAGTTGAGGCTTTTAATTGGATCAAATATAAGGTTGGGTTTAATTCAATTAATTTTTTTGATTGGTGTTATTCCCCTATTAACTCTGATTGTATGATGTAATGCTTCTAGAGCCTCGCTAGTTTTCCTTATAATATATTGTTGCCCTTCAAAAAAATCTTGAAAACCTAGGAATAAATAGTTACTTCTTTAATGATGACAACTTACGTGAACGATTAGTCTGATGCACTTTCACATGAGCAACCATTGAACCAAGAAGTAGACACAAATTCTTAAATGTTTTAATATCTTGTTGTCTCATCTACCATCGTTAAAGATCATGGTAGTTAACCAGTTGATTCTTGGTATTTTTGCCACGTCCAACTGTTGGCCAAATCATATATGAGAACCTACCCGTGGGGATCTTTTTAGTCCAAATTTGTCATTAAGATAGGGTTTAAGCATTTCACTATTTCGTTATTATATACCATATGTTACAGGTCAAAGACCTAAAACTCCTTTATGGTTCTCTTCTTGATAGGATGTCATGTCTTAGTTTGATTACATACTCGCCCGCGAGGCACTATTTCAGACAACTCTATCTTGATGAGGGATTTTTACCTGCCGCTAGACCATTCTTTCAGACCAAGCGTTGTGCGTCTTTGGCATACAACTCTGTCGTGGTTGGTTATGTTAAAATTGATTGAGTTCATTTTAGAAAATTAGAAAGCATGGTTGGATGCGTATTTTCTGTCAGTTTTAATTTAGTTTTTTTATTATTTCAAATAATAAAATATCCAACATAATAAAAATTTAATATAAAAACCAACATAAAATTCAACATTAAAATGAATATTTCCAGTAAAACCAGTTTTTACCACTTAAATGGTACCAATATTGTAAATGTCTCTGAAAACATTGTGTATAAATTTCTTATTATACATTAGCAATTGAATCTCTAACTTTAAGTATTTCATTTTGACCCGACATACTGAAATGAAAATCCTCTTAAACCACGTTCAATCCTTTTTCGAGGTCGTAAAGATTTTCATGACCATATGTATTGAATAAATTGTCTACTATATCTTTCATCTGTATGTAATACACAACATGTATGTAAAATCAACATTTGGTGTCTCAACAAATAGTTTGATATATATTTCAAAATGTGAATTTTTTTTAAGAACACTAGATGTTTGTTCTATGTTACTCCAAATTGATGAATGTATAAAACGGAATAATTATTCTATTAAACAAAACAATATCAAACGCAAAACATTTTTTCAACACCAACAATTTTGCAATAGTATGCTTTTGTGATTGATTTTTTATTTATCTTAATTTTCTTTTAAACGTTCAATATACCAAAATCATAATAAAATGAAGACAACAAGAATCTAATATACAAAAACTAAAATAAAATGAAAGTGAACATGAATCTATAATTGTCTTTGCATATTAAAATTGGACAAGATGCAAAAAGTGTAAAAACTCATTTTCTCCAAACACTTATTTACTAGTTTTACCCCAAAAAGTAAAATTATTTACATTGACATAATTGGACCAACATATAGTTGAAACAATGCACTATGAAATTTATTGAACTCCATGCGTAAGTAAATATTGAGTTTTGGTTCAATTATTTACTCGTTATTGTAATATCGTTTTCGTAATTAAATTTACTTTTGTTTTGTTGTTTGACAAATAGAAAAGGTGTATGGGTAAACTAGCATGGTAGATTGGTAGGCAGTTTCTGCATTGCATTGTTTGTCCTTATTCCCATTACAACCACACCAACCCTGAACCGACAACAACACGCTCTATAACTATGCTCAGATCAAATCTATCTAATTTTGGATTAATTTCCGAAAAAATCGTAATTTGCTTTTACTCTTCTTTTTTGAAAAATGGTTTAAGGATTTAAGAGTTACTTCAAAAAAAAATTAACATTTAACATAATCATGGCGTTTACATTGAACTAATCAAAGCATACAAACATATTAAGCATAATTTATAATACAGTTTAGCTCAACCCGCTGTTACATAATTAGTATTATAAAATATAAAGATATAGACATGAGCACGGACGGACACAAGATTTCACACTAGGTATGACATAGAAAAAAAATTCCGCCTCTAGTGGTACGTTTTCTGTTAGTTAGTTGCATCTTTTTTTAAGTAGTGACACAATAGTAGAAAAAAAATTCAAAAAATTTTGCACTTTGTATACGGAAATCAGACGTTGTCGGTGCCACTGTGAGACACCAATAAGAACCGCCCTTGACATAAGAGGGATAGAGAGTGAGAGAGTGGCATGCGGTCCGGCTCTGGCGCAAATATGAAAACCATCAAGACATTAACAAAACAATCGTTTCTTTCTTCTTTTGGAACTTCTCCCCAACATGAAAGTGAGACAGCTATGGAAGATCTTACAAATACATTTGTTTGTGATTGATGTTTACCTAGAACGAAATAAAGGAATCAATAACAAACATTTTGGTTTTTCAAGATTCATCAAAGTGTAGGAGATCGAAAGGCTTGAAAGAAAGCTAAACGACATTTGGATCGGAAATTACAAACTTCGTGTAAACCTCGCAAGATTCCAACGCAAAAAATCAGCAACCTATCATCAACCCTACGACCACCCTCTACAAACACATCATGAACCACGGACCAAGAAACATAAATATCATTGCAACCCAAAATTGACCCCCTAGAAACAATGAAACTTACAGAAGTTACTAGAAGTTGTGCAAGGAACTATATGTGACGTCCTAATTTTCACGATAAAGTTTTCATTTTTAAATAAGATAAAATGCCCCGAATTCATAAATCATAATATCATTAAAATTCATTTGTTTGATAATTCAAATCCCAAAATCAGAGTAAAACATAATGAACGTGGAATCTCAAAACATGAAAGTTGTTAATGAGTGTGCACAGTTACACATTCGCTCTCCCACGATCTGACGAACTATCTAAAAACATTTAATCAACAACTGTAAGCATACAAAGCTTAGTGAGTTCCCCAAAATATTACACACAATCGTATACATACGTTGCATACAAATAATGGCCTTCCACACAATGTTGGTCCGCCCTGGCCTATAACATAAAGTTGGTCTGCCCTTTTAGCCTTCACGGCCCATTTGGCATTCAGATAGCCTTCAACATAAAGTTGGCCCGCCCCGGCCTTCAGCATAAAGTTGGTCTGCCCTAAGCATATTGGCCTACAACACATAGCTGGACCGCCCTCAACTCAAGACAACATTTCGCAGATACTTGTCACGAACCCCAACCTTAAGCTCTATATTTTCACACGAATAAGAACAAAGCCCCAAATAATTTCACTATCAACTTGGCTCCCGTCATATCAACTTCCTCTCAACATCCCATAAAATTACTAACCCCCAATCAACCTACACAAGAATCGAGCATCTCAGAAATATCACAACCTATTGTCATAGGTGAGAAGATTGGATTCCAAATAAACGACTATGAAGAGCATCTCAGAAATATCATTAAGAAAATGAGAGTAATCACAATGAATAAATGGAAATGCTTACCATTAATAGTAGAAGGGTTGGGTGCGAGATAAAACCTGACTGGATAAAATAAATAAGGATAAAAAATAAAGTACTTTTTCTAGGAATTCAAGAGATTAAAACTATAGATTTTTTTGGCAAGTTAGATAAAGCAATCTATGTTTCATTTCCTTTCTTGTGCGAACCTGTAAGTTCGATTGGACAATCGGGTAGTATAACATCTCTATGGGATCCATCTCTCTTTAGAAGCTCTATAATCATAAAATGATGAAACTTTCTTGTAATCAAGGTCATCTGGAGAGAATCAAATGTAACTTATGTCTTTATAAATGTTTATGCGCCAAACGACCCTAATAGGAGAAAAATAATATGGTGTAATCTGGAGAATTTTATAGAATCATATTACAACACCCAATGGTTGGTATTTGGAAACTTCAAGCAGTTTGGGCCTTATTGACATACCCATTGGTGGTCGAAAATTCATCTACTTGAGTTCAGATTGTTCGAAGCATAGTAAACTTTACCGCTTTTTCATCCCATTCAATTGCTCCATTGATTGGCCCCATTTATAAGTAACGATATTACATAGACTACATTTGTTCACTGGCCTCTTGGTCGGTGCCCCCCCCCCCCTCAAATTCTTTAATTCGTGGTTGTTGGATAATGTACTTGAAAATATAATCAAGGATGATTGGGTATTGAAAGATCTACATGCTCAAGAATCATTATAGAATGATATTTACTATTAATATATGATCATAATGGGTTACACTAACAACAACTTGATGCAAATATATTATTTATAAGAATTTGATTCTTGATAAATATTTATAACTATTGTAATTAATTAGAAATTATTTATTTTAGGAAAATAATATTATTTCAATATAAGTATCATAGTTTATATCATAAGGTATGATATATAAGTCATGTACATCTTTTTGTACTTAAAGGCATTTTTAATTTTATCTAAAATGCCATGGATTTATAAACTATAAAAGTTATAGTTTTTTTTTATAAAATCCCTCTTCCTTTTTTTTATAAAAACCTAACTAGAGAAAGCTAGGGACAAGCTTGATTATTTTAAAGGGGATTCCATGCTCTAGAAGCATGGCATGCCAAGATGATTAAGCATGAGTCTTAAAGTCCTAATACCCATGGGATAAAGACCTTGTTAAAAGCCTTAAGAAATCTTTTCATTCATGTTATCTTTTAGCTAAGAAAAACTGATGAACCAATGAATCGAGTAATGAATTAATCAGAGTATGAATTCAAGTAAGAATATGAGATTTGAACACACGATGTAAATATGATCTTGTTATGCTCTATTATGCTTTCGAATTCTTTACAGAGTGCAATAGACAAGTCTGTAAAAGTTTTTATCTAACTCTAGTAAATAACCCTATTTATAGGGAACTGAAAGCATACAAAAAATATACTAAGGCATTGACTCTTTTAGCTGGCTTGCATCAGTATTTGTGACCAAATAACTCTGTTTTGATTTCTTCTCAAATGAATACATGTGATTGAATGCAACCTTGGCCTCGATTGTTTCGTAGTTATAGTGTTTAGTTGGATCCCCTTTATCCATTCCCTTCGGATCATTTGCTCGCTGAGCCATAATGCTTTGAACTATTCTGAGCTTTTCGATTTCAGCATCAACTTCAACCTTCTTTTCTTCTTTTGATTTTTCCACAACAATTGACTTGCCTTTATCTTTCAAGGCTTGATTTTCAGTTGTCTCTTTTGGTTTTGAACCACTCCCACCAGTCTCCGAAGATTTACCAATCACAATTCCTTTCGAAATTGGTCTTGTAATTGGCATTGTTGTTACGACTGTTGAAGTCACCTGTTCAACAGAAACAATTATTGGTTTTGTTGTAGGGATTTTCGAAGAAAAGACTTATCCCACAACTTTCGCATCTTCTCCACTAGTCTTCGACTCACTAGTTTTTCTTTCTCTCCCTTGCACCCCTGTGAAAACAGGTGGGGCATTTGTGGTTGGAAGAAGACTGGATATGCGAAAGAGAGGAGCTAGTTGCTTATTGAGAATGGCTTTGAATTGGATAAACTTCTGAGATAAAAATTCAGGAGTAATCAATGGAGAAGAAACCGGCCTATCAGAAATCTCTTTTAATTCCTTGAGCAACTTAAGCACTTCTTCAAAGCTTGCACTTTCGGATGTTGAAAGTTGAGTAATTTGAGGACTCAAATTTTCATACAACTTAACAAATCGAGTGACTGCGTCACAAATGATATCAACCTTTTGATGCAATGATGCATAGTCGTGTTGAACAGTAGCTATTTCTCTTTTCATATCTTCACGAAGTTCGTGAATTTGCAAGTTTACATCCTCTCGAACTTTCTTCACATCTTGAATAAAAAGAACATGTCTTTCCTTTGCAACATTCTTCAACTCTCTCAGATCACCAGCAAATTTCGAATTTTGAGAATTGATTCGAATTTCATTGTTTTGATAATTGAGATCAACTTTCTCCAAGACTCGAGATTCAGAATCTTTAAGCATCCCTGATACTTTACTGATGATTCTGGATTCAAACACCTTCAGCAACGAATCAACTTCAACACTTGAAACAGACGAACCAACCCCTAGATCTGCTTGAGATTGAATGACAGAATTCAACTTTTGATTTAAAATCTTAAACTGCTTCATGGTCATCAACATGTGATCTGGAAACTGCTCTTCTTCTTCATGAAACTCCAAGTCTTCAAACATACCGCCAAACCCCTCATTATCAGTCTCTGTATCCATAAAAACAGTTTCTTGAATAGGTGAAGTTGGTTTGGGTGGCTCAGTGGATTGTGAAGAAAAAATAGAAGTAAAAGGTTGATCAAGAATGTGTTCGAATGTTGGGGAATCTGTAGTTGAAGTTAGAGGTGTAGTGGATAATGGTAAAGAAACAATACTTTCAAAAGGAGTAGAAGTAGATGGACCTGTAGCTTCATTTTTCGAACCTCCTTCACCCATATTGACATTTGCATCCGTATCAGATACGTGTGCAGGGATGCCTCAAGTTCGAACCTCCTCAGCAACTGATTTGGCAATCGAATCTTCGGGTGGTATGACAACTGTCTTCTCAGGAGTTTCAGGAATTCGTTCTTCATCATCTTCAGTTGACTCAGTAGAAATGACCAGCTTTCTTGTCTTCTTCTTCTTCTTCTTTGATAAATGTTTTGCCATATCCTCAGCTCTTCTTTTCTTGGACATTGGAGAAACAGGTGCGGGCACTTCTCTAATTAGAATCCCTTGATGAGTTATTTGAGGTTTTCGAACCACTTTGTGCGTTGGAGACTTGCTTTTGTGAGTGGATTTCATTTTAATTATTCGAAACATGCCAGTCTTCGAAGGAAGGACTACATGTTCTTGTGTTTCTTCAATAATTGGCTCAATTACTGGAGTCTCAGCAACAGTCACTTCAACTGTTTCAGGCTTCTTCTTTGGAGATTTCGAAGATCTGGACTTAGTTTCATGCTTTCTCGACTTCTTGGTTTTCTTATCATCTCCTCCTAGTAAAACACCAGTTTTAATTGAAGAATCAATTGTCTTCAAATAGGCTACCAATACAGGGTTCGAAGAATCAACTCTTTTAAGCATCGCATCTGGAATACGAGCAACTGTAGGAAAAACATCAGCATTATCTGTAACCTCCTTCGGATAGTGGTATGATTGAAAAACTGCTTTGTCTTCATCAGTGGATACCAAAATCCCTTCTTTATTGTAAAAGTGTTGCAAAATCAAACTCCAGTATCTTGCACACGAAATATCATGAATAGCATTCGTGTGTTCTACACCCTTTTGAAATTCCTTCCATAATTATGTAGAGTAGTCCACCTGAAGATCATAATAGATGCCAGCAACCATTGCATAAACTTCCATTCTCCCCTTGTCAAGTACAGCTGATCTCCCAGTTAAACATCTTAGAAAAATTCCAAATAAGAAATTCCATAATCTTGGAAGACCTGATTTCTTAAAATCACTAATCTTTGATAGTGGAGGCTGATATCCCATCTCATTAAACATGTGAACGATTTGTGGAAAAGTAAATGAAACATATGGAGGGGAATTCGGAATATCAAGAATTTGGCAAAATAGTTTCTTGGTTAGCCTGACCTTTTTGTCGTTCACCAGATGAAAAGTAATCGTATCAGATGCTTTGTTGTATGTCGCAGTTGATCCTGCTTGAGAAAGCCAGGACAATGGAACAGAGAAAGAGTTGAACATCGCTTTAGCCGAAACCGAGTTCTTCAAAGCAACTATGAGCATCTTTAATTCTTCCGGGTACTGAGAAACTTCACCCTCCAAGTAGTAGTTTGTTGCTTGAATCTTCATTATTGGTAATGAAGAGGCATCTTCAGTGGTATGAGAATCAACATGAGCAGAAGTCGCCATTGTTAGGGTTTGAAGAGGATGATGAACAGAGAATTTTGGGAAATTTGCTTTTTGATCGCGTAAACTGACAATGAACCCATGGAATTCCCTTTTATATGTAACCCTTAAATTTGAATTTGAAGCGGGATATGTATTTAATGATATCCGACGTGGCACCTTGAAAATCGGACCATTACTGCGTAAAAGTAGCCATGCGTCAAAAAGTAGCTGTCACATCGCCTTGAAAAACGGACAGAATACCATACGTCATTTATAAACAGCCTGTCTTGTAATCCCCAAGTAAATTATAACCGTCAGAACCCTTCGAATGGAAGCAAGGCTCTTTCACTTTTGGGATGAAAAGCGAAGTCATACGCCAGAAGTTCAAAATCATCAGCCTGAGTTGGTAGTACTCAGAACCTCAAGGATTTCGTGAGTGCTGTGTTCCAAAGAATAGAGACGAGAAACAAATATAAGAAAAATATGGGATATTGTGATGTCAAACCATTGACACAAAAGCAGATGAAATCCCGGGCAAAGATTACTTCATTAATCATTAAGAGAAATGATCAATAGCTTGTGTGGGTTCCCGTGAATTACAATCGAATACTTGTTAATAAGTATCAAAGGGCTTCTTTTATAATGCTTCGTGGATGGTTTAAAATTTCGTTACATGTCATCCTAAACATAAGGTGAGAAATTGTAACAAAAATTACTTGTTTGACCAGTGTAGTCAGTGACAAGTTGGCTTTGTAAAGTTTTGAAATGACTAGGACATTCGAATGAAACTCACACGAAAATAATATTCAAGAAAAAAATTTGTGTGCTGGATCTTGTTGGGTAACAAACATCGTGGGTTTCGAATGTTTGATCAAGACCACTCATTCGAAATGAATATGATTTGGAGTTTCGAATTTTGGTACAGAAACAAAAGTTTCGTGTAAATCTGGAACTTAGTTCCCCGTCAATTCCTTAAAAAAATGTAATGAAAATTGGGTTTCACTTTCATCACGGTCTCATGATGTCAGATCATAAACACAGAGTTTTGATATATCTAAGTCTCGATGGGTTTGATCAGAGACCTCTCGGACATATGTCTTCGTGTGTGATTGTGTAAGAACTTTATGGATGAAAAAGATTGATGTAAGACACGAAAAGTACCTCTGTTGTGTTTGGACCAAACAGTAAACTCTTAACTCATTTTGAGAAGAGTAAGGTAGCTCAGAGACTAATGTGAATATAAGCCTGATTGGGAAGAAATCTTCGAATGAATAATTTCATTAAGGCTTTCGTACACACACATTGAGTCATGGAGGCTTTGGTCAACATACAGCAGCATGCTTCTAGGGACAACCAAACGAGTTCGAATGATGACAAATTTATCGATTTATACGAAAAATGTACCTGATCCTAGAACAACAAGCATAATCTCCTCTGTATCTTCATGAGAATCTGCAACAAAATACTAAAAAGAAATAAGAAACAAAATATTTTTGTTGTTTTGATTTTTCGAAAATAAAGGCAGAACAAACAATAATCTTTTTGAAATTTTGAATTTTCGAAAATTAAATGACAAAACAAACGAAAATCTTTTTGGATTTTTGAATTTTCGAAAATTAAAGAACAAAACAAACGAAAATCTTTTTGGATTTTTGAATTTTCGAAAATTGAAATAATACTTGATACAAATGTACGAATTCGAAGGGGTCGAAGTGTTGACTATGAACAGTAACCTCTGAATCAACCCTTAAAATAAGTAACAAATGTGCGAATTCTAAGGGGTCGAAGTGTTGACTATGAACAGTAACCTTTGAATGCTGAATGAGTTTGCATTATCTTTTAGTTAGCGCCTCTGAATCATTCCTTATCATGCATCATTCTTCTTTTTCACATGGAACAGAATTTCCATCGATCATTCCAAGTCCTTCTATAATCTTCACAAGGGATTTTTCATCCAAAGCTTTCGTGAAAATGTCGGCTAACTGATCAGTTGTTTTCACGAAATGTACTTCAATATTTCCATCTTCCACGTGATCTTTGATGAAATGATAACGAAGAGCTATATGTTTAGTCTTCGAATGCTGCACAGGATTATGACAAATTCTTATCGCACTTTGAGAATCACAATATGATGGAATCTTTTCATATTAATTGCATACTCACGCAATTGACTTTGGATCCATATTATTTGTGAAGTGCAAACAGCAACAGCCACATATTCTGCTTCAGCTGTTGAAATTGATACGCATGTTTGCTTTTTCGACTGCCAGCTCACCAATTTGCCATCAAGAAATTGACATCCTCCACTTGTGCTTTTTCGATCAATATTACAACCACCCAAGTCTGCATCCGAATACGCTTGTACAAAGAACCTAGTTTTCGAAGGATACCACAATCCTAACGAAATTGTTCCTTTAAGATAACGAAAGATATTCTTTACAGCAGTGAGATGTGGTTCTCGTGGATTAGATTGATACCTAGCACAATTACACACAGAAAACATGATATCAGGTCTACTAGCTGTGAGATAAAGTAATGAACCAATCATGCTCCTATATAAACTTATGTCAACAACAGGTTTATCTAACGACGGTGTTAGCTTTATGCCCGTTGCCATTGGAACTCGTAACTTCGTGCTATTCGTCAATCCAAACTTTTCCAATAGATTCTTCATATATTTTTCTTAATTAATTAAAATTCCTTCTCTGTTTTGAGGAATATTCAAACCAAGAAAATTATTGATTTTTCCCATCATGCTCATTTCGAACTTACGCTTCATCAAATCTTCGAATTCTCTAGACAAAGCAGGGTCAGTTGAGCCAAAAATAATATCATCAACATAAATTTGAACAAGCATTAGATGATTCCCCACTTTCTTTCGAAATAATGTGGGATCAACTGATCCTTGTTTAAATTTAGATTGTTTCAAAAATGAGGTTAGAGTTGCATACCATGCTCGTGGTGCTTGTTTCAAACCATAAACTGCCTTATCTAAAATATAAACATGATTTGGAAATTCTTCGTTAATAAAACCTGGGGGTTGTTCCACGTAAACAGTTTCTTCAAGCTCTCCATTTAGAAATGCACATTTCACGTCCATTTTGATAAACATCAAAATCTTTGTGAGCTGCATAAGCCAGAAATATACGAACCGCCTCGAGTCTTGCGACAGGGGCAAAAGTTTCTTCATAGTCGATTCCTTCTTGTTGTGAATATCCTTTAACAACAAGTCTGGCTTTGTTTCGAACAATATTTCCATCTTTGTCGGTTTTATTTTTGAAAATCCATTTTAACCCGACAATCGAAACATTTTCAGGTTTAGGAGTTAATCTCCAAACCTTGTTTCTTTCGAATTCAGACAATTCAGATTGCATTGCAACAACCCAATCTGAGTGTTCCATTACAATCTTAACTGTTTTTGGCTCAATCTTAGAAATGAAAACATTGAACATGCAAAATTCTTGATGAGTATTCAATACCTCATTCTTTGCACGAATTTGAGCTCTTGTTAAAACTCCCTCTTGTGGATTCCCAATTACTTGATCCTTCGGATGATCTTTTGCCCACTTTTCCATTGGCGGATATGCTGGATCAAATTCCAAAGGTGCATCTTCGTATATATCATCGTTTTCTGAGCCTACAATCGAACAAGCATCATCAAAATCATTATTATCTTCAATATTTTCTGAATGCTCCCCCTCAACATTATGCTCCCCCTCAACATCATCATTCAATCTTTCTTTCTCCCCCTCGAAAGAATGCATGTTGTCATCTAATGTATTCGAATCCAAGTGCTCCCCCTCCACTAGATTGTTTTGCATACTTTCGCTTTTCTCTGGAGAATTTGATGTTGATGCATCATTAAGCTTTGTTAATTCAGAGATATGATTATCACTTGCATTTATTTCAGCATCAACAGCATGATCTGAAATTCCAAAAATTAAATCATAATCATTATCTAAGGTTTGTGAGGGTTCTGATTCATCTTGTATGTTTTTCAGAATTGGATGATTTTCAAACTGTGATTTTGTTTGTTTAACGTAGTAATCATCAAATGTAAGATTAAAAGTTTCTTCAACTTTTCGTGTTCTTTTATTCAACACACGATATGCGACTGAATTATGCGAATAACCCAAGAAAATCCCTTCATCTGCTTTTGCTTGAAATTTCATAAGATGATCCTTGAGATTCATAATGAAGCATCTGCATCCGAAAACATGAAGAAATTTGACGTTAGGTTTTCGATTATTGAGAATTTCATATGGAGTAATGTTAAAATGACGATGAATAAAAGATCTGTTTTAAGTGAAACATGCGGTTGATACTGCTTCAGCCCAAAGATATTGTGGAAGATTCGCATATGCCAACATAGTCCTTGCCGTTTCGCATAGAGACCTATTTCTTCGTTCAACAACACCGTTTTGTTGTGGTGTGTGTGGAGATGAAAAATTATGCGAAATCCCTTTGTCCACCAAAAATGAATCAAGAACATTGTTCTTAAATTCAGTTCCATGATCACTCTTAATTTTTCGAACAATCTTCTTCAATGTTGTTTCCATCTTTTTGATAAAGTCAATCATGATTTGTGCAACTTCAGATTTAAGCCTGAGAAAATAAACCCACGTAAATCTGGAAAAATCATCAACAATCACTAAAATGTACCGTTTCTTGTTGAGAGTTGAAACTGTCGAAGGTCCATACAAATCAATATGTAAGAGCTCCAAAGGTGCAACTATTTTCGAATCAATCGTAATTGGATGACCTTGTTTATGTTGCTTGCCAACTTCACAAGCTGCACATAAAGAATCATTGTCAAATTTAAGTACAGGTAAACCTCTTACTAGATCTTGTACCACAAGTTTATTGATGTTTCGAAAATTGAGATGAGAAAGTCTTCGATGCCAAAGCCAACTTAAGTCTGATGTTGCTTTCGAAAGAAGACATATAGCAGGTTTCCCTACTATCGGATTGATGTCCAAAGTGAACATGTCACCTTTTCTTTTGGATTTCAGTAACACCTCTTTTGTTGTGACATTCGAAATAATACTTCCTTCTTCGTTAAAAAGAACTTGATTGCCAGTGCCCACAACAAGTTGAGAAACACTTATCAAGTTATGTTGAAGACCTTCAACATACGCCACACGATTCACTGTGAATTGACCATTCGTGATCTTCCCATATCCTTTGACTTGACATTTTTGATTGTTCCCAAACTTCACTACTCCAACATTTTTGAGACTTCGAAAATCAAGTAAATTTTCCTTCTTCCCAGTCATGTGACGAGAGCAACCACTATCGATGTACCACTTGTTATCATATTGCTCGTCACATAGTACCTACATTCAATGGAAAAATTTAGGTACCCAAGGCTTTTTGGGTCCTTGGAAATTAGATTTCAATTTCGAATGTAATGAAGAACTTTTAACCCAATCACAAACTTTTGTTTTGAGACTATCAATTAAGTTTACATCTTCATTTAAAGGAACCGAAACATAAGTTTTTGATGGTTTCGAATGTTCACTGACATTACCCTTCGAATTCTTAGTTTGTGAATGAACATTCATTGCTTTTATTACTGGTTTCCATGCTTTGACTGAAATGTTCGAATCCTTAGACGATGAACTGCCATTTGATGAATTATTCACATACTTTTCATATGCTTCATGAATTTGCTCCTTTGAAAATGTATGTGACTGATACATCTTTCCTTTGCCTTCAAGCCAATGATCAATGTTCTTCCTTGATGTTATTCCTTTTTGTCGTGAAGTTTTCATAGTTTCTTTCTTCGTTTGATTTGGAAAATTTGACTTTTTAGGAACAAAATCAACTTTTGGATTTGTTATAAAAGATTTAGCATATGATGTATCAACTGTTGATTTAAAATGTTGACGTTGAAAGAATTTTTGATTTGGTTTTGAGTTATTTGAAAATTTTCTTGGAATATTAGTTTCTGAAACTTTCGAAAACCTTGGTTGTTTATTCACTTCAGACTTTGAATGATTTGATTGAGATGAGTGTTGAGGTTTTGTTGAAAAAGATGAATTTTTAGCTTTGAAAACATTTTTGGGTGATTGTGATTTAGACATCTTTTGAGACTCAACATTTTGCCAAAATATTTTCTTTCTTGCTTGTCTTTTTGAAATGTTGTTTTCCTTCGAAAATTTGTCAATTTGATCTTTGAATTCCTTGGAGTTTAATTTGACAACTTTTTCACATTTCTTTTCAACTTGTTTTGAATTATCTTTTTCAATTTCTGATTTTTCAACCCATTTTCTTTGTGGTTTTTGATGTTGGAAAATATACGAATTCTTTGTTAAGTTGTTTTCAATTGTGCTTTGATTTGCGAAAAAACCTTCAGCAGTTGTTTTTGAATTATCCTCTTCAACTAATTTCTTTAATTTTGGTTTGATTTTCTCAACATTTCCAGTAGTTATGAAAACTTGATTTGGAAAAATGACATTATCTGTACATTTGAAATTTGGATAAACCACTGAATTTGTTTCAAGATAATGTTCACCTTTTTCATTCATCACTTTTTCAAACTTTTGTGTATCACCATACACCTGATCAACCACAATTCGAGGAGTTTCTTCTTCCTTTGAAGATTTCTTTTCCTTCGAAATGTTTCTTCATCTTCATCAGCACTATCATCAGTTTGGCTGTCTTTGAGATCCACGAAGTTCATATCATAAACTTTCGAAGTTGAGGGTATATCAGTTTCATTTTCAACCATCAAATCCTTAACTTTTTCTTTTCCTTTAGATGTTGAAGCAACATTAACAACAGACAACTGAGAACAATCAACATCTTCAAGTTCACTAATTTCACTAATATTGTCAGAATTATCTTCGATATCAGCAAAATTAGATTGAGAATCAGATGTTGAATTCTCAGTCTTTTTCAAAATTTGAATTTGTTCAGATTTAGTCAAAGTATCATTCACTATGTTAACTAATTCATTCGTATCAAGACATTCATCAATTTTGACAATTCCATATTTATATCTATCATCAGGAACTCTGTCAAAATCAGCTATTATTTGCTTACAATCATACGAAATATTATCTACCTTGGCTCTTTCGAATGCTAGGAAAGGTAGTAATTTTCTATGTTGCTCTTTACTTATATCACATGAATGATGTAAATCAGTTAATTTGCTATAAAGTCGTTTAGCAGAATTACAGTAGATGTTTCTTTGTGCTAGCAAAAGTTTAACATCACTCGATAACCTATCCCTATCACACATTATATTTGTCATTTGTAATTCCAAACATTCAATTTTGCTTATTTTCATGTCTAATCTCTTTTTGACCTCTAACAACTCCATTGACAACTTGTTGGCCTCATTACTAGCAGACACAACAATTGAATCAAAATAAGTAACCGTCTCATCAAAAGAAATTAGTTCAGAGTCATAAGCATGTGTAGGAATATTAAAAGATTCGAGAATTTTATGTACCTTTGTTGTCATTGGAGATTTGTCAGCTGCTTTGGATACGAAGCATCGTCCCCTCACTTCGAATTCCTCATTATCTGAATCCTCCTCCATTTTCGCATACAACGCTCCATGCGTTAGATTCCTCATTTCTTCATCGTCTGACCCGGATGACCAGATTTGATAAGTTCCATCTTCATCCTCATGCTCATCCTTTGCAACCAATGACAAATTCTTTGCTTTAGCACGAACCACCTCAAGCTTCTCTGCATAGTATGCCTCATCTTTGACTTTATTCTTCCTCTCATCCTTCTTTCGAAGCATACAGTCATTTGCAAGATGATTCGCACCGTTGCAATAATGACAATCTATTCCTGCATCACCTTTCAGCTTCTTCTCACCCTTTCCATCAGCTATCTTCGAATCTTGCTTCTTAACTTTCTTTTTCTCCTCAACAACATTTTTACTCACAAAATTTCCTTTCACCTCAGCAAGCTTAGTCTTCGAATTGAACGACTTTTTGAAAAATTTCTTCACACGATTATTCGAGTAAAATGCTATTGCTTCATCATCCGAATTCATGATGAATCCTTCTTCTTCCTCAGAATCACCATTTTCAGCTTCTTTCTCAGAAATCTTTGACACAAGTGCTAATGGACCTCCCAAATTCAACTTCGATTCCTCAGCAATTTCATTTACTTCAATTTCATGTGTTTTCAACTGATTGTATAAATCATTGAGAGTTGATGTATCAAAACTTTGCTGATTCTTCACCATCATACTCACACTTCTCCATTCTTTTCGAAGCCCCATTACAAAGATGAGATTGAATTCCATTGAAGTCCTGGTAATTCCATAGCGATTGCAACGATAGATTAACTCGTTCAGACGATCATAGTAAACTTCAATTGTTTCTCCTTCTTTTTGTTTGAAGTCTTTCAACTCAACCAAACACTGTTTAACTGAATTGATTTTTGTCTTCTCACTTCCTTGAAATTTATCTTTCAGATTGTTCCAGATTTCCTTTGCAGTTGTACAACTCCTAACGTAATTGTACACAACTGGAGGTAATGCACCTCGCAGTTTCCTCATACACCTCTTCTCCAGTTTCTTCAGACGATCAGTTTGATTATCAACTCCAGAATTTGTAGAAGATGATCCAATTGGTTGAACATTCACTGGAACATTGACATTTCCAGTGATACATGACCATAATTCTTCATCCAGACCATTCAGATAATCCTGCATACGACCAGCCCACTGATCATAGTATTCAGGAATTAGCATTGGAATTTTGGTTGATGAACCTAGCAGATGAGAAAACGAGGTCATCGAATTGAGATTGAAACTCGCCACTGTTGTACGGAAGAAGATTTTGAGAAGTTTGAAAAGAATTGAGAATTTGAAAACAAACTAGATGAATCAAATCGAATTGGTGAGAATAACACTCGATTCAACAATTCAAATGCAAAATCGAATCACAGACTAAGATCTTGACAATTTTTCACTTTCAAAAAGTGCGGAAACTTTTGAATCAAAGAGTTGATTCAAAAACTTTTTGAACAGCGTAAAAATCAGATCAGAGATATGATTCCTGCTCTGATACCAATTGATGAACCAATGAATCGAGTAATGAATTAATCAGAGTATGAATTTAAGTAAGAATATGAGATTTGAACACACGATGTAAATATGATCTTGTTATGCTCTATTATGCTTTCGAATTCTTTACAGAGTGCAATAGACAAGCCTGTAAAAGTTCTTATCTAACTCTAGTAAATAACCCTATTTATAGGGAACTGAAAGCATACAAAAAATATACTAAGGCATTGAATCTAAAGCTTCGAATAAAAGCGCCCTAGTAAAATACATTACAAAACATTCGAAGAGTCCAAAACATACTTCGACTAATTACAACAATTCGACCCTTACAAAAACCATGGAATTCTTCGTGGTTCTCTCCTTTCTCTCTAGTTTTTCTCTTAAGTGTTAAGACAAAGATGAAGAAAAGTTGCTACTTTATTTCACGCTCCTTTAAGAGAAAATATTTGTTTTGTTGTTAAAGGATTAAGAAGTTCTTATCATTACAAGAAGGACCAGCATCCATATCAAGTTGGTTAATTGTTGGTGGATATCTTTAAAGGAACTCTACTTTGTGTTCTTGTCATATTGTACAACTTCTAACCTCCCAACAGGAACCAAAGTCTTCAAAGGTTGTTATTCTTTCTTCCTATGGTTGTTATTAATCTTTCATATTCATGCAAAATGATCCTTCCCAGGTTAAAATGGTTTTAAGTTTATTAAACGTTTTATGTGACATCCCCATTTTCACGGCCAGAAAAGACCGATTTTGTTTATGCTTTATAAAAATCAGAGTACTTCTTTTAATAAAAATGTTGCGGAATTTGTTCCCAGAAAAACATGATAAATACATTATCAAAGCATTTCCGAAGAAATGTATTTTTATTCATTTTTAAAACATTTGGGATGTCATCGTCAATACAGAAACATAAGCATAAACAGAAATTACATTCATTTGCACTAGTGATCCACATCTCTTTTAAATCTCTCAGTGCAAAGTAGCTTCATATCGACACCTCTGATACAAATAAGCTTGAGTGGGTCAGGTTGGGAAACCTGGTTAGTACATAGGGTTTTCAACCCACAATAATATAATTATGTTTAATCATTAAACAATCAACCGAATTACCCATCCCTATTATCTTCTTTACTCTTAAGGATCTACCCTAAGAATCAGCTATTCCTCGTTCATTCGTTCCTAAGGATCATCCTAAGGAATCAGCACGGAGTCCATCGTTGCCACGGTTTACAGAATGGGCACTAAGTCTGCATAGTCGCCAAGGTTTAGGCACCAAGTCTGCATGGTCTCCAGGGTTTAGGCACCATGTCTGCATGATCGCCAGGGTTTAGGCACCACGTCTGCATGATCGCCAAGGTTTAGAGTACACCGGGTGAATACATCATTCACAACACCTAAAGGTTGCGAGCCTGCTAGTGTTCAACTGGACTATCTAGAATAGTTCGTGGTTGTCATCCATACTCTGCTAGATGACGGGGCCACGCTTGGGTAAAAGGCTTCTCTCATTTTTCACCTCTCACCCTTATCTCATGGTCTATATCACCTATTATCTCAACATTCAATTCATATTTCATCTACCAATGTTTTACCCAACATATTTTGTAGATATAAAATACATATACAGTTTAAATCATTTAAAACATGTATAAAATCTTTCATTCAGCATAGACAGCAAGTATTCAGACAATATGCACACATAACATGTAATTTATATAAAATACTTCATATCTATGTGTAAGATGAAAGTAATTATGCACTCACCTGTTAAGGTGGTGATTCCGAACTCAGACAGCGCTTCGCTTCTTAAAAATAATTTCCTTCGACGAAACCTAGTATTATTACCACTAGATTTTAGTCTAATATTTACCGTGACTAATTATTAGTCTTATTATTATTGTTATTATTATTATTATTATTATTATTATTATTATTATTATTATTATTATTATTATTATTATATAAGCGTTTAAACAATATTTTCCAACCACTATGTACAGACAGGGGCCAGATATAAAACACCGGAGGGCAGGACCATTTTGGCATATAACACTTCTAAAATCCAACAATCCTATGCGACCCTTTAAACCAGATTCCCCGTACTGCGAGTAGTTAAAAAGATATTATAACGAAACTTATATAAGTCATAATAATAGCCCAAAATCAATTACTAGCTTCTTGGTAACCTTGTGACTTTCCCTGATCTAAGTGCGAGTCATGTGCTTCCGGTAGTATAGGCATATACTACCATTCACACCTACTCATACTTGTCTAAAGTATTGTCTCGCAGTTTTCCAAGTTATTATCACAAAAACAATTTTAACACATAGAAATGTGTCCAAACAATTATATAATTTTTCCTAGACTCTACTAGGACTTCTTCCATGCGTATCTTTTATCGTCAATTCTGCTTCAACTCGGTAGGTGATGGAAATGTCTAGACGATATGATAACTTCATGAATTATAAAAAAATATTTCTTTCTGCTAATCGAAAGTGTACTTCTCCCGTACTAGACGTATTATTTCTTAGACGCGTTCTAAAGGCAAGATACCACTCTTAAAATATCTTCCGGTAGGTGTCATTCAATATCGTAAGCCTTCTCATTTCCTCCATTTGCGTCTATTTAGGTGTACTACCTAAAATATCTTCCGGTAGGTGTCATTCCATAAAAGCATGTTAGGCATTTTCCCTAAATAATCTAGTGCTTGCGTCTATTTAGGTGTACTACCTAAAATATATTAGACACACTCCTCACAATCATCGTCTCACATTCTAAGTTTAAGTCCAGAAATAAATCCTTATTCCTAGTTCGCTTAAACTAATGCTCAGATACCAACTGTGACATCCCCATTTTCACGGCCAGAAAAGACCGATTTTGTTTATGATTTATAAAAATCAGAGTACTTCTTTTAATAAAAATGTTGCGGAATTTGTTCCCAGAAAAACATGATAAAAACATTATCAAAGCATTTCCGAAGAAATGTATTTTTATTCATTTTTAAAACATTTGGGATGTCATCGTCAATACAGAAACATAAGCATAAACAGAAGTTACATTCATTTACACTAGTGATCTACATCTCTTTTAAATCTCTCAGTGCAAAGTAGCTTCATATCGACACCTCTGATACAAATAAGCTTGAGTGGGTCAGGTTGGGAAACCTGGTGAGTACATAGGGTTTTCAACCCACAATAATATAATTATGTTTAATCATTAAACAATCAACTGAATTACCCATCCCTATTATCTTCTTTACTCTTAAGGATCTACCCTAAGAATCAGCTATTCCTCGTTCATTCATTCCTAAGGATCATCCTAAGGAATCGGCACGAAGTCCATCGTCGCCACGGTTTACACAACGAGCACTAAGTCTGCATAGTCGCCAGGGTTTAGGCACCAAGTCTGCATGGTCGCCATGGTTTAGGCACCAAGTCTGCATGATCTCCAAGGTTTAGAGTACACCGGGTGAACACATCGTTCACAACACCTATAGGTTGCAAGCCTGCTAGTGTTCCACTGGACTGTCTAGAATAGTCCGTGGTTGTCATCCATACTCTGCTAGATGACGGGGCCACGCTTGGGTAAAAGGCTTCTCTCATTGTTCACCTCTCACCCTTATCTCATGGTCTATATTACATCTTATCTCAACATTCAATTCATATTTCATCTACCCATATTTTACCCAACATATTTTGTAAATATAAAATACATATACAGTTTAAATAATTTAAAACATGTATAAAATCTTTCATTCAGCATAGACAGCAAGTATTCAGACAATATGCACACATAACACGTAATTTATATTAAAATACTTCATATCTATGTGTAAGATGAAAGTAATTATGCACTCACTTGTTAAGGTGGTGATTCCGAACTCAGACAACGCTTTGCTTCTTAAAAATAATTTTCTTCGACGAAACCTAGTATTATTAGCACTAGATTTTAGTCTAATATTTACCGTGACTAATTATTAGTCTTATTATTATTATTATTATTATTATTATTATTATTATTATTATTATACAAGCGTTTAAACAATATTTTCCAACCACTATGCATAGACAGGGGCCAGACATAAAACACCGGAGGCAGGACCATTTTGGCATATAGCACTTCTGAAATCCAACAAACTTATGCGGCCCTTTAAACCAGATTCCCAGTACCGCGAGTAGTTAAAAAGATATTATAACGACACTTATATAAGTCAAAATAATAGCCCAAATATTTATTATAAGTTCATAATAACAATACTAATTTTAAATATAAGCTATATTAAAATAGGGTAAGCATAACTTACTTACAAGGGGATTTTAGCTAGGAGTCGGGCTCTGCAGGGGCAGAACTTCGTCGCTGAATCTTTCTAGGAAAGATTCGTGCAGCGCTTCAGTGCTCACCTTACTATACTAAAACTACAGAAAGAGAAGTCGAATCACGAGGGACCGAAATGCTCGGGGGATAAGAAGAGAAAGACTCTTGAATCAAGAGAATGGTGCAAGAAATATGAGAGCCCAAGGCTCTTATTTATAGTAATTGAATTTTCAAAAACTACTCTCATAGTTACTTAATGACCTTATAGTTATATAAACAACTAAACACCCATTTATAATACTATTTTTAATAGATTTAATGATATTTGTACTAAACTAATGTCGAAAGTATTCAACACTAGTCATATAATAACCACATCGTCGATACCTTTCTAATGATATATACATGTGTGTGTGTGTATATATATATATATATATATATATATATATATATATATATATATATATATATATATATGTGTGTGTGTGTGTGTATGTATGTATATATGATTTATACTTTATTTTAATACGTAAATATGGTATTATAATTTGTAATTTGTTCATACGAACTCCGTTTTGATGCTCTTTATATCCACGCGTAGGTGGAGACGTACTCTACAACTTTCATTTAGACTCCATCGGCTAATTTTGACTTTATTTTTAAAGTTATATTTTTAACAGGCCGGGACAAGAAAAATCTGTTAAAAATCCATAACTTCTTCATCCGACGTCCGTTTTCGTCTGTCTTTTTATCATTTCACTACTATTAATAAGATCTTCAATTCTCATTTAGGTTGCGTTTGCCAAAAATCGATCGATCTAAAATTCGAATTTCGGGCTGTGCACTAGTATGCCAAATCTTAGAAAAATCATAACTTCCTCATACGAAGTCAGATTTTGACGTTCTTTTTTTGTATGTTCTCGGTTTAAAGTATACTACAAATTTTGTTTAGATCACTAAGTCTAAAAAGTCTTCTATCGTAAATTCACTATTTACGTCTCCCGGTGCCGTGCCGGTTTTGCCGTAAAACTTCGACGGGCCATAACTTCTTCGTTATAACTCGGATTTCGGCGTTCTTTATATGTACGAAACCCTTGTAACATATACTATGACTTGGTTAAGATTATTAATTCTAAATAATCTTCTATTAAAAATTCATTTTTGACGCTTATCGTTTCTAAATTGACTAGCCAAGATCTGTGGGCGTTCCATTTTAGCGATTAAGATTTCAAACGCCCAAGTGTAATTGACTGGGAATGCAACTCATCATGTAACATCCCAAAAAAAATGATAAAATTTTTCTTTTCAAAATCATCAATCCTATACATCATATGTCTAAAAAACAACCATGATCCAAACTATCCAAAATATCAGAGGAAAAGAAATCATAATTGCGGAAACATGATGGGGAAAATGATGTGCCATCACGTCAGGCCCTTCCCTTTCATACTGGAAGTACCTGAAACCATAAACATAACTGTAAGCACAAAGCTTAGTGAGCTTCCCCAAAATACCAAATTCAACATACACATAAATATAACAACAAGTGGTTCTGACGGGTCTGTGTTAACCCACGGGTACGTATCAACCCAATGTAACAACAAGTAGCTGTGTCGGGTCTGTATCAACCCCAAGTCCATAATGACTCCGAGCCTAGATTGGCTCCATGCATATAACATACAATCATATCAGTTATAGTCACATAGTCACATACACCATGCACATAAAAATCAGTGGGTCGGCATTGGTGCCTTCAACTCACTAGTGTGGTGAAAAGACTCACCTCACAGAAAATGCTCTACTGCTACTACTCTCACCGACATAGTACTGCTGCTATGCACCACCTAATCAGTCAAACCAAATAAACTTTGAGCTCATCCTCCAAATTAGGTGCTTGACCAAAAGTCAACTCAAGTCAAAAGTCAACGATCAAAGTCAAAGGTCAAAGTTGAGTTTAGTCAACCGCCATGTTGTGGCCACCTATGGCCACACCGTGGCCCTCCAGCAACATCCAATCGCGATTTTTCCTCTGCCACGCCGTGGCGTCCCGAGCCACGTCACGAGCATTGGGTTTTCAGCAACTTAATGGATTAAGCTACTTTCTTCGATCCTAAGGGCTCCAAATTTCAGATCTAGTTCGAACCAAAGCCTAAAAGGATAAATTTTCCAACTTTACTCGATAAGACCACCCAAAAGGTCAAAACTTCAAAAACTAGTTTCAAAGGAGCTAAATAAGACCAGACTTTCCCCGTTAAGCACTTATTCCAAAAAGTCTATAGCTCATTTACTCTAGAACAGATTCTAATACCAAATCTAACATAAAAGTTGTTACTGTATAGAAATGCATGTCCAAGGCATGTCTTGAAGCCATAATGAGTCAAAAAGAGGGGTTTTCCATGCAAATCTCATGCATGGTTCAAAACTCCATAAGAATCCAAATCCAACCTAACAATTATGTTAAATGTCTCAGAGACCCAAAAAGTTGAAAACTTTATGTAACATCCATAAAATTCATGAAAATTTTTAACTTTTTAAACATCCCAAAAACCATCATTCATTACAAATTGTTTCCAAATAGTTTCTTATCAGAGAAATCCCAGAAATCAAAATCATAAAATGTGAGGAGGTGCAAGATCAAGCCTTCGAATTCTCACGATCATCTGAAGTACCTGAAACAAAATCCATAACTGTAAGCCCAAAGCTTAGTGAGTTCCCCCAAAATACCAATGCTATATAACAGAACAATATCACAAACAAACATTATGCATATAGAGTCTTTAGTATGACTGAACCGCTTCACCGGGCCTTCAGTCTATCGGGCCCACTCCCAGAACCTTTAGCATGACTGGACCGCCTCACCGGGCCTTCAGCCTGTCTGGACCGTGTTGGATTAGTGTCTAAGTCCATAACTATAATTGGTATATACTTGACCCGAACCGGCATGGTACATTTGGGTTGCATGGCATCATGCATTTGGATAGACTAAAATGAGAGAAATAACACTTAAGGTTTATTAATATATCATAAGTTCTAATATATTAATAAGATTATTTAATTAGTATTGATCAAGAATTAATGTAGAATTAATTAAGTGATCAAAAGAAGACTAATTAAATATATGGGTTGATTGTGTAAATCATCCATACTTATATAGTGGGCTAATGCTCCATGGATTATCAAGTTGGGCTAAAACCCATAGGATGCTCCATGGTGTATTTGAACCCATGGATCCAAGGAAATGGAAAGCCATGACAATTAGGGTTTACCCTAATTGTGACTAACTATATAATGATCTTATTATTGAAGAAATCGGCCACTAAAAAAAACAAGTGAGGGCAAACCGATTTTAGAAGTGTTCTACTTTCTATCAAGTTATTCCAAGTGTTCATGATGTTGTGTGAACCATTTGAGGTGTCACACTTGGGGCACTACGCTCTTGAGCTCCATGGAATCAAGCACCAAACAAGAGGTAAGTAATTCTACTAGAATTTATATTATGTGTACTTTATATTATGCTAGTTAGAACAATACCTTGGAAAATTGATATTTGAATGTATAATAGAGAAAACATAGATCCAAGGTATTTAGGGTTGCATGTACACCATGGGAGTGTTAGAATGCTCAAAACCCAACAGTGGTATCAGAGCCTAGGCTTGTTTTTGATGGGTTTTGAGCATTCTAACACTCCTATGGTGTACATGCAACCCTAGAAACCTTGGATCTATGTTTGACTATGATACACGCAAATAATTATTTTTCCAAGGTTCTTATCCTATCTAGCATGGCATGGGGAACTTGAATCAAATAAAGCTAGTAGAATTACTTACCTTGTAGTTGTAGTTGATTGCTTGGAGTTTTAGAGCCTAGCACCAATAGTGTGGATGCCTCAAATGGAAATCACAAATCACCACAAACTTGGAACTTTGAGAGAATAGTAATCACCTTCTTGAAATCGGCCATCTTACTTTACTCACCACAACTCATGTGATTTCAAGAACCAAAGCCTCCTTTATATAGTGTGGTGGATTAGGGTTACATTCATGTAAACCCTAATACCCATGTCTTTTCATTTCCATGAGATCCATGGGTTAAAGCTCCATGGAGTATCCATGGACTTTCCATGCAAGCCTAGCCCATTCCAAATAAGCATTAGCCCACACTATATAAATACAAGAGCCCATATTTAATTAGTCATACTTTTGATCTCTAAATTAATTATAGATCAATACTAATTAAATAATATGATTTTATATTAATATATTAGGACTTATAATATATTAATAAATCATAACTTATACTATTCTCAAACGAGTATCCATAAATTGTTCGGGTGAAATGCAACCCAAATGGACCATGCCGGGTCGGGTCAAGTACATACCAAATATAGTTATGGACTTAGACACTATATCCAACAGTCTCCCACTTGGATAAGTCTAATAACTATAGTTGCAAGTATGACTTCAGGAACCGATCAGCAATCGTAGCTCTTTAAACACTGTTGAACTATGAAGCGCCATTTTAGATAAGTGATCATATAATCCTCTGTTCTAGATATCAGCCGGACAAATACATGGAACATGGTCTTGCTTATTGTCCAGCATTTGTTTCCCGATTTCCGAATTGTTTGACATAGAACTTAACTGAACACATCAATTTAGTTCTGACCGGGCCCGGTACATAGGTCAAAACAAAATCATCGAGGGGCCCAGATATCGCTTCTAATCCTAGAAGGAACAGATAAACTTCTGTTGGATAAGGTGTCTAAGTCCATAACTATTTCTGGTATGTACTTGACCCGACCCGGCATGGTCCATTTGGGTTGCATGGCATCATGCATTTGGATAGACTAAATGAGAGAAATAACACTTGTGGTTTATTAATATATTATAAGTTCTAATATATTAATAGTATTATTTAATTAGTATTGATCAAGAATTAATCTAGGATTAATTAAGTGATCAAAAGATGACTAATTAAATATATGGGTTGATCATGTAAATCATCCATAACTTGTATAGTGGGCTAAAAGGCTCCATAGATAATCAAGTTGGGTTAAACCCATTGAATGCTCCATGGGAGTTACAAACCCATGGGTCATGGAAATGAAGAGTCATGCCACATTAGGGTTTACATGGTGTAACCCTAGATGTGACACACTATATAAGCAACATGTTCTCCACCAAAATCGGGACACTAAGAAACAAGAGGGCTAGAGCCGATTTTGCAAGTGTAAGATTCTCTCAAAGTTTACTCCTTTGCATTTGGTGTTGTGTGAAGCATTTGAGGCATCACACTTGGGGTGCTAGACTCACAAGGTTTCAAGGATCATAATCAACAACAAGGTAAGTTATTCTATCTTTCATTCAAGTTAAAAATGTTCCCCATGTATGCTAGATAGGAATATAACCTTGGAATTCAACTTTGCATGATTATTAGACAAACATAGATCCAAGGTTATTAGGGTTGCATGTACACTTAGGAAGTGTTAGAATGCTCAAAACCCATCAGTGGTATCAGAGCCTAGGTTTGTTTGTTGTTTTTTTTTGTGTGCAAACAGCTTGAAAAAAAAAATCGTTTTTCTGTTTTCTGCTCGTATGAAAGTTTGCACATTTGTTGCTGGAAATGGACTAGAAACATTACCCTAAACTGTTTTGATGTTTTAAAGCTTGTTTTAGATGGTGTAATGTTTATGCTAATCCATTTACAATGACAATTATTAAAATTACAAGTTTTTTTTTTAAGTGTAATTTTTGATTCTTGAAAGTGTTCATATTCATGTTCTTGAACTTATGAAGATTAGATGATCATAGGAATTGTTTGTAACCTTCATGGTAGTTTAATTCATGATCATAATGTGTTTTAATGGAGTCCATAACTTGTCCTCAAGTTATGGAAAACCAAAAGTCTCACTTTTATTAAAGCCATTAAAAGAACACAAGAGTTATAAAAATGAAGAGTCTTCATTTTTATTACTCAATTAATTCATAAGTTATAAGAAATGAAAAGTTTTGGAAGTTTACAAAGCTTGCCCTCAAGTTTTGGAACATGTAAAGTCTTGATTAAAACTTTAGTTCCAACCCTTAGAATTTTAAAAGTTAAAATTCAACCCTTATACTTTATAATATTATAAGTTACTAATATATATATATGTATAACGTCAAGTCGTCTTACCGCTAGTACGCCTCATTCACGAAGCCGGTCTATAAGGGGGGTATAAGGTTGTTGCCTATAAAATAGCAACTTAATGGGTGTCCACTCTCACCCACCGCTTCCTTGATCGGTGGAGGGTCGTTAGCCGAACGGGTAAGACAAGGACTTATAAATTCTCATTAAAAGTATGATGAATATTATAAAGTAACTAAATGCTTTTATTAAATTCCCAATCTTAGTTACTTTAGGAAAATGTGAATAAGGTGCTAATCCATGAAATTACACTTTACACTTTGTTTAAGTCGTTAGTGGAGCTCATGTGGTTAACCGGCACACTAACTTGGACTTAACAAGGTAGGTAAAGGGTGACTTAAAGTTTATTATAGGTCGGTGGAGCTCATGTGGTTAACCAGCACATCGATTGAGTGATAAACCTTGAGGGTACCAAGTGATTTGCATGGTTACTTCACACCTCGTTTTGTGATCCTCGGTATCCCAGTCACAAAACTTGGAGGGCACACTCGAGATTGAAACATGCCTTTGAAAAGTTCATTGAATCTCAAAAGAATCTAGGAATTTCTAAGAACCAATTAAAAACCTAATATTTATATTACGTTTTTCATGGTGGAAATTGGTGAATCGTCATTCACCTACCTTTCAAATATGTTATAGCTTGGATTACGGCATACCTCTTATAGGTTATAATATATTGTGATTGGATCCTAGCCTTAATATTATATTTGGGTGTTTTATTAAGGACTCTCTTAATATCTAAACTAATCTTGTTCTTTTCTTTCAGATGTCTTCAAACAATGCTGCTTCTGGCTCTAATCCTAATGGCTCCTTTACCCTTATGAACTTGTGTGGGAAAGTCACTTTTGATGGATCCAACTTCAATGAATGGATCAGAAACATCAGGATGATTACCCGCTACGAGGACAAAGAATATGTCCTTGACAAGGAGCTTAAGGAGATTGATGAGACCACTGCAACTCCCCAGGAGATCGCTGACTTCCGGGCACATGAAAGGGATGCTACAAAAGTGGCATGCATCATGTTGGCCACCATGACAGCGGAACTCCAAAAGTCCTATGAGGACTTCTACCCTTTTGAAATGCACCAAGATCTGATGGAAAGATACCATCAAAGTGCACGACAAGAGAGGTATGAAATCATATGCTCTATCATAACAACCATGATGAAGGACGGGGAATCCGTCACGAGCCACATGCAGAAAATGCACAGGTATGTGGATCGGTTGCTGAAGCTTAATGTGAACTTCCCTGAGGAGCTTGCAATAGATATCATTTTGCACTCCTTACCATCGTGCTATGATCAATTCCGCATGACATATCACATGAATAAGGAAGAGGTCACACTCAGCAAACTTCAGGGACTCCTCAAGACCGCAGAAACAGGTCTTAAGGGTAAGTCGGTTGTTAACACTCCTACTCCAAACTCCGCCCCGGTTTTGGCAATCGGGAAAGGTAGAGGGAAGAAGAGGAAGAGCTCTTCGAAGGGTACCAAGGCTAGGACCCTTGATGGGTCTTCTTCAAGTGGAACCAAGAAAGGTTTCGTCACTCCTTCTTCTGACCCAAAAGAGGCTGAATGCTTCTATTGCCATGAAAAGTCACATTGGAAGCGGAACTGCCCAAAATACCAGCAAGATGTGAAGGATGGGAAAGTTAAACCCAACCATGCAGGTAATTACACTATCTTATCTAATAACTCACCCCATTCTAATTCTTGGGTCCTTGATACCGGTTGTGGTATTCATATCTGTTCTGATTTGCAGGGACTAAGAAGAAGTGAGAATGTGGAGCATGGAAGAATAAACTTAATCATGGGGAATAGGAAAGCTTTACCTGTCACCAAGATTGGAGTTTATACTTTATTGCTAAGTAGTGGGTTTAGTTTAGATTTGAATAAGTGTTGTTATTCGCCAGAAATGGCAAGAAACATTATTTCCTTTCATGCATTGTATAAACAAGGTTTCACCTTTTCATTTAATAATGAAGTTGGTTCGATTAATGCTTTCTTTAATAATGTTCTTTATTTTAAAGCATTACCTTGTGATGGCGTGTATGAAACTGTATCTGTGGTTGATAACTTAGGAAATAATGTATTGTGTATTGATTCTGTTAATAATAATAACTTGGATAAAGCATCATTATGGCATTGTCGTCTTGGACATATAAGCAAGAAACGCATAGGCCAACTCCAAAAGGATGGAGTATTGGAGTCATTTGACCTAAAGTCAGATGATAGTTGCGAATCATGCTTACTTGGAAAAATGACAAAGTCACACTTCACAGGTTCTTGTGAGAGGGGTGAAGGTTTGTTGGATCTTATACACACAGATGTGTGTGGGCCTTTCAAACATGCCACAAGGGATGCTAATCGTTATTATTTGACTTTTACTGATGATTACAGTAGATATGGATATGTCTACTTAATCAAGCATAAGTCAGAGACTTTTGAGAGGTTTGAAGAGTTTAAACAGGAAGTCGAGAATCAATTGGGCAGGAACATTAAGATGCTTCGATCCGATCGAGGTGGTGAGTATCTTAGTTCAGAGTTCCTCGACTATCTTAGGGAATGTGGGATTGTCTCACAACTGACACCTCCCAGGACACCGCAGTTGAATGGTGTAGCTGAGAGGCGTAATCGAACCTTGTTGGATATGGTTCATTCCATGATGAGTCGAGCTTCGCTACCAATCTCATTTTGGGGGTATGCCTTAGAGACTGCCGCCCATATCATTAATCTAGTTCCCACAAAGAAAGTTGCCAAAACTCCTCATGAGATGTGGACTGGTAAAGTACCCAAACTAGACCACATTAAGATTTGGGGTTGCGAGGATTTCGTGAGACGCGAGACTCATGATAAGCTCGAACCTCGAAGTGAGAGGTGTATTTTCATCGGCTACCCACAGAAATCCTTTGGTTACCTCTTCTACAGACCTAGTGAGAATGTGGTCTTTGTAGCTAGGAGGGCTTTCTTTCGAGAGAGAGAGTTCATAAGCCAAGGAGATAGTGGGAGGCAAGTTGACCTTGAAGAAATTCAAGAGTCAAGTGGTGAAGGAACTTCAAACCCTAGCACTCAACTTGAGGATGAAACTTCTGTTGAGCCAATTGACAAGTCTGTACCTCTGAGGCGTTCCACAAGGGTTAGGAATGCACCTGAGCATTACTATGGATTCCATATTACTGCGGAAGGTAATACACTTATCAGTGATGAGACACTGATAGGTCTGGATGAACCTAACAGTTACGCGGAAGCCATGGCAGGCCCTAAGTCAGCCAAGTGGAAAGAGGCAATGGACAGCGAGATACAGTCCATGTATGACAATCAAGTTTGGAACTTGGTTGAGAATGTACCAGGTCGTAAGACTGTAGGGTGCAAATGGATCTTCAAGAAGAAGACCGACATGGATGGTAATGTACACACTTATAAGGCACGACTGGTTGCAAAGGGTTTCTCACAAACTCCGGGAGTTGATTATGATGAGACCTTTTCTCCAGTGGCCAAGATTAAGTCTATTAGGGTTCTGTTAGCCATAGCCGCATTTCATGACTATGAAATATGGCAAATGGATGTCAAAACCGCTTTCCTTAATGGAAAGTTGGCTGAGGATGTTTACATGAGTCAGCCAGAGGGTTTTGTCAACACAGAGTACCCTAATAGAGTGTGTAAGCTTGAGAAATCCATTTATGGGTTAAAGCAAGCACCTCGCAGATGGAATCTTTGCTTTGATGAGAAAGTCAAGGAATTTGGCTTTTCTAGGAGTGAAGATGAATTTTGTGTATATGTCAAGGCTAGTGGGAGTATAGTTAGCTTTTTGGTATTTTACGTGGATGACATACTACTCATAGGAAATGACATCCCAACTCTGCAGGAAGTTAAGTCCTGGCTTGGGAAGTGTTTCTCTATGAAGGACCTAGGAGAAGCTGCCTATATTCTAGGGATAAGGATCTTGAGAGACCGGAGTAAAAGACTAATTGGACTTAGTCAGAGTACTTACTTGGATAAGGTGTTGAAGAGATTCGGCATGCAGGACTCCAAGAAAGGAGACTTACCCATCCAGAGTAACGCCAGATTGAGTAAGACACAAAGCCCTAGTACTGAGGCTGAGATAGCAGAAATGAGTCGAATACCTTATGCTTCGGCTGTAGGATCGATCATGTATGCTATGACGTGTACTCGACCTGATGTAGCCTTTTCTTTGAGCATGGTTAGCAGGTATCAGGGGAACCCTGGCAAGGCACACTGGACTGCGGTAAAGAATATCCTCAAGTACCTACGGAGGACTAAGGACTGGGTCCTTACCCTCGGTGGGAGTGAAGACTTGAGAGTTGTAGGGTATAGTGATGCTAGCTTTCAGACTGATAGGGATAATTTCCGCTCTCAGTCAGGCTGGGTCTTTACCTTAAATGGAGGAGCAATTTCTTGGAAGAGTTCCAAGCAAGAGACAGTGGCTGATTCAACTTGCGAATCAGAGTATATAGCAGCTAGCGAGGCAGCAAAGGAGGCGATATGGCTGAAGAACTTCATTGGAGACCTTGGAGTTGTACCAGCTATTAAAGAGCCAATGGAAATTTTCTGTGATAGTGAAAGTGCAGTTGCCTTAGCCAAGGAACCAAGGGATCACGGGAGATCCAGACACATTGACAGAAAATACCATTTCATTAGACATCGAATAGAAGAAGGACTCCTCGTGGCAAAGAGGGTATCATCGGATGAGAATCCAGCAGATCCCCTCACGAAGGGACTGACTCGGGTTAAGCATCTCCAGCATGCTCGGAGCATAGGTCTGAAGGATGATATTAGATTTAGTAGTTAGATAACCTTGAAATTTGTAAAGTGTAATTGACATTAGATGATGAATAAAAGGTGTTTTATTTATGAGTAAAGTGTTGCTATCTCTTGTCGATCGTTTACTATATTTCTTTTGCATGTTTTGACTTCCAGAATAATTATGTTTGGTATATCATATTATTCGAACCTCCACAGTCGGTCATATGTCGGAAGTAGGTATGAATCAAGACTGTCATGATTGGTTGCAGAGGTCTAAGCTGTTGGACATGGCTACAACACTCATGAGTGCTCATAAGTTCTGAGCATTGGACTCAACCCACGCTCACTGGAATCACTTCATGGAATTTATCTCGAGTGATCGTGAGACGGTAATATCATATAAGTCTTCAAACCTAGAGATATGATTTGTTACTTATGAGTTGGTTATGCATTGATTGTACGTTAACGCATTGGTAACTCGATGTTATAAAACGTGCTTTTGTGTATAATTCAATGAGTGGTAGAACAAACATATGATTCGAAGTTTATCTGTTCCTTCTTGGATTAGAAGCTGATATCTGGGCCCCTCGATGATTTTGTTTTGACCTATGTACCGGGCCCGGTCAGAACTAAGTTGATGTGTTCAATTAAGTTCTTTGTCAAACAAATCGGAAATCGGGAAACAAACTGCTGGACACAAAGTAAGACACTGTTCCATGTATTTGTCCGGCTGATATCTAGAACAGAGGATTATATGATCACTTATTTGAAATGGCGTATCATCATCTTCTCAGTTCCGAGAAACCTTGAAAAGAGCTACGATTGTTGATCGGTTCCTGAAGTCATACTTGCAGTTATAGTTATTAGACTTATCCAAGTGGGAGACTGTTGGATAAGGTGTCTAAGTCCATAACTATTTCTGGTATGTACTTGACCAGACCCGGCATGGTCCATTTGGGTTGCATGGCATCATGCATTTGGATAGACTAAATAAGAGAAATAACACTTGTGGTTTATTAATATATTATAAGTTCTAATATATTAATAGTATTATTTAATTAGTATTGATCAAGAATTAATCTAGGATTAATTAAGTGATCAAAAGATGACTAATTAAATATATGGGTTGATCATGTAAATCATCCATAACTTGTATAGTGGGCTAAAAGGCTCCATGGATAATCAAGTTGGGTTAAACCCATTGAATGCGCCATGGAGGCTCCATGGGAGTTACAAACCCATGGGTCATGGAAATGAAGAGTCATGCCACATTAGGGTTTACATGGTGTAACCCTAGATGTGACACACTATATAAGCAACATGTTCTCCACCAAAATCGGGACACTAAGAAACAAGAGGGATAGAGCCGATTTTGCAAGTGTAAGATTCTCTCAAAGTTTACTCCTTTGCATTTGGTGTTGTGTGAAGCATTTGAGGCATCACACTTGGGGTGCTAGGCTCACAAGGTTTCAAGGATCATAATCAACAACAAGGTAAGTTATTCTATCTTTCATTCAAGTTAAAAATGTTCCCCATGTATGCTAGATAGGAATATAACCTTGGAATTCAACTTTGCATGATTATTAGACAAACATAGATCCAAGGTTATTAGGGTTGCATGTACACTTAGGAAGTGTTAGAATGCTCAAAACCCATCAACTTCGACTCATATGTTTGCTCTACTACTTGTTGAAGTACACACAAAAGCACGGTTTATAACATCGAGTTACCAATGCGTTTTCGTGCAATCAATGCATAACCAACTCATAGGCAACAAATCATATCTCTAGGTTTGAAGACTTATATGATATTACCGTCTCACTATCACTCGAGATAAATTCCATGAAGTGATACAAGTGAGCGTGGGTTGAATCCAATACTCAGAACTTATGAGCACTCATGAGTGCTGTAGCCCCGCTTTGTCTAACATCTTAGACCTCTACAAGCCAACCCATGACAGTCTTGATTCATATCTACTTCCAACATATGACCGACTGTGGAGAGTTTGAATAATATGATATAAACCATAACATAATTATTTTGGAAGTCAAAACATGCAAAAAGAAATAATAGTAAACGATTGACAAGAGATAGCAACACTTTACTCATAAATAACAGCTTTTATTTATCATCAAATGTCAATTACATTTTACAAATTTCAAGATTATCTAACTACTAAAACTAATATCATCCTTCAGCCCTATGCTCCGAGCATGCTGGAGATAAATCTTGATGTGGTCTAGATTTGGAACTTTTCCAGTCCACACCTCGTGAGGTGTTTTGGCAACCTTCTTTGTAGGGACTAGATTAAGGATATGGGCGGCAGTCTCTAAGGCATACCCCCAAAATGAGATTGGTAGCGAAGCTCGACTCATCATGGAACGAACCATGTCCAACAAGGTCCGATTGCGCCTCTCAGCTACGCCATTCAACTGTGGTGTCCTAGGAGGTGTCAATTGTGAGACAATCCCACATTCCTTAAGATAGTCAAGGAACTCAGTACTAAGATACTCACCACCACGATCGGATCGAAGCATCTTAATGTTCCTGCCCAACTGATTCTCCACTTCTTGCTTAAACTCTTTGAATTTCTCAAAGGTTTCTGACTTATGCTTGATTAGGTAGACATATCCATATCTACTAAAATCATCAGTAAAAGTCACATAGAACCGATAGCATCTCTTGTGGCGGTTCTGAAGGGTCCACACACATCCGTGTGTATGAGGTCCAACAACCCTTCACCCGTAGCACAAGTGCCAGTAAAAGATGACTTTGTCATTTTACCAAGCAAACAAGATTCACAACTATCATCTGACTTTAGGTCAAATGACTCCAATACTCCATCCTTTTGGAGTTGGCCTATGCGTTTCTTGCTTACATGTCCAAGACGACAATGCTATAAGGATGCTTTATCTAAGCTAGTGGAAGAGTTAATACACAATACATTATTTCCTAGATTATCTACAACAGATACAGTTTCATACACGCCATCACAAGGTAATGCTTTAAAATAAAGAACATTATTAAAGAAAGCATCAATACTACCATTATTATTGTCAAAATAAAAGGTAAAACCTTGTTTATACAATGCATGAAAGGAAATAACATTTCTTGCCATTTCTGGCGAATAATAACATTTATTCAAATCTAATGTAAACCCACTATTTAGCACTAAGGAATAAACTCCTATCTTGGTGACAGGTGAAGCTTTCCTGTTTCCCATGATCAAGTTTATCATTCCCTGCTCTACATTCTCACTTCTTTTTAGTCCCTGCAAATCACAACATATGTGAATACCACAACCTGTATCAAGGACCCAAGACTTAGAATGAGGTGAGTTATTAGACAATATAGTGTATATACCTGCATGGTTGGGTTTTACTTTCCCATCCTTCAAATCTTGCTGGTACTTTGGGCAGTTTCGCTTCCAGTGCGACTTTTCATGGCAATAGAAGCATTCAGCCTCATTAGGGTTAGGAGAAGGAGTGACAAAATCTTTCTTGGTTTTGCTTGAAGAGGAGCCTTCAAGGGTCTTACCCTTGGTACCCTTAGAAGGGTTCTTTCTCTTCTTCCCTTTGCCATGCCCGATGCCAAGACATTGGCCGCAGTTGGAGTAGGAGTAGGAGTAGTAACAACCGACTTACCCTTTAGACCACTTTCGGCGGTCTTCAAGAGTCCTTGAAGTTTGCTGAGGGTGACTTCTTCCTTGTTCATGTGATATGTCATGCGGAATTGATCATAACACGATGGCAAGGAGTGCAAAATGATGTCTATTGCTAACTCCTCATGGAAGTTCACATTCAGCTTCAGTAAACGGTCCACATACCTTTGCATTTTCTGCATGTGGCCCGTGATGGGTTCACCATCCTTCATTCGGGTTGTTATCATGGAGGAGATTATTTCATATCGCTCTTGACGAGCATTTTGATGGTAGCGGTCCATCAAGTCCTGGTGCATCTCAAAAGGATAATAGTCCTCATAGGACTTTTGGAGCTCGGCTGTCATGGTGGTCATCATGATGCATGCCACTTTTGTAGCATCTCTTTCATGTACCTCATATTCAGCAAGCTCTTCAGGAGTAGCCGTTGGCTCGGGTACCTTCAGCTCCTTGTCGAGAACATATTCTTTGTTCTCATACCGAGTGACCATCCTGATGTTTCTGATCCAATCTGTAAAGTTGGACCCATCAAAGATGACTCTCCCACAAAGATTCATGAGAGAGAAGGAGCTAGTAGGGTTTGAGCCAGAAGCATTGTTATTGGAAGACATCTGAAAAGAAGAGGGAATAGATTAGATTAGATATAGAGATAGTCCTTAACAAAAAACCCAAATGTAATATTAAGGCTAGGACCCAACACAATATTTTATAACTTAGAAGAGGGATGCCGTAATCTAAGCTATAAGATATTTGAAGGTAGGTGAATGACGATTCACCAATTTCCACCATGAAAAACAAAATATTTAATTAGGTTTTAATTGGTTTAGAAACTCCTAGATTCTTTGAGATTCATTGAACTTTCTTCAATGGCATGTTTCAATCTCGAGTGTGCCCTTCAAGTTTTGTGACTGGGATGCCGAGGATCACAAAACAAGGTGTGAAGTAACCATCCAAATTACTTGGTACCCTTAATGTATTACCCCTCAATCGATGTCCCGGTTAACCACACACGCTCCATCGATACTATGATAAACATTAAGTCACCCTTTACCTACCTTGTTAAGTTCAAGTTAGTGTGCCGGTTAACCACACACGCTCCACTAACGACTTAAACAAAGTGTAAAGTGTAATTTCATGGATTAGCACCTTATTCACATTTTCCTAAAATAACTAAGATTGGAAATTCAATAAAGTTTAGTTACTTTAGTATTATCATTATACTTTTAATGAGAATTTATAAGTCCTTGTCCTACCCGTTCGGCTAACGACCCTCCACCGACCAAGGAAGCGGTGGGTGAGAGTGGACACCCATTAAGTTGCCATTTTATAGGCAACAACCTTATACCCCCCTTATAGACCGGCTTTGTGAATGAGGCTTACTAGCGGTAAGACGACTTGATCTTATACATATATAAATATTATTAAACTTATAATATTATAAAGTATAAGGGTTGAATTTTAACTTTTAAAATTCTAGGGGTTGGAACTAAAGTTTTTAATATGACTTTACATATTCCAAAACTTGAGGGCAAGTTTTGTAAACTTTCAAAACTTTTCATTTCTCATAACTTATGAGTTAATGGTTATTAAAAATGAAGACTCTTCATTTTTGTAACCTATGTGTTCTTTTAATGGTTATTTATAAATGTGACTTTTGGTTATCCATAACTTAAGAACTAGTTATGGACTCCATTAAAACACATAAAGATCAAGAATTAATCTAATCAATTATTAGCACATAATTTCTATGATCTTCTAAACTCATATGTTTATGAATGTTCATATCAAAAATTTCAAGAATCGTAAATACATATACAAAACTTGAAATTTTGATATGAGCTTTTGAACAAAACTTCGATTTTCAAGTTTTTTTTTTTTTGCATCAAGTATGAAATAAACAAACCAGGCTCTGATACCACTGATGGGTTTTCTGCATTCTAACACTCCTATGGTGTACATGCAACCCAAGAAACCTTGGATCTATGTTTGACTATGATACATGCAAATAATTATTTTTCCAAGGTTCTTATCCTATCTAGCATGGCATGGGGAACTTGAATCAAATAAAGCTAGTAGAATTACTTACCTTGTAGTTGTAGTTGATTGCTTGGAGTTTTAGAGCCTAGCACCAATAGTGTGGATGCCTCAAATGGAAATCACAAATCACCACAAACTTGGAACTTTGAGAGAATAGTAATCACCATCTTGAAATCGGCCCTCTTACTTTACTCACCACAACTCATGTGATTTCAAGAACCAAAGCCTCCTTTATATAGTGTGGTGGATTAGGGTTACATTCATGTAAACCCTAATACCCATGTCTTTTCATTTCCATGAGATCCATGGGTTAAAGCTCCATGGAGTATCCATGGACTTTCCATGCAAGCCTAGCCCATTCCAAATAAGCATTAGCCCACACTATATAAATACAAGAGCCCATATTTAATTAGTCATACTTTTGATCTCTAAATTAATTCTAGATTAATTATAGATCAATACTAATTAAATAATATGATTTTATATTAATATATTAGGACTTATAATATATTAATAAATCATAAATTATACTATTCACAAACGATTATCCATAAATTGTTCGGGTGAAGTGCAACCCAAAATGGACCATGCCGGGTCGGGTCAAGTACATACCAAATATAGTTATGGACTTAGACACTATATCCAACATGAAGTATAGACTACAGGCGGTATTAAGTGAACAATACGCCTCGGAGAGTCTAAGTGAATGAAATACAGACTCCAAGCGGTATTAAGTGAACAATACGCCTCGAAGAGTCTAAGGGAATGAAGTATAGACTCCAGGCGGTATTAAGTGAACAATACGCCTCGGAGAGTCTAAGTGAATGAAATACAGACTCCAGGCGGTATTAAGTCAACAATACGCCTTGGAGAGTCTAAGTGAATGAAATACAGACTCCAGGCGGTATTAAGTGAACAATACGCCTCGGAGAGTCTAAGTTAACCTTTAATCTTAAGTAGGTCAGTTTGAAGGTTGAATATGAGGCCTAGTGTATAACTAGGAAAATATATTATGATGGTTTCATATGTAGAAAATACCGTGATAATACTTATTACCTTAAAGCCATGAATTATAAGGTAATTGTAAAGATACTCGTAACCATACTGATTGACAGATGTAAACATGACGACCTGCTGGCGTCGGAATGAATGTGACATTTGTCACCGCTTGGCTTGGTCGGCCGAGACTGTAGCTAGCAGTCAGGATGTGGGATGGTCTGTCCCGTATAGATCTATACACACAATGCCCGCTCTCCTTCCAGGAGACTCTGGTTACCACTCGACAACGGTGAAATCCGCGTCATGAAGATGTATCTCGTGTTTTGATTTCTATATACCTTTCTTTTTACTATAAGTACAAGTGTTTAGAATATAGATATAACTAAGTTCTCCTTCATGAAAGTTATAGTTGGTTTCCAAACTATACCTATTATAGTTTACTCGAGAGGTTATCTAGATGCCTTTGCTACCCAAAGGTGTTGAACTGGAATAAGAGCATTAACATCTAACCAGATATACATAATATATAACTAGGACTTCAACGACACTCGGACAAATAACCGGATACTCTAAGTCCACAACCAAACAAGGAACAGGAAATAAAGCGGGTTATCAGTCCTAAGTACTTCAAACCCTACTTATATAACTATATCTATATAGACATGAATCTATCAAGAATATAAGTTTAAAAGACTTTGATAAAAGCTTGGTAATTTAAAAGAGATTTTGGTACTTTAAAAGGGAATTGAAAACAAAATTTGGAAACCTTTAGCTGGATAAAACAGTTTAACATGCAGAAATCTTTTTGCTATACAGTTATTAATCACATGTGGTTGATATAATAACTTTATAGTTCAACTTGTATTACCCCCCATAAAAGCATTTAAAATCATTTAAAAAGGTTGATTAAGGGGTATGAACTCACCTGAAGTGGGTGATTCGGATGAACGGGTGGTATAGGATGCTAAGTGTCAAGTGAGGACTTGAACACACACGCGGATCCTATTAAGCATGCAATGATACATTTATGTATCTAATTAGTCATTTAATAACTAATTAAGCAAGTAAAGACACTCAATTACATGAAAACACTTTGTTTCAAGTGCTAGGAGTGCTAAGGGTTGCATCTTAAGAGAGTATGGCCTCACATTGGAGTTTACTCCCCATATGGTAGCACCATATGGGTTTACGGTTCTAGGACCATTTCCCCCATGAGTTTACGGCCGTAAACTCATGGTAATGGTGCCATTGGGTGTTTTAAGGTCCTACACCACACAAGGAAGTAAGCTAGACTCGAATCCAAGGCTTAGGAAGTGACTAGGGCTTGAAATGGCCCTTCTTTGGAGTTTACGGTCCTTGGACCACTCCTTGGGAGTTTACGGTCGTAAACACATGTGTTTACGGTCGTAAACCCATGAGTTTACGGCCGTAAACTCATGATTACCCAACCATTTCGTGTTTTGGTGTTTCTAGCTCATGCATGCAAGGTTCTAGTCCTTTATACAAGCCATAGAAGGTGTTAGGGGCACCTAAACCTCACTTGAAGGTGTTTACGGTCTAAGGAGATCTCCTTGAACCGTAAACACATATGTTCTTGTGGATTTTGATGTTCTTCAAGGGTTTAACATGTATTCTAATCAAACAACGAGTTAGGAGGACTGTACTTACTTATAGGAAGCTTGTAGGAGTGTTTAAGGGCCAAGAACACTAGTGTGTGTTCTTGGTGTTTTGAAGAACACTTGAAGATCTAAGAAAAGAGGAGATTTCCATGGATGAAATCGAGTATAAATACTAGATAAAGTGTTATTTGAACGAAACAAGGAAGGTAACACTTACATTTTTGGCGGATTTGAAGAAATGTGATATGATACTTGAGAGAGAATTTTGGGTGTTCTTGAGTTAGGAAGTGAAAAGTGAGCTAAAAATGACTAAGTGTCATATTTATACTCTTTAGAGTTTACGACCGTAAACTCCATGTTTGGGGCCGTAAACTCCAAACTCTTGGAGTTTTGAGACTTACGGGATGCACGACAACCTCTAAAGTATACTTCATTTTATTTGTTCGCTTGACGAGTATAAAAATAAAACACCCAATGGACTGAAAACCGGCCAAAAACGTACTAAAATGAATTTGGATTTAATTTGATGTGCTTGACTGCGGAGTTTATACAAATGAAAATTTCGGGTTGTCACATCATCCCCCCGTTAGAGGGAATTTCCTCCCGAAATTAAAGTTCAAGCACACGCGTAGATACAATTTAGCGAAGCAAAAAGATGAGGATACTTTAGCTTCATCAGATCCTCTTGCTCCCAAGTGAAATCAGGTCTTCGCTTGGCGTTCCAGCGAACCTCCACTATCGGGATACGGCTTTGCTTTGTTCGCTTGACCTCTCGGTCCATGATCTCTACAGGTTTCTACACGAAGTTGGGGCTCTCATTGATTTCGATCTCGACGAGTGGGATTACAAGAGTCACGTCGGACAAGCACTTTTTCAAGTTGAGACATGGGATAGATTCGGATGGAAATTATGGAATCCCTAAAGTAGTCGAGGTATGACGGAGGTTGGACCAATTCTTATCAAGAATCCCTGATGGTCCTAGGTTCTTGGGAAGATAGAATGTTTCAGTACTTGGAACATAATGTACTTCCATGGTTAGATCATCACTTGGCGTGATCGCCATTCTGAAGTTCCACAAGTTCTCTCTTACTGGAGTGCAGTCTTCCGGGTTGGTTCTTAGAAGGCTCAGGTCGTCTTCAGATTCGTATTTCCTACTGATTGGCTTTCGGAGGTTTTCTGGATCATTGGAGGTATTGGCTATATACTAGCATCTATTGGTTACGTGGCATCTATCTCGACCCTGTGCAAAATGGACCTGCACTTCTGACTCTCGAGGTGTTTCTAACAGAAACTCTCAAAGTCAGCAAGATAGAGGGTTCTACCAGACGATATTTAGAAAATTGCAATTTTTCTCATCGTCTAATAGATGCTTTCACAGTATGTTCCCTATTCGGAAAGAATCATTCTCTTACTTGCTTCGCTGTTTCATGGATAGCAGTCTCAGATCGGGGCTAGCTTCGTCCTAAGATATTTTCCGAAGCGCTTGACTAATTCAGGAGGTGGTTCTACTATCTCTTTCGGGATAGTATTCTTTGGAACACCTAGTAGTCTAACAAATCTCTAAGACTTGCACCATTCTCCATCGCGTCTGCTCCCTCCAGTTTGTAGGAAGCGCGTGTTCTTGTATAACCCATCGACTAACACCCAGACTAGTGTCGAGTCTACAATCTCTTTATGATCTTGGTTATAAAGCTTAACACAACTTACCATATACTTTATTCAAGTATTCTTGGTTGCGGAGGTAGTCATGTGGTTCTTAGCATCCTAGTATTAACTTTGGAGAATGCAGTCTATAGTCTATAGGGTGACGGAGATTTTTCTCGCATGAGGAGGCATTGGGTTCTAGGCACTACTCGTCTGTATCCAGATGGACGAAGTGCCTGAGTAATGCGAGTATCCCTTGCAACTACTCTTCCGGTGTTACTGAGTTTTCTCTATCTAGATTAAATCTAGATAACATAGGGTTCCGTCACTCAGAACCTCTAATTTCCTCATCCACTCTTCTCAGAGTTTAACCTGTCACAGCTTTCAGGTTTTTGGGCCCACTGCTGAGATGGTTAATTCGTGGGATTAAGCGTGAATGGATGGTCGTAGTCAATGTTTTTGACTCTTACGGCTTGAGTTACTTTTCCTAACCGAGGGTGTTAGCTACTACGTTGGCTCAACCGGGATGACAACAAATTTCGAATTTGTGGTCATTTTTGTAGCTCAACCTATAGTGGTTCTCTTGACTCCAGCTCCTTTTCTATGGGATAGGATGAAGGGTCTTATTATAAGGTTCGTGGTAGACCTCATACTCGGCTCAATCACTAATACTCAGTGTATGCAAGTCGTATATAATTGAGATTTACAGGATGATCAGATGTGTGGCCCCACCCCAAACCCACAACCATACAAGGAACAGGGAGTAGGGAGGAAGCACCCATCTTAAATCTTATCGATCTAAATCATATACCACTTTAATGCATATACTCAGTAGTAGTAAGTTAATCCCATGAGTTCTTTCTCTTGGTTCACGAACCTGGTTGTGCGGTGCTAATGGTCTTTCTGGGGGATCTACTGAGTAGGCCTCGGGCGGTTATTGTCTTCCGGAATATCTGCAGTGCCTTTCGTTTCTGGTTTTAAAGTCTAACGGGGTTGGTTAACAGCACGCGGTACCCCTCTCCTGGGTACTTCTAAAGGTTGGACGAGAGATACGACTGACGGTTCGCATTAGGTTTTCCTTATTAGGTTCGAAAGAATTTTCATTCGATGCTCAGGATACGGTGAAAGTTCTTTTACACAGCACCAGGAATTCTCGCGTGGTTGAACCAAGTCAAGCCATGAATGACGGTAGTGTTGACATTTACAATCATCGACATGATATGGAATGAAGATCGATGAACCATGTGCTGAACAGGGCACACAAGTTCTTAGCGTCTCGAGTTTCGTGCACGGCATCATTATCGTGGATACTTGGACCGATATGGTTGACGCGGAACTTTAGGGGTCCTGATGTTTCGGAATAATGTACTTTTCATGAATGAATTCCTCGCGAGGCCTCTCTATAACCACCTAGTATACACTAGTCATGTATAATTAAGATTAAAAGGACTGTTGACTGAGCGACCCCGCCCTAAATCTACAACCAAACAAGGAACAGGAAATAAGGTAGCATCACTCACTCGTGGTCTTTCAATCCCAATTATACATGGCCTTAACGCATATGCTAAGCCATCATAGCTTTACCTGATGGGTTTTTAAGTGTTACAACAGTGCTGCGACTTTCGCCTTAATAAGGGAGTAATTACAATTAGAATGGATTATTTTAAGTTTTCGATTAGCTACTTAAGGTTTGAGAAACGTACCAAAATTCTACCGGGTTCTTGATGTTCCCCTAGGCATTAGGGTTAAACTCCTCCTGCGTCTTTGTCATTTCCTTCCGTTGGGTAGTCCCTCTTGAAGTGCCCAATTTCACCACATAGGTGGCATACTGGACTGGTCCCAACATTGGTGGTTGATGTAATGAACTTTCTACAGAAGCGAGCGGTATGCCCCTTCATGTTGCACCTAACACAAAAGAGTTCTCGACAGGTACCATGATGATGGTAGTTACATTTGCTGCAGCGGGGGAGGTTTCCTAGGTATGGTCTTCTTGGTGTTGAGGCAGAAAGGTTGACAGAGGCATTGACCACTTCAGCTCGTTGCCCTTTGGAAGGTCCTTGAGTCGAGGTACTTCCCTCTTCGTTCTCAGACTTTCTTTTCAGTGGATTAGGTTTGAGTTCTTGGGTGGCTGTGCACACGGGTGTTGGTTGCTGCTGTCCATTGTTATAATCGGGATTCCCGATAGGGATCCTGCTAACATTGGCGTTGTTAGCATTCAGGTGAGCCATGACAGCTGCTACGGCTACGGAAACTGCAGCTTGGAACGTAGCTTCATCGATTTGAAGAATCGGTGTCTTACCAGCGGGTTGGTTACGTTTCTTTGGAGGCATGGTTTTTCCTACCCGAAAAGGAACACAAGCTGATGAGAAACGATGGTTAACCCTAGACGTATCTTTGTTTACTATGATAGGCATAAATTTTTCCCGTGCCTTGATTTATGGTTATCTGAGCGTCGACCTACATCCCTATGATGCAGTCCGGGTAACAGGGTAGGAGTAAGTGTATCGGAAAGCCATAAAATGGGTGTCGTTCCTACTAAGTTATCTTTATATTGGAGAGGTTCACTCTCTGGCTTTGAAAAGATTTGAGAGAAGTTCGGAACGAAGATCACGGAAGAAAAGGCTCATGAAAACTTATGGCTAAACACTCTCAATCGAGGTTTTGTGATCCGATCTATTTATATTAATCGCGACGGGAAAGACGGTTTGCCTAGCACATAGTGTGAGTAGTGTAATCACTAACTCACTAAATTGTATTATTTTATGGATTATTAGCGTGACGTTAAAGAGGTAGAAACACTTCGCGGGCTCCATGCATTGGCTCCCTCTGTCCACCTCTTATTCCTGACTGGAACAAGCGTTGGTTTCCTTCGGGTATCTATATAGGGTTCTCCACTCTCGTAGACATATTGAATTTCTGCTCCGCCTTACTTCCGATTCTAACTCTGGGTGTCATTTCTTCATAATGGATGACTGGAATCTCGGAAGTTCAGGCGAATTTCCACCGACGTCCCTATAGGTATAGGCACATGGTGATTTCAATAGTCTCATCACTGATCGTTTATTTCCTACTTGGAAGTCTTTCTCAATGAACCTCTTCTGGGTCTTTATCGACTCCTCTGCTGGTTACTGGAGTGGATAAGGCTTCCTAAAGGGGTTTGTGCGAGAATGGGAATGTCTAAAGAATCTTAAGAGATTATTAAAACATTTTACTGGGTGATCCATATCGAGTCCGACTACACTTACATAGTGTACACAAATCATATATAGCTTAGATCTGATAGGCCTTCGAATATGTGATACTACCCTATATCCACATCCAAACAAGGAAAAGGAAGTAGAGCGAAACCGCACATTCTTAGCCTATGAGATCCTCACTATATATAACCTTGGGAGTATACACTCTGTAATCATAGGTCTATCAATAAGGATCTCTTTTAGTTTTCACGCAAGGTTATTTATGGTTCCTAAAATACCCCTATAGTATTTTAATTACATGTTTGATTCTTAACTTCTGAACATGCTTTTGGGTTTATTGCGAGTCTTTTAGTATCCTAAAATACTCCTATAGTATTTTAACTTTATGTTTGGCTCTAGCATTCCTATTTGGTAAGTTTTAGATTCATCGCAACACCACCATCACTCCCAAGCACACGTTAGTCGCATCTCAAATAAATGTAGTTGATCAGGTTACATTTATTCCAGCTTATGATTACATAACTGCCCAGGTTTGACGGTAATGCTCAACATCCAAAGACTTTTATTCTTGTTCTTCTTGTGATACTTGTTCGGGTTTTTATATTCTGGATGTTCTTATACTTTTGTAAAATATGGTTATATTTTAAAGTATAATTCTTGGTCAGAGTATTTTATCCCATTGTATTTATAGGTTGTATATCTTTTATGATTTGATATACTGAGCTCACTATAAACAATGCTCTGATACCAATCTGTCACACCCCAAAACCAGAACGGCGGAAACGTTCTGGGGTGGAGGACATCATGTCAAGTATCACAACATATGCATTATAGTAATCAAAGTACAACAACCATTGCATTAATAGTAACAATTTTTACATAGGTTACATTTAACAACAACATCAAAGTAGATATAGAAAATAACATAAGCTGCAGCTTGGTACTAGGCTAACTTCGCAAAAGCTCTCGGAGTGTACCTGTCTACTGATGACCTGAGAATACAAGTTATTTTCAAAGCGAGTATCAGCATTTTAATGCTGGTGAGTTCATACCCCTTAATCAAACTTTTTAAATGATTTTAAATGCTTTTATGGGGGGGGGGGAATACAAGTTGAACTATAAAGTTATTATATCAACCACATGTGATTAATAACTGTATAGCAAAAAGATTTCTGCATGTTAAACTGATTTATCCAGCTAAAGGTTTCCAAATTTTGTTTTCAAATCCCTTTTAAAGTACCAAAATCTCTTTTAAATTACCAAGCTTTTATCAAAGTCTTTTAAACTTATATTCTTGATAGATTCATGTCTATATAGATATAGTTATATAAGTAGGGTTTGAAGGACTTAGGACTGATAACCCGCTTTATTTCATGTTCCTTGTTTGGTTGTGGACTTAGAGTATCCGGTTATTTGTCCGAGTGTCGTTGAAGTCCTAGTTATATATTATGTATATCTGGTTAGATGTTAATACTCTTATTCCAGTTCAACACCTTTCGGTAGCAAAGGCATCTAGATAACCTCTCGAGTAAACTATAATACGTATAGTTTGGAAACCAACTATAACTTTCATGAAGGAGAACTTAGTTATATCTATATTCTATACACTTGTACTTATAGTAAAAAGAAAGGTATATAGAAATCAAAACACGAGATACATCCTCATGACGCGGATTTCACCGTTGTCGAGTGGTAACCAGAGTCTCCTGGAGGGAGAGCGGGCATTGTGTGTATAGATCTATACGGGACAGACCATCCCACATCCTGACTGCTAGCTACAGTCCCGGCCGACCAAGCCAAGGGGTGACAAATGTCACATTCATTCCGACGCCAGCAGGTCGTCATGTTTACATCCGTCAATCAGTATGGTTACGAGTATCTTTACAATTACCTTATAATTCATGGCTCTAAGGTAATAAGTATTATCACGGTATTTTCTACATATGAAACCATCATAATATATTTTCCTAGTTATACACTAGGCCTCATATTAAACCTTTAAACTGACCTACTTAAGATTAAAGGTTAACTTAGACTCTCCGAGGCGTATTATTCACTTAATACCGCCTGGAGTCTGTATTTCATTCACTTAGACTCTCCAAGGCGTATTGTTCACTTAATACCGCCTGGAGTCTGTATTTCATTCACTTAGACTCTCCAAGGCGTATTGTTCACTTAATACCACCTGGAGTCTATACTTCATTCCCTTAGATTCTCCGAGGCGTATTGTTCACTTAATACCGCCTGTAGTCTGTATTTCATTCACTTAGACTCTCCGAGGCGTATTGTTCACTTAATACCGCCTCGAGTCTATATTTCATTCCTTTAGACTCTCCGAGGCGTATGGTTCATTCGATACCACCTGGAGTCTATGTTTTATTCACTTTTAGTCAGCAGCGTTACTGCTGAGGTAAAATAGTATTTTCCCTATTACTTTTGCTTGTGATCTTCTCACATATTACTTAAAGTATAAACTATATTTTGATAATAATAGTTACCTTTGGGGGAAATTACTCCTTAAACATAAAACAATTGGGTCTTGGTAGAAGACTACTTTTATTAGAAAATATAGGATTTTCTGGAAAGAATTCTAATACTCTGTAAACTCAAATCACCATCATCTAGTGAGATTAATTTGAAGAAAAACATGTATTTATACCAATGTCATTAAATACTTATGAACTCACCAGCATTAAAATGCTAATACTCGCTTTCAAAATAACTTGTATTCTCAGGTCATCAGTAGACAGGTACACTCCGGGAGCTTTTGCGAAGTCAGCCTAGTACCAAGCTGCAGCTTATGTTATTTTCTATATCTACTTTGATGTTGTTGTTAAATGTAACCTATGTAAAAATTGTTACTATTAATGCAATGGTTGTTGTACTTTGATTACTATACTGCATATGTTGTGATACTTGACATGACGTCCTCTACCCCAGAACGTTTCCGCCGTTCCGGTTTTGGGGTGTGACAGTTCACAACACACCTTAGACAAAGGATGACTCTTGAGAGAATATTCTTACACCAAAATCGGCTCAATGATCTCCAAGAACACTAGTGTGTCATTTTGGATGCTAAGAGGCTTCTCATATAGTCTGGCAAGATTAGGGTTGCATCCATGCAAACCCTAATGCCCATGACCTTTCATATTACTTAGGATCCATGGGTTAAACCTCCATGGACTATCATATTTGTTTAGCCCATCCTAAATAACCATTGGCCCACACTATAAGAATCATTGATTTACTTAATCAGTCTCCGTACATTTAATTAGTCTCTTTTGATCACTAAATTAATTCCAAATTAATTCTTGATCAATACTAATTAAACCATATGATTTCATATTAATATATTAGAACTTATACTACATTAATAAATCATAAATAACATCTTCTCAAAAATCCATCCTATCAAATTGTCGTGGTGATATGCAACCCAAATGGACCATGCTACTCTCGGGTCAAGAACATACCAATTATAGTTATGGGCTTAGACACCTAATCCAACAGTCTCCCACTTGGATAAGTCTAATAACTATTATTGCAAGTACGACTCCAAAATCCCGACCAGCAATAGTAGCTCTTAAAAGCCGCTGTCGAATTCTGACCTAGTCAATAATGCGCCCATTAGATAAGAGATCATATATTCCTCCATTCTACAAGATATCATATGGACTGAGACATGGATTATAATCATTCTCTCTGTCCATCTGTTGTTTCCCGATTTTCAATTTACGACGACCGACTAATTGAACAAATCAAATCAGTCCAGGCTTAGCCAAGCACTTAGGTTTGTTATCACTAAATCATCGAGGGGCCCACATATATCGCTTTTATCCCCTTAGGGTAAAAGGAACGGATAAACTTTGACTCATATGCTTGCTTGTACTTACTCATCAAATCACACACAACGATATATTTTATAACACAAAGTTACTGGTGCGTTTACATATGTCAATGTGCAACCGACTTGTAAATTACAACTCACATGTCTTGGTTTCAAGAATATAAGATATTATCGTCTTATGATCACTCGTGATAAAATTCATGAAGTGATACAAATGAGCGTGGGTTGAATCCAATACTCAAATCTTATTACAGGAGTACTCATGAATACTGTAGTAAACTTGTGATATGTCTAACACCTTAGACAATCCTACAGACCCATTCATGACAGTCTTGCCTCAATACCTACTTCCAAAGTATGATCGACTGTGGATGGTTTGAATAACCTAGTTATTCGGGAAGTCAAAACATGCAAAGTGAAACACAAGAATAATACTAATCCTATATGGCCCCAAAACTTTTGAGTGTACATAAAACACCTTTTATCTAATCGCCATATTGATTACTCATTATTCATTGTATAATGTTTCGAATAATCAACTTAATACTTGAATTAAAACAATAGTTATCCCATGCTCCAAGCATGCACACTATGTTTGCCTATGGACCTTTCTTTGTGAAATAGATCAATTGATAACATTTCAACGATACTTATTTCACAATTCCAAGTCTTTATTGTAAATTTAAGAATACCAAATTCTTACCATTTACTGAAATCTGTTAGATTCTAAACTTATATGCAATTATCCTCTTGTAATGACTATGCACAAAAGTCACAGACATTTGGCAACAGACATCACAAAGTATTCCAATGGAGAATGATTCCATGGAAACGAATTCTCACATTCAAAGTACATTCCTTTGAACATCTTTCTTGCATTAATTTTTCTAATCTTACACAGATTTAAAGAATAACTTCCACTTATGGAAACATTTCCATATTCCCATTTTGACTATCACTCCTAAACACTAGTCACCTCTTTTCAGAATATGTCAATATGGTCCTTCCAAAATTTTCAAAATAATTCTAACTGTCCATGAGCATCCAATCTTTGGTAAACCTCAGATCGTCCTCGACAATTGCTTAACCACTTTAGTCATATCTTGTTCTAATCCTTTTTTTCGTCTTAATGCCCTGGGCATTTGGAAAATTAGAACACGAGAATATCATAGCATATGCAATCGATCCTATACCCGAAGCATATGTGATACGATTCATAATGTCTAACATAAAGACATGATACTTGATCAGTCTTTTGCTTCAATATTTCTATTTGCCATGTTCTCACAAATCAAACTATGAAGAGGGAGGCCGTAATCATAATCTAATTTTGAGAACGCAATTGATATTCATAAATGTCCTTGACTAAATTTGATAAAAATCTCAAACTAAGCTTTTAGAATTGAAATGAAGTATAGATTCCTCTCCCTTAATTATAGCAAAACAACTTTTCAATGTCTAACATTAGAACACGAACCTATACCCGAGGCATATGAGATACGATTCATAATTTCTAACATAAAGACATGATACTTGATCAGTCTTTTGCTACAATATTTCTATTTGCCATGTTCTCACAAATCGAACTATGAAGAGGGATGCCGTAATCATAATCGAATTTTGAGAACACAATTGACATTCATAAATGTCCTTGACTAAATTTGATTAAAATCTCAAACTAAGCTTTTAGAATTGAATTGAAGTATAGATTCCTCTTCCTTAATTATAGCAAAACAACTTTTCAAACCCTGCATCTTTGCAAATTGAAACTTTTGTTTTCTATAATTAACATTGCTAATTCGCAACACTTAGCGTAATAATTATGCTCCCACTAGCATAATAATTACATTCTTATTAGCATAACAGTTGTGCTCCCACTAGCGTTGACATGTACCCAGAAATCAGTTGGACTTCTAGAAATCAATACTTATTGACTTGTTTACCAAAGTTCAGATTTCTAACATGAGATGCTTCGATAAGACTTTATCTAGGCTTCTGAAACTCATACACCTTTCCTTAGATAGTTCACGTGTGTGTCTAAACAATTTTAGAACTTATAGCAATAAGTCCCAAATGTTTAAACCTTTTCCATTTCTCACAATTCAGACTATGAAGAGGAATGTCGTAATCATAATCGAATTTGAGAATGCAAATAACACAACTTCTATCTCCTTAAAATCTATTTAGTGAAAGCGTTTCCTCACAATCTTTTCATGAATAGGAGAGAAACCTTATGACACTTATATATTTATGGTGTATGTGTTCCCATCCATGTGAATTTTCCATAACCATAATCACAAGACAAGGTTAGTAACAAATCCAAACTCATATGGACTGAACTTGTTCAATCTTAATTTCTTGCCACCTGGCAGCACAAGTGCCTACCATTTCTTCCAAGTTATTATGCAAACAATAGAGAACTCATAAAACTCACATGCATAGTCAACTTTAACTGGAATGGGCACCGAAATAAGAATATGTCAACACGATAGGTTCCAAACCTCAAGTCGTGTGCTAGTGATAAATAATAGTTTCATTCTTGATTAGTTCTTGAAACTTTTCAAGATCTTTAAGACTCCCACTGACCTCTTGACATATAAGATTCTATTTGTCAAGAAACATTACTTGACAACAAATATTCAAGAGTTAGTGCGGTTACTTATCAAGAAAAACACTTCACACTATTGGTCTTAGTTGGTCTTTGATTTATCCAAAACATCACAACTTACCAATTTCAAATGTACAAGAGTAAGAAACATTTTACTCTACATTCGATTAGTGTTATAAACCTTTCTTAAGACCATGTCACTCAAATTACAATCTTGGAGTATGACTCTACGACTTGTTTTGGAACGAAGTATGACTCATCTTCTTAAATTAATGATTTCAACAATTCACGATTCCTCTTCTTAGCCATACAAATGCACTAAGATATCCTTAGAGGATCAATTGTGATATGGGTTTCCATAATCATTAAGATGATCATAAAACATGATACTAAAGTACTCTCCCATCTTTTCAGATTGGAGAACCTTTTATCTTTCTGTCTAATTTGATTCTTCTCATTCGTTCTGCCAAACATTGAAACTATTCCAATGTTTCAAAATTAACTTAAACTTGTAAGCATAACCATATTTACTAAACTTTAGTAAAATTATAACGAATAGTCTTATCGCTCTTTTTGGTGGACCTGACCAGCGCACAACCAAGTGTACCTAATCCCCTAGTCCTTCACTTGACTCACATATACATGTGAACAAGGAATTAGTCTTATTTCCCAAAGATGAAAATTCTCATTCATCACACAATATAACTTGCATGATTCCAAGTTTCTATCCAACTAAAACTTGGTTGATGAGAATCTTTCCTTATTTGGTAAATTATGACACTACCACAAACAAAAGAATCAAATCCATTTCCAAATATTGCTATCAATGGAAACATATTAACTTACAATTTTCACCAATGCCACTATAAGGAAACTTAAAATAAAAAAAACTTTTCTTTATTTATAAAACTATGGAAAAACTTTTTCTTACAATGCCATTACAAATGAAAACTATGTTGTTATCGATTCCTAAGCAATCTATCATAACTCTAAAGCAACATCTCAAAATTCTGATCACTGAACCATACGATTGAAATTCATCTCTTTCCGATCAGAATCAGCTTATTCTTACTTTAAGCTTCCTTTCTTTTCTTCGATTCTACAAAACATCAAAATGCAATTACATTACATCATGTATAAGAATCTCCAAATAGGAACTTAATAGAGTTAGATAGTGGACTTACCTGAAGCAGAGTCAAACTTTTTGACTTTACCATCCTTATAATCTTTCAGGTATATAGAGCAGCTTCGCAACCAATGCCCCTTCTCTCAGCAATGGGAACATATGGACCCTTTGGGAATAGTATACTGGGCTATCTCAGACTTAGCTTTTCTCTTTACTATTTGGAAGAGAAAGCTTTTCTGGACTTCCAATGTTACCATTGTTAATGTCCATGGAAGTTTGGGGAGTAGACCGTCCAATCAAATTTGCTTTACCAATGCACCAAATCATTGTTGATTCAGCAGCAACAAGCAAATAGGTAAGATCGATAAGGGTCATGTCGTGGATGTCATACAGTAGTCCTTAATGAACCCGCTATATAACTCAGGAAGTGATTGAAGAACCCAGTCAACAGCCAACTTCCTTGAGACTTCGACACCCAACTCTCCCAGCCTGTCAATATGTAACTTCATCTCCAAGATGTTGGCACATACATACTTCCATACTTTTGTTTTTGCTTGCCAATAGGGCTTGAGCGACCTTAAACATTTCAAGTTTTTGAACTTGTAGGTTAAGGAGAATAATTGGAGGAGGTGGAGCAAGTGAAGTGTGATTTCCATTCCCATTAATGCACGACAAAGGGATTAATCTTTTACCTTGATCGCCATGTGGGATATCATCTTCATTAGAAAGATTTTTTCAAAAAATAAGGAAGACCATAGTTGTTAGAACTAGACATCTATGAGGGAGAAATTCAAGTTAGTTGATTTAAGTCCTTAATATAACACCGAAAAGAAAATATTAAGGCTAGGACCCAACAAAATATTCTACAATTCAGAAGAGGGATGCCGTAATCTAATTGCAAAATATTTGAAGGTAGGTAAATGACGATTTACCAATTTCCACCATGAAAAACGAAATTAAACATTAGGTTTTAAATGGATTGAAATTCCTAGATCTTTTGAGAATCATTGAACTTTTCAATGGCATGTTTAAATCTCGATTGTGCCCTTCAGATTTGTGACTGGGATGCTGAGGATCACACAAATATTTTGCAATTAGATTACGACATCCCTCTTCTGAATTGTGACATATCACCTAATCAATGTGCCGGTTAACCACACACGCTCCATTGATCTATGATTAACATCAACCTACCCTTTGCCACGCATTGTCAGTCCCAGATTAGTGTGTCGGTTAACCACACACGCTCCACTAACAACTTAACAATGTGAAAAGTGTAATTTCATGGATTAGCACGATTTTCACATTTTTCTAAAGTAACTAAGATTGATAATTTAATAAAAGTTTAGTTACTTTATAATTATCTTTATACTTTTAATGAAAATTAATGTCCTGTCAAACTCGGTCAGCTAAGGACCCTCCACCAGTCAAGGAAGCGGTGGGTGAGAGTGGACACCCATTAAACTGCCATTTTATAGGCAGTAACCTTATACCCGCTTATAGACCGGCTTCGTGAATGAGGCCTACTAACTGTAAGACTGACTTGTCTTATACATATGTATATAATTATTAAGCTTATAATAATATAATAGTATAAGGGTTGAATTTTAACTTTTAAAACTCTAGGGTTTGGAATTAAAGTAATCAAAAGTGAGACTTTAGAAATTCCAAAACTTGAGGGCATGTTTTAAAACTTGTCAAAACTTTTTGGTTTCCATAACTTATGAGTTTAATATGGTTTTTATGAAAAACTTTTCAAGTTCCATAACGTGAGGATAAGTTATGGAAGACTTTAAAAAAACATTTATGAAAAACTCTTCATTTTCCATAACTGACAAGTTATGGAATTCATAAATAGCATTTAGATCAAATATTTCAATCAACACAAACTATCAAATAATTTTTTTCATGATCTAGATTAAACTTATAAGTCAAGATAATTCACATCAACTATTTACAAGAAATTAGTCTATCATATAAACTAATACAAATCTTGAAACTATGAAAATTATCTATTAATTGGACAAGCATGATCTATTAATTGGGGTAATGATCTTAATCCAATTTCTGGCCAAAAGTTGAAAATCTGCCCACTGGAGCACCAACTCGGTGAGTACATGAACTGGACTCGTCGAGTTGACCATTTTATGTGGGGACTCGGCGAGTCACCCAGTGGACTCGGCGAGTTCATTGGTCCGAAGGCAGAAAATTTGATTTTTCACTTTGAAAACCAATAAAACATCAAATATAATAGAAAACAACCCTAGGCTCTGATACTACTGTTGGGTTTTAGTATACTACAACATCGTATGGTGCACATACAACCCTAAATCCTTTGGATCTATGTTTTCTCTAATTATACATGCAATATTGTTTCTAAAGCATTAAGCCTACAACTAGCATACAATTGACATAATCAACATAGATATGAGTTATAGAATTACCTCTTTGTTGTAGCTTGTAGATTTGGCCTTTAAGAACTTAGTACCCCAAGTGTGACACCTCAAATGGTTCACAACACATCTTAGACAAAGGATGACTCTTGAGAGAATATTCTTACACCAAAATCGGCTCAATGATCTCCAAGAACACTAGTGTGTCATTTTGGTTGCTAAGGGGCTTCTTATATAGTGTGGCAAGATTAGGGTTACATCCATGCAAACCCTAATGCCCATGACCTTTCATATTACTTAGGATCCATGGGATAAACCTCCATGGACTATCCATGGACTACCATATTGGTTTAGCCCATCCTAAATAACAATTGGCCCACACTATAAGAATCATTGATTTACTTAATCAGTCCCCGTACATTTAATTAGTCTCTTTTGATCACTAAATTAATTCTTAATTAATTCTTGATCAATACTAATTAAACCACATGATTTCATATTAATATATTAGAACTTATAATATATTAATAAATCATAAATAACCTCTTCTCAAAAGTCCATGCTATCAAATTGTCGTGGTGATATGCAACCCGAATGGACCATGCTACTCTCGGGTCAAGTAATTGTTAGTTATGAGCTTCGACACCTAATCCAACAAGTTTGGCCCTTGATATTCGTTTGGACCTAGCCCTAGGGGCAGATTGGTAATTTTTGGGAAGTTGAGTAGTACGTTGGGCGTACATTTAAGAACGCCGCGCGTATTAGGGCACGCCCTAGTACGCTGGGCGTACACCCATGTACGTCGGGCGTACGTATGTCCGGATAAGAACCTAATTTTTAGGGTTTGTGGGGTATTTAAGCAACTTTATGGGAAATTGTGGCTCACTCTTTCTGCCTCCAAACCTCCCTTAGCCGTCTTGAGAGAACCCTAGCCTCATAGTGAGCATTTTGAGCTTATAAGTGTGTTTGTGGGCCTTAAAGGAGAAGCTTGTGCATTAAGGAGTCAAGGAGGGAAGATTGGCTTGTAGATATTGGTTCATCACATGTTTTGGGAGTTCCAGAAGGTACAAAGTTGCTACCTTTGTGCCTTAAAGCCGAAGGCTCGCGTACACCCCGCGTAGCTTCGGGGTACGCCCATCGTACGCCTTCTGTTGGGCTTTTGCGATATGGCCTTCTGATTTGAACTATCTTTGCGCCAGTTTGGATTGGGCCCTTGCTAGACTTTCTGAATAGAAGTTTCTCGGGCCAATTATGGAAATGGAGTTTAGAATGAGGCCCAATTAAAGATTTGGGCCCAAATTGGAAAATTGGGCCAATTATGGGCTTTGTATATTTTGACCTTTGGATCAAGGATTAGGAGTTGGGCCTTGGCCCAAATTAGGGAAAGGGTAAAATGGACTATTATCCTATGTTTGGGCCCTTAGCCAAGATTGATATTCCAACTGTTGATTAGTGTTCGTTTATTGTAATAGTTCGGGATTTTCCATGAGTCAGCAGTCAGAGGTTATCAGTTCAGTTCGACATTGTGAGGTAAGTTTTTCTCACTATGCTAACAGGGTCTAAGGCACCAAGGTTGCATCTTTTTGGATTGTATCCTGGTATATAGGATGATGCTATGTTTTGTGTTCTATTAGATCTGTATCCTGGTATATAGGACGATGCTATGATTAGTGATCTCTTAGATCTGTATGACTGTCTGTATATGATAGCTAGAGTTTGATATTTGTATGTTGATTGTGTGATTGTAGGTGGGTTGAGGCGGTCCTGCTTTGTGCTCAAGGCCAACAACCCATGGCGGCCCGGATAGACTGGAGGCCCATCGGGGGGTACCAGTCAGGCCGAAGGACCGGAGAACAGTCCAGGCAGGCTGAAGGCCCGGTGAGGCGGTCCAGACATGCTGAAGGTTCTGAGAGTGAACCAGATAGACTGAAGGCCTGGTGAAGTGGTCTAGTCATACTGAAGACTCTATATGCATACTGTTTGTTTATGATATTGTTATCTTATATGGCATTGCTATTTTGGGGGAACTCGCTAAGCTTCGGGCTTACAGTTGTGGATTTTGTTTCAGGTACTTTGGATGATCGTGGGAAGGCGAAGGCTTGATCGTGCACCTCCTCACATTTTATGATTTTGATTTCTAGGATTTCTCTGATAAGAAACTATTTGGAAACAATTTGTAATGAATGATGGTTTTTGGGATGTTTAAAAAGTTTAAAATTTTCATAAATTTTATGGATGTTACAAGTTGGTATCAGAGCTGAGGCACGGTTCGATGTGTTCGACGGGGATGTTGAACCCTATAATGGGGGGGGGGTGAAGGTGGGTTGCACCTGATCCCACATCGGCTTGGAAGGAGAACGAAACATTTCCTTATAAGGGGTGTGTATACCTTGCTTGTCACAACACGTTTTAAAGTCGTGAGGGCAGCAGATCCCATAAGAACTCTACAGTTAAGTGTGCCCGGGCGAGAGCAATTCAGGGATGGGTGGCCCCATGGAAAGTTTTTGTGCCGCGAGCCTAAAGCGGACAATATTATGATACGTGTTAGAGGGGGATGTTAAACTTTATGAGATCCTAACACTCTAACCCACATGAACATGAATATTTAGGGACAAAACATAAGATCTAGCAACCTAACATGATAAAAATCGAGTCTTGGACAATTACAAAGGTCGAGAAGATTGTCAACACAAAGGATGACGACTAGCTTGCTGAATGTTGGCTCACTCCTTTTTTTCTTCATTCCAAGGCTTCAAGAACACCAACAAGGGCTCAAAATGAGAGGGGGGGGGAGAGAGAGAGAGAGAGAGAGAGAGAGAGAGAAGAGGGGGGATTTAGGGTTTATCAGATCTCAAGGAGGCTGATGGAGGTTGAGGGTGGAAAAAAATAACCTCCTCATTCCTTTAAATAGGGAGCAAACCCCAAAAAATAGGGTTTGTCACTTGCCAACTACCACATCGTGGCCTATACCATTGTGCCGTAGCGGCTTAAATGAAAGACGCAGCCTGATCTTAACTCACCACATCGTGGTGCCTCCACACCACATCGTGGCAAACCTTAAGATGCCAAAAATTGCAAAATATAAAGTACCTTGGGATCAGGGTGTTACAACTCCCCCCACTAGAATCAGACTTCGTCCTCGAAGCCCACTCAGAACCCCTTCGGTGTTGCCATTGTATCTTCACCAGGTTCACCACTTTGTTGCGTAAAGACTTTGTCTTTCTGTCGAGAATCACAATCGATCTCTCTATATAATTCAGTCGTTCATTGACCTGAATGTCATTCAAAGGAATCACCACATAATCACCAGATAAACACTTTCGTAACTAAGATAGATGGAAAGTGTTGTGTATCTGGATGATCTCATCAGGAAACTCCAATTGGTATGAAACCTTGCCTACTCGGGCGATAATCCTGAAAGGACCATTAAACCGGGGACCTAGCTTTCCCCGCTTACGAAATCGGATCACACCCGTCCAAGGTGACACCTTCAAAAGTACCAAATCCCTCACCTGAAACTCGAGATTGTGATGACATCGGTCGTCATAACTCTTCTGTCTACTTTGCACGACCCGCAATGTAACTTCCGGATTTCTAGGTACTGTATTTATCTAATTATTTTTGAGTTTTGGAGAGGGACTCGGCGAGTAGGCGCTTAGACTCGCCGAGTAGAGCCGCGCATTGTTGGACTGGATTAATGACTGGACTCGGCGAGTCCATACGTGGACTCGACGAGTCCACACTGTTTAATGAAACCCTAATTTCTTGGGTTTGGGACCTATTTAAAGGCCCTTAGGGCCGTCACTTGCGGCTACCAAACCCCAGAGAGAAACCTTAAAAGAGCTAGAGCGTTTGTGAGAGGAAAGGAGCCATTTCTTGATCTTTGTGATTGATTCTTACAAGAAGGAGGTGATTCCAGCTTGGAGGGGACCAAGGAGGTTGTGCATCTGGGGATTTCGAGCAAAAGACTTCATCTTTGAGGTATTATGTCGCCCCTTTATCTGTTTTGTTGAAGGAATCCATAGATGTAGAGTTTTTATGTCTTTTATTGGAAGGAGTTGTGAGAATATGGCCCCTATTCACTTTGAGACTTCGGATCTGGACCCATAGTGGTCTAAAGAGCTTATTCCAGCTTGCTTTATGTTGAGCTATGGAGGCAATGAGCTCAGGTTGTTGTTTTTGGGGCTAAATCACCAAGTAAAGCCTCCTAGGCGTCACATGAGTGTCAAGATCCAAGCTTTACGTGATTATCAGGCTTGGGAAGGTCAGATCTATGGTTCTAAGGAACAGATCTGACCTCAGGAGGTCAATTGAGTTTGTGCATGACATGAACTCGCCGAGTCCAAGGGCAGACTCGGCGAGTAGGGTTAGGGTTTCCCGTGAATCACACAGTGAGTGACTTGCCGAATTGGGGGAATGACTCAGTGAGTCAGAAGGGGGATAGAGGACTCGAGTTCACGACTAAACTCGCCGAGTCACATTTGTGCACTCGGCGAGTCTGGTCAAGGGTTGACCGTTGACTTTTGTTGACTTTTTGGGTTTGGTCAACAATGGAACTTGTGGACTGTTTGAAGGGTAAAATAGCCTTTTAGCCTTCTTAGAGGACATGTGAGAGTCTAGTCTAGCCTAGAGAGTCGTGATTGATTGAGATGATTATGTTATGTGTATAGGCAGAGGCTAGATCAGTATATACACGGGCAGGATATTATCCGAGACATCCGAGGTGAGTCTTCTCACTATACATTACCTAGAGTGGTATTTATGTGTAGACCAGAGGGTCTTGTATGCTATGTGTATGTATGAGATTATGTGCATTGTGTTATATGTATGTTATGTTTTGTATAGACCGGACCGAAGGGTCCAACGATATAGACTGGACCGAAGGGTCCAACGATATAGACCGGACCGAAGGGTCCAACGATATAGACCGGACCGAAGGGTCCAACGATACAGAGCGGACCGAAGGGTCCAACGAGCTATGACCGGACCAGAGGGTCCAACGAGCTACGGGACTGGAGGGTCCCACTGAGACACATCGGACCGGAGGGTCGTATTGTAGCCTCGAGTGGCGTATGTGTTGTATGTGGTATATTGGGGAACTCACTAAGCTTTTATGCTTACAGTTGTTGTGTGATGTGTTTCAGGTACTAGTGAGGATCGCGGGAAGGCGCCGGCATGATTCGTACACACGAGAGAGGATTTATTTATATGAGATCTTGGGACATGTTTTGTGATGATACAGAGATTTATTATGATTTTGTGATTTTTATGTGGTGGAAAGTATGTTTTGAAATGAAAAATTGTTTTGAAAATTTGGGTGTTACACGCAACCTGTTACGCACCTGCTGTATCAACTCGATGTTCTTGAGCACCACTTCAATACTCCCATGACTTGATGCACGACCTCACCACAACAAACTGGGGTCCAACACCTCCTCCCGTACAAGATGTTTAAAGGTGGTCGATCAATACTGGCATGGTAGCTGTTGTTGTAGGAGAACTTGGCCAGTCGAAGATAAGTATCCCAACTCCCGCCAAAATATAGCACACATGCCCTGAGTATATCTTCGAGTGTCTGAATTGCCCTATCACTCTTTCCATTGGTCTAGGGGTGGTATGTTGTATTAAAATGTAGCTGAGTACCCAACTCCTCATTAAACGTCCTCCAAAACCTGGAGGTAAAACGGACGTCTCGAACCGAAACCACTAAAACAGGCACCCCATGACGAACCAACACTTCCCGAATGTAAACGTTGTCCAGCTTCTCGGCTGATATACTCTCGGCAATCGGAATGAATCGAGCACTCCTGGTTAATCTATCAACGATGAACCAGATATAGTTAACCCCACGTGTTGCCCTCGAAAACTTTGTGATGAAGCCCATAGGGATCTCTTCCCATTTCCACATGGGAATGGGTAATGGCTGCATTTTTTCGTGGGTTCTCTAATGTTTAACCTTAACTTTCCGGCAAATCTAGCACCACTCTAGAAACCATGTTATCTCCCTCTTCATACAGGGTCACCAATAACTCAAATTCAGATCCATATACATCTTTAATGCCCCTGGATGGATTGAGAACTTCAACTTATGATCCCCTTCCAACATCGTCTGTCTCACGCCACAAATCTAAACCCTTCTACACTGAGTCAACAAGCCCCGACTATCTCTGACGAACAATGGAATTTGCCCCTGATTCGCTCTGCCTTCCAATTTTCCTTCTTCAATCCCTCCACCTAAGCCTTTTTTTTATCAAATCTAAAAGTGTAGAAACAATAACCATCCTCAAACATAGGCCCCCAAGAGGTGCATTCGTCGCCTTGTGGCTCAAGGCATCGGCCACAACATTGGCCTTACCAGGGTGGTATAAGATTTCACAACCATAATCCTTTACCATGTACAACCATCTCCGTAGTCTCATATTTAAATTCGGTTGATCCATCAGATATCTCAAGATCTTGTGATCAGTGAAGATAGTACACCTAACTCCATACAGATAGTGCCTCCAAATCATGTGAGCAAAAACTACAACCCTAACTCTAAATCATGCATAGGGTAGTTATCCTCATGAGGCTTTCGCTGCCTCAAAGCGTAAGCAATCACATGTCCCCTCTTCATGAGGACAGCTCCCAAACCCGAGATCGACGCATCATAATAAAACACAAAATCATGCATTACCTTGGGAAGAGTGAGAATCGGCTCATACAATCTATGATGTGATAAACTCGCTTAATCGCTCATCCATCAGTTCGACACCAGCGCCAAAACCAGATCCATAAGTTCCTCCGCGAGTGGTCAGCATACTCAACTGAAATACAAACATATAACCGATCAACATAAACTTGAGGAAACTTCCACTCTACAACCTTCCACACCCTTAGAATCTCCAAGACCGTCCTTGCTTCGAGTACAAATCATGTGCTTTAAGTAGCATCGGCCCAATACTACCTTCCACACCTATCTGTACTTTACTCAGGAATCATCCTGATCAAATTCACCAAACTAAATCCATACACCAATCCTATGCTATACCGCATAAAAATCTTACTATGGAATATCCTAGGCTCTCCTAGGAATTCTCAATTCGTCCGCCTCTACAATACTAAGAATATCAACCAACACTTTTGGTTACCTTATGCATGCAAGTTGTACACAAAATGGGATCACATAGACTGTCAAGTAATGATTCTACCCTAAGTCCACAACAAGACAAGGAACATGAAATGAGGCTAAATCGATCATTCTAGGGCTACATTGTCCTAATTGTATACAACTTTTAAAGCATACACTTAGAAATTAACTGACAGATATCAATTCCATGTAACACATTGTATCCAATTCTCTTAGGCTATAAGGCATCACACAAACCAGATAATTATATCATATGATTCCTGAAGGTATCCCTAGCCCTACTCTAGCATGCAATTTACATATCAAGCATACTAATCATAACATATGACTATGGGTAATTTGGGAATCACTTACTTGAGCTCGGCTGATTGCACGTATCGCACCCCTTCTCTATTTTGTAAAAGTCTTTTAAAAATTCATTTTTCTTTTGAAACGATTATCGTTTCCTCAATTTGATTTCTGACACACACACAAGTGTTCCCGAATCCCTCAAACCAAGGCTCCAATACCAACTTGTAACATCCCAAAAACAGTGATAAAAGTTTCATTTTCAAAATCATCAATCCCATACATCATGTGTCTCAAAAACAACCATGATATAAACTATCCAAACAATTAGAGTAAAAGAAATCATAATTGTGGAAACATGTGGGGGAAAATTATGTGTCATCATGCTGGGCCCTTCCCTTTAGTACCGGAAGTACTTGAAACCATAAACATAACTGTAAGCACAAAGCTTAGTGAGCTTCCCCAAAATACCACATAAAACATACATATAAATATGACAAAATGTGGTTGTATCGGGTCTGTGTCAACCCCCGAGTCCGTATCAACCACATGTAACAGCAAGTAGCTGTGTCGTGTCTGCATCAACCCGCGCGTCCGTATCAACCCCAAGTCCATAATGACTGTGAACCTGGATTGGCTACATGCTTATAACTTTTGGATTAGGTGTCTAAGCCCATAACTATAATTGGTATGTACTTGACCCGAGAGTAGCATGATCCATTTGGGTTGCATATCATCAGGACAATTTGATAGGATGGACTTTTGAGAAGAGGTAATTTATGATTTATTAATATATTATAAGTTCTAATATATTAATATGAAATCATATTATTTAATTAGTATTGATCAAGAATTAATTTGGAATTAATTTAGTGATCAAAAGAGACTAATTAAATGTATGGGGATTGATTTGGTAAATCAATCATTCTTATGGTGTGGGCTTATGTTATTTAGGATGGGTTAAACCAATATGGTAGTACATGGATAGTCCATGGAGGTTTAACCCATGGATCCTAGGTAATATGAAGAGTCATGGGCATTAGGGTTTACATGGTGTTAACCCTAATCCTTGCCACACTATAAAAGGAGCCCTTAGCATCCAAAATCGGTCACTACATGTTCTATGAGTTCATGAGCCATTTTATATGTGCAAGATATCCTCTCTCAAGAGTCATCCTTTGTTCTACGTGTGTTGTAATTCCATTTGAGGCATCGACACTATTGGTGCTAAGTTCTTAAAGGTCTAAGGTTTCCAACTACTATAAAAGATATGTCATCTAATCAAAATTTTGTAGTATAGATACTCCATTGTATGTTAGTTAGGATGATGCTTTGGAATATTGAAAGTTTGCATAAGCATTTAGGGTTTCATGTACACCTTAGGAGTGTTAGAATGGTCAAAACCCTTCAGTGGTATCAAAGCCAAGTTTGTTTTCCAATATACTTGATGCTACTTGTTTTCAAAGCTTGAAAAAATCGATTTTCTGTTGTCTGCACAGTGAATTCAACGTGTCCACTGACAGACTCGCCGAGTGCACCCTATAAACTGACCAAATCGTCGAGTCAATTCATGCACTCGACGAGTTGGTGCTCCTAGATGCAGAATCTCGAGGTTTAAGGCTGGAATTGGACTAGGATCATTACCTTAAGCTGTTTTTGAACTTATAAACTTGTTTTTGATGTGGTAATGATCATAATTATCTAATTTAAAAGATAATTGTCAAAGTTTCATGTTTTGTATTAGTTCATATGGTTAGGCTAATTACATGAAATTTGTTTGATATGAATTGTCTTGTTCTTATGAGTTTAATCTAGATCATAAACAAATTGTTTGATTTTATAAGTTACAATAGTTGATCTAAATATTTTTGATGAATTCCATAACTTGTCCTCAAGTTATGGAAAGTGAAGAGTCTCATTTTTAAATGTCATCTTAAATGGTTTTATGTCATCCATAACTTTTCCTCAAGCTATGGAACTTGAAGTGTCTTTTACATAAATGTTTTTATGAAATCCATAACTTGTCCTTAAGTTATGGAATGTCAAGAGTCTTTTCATAAAACCTATATTAAACTCATAAGTTATGGATACCAAAAGTTTTTGAATAGTTCAAAACTTGCCCTCAAGTTTTGGAATTTGTAAATGCAAAGTCTTAGTTTGAAACATTTAGTTCCAAACCCTAGACCTTTAAAAGTTTAAAATTCAACCCTTATACTATTATAATATTATAGGTTTAATATATATATATATATATATATATATATATATATATATATATATATATGTATATGTATAAGTGTAAAGTCAGTCTTACCGTTAGTAGGCCTCATTCACAAAGTCGGTATATAAGGGGTGTATAAGGTTACTACCTATAAAATGGCAGTTTAATGGGTGTCCACTCTAACCCACCGCTTCTTTGACTGGTGGAGGGTCGTTAGCCGAACGGGTTTGATAGGACATTTAAATTCTCATTAAATGTATAATGAAATACTAAGTAACTAAACACTTATAAATTTCCAATGTTAGTTACTTTGGAAAAATGTGAAAATGGTGCTACTCCATGAAATTGCACTTTGCACCTTGTTAAGTCGTTAGTGGAGCGTGTGTGGTTAACCAGCACACTAACCTGGGACTGACAGTGCATGGCAAAGGGTAGCTTGATGTTAATCATAGATCAATGGAGCGTGTGTGGTTAACCGACACATTGATTAGGTGGTTGTAACATTGGGTGTACCAAGCTAATTTGCATGGTTATTCACACCTTGTTTGTGATCCTCGGCATCCCAGTCACAAACTTGAAGGGCACAATCGAGATTTAAACATGTCATTGAAAAGTTCAATGAATCTCAAAGGATCTAGGAATTTCAATCCATTTAAAACTTAATAATCAATTTCGTTTTTCATGGTGGAAATCGGTAAATGATCATTTACCTACCTTCAAATAGTTTACAATTGGATTACGACATCCCTTTTCGAATTTTAAATTATTGTGTTGGGTCCTAGCCTTAATATTTCATTTGGGTGTTATATTAAGGACTAAAATTAAGTAAACTTGAATTTCTCCCTCATAAATGTCTAAGTTCAGACAATTATGGTCTTCTTGAATCTTTTGAAAAAAGATTTCTTTATAAAGATGATTTTCCACCGGGAAATCAAGGTGAAATGTTAATTCGTTCTTCGTGCTACAGTGGAACTTCACTTCCTCCACCTCCTCCAATAATTCTCCCTAACCCACAAGTTCAAGGTCACTCAAAGCCCTATTAGCAGGAAGGAAAGTTTGTATGTGCTCACGTATTAGAGATGAAATTACATATTGACAAGCTGGGATAGTTGGGTGTCGAAGTCTCGAGGAAGTTGGCTGTTGACTGGGTTCTTCAATCACTTCCTAAGTCATATAGCGGGTTCTTTAAGGACTGCTATATGGAAGATCACGACATGACCCTTATTGATCTAACATATTTGCTTGTTGCTGCTGAATCAACATTGATTTGGGACACTGATAATGCAAATTTGATTGGAAGATCTATTTCCCAAACTTCCATGGACATTGACAATGGTAACATTGGAAGTCCAGAAAAGCTTTCTCTTCCCAATGGAAAGGGATCGGCCATGGTCAAGTCGTTTCACCAAATGGTAAAGAGAAAGGCTAAGTCTGAGATAGTCCCGTGTACCATTCCAAAAGAGTCCATTTGTTTCTATTGCCAAGGAAAGGGACATTGAAATCGAAGCTGCCCTGACTACCTGAGAACCTTAGTCAGATTGTATGGTTCTACTTCAGGTACGTCCACTGGCTAACTCTATTAAATTCCTAATTGTTGATTCTTAATACATGATGTGACAAGGTTGCATCTTGATGTTTTGTAGGATCATGCAAAAGGAAGGAAGCTTAAAGGAAGAGTATGCTGAATGTGGTCGCGGATATGGATTTCAATCGCATGGTTCGATGATCGGATTTTTGAGGTGCTGCTTAAGAGTTATGATAGATTGCTTAGAAATATGTAGTGACATAGTTTTCATTTGTAATTGCATTGTAAGGAAAAGTTTTCTGCGTTTTGTAAATAAATAAAATTTTGATTTTGTTTTATTTTATATCTCCTTACAATGGCTTTTGTGAAAATTGATGTTTATGTATATTATAGCAATGTTCGATATGGATTTTGTTAGAACAAAGTTCTAGTAGGATCGATAGATTCTAAGCAAGTAAATAATTAACGATGGAATTATGAACACAAGCAAGGCTTCAAAGATGTCGTATGATTAAACTTTCATACCTCAGAAGAGCTCGATTAAGAACTTCAACTATAGAGGTGTTTAGGGTTACAAAACAATAATGATAATTGAAGAACGTATCAAATGCATACATGCATGCACTATTTATAACCAAACCCTATAAGATAATCACGGATGGACAAGCCCAATCCGGATATACAAAACAAGCCCATGACCTAACACAATAATACCCAACAATCTCCCCCTTTGCGTCAATGGAGCCGAAAGCTCAGGTCGGTTGAGCTATTGAAGACTTCTTGACAGTCTTGAACACCTTCGGTATGATGGCTAATAGATGATGACGAAAAGTGATGTACCACCGAAGCATGTCCGTGAAGTTCTTCTTATCTGCTTCAGAGTTCTGCTTGCACCGGTGAATGATACTGATAATGTGCTCTAATCAGTCTGTTGAAAATAGATGTTTATCAACAAAAGCAAACAGAAAGCGATTAGCTTCACCTCTTGTAAACATGATTGTAAGTTGTGTAGAGTCGATTTGTCCCATCCGCATTTTATTCACATCTCCAGGTTTCTCTGTTGGCTTGACAGTCGGTTTCTTATTCATGACTTTGGCTATCTCCTGATCCATTGCAGCTACTTGATGGATATAGGAGGCTAACATCCTCTTCAAGTGATCCAAAATCGGCTCATACTCTTTCGGATTAGTGAGCAAAATGTTAAACAGTAGGATCCAGTCATGAGGATTTAAATTTGGTAGATCTGCTAGGGAAATGACCGAGATCGAGTTTGCTGATCCTCGGGTGATTTTGAAACTAACGTTCACAAACTTCGTAGCAGGCGAAGGCTTGAGTACCTTGACAGTGATGATTTTATGTGCACTCAATGTCAAGTACTGAGGCTGACCATACTTCAAATAAAAATCTATCAGTTCTCGATTAACTTTTGGATGAGGGAAAGGAACTTCAACAGCCGAGGCAAAACAATGAAATGTAAATGCCCGTCGTGTTATAGGCATGTCGAACTGTGAATCCTTTGAATTGTCACAGTCAAAAGAAGCGACAGGTTCCAGCCAGTAAACGCTTGGAAATTCTATTGCCTCCTTGACTAGTGTTTCTCTTGTCCACATAGGAAACAAGGCCTTCTTGCAATTTATCGCATCTTGTTCTTCCTTGTTCCTCCTTTCCCTTTCCTCGACCTCCTTCACAACCCGAAGGGTTTCATCCAATTCTCTATCACGCTTCTTTCTCTTTAAAGCCTCAGCAATAGTCTCTTCTTCTTCATCACTGTCATCATCAGCATCCTTCTTCTTTTCTTTGTTCCCGGAACCCGAAGCTTCATTACCCTTCGGTTCCGTTTTAATTGTGACTTTCGGTTGAGCAGTTTCGGTTTTGACAGATACCTTCGGTTGAGCACCTTCTCCCCCTTGGTTTGGAGGGACGAATCTCTCCGAAACACCCTTCATCTCGTTTAACATTGCAAGGGCAGGAAGAAGTTTGGAAGTTAAATGGTTTCTGATAGTAAGAGTGAGGATAGGATCATGAGCACCAAGAAGATTGGTAAGCATATCCTTGACATCCCCAGCACAGCTTCTGAAAACTGCGCGCTCAGTCTTTAACAAGGAGATTTCCTTCTCAGCATGAGGCAGTTGCACCTTCTGAATGTCAATCGTCGAGGTATGGCGTGCAAGTTCTTCCTTTAAAGCACTCTCCTTAGCTAAATCAGCTTGGAGTGTTGAAAGTTGAGAAGTGACTGAACTGAGCAGAGAAGTATTCTCAGCTTGAATAGACGACCGAACTGCCTCAAACTTTGTTTTCTCCTCTTGAAGAGATTTAGATAAGGAATCCACGGAAACATTCACCTTGGCCGCATTAGAATCAGCATGCCCTTTGAGGGAGTCAAGGAAAACTTTGTACTATGTACCAGTTCAGAAACTTCAGTAATCGCCTTCTTGCAGGAGGAAGTAGATGCATCAACAGCCTGTGTAGAGGATTCGATAGCCCCGGTATACTGCTCAAGAGCAGTGTCAAGAAAGGCCTTGAGCACCACATTATTATAGGACTTGGAAGCAGTCAGCAGTTGATCGAGCTTCTCGTCAATACCATGCAGTTGTTGACGAGTCACAGGAGCCGCTTCATCATCATCGGTAGGAAGCCGATAGGGACTATAGTAAGTGGAATCGAACTCATCATTAGTACCACCGAGAGTTGCTCCTGAATCGGTTGAAGGGGTTGGGGAAAGAGGTTTAGAAGTAACAGGAGGTTCGGTTTCAGTATGCGCCCCCGTATTAGATACGTTGACGTGTACTGTTGGTTCTGGGGTAGTGGTGGTAGTGGATTGGGAAATAATAGGAGAGGGTATAGGAGTAGTAGAAATGGGTATAGGAGCAACCGAAATTGGAATAGTCATTTTCGGTGAAGGAGGAGGTATTGGAATGGTGTCATGAATAGGTTCGGTTGGAGTTGGTGATCGAGGAGGTGTGTTACCTCTCGGTGAGTCATGATGCTGAAGTTTCTCTTCTTCATCCTCTTCTTCTTTGTCGGAGCTGGAAGGGGAAGGACTTTTGGACTTTTTCGCCATCTTCTTTATTTTCTTTGACTTAGAAGAATTCCCCTTTTCAGACTTTCGCTTCCTTGACTTAGCAGGCTTAGAGGAAGCATCCTCAGTTGTTCCCTTGTTTGTAGAAACCCTCTTTCCTCTGCTTGCAGGCTTCTTGACTGCATCCAAAGCAGCTTGCTGCTCAGGAGACAAAATTCTAGGTTCGGTAGGAGGAAGCTTGCGATAATCAGTCATCACTTTGCTTTCGGTGGAGACACATCGATACATCGTCTCAGGGATTGAACCGTTGTGAGGAAATTTTGTAGGATCAGAGAAAATGATCTTCTTAGTGTGAAAAGAAGCCACGGACGAGAGCAGGGTGTCCTTCATCACCGGAACCTGTAAGTTATCAATTCCCCTTCTTGTGATAATGGTCCAGAAGCGACCACACGAAATTTCAGAGTGTCTCATAGAAGTATTGAGACTTTGCACCACCTGTGACCAAATAATTGACCCATAGTCAAGATTGAGACCATTGTAAAGACCGTATAGGAGCGTTAGAAAACCCTTGCTGTTACCATCTGACCTAACACTCCTCTCTGCTAAACCCTTGTTGAGAAGAGTTAACAGCCCATTCCATTGTGGTGGTAAGCACGACTTCTTAACCTTTGTGACGGTCGTAAGCACATCCGTGTAACCCATCTCGTAGAGCATCGAGAACAATTGTGTGGTGGTGATGAAATCCGGTGAGATCACAGATGAGTCCGTAGCAAGCTGTAACAATGAACAAAACCTCCCTTTCGAAATCGAAGCCTTGTGAGAGAAGATTTGGAAGAAGATCCTCTCCTTGTTCTTATCATAGGAAGCAGTGGTGTAGACTTGCGATAGTAGGGACATAGGGACGGACTCCACTGGGGTTAGGGATAGAACCAGAGGAGAATACTTCAAGCATTCAACCACTTGAAGCATGTAGGAATCATACAGAAAAGGGTTGAGTTGAATGATCATGTTCTGGTTTGGCTTGATCGATAGCAATGAAGACGATGCAGATTGATCTTGAACAGATGATGAATGCGCCATTGTTGTGAGAAGGAAGAAGATGAACAGTACAAATCGCCTTAGCTATTGAGAGAATTCGATGCTGGTAAAAGAGACAAATAACGTTACAAACGCTTTATATACCGTTGCCAGTAGAGAGAAAAATCATAATGATAAGGACGCGGTCACTGAAACGTCGCCTGAAAAAGCGCGATGTGATTGGTTGGTTACACCCAGGTGTACGTCAGCACGCGTGGGTTAAGGAACCATTCAAATTCACACGCCCAAAAACTTATCCAAAATTTTTCGTTTGAAATTCAGTTTCACTCCAAAAATTCAGAATGTGGGAAAATCACAAAGGATTTTCGTGCAATAGTGTGACAAATGATAAAGAAGTAAAGCAAAAAGTGTATTGGATGTGAGTGATGTCTATTAGAAGACATGAAGCGGATGATTCCGGGCATGAATCTCTTCCTTCAAAGTGAAGAGAGACTTGAAGTGCGTGCGTGGTTTCCCATGAAAATACGATCGAGTGCTTGTTAAGAAACACCGAAAGGCTTCTTTTAATTAATTGGCTAAGGGTGGCTTAGCTTCAACCGAACGTCGATGCTTAACATAAGAGCGAACGTTGGAAGAAGTACTTGTGAGACCAATGTGATCTGTTGAACAAGTAGGTTGGATAATATTTTCAGTGACTAAAGATGGTATAGAAATCTCAAAAACAAAAAATAAACTGGATCCTTTTGGGAAGAAACGTCTTGGTGTTAGACAATTTCATAAAAGACCACTCAAAAATAAAAAGAGATTTCAGTAGGTAACAAGTAAGATCTTGAATATTATGATTCACCGTCAATTCATTGTTGGTGTTGGATTGTGGGTTTCACTCAGCACGTGGTGTACGTATCTAAGATCACAAACACAGATTTTATGCAACCATAAACCTCAGTGGTAAAAACCGAGAGTCTCAAGGGTTACAGTGGTGAACCGAAAGTTGATGGAGAATGTAAGGAGGGTGGCTAAAAGAACCGAAAGTACCTCTGCTGTATAAACATGACAAAGCAGAAAACTCTTAACTTATTTGAGAAGAGTAAGGTAGCTCTTGACTTGAGAGAATTGGAACAACCTGATTGGGAAGAAACGATAGGTATAGATCGAATCATTAAGGCCTTGCTCTTAGTCGTAGAGGCTTCGGTCGACATGCAGCAGCATGCTTCTAGGGACCCTTAACTAGTTCTGATAAAAGAGAAATTATACCTGCCTTAGCTCCAAACGTTGTTGCATTGGAATACTCGGGACCTAAAACAAACGAACAAACCACACAAACAAAACAAAACAAAAAATATATATATATTTTTGGGGTTTTGAAATTTTCTGAAAAGAGATAAAAACAGAAAAAAGAAAATATTTTTGGATTTTTAAAGTTTTCTGAAAAAGAATAAAACAGAAAAAGAAAATATATTAATAACATAAAACACTTTTAAAAAAAATAAAATTAAAAAAACGAGAGTAAGAAGATAGACTTTTAAAGAATAAACAAAATGTACAGCCGAAACCAAACCTTAAAAGAATGAAGCGAAATAAGCCGAGCGTTCGGTTCATTTCGGATCCCTAAAATTCCGGAGCCGAAATAGACCGAGCGTTCGGTTTATTTCGGTTCCCAAAAATTACGGAGCCGAAATAAGCCGAGCGTTCGGTTCATTTCGGTTCCCGAAAAATCCGGAACCGAAATAGACCGAGCGTTCGCTCTATTTCGCTTGTCTAATTTTAGAGTGAGATTTGAGGATTCGGAACCAACTCTGCTTCCATCATTCCCAAGCCTTGTAAAATATTATTGAAGCTTGCTTCTGGTAAGACTTTAGTGAATATGTCAGCCAGTTGATCAGAGGACCGAACGAAATGTACTTCCACGTTCCAATCTTCTACATGGTCCTTGATGAAATGGTATCTTAGTGCAATGTGCTTTGTCTTTGAGTGTTGCACTAGGTTGTGGCATATTCTTATTGCACTTTCCGAGTCACAATATAGAGGTATTTTCTTCATGCTTAGCCCATAGTCTCTTAGTTGGCTTTGTATCCATATTACTTGAGAGGTACAGGATGCTGCTGCTATGTACTCAACTTCGGCTGTTGAAAGCGACACACATGTTTGCTTCTTGGACTGCCAGCTAACAAGTTTACCGTCAAGGAATTGGCATCCACCAGTTGTGCTCTTTCGATCCAGACCGCATCCTCCAAGATCGGCATCAGAAAATGCTTGAACAAAAAATCCAGATCTAGCAGGGTACCAAAGACCGAGAGAAGAGGTTCGCTTTAGGTAACGGAATATATTTTTCACTGCCACGATGTGAGGTTCTCTTGGATTTGCTTGAAACCTGGCACAATGACAAACAGAAAACATAATGTCCGGTCTACTAGCTGTTAGATACATAAGAGACCCTGTCATTTGTCGATATAGTGTTATGTCTACAGCAGGTTTTTCCAGAGATGGTGTTAACTTAGTTCCAAATGCCATAGGAACCTTCACTTTCGAGTCTCCCTTCATACCCAACTTTGCCAACAAGTTGTTTATGTAGGCCTCCTGGTTGATAAATATACCTTCTGGTTCCTGTCTAATATTCAAACCAAGGAAAAATTTAATCGGACCCATTGTGCTCATTTCAAATTTAGTCTCCATCAACTTCCTGAATTCAGCTGTTAAGCTAGGATTCGTGGAGCCGAAGATGATGTCATCGACATAAATTTGAACTATCATTAGATGTTCGCCTTCTTTCTTTCGGAAGAAGGTTGGGTCAACCGAACCTTGTTTAAATTTCGACATTTTTAGAAAGCAAGTTAAAGTTTCATACCAGGCTCTCGGTGCTTGCTTCAGACCATATACAACTTTATCTAGCACATAGCAATGATCAGGATATTTTTCGTTCACGAACCCAGGTGGTTGCTCAACATATACCGTTTCTTCTAGTTCTCCATTCAAAAAGGCACATTTGACATCCATTTGGAAAATTTCGAAGTTTTTATGAGCAGCATATGCCATAAAGATTCTAACTGATTCCAACCTTGCTACAGGAGCGAAGGTCTCCTCATAATCTATACCTTTTTCTTGGCAATATCCTTTCACCACCAACCGAGCCTTATTTCGAATGACGTTCCCCTCTTTGTCTAGTTTATTTCTGAATACCCATTTTAAGCCAACCGCCAAAGCATCCTTTGGAGTGGGAATCAGCCTCCAAACTCGATTTCGTTCGAACTCATGGAGTTCATCTTGCATTGCTTGTACCCAATCAGAATGATCAAGTGCATCATTAACTGTCTTCGGTTCGACTTTGGAGACAAACGAATTAAACATACAGAATTCAACTTTAGAGAATAATGTCGTTTGTTTCGCTTTCAATTGAGAACGAGTAAGAACTCGCTCAGATGATTCACCAATTATTTGCGCTTTGGGATGATCTTTAGTCCATTTCGTTAGAGGAGGGTAATTTGGGTCATAAGCTGGATCCAACTCTGCGTTAACTTCTTCTTCAAGTTTTGATTGATCACCTTCGTCAGTTGTATTCTCTTTCTCCCCCTCAATTGGCAAAGTGTAACCTTTGTCTGGTTCAGAGTTGTCCTCCTCTGTTGGAGTTGGATTCTCCCCCTCGATTGGATCATTATTAGGTGGGTTTGGATTCTGATTCTCCCCCTCGAAAGACATTTCGGTTGTCTTTGGTTCAGATGAACTCTCCCCCTGGAACATTGAGCTTGTGTTTTGAGGATTAGGTAAGGGTTGACTTTCTGTCGATTTTGGAGGTTCACTTTCCATTTCTTTGGCAGCTTCATCTATGATCTTTTTGAGATTGTCTATTTTGTTGTCAGCTGCTTTCGCCTCCGAGTGTGCAACCTTCTCAGGTTCATCGAATAGCCTTATGTACTCTTCAAACAAATTGGAAATTGGAACTGAGATTTGTCCGGATTCAGGAAATATTTCCCCTAAGGCTCTTTCGCTCCTTTGAACTTTCTTCATATAATTGTCATCAAAGTTCACATAGTATGTTTCTTCGATTCTTTTAGAGCTTTTGTTCAAGACTCTGTATGCTTTTGAGGTGAGTGAATAACCCATAAAAATTCCCTCATTAGCTTTGACGTCAAACTTGTTTCAGTTTTCTTTGGAATTGAAGATGAAACACCTTGAGCCGAACACGTGGAAAAATTTGACGTTGGGCTTTCGATTGTTTAGAATCTCATATGGAGTAATTGAGAATCGTTTGTTGAGCAGGGATCGATTATGAGTATAACACGCGGTTGCAACTGCATCAGCCCAGAAGTATAACGGAAGGGAAGCGAAGCTTAGCATGGTTCGAGCTGCCTCACATAGAGAACGGTTTCGTCTTTCAACAATCCCATTCTGTTGTGGGGTATAAGGAGCCAAAAAATTGTGAGATATCCCCTTATCAGATAGAAAGTCCTCAAAATCTTTATTCTTGAATTCGAGCCCATTGTCGCTTCTGATATTCCTCACCAGCTTTCGCAGCTGCACTTCCACTTGTTTGATGAACGCCTTCAACTTGGGAGTTGCTTCTGATTTCTGTTTAAGAAAGAAAACCCACGTGAAACGTGAAAAATCATCTACAACGACAAGAATGAACTTACTACCACCAATGCTTTCGATAGCCGAAGGTCCACATAAGTCAATGTGTAAAAGTTCAAGAGCTTCAATAATCTTTGTATTGATACATGTAGGATGGCTCCTTCTGCTTTGTTTGCCCATCTCACACGCTGCACACAGATGTTCCTTATCAAACTTGAGAAGAGGAAGGCCTCGAACGTGATCACCAAGCACCAACTTATTAATGTCTTTGAAGTTCAGGTGTGATAGGCGTCGATGCCACAGCCAGCTTTCATCAGTGTTCGCCGTGGATAGCAAGCATATGGCTGGTTTCCCTCGGATTGGGTTGAGATTTAAAGGATACATCTCTCCCTTGCGTTCAGACTTCAGCAGAACCTTTTTCATTTGCTTCTCAATTATTTCTGATCCCTCATCATCAAATGAAACCTTCAAACCTGTTCCCACAACTAATTGTGATACACTGATGAGGTTATGCTGCAACCCTTCCACATAGGCTACTTTTCGAATCGAGAAATCTCCGTTGGTTATCATTCCATATCCTTTGATTGTGCCATACGAGTTATTTCCATACTTCACACATCCACCATCTTTTAGGGACCGAAACTCCCTCAGCTCTTCTTTCCTTCCTGTCATGTAACGTGAGCAGCCATTGTCTATATACCATTCGTCATCGAACTGCTCGTCACTAATCACCTGCAAATTTAAGCAGATTTAGGAACCCAAAGTTTCTTGGGTCCTGGTGAGTCTTTCACAGAAAAAGGAATCATAGTAGAAATATCAATCAAATAAGTTCTTTTTATTAGAGTGGATTTATCTTTTCTTTTGATGGTGTACACCTTGATTTTAGATTTATCTTGTTTAATTTTTGGTGTATATGATGGTGTGTTGTTAGATGGTTTTGATGTTTTCTTTTCTGTCCTAGGGTTAGCTGATTTTTTCTTGTTATTGAAATTAGAATTTGAATCAAGCTTGCCCTTTCCATTGATGTGCTTTACTGAGTCTTTCTTTGAAGGAACGTAGTTAGGATTTTGAGATTGCCAATATCGTTTTCGCTCATTCAAAATTTTCATATATCTTTGATTTCTTTGGCGTTTTTGTTCAACTAACTCCTTCTGAGATTTGTGAATGTTGAAGCTTGATTTAGGCTTCTCCTTTTGAGTTTCGGTTCTTTTAGTTGGAACATTCGGTTTGCTCTTTGGTTCCCCAGGAAGTTCTTTTGTCTTAGTTGCAACATTCGGTTTGCTCTTTGGTTCCTCAGGAATCTCTTTTGTTCCACTCGTACTTGGTTTGTCGAAACTCGAGGGTTTGTTGATGGGTTCAACAACATATCGTCCTTTTACCCTCCATGAAGTTTGCTCAGATAAGCCGACTGTTTTGTCGCACCCTTCAGCATTGTCTTTGTCAACCAAGATTTTCAATTCTGCCGTTTGCTTCGCGGTGACTCCTGTAACGGCATATACCTGATTCGGCACAGTTTGAACCTTTTGATAAACCATTGCTTTTTCCTTGAGTTTTTTTTGGCTTGTCCTTTGACAGGCTAGCATATTGAACCGAAGTTTCAGATATGAGGGGTTTCTCATTCTCGGTTTCGCTTTTCATAAACTCTGAGCAATCAACCACGTCCTCTACTGAGATTTCGCTCATCTCACTTTCCTCATCAAATTCAGACGTATTTTCTATGTTCATTTTATTTTCTGAAATTATTTTGGCGTTAGATGAGTCAAATGATCGAATTGTTTCGGACTTAATTTTTAACCTATCATTTTCATCTAAAAGATTTTTGAGCATACATTTATGTTCCTTAGAGTCGATGAAGGTTTCTATTTTGTCCAGTCTGATTTTGTAATGGATGGATGTCTCTTCTGAGGACACAATAGATTCACATTCAGCGATGACTTCATCCTCCTTAAATTCAAGGAAGGGTAAAATCATCTTATGAATCTTTTTCCCTATTTCACAATTTAAATGCAATTGAGTAATGTTATTATATAAGCGCTTAGCAATTAAACAAAAAACATTCCTTTGTTTCAAAAATTTTAAATTGTCTTGTTGCAAATAAATGCTTTCATCCCTAACCTTATTTAACTCCTTCTCCTTCAGCTCAATCCACATCCTTCTCTCCTCACTCTTTGAAGACACCCTGCTGAGTTGGTCAGTTAGGTTAGAGTTCGCTAAGTGAGTTTGCATGAGACTACCGCTTAAGTTAGAAAATTTATATTTTAATTCATTTAATTCTTTTTCATAGTTTATTACTGGAACTTTAAGTGATTCAAGGATGGATTGTACCTTTTGGATCAGTCGATCACAGTCGTTGATCTTCTAACTAACAGGCTTTGCTGCAAAGCACTTGTCCTCAGTTAGGTTTGGCTCCTTACTTGCACTTTCGGTCGAACTACCAGCTGTGACCATCAAACATCTTCCAGCTGAACCTGCATCCCTCGCCACGTAAGCTCTTCCATGAGTAGGCTTTCTTACCTCTTCATCCTCAGAATCGGTTGACCAAACTTCCTCATGTAGTAAGCCTCATCATCTTCACCATCTCTTTTCTCAGCCATCTTCCTCAGCATGCAATCTTTGGCAAAGTGATTTTTGCCGTGACAGTAATTGCAGTCGAATCCGGAGTCACCTGCAAATTTGCTTTCCTTCTTGTCGTCATCCTTTTGAGAAGTATTTTTCGCTTCATCTTTCACCTTCTCTGAACTGTAACTTCCCTGCCAGTTTCGGTTCTTATTGACAGGAAATTTCCTTCGAGCAAACTTCTTTGGATTGGTGACCATCATAGCATATTCTTCGCTTGTAAGGTCACACTCAGACAAATCTGAGTCCTCCTCTTCTTCTGCCATACTTTTTCCTTTTGAAACAAGGGCCAACGATCCCACACCCGAAACTACCTTTGCCTCCTTAGTTACCACACTTTCATGGGACTTAAGTATTCCCACAAGTTTCGCTAGAGAGTAAGATTTAAACTGTTCATGAGCTTTCGCTGTCGAAACCACTACCATCCATTCTGGTCTCAAACCATTCATGAAGGTTACCTTTTGTTCGATCAACTTTCTCTCTATATACCATGCTTGAGCATCTTGCTTAAGACATGATTGAAGCGATCGAAGGTTGTATCAGTTTTTCTTCTGGTTTCTGTTCGAAAACTCCAAATTCAGAGAGCAGCAAGGTTTGAATAGAGTGTTCTAGATCTTCATCGGTTGAGTAAAGTTCCTTCAACCTATCCCAGATTTCTTTAGCCGTCGTGTACGAACCAACTAACCGAAAAGTGTCAGATTGCAAGGCGAATCTGATCATTCTCATGGCCTTCACATTACAAAGCAACTTGTCCTTTTCATCTTGTGGCATCTTATCTTCGTCCGCCACCAGCTTATTATATTCTTTTTGAGTCTTAACAGTCGTGTTTGTTCCAGAGTGAACAAACGGCCCAAGAGTGATTGCTTCCCAGATGAGATAGCCATTATCTTCAGATCCAACCACATAATCTTCAAAGTGATGTGCCCATACTTCATAGTCCTGAGTGTAAAGAATGGGAATCCTTGTAGTGGATCCAATGCTGTTATAGATGTTGATGGGATTTGTTTGAGAATCTTCGTGAGACATGATGAGCCTTTTCTTTGAACCGCTAGAATCTGACCTGTGAAGTTAAGATTAGGGTTTTACCAAACAAAAGAGTTACCGTCAAAAGGAAGAAGACGGCTTCTATATATTCGATAAAAGCAGAAACCCTAAAGAATTCTTAATACAGAAGGAATGTGTATTGATCACACAGTCTCCTGCTCTGATACCAATTGTTAGAACAAAGTTCTAGTAGGATCGATAGATTCTAAGCAAGTAAATAGTTAACGATGGAATTATGAACACAAGAAAGGCTTCAAAGATGCCGTATGATTAAACTTTCACACCTCAGAAGAGCTCGATTAAGAGCTTTAACTGTAGAGGTGTTTATGTTGGATTAATGTCTAAGTCCATAACTATATTTGGTATGTACTTGACCCGACCCGGCATGGTCCATTTGGGTTGCACTTCACCGGCACAATTTATATGGATAGTCTTTTGAGAATAGCATATTTATGATTTATATTAATATATTATAAGTTCTAATATACTAATATGGAATCATATTATTTAATTAGTATTGATCAAGAATTAATTTAGAATTAATTAAGTGATCAAAAAGAACTAATTAAATATGGACTCTTATATATATGGAATGGGCCAAGTTCATTTAGGTTGGGCTAAGCTTTCATGGATGGTCCATGGAGCTTTTAACCCATGGATCCTATGTAAATGAAAGGTCATGGGTATTAGGGTTTACATGGATGTAACCCTAATCCTCCATAATATATAAAGGGGTCCTTGGCTCACAAAATTGGCACAAGTGTGTGAAAATAAGAGTGGGCCGATTTTAGTGTGCATATATATTCTCTTAAGTTCTTCCAATGTGTTTTGGTGATTTGTGATTCCATTTGAGGCTTCCACACTATTGGGGCTAAGCTCTTAAAGCTTGAAGACATCAAGCTACATCGAAAGGTATGTCATCTAACTAGAACTTTGTAGTATAGGTGCTTCATAATATGCTAGTTAGGATGAAACCTTGGAATAGTTAATATTTGCATGTATAATAGAGAAAATATAGATCCAAGGTTTATAGGGTTGCATGTACACCATAGGAGTGTTAGAATGCTCAAAACCCAACAGTGGTATCAGAGCCATGGGTTGTTTTCTGTTATATTCATGCAAATGTTTGATTTTCAAAGTTGAAAAAAAAAGGAAAAAAAAACATGAAGTTTGTTAAATTTTAAGATAATTACTTGTTTTGTGAAAAACTAATTATTTGTAAAATTTGAATCATTTGCTATATGAGTTGAATTAGGTCAAATTTAGTAAAAGATAAAATGATAAGATTATTTTATTAGTTTTAAAAGTTTGATCTAAATGTTTTAAGGAGTTACAAATTTTGTCATAAAATTTTGGAGCTCAAAAGTTTTTTTTAAAGTTGTGATCTTAAGTGTTTTGAAACCTCCATAAGTTATGGATATAAAAGTTTTTTTTTTAAAAAAAAATTTGATTCAAAGTTTTTATGGAGTTACAAAATTTGGTGTTAATGTTTTAAAGAATTTCATAACTTGTTCTTAAGTTATGGAACATGGAAAGTTTCATCATAAAACACCATTAATTCCATACGTTATGGAATCCAAAGGTTTTCAAGAATTACAAAACTTGCCCTCAAGTTTTGGAATTTGAGAAAAGTTTTTTATGAAAAAAAGAATTGAATTCTAAAACTCTTGGGTTCATAACTTAAACAATTAATTAAATGGTTTTAATTTTGAGTTTAATAATTGGAATTATGATGTTTTGTTGAATAGTTCAAATTAACTCTTATGGACTTTATTAATAGTTAATTAAAGCCTTTAATTAAAAGAGTATTATTAATCCATAAATATATGGTTTGAGTTTAATTAAATTAAATGTCTAGTTTAATTAATAGATTAAACCACCAAGTATTTTAAATGTCTAAAATACACCCTTATACTATTATAATATTAAAAGTTTAATATATTATATGTATAAGAGCAAGTCGTCTTACCATTAGTAGGCCTCATTCACGAAGCCGGTGTATAAGGGGGGTATAAGGTTACTGCCTATAAAATGACAGTTTAATGGGTGTCCACTCTCACTCACCGCTTCCTTGACCGGTGGAGGGTCGTTAGCCGAACAGGTAGGACAAGGACTATAATTCTCCCTTCATTATAAGTATAATGATAAATACTAAGTAACTAAACACTTATAAATTCCCAATCTTAGTTACTTAGGAAAATGTGAATAAGGTGCTAATCCATGAAATTACACTTTGCACTTTGTTTAAGCTGTTAGTGGAGCGTGTGTGGTTAACTGGCACACTAACCTGGACTTAACAAGGTAGGCAAAGGGTAACTTAATGTTTATCATAGTATCGTTGGAGCGTGTCTGGTTAACCGGCACATCGATTGAGGGGTAAATACTAAGGGTACCAAGTATATTTGCATGGTTACTTCACACCTTGTTTTGTGATCCTCGGCATCCCAGTCACAAAACCTGAAGGGCACACTCGAGATTGAAACATGCAATTGAAAAGTTCAATGAATCTCAAAAGAATCTAGGAGTTTCAAAACCAATTAAAACCTAATAATACATTTCGTTTATCTTGGTGGAAATTGGTGAATCGTCATTCACCTACCTTCAAATATTTTATAGCTTGGATTACGGCATCCCTCTTCCAAGTTATAAAATAGTTTGTTGGGTCCTAGCCTTAATATATCATATTGGGTGTTATATTAAGGACTTAAATCAACTTTACGTGAATTTCTCCCATTGTTGATGTGTGGTTTAGACAACAATGATCTTCCCAAACCAAGCTTTCCTAATGAATATGACTTCCCGAGTTTAGCTCATGGAAGTCATACTTCTCTTCCTCCACCTCCTCCAATTATTCTTCCTAACCCACAAGTTCAAGGTCACTCAAGCCCTAATGGCAAGCAAGGTCTATGTGTGATCACATCTTAGAGATGAAGTCACATATTGACAAGCCGGGAGAGTTGGGTGTCAAAGTCTTGAGAAAGTTGGATGTTCAATCACTTTCTAAGTCACATAGTGAGTTTCTTTGGGACTACTATGAAACAGACTATGACGTGAACCTTAATGATCATATCTATTTGCTTGGTGCTGCTGAATCAGCAATGATTTGGAACGATAGTAAAGCAAATTTGATTAGAAGATCAACTTCCCAAAAACTTTATGGACAGTGACAATGGTGACACTAGAAATCCAGAAAAAGCATTCTCTTCCCAATGGAAAGGGATTGGCCATAGTCAAACCGGTTGACCAAATGGTAAAGAGAAAGGCTAAGTCTGAGATAGTCCCATTACCAAAGGGTCCATATGTTTATTTTGCCAAAGGAAGGGGCGTTGATTGCAAAGCTGCCAAATTTACCTAAGGATGTTAAAGTCAATAAGTTTGACTCTACATCAGGTAGAGCCCATTATCTAACTCTGTTAAGTTCTATTCTGAGATCCTCATTACATGATGTGACTGGGTCAAATGTTGATGTTTTAAGAATCAAAGAATAGAGAGAAATCTTAAAGGAAGTATATGCTGATTCTGATCGCGAAGGTGGATTTCGATAGCATCAGAATTTTGAGCAGTTGCTTAAGAAGTTATGATATATTGCTAAGGAATAGATAACAACAATTTTCCATGTGGATTGTAAGGATAAGTTTTTCCGCAAAGTTTTAAAATAAAAGAAAATTGTTTAATTTTATTTATTTGAAGTATCCTTACAATAGCATTTGTGGAAAATTGTTGCTTATATGATTCCACTGGCAGCAATATTGGAAAATGGATTTGATTCTTTCATTTGTGGTAGTGTCTAAATTTACCAAATCAGTAAAGTTCCTCATCACCCAAGTTTCAATTGGACCGAAACTTGGAATCATGCAAGTTGAATAGTATGATGAATGAGAACTTTCAAGCATTGGAAAATCAAGACTAATTACTTGTTCACATGGATGTGTGACTCAAGTGAAGGACTAAAGGGATCGAGTACACATTCTTGTGCACTGGTCATGTCCACCACAAAGCTCGTTAAGACTATTTGATTTACTAAAGTTTAGTAAATATGGTTATATTTACAAGTTTAAGTATAATTCTGAAACATTGGAAAAGTCTCAATGTATGGCAGAACGAATGGGAAGAATCAAATTAGGCAGAAAGATAAAAGTTTCTCAAATCTGAAAAGATGGGAGAGTACTTTAGTATCATGTTTGTGATCATCTTAATGATTTAGAAATCATATCACAATTAGTCCTCTAAAGGTCATCTTAGTGCATTCTTATGACTAAGAAGAGGAGTCATGAATTGTTCAAATGGTTAGATCAGGAAGATGAGTCATACTTCGTTCCAAAACAATTCTTAGAGTCATACTCCAAGATTGTAACTTGAGTGACATATCTTAAAGAAAGGTTTAAAACACTTGTCAAATGTAAGAGTAAAAGTGTCCTACTCTTGTACATTTGAAATTGGTAAGTTGTGATGTTTTGGATAAAACAAAGACCAACTAAGGTCAATTGTGTGAAGTGTTTGTCTTGATAAAGAATCCGCACTATCTCTTGAATATTTGGCAAGAGGTCTAAACAATTGAGACTATGATTACGGCATCCCTTTTCATAGTTCTGAAATTGTTTAGACACACATGCATGCTATCTAAGGAAAGGTGTATGATTTTGATAAAGTTTTATCAAAGCATCTCGTATCAGAAATCTGAACTTTGGTAAGAAAGTCAATAAAGTATTGATTTCTAGAAGTCCAGCTGATTTCTGAGTACATGTCAAAGCTAGTGGGAGCATAAGTGTTATGCTAATAATCTTCATGTTAGTGGGAGCATGATAATTATTGTTAGTGTTGCAAGTTAGCAATGTTAATTATAGAAAACAAAAGTTTCAATTCGTGAGGCTGCAGGGATTGAAAAAGTTGTTTTGCTATAATTAAGGGAGAGGATATACTTCATTTCAGTTCTAAAGGCTTAGATTGAGACCTTAATCATCTTTAGTCAAGAATATATATATATGAATTTCATGTTGGATTGGTTCAACTTAAGGAAATTCTATATATTGCGTTCTCAAAATTCGACTATGATTACGGCATCCCTCTTCATAGTCAAATTTTGAAAACATGGCAAATAAAAATATTGTAGCAAAAGACTGGTCTAGAATCATGTCTTTATGTGAGACATCATGAATCGTGTACCATTTGCTTTGGGTACAGGATCGATTGCATGTGCTATAATATTTGTCATTTCTAAATTTTTCCAAATGCCCAGAGGCATTAAGAAGGGAAAAGGTCTAGAATTGGATATGACTAAAATGATTAAGCAATTGTCGAGGACAATCTGAGGTTTACCAAAGATTGGTTGCTCAGGGACAGTTGGAAGTATAGTGCTAATTTTGGAAGGACCATATTGACATATTCTGAAAAGAGGCATCTCTTATTCAGAAGTGATAGTCAAAATGAGAATATGGAGTTGTCTCCATAGGTGGAAGTTATCTGTGTAAGATTAGAAAACTTAATGCAAGAAGCATGTCCAAAGCAATGTACTTTGAATATGAGACTTAGTTTCCATGGAGTTGATCTCCATTAGAATACCTTATAATGACTGTTGACAAGTCTTTGTGACTTTGTACATATTCATTACAGGAGGGTCAGTGCATATAAGTTTAAAATCTAAACAGATTTCGATAAATGATAGGAATTTGAAATTCTCACATTTTTCGATAAGGATTTGGGAGTGTGAAATTAGAATCATTGAAATTATGTTCAATTGGTTTATTTCACAAAGTAAGGATCATAGACAAACATAGAGTGCATACTTGGTGTATGGCAAAGCTATTGTTTAAGAAAAACATAGTGTACATGCTTGGAGCATGGGACAACTAGTGTTTTTTATTCAAGTATAAAGTTGATAAAACCGAAACAATGAATAATGAGTAATCAGTATGGTGATAAATAAAAGTGTTTATTTATATTCATAGGGTTTGATACTACATTTGATTCATTTATTCTTGTGTTTCACTTTGCATGTTTTGACTTCCAGAATAACTAAGTCGCTCTTCCTGAATGATTAAGTTATTCAAACCATCCACAGTCTGTCATATGTTGGAAGTAGATATGAATCAAGACTATCATGGGTTGGTTTGTAGAGGTCCAAGTTGGTGGACAAAGTGGTGCTACAACACTCATGAGTGCTCATAAGTTCTGAGTATTGGATTCAACCTGCGCTCATTTGAATCACTTCATGGATTTTATCATGAGTGATCATGAGGCGATTGATGGGTTTTGAGCATTCTAACACTCCCATGGTGTACATGCAACCCTAGAAACCTTGGATCTATGTTTGACTAAGATACATGCAAATAATTATTTTTCCAAGGTTCTTATCCTAACTAGAATGACATGGGATACTTGAATCAAATAAAACTAGTAGAATTACTTACCTTGTAGTAGTAGTTGATTGCTTGGAGTTTGAGAGCCTAGCACCAATAATGTGGATGCCTCAAATGGAAGTCACAAATCACCACAATCTTGGAAACCTGAGAGAATAGTCACAAACTTCTTGAAATCGGCCCTTTTGGTTTACACACATCAACTAGTGCAATTTCAAGAACCAAAGCCTCCTTTATATAGTGTGGTGGATTAGGGTTACATCCATGTAAACCCTAATACCCATGTCATTTCATTTCCATGAGATCCATGGGTTAAAGCTCCATGGAGTATCCATGGACTTTCCATGCAAGCCTAGCCCATTCCAAATAAGCATTAGCCCACACTATATAAACACAAGAGCCCATATTTAATTAGTCATACTTTTGATCTCTAAATTAATTCTAAATTAATTATAGATCAATACTAATTAAATAATATGATTTTATATTAATATATTAGGACTTATAATATATTAATAAATCATAACTTATACTATTCTCAAACGATTATCCATAAATTGTTCGGGTGAAGTGCAACCCAAATGGACCATGCCGGGTCGGGTCAAGTACATACCAAATATAGTTATGGACTTAGACACTATATCCAACAGTCTCCCACTTGGATAAGTCTAATAACTATAGTTGCAAGTATGACTTCAGGAACCGATCAGCAATCGTAGCTCTTTAAACTCTGTTGAACTATGAAGCGCCATTTTAGATAAGTGATCATATAATCCTCTGTTCTAGATATCAGCCGGACAAATACATGGAACATGGTCTTGCTTATTGTCCAGCATTTGTTTCCTGATTTCCGATTTGTTTGACATAGAACTTAACTGAACACATCAATTTAGTTCTGACCGGGCCCGGTACATAGGTCAAAACAAAATCATCGAGGGGCCCAGATATCGCTTCTAATCCTAGAAGGAACAGATAAACTTCGACTCATATGTTTGCTCTACTACTTGTTGAATTACACACAAAAGCACGGTTTATAACATCGAGTTACCAATGCATTTTTGTGCAATCAATGCATAACCAACTCATAGGCAACAAATCATATCTCTAGGTTTGAAGACTTATATGATATTACCGTCTCACGATCACTCGAGATAAATTCCATGAAGTGATACAAGTGAGCGTGGGTTGAATCCAATACTCATAACTTATGAGCACTCATGAGTGTTGTAGCCCCGCTTTGTCTAACATCTTAGACCTCTACAAGCCAACCCATGACAGTCTTGATTCATATCTAGTTCCAACATATGACCAACTGTGGAGAGTTTGAATAATATGATATAAACCATAACATAATTATTCTGGAAGTCAAAACATGCAAAAAGAAATAATAGTAAACGATTGACAAGAGATAGCAACACTTTACTCATAAATAACAGCTTTTATTTATCATCAAATGTCAATTACATTTTACAAATTTCAAGATTATCTAACTACTAAAACTAATATCATCCTTCAGCCCTATGCTCCGAGCATGCTGGAGATGCTTAGCCCGAGTCAGTCCCTTCGTGAGGGGATCTGCTGGGTTCTCATCCGATGATACCCTCTTTGCCACGAGGATTCCTTCTTCTATTCGATGTCTGATGAAGTGATATTTTCTGTCAATGTGTCTGGATCTCCCATGATCTCTTGGTTCCTTGGCTAAGGCAACCGCACTATTGCTGTCACAAAAAAGATCCATTGGCTCCTTTATAGCTGGTACAACTCCAAGGTCTCCGATGAAGTTCTTTAGCCATATAGCCTCCTTTGCTGCCTCGCTTGCTGCTATATACTCTGATTCACAAGTGGAATCAGCCACTGTCTCCTGCTTGGAACTTTTCCAAGTAATTTCCCCTCCATTTAGAGTAAAGACCCAGCCCGACTGAGAGCGGAAATTATCCCTGTCAGTCTGAAAGCTAGCATCACTGTACCCTACAACTCTCAAGTCCTCACTGCCACCGAGGGTAAGGACCCAGTCCTTAGTCCTCCGTAGGTACTTGAGGATATTCTTTACCGCAGTCCAGTGTGCCTTGCCAGGGTTCCCCTGATACCTGCTAACCATGCTCAAAGCAAAGGCTACATCAGGTCGAGTGCACGTCATAGCATACATGATCGATCCTACAGCTGAAGCATAAGGTATTCGACTCATTTCTGCTATCTCAGCCTCAGTACTAGGGCTTTGTGTCTTACTCAATCTGGCGTTACTCTGGATGGGTAACTCTCATTTCTTGGAGTTATGCATGTTGAACCTTTTCAACACTTTGTCCACATAGGTGCTTTGACTAAGTCCAATTAGTCTTTTACTCCTGTTTCTCAAAATCCTTATCCCTAGGATATAGGCAGCTTCTCCAAGGTTCTTCATAGCGAAACACTTCCCAAGCCAGGACTTTACTTCCTGCAGGGTTGGGATGTCATTTCCTATGAGTAGTATGTCATCCACATACAGTACCAAAAAGCTGACTATACTCCTACTAGCCTTGATATAGATACAAGATTCATCTTCACTCCTTGAAAAGCCAAATTCTTTGACTTTCTCATCAAAGCAAAGATTCCATCTGCGAGGTGCCTGTTTTAATCCATAAATGGATTTCTCGAGCTTACACACTCTACTGGGGTACTCTGTACTGACAAAACCCTCTGGCTGAACCATGTAAACATCTTCAGCCAAGTTTCCATTAAGGAAAGCGGTTTTGACATCCATTTGCCATATTTCATAATCATGAAATGCAGCAATGGCTAACAGAACCCTGATAGACTTAATCTTGGCCACTGATGAAAATGTCTCATCATAATCAACTCCCGGAGTTTGAGAATAACCCTTTGCAACCAGTCGTGCCTTATAAGTGTGTACATTACCATCCATGTCGGTCTTCTTCTTGAAGATCCATTTGCACCCAACTATCTTACGATCAGGTACATTGTCAACCAAGTTCCAAACTTGATTGTCATACATGGACTTTATCTCGCTAACCATAGCCTCTTTCCATTTAGCAGCCTCAGGACCTGCCATGGCTTCCGTGTAGCTGTTAGGCTCATCCAGATTTACCAGTGTGTTATCACTTATAAGTGTCTCACCTTCTGCAGTAATATGAAAACCATAATAATGCTCAGGTGCATTCCTAACTCTGGTGGAACCCCTCAGAGGTATAGATTCTTCAGTCGGCTCAACAGGAGTTTCCTCCTCAGGTTGAGGGCTAGGGTTTGAGGTTCCTTCACCACTTGACTCTTGAATTTCCTCAAGGTCAATTTGCCTCCCACTGTCTCCTTGGCTCATGAATTCTCTCTCTCGAAAGAATCCTCTTCTTGCTACAAAGACCACATTATCACTGGGTCTGTAGAAGATGTAACCAAAGGATTTCTGTGGGTAGCCGATGAAAATACACCTTTCGCTTCGGGGTTCGAGCTTATCGTGAGTCTCGCGTCTCACGAAAGCCTCGCAACCCCAAATCTTCATGTGGTCTAGATTGGGAACTTTTCCAGTCCACAACTCGTGAGGTGTTTTGGCAACCTTCTTTGTAGGGACTTGATTAAGGATATGGGCGGCAGTCTCTAAGGCATACCCCCAAAATGAGATTGGTAGCGAAGCTCGACTCATCATGGAACGAACCATGTCCAACAAGGTCCGATTGCGCCTCTCAGCTACACCATTCAACTGTGGTGTCCTAGGAGGTGTCAATTGTGAGACAATCCCACATTCCTTAAGATGGTCAAGGAACTCAGTACTAAGATACTCACCACCACGATCGGATCGAAGCATCTTAATGTTCCTGCCCAACTGATTCTCCACTTCTTGCTTAAACTGTTTGAATTTCTCAAAGGTTTCTGACTTATGCTTGATTAGGTAGACATATCCATATCTACTAAAATCATCAGTAAAAGTCACATAGAACCGATTAGCATCTCTTGTGGCGGTTCTGAAGGGTCCACACACATCCGTGTGTATGAGGTCCAACAAACCTTCACCCCTCGCACAAGTGCCAGTAAAAGGTGACTTTGTCATTTTACCAAGCAAACAAGATTCACAACTATCATCAGACTTTAGGTCAAATGACTCCAAGACTCCATCCTTTTGGAGTTGGCCTATGCGTTTCTTGCTTACATGTCCAAGACGACAATGCCATAAGGATGCTTTATCTAAGCTAGTGGAAGAGTTAATACACAATACATTATTTCCTAGATTATCTACAACAGATACAGTTTCATACACACCATCACAAGGTAATGCTTTAAAATAAAGAACATTATTAAAGAAAGCATCAATACTACTATTATTATTATCAAAATAAAAGGTAAAACCTTGTTTATACAATGCATGAAAGGAAATAACATTTCTTGCCATTTCTGGCGAATAATAACATTTATTCAAATCTAATGTAAACCTACTATTTAGCACTAAGGAATAAACTCCTATCTTGGTGACAGGTGAAGCTTTCCTGTTTTCCATGATCAAGTTTATCTTTCCCTGCTCCACATTCTCACTTCTTTTTAGTCCCTGCAAATCACAACATATGTGAATACCACAACCTGTATCAAGGACCCAAGACTTAGAATGAGGTGAGTTATTAGACAATATAGTGTATATACCTGCATGGTTGGGTTTTGCTTTCCCATCCTTCAAATCTTGCTGGTACTTTGGGCTGTTTCGCTTCTAGTACGACTTTTCATGGCAATAGAAGCATTCAGCCTCATTAGGGTTAGCAGAAGGAGTGACAAAATCTTTCTTGGTTTTGCTTGAAGAGGAGCCTTCAAGGTTCTTACCCTTGGTACCCTTAGAAGGGTTCTTTCTCTTCTTCCCTTTGCCATGCCCGATTGCCAAGACATTAGCCGCAGTTGGAGTAGGAGTAGGAGTAGTAACAACCGACCTACCCTTTAGACCACTTTCGGCGGTCTTCAAGAGTCCTTGAAGTTTGCTGAGGGTGACTTCTTCCTTGTTCATGTGATATGTCATGCGGAATTGATCATAACACGATGGCAAGGAGTGCAAAATGATGTCTATTGCTAACTCCTCATGGAAGTTCACATTCAGCTTCAGTAAACGGTCCACATACCTTTGCATTTTCTGCATGTGGCCCGTGATGGGTTCACCATCCTTCATTCGGGTTGTTATCATGGAGGAGATTATTTCATATCGCTCTTGACGAGCACTTTGATGGTAGCGGTCCATCAAGTCCTGGTGCATCTTAAAAGGATAATAGTCCTCATAGGACTTTTGGAGCTCGGCTGTCATGGTGGCCATCACGATGCATGCCACTTTTGTAGCATCTCTTTCATGTACCTCATATTCAGCAAGCTCTTCAGGAGTAGCAGTTGGCTCGTGTACCTTCAGCTCCTTGTCGAGAACATATTCTTTGTTCTCATACCGAGTGACCATCCTGATGTTTCTGATCCAATCTGTAAAGTTGGACCCATCAAGGATGACTCTCCCACAAAGATTCATGAGAGAGAAGGAGCTAGTAGGGTTTGAGCCAGAAGCATTGTTATTGGAAGACATCTGAAAAGAAGAGGGAATAGATTAGATTAGATATAGAGATAGTCCTTAACAAAACACCCAAATGTAATATTAAGGCTAGGACCCAACACAATATTTTATAACTTAGAAGAGGGATGTCGTAATCTAAGCTATAAGATATTTGAAGGTAGGTGAATGACGATTCATCTATTTCCACCATGAAAAACGAAATATTTAATTAGGTTTTAATTGGTTTAGAAACTCCTAGATTCTTTGAGATTCATTGAACTTTCTTCAATGGCATGTTTCAATCTCGACTGTGCCCTTCAAGTTTTGTGACTGGGATGCCGAGGATCACAAAACAAGGTGTGAAGTAACCATGCAAATTACTTGGTACCCTTAATGTATTACCCCTCAATCGATGTGCCGGTTAACCACACACGCTCCATCGATACTATGATAAACATTAAGTCACCCTTTACCTACCTTGTTAAGTTCAAGTTAGTGTGCCGGTTAACCACACACGCTCCACTAACCACTTAAACAAAGTGTAAAGTGTAATTTCATGGATTAGCACCTTATTCACATTTTCCTAAAATAACTAAGATTGGGAATTCAATAAAGTTTAGTTACTTTAGTATTATCATTATACTTTTAATGAGAATTTATAAGTCCTTGTCCTACCCGTTCGGCTAACGACCCTCCACCGATCAAGGAAGCGGTGGGTGAGAGTGGACACCCATTAAGTTGCCATTTTATAGGCAACAACCTTATACCCCCCTTATAGACCGGCTTCGTGAATGAGGCGTACTAGCGGTAAGACGACTTGATCTTACACATATATAAATATTATTAAACTTATAATATTATAAAGTATAAGGGTTGAATTTTAACTTTTAAAATTCTAGGGGTTGGAACTAAAGTTTTTAATATGACTTTACATGTTCCAAAACTTGAGGGCAAGTTTTATAAACTTTCAAAACTTTTCATTTCTCATAACTTATGAGTTAATGGTTATTAAAAACGAAGACTCTTCATTTTTTGTAACCTATGTGTTCTTTTAATGGTTATTTATAAATGTGACTTTTGGTTATCCATAACTTAAGAACTAGTTATGGACTCCATTAAAACACATAAAGATCAAGAATTAATCTAATCAGTTATTAGCACATAATTTCTATGATCTTCTAAACTCATATGTTTATGAATGTTCATATCAAAAATTTCAAGAATCATAAGTACATATACAAAACTTGAAATTTTGATACAAGTTTTTGAACAAAACTTCGATTTTTCAAGTTTTTTTTTTTTTTTTTTTTTTGCATCAAGTATCAAATAAACAAACCAGGCTCTGACACCACTGATGGGTTTTGAGCATTCTAACACTCCTATGGTGTACATGCAACCCTAGAAACCTTGGATCTATGTTTGACTAAGATACATGCAAATAATTATTTTTCCAAGGTTCTTATCCTAACTAGCATGGCATGGGATACTTGAATCAAATAAAACTAGTAGAATTACTTACCTTGTAGTAGTAGTTGATTGCTTGGAGTTTGAGAGCCTAGCACCAATAATGTGGATGCCTCAAATGGAAGTCACAAATCACCACAAACTTGGAAACTTGAGAGAATAGTCACAAACTTCTTGAAATCGGCCCTCTTGGTTTACACACATCAACTAGTGCAATTTCAAGAACCAAAGCCTCCTTTATATAGTGTGGTGGATTAGGGTTACATCCATGTAAACCCTAATACCCATGTCTTTTCATTTCAATGAGATCCATGGGTTAAAGCTCCATGGAGTATCCATGGACTTTCCATGCAAGCCTAGCCCATTCCAAATAAGCATTAGCCCACACTATATAAATACAAGAGCCCATATTTAATTAGTCATACTTTTGATTTCTAAATTAATTCTAAATTAATTATAGATCAATACTAATTAAATAATATGATTTTATATTAATATATTAGGACTTATAATATATTAATAAATCATAACTTATACTATTCTCAAACGATTATCCATAAATTGTTCGGGTGAAGTGCAACCCAAATGGATCATGCCGGGTCGGGTCAAGTACATACCAAATATAGTTATGGACTTAGACACTATATCCAACAACGATAATATCTTATATTCTTCAAACCTAGAGATATGAGTTGTTACTATGAGTTGGTTATACATTGATTGCACGAAAACGTATTTGGTAACTCGATGTTATAAAACGTGCCTTTGTGTATGATTCAACAAGTAGTAGAAAAAGCCATATGAGTCGAAGTTTATCCATTCCTTTCACCTTCGGGATAAAAGCGATATCTGTGGGCCCCCCGATGATTTAGCGATGACACATATGAGTGCTTGGCCAAGCCAGGACTGATTTGATTTGTTCAATCAGTCAGTCATCATAAATCAAAAACCGGGAAACAACAAATGGACAGAGAGAATGATTATAATCCATGTCTCAGTCCATATGATATCTAGAATGGAGGAATATATGATCCCTTATCTAATGGACAAGTCATTGACAAGGTCAGAGTTCGACAGCGGCTTTAAGAGCTACGATTGCCAGTTAGGTTTTGAAGTCATACTCAATAATAGTTTTAGACTTATCCAAGTGGGAGACTGTTGGATTAATGTCTAAGTCCATAACTATATTTGGTATGTACTTGACCTGACCCGACATGGTCCATTTGGGTTGCACTTCACCGGCACAATTTATATGGATAGTCTTTTGAGAATAGTATATTTATGATATATATTAATATATTATAAGTTCTAATATATTAATATGGAATCATATTATTTAATTAGTATTGATCAAGAATTAATTTAGAATAAATTAAGTGATCAAAAAGAACTAATTAAATATGGACTCTTATATATATGGAATGGGCCAAGTTCATTTAGGTTGGGCTAAGCTTTCATGGATGGTCCATGGAGCTTTTAACCCATGGATCCTATGTAAATGAAAGGTCATGGGTATTAGGGTTTACATGGATGTAACCCTAATCCTCCATAATATATAAAGGGGTCCTTGGCTCACAAAATTGGCACAAGTGTGTGAAAATAAGTGTGGGCCGATTTTAGTGTGCATACATATTCTCTCAAGTTCTTCCAAGGTGTTTTGGTGATTTGTGATTCCATTTGAGGCTTCCACACTATTGGGGCTAAGCTCTTAAAGCTTGAAGACATCAAGCTACATCAAAAGGTATGTCATTTAACTAGAACTTTGTAGTATAGGTGCTTCATAATATGCTAGTTAGGATGAACCTTGGAATAGTTAATATTTGCATGTATAATAGAGAAAACATAGATCCAAGGTTTATAGGGTTGCATGTACACCATAGGAGTGTTAGAATGCTCAAAACCCAACAGTTTAGGGTTACAAAACAATAATGATAATTGAAGAACGTATCTAATGCATACATGCATCCACTATTTATAACCTATCCCTATAAGATAATCACGGATGGACAGGCCCGATCCGGATATACAAAACAAGCCCATGACGCAACACAATAATACCCAACAGATTTGATTCTTTCGATTCTGGTAATGTCAAAATTTTCCAAATAAAGGAAAGATTCTCATCACCCAAGTTTCAGTTGGATAGAAACTTGAAATCATGCAACTTGTATTGTGTGATGAATGAGAACCTTCATCTTTGGGAAATTGAGACTAATTCCTTGTTCACATATATGTGTGAGTCAAGTGAAGGACTAGGGGATTGGGTACATTGGGTGTGCGCTGGTCAGGTCCACTACAAAGAACGATAAGACTATTTGTTGTCACACCCCCGGACCAGACGACAGAAACGCCCGGAGGCGGGTGACTTCATTGTGCAGTATATATATATATATATATATATATATATATATATATATATATATATATATATATATATATATATATATATATATATATATATATATGGCCGAAAATAGCCCAAGATATCAATATTTTCATAATTTAATATCTTTAAAATATTAGTTCCAACCTTTTGTTTAAACAATTTCCTTGAACAATCCTTGTGATTTTTGATATAAGGTTTTATGAGTGATAAATCATATAGATATTAGTTTTTATTTCTAATCTACACTAATTAGTGAAATATAGTCCAAACTTTTGGAACTTAACCAAAATCTCGAATTTTTGGACTTCTATTGGGAGTGTCATGATCTTAAACACATACATCACAACATGCAATTATAGACAAGCAAATATACAATGATTTCACAAGACCCTTGACTTGTATCCTCCCCCCAAAACAATGAAAACTCAAAATAGGAGTATGAATCTCACCTTGGGTAGGAGAAAGTGTGGTTGAGGTGAGATATTTGGAGCCTAGAACACTTGGTGTGTTGGATGAACTTCTTGAGGATTTGCTAGCATAAGGTTATGAACACATAAATTTATGTGTGAGTAGAAGATTAAAAATAAATAATTGTATGAGTCATTTAACTAGGCATAATTCACTTACCAAATCTTAGAAGAAAATGGTGAAGAAAATGCTTTCTGGAGCTTGACTTGAGTTCTTGAGAGTATTTATGGAGTTCTCAGTGAATGGAAATGAGATTGTGAATTGAGAATAGGGATTTACACTCCTTGTATGGGAATAAGAACTTGATTGGATGTTAACTTGGGTTACTGTTGGGTAAAGCATAGATTACTGAGACGTACTTTGGAAAATAGCCAATTACAGCTCACAATCCGTAAACACAATTGAGTTGGAAGAGGTTCACGGTCTAAAGGGATTTAGATAATGGTTTACACTCCAAGGGGGTCCCTTAAAGGGTTTACGGCTAAATGGTTGTTCCTTATGGAGTTTATGGCCTAAAGGTTGCCTAGGATGGTGTTCATGGTCATGTTTCCTTCCTCAATTAATGTTCACAGTCAAGACTTGGTGGATTGAGATGGTTTACAGCCAAAGTGGCTTCTTGGGGTGTGTTCACGGCCAAACATGGCCTCATGAAAGGGTTTATGGTCTTAGATTCCTCCTAGGGAAGTGTTCATGGTCAAGAATGTATATGAACTTTAATGTATTTGTTTTATGTAATATGACTAATATCTTGAAAAAACCTAAATTTATTATTGTTTGCATTGACTTAGGAGGCTTTAGGGTAGTATAATTATCAAAGATTACATTACCAAAAACACAAGAATAGTATAGCTATAAGTATTACGTATACGAGACTCCTTTGGCTTGGTTTCTAGACTTGAAAATTTCCAGTTGTGACATTCGTCATGATTTACTAAAGTTTAGTAAATATGGTTATGCTTACCATTTTAAGTATAATTCTGAACATTGGAAAAGTTTCAATGTATGACAGGCGAATGAGAAGAATCAAATTAGGCAAAAAGATAAAAGTTTCTCCAATCTGAAAAGATGGGAGAGTACTTTAGTTTCGTGTTTTATGATCATCTTAATGATTATGAAACCATATCACAATTGATCCTCTAAGGACATCTTAGTGCATTTGTATGGCTAAGGAGAGTAATCATCAATTATTGAAATGGTTAAATCAAGAGGATGAGTCATACTTCGTTCCAAAAACAAGTCTTAGAGTCATACTCCAATATTGTGCCTTGAGTGACATAATCTTAAGAAAGGTTTATAACACTTATCAAATGTGGAGTAAAATGTTTTCTACTCTTGTACAATTTGATATTGGTAAGTTGTGATGTCTTGAATAGGACAAAGACTAACTAAAACCAATTGTGTGAAGTGTCTTTCTTGATAAGAATCCGCACTAACTCTTGAATATTTGTTTGTCAAAGAATGATTCTTGACAAGATAATCTTATATGTCAAGAGGTCAGTGGGAGTCTTAAGGATCTTTACAAGTTTCAAGAACTAATCAAGAATAAAACCTATTGTTAAACACTAGCACACGACTTGAGGTTTGTAACCTATCGTGTTGACATATTCTTGTTTCTGTGCCCATTCCAGTAAAGTTGACTATGCATGTGAGTTCTATGAGTTCTCAGTTTTTTGCATAACTACCTAGAAGCAATGGTAGACCCTTGTGCTACAAAGTGGCAAGAAATTAAAATTGAACAAGTTGAATCCATTTGAGTTTGGATTTGTCACTAACCTTGTCCTTTGATTATGGTTTGAAAAATTCGCATGGATAGGAACACATACACCATAAAATCTAAGTGTCATAAGGTTTCTCTCCGATTCATGAAAATGATGGTGAGGAAACGCTTTCACTTAGTAGCTTTTAAGGTGATATCAGTTGTGATATTTTCATTCTCAAATTTGATTATGATTACGACATCCCTTTTCATAATTCAAATTGTGAGGAATGTCAAAAAGTCTAAACATTTGAGACTTATTGATGTAAGTTCTTAAATTGTTTAGACACACATGTGAGATATCTAAGGAAAGGTGTATGAGTTTGAGAACCCTAGATAAAGTCTTGTCAAAGCATATCGTATCAGAAATCTAAACTTTGGTAACGAAAGTCAATAAGTATTGATTTCTAGAAGTCCAGTTGATTTCAGGGTACATGTAAAAACTAGTGGGAGCATAATCAATTATGATGAATGTTGCAAGTTAGAAATGTTAATTATAGAAAACAAAAGTTTCAATTCGCAAGTTGCATGGTTTGAAAAGTTTTTTTGCTATAGTTAAGGGAGAGGAATTCATACTTCATTTCAAATCTAAAAGCTTAGATTGAGATTTTAATCTGATTTGGTCATATATATATATATATATATATATATATATATATATATATATATATATATATATATATATATATATATATATATATATATATATGAAGGTTATGTTGGAATGGTTCAACATAAGGAAATTCTATATATGGATGTGTTAATTGCAAGCTTAGATTGAGATTTTAATCAGATTTAGTCAAATATATATATATATGAATGTTATGTTGGAATGGTTCAACATAAGGAAATTCTATTTATGGATGTGTTAATTGTGTTCTCGAAATTTGACTATGATTACGACATCCCTTTTCATAATTCGAATGATGAGAACATGGAAAATAGATATATTATAGGATATATTATAGCAAAAGACTGGTCAAGTATCATGTCTTTATGTAAGACATCATGAATCGTGTCCTATATGCTTCAGGTATAGGATCGATTACATGTGTTATAATATTCATCCGTTCTAAATATTTTCCAAATGCCTAGGGCATTAAGAGGGAAAAAAAGAGATAGAACCGGATATAACTAAAGTGGTTAAACAACTGTTAAAGGACAATCTAAGGTTCACCGAGGATTGGTCACTTAAGGGTAGTTGGAAGTACAGTAATGGATAGACTATATCGACATTATTATAAATAGAAAGTATTCTATCAATAATGAGCTGTCATATGGCAAATATGGAATTTTTTCATATTGGGTGTTGGATATTAAGAATCTGTGGTTAGAAAATTTTATGCAAGAAGGATGTTCAAAGGAATGTACTTTGAATTTGAGACTTCACTTCCATGGAATTGTCCTGTAACAATTTCCAAAGGAATACTTTGTAATATCGTTGGTCAAGTCTCCATGACTTTTGGTACCTAGACATTACAAAGGAATCATTGCATGATATTTTAGAATCTAACACATTCTGGCCGTGACAAGAATTTAGAATTCTTACACTGGTGATAAAGATTTGGAATTGTGAAATGAGTTTCATTGAAGATGTGTTTAATTGATCTATTTCACAAAGTAAGGACCATAGACAAACACAGTGTGCATGCTTGGAGCATGGCATAACTATTGTTTAGACAAAAATAGTGTGCATGCTTGGAGCATGGCATAACTATTGTTTTAATTCAAGTATTAAGTTGATTATTCGAAACATTATACAATGAATAATGAGTAATCAATATGACTCAAAATTTTTTGGGCCATATAGGATTAGTATTATTATTCTGTTTCACTTTGCCTGGTTTGCCTTGCCGAATAACTAGGTTATTCAAACCATCCATAGTCGATCATACTTTGGAAGTGGGTATTGAAGTAAGACTGTCATAAATGGGTCTGTAGTTTGTCTAGGTGTTTTACACATAGCTGCATTGTTCATGAGTACTCCTAGAATAGGATTCGAGTATTGGATTCAAACCACGCTCATTTGAATCATTTCATGGATTTTATCACAAGTTATCATGAGACGATAATATCTTATATTCTTGAAACGGAGAGATATGAGTTGCAGTCTACAAGTCGGTTGCACATTGATGATATGTAAACGCACTGGTAACTCAGTGTTATAAAACATATCGTTGTGTGTGATTTGATGAATCGATATAGCAAGCATATGAGTCGAATTTAATCCATTCCATTTACCTTTGGAGGGATAAAACCGATATCTGTGGGCCCCTGGATAATTTAGTGATGACACCCTTAAGTGCTTGGCCAAGCCTGGATTGATTTGATTTGTTCAATTAGTCGGTCGACATAAATAAGAAATTGGGAAACAATAGATGGACAGATAGAATGATTATAATCCATGTCTCATGTCCATATGATATCTAGAATGGAGTAATATATGATTCCTTATCTAATGGATGCGTCATTGACTAGGTCAGAGTTCGACAACAACTTTTAAGAGCTACGATTGCTATTCGGGTTTTAGAGTCGTACTTGCAACTATAGTTATTAGACTTATCCAAGTGGGAGACTGTTGGATTAGGTGTCTAAGCCCATAACTCTAATTGGTATGTACTTGACCGAGAGTAGCATGGTCCATTTGGGTTGCATATCACCAGGATAATTTAATAGGATGGACTTTTGAGAATAGGTAATTTATGATTTATTAATATATTAGAAGTTATAATATATTCATATGAAATAATATTATTTAATTAGTATTAATCAAGAATTAATTTGGAATTAATTTAGTGATCAAAAGAGACTAATTAAATGTATGGGGATTGATTTGGTAAATCAATCATTCTTATGGTGTGGGCTTATGTTATTTAGGATGGGTTAAACCAATATGGTAGTCCATGGATAGTCCATGGAGGTTTAACCCATGGATCCTAGGTAATATGAAGAGTCATGGGCATTAGGGATTACATGGTGTTAACCGTAATCCTTACCACACTATAAAAGAAGTCCTTAGCATCCAAAATCGGCCACTACATGTTCTATGAGTTCATGAGCCATTTTGTGTGTGCAAGATATCCTCTCTCAAGATTCATCCTTTGTTCTAGGTGTGTTGTGATTCCATTTGAGGCATCCAGACTATTGGTTCTAAGTTCTTAAAGGTCCAAGGTTTCCAACTACAACAAAAGGTATGTCATCTAACTTGAATTTTGTAGTATAGATACTCGATTGTATGCTAGTTAGGATGATGCTTTGGAATATTGAAAGTTTGCATGTATATTAGAGAAAACATAGATCCAAAGCATTTAGGGTTGCATGTACACCTTAGGAGTGTTAGAATGCTCAAAACCCTTCAATAACATATTGTCATATCAGTAATAGTCAAATAGTAACATACACCCTACACTTACAAATCATTAGGCTAACATTGGTGCCTTCGATCCACTAGTGTGGTGAGAAGACTCACCTTACTAAAAATGCTCTATTGCTACTGCTCTCACCGACAGAGTGCTGCTGCTACACACCACCTAATTAATCAAACCAAATAAACTTTGAGCTCATCCTGCAAATTATGTGCTTAACCAAAAGTCAACTCAAGTCAAAAGTCAATGGTCAACGTTGACTTTCGTCAACCGCCATGTCATGGCCACCTATGGCCACGCCGTGGCCCTCCAGTAACAGCCAGTCATGATTATTCCGACCGCCAGGTAGTGGAGACCTAAGCCACACCTTGGGCACTGGGTTTTTAGCAGCTTAATGGATTAAGCTACTTTCTTCGATCCTAAGAGCTCCAAAGTTCAGACCTGGTCCGACACAAACGTAGTTTCAAAGGAGCTAAATAAGACATGACTTTCCCTATTAAGCACTTATTCCAAAAAATCCATAACTCATTTACTCCATAATATATTCTAATACCAAATCTAACATAAAAGTTGGTGCTTTATAAAAATGCATGTCAAAGCCATAATGAGTCAAAAAGAGGGTTTTTCAATGAAAATCTCATGAATGGTTCAAAACCCCACAAGAATCCAAATCCAACCCAACAATTATGCCAAATGTCTCAGAGACCCATAAAGTTGCAAAGTTTATGAGATCCTAACACTCTAACCCACATGAACGTTGACAATTTAGGGACAAAACATAAGATCTAGCAACCTAACATGATAAAAATTGAGTCCTGGACACTTACAAAGGTCCAGAAGATTGTCAACACAAAGGATGAGGACTAGCTTGCTGAATCTTGGCTCACTCATTTTTCTTTCTTCCTTCCAAGGCTTCAAGAACACTAAAAATGTGTCACACCCACAAACCAAAACGGTGGAAACGTCCGGGGGTGGGTGACTTCATGTTAAGTATCACAACACATGCATCATAGTAATCAAAGTAACAACAACCATCGTATTGATAATATAATATTTACATTGTGTTCAAAACATTACTTGAATAATATTAAAAGTACAACAAAAGTTAAGACGTAAAACTCCGTCTTTGCAGCGCCTGAGAGGGTACCTGTCTACTAACGAACCTGAGAATACAAGTGGTTTGAAAAAGTGTCAACATTAAAGTTGGTGAGTTCATAAGTATTTTTTATAAAAAGTCTACTCTTTTGGAAAAGTTCGCCTGTTCCTCCAGAAAATCCTATATTTTCTTTAGTAGAATGGTAACCACAATAGTTTCTTCGACAATCACTTAGTTAATACTAACTATATATAACCTAATATCGAACGGACAGTTGAATGTGTGAATCTGCCCTAAGTCCACAAGCAAACAAGGAACAGGAAGTAAGGCGGAAGTCACACATTCCACTGCCTATCAGATATTATTTATATATAATTCAGATGTACAAACTAAGGAATTATAGAATTAACCATTAAAGGTCCTTTATGTTATATTAGTTTAATAATAAGTATTAAACCTTTTGTAAATAAGTTTCTAGTTCCACTTACTCTATTGCAAAACATTGTTTACAACAATAATTGTTATTGTTTTCAGAAAGTTCTATCGAAAACGGTTTACCTTTAAAATAACGATGTTTAACATAGAAAATCCTATATTTTCTATAAAACCGATTGGTAGTCTTAATCGTTCCAAGACCGAAAAGCACAAGTATAATTAATATACTTACTTTAATGATATCTAGTTTTGTTGATAAGTTAAACTGGATAAAGACTTGGTTGCCCTGAAAACCTGATGCGATGATATTACCCTCCTATGATCACTTAATACATACAAGTTGTATATAACCGAGATCGAACAGACAGTTGAATGGGTGAATCTGCCATAAGACCACAACCAAACACGGAATAGGGAATAAGGCAGAAGTCACACATTCCACTGTCTATCGGATTTCAATTTTATCTAACCTTATTGTATATACTGAGTATCACATAGTTAATATCCCTTGGGAAAGTTTAGGAAAAGTATATCTTTATGCAAACATTTAGTTAATACTTATTGTGAATATTCATTATAACCATACTAATACATAGTCAGTCCCGTATAGATCTATACACTAACTCACACTCTCCCTTAAGGAGACTCTGGTTATAATTAAAATTCTAACGGGTACCATGAGTGGTATATCGAGCGGTTCACAATCCTGTATTAATTAGTTACATAAAGTAATCAAAACCTCTTTATTAATAACAAGTAATTTTGTAAAAAGAATCATTGGTTCCATAAACTATACCTATTATATTTTATAACTTTATTTCCATGATTTTAATAAGTTTCATGTTTTCATACATAATAATGATAAGAAAAACATTATATTTTAACACACAAAATTTACTATGTTTTGCTTATATTCCCCCCTAAAAACATTAAAAATCTTGGAAAAATATGGGGTTATGAACTCACCTTATGTTGGGGATTCCATAGAAGATTTGGTATAGGACGTTAGCTCCAGAAGTGAAGTCTTGCTAACAAAACGAGTCCTAAACACAATTCATATAATATATATGTATCCTATTAATGAATATAATCATAAGAATGATGGGGAATCAACCTAATTTGCAAGTTTAACTTACAAATAAGGGTGTTAGAAACAAAGCTTGAAGAATGCATGTTGTTCACGGCCAGCTGGGTGTTCACGGTCCAAGAACACTCGATGCTCTTAAGTTTACGGCCCAATTGGGTGTTCACGGCCCAAGAATCTTGAAGAAGGAAGAACACTTGAAGATCCTAAGCAAGTTCCCTTGAATATTAAGAGAAGAAGGATGATATTTGAGAGAGAAAGGGGTGTTTTAGGTTGAAGATCTAAAGAGAAAAGAAGGTGTTTTTTCGGCCAAGAATGAAGAAGTGAGGTAAAAGTCAGTCTTACTTCTATATATAGGGAAGAGTGTGGGGTCCGAAGGTTTCACGGCCCGAGGACTGTTCACCGCCGAATATGATTTCACGGCCGCAAACCGAAGGTTTGCGGTCTGAAGCAATACCATGGTCGAGAACCGAAGACTGATTACAGCCACGAAGGGTTTGCGGTCCATGTGAGGTTTACGGCTGCGAGACTTCTTGGTTTTTTAATTTCTACACTTCTATTTTAAACAATACCTCAAATATAAGGTCCCAAATCAAATCTAGAATCTAAATCTACTTAAAAATAAGATAGATCAAAACGGGAAGTTTGACTTTTATTGGTGTAAAATTTTCGGGTTGTCACATCATCCCCCCGATAAAGGGAATTGCGTCCCGAAATTCGAATTCTGAGTGGCTAGTAGGAATTGGGAAAGAAGTGAGTATGAAGGTTTGATTTACTTAACTATGTTTATCTAACTGGTAAGATATCCATTCGTTGTTCTAGGCAGCTTTTTTCCTAAAGCTCATAGTAGGATTTATACCTGATCCATCTATCATTACCTCGTGTATACAAGTTATATATATATATATATATATATATATATATATATATATCTATATATATACATATATATATATATATACATATATATATATATATATATATATATATATATATATATATATATATATATATATATATATATATAAGATTAATAGGATGGTCGGATGTACGACTCTGCCCTAGGTTCACAACCAGAGAAGGAACATGAGATAGGGCGGAAGCACACATCCTAGGTCTATAAAATCTTAATTATATGCCACTCTCGCATATACACTTAACAGTGATAGGTTAATCGTATTTGTCCTTAGCCTCTGTGCTTGAACTCGACTTGCTGCATATGTGGTAATTTCAAAAAGGTCTGCAGGGAATACTTCGGGATGTCACAGACTTTCAGAATAGCCTTGGTGTTTTTCACTTTAAGTTTCTTGTGTACAGAATAAGTTAGGAAGACGTGGTACCCCTCACATGGGTACTTATAAGGTTTTGAAGCGAGAGACGATTCTGAGGTTCGTATCTAGTTTATTGTTATGAGTGACAGAAGTTTCGTTAGTCAGTCGTTTAAGGCAAAGGGTCATTACGTGGTATAGGAAATTAGTATGGTGAGGACCAAACCAATCAGAACTTCTTATCGTAACGGTTGTTAAGTCGATTAGGAAAAAGTGTTTGTTTTATCCTTTTTAGTACTAGCAGTACAAGTGTTCTGATAATTAAAAATAATTAACTTTCTTAATATAATCCCTACTAGGTCACTCTATAATCGCTTGGTGTATACAAGTCATGTATAATTAAGATTGGAAAGACAATTGACTGAGTGACTCTGCCCTAAATCCACAACCAGACAAGGAACAGGAAGTAAGGCGGAATCACTCACTCTAAGCCTACAAATCTTAATTATAAATTTCTCTAATGTATACCCTAAGCCATCATAGCTTACCTGCAAGGGTTCTTAGTTTTTATATGAATGATATGTTTTGTTCGAACGAAAGTGTAATTTATAATTATTTATAAAAAGTTTTAAGTTTTAAATATTGTTATTGGAAAAACGTATCGCTGTTCACAGGGGTTCCGAGATAGTTTCTCCTGCGGTAATCATCATCACTCTTCCATCCCCGCCAGTATTCTTAGTTATTGGACAATCCCTCTTCAAGTGTCCAATTTCACCGCACTTATAACATGCCGAGTTTACTACAATACCGAGGACTTGGTTGAGGGGTTGTGCCGGTGCTCTACAGAAACGGGAAGTATGCCCTTTCCTGTTACAATTTCTGCAGTGTAACTCTCGACATGCTCCATAATGATGGAAGCTACACTTGTTGCATTTTGGCGAATCCCCGCATATTGTTGTGTTGGCGTTGGCATGGCAGGTGTTGTGACAACATGAACAACAACTATCTGTTGTCTTTTCGAGGCCTTATGTGTTGAAATCCTTTTCTTCTTGTTCCCAGACTTTCATTTATAGTCGTCCTCTTTTGTTGGCTTAGGAACTGGGGTAATTATTCCTTGACGAACCCCATGGTTCACGAGTGTCTGTGCCAAACGCTTGGCACTGTCAAACGAGAGAGGTTTTGCAGTTATTAGGTTTCCTTGAATCTGAGGAGATAATCCCCAGATGTATCTTTCTATCTTCTTGCTCTCCGGGAGTAACCATCCCGGGGCATACGTACCGCTAGATCACTAAATCTGTTAGTGTAGGCTACTATGTCTGAACCTTTCATGGTAAGCTCCCACAACTCTTGCTCCAGTTTTTGTATTTCACCACTCAGGCAATACTCCTCTAACATCATTGTTTTTAAGCTTTCCCAGCCCATTGAGTTTGCCACTGTAAGGGTTAGTGATTTGACATGGCCATTCCACCATGTCAGGGCCCTACCGGAGAAAGTGCAGACAACAAACTTGACTTTTCTCCCTTTTGGGCACGTGCAAATTTCGAAAATCGATTCTGTTTTCTCAAACCATTGCATTAGAGCAATGACTCCTCCATTTCCACTAAAGGACTTCGGTTCGCAAATCATGAAGTCTTTATATGTACACTCCTTAGGGTGTCCGTGGTTATTTTCGTTGTTAGATGGGTTGGCACAACTTCCCGTCCCATTGATACCACTTGTGTGGATATGAGACATGAAGGCTGTTATGGTAGCAGTCACCGTAGCCTGGAACATAGCGGGGTCATATTATGGAGGTGGTGGTGGTGGATTTTTTGTCGTGTTGTTATTACACATGATATATCTACGAGGCGGCATCTTTCTGACATAAAGTTTAAAGATGAAAGGTTGGTAAGATATCGGTGGTAGTTATGAATGTCATAAGTATTGTAGTTTGAGAGTATCATGTTCCGAAAAGGTTTTGTAATCAATTCATAATAGAAGTTTATGTGAAAAATAAACTTATGAATTTTCAACAGTGACTACCCTCACTGAAATTTTGTGACTTGATTTGCAGTTATTAGTTGTGATGATAGACGTGATAAACTTAACACATAGTGTGAGTAGTGTAGTCACTAACCCACTAAGTTATATTAGTTTCTTAGCTACTAGTGTGACGTATATGGTGCTCTCTAGTTTGTTTATGATAGGGTAAGGTTTGTTAACGGTTTCTCTAGTGCCTTTCTCTTCATCCGATCCTTTCTCGGAATCCTCTTTGTGAACTCTCTTTTAGTTCTACCTCAACTCCTCTGTTGACTCTTGTAATAGAGTGGGTACATCTACCTATGTCGTTCGTGTGAGAATGAGAATATCTAAAGAATCTATGAGGTTAATAAAACATTTTTATTAAAATAAACTTTTACAAGGATGATCCTTACCAAGTCTTTCTATAATCACTTAGTGTGTACATATTATATATAATTCAAATCAAATAGACCTTCGAATAAGTGATCCTACTCTAAAACCACATCTAAACAAGGAAAAGGAAGTAGAGCGAAAATCACAAATTCTAAGTCTATAAAATCTCAATTATATATAGCCTTATGTATACACTCAGTAATTATAATCTTACCAGTAAAGGTCTTTTAGTTTTCACATAAGTTAATTATTATACCTAAACTACTCCTATAGTATTTTAACTTTATGTTTTGTTCTAGTATTTCTTTATATATAGGGTTGGTAAGTTTTAGACTTGCTGCAACACCACTATCACTCCCAAACACATGTTGGTCGTATCTCAAATAAATATAGTTGATTAGGTTATATTTATTCCAGATATGATTACATAACTGTCCAGGTTTGATTGTAGTGTCCAACATCCAAATACTTTTGTTTTGTTCTTCTTGTGATATTTGTTCTAGTATATATATATATATATATATATATATATATATATATATATATATATATATATATATATATATATATATATATATATATATATATATATATATATATTTGCATATATGTATACTTTTATAAAAATATTGTTATATTTTAAAAGTAAACTTTTAGTCAGAGCACTTCGGCCCCATTATATTTATAGTTGTATATCTTTTATAGGTTGATATACTTAGTTCACTATAAACAATGCTCTGATACCAATCTGTCACACCCCCAAACCAGAACGGCGGAAACGTCCGGGGGTGGGTGACTTCATGTTAAGTATCACAACACATGCATCATAGTAATCAAAGTAACAACAACCATCATATTGATAATATAATATTTACATTGTATTCAAAACATTACTTGAATAATATTAAAAGTACAACAAAAGTTAAGACGTAAAACTCCGTCTTCGCAGCGCCTGAGAGGGTACCTGTCTACTAACGATCCTGAGAATACAAGTGGTTTGAAAAAGTGTCAACATTAAAGTTGGTGAGTTCATAAGTATTTTTGTTATAAAAAGTCTACTTTTGTTCTTTGGAAAAGTTCGCATGTTCCTCCAGCAAATCCTATATTTTCTTTAGTAGAATGGTAACCACAATAGTTTCTTCGACAATCACTTAGTTTATACTAACTATATATAACCCAATATCGAACGGACAGTTGAATGTGTGAATCTGCCCTAAGTCCACAACCAAACAAGGAACAGGAAATAAGGCGAAAGTCACACATTCCACTGCCTATCAGATATTATTTATATATAATTCTGATGTATAAACTAAGGAATTATAGAATTAACTATTAAAGGTCCTTTATGTTATACTAGTTTAATAATAAGTATTAAACCTTTTGTAAATAAGTTTCTAGTTCCACTTACTCTATTGCAAAACATTGTTTACAACTATAATTGTTATTGTTTTCAGAAAGTTCAATCGAAAACGGTTTACCTTTAAAATAAAGATGTTTAACATAGAAAATCCTATATTTTCTATAAAACCGGTTGGTAGTCTTAATCGTTCCAAGACCGAAAAGCACAAGTATAATTAATATACTTACTTTAATAATATCTAGTTTTGTTGATAAGTTAAACTGGATAAAGACTTGGTTGCCCTGAAAACGTGATGCGACGATATTACCCTCCTATGATCACTTAATACATACAAGTTGTATATAACCGAGATCGAACAGACAGTTGAATGGGTGAATCTGCCCTAAGCCCACAACCAAACAAGGAATAGGAAATGAGGCAGAAGTCACACATTCCACTGTCTATCGGATTTCAATTTTATCTAACCTTATTGTATATACTGAGTATCATATAGTTAATATCCCTTGGGAAAGTTTAGGAAAAGTATATCTTTATGTAAATAATTAGTTAATACTTATTGTGAATATTCATTATAACCATACTAATACATAGTGAATATTCTATACACTAATACATAATGAATATACTTATTGTGAATATTCTATACACTAACTCACGCTCTCCCTTAAGAAGACTCTCGTTATAATTAAAATTCTAACGGGTACCATGAGTGGTACATCGAGCGGTTCACAATCCTGTATTAATTAGTTACATAAAGTAATAAAAACCTCTTGATAAATAACAAGTAATTTTGTAAAAATAATCTTTGGTTCCATAAACTATACCTATTATAGTTTATAAGTTTATTTCCATGATTTTAACAAGTTTCATGTTTTCATACATAATAATGATAAGAAAAACATTATATTTTAAAACACAAAGTTTACTGTGTTTTACTTGTATTCCCCCCTAAAAACATTAAAAAGATTGAAAAAATATGGGGGTATGAAGTCACCTTATGTTGGGGATTCCATAGAAGATTTGGTATATGACGTTAGCTCCACAAGTAAAGTATTGCTCACAAAACGAGTCCTAAACACGATTCATATAATATATATGTATCCTATTAATGAATATAATCATAAGAATGATAGGGAATCGAACTAATTTGCAAGTTCAACTTACAAATAAGGGTGTTAGAAACAATGTTTGAAGACTGCATGTTGTTCATGGCCAGTTGGGTGTTCACGACCCAAGAACACTTGATGTTGTTGAGTTTACGGCCCAATTAGGTGTTCACGGCCAAGAATCTTGAAGAAGGAAGAACAATTGAAGATCCTAAGCAAGTTCCCTTGAAGATTAAGGGAAGAAGGATGATATTTGAGAGAGAAAGGGGTGTTTTCGGTTGAAGATCTAGAGAGAAAAGAAGGTGTGTTTTTGGCCAAGAATGAAGAAGTGAGGTAAAAGTCAGTCAAACTTCTATATATAGGGAAGAGTGTGGGGTCCGAAGGGTTCACGACCCGAGGACTGTTCATAGCCGAAGATGAGTTCACGGCTGCAAACCGAAGGTTTGCAGTCCGAAGCAATATCATGGCCGAGAACCGAAGACTGATTATGGCCGCAAAGGGTTTACGGTCCATGCGAGGTTTGCGGCTGCGAGACTTCTTGGTTTTTAATTTCTACACTTTTATTTTAAACAATACCTCAAATAAAAGGTCCCAAACCAATTCTAGAATGTAAATCTACTTAAAATAAGATAGATCAAAACGGGAAGTTTGACTTTTATTGGAATAAAATTTTCGGGTTGTCAAAAAAGGGCTCAAAATGAGAGAGAGAGAGAGAGAGAGAGAGGGGGGGGGGAGAGAGAGAGAGAGAGAGAGAGAGAGAGAGAGAAAGAGAGGGAGAGAGAGAGAGACGGATTTAGGGTTTCTTAGATCTCAAGGAGACTGAGAGTGAGAAAACCCTAGCCTCCTCATTCCTTTAAATAAGGAGCAAAATTCGTAAAATATGGTTTGTTACTTTCCAGCTGCCACACCATGGCATATATCACCACTCTATGGCGACTTAAATGAAACATGCAGCCTGATCTTGACTCACCATTTCGTAGTGCCTCCCCACGACATTGTGACAAACCTTAATATGCCAAAAATTTAAAAATAAGTACCTCCGGATCTGGGTGTTACACATCCTTCATCATTCTATTCCTAAATCACCTGACCCAATCTTTTTTAGCGAATATCGTCCAATCAGCCTACTCAGATGTGCAACAAAATCACAACCAAACTCTTAGCTGAAAGATTAAAGTTGGTTACCTCATATGTGATTAATCACACTCAAACAACATTCATCAAGGATCGAAATTTTTTTGGAGGACCACTAATCATCAATGAATTCATGTTTCAGCTTCAAAAAACAAAACTAAAGCATTCATGTTCAAGGTTGATTTCAGAATGCATGAGATTGCCTCAAATGGGGATTTTTTTGTGATTGTATTTTGATGTGTTGTATTTGACTTTTTATAGAAACATATATTTCAGTACGATAGTGAGTTTTGTGTTAATGCGATCGTGATCGTATTGACTTACCTAGAATCGTAGTTGTTTGTTTGTTATGGTTGAGAGTTGTAGATTTTCTAATTGTCCTGGCCTTATATGTTAGTGCTCAACTTCTTCCTTATCTCGTATATAAGGCGAGTTCATTGAAGGTCGGGAGTATCGATCTAACAATATTTAGACTCAATCATGTCAAAACTGAAGTTTGGGGAAAATGGCAACAACTGAATCATGGAGTTGTTGGATTAGGTGTCTAAGCCCATAACTATAATTGGTATGTATTTGATTTGATAGTAGCATGGTCCTTTTGGGTTGCCTTCACCATAGCAACTTGACAGGATGAATTTCGGAGAAATAGGTTAATAAATGATTTGTCAATATATTAATTAGAAATCATATTATTCAATTAGTATTAATCAGAAATTAATTTTGGGATTAAAGGAACTGAGGGAAAGTACGGGGACTGGTTTTGCAAATCAATGATAGTTGCAAAATTAGGTTGCTGGACTCCCTTACATGGAGTGGACGAAATCTATAGGAGGCCCTATATAATTTTATCCAAGGCTTCTAGCAAGGAGGTCCATGGACTGCTTAAGGCCTAAACAATCAGATTAGGGTTTCCACCTGAAAGTCCTAGCAGCCTCAGCTATAGGGATATCAAAAAGTCCCGTGGGGACCCCGTCCCGTTTGGGGGATTTTTTTTTTAAAAATTTGGGGGGGGGGGGGGACGGGGGCGGAGGCAAGGTTAACCCCGTTTTAATTTCGGGGGCGGGGACGGGGATAGGCAATCCCGTCTCGAAACCCCCATGGGCACCCCGGTAATAAATTACACATATATTTACATATATTAATTATATAAATATAATAAACAATAACATGATTTTGAGCTTCCAAAATTCATCAAAAAATATGTTTTAAAGTTGTTAGTATAATGTTTTTAAGATGCCATAATTTTTTTATTTTTAAAATGTAAAATTCTGCTATAAATAATTATTTGTTACCTAAAAAATTGCTTCTTTTAGCCTAAATAGCTTCTTTTAGCCCAAAAAAACATCCCAAAATCAATCGGGGGCGGGGGTAATAAAGGGGATTCGGGGGCGGGGGCGGGGGTAGGAAGGCTGAACATTTCGGGGGCAGGGGCGGGGACGGGGGAACGGGGAAATTTCGGGGGCGGGGGCGGGGAATGCACGCCCCGTCCCGTTTGCCCCCGTTGACATCCCTACTCAGCTATATGAAGAACCCCTTGGCATGTGATTTTTGGGCTATGCATTCTAAGAAAAAACCCTAGCCGAAAATTATAGTGTTCTACCCTCTCTCTCACTCATCCTTTTCTATTGGTGTTTGTGACTTCATTAGAGGTGCAAAACTTTAGGCACTAGAGCTTTCAAGAGTCAAGATCATCCGTGGAATTCTTGTTATTACGAGATAACAAGTAAGGTAATATTCTAACCCTGGATTTCATATAGATATCGAAAATTATATGCTAGTACTAGGGTTATTGCTTTGGAACTTCTATTTGCATGTCTAACTAGAGAAAAACATAGATCCAAAGCAATTACGGTTGCATGAACACATAGGAATGTTGTTTTGCTCAAAACCCATCAGTGGTATCAGAGCCTAGGATATTTTTCTATTATATTTGATGCAATAGTGATTCGTCCAAACCAGAAATCAAAGCAGATTCAGAATCTGGTTGATGAACTTGACGAGTTGGATGAACTCGACGAGTCTCTGCCCTGACTCGACGAGTTGACTCGTCTGTTAATAGATTTTTCGAATTTTTGATTTTATTAAATGGTAATCTGATTTCCTTATCTAAATAGATGGATTTAGTCAAATTTTTAAGATAATGACAAATTATATGACTAACTAATTACTAAAATTTGATCTAGTAATTTTGAAAAAGTTTCAAATTGCACCCTTCAAGTTTTGGAATTTAAAATTTAATTAAAAGTTTAATTTAGAAATAATAAATCCTAAAACCCTAGTATTTTAAAATTCTAAAATACACCCTTATACTATTATAATATTAAAAGATATACATATATATATATATATATATATATATATATATATATATATATATATATATATATAAGATGAGTCAGTGTTACCATTAGTAGGCCTCATTCACGAAGTTGGTCTATAAGGGGTGTTTAAGGAAGCGGCCTATAAAATGACTGCCATTGGGTATCCATTCTTACCCACCGCACTCTTTACTAGTGGATGGTCGTTAGCCGAACGGGTAGGATAAGACATTAATTCCCTCATTAATAAGTATAATGACAAAGATAAAGTAACTAAATGATTTTATAAATTCTCAATCTTAGTTACTTTAGGAAAATGTGAATTTGATGCATACACACGAAATTGCACATCGCACCTTGTCAAGTCGTTAGTGGAGCGTGTGCAGTTAACCAGCACACTAACTTGGACTAACAAGGGTGGAAATGGGTAGCTCGTAAATTGTCATAGATCAATGGAGCTTGTGTGTTTAGCCGGCACATTAATTAGGTGGTAAATGGCATTGAGATACCAAGCTAATTTGCATGGTTATTCACACCTTGTTTGTGATCCTCGGTATCCCAGTCACAAACTTGAAGGGCATAATCGAGATTAAACATGCCATTGAATAGTTCAATGAATCTCAAAGAATCTAAGAGTTTCATTTCATTTAAAACCTAATTCTTTTAATTTCGTTTTTCGTGGTGGAATTGGTAAATCGTCATTTACCTACCTTCAAATAATTTACAATTGGATTACGACATCCCTCTTCCGAATTGTGAATTATTGTGTTGGGTCCTAGCCTTAATATTTCATTTTGGGTGTTATATTAAGGATTCCTTATCTAATCAAAACTTTATCCTTCTTCTTTTGAAGATGTCTACCTCAAACAACGTTTCCGGTTCCTCCAACAACAACTCCAATAACTCTTTCTCTCTCTTGAACATTTGTGCGAGGATCACTTTCGATGGTTCCAATTTCAATGATTGGATCCATAACATTCGAATGGCATTGCGCTACGAGGACAAAGAATATGTCCTCGACAAAGCGTTGAAAGAGATTGATGAGTCCAAAGCGACTCTGAAAGAAATAGCTGAGTATGAGGCTCACTACAAGGATGCTACTAAGGTGTCCTGTATTATGGTAGCCACCATGACTCCTGAGCTGCAGCGGTTCTACGAGGACTACTGGCCCTACGATAAGTGCAAGGATTTGATGGAAAAGTACCATCAAAGAGCGCGTCAAGAGAGGTACGAGATAGCCACCTCGTTCATCACCACCAAAATAAGGGATGGAGAGTCCATCACGACCCACCTATAAAGAATGCAGAGGTATGTGGATCGTTTGCTGAAGTTGAATGTAAACTTTGACAAAGAGTTGGCTATTGACATATTCCTACACTCTTTTCCTCCTTGCTATGATCAGTTCAAGATAACTTATCATATGAGCAATGAGGAAGTCACATTGAGCAAGCTCCAAGGTCTGCTAAGAATTGTTGAAAGTGGATTGAAAGGGAAAAGTTTCGAATCCACTCCTACTCCTGCTGCTTCCCCCTGTCCTGACTAATGGACATGGAAAGGGGAAAAAGAGGAAAGCTCCCTCTAATAACTGGAAGGGAAAGTGTCATCATGGATCTTCTTCTAGTGGATCCAAAGCTAAAATCGGTTATTCCCATCCCTCCTCCGATCTGAAAGTAGCAACGTGCTTCTACTGCCACGAAAAGGGGCATTAGAAGAGAAGCTGCTCGAAATACTTGTAGGACATCAAGGATGGGAAGATAAAGCCCACCTTCGCATGTATTTATACTATTCTGTCTAATAACTCATCACATGCTAGTTCTTGGGTCCTTGATACAGCATGTGGTTTTCACAGTTGTTCTGATTTGCAGGGGCTAAGAAGAAGTAGGGATGTGGAGCATGGGAAGATGAACCTGATAAAGGGACATAGGAAGTCGTCTCCTGTAACCAAGACCAACGTTTAGTCTTTAGTGATTAATAGTGGGTTAGGGTTAGATTTAAATGATTGTTGCTACTCGTCAGAGATGACGAGGAATATTATTTCCTTTCATGGTTTGAACAGACAAGGCTTTAGATTTTCGTTTAATAATGAAATTGGTTCTATTAATGCTAATTATAATGGTTTATTTTATTTTGAAGCATTGCCTTGTAATGGTGTATATGAAACTGTGATGGTTATAGATAACTTAGGAAATAATGTGTTGCATATTGATTCGTCTAATGGTATAGACAAGGCATGCTTGTGGCATTGTCGTCTACGACATGCTTGTGGCATTGTCGTCTACGACATGCCAACAAGAAGCGCACAACCCAACTCCAAAAGGATGGAGTGTTGGAGTCATTTTACCTAAAGTCAGATGACACGTGCAAGTCTTGTTTGCTTGGAAAGATGACTAAATCACCTTTCACTGGTACTTGTGAAAGAGGTGAGGGATTGATGGATCTCATACACACAGATGTGTGTGGACCCTTCAGATCTACCACAAGGGATGCAAACCGCTTCTATGTGACTTTTATTGATGATTATATCAGATATGGATATATCTACTTAATCAACTATAAGTCAGAAACCTTTGAAAAGCTCAAAGAGTTTAAGCAAGAAGTGGAGAATCAATTGGGCAGGAATATAAAGATGCTTAGATCCGATAGGGGTGGTGAGTATCTTAGTATTGATTTCCACGGCTATCTTAAGGAATGTGGAATTGTTTCACAATTGACGCCTCCAAGGACACCACAACTTAATGGTGTGGATGAGAGGCGTAATCGAACCTTGTTGTACATGGTTCGTTACATCATGATTCGACTTCTCTACCAAGCTCATTCTGGGGTATGCCTTAGAGACTGCCGCCCATATCCTTAATTTAGTCCTAACTACGAAGGTTGCTAAAACACTTCACGAGATGTGGACAAGTAAAGTTCCCTCGTTGGCACATATCAAGGTTTGGGGTTGTGAAGCTTTTGTAAGACAAGAGACTCACGACAAGCTTGAACCTCGAAGTGAGCAATTTATTTTCATCGACTACCCACATAAATCCTTTGGATATCTTCTCTACAGACCTAATGACAACGTGTTCTTCGTAGCAAGAATAGGAGTTTTCCGCGAGAAGAAACTCATATGCCAAGAGGACAGTGGGATGACAATTGATCTTGAAGAGATTCAAGAATCAAGCGATGTAGGAACTTCTAACACTAGCGCTCAACCTGAGGAAGAGATTCCTGTTTAACCTATTGACGAGTCATTACCTCTTATATGTTCCACTCGGGTTAGAATAACATCGGAGTTTTATGGTTTCCATTTTACTACAGATGGTGATACGTTTATCAGTGATAGTACACTGGTAAATTTGGATAAGCCTTCTAGCTACAAGGAATCCACAGCGGGCCCTGAGTCTATAAAATGGAAAGAGGCAATGGACATCGAGATCCAGTCCATGTATGACAATCAAGTTTGAAACTTGGTTGGCAATGTACCAGGTTGAAAGATAGTTGGGTGCAAATGGATCTTCAAGAAGAAGACCGACATGGATGGTAAGGTGCACACGTTCAAGGTACGGCTGGTTGCAAATGGATTTACTCAAACCCCAGGCGTTGACTATGATGATACATTCTTGCTGGTGGCCAAGATCAAGTCTATTAGGATTATGTTAGCCATCGCTGCGTTTCATGATTATGAAATATGGCAGGTGGATTTCAAGACCACTTTCGTTAATGGGAAGCTGGCTGAAGATGTTTATATGTGTCATCCAGAAGGTTTTGTGGATGCTAAATACCCCAATAGAGTGTGCAAGATTGAGAAATCCATTTATGGATTGAAGCAAGCATCTCGCAGATGGAATATTTGCTTCAATGAAAAAGTCAAAGAGTTTTGTTTCTCTAGGAGTGAGGACGAGTCCTGTGTATATGTCAAAGCTAGTGGGAATATAGTTAGCTTTCTGGTATTGTATGTCGATGACATACTGCTCATAGAAAACAACGTTCCAACCTTGCAGGAGGTTAAGTCCTGGCTTGGGAAGTGTTTCACTATGAAGGATCTGGGACAGGCTGCTTATATTCTGAGGATAAGGATTTTGAGAAATAGGAGTAAAAGTGTAACACTAGTCAAAATAGGTCAATAACAATCACATGTCATTATAACAATCATCTAATGTGATTTTGTTAAACAAGTAATGTGATAAACTTACTATGTAGTTCATGATAAATTCTTATACAAATATAAACTTTCATACATACTTTATAGTATAAATCAAATTATACGTCCATACGATTCCAAAAATATAGAGAACGTCAAAATTTGGCTTCGCGTGAAGAAGTTATGATAAACTCTAACACTATAAAACCTCTATAACAAGAAGAAATTAAAATAGGCTTAGAATTAGCTATTGGAATCTAAAAGAAAGTTGTAGTACTCGTAAATACCTGCGTGTGGATATAAAGAACGTCCAAAACGGAGTTCGTATGCAAAAGTTATGACCTTCCGAAGTTACAGCTGTCTGAGAGCATGACACGTGTCAGAAACCCTAATCTGACTAGACTCACGACGTGAGCATAAAAAGTCACGACATGAGGAGTCAAACCACCACATTTTGAAGCTAGAAGACTACGGAACGATAACCCAAAAGCTCATGACGTGAGAAAGGTTTTCTCACGACGTGAGGACGCTGTAGGACACTAATCGAGCCTAGAAAACACCTGGGAAGACTATGGGATGACTCTTGTCATAGCTCACGACGTGAATCTATCATTCCCACGCCGTGAGGGACAAAAATCAGCCTATAAATAGCAAGTTCGGCCATAATCTTTGCTTACACCATTTCTCTTCTCTCTCTCTCGTTTGCTGAAGCCGTTTCGCTTCCCGAGCCCGGTGATCGCGAACCGTTGACTGTTTTCACTTAGATTCTATCGAAGCACGATATTAAGGTGAGTATTAAGGCCCTACTTTCTAATATTTTCAGGGGAAAACGCATGCTAAATATTGAATAAAAGTTAATATTATGTTTTTATGATAGTATGTTCGTAACAACATATATAGTTATATCAACCGGGATATAGTTGTTTTGCCTCATATATACCTAAAGTATATATGATATTTTTATAACATACCACTATCGTAAACTTGTTAGCATGTTATTATACTGATGTAGATCATGAGTTATACTTAGTATTCTATATATATGTTGTGTGCAATATAGTTCCAGAGTTATACTCAGAAGTTCTATATGTTAATTAATAAGTATGTTGTTATTGTTGGTTTTATGTCAAGATAAAACCAGGTATGTTATATGTTGTTGTTATTGGTTTTATGTCAAGATAAAACCAGGTATGTTATATGTTGTTATTATTGGTTTTATATTAAGATAAAACCTGGTTTCTTTGCTCCAATTATAGCTGTTGTACCGCCTAAAGTATTGCGAACTTAGGAGTAATGTTTAAAAGCATAGTCTAGTAACTTAGGGTTTTAGACACGAAAATGCTTTTGTTGTTAGACCTATAGGAAGCCGACAAAGTCTACATGAGTTATTGTATTCATCATCTAAGATTGGGGATCTTAGTGAAAGTCCTCTGACCTGTATCCGTTAATCCCGTGTGAGCGTGACAACGCCACCCGTGGTTGCTAGCTACAACCTAACGGTATTCGGGTGACGAACTTGCATAAATTTACTACCTTCTGACGTCAATGAAGTGTGCGGAAACTACGAGAAGGTGTGATCCTTGTACCGCCTCAAGGTGTGATCCTTGTACCGCCGCAAGGTGTGATCCTTGTACTACTGCAATGTGTGATCCTTGTAACTACCACAATGTTTGATCCTTATAACTACCACATGGTGTGATCCTTGTAATAATAATAAGAGGTATAAAACTAAGTCATACAGTCGCAACTACAGACTCATGGTAGCACAAATTTAGAAGCATTATACTTTGTCGACATACAAGTATGAATGTTAAGTATAAATTTCTCAAAGACTTATACTCTAAGTATAAGAATCTAGTAGGTATATTACTTGTATATTAAGTAGACCACTATACCTAATCTACTTACTCGTATAGAATTAAAATACATTATACGTAGCGGTTTTACTCGTATGGAATTGAAATAGATTTATACATAGCGGTTTTACTCAAATAGAATTGAAATAAGATTTATACGAAGCAACCTTAGTTTGTATGGGATTACAAACATTTGTATGAGACTTATAGGTATACTACTTATTTGGTACGTAAACCATTATACCTAGGATATATATATATATATATATATATATATATATATATATATATATATATATATATATATATATATATATATATATATATATATATATATATATATATACATATATATATATATATATATATATATATATATATATATATATATATATATATATATATAGTAAATGTTGGGGAGACAAAACGATACTTCCAAAACTATACTTTTGAATTGAGAAAAAGTACTATTTCTACTCCGAGTCAAAACTTGTGAACTCACCAACTTTATGTTGACGTATTTTAAAATGCATGTGTTTTCAGGAAGTTGATAAATATGATACGAGAAATGACGTTACACCGCCCGGTGTTTCCGCCGACGGCCAAGGTGTGTCAAAAATACTAATTCGACTTAGTCAGAGTACTTACTTGGATAAAGTGCTAAAACGTTTTAGCATGGAGAATTACAAGAAATGGGAGTTACCTATCCAAAGAAATACCAAACTGAGTAAGATTCAGAGTCCGAGTACCGATGCATATATAGCGGAAATGAATCGAGTGCCATATGCTTCCGCCGTTGGCTCGATCATGTAAGCTATGACATGTACTCGCCCTGATGTGGCTTTTGTGTTGAGCATGGTAAGTCGATATCAAGGGAACTTGGGTAAATCTCACTGGATAGTTGTTAATAACATTCTTAAGTATCTGCAAAGAACTAAGGACTGGGTCCTTGTATTTGGTTGAAGTGATGACTTAAGAGTGACAGGGTATAGTGACGTCAGCTGTCAGACTGACAGAGATAACTTCCGCTCTCAGTCGGGCAGGGTGTTTACCCTTAATGGAGGATCAGTGACTTGGAAAAGTTCCAAGTAGGAGACCGTGGCTGATTCAACGTACGAATTAGAGTACATATCTATAAAGGAGCCTATGGATATTTTCTGTACCAGTCATAAAGGAGCCTATGGAGATTTTCTGCGATAATGAAGGAGTGGTTGCCTTAACCAAGGAACCAAGGGATCATGGCAGATCTAGACATATCAACAGAATATACCACTTCATCAGACATCGGGTAGAAGGACTCCTCGTCGTCAAGAGGGTATCGTCAGAAGAGAATCTTGTAGATCCTCTTACAAAGGGTCTGAGTAGGATCAAGCATGTTCAGCATGCGATAAGCATTGGTCTGAAAGATGATATTAGTTTTAATGATTAGATAGATATTTTAGAAACTTGTAGTAGATAAACGTAATTGACATTTTATGATTAAGTAATGGAGGATTTATTTATGAATAAAGTTTACTATCTTGTGTCAATTGTTTACTATTGTTTCCTTTTGAATGTTTTACTTCCTGAATAATTGGATTGTTCAAATTATCCACAGTCGATCATACTTTGGAAGTAAGTAATGAGGCAAGACTGTCATGAATTGGATTGTAGATTGTCTAAGTGCTTACACATGGCAAAGGTTTGTTGCAATGTTCATGAGTACTCCTGAAATAGGATTTGAGTATTGGATTAAGCCCACGCTCATTTGAATTACTTCATGAAATTTATCACGAGTAATTGTGTGACGATAATATCGTATAATATTTAAACCGAGATATATGAGTTGTTGCTTACGAGTTGGTTGTGCATTGATAATGCGTAAACGCATCAGTAACTTGATGTTATAAAACGTGTTGTTGTGTACAATTTTATGAGTGAATAGTACAAGCATATAAGTCAAAGTTTATCTGTTCCTTTTGCCCTAATGGGAAAAGCAATAACTTAGGCCCCTCGATGATTTTTTCTTGACTTATATGTCGGGCACGGTCAAGACTTAATTGATGTGTTCAATTAAGTTCTATGTCATACAAATCAGAAATCGGGAAACAAACTGTTGGACATTGAGAATGATTCTATTCCATGTCTTTGTTCACACGATATCTTGCCGAACGGAGGATTATATGATCCCATATCTAAATGACGCGTCATTGACTAGGTCAGAGTGCGACAGAGGCTTTTGAAAGCTACGATTGCTAATCATATTCTGAAGTCATACTTGCAGTTATAGTTATTAGACATATTGTAACATCCGGATTTCCATGTATCTCGAATTGAGTATTTATTTTGAGTTGAGAAGAGGGACTCGACGAGTTGACGCCTAAACTCGTCGAGTAGGATCGCAATTGATGACTTTGATTAATGAACGGACTCGACGAGTCGGTGAGGAAACTGGACGAGTCCGCGCTGTTGGCAGAAACCCTAAAATTTTCGGCCTGAGCCCTATTTAAAGGCCTTTATAGCCTTCAGTGGCGGCCACCATTCCATCAGAGAGAACCCTAGCATATTTGAGCGCAGATAGAGAGAGAGAGAGAGAGAGAGAGAGAGCCATCTTGATCCTTTTGTTGTGATTTTGCTTAGGAGGAGGAGTGATTCATCAAGAAGGACCTGAAGAGGTTGTTATTCTGAGACTTTCAAGCAAGGAGGCTTCACTTTGAGGTTGCATTTCGACCCTTTTCTTCTTTATTGTGTAGGCTTCTTGCATCAAGGGTTTCTTACCCCTTTTCTTGAGTTGAAGCAAGAGCATGAGAGGTCCCAATGTGAAATAGACCATAGATCTGGATCTTGAGAGGTCCAGAGAGCCCCCAACATCCAGCTTTATGCAGTTCCATCTTGAGTTTTAGAGCATGGTTGTCATTTTAGGGCTGAATCATCATATAGAGCCATATGAGTGTTGCATGAGCATAAAGTTTGGACCTGTACACAACTTTCGAGGGTTAGGAGGCTAGATCTATAGGTTAGAGAAACAGATCTGACCTCAGAAGGTCGTTTGACCATTTTCATGGAAGAAACTCGCCGAGTCCATGAGCGGACTCGACGAGTCGGATCGTGTTGCACCACGGTTCGTGTTCGTGGGTAACCCGTCGGAGAAAGGTTGACTCGACAAGTCGAGTGAGGCATTGGAAGGATTCAGAGGACATGCATGGACTCGCCGAGTCACCCGAGTGCACTCGACGAGTCTGGTCAAAGTTTGACCGTTGACTGGGGTTGACTTTTAGGGTTTGGTCAACATTTGGACATTGGACCAATAGAGGGGTGAAATGGTCTTTTTCCCTTCTGAGAGAATATAGGGAGTGACTAGTCTAACCTTTGAGAACCGTATTAATTAGAGATAATTAATTTATGTGAGTAGGCGGAGGCTAGATCAGATATTCGGGTTCGAGGCTTTCCGAGATTACCCGGGGTGAGTCTTCTCACTATACATTACCTAGAGTGGTAACTATGTGCAGACCGGAGGGTATTATGTGTTATGTGTATGTTGAGCTTATGTGCTTGTGATATATGTATGCTATGTGTTATATAGACCGGACCGGAGGGTCCTACGATTTAGACCGGACCGGAGGGTCCAACGATTTAGACCGGACCGGAGGGTCCAACGAGCTAGACCAGACTGGAGGGTCCAACGAGCTACGGGACTGGAGGGTCCCGCTGAGACACATTGACCGAAGGGTCATACCGAGTTATAGCCTCGAGTGGCTTGTGTGTTGTATGTGGTATTTTGGGGAACTCACTAAGCTTTTATGCTTACCGTGTTATGTGTTATGTGTTTCAGGTACCAGTCAGGATCGCGGGAAGGCGCCGGCATGATTTGTTCACACTGGCAGAGATTATGTTTTGAGATTATGGGATATGTTTTATTATGATAACATTTGATTGTGGGATTCTGGGAACAATGTATATGTTTTTATTATGTTGGAAAATGAAAAAAATTGTTTTGAAAATTTACGTCGTTACAAGTTGGTATCAGAGCCTTGGTTTGAGGGATTTGGATGCACCTTCGGGCGTATCCGAACTCAAACTGAGGATTTGAGGAATTTTTTTATAAAAGAAACAATTTTTCCAACAAGAGTAAAAAGGTTTTGATAAAAGTAGAAGCGGAGCAGTGTGTACAATCAGCCAGCACCCGAACGGTGATTTTCCAATATACCCTTACATTATGTGTTATGAGATATTAAGTGACGAGCTATGCATGCGAGAGTAGGCTAGGTAATCATATTTAGGACAAGAGTGGGCCTGATTTGTGATGCCTTAGCCTAGGAGTTCTGCTACTATGAGATACTTCGGGAGTGAGTAGGTAGCAGCGAGGAGCTTATGAGTGGTCTACTGGAGGGTAGCCTGAGTTTAGTGAGATATAGAGTACTTGTGATCTGGGATCCTAGGAGGAGGACTTGGGGTGAATACCAATGCGTTGTGGAAGGTAGTATAGGGCCCGTACTACTGGAAACACCGGATTGGTGAGCAGTCCAAGTAGGAATCCTTAGGATACTAAGGAACAAGTAGGGTTGAGTATCGATTGCGAGTATACTTGAGCGAGTCTCTGATTTCCTTTGTGTTGTATTTCAGAGACATCATGGTTGGGACGCGACACAACCCAGGAGGCAGTGGTACCAGTGATGAGGAGATTCGCAGGTTGATTCATGAGGAGGTGGCCGCAGCTATTCGAGCTGAGATTCCTGAGATGTTTGGGTCTATCAAGACCACTTTGATCGAGACGTTTGACGAGCGGTATGCTTCTCTTACCGAGGCTACTGTTGCTGCAACCACCGCAGCCGTTGCCGCTGCCAGGCCACAGGTGGGTGACTCGTTGCTGTATAGAGAGTTCAGCAACACGAAGCCACCAGAGTTTGATGGGACTCAGGATCCGATAGCCGCGATGAGGTGGATCTCTGACATTGAGGGATGCTTCTACACGTGTTCTTGTCCGGAGCATCTGAGAGTTCGGTTCGCACTGAACCAGCTTCGCATGGGAGCGAAGGACTGGTGGAAGTTTGTTACGGCAGACTTCACTCTTGCAGAGATTACAGCGGTGACCTGGGAGAGGTTCACCACCATGTTCCGAGATGAGTATGTTCCCCCGGTGGAGAGGGAACGATTGACGCAGGAGTTCTTGTCCCTCAAGCAGGGGACGGAGTCCGTGACTGTGATTACACGAATGTTTCATGAGAGGGCATTGTTTTGCCCTGAGCACGTGTCTACCGAGCAGGCACGTATGAGCCGATATCTGAGCATACTGAGGAGGGACATTCGTGAGTTCGTGGCGAACTCGACATACTGGACATTTGCCGAGCTCCAGGAAAATGCCCGAAAGAGGGAGATTGAGCTAGAGACTCAGGCCAGGGAGGAGGCCGAGTCTCAGAGGAGGGATTGGCGGCCGGTACAGTCTCAGCCGGCGGCCAAGCGGGCAAAGCCCGCTGATTCGAGATCTGGAGGTCCAAAGGGCCGCACTTGCGGGAAGTGCGGCAAGAGCCATGATGGGGTGTGCAGGGCGGGTGTGTGCTACAAGTGTGGTAAGGAGGGGAATATCGCGAGGGATTTCCCTAAGGGATTTTCAGTTTGCTTTCATTGCAACCAGACAGGCAATCGGAAGGCCGAGTGCCCACAGCTACTTCAGGGATCAGTACAGGGATCTGCACCTGCTGCTAGAGCTACCGAGGTCCGGCCAGCAAAGGCCGAGGCACCGAAGGCTCGCGGGAGAGCCTTTCAGTTGACGGCGGAGGAGGTCCGCGCAGCACCCGATGTCGTGGCTGGTATGTATTCTCTATCTATTTATTTTGAGCTTGAGATTTTGTGCTTATATTGTGGTATGCATAGGTACTTTTCTTGTGAATTATGTACCTGCGTTAGTGTTGTTTGACTCGGGTGCGAGTCGATCTTCCGTGTCATTAGCATTTAGTCAGCACATCAGTGTCCGACGAGAGGCGTTGAGTCGACCTCTATGAGTTTCTATAGCTGAGGAGCGAGCGGTTTATGCTACTGATGTGATTCGAGGATGTGTACTCGAGATCTTCGGTGTCGAGTTACCGATAGACCTGGTACCGATTGCGATGGGTGATGTCTGTGTCATCGTGGGCATGGACTGGTTGAGCCGATTTGGAGATGTTATAGACTGCGAGCGACAGTTAGTGACCCTGCGAGACCCTAGTGGGGGAGTGCTAACGATGGCGAGGGCACCAGACATGGGTCAGCATTTTGTTCGGCTGCCAAAGCGAGGCAGAGTTTACAACAGGGCTGCAGCGGGTTTATAGCTTATGTGATGGATAATCGAGTAGCCGCAGAGAGGCCGAATTCGGTTGATGATGTTCCGATAGTGCGTGAGTTCCCGGATGTTTTTCCCGAGGAGTTGTCGGGTGTGCCTCCCGAGAGGCAGGTGGAGTTCCGCATCGATTTGGTTCCAGGGGCAGCGCCTATCGCCAAGGCGCCTTATCACCTTGCGCCACCAGAGATGCAAGAATTATCCTCACAGCTTCAGGAGCCGTTGGGGAAGGGATTCATCCGACCGAGTAGCTAGCCATGGGGAGCGCCGATCCTTTTTGTCAAGAAAAAGGATGGTTCATACCGGATGTGCATTGATTACCGGGAGTTGAACAAATTAACGGTCAAGAACCGTTATCCATTGTCGAGGATCGACGATTTGTTCGATCAATTGCAGGGTGCGTCTTGGTTTTCCAAGATAAACTTAAGGTCAGGATATCACCAGATGAGGGTGCGTGATGAGGATATCCAGAAGACAACATTTAGGGCTCGTTACGGGCATTACGAGTTCGTGGTGATGCCTTTTGGGCTCACCAATCCACCAGCGGCGTTCATGGACCTCATGAACCGAGTATGCAGGCCGATGTTGGATCGATCAGTGATTGTGTTCATCGATGACATTCTAGTGTATTCGAGGACCAGAGAGCAGCATGAGGAACACCTGAGGGAGATCCTTGGAGTGTTGAGATCGGAGAGGCTTTACGCCAAATTCTCCAAGTGTGATTTTTGGCTACGAGAGGTCCAGTTCCTGGGACATCTCGTCAATCAGAATCGGATATTGGTCGATCCGTCCAAGATTAAGGCTGTCATGAGTTGGGAGGTGCCGAGATCCCCCACCGAGATCAGGAGTTTTCTTGGGTTGGACGGCCACTATCGGAGATTTATCCGAGATTTCTCCAAGATTGTCGTTCCCCTCACCAGATTGACCCGAAAGGGCGTTGCTTTTTCTTGGGGTCCAGAGCAGCAGACGTCGTTTGAGATCCTTCGCCAGAGGCTATGCGAAGCCCCAATGTTAGCCCTTCCATAGGGAATGGAGGATTTTGTGGTTTACTGTGATGCGTCTATATCAGGGTTGGGCGCGATGCTTATGCAGAGAGGGCACGTGATAGCATACGCATCGAGGCAGCTGAAGCCTCATGAGACGAGGTATCCCACCCATGTCACAACTAGGAATTCTGATACGCTGTAAATACTTAACCAAGAGTGACATTGTAGTTAAAACTTGAAAACATGTATTGTGTTAAATCAATGACAACAAAATTCCTATACAAGCATTCAAATAGTCAACAAAGATTGGAAACCCTAAAAATCCCGATTTAAGTTCATTTTTGGATTAGGATTTTCTTATTGGGCCTAATAGACCAATAAGCTTCCAATTTTACTATTTTGGACTTAGAACTCTTAAATGGGCCCTAATTGGACTCATTTGCATGAAACTTAATATTTTGGGTCTTATAAGCCTAAAATGAACTAGGTTATATTCAATGGGTCTTATTGGGCCATCACAAATCTAAATAGCCCTAATGGGCCATAAAACTCATTCCTTGTTTTATTTTGGGTCGTGAACCATCTCGAAAGACCAAATGGGCCGAAAAACCATCAAATTGGGCCCATAATATGGACTTAAACACAATAGGCCCAAAATTCCCTTCTCTCTTGTCTAACCCTCGGCCCAAAGTTAAAAAAAAAAGAAAAGAGATTAGTGGAGGAATTAAGGGGAAGATGACACCTCACCTTTGTTTAGGGGACAACCAAGTTAAGTATACAACATACAACAATGTAATCACATGTATCTATGCAAAATCCCTCTTTTTCTTCCTCCTTCCCCTACTCTCGGCCGAGACCAACTCAAGACACATCCACACACTCTCAAAAATCTCTCTCAAACACATAAGAACGCCCTCCTTCTTTTCATCCAAATTTTCGAGAATTAGAAGCATTCCAAGGAGTTTTTCATTCAAAAATCACTTCAAGTTACAAATCTTTGGTAAGTTCTTACTTAAATCCAAAGTTTAACTTCTATACCTCATCAAAAATCATCTTTTAATTCATTCAACTTCATGATCATACTCCCTAGAAGCAATCTAAGCTCAAGGACTTCTAAAGAAGCTTGTTAAGCCGAAATCTTCTCTCAAATCTTCATCGAAACCAAATCCAAAACTCAAGGTGAGTTCATACCCCTCTCTTTTCGGTTTTCATAAGTTTTATGGGGGAGAATACAAGTAAAATGTGTAGATCTATGTGTATGTGTATGTTATGTATGATTTCATGTATGTATGTGTGATTTTATGTGTTTATGTGGTAAATATGTAACAAAAAGGGAAGAAATCTCGAGATCTATGGCACAAAAGAGGAAATAAACATGATCTAATATACTTTTTATAGAACAAGTCATGAAAAGTTTCTAGCTTAAGTCATAATAAACAAAATGCAACATAAAGCTCATTTGTGGGCTAAATTTGTCAAACAACTAAAAGTTGAGTTGAAAGTTGTCATTCACGGTTTTCTTAAGGACTAAAAGAGTCAAAACAGTAAAAATAAATGTTTTTATGAATATCATACTCTTTAAAGGACTAGAAAGGTAATTTGTAGCTTAATGGGCTAATTTTTGGGCTTTTCGGCCCATAGGCCCAAAAATTGTGAAATTATGATTTTCAAGGGACTGAAATGGTACAATTCTCAAAACAGGGGGAAAAAGGAGTAAACAAAACTAATTAAAGGGTTAAAATACTTTTCTTTTCCAAAAAGGATAAAAAATGTAAAGTTTTTGGTAATTGGGCCAAAATTGTAAAAGTTGCGAAAAAGTTGGACTTTAACCCAAAAACTCTTTGCTGGAAGGGCTGAAACTGTCAAAGAGTAAATTTTGGGCTAAAAACCTTTATTTAAACAAGTCTATGGGTCAAAAATGTCAAGAAAATGAGTTAAGGGCCTAAAATGTCTTTTCTTTATGTAAGGGACTAAAATTGTCATTTTTATTAAAGAAAGGGTTGAATGGGTCAAATCAATATTTTGAGTCAATTATTTTGGTTTTAAGATATTTGGGTTAAAAAGAATACCACATTACAACTTATGAAAATAGAATGAAAAATATACATATATTTTCAAATATCGTTATAAACAACCGACAAGCTTCGTGCCGTTGAGATTTTAACAATTTTTCAATCAAACTTCCGACCATTATATTATACCTAAAACACCTAATTATTCAAATAGTTGGACTTGAAAGATCTCAATCATGCTTAATGGGCCTTTGTGACCCATTAACGTGACTTTTGGGTTTGACGATAATAACACATGTCTATTGGGCCTCTTGTGATCCAATTACATGTTTAAGGGACCCTCAATGGCTTATATGTGCTATTGGGCCTTGGTGGCCCATTAGCATTACTAGTAAGGTCCAAATTTAATCAAATATGAAATGGGCCAATGTGTCCTTCGTATAACCAACAGCCTTAAATAACACGCGTAATTAGCAGGACCTTTTATTGCTCTTCTCCGTGTCTGTTAGGCTTATTTGAAATCAAAGTAAACAAATCCAGGTCGTTAATCAACAGTAATCAATTTTATTTGGATTAAGTGAGTAATAGCGAGCGACACCTCTAAGGGTCGTTCGTAGTCTGTAGTTATAATCAAAGTCTCCTGGAAGGAGAGCGAGAGTTTGTGTATAGATCTATACGGGGGTGACTCCCCCACACCTCAGCTGTTCGCTACAGTTAGACTCGGCCAGTCTAGGGTGACAAAATCTTAAGATCAATCCCGGCGTATGTTAGGATGCCAAGACAGACGAACTAGTCATTATTATGCATGGTTATAACGACTCACATAATTAATTAAATCCAATACCATCCGAGTAATCAAGGAAGAGTAATCAAAATCATTCGTTGTGGTGGTATAGAAATTTGAAAAACAATTATATTTTATGTTATCGAAAAACATCGGGTTTTTCGAGGAAATCAACACCACTCACTTGTATTTTTCTATAACTATAATACAAAACTCCCTTTTATACACTTTTTGAAATCATTCATGCATCAGCTTATGGATCTTCACACTTTGGTAAACAATTGTCTTTTCAAAAAATATCGGATTTTCTGGGTTTTATAAACTACACAAATCATTTTTATCACAACCCTGCTTATGAACTCACCAACATTTCATATGTTGACGTTTTTCAAAATAACTTGTATTCTTAGGTAACAGGTAAGCTGCAGGGTAATATCAAGTATGTTAGGAAGCTATGTTTTGAAAACTCTTAAACAATTTATGTTATGGATGTGTAATATTTAAAACAATGTACTGGATGTGAACAATATCAGTTGTAATGTATTGATGCATGGTGATGTTTATGTTATGATTCATTTATATCCATTGTGATGATATTCAATTTAAGTCACGCGAGCCCTCGGACGTTTCCGCCGTCTGGTTTGGGGGTGTGACAACCCATGATTTGGAGTTGGGGGCGGTGGTGTTCGCCCTCAAGATATGGCGCCATTATTCGTATGGGGTTCGGTGTACTGTATACACGGACCACAAGAGTTTGAAGTATCTGATGGATCAGCCCAACCTGAACATACATTAGAGGAGATGGTTGGATGTGGTAAAGGATTATGACTATGAGATCCTGTACCACCCGGGCAAGGCTAACGTGGTAGCCGATGCCCTGATCTGCAGGGCGGAGAGTGCCCCGATTCGAGACATATGTATGAGGATGACAGTGATGACTCCGGTGTTGGACACTATTCGAGAGGCTGTGAGACCGGAGAACCGCAAAAGGGAGCGGGTGATTGGACAGGTGTCCGAGTTTGTGACGGATAGCCGAGGGCTCATGACTTTTCGTGGTCGGATTTGGGTGCCGTATGCGGGCGGGGCACGTAGCACTCTGATGGAGGAGGCGCATAGGTCGAAGTTCTCGATCCATCCCGGGGCCAAAAAGATGTATTTGGACCTGAAGAGAGACTACTGGTGGCCCTGTATAAAGAGGTATGTGGCATAGGTAGTAGAGAGGTGCTTGACATGTCGCCAGGTTAAGGCCGAGAACCAGCGTCCTCATGGCAAGTTGCAGCCACAAGAGGTTCCCCAGTGGAAGTGGGAACAGATCTCTATGGATTTTATCACCAAATTGCCGAGGACCGCGAGGGGTGTTGATGCAATTTGGGTGATTGTGGACCGGCTGACGAAGAGCTCTCACTTCCTTGCTATCAGCCAGAGCTCTTCTGCGGACAGGCTGGCAAAAATGTATGTAAGAGAGGTGGTGTCGCGACATGGGGTACCGATCTCGATTGTGTCAGACCGAGATGTATGTTTTACTTCCAGGTTCTGGAAAAAGTTTCATGAGGAGTTGGGTACGAGATTGCATTTCAGTACTGCTTACCACCCACAGACGGACGAGCAGAGTGAGCATACGATTCAGACGCTCGAGGACATGCTTCGAGCATGTGTTATGGACTTCGGAGGAAGTTAGGATACATATCTACCCTTGGCTAAGTTTTCCTACAACAACAGCCACCATTCGAGTATTAGTATGCCTCCCTTCGAGCTCTTATACGGGAGGAGGTGTCGGACTCCCATCTGTTGAGGAGAGTGTAACATCCTAATTTCCAAGCCCAAATTTTTCATTTTTAATTAAGTAATTCTCAACATAGTTTACCAAAACGTTTCCCATGACATATCATTTGCAAACAAAAATATATCAATGTGTCCGAAATTCATAATGTCAAAGTAAATTTTTCATTTTTAATTATAAGGTTTTGAAGCGAGAGACGATTCTGAGGTTCGTATCTAGTTTATTGTTATGAGTGACAGAAGTTTCGTTAGTCAGTCGTTTAAGGCAAAGGGTCATTACGTGGTATAGGAAATTAGTATGGTGAGGACCAAACCAATCAGAACTTCTTATCGTAACGGTTGTTAAGTCGATTAGGAAAAAGTGTTTGTTTTATCCTTTTTAGTACTAGCAGTACAAGTGTTCTGATAATTAAAAATAATTAACTTTCTTAATATAATCCCTACTAGGTCACTCTATAATCGCTTGGTGTATACAAGTCATGTATAATTAAGATTGGAAAGACAATTGACTGAGTGACTCTGCCCTAAATCCACAACCAGACAAGGAACAGGAAGTAAGGCGGAATCACTCACTCTAAGCCTACAAATCTTAATTATAAATTTCTCTAATGTATACCCTAAGCCATCATAGCTTACCTGCAAGGGTTCTTAGTTTTTATATGAATGATATGTTTTGTTCGAACGAAAGTGTAATTTATAATTATTTATAAAAAGTTTTAAGTTTTAAATATTGTTATTGGAAAAACGTATCGCTGTTCACAGGGGTTCCGAGATAGTTTCTCCTGCGGTAATCATCATCACTCTTCCATCCCCGCCAGTATTCTTAGTTATTGGACAATCCCTCTTCAAGTGTCCAATTTCACCGCACTTATAACATGCCGAGTTTACTACAATACCGAGGACTTGGTTGAGGGGTTGTGCCGGTGCTCTACAGAAACGGGAAGTATGCCCTTTCCTGTTACAATTTCTGCAGTGTAACTCTCGACATGCTCCATAATGATGGAAGCTACACTTGTTGCATTTTGGCGAATCCCCGCATATTGTTGTGTTGGCGTTGGCATGGCAGGTGTTGTGACAACATGAACAACAACTATCTGTTGTCTTTTCGAGGCCTTATGTGTTGAAATCCTTTTCTTCTTGTTCCCAGACTTTCATTTATAGTCGTCCTCTTTTGTTGGCTTAGGAACTGGGGTAATTATTCCTTGACGAACCCCATGGTTCACGAGTGTCTGTGCCAAACGCTTGGCACTGTCAAACGAGAGAGGTTTTGCAGTTATTAGGTTTCCTTGAATCTGAGGAGATAATCCCCAGATGTATCTTTCTATCTTCTTGCTCTCCGGGAGTAACCATCCCGGGGCATACGTACCGCTAGATCACTAAATCTGTTAGTGTAGGCTACTATGTCTGAACCTTTCATGGTAAGCTCCCACAACTCTTGCTCCAGTTTTTGTATTTCACCACTCAGGCAATACTCCTCTAACATCATTGTTTTTAAGCTTTCCCAGCCCATTGAGTTTGCCACTGTAAGGGTTAGTGATTTGACATGGCCATTCCACCATGTCAGGGCCCTACCGGAGAAAGTGCAGACAACAAACTTGACTTTTCTCCCTTTTGGGCACGTGCAAATTTCGAAAATCGATTCTGTTTTCTCAAACCATTGCATTAGAGCAATGACTCCTCCATTTCCACTAAAGGACTTCGGTTCGCAAATCATGAAGTCTTTATATGTACACTCCTTAGGGTGTCCGTGGTTATTTTCGTTGTTAGATGGGTTGGCACAACTTCCCGTCCCATTGATACCACTTGTGTGGATATGAGACATGAAGGCTGTTATGGTAGCAGTCACCGTAGCCTGGAACATAGCGGGGTCATATTATGGAGGTGGTGGTGGTGGATTTTTTGTCGTGTTGTTATTACACATGATATATCTACGAGGCGGCATCTTTCTGACATAAAGTTTAAAGATGAAAGGTTGGTAAGATATCGGTGGTAGTTATGAATGTCATAAGTATTGTAGTTTGAGAGTATCATGTTCCGAAAAGGTTTTGTAATCAATTCATAATAGAAGTTTATGTGAAAAATAAACTTATGAATTTTCAACAGTGACTACCCTCACTGAAATTTTGTGACTTGATTTGCAGTTATTAGTTGTGATGATAGACGTGATAAACTTAACACATAGTGTGAGTAGTGTAGTCACTAACCCACTAAGTTATATTAGTTTCTTAGCTACTAGTGTGACGTATATGGTGCTCTCTAGTTTGTTTATGATAGGGTAAGGTTTGTTAACGGTTTCTCTAGTGCCTTTCTCTTCATCCGATCCTTTCTCGGAATCCTCTTTGTGAACTCTCTTTTAGTTCTACCTCAACTCCTCTGTTGACTCTTGTAATAGAGTGGGTACATCTACCTATGTCGTTCGTGTGAGAATGAGAATATCTAAAGAATCTATGAGGTTAATAAAACATTTTTATTAAAATAAACTTTTACAAGGATGATCCTTACCAAGTCTTTCTATAATCACTTAGTGTGTACATATTATATATAATTCAAATCAAATAGACCTTCGAATAAGTGATCCTACTCTAAAACCACATCTAAACAAGGAAAAGGAAGTAGAGCGAAAATCACAAATTCTAAGTCTATAAAATCTCAATTATATATAGCCTTATGTATACACTCAGTAATTATAATCTTACCAGTAAAGGTCTTTTAGTTTTCACATAAGTTAATTATTATACCTAAACTACTCCTATAGTATTTTAACTTTATGTTTTGTTCTAGTATTTCTTTATATATAGGGTTGGTAAGTTTTAGACTTGCTGCAACACCACTATCACTCCCAAACACATGTTGGTCGTATCTCAAATAAATATAGTTGATTAGGTTATATTTATTCCAGATATGATTACATAACTGTCCAGGTTTGATTGTAGTGTCCAACATCCAAATACTTTTGTTTTGTTCTTCTTGTGATATTTGTTCTAGTATATATATATATATATATATATATATATATATATATATATATATATATATATATATATATTGCATATATGTATACTTTTATAAAAATATTGTTATATTTTAAAAGTATACTTTTAGTCAGAGCACTTCGGCCCCATTATATTTATAGTTGTATATCTTTTATAGGTTGATATACTTAGTTCACTATAAACAATGCTCTGATACCAATCTGTCACACCCCCAAACCAGAACGGCGGAAACGTCCGGGGGTGGGTGACTTCATGTTAAGTATCACAACACATGCATCATAGTAATCAAAGTAACAACAACCATCATATTGATAATATAATATTTACATTGTATTCAAAACATTACTTGAATAATATTAAAAGTACAACAAAAGTTAAGACGTAAAACTCCGTCTTCGCAGCGCCTGAGAGGGTACCTGTCTACTAACGATCCTGAGAATACAAGTGGTTTGAAAAAGTGTCAACATTAAAGTTGGTGAGTTCATAAGTATTTTTGTTATAAAAAGTCTACTTTTGTTCTTTGGAAAAGTTCGCATGTTCCTCCAGCAAATCCTATATTTTCTTTAGTAGAATGGTAACCACAATAGTTTCTTCGACAATCACTTAGTTTATACTAACTATATATAACCCAATATCGAACGGACAGTTGAATGTGTGAATCTGCCCTAAGTCCACAACCAAACAAGGAACAGGAAATAAGGCGAAAGTCACACATTCCACTGCCTATCAGATATTATTTATATATAATTCTGATGTATAAACTAAGGAATTATAGAATTAACTATTAAAGGTCCTTTATGTTATACTAGTTTAATAATAAGTATTAAAACTTTTGTAAATAAGTTTCTAGTTCCACTTACTCTATTGCAAAACATTGTTTACAACTATAATTGTTATTGTTTTCAGAAAGTTCAATCGAAAACGGTTTACCTTTAAAATAAAGATGTTTAACATAGAAAATCCTATATTTTCTATAAAACCGGTTGGTAGTCTTAATCGTTCCAAGACCGAAAAGCACAAGTATAATTAATATACTTACTTTAATAATATCTAGTTTTGTTGATAAGTTAAACTGGATAAAGACTTGGTTGCCCTGAAAACGTGATGCGACGATATTACCCTCCTATGATCACTTAATACATACAAGTTGTATATAACCGAGATCGAACAGACAGTTGAATGGGTGAATCTGCCCTAAGCCCACAACCAAACAAGGAATAGGAAATGAGGCAGAAGTCACACATTCCACTGTCTATCGGATTTCAATTTTATCTAACCTTATTGTATATACTGAGTATCATATAGTTAATATCCCTTGGGAAAGTTTAGGAAAAGTATATCTTTATGTAAATAATTAGTTAATACTTATTGTGAATATTCATTATAACCATACTAATACATAGTGAATATTCTATACACTAATACATAATGAATATACTTATTGTGAATATTCTATACACTAACTCACGCTCTCCCTTAAGAAGACTCTCGTTATAATTAAAATTCTAACGGGTACCATGAGTGGTACATCGAGCGGTTCACAATCCTGTATTAATTAGTTACATAAAGTAATAAAAACCTCTTGATAAATAACAAGTAATTTTGTAAAAATAATCTTTGGTTCCATAAACTATACCCATTATAGTTTATAAGTTTATTTCCATGATTTTAACAAGTTTCATGTTTTCATACATAATAATGATAAGAAAAACATTATATTTTAAAACATAAAGTTTACTGTGTTTTACTTGTATTCCCCCCTAAAAACATTAAAAAGATTGAAAAAATATGGGGGTATGAAGTCACCTTATGTTGGGGATTCCATAGAAGATTTGGTATATGACGTTAGCTCCACAAGTAAAGTATTGCTCACAAAACGAGTCCTAAACACGATTCATATAATATATATGTATCCTATTAATGAATATAATCATAAGAATGATAGGGAATCGAACTAATTTGCAAGTTCAACTTACAAATAAGGGTGTTAGAAACAATGTTTGAAGACTGCATGTTGTTCATGGCCAGTTGGGTGTTCACGACCCAAGAACACTTGATGTTGTTGAGTTTACGGCCCAATTGGGTGTTCACGGCCAAGAATCTTGAAGAAGGAAGAACAATTGAAGATCCTAAGCAAGTTCCCTTGAAGATTAAGGGAAGAAGGATGATATTTGAGAGAGAAAGGGGTGTTTTTGGTTGAAGATCTAGAGAGAAAAGAAGGTGTGTTTTTGGCCAAGAATGAAGAAGTGAGGTAAAAGTCAGTCAAACTTCTATATATAGGGAAGAGGTGTGGGGTCCGAAGGGTTCACGACCCGAGGACTGTTCATAGCCGAAGATGAGTACACGGCTGCAAACCGAAGGTTTGCAGTCCGAAGCAATATCATGGCCGAGAACCGAAGACTGATTATGGCCGCAAAGGGTTTACGGTCCATGCGAGGTTTGCGGCTGCGAGACTTCTTGGTTTTTAATTTCTACACTTTTATTTTAAACAATACCTCAAATAAAAGGTCCCAAACCAATTCTAGAATGTAAATCTACGTAAAATAAGATAGATCAAAACGGGAAGTTTGACTTTTATTGGAATAAAATTTTCGGGTTGTCAAAAAAGGGCTCAAAATGAGAGAGAGAGAGAGAGAGAGAGAGAGAGGGGGGAGAGAGAGAGAGAGAGAGAGAGAGAGAGAGAGAGAGAAAGAGAGGGAGAGAGAGACGGATTTAGGGTTTCTTAGATCTCAAGGAGACTGAGAGTGAGAAAACCCTAGCCTCCTCATTCCTTTAAATAAGGAGCAAAATTCGTAAAATATGGTTTGTTACTTTCCAGCTGCTACACCATGGCATATATCACCACTCTATGACGACTTAAATGAAACATGCAGCCTGATCTTGACTCACCATTTCGTAGTGCCTCCCCACGACATTGTGACAAACCTTAATATGCCAAAAATTTCAAAATAAGTACCTCCGGATCTGGGTGTTACACATCCTTCATCATTCTATTCCTAAATCACCTGACCCAATCTCTTTTAGCGAATATCGTCCAATCAGCCTACTCAGATGTGCAACAAAATCACAACCAAACTCTTAGCTGAAAGATTAAAGTTGGTTACCTCATATGTGATTAATCACACTCAAACAACATTCATCAAGGATCGAAATTTTTTTGGAGGACCACTAATCATCAATGAATTCATGTTTCAGCTTCAAAAAACAAAACTAAAGCATTCATGTTCAAGGTTGATTTCAGAATGCATGAGATTGCCTCAAATGGGGATTTTTTTGTGACTGTATTTTGATGTGTTGTATTTGACTTTTTATAGAAACATATATTTCAGTACGATAGTGAGTTTTGTGTTAATGCGATCGTGATCGTATTGACTTACCTAGAATCGTAGTTGTTTGTTTGTTATGGTTGAGAGTTGTAGATTTTCTAATTGTCCTGGCCTTATATGTTACTGCTCAACCGCTTCCTTATCTCGTATATAAGGCGAGTTCATTGAAGGTCGGGAGTATCTATCTAACAATATTTAGACTCAATCATGTCAAAACTGAAGTTTGGGGAAAATGGCAACAACTGAATCATGGAGTTGTTGGATTAGGTGTCTAAGCCCATAACTATATATGGTATGTATTTGATTTGATAGTAGCATGGTCCTTTTGGGTTGCCTTCACCATAGCAACTTGACAGGATGAATTTCGGAGAAATAGGTTAATAAATGATTTGTCAATATATTAATTAGAAATCATATTATTCAATTAGTATTAATCAGAAATTAATTTTGGGATTAAAGGAACTGAGGGAAAGTACGGGGACTGGTTTTGCAAATCAATGATAGTTGCAAAATTAGGTTGCTGGACTCCCTTACATGGAGTGGACGAAATCTATAGGAGGCCCTATATAATTTTATCCAAGGCTTCTAGCAAGGAGGTCCATGGACTGCTTGAGGCCTAAACAATCAGATTAGGGTTTCCACCTGAAAGTCCTAGCAGCCTCAGCTATAGGGATATCAAAAAGTCCCGTGGGACCCCGCTCCCATGGGGACCCCGTCCCGTTTGGGGGATTTTTTTTAAAAAAATTGGGGGGGGGGGGACGGGGGCGGAGGCAAGGTTAACCCCGTTTTAATTTAGGGGGCGGGGACGGGGATAGGCAATCCCGTCTCGAAACCCCCATGGGCACCCTGGTAATAAATTACACATATATTTACATATATTAATTATATAAATATAATAAACAATAACATGATTTTGAGCTTCCAAAATTCATCAAAAAATATGTTTTAAAGTTGTTAGTATAATGTTTTTAAGATGCCATAATTTTTTTATTTTTAAAATGTAAAATTCTGCTATAAATAATTATTTGTTACCTAAAAAATTGCTTCTTTTAGCCTAAATAGCTTCTTTTAGCCCAAAAAAAACATCCCAAAATCAATCGGGGGCGGGGGTAATAAAGGGGATTCGGGGGCGGGGGCGGGGGTAGGAAGGCTGAACATTTCGGGGGCAGGGGCGGGGACGGGGGAACGGGGAAATTTCGGGGGCGGGGGCGGGGAATGCACGCCCCGTCCCGTTTGCCCCCGTTGACATCCCTACTCAGCTATATGAAGAACCCCTTGGCATGTGATTTTTGGGCTATGCATTCTAAGAAAAAACCCTAGCCGAAAATTATAGTGTTCTACCCTCTCTCTCACTCATCCTTTTCTATTGGTGTTTGTGACTTCATTAGAGGTGCAAAACTTGAGGCACTAGAGCTTTCAAGAGTCAAGATCATCCGTGGAATTCTTGTTATTACGAGATAACAAGTAAGGTAATATTCTAACCCTGGATTTCATATAGATATCGAAAATTATATGCTAGTAGTAGGGTTATTGCTTTGGAACTTCTATTTGCATGTATAACTAGAGAAAAACGTAGATCCAAAGTAATTACGGTTGCATGAACACATAGGAATGTTGTTTTGCTCAAAACCCATCAGTGGTATCAGAGCCTAGGATGTTTTTCTATTATATTTGATGCAATAGTGATTCGTCCAAACCAGAAATCAAAGCAGATTCATAATCTGGTTGATGAACTCGACGAGTTGGATGAACTCGACGAGTCTCTGCCCTGACTCGACGAGTTGACTCGTCTGTTAACAGATTTTTCGAATTTTTGATCTATTTTGGATTAGGATAATCAACATAAATCGTTTTTATCATCATAAATTGATTTTATTAAATGGTAATCTGATTTCCTTATCTAAATAGATGGATTTAGTCAAATTTTTAAGATAATGACAAATTATATGACTAACTAATTACTAAAATTTGATCTAGTAATTTTGAAAAAGTTTCAAATTGCACCCTTCAAGTTTTGGAATTTAAAATTTAATTAAAAGTTTAATTTTGAAATAATAAATCCTAAAACCCTAGTATTTTAAAATTCTAAAATACACCCTTATACTATTATAATATTAAAAGATATATATATATATATATATATATATATATATATATATATATATATATATATATATATATATATATATATATATATATATATATATAAGATGAGTCAGTGTTACCATTAGTAGGCCTCATTCACGAAGTTGGTCTATAAGGGGTGTTTAAGGAAGCGGCCTATAAAATGACTGCCATTGGGTATCCATTCTTACCCACTGCACTCTTTACTAGTGGAGGGTCGTTAGCCGAACGGGTAGGATAAGACATTAATTCCCTCATTAATAAGTATAATGACAAAGATAAAGTAACTAAATGTTTTTATAAATTCTCAATCTTAGTTACTTTAGGAAAATGTGAATTTGATGCATACACACGAAATTGCACATCGCACCTTGTCAAGTCGTTAGTGGAGCGTGTGCAGTTAACCAGCACACTAACTTGGACTAACAAGGGTGGAAATGGGTAGCTCGTAAATTGTCATAGATCAATGGAGCTTGTGTGTTTAGCCGGCACATTAATTAGGTGGTAAATGGCATTGAGATACCAAGCTAATTTGCATGGTTATTCACACCTTGTTTGTGATCCTCGGTATCCCAGTCACAAACTTGAAGGGCATAATCGAGATTAAACATGCCATTGAATAGTTCAATGAATCTCAAAGAATCTAAGAGTTTCATTTCATTTAAAACCTAATTCTTTTAATTTCGTTTTTCGTGGTGGAATTGGTAAATCGTCATTTACCTACCTTCAAATAATTTACAATTGGATTACGACATCCCTCTTCCGAATTGTGAATTATTGTGTTGGGTCCTAGCCTTAATATTTCATTTTGGGTGTTATATTAAGGATTCCTTATCTAATCAAAACTTTATCCTTCTTCTTTTGAAGATGTCTACCTCAAACAACGTTTCCGGTTCCTCCAACAACAACTCCAATAACTCTTTCTCTCTCTTGAACATTTGTGCGAGGATCACTTTCGATGGTTCCAATTTCAATGATTGGATCCATAACATTCGAATGGCATTGCGCTACGAGGACAAAGAATATGTCCTCGACAAAGCTTGAAAGAGATTGATGAGTCCAAAGCGACTCTGAAAGAAATAGCTGAGTATGAGGCTCACTACAAGGATGCTACTAAGGTGTCCTGTATTATGGTAGCCACCATGACTCCTGAGCTGCAGCGGTTCTACGAGGACTACTGGCCCTACGATAAGTGCAAGGATTTGATGGAAAAGTACCATCAAAGAGCGCGTCAAGAGAGGTACGAGATAGCCACCTCGTTCATCACCACCAAAATGAGGGATTGAGAGTCCATCACGACCCACCTATAAAGAATGCAGAGGTATGTGGATCGTTTGCTGAAGTTGAATGTAAACTTTGACAAAGAGTTGGCTATTGACATATTCCTACACTCTTTTCCTCCTTGCTATGATCAGTTCAAGATAACTTATCATATGAGCAATGAGGAAGTCACATTGAGCAAGCTCCAAGGTCTGCTAAGAATTGTTGAAAGTGGATTGAAAGGGAAAAGTTTCGAATCCACTCCTACTCCTGCTGCTTCCCCCTGTCCTGACTAATGGACATGGAAAGGGGAAAAAGAGGAAAGCTCCCTCTAATAACTGGAAGGGAAAGTGTCATCATGGATCTTCTTCTAGTGGATCCAAAGCTAAAATCGGTTATTCCCATCCCTCCTCCGATCTGAAAGTAGCAACGTGCTTCTACTGCCACGAAAAGGGGCATTAGAAGAGAAGCTGCTCGAAATACTTGTAGGACATCAAGGATGGGAAGATAAAGCCCACCTTCGCATGTATTTATACTATTCTGTCTAATAACTCATCACATGCTAGTTCTTGGGTCCTTGATACAGCATGTGGTTTTCACATTTGTTCTGATTTGCAGGGGCTAAGAAGAAGTAGGGATGTGGAGCATGGGAAGATGAACCTGATAAAGGGACATAGGAAGTCGTCTCCTGTAACCAAGACCAACGTTTAGTCTTTAGTGATTAATAGTGGGTTAGGGTTAGATTTAAATGATTGTTGC